>NC_135317.1:84486037-85915204 GCF_048772815.1 Callospermophilus lateralis
ATTTTGATACCTGTTGTAGTCTTATAGAAATTCAAAACCAACGTCCAAGGTTTTTGAAATTCAGAAGAGAGAAGACCTTCCATGGTTAACACCACCTCAGATACATAGTTATGGGAGGTATTTTTCCTTCTAATTTACGTGTGTGCTTGTTTTTTCTCCTAGCATCCATTAAAAAATGAAACACTAGAGTCTCTTTCCATTATGGAATGGAACAAATGCTTAGGGTTTTCTGAGAAGTAGGGAAGAATTATCATCTACCAAAGAACAACTGAAAAGCATAGACTAGACATTTCCACTCATAAAACTCTGTAGCAGCTTCTTTCAGCGGCTCCCATGTGTTACTTCATTCCACAAAATGCGCTCCTTCCCTTATCTCGGTAAATCGTCTTTTACTTTTCTACCAGGATTTTTAAAAAATGTATAATTATTAAAACATTGCTTGTACCAATTAACATAATTCACCATGGCATTTCCATACATGCATATATTGTGCATTCTACCATCATGTCCATCCCACCATCTTGTTTGCTTCCTTTCCAATCCCTCATAGACCCTCTTTCCCATTCGAGTCAGTTTGGTTAGTTTCCACGTTTGAGAAAAACATGAAAACGTGGTAATTGTGTTTTTGTGACTTATTTTGCTTAACATTATGTCCTCTGTCCATTTTCCTGCAAATGATTTTGTTCTTCTTTATGACTGAATGAATTCCATTGTGTTGATGCGCCATGTTTTCTTTAGTCGTTCATCTGTTGGCTGATTCCATGTCTTGGCTGCTGTAAACAGTGCCACAGGACTGCAATAAACACGGGATGTAGGTGTCTCTTCTGTATGCATACTTCATATCGGGATATAAGCTCAGGAGTGGTACAGCTATAGCTGTTTTTTTTTTTTTTTTAAGAAACTGCACACTGTTTTCCATAGTGGGTGTATTAATTTACATTACCACCAACAATGTATTAGGGTTCCTTTTATGTCCACATTCTCACCTGCATTTATTATTTTTTGCTTTTTTGATAATAGCCCTTCTAATTAGGTTGAGACGGATTCTCAGTGTAGTTTTGATTTGCATTTCCCTGATTGCTAAAGACATTACACATTTTTTAAATTGGCTCATGCTAATTATGCAGAATGGTGGACTTCATTCATATAATTTGATCAGTTTTGCTCTCCAGTGTTTCCATACTCTCCCATCTTCCCCTAATTCTCTTCCTCTATCCTAATAAGCATTTGTTTCATATATTTATTGGCCATCTGTATTTATCCTATTGAGAATTTGTTCACATCATTCATTCATTTTTTGATTTGATTATTTTTATTGTTAAATTTTTTGTGTTATTTTGTTATTTTGAGGATTCATATTCTAGACATAAATCCTCTGTCATGAATAGCTGGCAAAGATTTTCTCCTATTCTAGTAGCTTGTCTCTTTACTCTCTCTTTTTTTTTTTTTTTTTGGGAGGCGGGGTACACAGATATTTTTTAATTTGATGTAATCCCATTAGTCAATTTTTGCTTTTGTTTCCTGAATGATTGGATTCCAATCCAGGACATTATCACTTGTGTTAATATCTTGGAGTGTTTCCCCTCTGTTTTACTCTAGTAATTTCAAAGTTTTAGGTATTAAGGTCTTTGATCCAGTTTGAATTAATTTTTGTACAAGCTGAGAAATAGCAGTCTAGTTTCAGTCTTTTACATGCAGATAACTATTTTTCCCAGCACCACTTTTTGAAGAGGCTACCCTTTTCCCAATAAATATGTTAAACAGTTTTTTTTGAAAATCAGTTGGGTGAAGATACATGGATTTACTTCTGCATCTTCTATTTTGTTCCATTGGTTTACAAGTCTGCTTCTATACCAATATCTTCTGGCTTTGTGATATATGTTGAAATGAGACATTTTTATGCCTCTAGCTTTGCTCTTCTTACTCTAGGTTGGTTTGTCATGTTGGGGTCTTTTGCGTTTCCATTTGAATTTTAGGATTGTTTTTACTAGTTCTGTGAAGAAAGTTATTTTGAGTGGGATTGTGTTGAACCTCAAGATTACTTTGGGTAGAATGGTCATTTTAACAGTAATAATTTTCCCATTTTATAACCATGGAAGATCTTTACCAGAATTAATTGAAAGCTTTTATTTATTTATCAACATGTACATTGGTGTTCAATCAAATACCATAGCTTTTAAATAATAGTAGCTGTCCTCATCAGAGAGCATTTGCATTCCGTAATACTTATACTTTACAAGTTTTCCCATCCAGAGTGTTGATGTTGAATGCTATTACTGACAATGTGAAAAGTATATTATTTTTCTTGCTTGAACATACCTTTTTCCATCTTCTCTCATTCTTTCATGACATTCTCTCACTCTTTTTACTTTCCAGAAAACCCAGGTGAGACACCTAAGATCCCTTTGTCTTTTGTTTTCTTCATTTGCTACCTTTTCCTCATGCTGGGGAGAGATCCTCATTCATTTGATTCAGTCATTATGTCATCATACCAACCTTTACTACCCACACTTAGACTACTCCGGATTTTGAGGATCCTTTGTCAGGCAGAGCTTTCTCTTCACTGGGAGAAGGCCCAAGTCCCTAGTGGATTTTTGTGAAATGGATTGAGAACTTGAACTTGCAGGGTTTGTTTTTGACTGGGAGACTGATTAAACTTTCAAAATATGTCACTACCTATATGAGTAACCTCTATGTAATTACAATAAATTATCTGAAGCTACTCACTCATAAAGAAAATAAGTTTATTTTGCTCATGGTTTTGGAGGCTCAAAATTGAAGATTAGGTGGGATGGCCCCATTTGTTTGGCTGCTGGTAAGCATAGTAAGTGGTAGCACACCTTGGTGGCAGTATGTGTAGGATCAAATGGTTGAACCTTGAACCAGAAAATTGAGAGAAAGAGCAAGAATGGTGGCCCATGATTCCCTTTGAGGGCATCTCCTATGACCTAAGGACCTCATCCTAGGCCCCATCCACTCACCTCCTACAAAATATATACCGCCCCCCCCCCAAATCTAAATGTTCCACTACCTCCCAGTAGTGCCACCATAGGGACCAGATTTAAACTCATGGACCTAATACTGCATGCTCCCCTTTTCTTTTTTAGAATTTTTTTTTCTTAGTTGTAGTTGGACACAATATCTTTATTTTATTTATTTATTTTTATGTAATGCTGAGGATCAAACCTAGTGCCTCCCATGTGCTAGGCAATCTCTCTACCACTGAGTCACAACCCCTGCAGCCCCTCCCTTTTCTTCTATAATGAAGGTTATCTATATCTATTGTGGAAAATGGTTTGCTGTCATTATCCAGCCTACTCATAAAAGAGATTAAGAAGGATTTAGGGCATGGAAGCCAAGGGGTTAGTG
Source organism: Callospermophilus lateralis (assembly GCF_048772815.1). NCBI lineage: Eukaryota > Metazoa > Chordata > Mammalia > Rodentia > Sciuridae > Callospermophilus > Callospermophilus lateralis. The sequence continues at coordinate 84,489,407 of NC_135317.1, forward strand.
GTGTCTGTTGGATCATTTCTTTCATGGTGTTAAGTAGTTAACCACTCAGGCCTTGCTTCTCACTTTTAATATATCCACTAGGCAGGTTTTAACATCTGAGCAATCAAGGTCATATTTTTAACTTGGGTACACATTATCAATAATATATACTGTTTCCACTACTAAATTAATATAATTGTTATTTCTGCTATATGAAGTCTCAAGAACACACATCATTTCTTCATAAATATACCTCATTCCAAGTTGAGCTGGACTTTTCCCAGGAAAAGGGATTTCTGCATCTCTAGAGCATTTATCAAATTACTGGGTCTTTTGAAACATGGGTCTTAGAAGCTCTGTGCCTTTCCTTGGATTTGCACTGTTTCAATTGTAGTTTGCTAGGCATGAAGCCATGATTGACCTATTGGTCAGAACTACCTTGTTTGTAAATGAGAATTCCACAATAGATGCAGATAGCCAATGTGGTAAATAACAGAGAACCTGATCTCTTGAAGACTGTTATAACTTGCATTGAAAACTATCTTAACTACAGTCTTTCTGATAACCAAATTTCTACATACAGAGTCATACTTGATGTATTCCCACATTTCTTTCAGCATTTTCAGTCTGAGTGGAATGCTACTATTGTATTCTAGGATGTTCCCTGAGGATAGATAGCCTTAGCACCTTGCATTATTTCTGCTCCAAAATTAACATCTTGAGTAGGGAAAGCTTGGGAAATTCTTTTGTGCTGTCTAAGGTCTTCCACCACAAGGCAGAATATCATGTGGGGAGGGTGTGGTAGAGGAAAGAGGCTCAAGACCTCACTCTGAGAAGCAGACAGTTTCCACTCACCTCCTACAAAATACATATCCCTAAGGTATGTCCTCAGTGAACACCTACTTTGGTCACACCCTACCTGGCTACAGTTACATTCTGTTAATCCCTATTAGTGAATTAATTCACTGATTGGGTTAAAGTTCTCATAGCCCAGTCATTCACCCTTATACTTTCTTGCATAGTTCATACATGAGGTTTTGGGGACACCTCATATCTAAACCATAGCAATACCCATATTGACTATTTATATTTGGATTTATTCCTAGGCTTTTAATTCGCTTTTTAAGTAAAAGTTTCTGTGGCATAGAAAATACCAATCTTTTAATTTGTCCCCAATCTGGCCAATTTGGGTTAATGGGAACTCCAGCTGCCTAAGTTTGAATAGGGGCCTACTGTTCCAGGTCTGCTATTCTCTTCCCTCCCCATGGGTAGCCAACACTATGTCTCTGTGATTATTCCTTTGAATTAACTTCATTAACAAAGACAAATTTAGGGGCATTTTAAGGTCCCTCTAGAAGTCTGAATGCCTTCAGACTTTGCCATAAATAGGCTTAGCAGTAAATTGTTCCAAATGGTCCCGAAGAAATCTATAAAATTTGGTTGAAATATATAAAATGGAGATAAAAATGGAAGGTTTAGCTTTATTTGAATGTGTTGACCAAATATCAGATAAATTCATAGCCTTATTATAAGTCTAATAAAAGTACTTTTATTGAAAAATCAACACATCACTATCAAAATAATCTGAAAAATAAATTTTGAGAATTTAAGAGGTCATTTTGAAAAAAAGAACACTAACAAATATTAATGCATATTTTAGATAGACCATATGTTCTAAAGTATCCAAATAGATAAAGGAAACAGTATACAATTCTGAAATGACAGAGTTGATATAAAGTTTAATCTCATAAGAAGTAATCAATTAACTTGCAGAGAAATAAGTTTATAGATATAACTGACTATCAAATCAATCACCTCACACATTTTTCAATAGAATAAAAAGCTATCTATGAAATAAAAGTCATAGAAAAAGTAGGAGAAAATAGAAATTAATGTTTAGGATATCAACAAAGGGATCAAAACTTTTCAGGAGTAAAATTGAAGTAACAGTCACTTACTACCTCTTTAACTCATACATCCCTTATCTTGTAATACTATTTCTTTAAAAGGATAGAAAATTACCATAAAAGACAAATATATTAATAGATTTGATTATGCAGACTAAGAGTCCTTTGAACCCAGACCTGTGAGCTTTATGTCTTTTCCAAGTATGGTGTTTTCTAGAATGCATTCAACTAACACTTAAATATTTGCTTCAGTTATGTTAAAACCTGCAGTGGGAAAGGAAAAAAGGGGTATTATGTAATGTAAAGAAAGCACTTTAATTTGTGGTAAATGCATATGGAGATTAGTACTCGATATTGAGAGAGAACATCGAAGGGATATTTAACCCAGTTGAAAAGGAGTAAGTTTCAGGGAATTTTGTTGTGTTTATTTCTGCTAGAAGCAATGCCTTCTGGGTTCTAATTTTAGACCTGATAAAAATTGTAAAGAAAACCACAACCACATAAATTAAGACCTATGGCTAAGGGCACAGAGGTATCATAAATGGAATCGAAGTTGTGGATGAAGGAAGGCTTTGGTACTGAGGGATGCTTAGGAATGTAATTGCCTTCCAGCAGTTTATTGCAGTCCCTTAATGTTCTCTTCCAATGCAAACACTTTTGGAATGTTCTCCACTCTCCTCAATAGTTCTTCACTACTTTCACCCTCCTTAAAATAGGATAGAATAGGACAGAGGCCATCACTCAGGGGAGCTCCCTCAAGTTTATATAACTGTTTCTGATTGAACACATTTCTACTAATTACTCTAGTCACTAGGGAGAGGTATTTGTGTGTGCATGTGTGTGTGTGTTTGAAGTTTTTTTAAAACACTTTTATCAGTGCATTATAGTTATATAGAATAGCGGAGTTCGTTTTGACATAGGTGTACCTGCCTGGACCATAATTTATTCCATTTTAGTACTGACTTCTTCCCCCTTATTCTATTCAGCTGTCTTCCTTCTATGTATTTGTTTATTTATTTATTTTTTGGTGCCAGGGATTGAACCCAGGGTGAATAACCACTGAGCCACATCCCCAACCCTTTTTATATTTTATTTAGAGATGCTTTCCTTAAGTTGCTGAGGCTGGCTTTGAACCTGTGATCCTCCTTCCTTAGCCTCCTGAGCCCTGGGATTACAGATGTGAGCCACAATGCCCGGGGGGTTTGTTTACTTTAAAATCTGTGTTTTATAATTTTTAATCTCTGTTTTATAATCAACACATCGCTGAAGATGGAATTCTCTGTAGTGTATTCATGTAAGCATATAGTGTAATTTTGTCAAATTCATTCTTCATTTCCTCCCTTTTCCTATCCTTTCACCCTCCCACTCAATGTCCCTTCTTTCCTCCATGGAGGAAGAGGCATTTTTCCAGGAAGCAAACCCCATACCTTCTCTGGATCCCATCTCCTTGCACTTCGTGATGAATCCCAAACATCAATCATCAGCCATGTTGGTAAAAATCAGAGAGAAACTTTGGAAGTTCCCAGGGTTATGTCAGCAACAATATTTGAGATTCAATCTTTTCACATAGGACTTAAACATTAGGTTAAATTTAGGGAAGAAGACATTCAAGTTTTGCCCTTGATGGATAAAGAGATTTACAAGTGGTTATACTGTCAACAAGATATTCCAGGTAGAAGGAAGAGGTTCAAGACATGGTGCATCATGTAGTGCAGTTCAATTAAAAACTTAACGTTCAAGAAGAGGAGTGAGAAGCATGACTACATTCAGAGTGAACCATCTTAAGATGCACCTTTTCTAAACTGAGGAATTAAATATTCAATTTTATAATTAATATCCAGCCACTGAAGTTTTTAAGTAATGAGAATGCAGATTCATGACTTTTCAGTTAAATGATTTCTGAACCTTGTATTGTGTATTATTTACTTGTTTATGAATTTTAATTCAGATTTTAGTTTATGGATCATATATATACCTACTTTTCAATTGATCTTGCAAAACATTGCATCAGACATTTACAGAATATAATCAAAGATCTAGCAATATTTTTATCTTGCTTTAAAAATATCTGCAGTAGAACAAAGTGTTAAATCTCATCATCTATTTATGTACATCCTATATTTTTCTCACAGGAGGTACCCATGTTAGGTTGACATCTTTATGAAGCATTCATTTACCACATTTAGCTATGGTAGTGATATATAATTTCCTTCTTATCTCTATGGAAATGTCCTTTAGATAGCTTTTTATTTTTTGCCAGTTCACACTATCATGGTGAAACTATAATAACAGTTTATTCATTGTGAAACTACAGGTAAATATCCATTTAGATTTTATAACATTTCCTTTCCCCCCCATTCTTACTCCTACCACCTTAGTTTGCCTTTTTATTTCTTCACATATGGCTCATTGAAATAGCCTCCTAAGACACTGGTTTCCTGCTCCAACCCTTTGATTAATCTTGCACATAGGTGACATACTCCTATTCATAAAATGCTTTAATTATGCTGTTTCTCATTAAAATGGTTTATTGTGCTTCCCCTGTCTGCTGTTTGATACAAAGGACAAGACTCAACTCTGCAATTTAGTTTTCAAAGACCACCAATTCCAATATCAGCCTACCTGTGAGTCACTTAAGTTGCTCTATTCAGATAAATATGTTTTCTGCTTCTTTCTTTTTGTGAGCATATTCCCTACTTGGAAGGGCATTTTTGCATTGTTTGAACTGGGTGAAATTTGCCCTAGAAGTAGCAATCTCCCGGTCCTTGACAACTGAAGATCTTTAGTCATCTCCTAACCCAAACTATCCTTTACTTCACTGCCTATTTCTTTATAAAAAATAATTGATTTTTTTAGATTGATGAATAAAAAGTATTTATATTCATTTTGTACAAAATGGTGTTTTGAAATATGTACATGATGTGTATTTTATAAATTGTGTGAATTAACAAATGCCTACATATTAAATGCCATTTTTTGTGATGAGAACACTTCCAATCTACTCTCTTTATAATCAAGAATACAGTTGTTGTTATTAACTATAGTTACCATATTGTAGGATAGATCTCTTGAATATGCTTCTCCTATTGAACCGAATTTTGGTCTCTGTTGACCTATATCTGTCCAACTTCCCTCATTTCCATATACTGGTAACCACAGCATTCTACTCTCTGCCTCTTTGAGTTCAACTTTAGATTCTACTACAAGTGAGATCAGGTGGTGTTTGTTTTTCTGTGATTGAATTCTTTAACCTAACATGATGTCTTCCAGATTCATCCATGTTGTCACAAATTAGATATCCTGTATTTTAAGGGTGTAGAGTAGTCCATTGTGTATATATGTCACATCTCTTTATTCATTCATACGCTGAGGGAAATTTAGATTGAGTTGTTGTAATCAACATGGGAGTGCAAGCATCTTCTCATCATACTGATTTTAATTCTTTTGCATATGTACCCTGTAGTGGAATTGCTGGATTATATAGCAGTTCTATTTTGAGATTTTTGAGGAATTTACATGCTTTTTTCACAATGGCAGTATCAATTTGTATTACCATCAATAGTGTGCAAGGGTTCTATTTTCTCCACATCCTCAATGAGTCTTGTTATCTTTTGTATTTTTTTTAAATAAGTCATTCTAGTGGGTGAGAGGTGATATCTCATTTGGTTTTCAAAATAAAAAATAAAAGGTTGGAAACAGGGATGTGGCTCAATGATTCTCCTCTTTGAGGGGAACTTTTACCAACCCTAGATTTATATATATATATCTCCCATTGCTTCATTTGTATGTCTTATTTTGACAAATGTATACATAATAGGTGTTTTGCCTATTTTAAAATCAGGTTGTTTTCTTGCTATTGAGTTTGAGAGTGTGTGTGTGTGTGTGTGTGTGTGTGTGTGTGTGTGTGTTCCTTGTATATTTTGAATATTAAGACTTTTCAGATAAGTGGTTTGCAAATGTTTTCTCTCATTCTATAATTGTCTCTGCACTTTAACTCTGTTAAGTGCTTTCTTGATGGTATAGAAGCTTTTTAGTTTGATGTAATCTCATTTGTCTATTTTTGCTTTTGTTGCCTGGGTTTTGGGGTCATAATCCCCCAAATCATCACCCTGACCAATGTCATGGAGTTTTTCCTCAATGTTTCTTTGCAGCAGTTTTACAGTTTTAGATCTTTCATTTATGTCTTTAATCCTTTTTGAATTGATTTTCTATATATGAGATAAGGATCCCATTTCCTTCTGCAAGTGACTATCCAGTTATTCCAACATTTATTGAAGAAACTACCCCTCTTTCCATTGTATGTCCCTGTTTCCTTTGTTGAAAATCAGTTAACTGTTAATGCATGGATTTATTCTGGGCTCTTTGTTCTGGTGCAATGGACTATACATCTGTCTTTATGCCAGTTCCATGATGCCTTGATTGCTGTAGCTTTATAGTATATTTTGAAGTCAATTAATGTCATGTCCTTAGCTTTGATCTTTTTACTTAAGAGTGCTTTGACTGTTGGTTGTCTGTTGTGGTGCCATACAAATTTCAGATTTTTTTTTTTCTGAATAAAACATCATTGGCACTCTCATAGGGACTGAATATACAGATTGCTTTTTGTAGTATGGTCATTTGACCAATTTTAATTCTTTCAATCCATGAACACACAATATCTTTTCATCTAAATCTGTGTTCTTTATTTCATTCATGTTTTATAACTTAGGGTGTACAGGTCTTTCATCTGTTTGAAAAATTTAATTTATGTTGTTTTTGTAGCTATTGTAAATGAGGTTTTCATAAATTTTCTGTACAGAGTGTTTATTATTAGTGTACAGAAACTACTGATTTTTATATGCTGATTTTATATCCTCCAAATTCACTGAATTGTTTTATTGGTTTAATTTTTGCAGGGGTGGGTGGAGGAGTCTTTAGGATTTTCTGTATATATGATCATGTCATCTGCAAACACATCTTTTTACCTTTGACTTTCCAATTTGGAAACACACATCCTCATAACTCCTTGTATGTTAAAGAAATGTGTATTTTATGTGTTATATATTAAATGTTCAGTTTTTAACTTGAACTAATAAGCTTATGGAAGATATCTTCCATAACTATATTAACATGGCCATATTTTCTTATTGTCCAAAATGGGGGTGAGACTGGGAAGTTTTCAGTTGATGTTAGCTGTGGGTTTGTAATATAAAACTGTGTTGAGGTTCATTGCTTCTCCACTTCATTTTTTGAGTGTTTGCTCATCAAAGGATGATGAATTTTTTTCAGATGTTTTTCTGCATGCATTGTGATGATCACATGATTTTTTCTCTTCTGTTCTTTTACTGTGTATCACATTCATTGACTGTCATATTTAGAACTATCCTTGTATCACAGGAACACATTTCCTTTGATCCTGACAGAGAATGGTATTTCTAATTTGCTACTGCATTTGGGCTCCTAGTATTTTGTTGAGGACCTATGTACTTAAGGTATATTTGTGTGTAATTTTCTTTTCTTGCAGTGTACTAGAGTTTTTGTGTGGCCTTGTTCAGTGAGTTTGGAAGTATTTCCTTTTCTTCTATTTTTAGGAAGAGCATGAGAAAGATTTTTTTTAAACCTTAAAAAATTTGTGGATACAATGAAAAAGACAATGTCTATTCCCTTGAAGTGATTGCATTTTTGAATAGCAGCCTACATTGATGAATTTTTTTTTGGTAGTGGTGCTTGAACTCAGGGGCACTCAACCACTGAGCCACATCCCCAGCCCAATTTTGTGTGTGTATATATCCATATCTATATACATATATATTTATATATATATATAAAATATATCAAACTATATGTTTATTAGAGACAGGGTCTCACTGTGTTGCTTAGCTCTTCGCCATTGCTGAGGCTGGCTTTGAACTCGTGATCCTTCTGTCTTAGCCTCCAGAGCTGCTGGGATTATAGGCGTGTGCCATGCGCCCAGCCTACATAGATGATTTAAAGAATATAGGAACCTTTTTCCACATCCTGTGATAATTATATTAAGACAGTCATTGATATTTTTTCATTACCAGTGATTGGAGAAGAAATGGTAAGGGCATTTGAAATAAAACTGTTTTCCCTATGAAAGAATAGCAACAACAAAGTTCTTCCTCATTCCTTTTTGTGATTCTAACACTTGGCTTTTCTTGATGCGATTGGGAGGACTGGAGAATGGGATCTGCACTATGGTTCCTAGATTATTGGCAGTTTGGGGTGAAAGACCTAAGTAAGGCTAATGGTATAGAAAAATAATAATTTGGAGCCCAAGTCCTAAATATAAAAATGCTGAAATACTGGGGCATTGTCTAAGCAACAAACTCTCTACCGCTTTATATAATTCTCTTTGTACATAGTAAGTAGGCAGCTCAAATGAAGTTGAAGCAGAGATTCCGCTTTAGATATACATAGTGGAATCTAGTTAAATTGAAAAGACATCTATCTGGTTGGAAAGAAAATAATTTTTTTAACATTTATTTTTTAGTTATAGTTGGACACAATACCTTTATTTTATTTATTTATTTTTAAGTGGTGTCGAGGATCGAACCCAGTGCTAGATGAGCACTCTACCCCTCAGCCACAACCCCAGTCCAAGAAGATACTTTTTAATTGGTTATTCAGTTTTGTGTGTTTTGAGGTATCAAAGTAAAATAGAGCTGTTTTGGGGGCAATTTATAATTGAGAGAGGGGAATGGGAATTAGAACGCTATTTCTAAAATAAATGATCTAATGACCACTTTATCATTTTTAGTTTTTTTCCCAGTCATTTCAAATCCATTCTGGGAATTTCCCAAACCAGCCCACAGTCTTCTCTAACACCTGCTCCTTCTATGTCTGTTTTCTTGGGACTTTATCTACTCTGTTATACAGTAACTCAGTAGTTATCATACTGCCTGTACCCCCGTTATCTAGCTCATCCCCAGATCCTCCTGATCCTACACATGAAGTTTTGAGCATACGCATATCTCTTCCTTCCACCCCAGCCTTATTCTAAGCACCTGCCATTTCTCACCTGAACTCATCATTAGTCAGGAGAAACAACTGTTCCATTTGTAGAATCCATTTTCTTTTTTCCAGTCAGAGGGATCATTTTTCCTTTAGAACCCAACATTTATTTTTTGTTTTTAATAGACAAATAATAATTGTTCATATTTATGGGGTAAAATGTGGTATTTTGTTGTGGTTTAACGTCAAAAGTAATGAAGAACCTCACATACTTATTCTTTGTGAGAATATTTAAAATCAACCTTTTTGCTCATTTTGAAATATACAACCTATTTTTAGATTACTAAAAGGAAATATTACTGTAGTACATAAAACTAAGCCTGTCTCGCCTCCTTTACATCGTTGGGTAAATACAATGAAAAGCAAAATCTTCCAACCTGGAATCTCTTCACAAAGTTAGTAGAAAAAGAAAGCATTTATTTATAAATAAGTATTAAGTGAGAATGTGATACTCATCACAGGAAGGTCCACTCAGAGACTAGAGAAAGACAGAACTATCATTTTATTAGTGAGGCAGTATGATCTTTTAAATCATTGTTTTCAAATTGATAATAATCAGTCTAAAGTAAGACTAATTGGACTTGGTAGCATCATTTATCACAAGTAGTTCATGTTAACTTTACCTTTTAATTATGGTGACCATGTATGTTAACTATAAAGTGGCCTTTATCCAGAGGGAATCCAAACTTCTTATATCTGTAGTAAGGGAAGAAGTTCTGTCACCTGGAACAGGTACTCACTGAGAGATAGGGCCACTATCTCCTTTGATGTTTATATTTCAAAACCATAGTTTCTGGTTCTTGGGAAAGATTCCTGTGTTGCAAAGCTGACAAAAGGAAAAAACCAAAAAACAAAAAATAAACTTTCTAGCTTTTAAAGGAATTTACATTTCAATTGCTAATCTTCTAAAGTAAATATAAATAAAAAATGGGCAGAGAAATCATTTCCCTTATTTTCAGCATGGAGAACTAAGCTGCTTATTTTTGATTTTTAGCTTTTGGTGTTAACACCAAAAACATTTTAATATTTTCCTGTCTTGCTAGGATAAAACCCAGGGAAATTTAGGGGGCCTGTATTGTGGCAGGGTCCCCTGGCCTCTCTGGCTATCTTGCTCCATGCTCCCTTCTCAAACATTTTCAGCTACATTGTTCTTATTTTATCAGAATTCACACCACATTGCTTTAGCATAACAAAAACACTTTTCTGCTTCACCACCCCTTCACCTAATTTAGAATTCCTTATCTTTTTAATTTCAGCTTCAACATTCCTTTCATTAACAGCTGCCTGTTGCAGGAGATTTTTAGCTCCAAAACACAAGGGCTGTATCAGTTTTTGTTCACTATTGCTTTATGCTGGGTTCAAAGTATTTCTTTTTGACAAATAGTAAGTACTTTACTAATCTTTTGTGATGAATGGATAAGAAAGAATAATATGAAAATTAAGTTATTAAAAAATAATAGATAATGTGATTCATATTAAAAATCTGGATGGACAGAAACTTCCTAAGATTAAGGGATTGTTAAAAATAAGACTGTAGAACTAGTGTCTTTAACAATGAGAATGACAAATTTGATATAACATGCCTCACGTGTACATAGGCATACTCAAACATATACAGGGAAACATACACCAGTGGTTTACTTGTTGTATTGTGAAACATTGTCAGAGTTTATTTTATAAATAATTAACTAGAAGATTCAGATAACATGAGATTGAGATAACTTCTAACCATAGAAAAAAATGTCACCTGTAAACTAAGCAATGCACATTAAAACGAGATGCCATATTTAATAGTTCTTACACTTTTTAATACAGATGGGGACAGAGTAAAACAGAAGCTTTCTTACATTGCAAATAGGAATATAAATTTGTATAACTGTTTGTAAAATGATTTGTCAGTATTTTTCAAGAACCTTGAAATAATTGATCAAGTAAATCAGCTTTAAAAAAAAAACAATGTTATTGTATTTTTTATACCTTTATTTTATTTGTTTATATTTATGTGGTGCTGAGGATCAAACCCAGTGCCTCACAGCTACAGCCCCAGCCCCAGTAAATCAACTTTTGACAGTTTACCTAAAGATTGTATTCTGAAACTCAGAGTTGTGTTTCCTATTTATAATTCACTTATGATAGTATAAAACTGGAAATAATCTTAATATTCAAAATTGGAAGAATGGCTTATTAGTTTATGGAATTTATATATTAATGTGGTAAATTCCTGTGTTTGAAATAACATGGGGAATTTGTTTTCTGTGTTATTTTTTATGATTCCCAGGTAATGCACAAATATTGTAAATAAATAACAGAACCAACATTCTATTTACTGAGACCTGTATCAAAAGCAAAAACATTATAGATGAAAGACTTGTTGAAAACATACTTTATATCCAAGTCTTCTTCAAAATCACCTAATTAGGTGAGATCAATTTAAGGAAAATACTCAGTGAATTTTTTTCAGGCAAAACAGTTAAATCAAGGTAACTGCTAGTTTAATTCAGCATGTAGTTTTTTTTCCCCTTAGCTAACAGCTTGTTTATTTTTGGTTCTGTTTTCCTGGAAAACTATTGACCAGGTTTCCAAAGACATTAGAGATTCCGGTAAGTGACATGTTACTTGGCTTATTGCACTAGTTGTGAAAATATTATCCCTCCCATTTTCCTAAGAATGCTTTAGGCCAAAAAAAAAAAAAAAAAAAAAAAATACTCAAAAAGCCAGCAAAAACTAAGCAGAATAAAAACAACACAAACACAAAGTGTCCAGACACATGCACCCTCTACCTCAGGCCTGATTTTCAAAATGATGTAAAATTATATCAGATATGGCATTTTTAGTTTATGATGTTTAAACATTGATAATAAAGATTTTTTTTAACTTGGCTGTTTGATTCTGTTTGGCATCAATTACTCGAATATACACGTTTTCATATGATTTGTGAAAATTACATGTACAATTTCTTCGCACTGCTTACGATGTGGAGCTGATTTCTTTGGTTTCACTACATGATGTCATTTTTCTCATTAGGGATAAAAATCAATCCCTCATTCAATTATAATGTTAGCTTGCTATTTAAGAGAAGTTTATAGAAAGTGTAAGACATCACCCACTTTGCCAGGATGCTAATTTGTCACATTTTGGTGACAAAAAATGAGATAAAATATTGCAGATCATTCCCTGGCAGCATATGCATCACCATTTGCCATATAAGAATAATTAGATCTTATTTTTTTTTCTTAATAATTTTGAAAGAAATTATTTGATAAAGAAGTTTATTTCATTGATAGCAAAAGAGGCATCTTGTGATAGTGAATATATTTTCATTTAAAAGAATGCAGATAACGGAATAGCAGCTTTGTTGACATTCTTTAAGTAAATTACCTGATCTGATTCACCAGTAATGCTTCATACATATCAGACTTGTTTTTCACATCCCTTTCTAATCTTATACTTTTTTTTTTGAATCATTTTCATGAAATTAGGTGGGCACGTGTAACCAAAATACAATTACTCTGCTATTAATGAATAAATCTGTGCCTGCTAAACCAGATAGTCATTTTTCTTTTCAATGTTCCTTTTTTCTACAGAGATCATGTTTAGTCCTAAAGTTTGAATGAGAAGAATATCCACAGGGGCCGTGAAAATTTACACCTTTACTATTAATTAAGTCCAAGCTGCATTGTTTACCACTATGGTTACATTCCTTCAGAAATGGTGTAAGATGTTATTTGCTATGCTTTCAAAATAAACCCACTTTCAAGATTATTACAAAATTTCAAATACTAATAGAATTCTTGGAAAAATGAGATGTTATGCCTTTTCTATGTGTTTGCTAAATAGTAATGTTTTAGTTTTATTAACGATATGGAGACTCCTGGAAGGAAAACATCATTTTATGATACAATTATCAGCTGTTCCTCTTTTAAGAAAACAAGTTTCATGCAGGATGAATACGTCTATCTAGAGAATTGAAAACTGTTATTTAGAAGTAGAGTGTGGGCACAGGCTTATAATCTTAGTCACTTGGGAGGTGGAGGCAGGAAGATTGCAAGTTCAAGGACAGTCTGGGTAATTTAGTGAGACTTGATCTCAAAATAAAAATAAAAAGGCTGAGATATAGCTCAGTGCTAGAGAGCTTGCCTAATATGTGTGAGGTCTGAGTTCAATCCCAGTAAGGCAAAAACCAAAAAACCAAACCAAACCAAACCAAACCAAAAACAAAAACAAAAAATCACAAAGAAACAAAATTCCAGAAGAATTAAGGTAAAGACTCTGTGTTTTCTATTGCTATGTCTTTCTTTCTTCTTTCCCTTCCTTTCTCTTCCCTTTCCTTCCTCCCTCCCTCCCTTCCTTCCTTCCTTCCTCTCTGCCTCCCCTACCCCAGCCAACTCTGACTCTCTCTTTTTCTTTCTTTTTTCTTTTTTTTCCTGTTTATTATACTTAAGTTTAAGAAAGAGGTTGGTATTGGGTAGGCATCTTTGTAATGACCTGATGAAATATGTAGAAAGGACAGTGCATTTGGAAAGAGTTTGAAGTTCATTGTATTTATAAGTATTTCTAATAATCAAAAATTTTAATATCATGTCCTGCTTCCTATTGCATTCTGAAATCCCCAAATAAATCTAACATGATTTGATATGTTATAGGCACAATCATGTAAGGATATCAACCAGACCGTGTTCATAATAAAACAGGAAACTTAAAAGCAAAGGATGTGGCACAATGGATATAGTGAAACTCCTTGAGGAAGTAAGCCTCATGCCTTTTAATTTGTTGTGAAAGCATTTTTTTTTTTTAATGTGGCTCCAACTACAACCCGCAATGGCTATTCTATAAATTAATGTAATTGGTTGTTGTTTGTCGTGAGTCACAGAAAAACTGAGATGGTAAGGAGCTGCAGGAAGAGACTTAGAGGAAGCATTGTTCCATATTTAGGAGGGGACTTAATCCTAATGAGGTGGGTTCCCTGCCACAGGGAACCTTATTGCAAATTCTAGATACTTAATGTTTCATGGACGATGTCAAAGGTGGCTGTCTTAGGAAGAGAAGGTGAAGGTGGCCTCTAAGGGGATTCCTATTTAACTTTGGATCCTTCTCCTTTATGTGTCCCTATCATACAAAAGCTGCAGTCACTCAATCTTAATGAAATAGCAAAGTAGTCAAAGTTTATTTTTGTGATTCTCTTACTCCACACCACAATCCCACTCCTTTCAAAACAGTCCTCCCATTTTTAACATCTTCAAAACCCCCACATCTTCCTGCCACATGCTGATGATTCTCCTACTCCATCTCTTCCTTCTGTTTACACTGACAATTCCAAGTGTCAAATTTATGTGTTGGTCTTCAAACAAAAACAAAAATAGCCCTTTTGTTCAGTGTCTTTATATTATCATCTGAAGAAAATGATTCAACAGACCTTACAGATTTAAGACAGGATGGAGGACCCCAGGGGTTATTTAAGCCTGAGTTAATTCCCATCCATCTCTTGAGTAGTCAGCAGGGGGCAGGGACCAAGCAAGCTCAGGCTACTTATGGGCTCCATGAGGTCTCCTGGAGGTCAGGCTGGCCTCCTGGCTTCCTTCCTTGACTCCCCTGGGGGCAGTGCTGTAAAGACACACACCACCAATTGTGAACTCAAATCATGAATGCCAAACATATAAATGGAAAGAGTTTTTGTATTTAGAAAAATATGATTGGAACATGATCTGCCCATGTTGCCTTTAAATTTCCCAGGGGTCCACATGACTTTTTTCTCAGCATCCTTTTCCTCCTTTCTTCTGCTCCCACAGCCTTGGGTTCAGAGAACAGAAAGCAGCTGCCTGGAGGTAACAGGCTCCTATGATAACTAAGCAGAAAGGGAACAGAAGTGAGAAACAGAGCATGTTCAGTTTCCTGATGTCTGCTGGTGATTTATTTTAGAACATCTACAAGGGATCTTGTGCTTATTTTTAAGCTTGTATACATGGGTAAAATATAAATGTGGTCTCGGTTTAAATTCTGAATGGCGTTCTGTATGTTAACACAAGGGATAACATATTGAAGAAAGACTACAAGGCCGAAGCTATTCCCTTGATTTTGATAATCATTTATTATAATAATAGAAATTACTTATGTAATGTAAATCTCCACTTTTTTTTTTAACAGAGCGATCACAAACTGTGCCTTGTTTAAAATAAGCAATCTTCATTATGTGTATTTTCTTACACATGAGACTTGAAGCAAAACAGTGAAGAGGAATCTAGACAATCCAAATGTTTGATTTTTCAAATAATTTTGCCAGGATCTTTGGGTATAATTTTTTTCTTCTCCTGCTGAGAAAGTGCACATACTTGCAATTTAGTCTATTTGAGCAGAGCATTTTTTCCTCCCTTAAACTGATAATAAGCATATGGGAGTGGGATTCAATTTGGTACAAGCTGTTGATTTATATTGAACACTCAAAAAATGTAAGGTATCAAAAAAAATTTGAAACTAACCAGTGATGGACTAGAATGTATTGAAAGTTGGATTAAATTATGCAAAATCATTCTGATGTGGGACTTACGGAAAAAAATAGGGTCATGGTTAATTTTGTTTAGCCTTTACAGTTATAGAGTTACATTTTTCAGGTAACATTATTAAGAACATTATAGAAAAAAAATAAATTCACACAGTGGCAGTAAGATAATTATTATCATATCTATCATGTCACCACACTTTTACTATCTTGGGGTTTGTTATTTTTGGAAACACACAATTACGCATAGCATATTTAGAGCTCTATACCTGTAAGAAAGATCTTGAACATATATTGAACATAAACTAAAAATGTTAAGTTTTTTAAATGATATAATTAACAATTTTGTTCTATCTGTCGATAAGATGGGCTTCTGAGAAATCAAGTGGTATGCCTTAAAGGGACAATCAAGAATTGAGAGACCATCCTTATGATATCAGGGGAGCAGTCACATTTCTGGTTCTTATTCTCTTGTGTATGGGCTAGACTGTGCAAGGAGAGTGCTTCTAGTTCTGGGTGGTCTGACTAGAACAAGGGACAGGTCAGTCCTAGATTCTTTGTCACATCTATTCCATCTGTCCTGGGTACCTTCCCACCCTTCTCACCTGGATTCCATTGCCCTATGTCTTCTTGGTCATCCTTTTTCTGCTTAAGACAGTCAGGCCTCAGGGTTCATAAGATTTCCTACTACATGCTCTCCTTCTTGCAAAGCATTGTGAGTTTTATAGCTTGATGTTTAGTTTCACCTCCATCAAATTACCCACATCCTGTTCAATTAAACTTCATTTTCAACTAGTAATAAAAAGTACTCAGATACAATCTGAATAAGAGATGCCCATGGTTCTTAAAATTTAGTGTATATTGCAAGCATCACCCAGATTACCTGTTGAAAATTCATATATGGATCCTGCTCCTGGAGCTTTTTAGTGTCTTTTTTGGGGGTGGGGAATATACATGGACACGATAACTTTATTTTATTTATTTATTTTTATATGTGGCTGAGGATTGAACCCAGTGTCTCACACGGGCCAGGCAAGCTCTCTACCACTGAGCCAAAACCCCATCCCCATTAGTGTCCATTTTTAACCAATATAGCCATAAGATTCTGTTGCTAGTTGAGAAACATTACTCCAGAATTTTGTAAACTACAGAATTTATGAAGAATTTAAGTCAAGTTACAGGTAGTTCAGAGGTGGACTATTTGATTTTTGTGGTAAGATTAATCAAATCACATAAGGAAATTGGTTTTGATTTTTATATAGATAGTAAAATAATATACAAATAAAATTCTATGTGATTTTACTCTGTAGCCTGTTTTTGCTCTCTTGTGGAGTGTGAGAGCAATATGGATTGAATGCGCTTTCAATGTCTTGGAAGCTTCATCCTCAAGGCAGTGACATTGGAAGGTGGATGTTGAGAGCCACAGCCAAGTCTGAAAGGCCCCTGGCATTTTGCCAGAAGTAATGGTTGAGAGGCGAGCCAGTAAAATGATGCTGGATTGATTCAATTGTATATTAGACCTTAACTGTCTGGTGATAGGATGGCTCTTGCTGTGATGGGCACCCGCTACTTTGGAGTTCCCATTGAGTTCTTGCAGGGTTCCGACAGTGAGTGAGAGTGAGTGAGAGTGAGTGCGTGTGCAGCCCGGGGGAGGGAGTTCAGGTTGGTGTGTGGTGTTCCTGGAGGAGCCCTGTGGGTCGTGTTTGGGAGAGTTCCCGGGGAGCCTGTGTGGAGTGTGCTGGTGGAGTTCAGAAATAAAGTTTGTTCCTGCTTGAGTGGCTCATGATTTGTGCCCAGCCAGACTGCGGCAGGTGGACCCGAAAGGGAAGTGATTATACTAACTTCACCCTTGTGCATGGATCAATTCAGATTGTAAAAGGCCTTGCAAGGGCCTATATACTCTGTCTCTTGCTGTCATACTCTTGCCCCTTGCCTTCTGCCATGGGATGGATGACACAGCACAATAGCTCTTGCCACACACATGGGCCTCTCCATCTTAGACTTCCCAGACTCTGATATCATCAAAAATAAATTCCTTTTCTTTATGAATGACACAGACTATGATCATCTACTATAGTGATACAGAACAGACTAGGACAGGGACCTATTTACCTATAGGATAATTCAGTGGTCCTTTTTTCTGGAGTTTCACTGATGACAATTCACTTTGGAATTTTTAGAATTCAATTGAAAAAGAAAAGAGGGGATCATAATAGAGAAAAAGGAAAATAAATGAATTCTAAAAGTATAAAGTTCATTAGGTAGAACAGACATTTTGCTTTATTATAACATCTTATCGGAAGAAATGTTTTTAAAGAATTATAAAAACAAATTTTCCTTAGTTATTCCACACACAAAAGGATTTTACTATTTTTAATTATTAGTTACTGTTGATTTCTTTAATTCTCCTCATATCCTGATTTACATGGCTTATAATGCTCTGCTTATTTAATTAGCAATGTTGTGAAATTCCTTTGACCTATTACTCAAGTGTATAGTGCTAGGTGCTTATGAATGTCGACTTTCTGGGGCCCACTGCTGACCTACTGAATTGGATCTTGCATTTAGACAATCCCTAACTTATTTGTCTGTTTTAAGGTTTAGAAGTTCCTTGGACTTTATCACACTGGATCTCATTTCTATTTTTTCCCCTTATGAAATAGGGTAAAACCGACTCTTACTGTTTGAAAAGATAGCTGTGTTATTTTGGTTTGAGTTTAGTTGTATTGTTTTTGTTTGAAGAAAGGGTCAAACAGGATTTTGCTGAAATGGATTAAGTTTGTACATAATATTTTAAAATAAAATTAATTTTTTTAACTTCTGAATTCAGAATTGATAAAAGCAGAGAAACAGGTGTAACTGAAGGTATTGATGAAATTGAAGTAAATGTTTCTTTACAAGAAGAGCTATTAGGTTTTTCAAGTCTTCTAAAATGTAATAACATTTTGAGATGGATGTGTTTCAAGTTCAGACATCTGTTGCCTGTCCAATGAAGGATGAGGAAATATCCACACTGCCTCACACTCCCACCTCCCAGTTTCGTTTCTTCAAAACAGTTTTTTATAGTGCAAGTTTTCTAATGTTCACATTCCATTATATGATCATAATTTCAATCATTGTGTAAGGTTATTTGTATATCTAGATTTATGATTGTCACATTTGATGTACTTAACCATAGTATGTCCCATCCTGAGTTTTAATTTTGAGTCATTTCTTAATATTTCAAATATTAATATTTAATATTAATAACTAATATAATTACTATAGTTATTAATATTTTAAATATTCAATATTTCACCACATATTTCTATTTTCTTCCCAAGCATAGTATAGTGAGTATTGTTTTTTATAACATGAATGCTAGTGAAGGTAGGCTGCCTTTATACTGGAAGACCAGTGGTATAGGTATGTAATTCTTTTGTTGTTCTTTGTTGCACAATGTTATATATAAGGCTGCATTTTAAGCATTGATTATTTCCTTCATGAAATCTCAGATTACTTTAATTTTCCCACCCTTTCTTTGCTGACTGTATATTAAGTTCTTTTTTCTAAGAAGTTGACTTTCTTTTCCAGATGTCTTAGTTTTGTTATCAGCTTTTCATTGTGTATAACTCGATTTAAGTTGGTAAAGTTTATAAATTTTAAGAATAGTAGTTTTCTTTGATAATATCTGTAATGATTTTCTTTTCTTTCCTATTTTACACCCTTCCTTCCATCCTTCCTTTCTTCCTTCCTTCCTTCCATCCTTCCTTAGAAACTGTGTGTTCTGATTTGTTTTCTTCTTATCACAGAAGTAATAAGTGGTAAATTTCATCACTCAAGACACTAATAATTAGGTTTCCTTCTTTACTGCACTGTTCTTTCAGGAATTACCATTGGTCTTCTTCTTTAGAACCTAATGAGTGTTCTGAGTTATTATGTCAGGTGGCCAAAGGATATAATCAAAGCTGACTTATACTCACAATTATGGAAATATATGCGTTGATAATATAAACATCAAATTGCTGAGCACTATCACTAGAAGGCCCATATGCTGCAAAGATGATAAGAGTAACTAATTATATTTCATTTCTTAGGGGGTTATATAGTTTTCTCTACGATAGATACAAATGTTATAACACTAAAATATGAGGGAGAAAAGGAAAAATGGGTAAATTCGACTTATTTAAAATTAAAAGCGATGACAGCAGCCACAACTTTTTATCCACAAAAGTGAAAAAGTAATTCACAATGTGGAAGACAAAAATTTTGGAGTGCAGAATGGAATGGAACAAGTAGTTTTGAGAGGACATGAAGAAGTTAGAATTCTCGTACATTGCTGTTGGGAATACAAACTGGTTGGCAATTCTCAGAAGATTTAACTTAGATTTATCATATTGCACCACAATTGCACATCAAGGTACATATTCATGGGAAATGGAAACACATGTTCATGTAAATTGTATGCATGGTTGTTTTTAGCAACATTATTCATTGTAGCCCCAAAGCTGAAGCAAACCAAATACTTGTAAATGGATGGATGTATAAATGAAATGTGGTGTATCTGGATAAGTATTAATAGAAGGCTATTATTGGATGAACCTTGAATCATTAGGAGCCAGTCACAAAAAGATGAAACATTGTACAATTACAATTATGTGAAATATTTAAAAATGCACATATATAAAAACACGAAGTAGATGCATGGTTCCTAGGTTTGGAGGGTAGAAGAATGAAGGTCACTGGGTTGCTGAAAGTGTTCTAAACTGAGCTGTGATGATGATTGCACAGCTCTATTAATATGTGCAGGACCAATGAACTATAAACAGGTAAATTGCATGCTGTATTATTTATATTGCAGTAAAGCCACTGAAAGAAAAAAAGCCATGTGGAGCTCAGCTTTCAGCATTTCTCCCAGGTTTCTCTTTGATCACTTATTATGCTTAACATCCTCTCCTGCCTGATCCTATTTCTCTGTGGTCCTGCCTTCTGCTCTTTCTTCCTTGTATATTTCTGTACAGGTCATTCAATTTTTCAATTCACACAGTTGGCTTGATTTGTGATGGTGGTGAAGGAAGGATCTAAGTGGATGAAGGGATTACACTCTTTCCTTGCTCCCTTTCTCATAACTGTATCCTGTTTGCCATATCCTCCTTGCCTCTTGTGGATGTAAAAATCCGAGCCTGGACAGTTTTTACATGGTTGTTGGTGGGATTAAAGCTCTGAGAAACATTTCATAATTCACAGCAATTTTAGATTCTGCTAGTAGCTTTTTTGCATACATGGAGAAAATACAAATATATTTGCATCAAATTATATGGTATCCAAACCTTTTGAGGATTCCACTGGGCTTAGATTTACAAAAAAAAAAAAAAAAAAAAAAAAAAAAAAAAAAAAAAAATTGCTAAGAATGAGAATCAACATTCTCTTTCTCTCTCTTTCAGAATAATAATAAAAAAAAACATTTCATAATACTAGTTTTACTCCAGACTTTTTATTTTCATGAAGTCAGTTGTTATTCTAAAGTTTGTTTCTCAACTGCTCATATTCTGGGAAAAAAAGTCACAGTGCTTAGTCTCAGAGGAGACATTATTTGTATTATAAAACAAATGTGATCATGTATAATGAGACATTGAAGTGCCAAGTCTGCCAATGTGCTTTTATGGTGCTCAGGACATTCTTTTTTCCAGTGAAGTCTGTGTCTGAAAACAAATTACAATGAAAACCTTGCTCAATGAGAGGATGGAATCATATCAAAGAAAGTATCCAAACCATCTGAGTCTTTCTGACATCCTGAAATTCACTTTCCTACTGATGACAAATTAGGCAAATTTTTTCCAAGTTTTAAATCTAAGATTTTTCTAAGTTGTCCTTTTCATCTTTCTAATCACAGCTCCATTTACAAGTAAATCACTCTTTTGAAAAATAATTATTAGAAGCTGAATTTTTCAATTAAAAAATGTTTATTTTTGAATTGGTATTAACACTGACATGGTTTAAACTTTTAAAAGGAGCGAATAAGAATAGTATATAAATTTGTTTATATGTCTGACTCTATTCAGTTTGCATTTGCAAAGAAAGTCATTTTAGCTGGGTGTTCTATTTCCAGTATATGATTCTAAAGATAGCCCATAAATTTGGAATTATATATATATTATATATACATATAATCTTCTTTATTTAATCAAATTACAGTGACTACATAGTCTGTTTTGTACCTTTCTTTTAAAACTTTTGTGAGAAGTCTTGGAGACATTTCCAGAACAATTCAGAACAGTACAATGAGTTTCCTTATGTTTTTAAAATTTGCAACATGATCTGTTATGTGGGCATGCAATAAGTTATTGATACAGTGACCTTTCATGGATATTTAAACTGTCTGGGAGAATTGTGTAAGTTGCTGTGTGTATGAATAATTTGTTCCCTTTTTATTATTGAGTGATATTCCATGGTTCAGATATATTTTATAATTTGATCATCCACTGGGCTGCTTCCAGCTTTGAGTTTTGCATAAAGTTGCCATGAATATTTCTGTGCAGATTTTTGATTAAACAAATAATTTTATTTCCATTGCACAAATGTGTGGAAACAGTTGTATCTTGTGATAATTGTATGCTTAGTTTTTAAATAACAGCCAAACTCTATCATTTGAATTTCCATCAACGGTGTATATATGATCCAGTTTTCCACACAACATTTAGGGTTGTCATTATTTTTAATTATGGTCACTCTGATACATAATGGATTTAATGTAAATGATCTACTTTTTAAATTTGAAATATTACATGCTTCATTTGATTCATCTATAAGATTATAAAAAATAGCAGACACTTATTTTTCCAACATGGGGTAATTCTTCAAAGATAATAATAGATAAAGATTATATTTTTTAACTTTTTGAATTGTTTGTTTGGTTTATGTCTAGACCCTTTTTATATCTTAAGTATTTTCTTTTCTACCACATGTTATCTTCACAGATTTGAGAGTGAAGAAAGAAATAAATGTAATTTATTGCTATGAAATCTGACAATACTGATGAATTTTTTGGTCATACAGCAAGATACATCAAGATTAATAATATCTCATGAGATATACACAATACATTGTACTGAGATTAATCTTTAGTATTTTGATTTTAGAATCCTCAGAATTGCAATATGTTAAAATGTTAATTCTCTAAGATATTGCTGAGAGACAGATGGGATAATTATCTACATATCAAATGTAGTTCTTGGGAAGGGACAAATTAAATTTTGAACAAAATTATTCACAAAAAAAGCTTAACTAGTAAATTCACCTTATGCATTTTAAGTCAATAACTTTCAAGACCACCACAATTATATTTTGCATTAATATTTTGCTTACATATTTGCTAAGTAGTTATTTATGATTTTATAAAAAATATCTCACCATGTTTATTTCTGTTACTTCACCTTGAACAATTTCTATTACTTGATATTATATTCGTTTTTTTTTCTCTAGATAACCTAAGTTACCCTTTGGATCTCTGTTTTATGGTCATTTTACCAGTAAGAGATTTGAGTAGTTTACATCTGCCTTTTGTGTGATTCCCTAACTCCCACATCATAACATTTCCAGCAAGTTCCTCTGATCATTCTTTTATAGAACTACTTTCCGTCTTCATGAGAAGAAGCAGGCATCTTTTGCTCATTGTTGTGTTACCAAGTACTACACTTGGTGCCATACCCATAGTAGTCACTTAGTCTATCATCTGTCTATCTGTGTTTCCATTGAGAAATGAAATAATGAACTTAAAAATATCTCCCAGTCCATAAGTTCCATTCAAACATTTATTTTCCTTCTCCAGTAAGTTATTTATTCAAGTCCATTTCTTTGAGGGTAAACAAGTAAATGAACTCATAGGGGAATTAGAAAAAAAATGAAGAGGCATATACTGCAGAAAGTTGTTCAATGTTATAGTTATTTTTCAGCCACTTCCAGACCTCCAGGACTGGTATTTTAGCTCTGTCTCTTTATCTAGTATTCTCTTTTGGAAAATGAGAGTTATATAAAAATATTTAATTGTTTACTTATTAATGTTCTCTAAATTTTTATATCCATAAATTAATTGTTATCAGACTGTCCCATTTTGTTCTTTTGAAAATACTTGATACACTTTTATGACTGGAAGGGTAATGCATATTTGGGTCAGTTCAGGAATGTAATTAAGAAATTCTAATTAGACTAGCAGCACATTTTAGGAACTATATTATTTTAATTTAATATTAGATTTTAACTGTGTAAATGTTATTTCAGCCTTTTAAATCATGGTTTTAAACAATTATAAATGTCTTGTGTATTTTTTCCTTTTATAAATGATATTATATATAATTTTAACCTAAACCTTTTTAATAGAATTTAAAAAATTATATATGTTCATACATTTCTTATTATAAATCATATTGTGACATATAGTTTTTAAGCTTCTAGACATTTTCTGGATTTTATTTGACAGAAAATGATTGTGCTTACAGTGTTTGATATGCTCATACTTTATAAAATTAAATTTATTTGTAAGCAACTCATAAAATAGTACATGTTAATGGAATAATGTAATATTTTGATACAGGTATGCTTGTGTAATGTTTTAATGTGGTTAAAATATCTATCTTCTTTTTCCCTGTGTTCTTATTCACCCAGCAGTAAACTTAGCCTTCTCAAGATGGCTCTTAGTAATAGCCTGGGGAGACTACACTGGGCAGTGCAGAGAACTCCAAGCCATTCCACCATTCAAATCTTAGAATAACCATCTGTTTAGCTTGTATTTCTACAAGGTGCTCAATTCCATGCTGGTGCTGTTCATCAGAACTCTCCTTTCTCTTCTATCCCTCCCTCTGCTGCATTCATATTATTGGGCTAGGGCATCCTGTTTGACTTGTCTTTTACTCTCACTCACTTTCTTTCACTCCTACCCTACCTCCTTCTCTTCTCCCCCCCTCCCCCGCAAACCCCTTCAAAGTGTGTGTGATTGGCGATTCAACCCAGGGTCATTCTACACTGAGCTATTTTTATATTTTTATTTTGAGGTGGGGTCTCACTAAGTTGTCCAGGTTGGTCCTGAACCTGCAATCCTCCTTCTGAGCCTCATGAGTTGCTGGGATCACAGGCATGTGCCACCACAACACCTGGTTTCTGTTTCAATTTCCATTCCAAGCATCTGTCTGTTCTCTTTGAACTCCAGTGTTCTTCCACAGTCCTCTACCTCAGTACACAGCTACATTCCAGTTATTCTAATTCTACCTTGTGGAGCTGCAGGGAGTGCTAGGTGCCTCTGATGTGCCATGTTGAGAAGGTCCTCCTTGATGCTATTTTCTTAAAACACAAAACAAGAGAAATTGAATCCATATTTTTGCTGCGGTACAGAATTTTCTTCTGAGTGATTTTACTCTATCTTGTTTCCTTTTCAGGGGAATTGGATTGGAAAATTGACAGAGTTTGAAATAAAAATTCTCCCTCACCCCCAATATTGTCCTTGCCTTGCTGTCATATAAATAATTTATATTTTGAATTTTAAATTTCATTCAGTTTCCTCTGAAATCTTCTGATGTTCACAACAACATTGATGATGTACCAGTATTAGAACATTGTTTTTGACAGCGGTTAGATGAAGAATGAAATGTACTTATATGGGGATTATAAAATATGTAAAAGTACATTTTTTTTCTGACACTGAAAACTGCTTAGAGTAATCCCTTATTCAACAACATTATATTATGTTCACAATGTTAATAGTCTATATAATGTAGCTACCTTTAATAATACAGTACAACAAAGCAAACACATTGGAATTCATTGTATAATTCTTTAAATTTGAATTTTTTTGATAAATATTGATTTATTTTATAGTTCTCATATAAAGTAATTTATTAAATTATTTGAACAAAGTTCTTTAAGTAATAACAAAACACAGCATGCCACTGTAACTACTATTATTACTCGTTTTTGATAAATGGTTAAATTTTCAGTTTGTATCTAAATTCATGAACAGCCTAAAATATGTTAATAAGTTGGATGGTCAGGATCTTTCATAGTTGTTGGCTATATCACAAAATATTCTCTCTTTAGCTCTGGAAATATACATTTGGAATCCTTTTAGGGATCTATGGAAAGGATTCTGGGAGAAGACTAATAATCACTTAAACTATTTGTTCCAAATTATAGGGCTATATAAATCAGACAATTTAGTGGGGTTTTTTTTAGAGTTTAATAATTAGAAGAGTTGTGAAATTACTTTTAGATATTAGAGAAAATTATTCATTTAATATCTACTTTCAAACATTAAAGCAAACAAATACTGAGATCATGCCATTGCATTTTATGAAACTGATGAGTTATAATCATTACTTAAGAACTATCAAGATAAATGAGAGAATGAGAGCAGTGGCCCACCTTTTTTTTCGGAGAAGAGTAATTTAATTAAAATAAAAACTAAATACTGTGTGCCATAAAATTGAAAAGAGCTAGCAAGCAAGTGTAACAATGCTGTTCTAAGTTAGAGATATCATATCATTAAAACATTAGTTGGATTTTTGTAATTGTGAACACAGTGTAAAATACTAATAATTGTGAGATTTTTTTAATAAATGTTTCATACATCCTGAAATGAATGAAACATTCAATAATATCACTAATGATACTAATTGCATAATAATGATTTAAGAACATTTCCTCCTCCAGTGTTGCCCAGCTGCCTATATATATATGGCACTGCCTATACATATGTGGCACTCGATATTTATTGGGTGAATTAATGAATGGAATCTGTCTACATACTTTGCTTTTTGCAATAAAAATTACTATTTTCTTATATCATTTCTCAATAAATTAATATTTATTTGTTTTTATATCTGAAGAAACTGAGTTGATTTTTCATTGATAATTTTTACTAAATTATATAACTTCTTTTTCTGTATTCATTTCAAATTTTTGTCATCAGAGAAATATTTAAGAACAATTTTCATGAAATGCATGAGAAGACCTTGCTTAGACAAAATATAAAACTGTACCATAATAAAACACAAAGAAGGTAACATCATTTTTTTCTTTGAATTCAAATAGAGATATATTTCATGGAAACCCTTATTTCATTTTTTCAAACATTAACTTTCTTGGTAATTTTAAAGTTAGCTTTTTAATTGGGTGATGTTAGGATAATAAGCAGAAGTTAGGAAATTTTAAGAATAATTAGAGTAAATATAGTCAAATGGTCCATTAAAATTTTTATAATTTAGTAAAATCGAATTGTAATATGGCTTCCCATTATGCATAGTCATCAACTTTAAATGATCATTTCCCCATAAATGTAATTACCTGTAGTAAAGGCAAATACAACAAAAACAAAAAAATGAGGATGATTCCAAAAATAGTTTTGGGGGAGCTTCTTAAAGAGCCTAAATTGGATTAAATTTCATTACATTTTCTCAAATATTTGTTAGAATGATTCCCAGTTGTCATTTTTGAATGACTGATTCAGGCTTTTTCTTTCCCCCAACCCCAGCCTCTTCCATTACCTTCCAATATCCCATGTACCACTGAGACTACCTTTAAATGGGTAGTGCCTAGGAAAGACATTACTGCACATAGGTAACAATCAAAATCTCATCCTTTGAGGGGCTGGGGATGTGGCTCAAGTGGTAGCGCGCTCGCCTGGCATGCGTGCGGCTGGGGTTCGATCCTCAGCACACATACAAACAAAGATGTTGTGTTCGCCGAAAACTAAAAAAAAAAAAAAAAAAAAAAAAAAAAAATAGATATTAAAAAATTCTCTCTCTCTCTCTCTCTCTCTCTCTCTCTCTCTCTAAAAAAAAAAAAAATCTCATCCTTTGAAATTTCAAAGAAATCAAAGAAAAAAATTGAGGTGGCATTAGCCACTTAGTACATCAAAAGCCTTACCTTGATCAGCCTGAGGTGCAGTGTCTTAGACTTCTCTTAGAAAGCTGGGCATATGAATTCATGAGGGCTTCCATAGTTGTGCAGTTTTAGAAATTATGTCTATGTTTCGCAAACTAAAGTATGACCAAGATACAAAGTGTAATGCTGAGGAAGTGGCTTATTAAATCATATGTGTGAAAGGGAAATTGTAATTAGAACTATACTTTGATAATATGGAATCAGATAAATAAAGAAATAGATGGTGAATGATTTTGAATGGCATATAATAGGTAGTTCCTGTTGTGACTGGTCTCCATTAGGAAAATTATGAAATACTTCTTCTCTAATATGGGGAATGCTAACTTGTTTTCTGGTTTTTCTCTTCTTTTTTAGAGATGGTTCAGCACAAAGCAATCACTGAAATCATCTCAGTTCTATACATAGTCTATTAATAGAATTTTAAATATCTATATCATATACATAATTGCATAAAATTTAATCCTATGTATTTTGAAATCAACTATCTAAGAACCCATCTTCCCCCTCCCCATTTTAAAGGCTAAGATGAAAGCTTTCTTTTAATGTTTGTTCTACTTAATGTTAATTTAGTTCACAGTAGCTTTCTTGGTCTTCTCATTTCTTCTTATTCTTCATCTGAGGATAATCTGAGGACATAGGCAGTTCTGTTCTGGCTCAAATAGTCTCTCAAGTCTAGGAAATGCTGTGTTAATAATTATACTGTGGCTTGTGCATATTTATTGCCTTGGGTAGTATTGAAGAACAAAATACTTTAAAGTAATTTACCTCACCAGTTGGGTACTTCTCATGCAGAAACAGTGCCTTTATAGTCTAGTAGGAAACTCCATTGAACATTACCTCTATACGATTTTCTCTTGTAGTTTAACTGTATTGAAGACAGTTATCTGTCAAAGCTGAAATAAGGACAATCAGGAGCAGTCTTTGCAAAACATGGTTTTCTGAGATAGTACCTTGCTATGTCTTAAGTAAAAATGTTTCCTTCTTTCCCCCAACCCCCAGCCTCTTCCATCACCTTCCAAGCTTTTGTGCAGAGGATAAGAGTATTGGACCTTAATGGCAGATATCATGCATTATCTCAAACTTTTGACTAAAAGCCAGTTTTCAGTGAACAAAATTACTGTTTAGTTCCTGAGAAGTTCCTTGGCCAAGGCTTTATGGTAGAAGTTTGCTGCCTACCTCCCACTCAATATACACAATCTTTCTATTTCATGGACTTTTCTTTCATATTATTTGCTCCAAACTTGTAATTAAACATTTATTTCCATTTATTTTCTGCTTCTTCTGACTCTAATTTGGGCTCTGTTAGAACAAAAACTAGTTTGCTTAGTGCTTTAACTACAGTGCTAACCACAATAGAAAGAAGTAAAATATTGCTGAAGGAATAAATATCTCTACAGCCAGGTAAAGGCTTTTATTTGCTCATGGATTGAATGAAAGGATTGCTAGATTTCTGATCTGAGAGAAAGCTAGTCCACTGGCTTTATGTAAGATGAAATACCCAGAAGATTGAAGAACTTGAAAATGTTCCTAGTGCATTTTGGTTCACAGGAGTGATATCAGTAATGCCAGTCCAACTGGTCTATATTTACATTTGCTTCTTTCTGGATCATCATGTTTCTCTTTTAAAATGATCAGTATCATTAGGAGACATACAGACTTCTCCTGGGAAGTAAGTTTTAATACTTCAATGAGTTTCTCTTAGTTATTCTGTCAGCATCATTAAGTCTTGTGCACTAGAAGATACTGATAGAAACAATGACTAATTTGGATTGTCATATCCTTAATAATCAACTTGCTCACTAACTAATATAAATATTATTCCAACATCATTTATAGTATCTTTAGTTTGCTCAGGAAAAGAATGGAGTTCAATTGTGACCAGATAAGGTCTCTGTTGTGTGGTATCTTGAGAACCACTTTGCTGTTGCATTGCCACTGCTTTCTTCTAGAAGGGGCCAGTTTTTGAGTGACCAACATTTTCCTGGGAGGAAACAATGTTTCTAATATTACATAGAGAAGAAAGCAATCTGATCTTTTTTGTTTTATTGCTGTGTTTTCTGCAATGCGTCATATAGTTTCACGCCTAAGTTTATATTAAGAGCCCATTAACCTGGTTATTCATCAAAGCATATTAATAGAGAAGAATATTGTCATTTGAATATCCCTTTACATGTGGAAAAAGTCATATAAAGAGTGACAATAAATGAATTTGACTCAGCAACAAACTCCTTCAACGTGTTACAGTTCTGATGATAAATTATTGGCATATATTCACAATTTCCTCCTTTTTTCTTTTTTATGTCATTTATCAATATCATGCACATTGAATTCAGCTAGTTATGATGAAAATTCAAGAATGAAATAAGAAACATAATCTCA
Organism: Callospermophilus lateralis; assembly: GCF_048772815.1. Classification (NCBI taxonomy): domain Eukaryota; kingdom Metazoa; phylum Chordata; class Mammalia; order Rodentia; family Sciuridae; genus Callospermophilus; species Callospermophilus lateralis. The sequence continues at coordinate 84,519,089 of NC_135317.1, forward strand.
AGGATCATATATATGTTTTCTTTTGTTTTATCTCAACATTTTTTTTCTTTTCTTGTTAATAAGACTCATTACAAGTTGGAACTTGTAAGAGTTCTAGAATATTTAAGTCAAAAAATGAAGTTGACTCCTGAATGGTTCTATTAATGTTAGTTTTGGAAACTAAAATCATGTCCAAATAAATTACGTGGAAAATGTAAATACCACGTTTTTCTGTTTCTTGCTTGGCCACTGCAAGTGTTTATGAGCTATTCAGAGTCAGAAAGAGTTGTTCCTGATTGCAGTTAGTCTATACTCTGATGCTTTGAAAAAAGGTCTCATGGACTTAAATTTGAAATCAGAATATTATTCCTGTTGATCATTCTTTTGCAATCACCATGAAGTAAGTAAATATGAACATGTGATAAGGCATCCCATTTCTAAGAGGGAAAACACTAATGATATGGAGGCTTTGTTTACTAAAACAAACATTTTGTTGCAGTGTTGAACAAAATAAGCTAAACTACAAATTTGAGTGTCTTGGTGGCTATAATCAGAACAAGAAAGTTGACTTACAGATAAGTCTGTTCCAACTACCCACTGATTGCCACTTCATGTGATTTCTGAATTCTAGGAAGTACCCCTTTAGTAGTTACTACAGCAGGCATTTTAGTAATTACATAAATTACTGAAATAAAGACGTCTTTCATTACTTCATGGAGAAAGACTCTAATGTCAACTGACTGGAGACTGCTGAAATAATCCCTGGGCTCTAAAGTCATTTCCATTAATTCAAGAACCTTGCAATTTTTTCTCTGATAATATCCTGTGACCTTACTGAAAGTCTATTAGCTTTTAAGTGAAGCTTTATCAACCTTCTCTGATAGTATTGGTTATAAGTATATCAAGTTAGTAAAGATATTAGATAATTGAGAAGCTTTTCCTTGTCAGTTTCTATTATATACCTATTATAATATGTATTCCATGTACATTCTCATTTTTTTTCTGGTTAACATTAAAAAGTAGGAATCACTACTTCCATTGTATGCAGAGGAAACTGTGTCTCAGAACAAGTAACTCCAAATGCTTTTTGTATATTGAAATCCTGCAGTTTTCCAGTTCCTTGGTTGGATTTTAAAACAAATCAGTGTAGCTTCAGAGCTTGTCCTCTTCCACTCTGTGTGACTTCTCTCAACATTACCGTCCTCAGGTGAACTTGTCATTTCAGAAATCTGTGAAAGATTTTGCTTTGGGAACTGCAAGAATATTTTCTTTTCCCCTGATGGGAATGGGAGAAAACTATGGGTCCATCTTATCTGAATTGAAGAAAAGGACTCCAAAGCTGTAAGTGATAAAGCTGTACAATGTATTTGAAAAAAAAAACAAATGAGGAAACTCCTCACTCTCTTTTCAGTAGAACAAAAATAATAAGAATACTATATAACAGTGTTCAGTCTTGGGGTAGTGATTAGGTCAGGAATGTATGTTTGGGCTGGGTTGTGGCTCAGGTGTAGAGCATTTGCCTGGCATGTGTGAAACACTGTGTTTGATTCTCAACACTACATTTACATAAACAAATAAAATAAAGGTCCATTGAAAAATTGTTATTTATAGTCAATATTTGGCCTTTGATTCTTGTTTTTAGTTCTTATCTGAAATAACAGATAATTCTGGAAATTGGGAGCAATTGAAGTCTGATTGGCTGAAATGTCTAGTAAACAGTAGTTAGAGAAAGGGTGTGATGTGATTTCTAATATTCCTATTTTTAAGTGACCCAATATCACTGGAAAATATCTATTTGATTTTCATATATTTAAATACTCAAAAGGTGATTTTTGAAAGGATGAAAGTTTTAGGAAGTAAAATTATGGTTAAAACTTGTGATCTTGATGTCAATAGGTACAAATGATGTACCTTATTTTGTGTTTTATATTTATTATTTAAGTCTCAGTGGTTACTACAGTAAAGGTAGAAAATATAAATTAAAACAATTATTAGAAACTTAAAAATTTCTCTGTGTTGTTCAGTTTCTCATCTCGTTGACAAGAACAACTTAGAGAAGCCAAAGTTGATTTGTGTTTCTGGTTTCAGAGGTTTACTCTACGGTTGGTGACTCTGTGGCTTTGGGCCTGAGATGATGCAGAACATTATGGTAGAAGGGCCTAGTGCAGAGAAGTTGGTAAACTCATGACAGCTGGGAAGCAGAGAGATTAATGTGGCACTAGGGACAAAATATAAATTTCAGAGTCATGACCCAAGTGACCTTCTTCCTCCAGCCACACCCTACTTGCCTATAGTTAGTATTTAGTTCAGTAGTCCTTTCAAATTATTAATCCATCAAGTGGGTAAATCCACTGATTTAGGTTATACTTCTCATAATCTAATAATTTCATGACTGATCATTCCTGCATTGTCTCACACATGTGTTTTAGGAGGATACCTCATATCTAAACCATAACAAGCTCTCATAAATTTCCCCAATTCTAATATGTTTTCCTCCTGTATTTATGCATATGTGCTATATATATGCATATGTGCTATAACCAATCTAATCATAATAATATTTGGTAACCTATTTTTGTTTCTATATTAGTTTTCCACTTAATAGTACATCTTAAATAGATTTCCATGTTCCAGTACTATTCCATACTACTCGGATGAGCCAAAGAAATTTAATTGGTTTTCTGTTATTGAACTATTAAGTCTTCAAAAATATTTATATACGTCTGTGTACCAAGATTTTCCTATAAATTTCAAGTATCTTTTCTTCATGTTGTTTTTGACGGCAAAAACACATTTGTACATTTTTTTATGTTTCTGAATTTTTATGAATTCATAATATATACCTTTTCTTTGAATATTCTGCAATTCCTGAAGAGACTTCTGCATGTTTACTATTTCTCTAAACGTGTCATCCATTTCATAGGGCATGTGTCAAATAGTAGTGTCTTCTTGGGATGTGACATTTAGTGTGTATGCACTTTTTTATTGCAGAAGGCTCATGCTGGTATAATTGAGGTATAAATGCTACATATTTTCCTGAATGGGAAGGCATACATATTGGTAGGCATTGTATCAGTGCTGCAGATTTTCTTAACATCTCATTTTGTTTCCCAGAGAAAAGATCATAGGTTTATATTTTCTGAAATAAGTGCTATGTTTTCTATTTTGAACACCAAACATCTTGTGACCAAATAAACATAAATAAAAGATTTAGAAAGAAGCAGAGAGGAATATTGTGACAATTTATTTGCTATTAATGAATGCACAGTGCTCTGTAAAATAATCGTGTTAACCAGTACACTGGCCTTCCTGCATCATCAACATTTCCTTAATAGTCTGTCAAGCAATGCTGTATCAAAGATAGCACTAAAGAAATTAGAGTCAGCTCCTGAAGCTGAAATGTTTACATTCTACGAAGTCCTTAAAAAATAAAATGATAAAAACAAGCTTCCATTCCTTTGATCATGCTACTGGATGAAAGGAGCTTGTAGCTGTAAATAAATTTCCTTCTCTTGAACAAACATTCGAGGAGAAGATCATAATGTCTCCACAGCTAGTTCCTTGTGGATCCACATTTGTGCCTTTTCCACGGTTTCAGCCATCGATATCTGATTCAAGAAAAAGGTAATGTAGGGTAACTCTTCTACCGAGGTTGCTAACTGTTATACCAAGGGCTGATATGAAGCAAACAAGGTTTGAATGCTTTTGTTTACATGGATAATTATTTGCTCCTTACTTAATTGTTTCTCCAAGATGGAGTACTTTTAATAATCCGTAGTTGTAATGAGCTTATATTGCATGCTTTAAATATATTTATTTAATGGTCAACAAGATATACATGTTAAAACTCTTTAGCATTAGTAATATTCAATTCAACAGTTTCTTTTTAATTTACTCTAAAATAAATGAGTACATAGTGTACTCTTAAAATTATAAAGTTCCTCTAATTTGAAATAATGTCCTTTCTCTCATATTATTATTAAAATGGGAAGTATTTAGAGTATGTTACACTCAATATGTGTTCTAAAAAAACCATTCAATTACATTATTTATTTTAGGATACATGTTCAAGTTAAATATTTATGTATAGTATAATTGTAGCATGAAGCAAACTCCTGCCTAATCATATCATGTCTGACTTTCTAAGCTCTTGGATGGCTTGGGTAACTATCTCTCAAAATGCCTGCTTCTGCTCCTTTTATCAGTATGTTTCAGGCCACGCTGCCAGCATTGCAGATGGGGTTGTTATAAATACACTGATGTCACCAGTCAAGGGAATAATTCTACCTAATGAGCAAGGGAAGTGCTAACCAATTTTTATTACTGACAAACAGTCATGAGCCAGCAAGAAGGAAACTCCCACAAAAGATAAATTCCTATTCCATTAATGATTGCGGTTTTTATGATCAACCCTTAAAACTAAAATGCTTCTTCCTTAAATGGACTATGTTAAAGTAAGTGTTTGGGTAATAATACATAATGATTATGGATTTATTGCATTCTTACTGGTTTCTGGTCAGTTACATCTACTTTGGCTTGTATATCATTGGAAAATAAGAAATCACTGCCTTCTATTTGGTATTTACTTGAACACATCTAAAAGAACTGAGGAAAGGAATCACATAATTTGTTTTGCAACTGAAATGACAGTTTGGATTTTCTGTTATGTTCAGAGGAAATTATAGAATAATAAGATATTAGTATCTAAAAGCCATTTTTAAATCTTTGTAAATACTTGATCCTACTCAGGATTGTAATATTGAAAGTAAAATTTCTATACAGAGTACCTCTACATCTGATTCCAACTTTCTAGCTTATACTGTCATGTAAAATCAAAAGGACTAGTCAGTCTATGGATTTACAAGGAAAAAAAGAAGACTGCCAACAAATTAGAAAACTAAAGATAAATTGAGATTTTTTTTTAAATGTAAAAAGCATGTGTTTTTAACTTTTTATCAGGAAGCAGTTATCGTATACATGGTCATTCTCCTAAAGAAGTGGTTATGGGGATTGTGATCAGTGGCAAGATGGCTCTTTTTCTACTATTGGCCATTAGCCTGTTTTTTTTTTTTTTTTTTTTTTTTTTTTAAGTAGTCAATTGGAATCATTGAGACTAAGAAAGTTTGAAAGTTGAGAGGAAGGAAGAATGGCAGGAGAAATTTGGTTCATTATCAGGAGTCACGATGAAAGAATCAGAGATGTTCTGTCCTTGCTCTGTCAGTGAGTAAAAGAGGGGCACCTCTATTCAAATTTCTTATCTATACTGGCCTTGCGTTTTCTATGAACAAAATTTAGTTCTAACGGACTCCTTGAGTAGGAGAAGACCTTAAATGTTCACGTTTGTGGGAGTAAAGTGTAAGAAATGGGGAAACGAGTCTTCAAAATGCATTTTATTTTCATTGTAAAATTGCACTTTTTTGATCCCATATCATGACTTACTGGCAAGGTGATCTTGGGCAATGTGTTGAACTTCCTTAACATCACCAATTTCATCTGTATGAGGATATTGATTCTTAGTGCAAAGAATTTTTATAATGTTAAATGAAAGAAAAATCATGCTGGTGAACAGCAACCATGTAATTAAAATGATATAATTTACATGGCTACCTGTAATAGTATGTATGATTGATTAATATAATACAAGTACTTTTTGGAAGTAAAAATTTTCATTTTAATTAAATATTTCTCATTGTTAATATTAGCTATTTGGGATTTTTCCCCTTTTATTTCAATTTGACCCTATATATCAATATTTCTGCATGATCTCAGTTTCCTATATGATTAGGATAAAGTGATTTGGCTAGTCATTTTTGATGATACATGAGTAGAAAAACAGATTCCTTGAATAGTTTTGTGAACTCCAACTTGAACTTTTTAAAGGCCACTGCCGAACCAAAGAAATAGCATTAGTGTTTGCTGATTACAGAAAGAAATGAATTCAACTGTTATTTTTAATGTATCTAAAAAATATATTGTAGGTTCCTTCATGTGCACCAGTAAGTATGCTTCACATTAAATTGTTTAATCTAATGGGAACTTTTTAATTTGTAACTTTATATTTATTATTTAAAGGAAAGTTTCTGTTTAATTATTCGTATATCCTTCATATGCTCGAAACATACACTACTTTCTAGGAGCACATGCTGATTCACAAGCAGAGTAATCGGTTCCTATTAATATTTTTCTCCATGAAAGAAATTCAAGCAGCTTTTAAAGTACTTGACACTGTAAAGATAATGGCCTCATTTTCTGAAAGTTTATTTGATTATTAATATCTTTCATTTCATGATACTGTGTTTTCTAGTGTTATCATATAAGTGTGAACAATTCTGAACACATTTTAGTTTGTTTTGCCTAATTTTATGATGATATGATGCATCTATTTTTGCACTTTCAGTCTTTGTTTTGCTAACATCTTATACTTAATTTATGAAGCTAACCAACAACTCCTCATAAGTGGTATGAGATCTACCCTTTTCTATTAAAATGAATGAAAGATATATTTTGACATTTCAAATGGATTTTGGCTTCTTCAATAATGACTTTTGAGGAATATACTATAGAATCAATGCAATGAACATGATGTAAATGTGTAGGAGACAGTTTATGATTTCATTTGAGGAACAGATAAGAATACATGAACCTATCCATATAACACTATGTGGTAGGTCCTGAGGGTCAGAGTAAGTGATGCTTTAAGGACAGTCATGTATCACATAACGATAGGGACATTTTCTTAGTAATGCATTATTAGGCAGTATCATCATCCTGCAAACAAGTTAGAGTGTACACAGACCAAGATTGCTCTGACATCACTGGACAATATAAATGTATGGGTCTACTATACTGTGTACCATCCTTGATTGGCCAAAACATTGCTAGGTGGCACATGACTGTACATAATATATGAACACACATCACTGTCAATTTGAATGTTCGTATATATTCATATATATTCACATACGTTCATATGTATGGCATCTAGAATATAAGAATATAAAGATTTTTATTAATATTAAGAATGAATATTATATATATGACCTGGATAAGCATCATTATTTTGCATCACAAATCTTTCATGAATATTTGAGACACTGACATTAAATGATATAACATTATTTTGTTTACTTCACTTGTAGCATTTTAGGAAATATGAAGAATTATCATAGAATATGATGCTAGTGAAAATATAATTTTATTTGCATTGTCCTCAGTGTGTATCAGTTATTTTGCACGGATGAATATTCATTCTCTCATTCTAGATAACAATTCTTAACTTCTTTTGTAAGAGAGACAGTCTCTGTATGTTACCAAGCCTGACCCAGAACTCCTGCCTCAGCCTGTCTACCAGGTGGGACTACAGGCACACACTCCTGTGCCTGATACTTGATTTCTCACTGCAAAATTACATTTTTCCCTCAATCTCAGTCCATGTGCTTAGATTCATCCTGTATTCAACCCTGTCCATGTCCCAAATTTGAGACTGGAGAAAGGGACTACAATTATTCACGCACAAAATTATTTAAAATACAAAATTACCTTCAGAGTATGTGTGTAAGGTGTATAGGAAACATAAATAAATTTCTTAGTTGTAACTTCCTATCCCTAAGATATCCTATGACATGTATGCAAATATTCCAAAATGCAAGAAAATATTAGGGATCTGAGTTCCAGCATTTCAGATAAGAGAAACTCAATCTGTATTTAAATATAATGCATGCATTTATTTGAATGTTCGAGTAAATGTTCACATAGTATATATTTTTAGCCACGTTTTATCCATAATTTTTATAAAGTAAGATAATTATTCTGAGAATATCAGTAAGGAATGCATTTTTTTCATGATGCTTCTCCCACACAGAATATACTACTGCTTCCTTTGGTGGATTATTGAGGGATGTTGCAGGACAGTTGTAGTAATTCAAAATAAGCCCCAATATTAGTATGCATCAAGAAGGGATGCCTGAACATTAGAAAAAAATGTTTAAACCTATTGATGATTGTCACTGTGATTTTAAAAGTTACAGATACGAATAAGAGGAAAGGCAACCTGCATTCAACACTCAGTAAAAGTACTGAGATTGAAGAATACTGAATAAGTACATCTGGCACTGTGTTACGTTATGAAAACATAAGCAAAATGAACAAACTAGACATAGTTCCTGCCCTCACAGTTTTAGATCCAAGTAAATCCATTACTGGCAGCTTTGAAGGGACACACAGCAAGAAACATGCCCTCAAATCAACTCTTGATGAGGCTCATAGTTGGATGTTATTAATGATGCATTCCATCTGGTAGCTTCCTGTCTATTTTGGTCTATTTTGCTCGTTATTCTTTCAAAGCATTAAACTAAGCTACTTCTACTTTGCTTAAGGAAAATATACATTTTCAAAATGAAAATAACTAAATTAGTAATTATATAAATATAGATTTTTTTTCTCTTAATACTGATGAGTTTTACATCATATGGCATCCCATTAGTTATTTTATCTCTAAGGTCCAATTGAAGAATATAGACAATAAAACAGCAATTGCAGTATATTGTAATATTGTGAATGGAAGGGGCTCAATAAGCAAGTAAACGTGTCATTTAACTAATACTTGAATGAAGAAGAAGGTTCACATGGCATAAAAAATGAAAGGTAAAGGGAGCAGGGTAGGTCTGGAAGAAAGAAGCAAGAAAGTTTAGTTAATTCAGTTGTTGTTCATTTTTCTTAATGTCCAGCTGAATATTTTTTATTGGAAATTCATATGATAATGAAGTCTGGTTGAGAAAATAAAGAGATACAATGGTAAGCTAGATTATTCATATCATCCATAACAAATCAGAAGCATGAATTCTCAAATTAACAAATGTGTTCTCCCTTTTGGAGCAAGGTTATTTGGGAGTTTCTGTTTCCCAGCATAGATGCCAGATGGCAGTTTCCACAGATTGTCAGCCCCTGCATGCTGATAGTTGTCGACTTTGTATGCTAACAGGGTGTTAGATGTAACTACTGCAGAGTAACTTTTAATTCTATATTATATTAGTGAGCATCCCCTATGTTTGAAGTACTGGACATAAAATTTTAAGTGAAAATGGGTATTTCATTAGTGAAGTTTGACTTTCAATAAGGCTTTAAGAAGCTCTTTAATGACAAACCTTTTTCTCACTTAAACCAATTCACAACTTTTTTTTTTTTTTAGAATCTAGCATGTCATAATTGTAATTAATTGGGGGGAAGGGAGAAGATAGTCATAGAAAATTATCAGGTGGATCAAAGTACCTCCTTTCTCAGACATGATAAAGGAATGTGAAGAAAGGCAGCATAGAAAATTAGCAGGTGGATCAGAGTACCTCTTCTTTTCAGATACAATAGAAGGAGGGAAGAAGAAAGTGAGTTGTTATTTCCTTTCCAATACTTTTCTTTGTGCCACTAGACATCACTCACACTGGGGATCCAATCTCGTAATTTTTTTTAGTCATATCTAATTAAAGGTCATGCCTTAGAATAGAAGACTTTGCACATCATAGTACTTTCAATGATGTGTAATGTTTTGCTGCTATTTTTGTAGATAGGTACGTGGATAGAGTTTTAATTTGGGCTTAGTATTTCCATTTTTTACTTCAAGCTTTGTTTTGATTTGTTTTTCCATGTCTTGTGCTGAACATAATTTTTTTTTTTTTTTTTGCCTGAAGACAAGTTTAAATATCTTTGAGTCACTACTGCTAGTGTCAAGTGAACATGGTCATGGTGAGCACTTTGTTTTCTTTTTATTGCTTATTATTCTCGTAAAAGATTTTTTTACTATTCAGAGAATCCTAGAAAACAATATTGATGTGCACTCAATTGAAAAGAGGATTCAGGTGTAATCTGTATGATTTTGGTTGAAGTATAAGAGGAATGTATTTGACATCAGCTAATTTGAGAAGAAGGATTCAGCGATGAATATTAGGAATGCAATTAGATTTAGATATGCTGGCTTAGAAAAGTCCAAGAGAGAATAAGTAGAAAAGTTGAACAGACATTTGAATACATGAATTTGGGGGAGAGGACTGGGCTGGGGATAAAATTTGACAGTTCTGGCCATATGCATGGATCACATTTTGAGTTTATAAAAGGGAACTTATTTTTGGGAACAGAAGGGAAAATCAGAGAAGAATACTCAAAAGGAGTAACCAGTAGGTAGGAAGAAAATCATGGAAATGGGGTATCCTGGAAGTCATCTGAGGAAAGTGATTCAAGGGGGGAAGAAGTGGTGTAGTTAATGCTTATAGGTTAAATAAGGTGAGGATTGTGCTGATGCTCTGCATTGTGCTATGTAGAGGCAACTGGTGACCTGGATATATGCTGTTTTGATGGAGAGAAAACAGGCTTAAGAAACAATAAGAGATGAGGAATTGAACCAATGATTTCAAACTTCATATTAGCAAGTGCTATGGGCTGAAATGTGTTCATATGTTGAAACTTAAGCCAGGGTACCTCAGACAGTGACTGTTTTGTTTTCTTCAGCTCTTTAAAGCGGTGAATAAGTTCAAATAAGGTTGTTAGGGCAGGCCTTAATCCAATGTCATTAATATCCTTGAAAGAGGAAATTTGAACAAATGGAAGCCTGCCAGGAATGTATGTACACAGGAGAAAGACCAAGTGGGGCAAAGTAAGAACGTGGCCTTCAGCCAGCCAAGGAGACAGTCTGCAGAAGAAATGCTGGGAGCTTGATCTTGGACTTCTAGCCTCAAGAACTATTAGCAAATAAATTTGTTCTAGTCATTCAGGAATTCTGATATATGATATAGCAGCCCTAGCAAATCAACTACAAGTTTCAGTATCTTTCTATGGCATCTTTTTAATACTGCTCTGAACTATGGCCAAGATGGTAAGAATGCTCACCAACTGCCTGTGCTGTAAAGATTCTGCTGGGTTCATGCACTGATAAATGATGGCTATCAGAGACCTTGGGGATTTCTGTGAGGCTTTTTGTGGAGGATTTCTTTGATGTCTCTGGTTTGTCCACATACAAACACCATACCATGAAAAATTGGTAGATGACACAGGGTTGAACAATGGCTTTGGTGTTAACATGCTTCTCTGGATGTTTGCCTTCCCTCTCATTCCTTCATCCACTCCTCTTTTCTTCCCTTACTTTCTATCCTGCTATTCCCTGCCCTGCCCTGCCCTGCCCTGCTCTACCCAGTGGTTTCTAAGATTTTCCCTTTTGTGCGGGTTAAGAAGTCATGTTTAAAAGTGTGTGTGTGTGTGTGTGTGTGTGTGTGTGTGTGTGTGTGAAAGAGAGAGAGAGAGAGAGAGAGAGAGAGAGAGAGAGAGAGAGAGAGAGACTTATTCAGTTTATTCATTTTTTTTTTAGATGTTCCCTTTGGAGAGGATTTTGTGGGACATCTGGTTTACCATATTGTCAGAAGTAGAGTCCTGAATTATTTTGAAACTTTTTCTGTGGTAAAGCAATTTGTTCTCATCCAAATATTGTTAGTTTAATTATAATCAATGGTTTGTTAGATCAGGTAAAATTACCAATAAGTTCATAAACAATTTAATGAAAGTAATTGTGCATCTGGTTGGATTCTCTGGCATCAGAACCTGGTATGGAGTTTTATCCTGGGCAGATGTGATTTCAGGTAAGGGAGCTCCTTGCAGCTGAGGGAACCCTGAAAGTGCAGGCAGCTGAAGATTGCCCAATTTTTTTTTTTTTTTTTTTTTTTTTTTTTTTTTTTTTTTTTTTAGCAGAATAGCAGGGATTGAACTCAGGGGCACTCAACCACTATATCATATCTCCAGTCCTATTTTATATTTTATTTAGAGACAGGGTCTCACTGAGTCGCTTAATGTCTCACCTTAGCTGAAGCTGGCTTTGAACTCATGATCCTCCTGCCACAGCTTCCTGAGCTGCTGGGTTTATAGGCCTGCACCACTGTGCCTAGTCCAGCTATTTTTGAAGAAGAGGAATTGGCCACATTTCCATGTCTACCATATTCAGTTGTATGATATTTAACATATAATAGGCTCTTAGGAAATTATATATACTTCTTGCATTAGTTGAATCTGGAATTGATGGGCATTTTTCACATATAAGTAAATTTTCTCCAAAATATTACTGAAATGTCTATGGTAATACATTTTAATAATCTGTTTATTCATGTCTTGTAATCAGAAAAAAATATATACAATAACTTAAAAATAAAACAATAAAGTTTGATTCAAGTCAGGGTTAAGTCTGTGAGATTTGGAATTTGACTGCCTGGATGTAAATACGAGTATCACCGCTTATGGTTGTTATGACTTTGTGCAAATACCTCTGTCCTCTGATCTACAAAACGGAGATATTTATAGTGTCTACTAAAGATTTGTCTTGAGGATTAAGCAAAACACTATTTCTATGTATTCATCATAGTATCCAGACATTGTTAGTAAGTAGTTCCTCTATTATTGTTATTATTTATGAATATATCTCTAGTTTTTATCCAAGATCTTGTAACTTAGACTTCTGTTGTGCTATTTCATATCTTCCTTTTGATTCCCTGAATGTATTTTGTTTCTTACATTTTTTTTCTCTTTGTACTTTCTACTTCTTATATCAGAAAAGATCTTCCAAGTCTCTTCTCTGCCACCCAAGGTTGCCAGTCCTCTTCTATATGGTTCTCTACCAAATTCCTACATGTATCAAAAATTTGATTCATATACTTATTGGTATAAATATTTCTTTTTATGTAGTGCCTTGGAGTCCTCTCCTTATTCCTGTTTTTTATCAACATAAATATTCAAGAATTCTATTTTCCAGAGGCTCAGAATTAGTTTAGTTGTAGGTTTTAGTTTATGGTACATTCTCATCCTCATTGTGTGTACAAACCCTATTCATTTCAGGCATTTATTCCTTTGTTCCTTATTAATTAACTAATAAAGTATAGATTCCTATGGCAATCAAAGAACTAATTCTTTTGTGGTTATTATTATTATTATTATTTTGTGGTGCTGGGGATTGATCCCAGAGCCTTGTGCATGCGAGCATTCTACACACTTAGCTATATCCCCAGCCTGAACTAGTTCTTTTAAATAACCTATATCTAACTTTGCAATCTTGAACTTTCTTCCATGGCGTCTCTTCTAGAACTCACCTCTGTGCTGATGTTGGCCTTTTTATTCTCTTGCTTTTTTTTTTTTTTTTCCATTCTGCATCTGCCAACTGGCAAATAGGAAATCATGAGTTTATCAGGTTTTTGCCCAAATCACAGCAAAAGCTTTTGCAGAAAATCTGCAAAGTATTCAAGGCCAATAAATGCTGAGTGAATAATGTTTTTTTATATTATGTTTTTTTTTTTGGAATAGACTTTCTCTTGCTTTTAAAAACTACAAATTAGCAGGTGCATGTATATCCTTAAATAAGTAATTCTATGAACTTTAAAAAAGTTTTGGTCAATTCTCTTTTTACTCTTCAGTCAGTTTGTTTTCTCCTGTGCTGTTTCCATAATGTGTTAATTGCGGCACCATTGTACTAACTCTTGATATCAGATAGGGAAAATATCTATGCTTTTATCTTCTTCTCAAAAACTTGCACAGTTTGATCTTTTTCCTATTATAGAACCAATTTTGTGAAGTAGATGTATGAATTTGAATTGGAATTTTATGAACTCTCTATATATCATAAACATCAATTAGTTTTCCAAAGTGAATACATCAACTTAAATAATATTAGCCAATGATAAGACATCCTTATTAATATGAGGAGGAAGAAGTACTAAAGTAGAATTTTCTCAGGGTTAAAAAGTTTGTGCTTCATACAAATATAACATTAAATCATATAAGACATTTTATTCTACTCATCAGTCAATGAGGAGAACAGTAATATAGTTAAGCTGGTCCACAGAACATTTGTTAAGCTATTTATTTCTGGGAATTGTTAGAGTAAGTTTGTTGAGTCAGCCCCTCATCCTGGTACCTGCCTGCCCCTGTCCTACAGGACCATAAACCAAAACCGTTGTAGTTATTCCCTTTATTGGGCAGAAAAGTTTTTCATATCTATTAGATAGAACTGCACATTAATGTCTACCCCGTCACAGTGGTAAAATACCACAGAAAATACAAAGTCAAGCTCTTTTCACTATAGTGAAAGAGCATGTAGTAATTGCTTTTGCCTTTTTCAAGTTTTGAATAATTTTTCTGACAGAATGGACAGGAGTTTATTTCTAGCCTAACATTTCGGCATTTTAAATTTATCATTGTCTACTTTCTCAGACAGTTTGGGGAAATAGTATTGGGATAGTTCCATGGAGGAAACTTAGGTAACTATTCAAAATGATGAGAATCTGTTAAACTTATAGACTACTGCTCTATTTTTTGACTTACATGAATGCACACATATAAATAACATTTAGATTTCACACTACTTAGTGAAAAATGTAGGAAATTTATTATTTATTCATATTTAATTGTTTTATAAAATACAATTGATTTTATTTTATTTATTGTTATTTATGATTGCCTATGAAACCTAAAGATTCATTGTTAGGAGACTAGTAAGTAAATGGTGAATTTAAATCTAGAAGAATAGCATGTAGTCATTAAAAATGATGCTATAAGTCTCATGTATTTTTGACTAAAAATAATTAGCAACAGACATAATATACCTCAATTTATATCATTGTATAAATAATTGAAAGGTCACCAAAAATGTGTTAACATAGCAAAACTAAATTTATTAAAACTTTTGCACTTTTTGAATAAGCTTTAGAAATGGTTTAAAAGAGAAATATTAGAAATGAGATATTAGTCATTGGGGTCAAGTATTAAGGGGGTATCTTTCAAGGTAGAAAAACAGATTCTGAATGACCAAAATTCTTTTTGTTTAAAAAATCTCATATATTTTTATTCATGAATGATACTTTTATATAAGGGTGGGATTTGTTCTTATATATTCTCACATGCACACAATATAACTTTACAATTTGGACAATATTATTTCCCAGTATTTCTGGTTCCTCTATTCTTCTGATATCCCTTGAATTTTCATGAGATTCCTCCTTCCCTTCACTTTCTTTCTTCTTTGCCACATATAAGGGGAAACACATGACCCTTGACCTTTTGAATTTGACTTGTTTCACTTAACATAATATTCTCAAGTTACATCCATTTCCTGGACCTGGCATAATTTCATTCTTCTTTATGGATGAATAAAACTCCATTGTGAATATATACCACATTTTCTTTATCCATGGATACCTAGCTGGTTCATAGTTTGGCTGTTGTGAATTGTGCTGCTGTACACATGGTTAAGCATGTACTACTGTAGTATAATGACTTTAATTATTTATGATAAATTCTGAGGAGTGGTATAGCAGGGACATAGTGGTTCTATGCCTAGTCTTTTGAGGAAATTCCATATTGATTTCCATAGTGATTGTACTAATTTACACTACCTCTAATAGTGTAAAAGTGTTCCTTCTTCTCCATATCCTCTCTGGTATTTATTATTGTTTATGTTCTTGATATCTGCCATTCTGACTGGAGCACGATGAAATCTCAGTGTAGGTTTGATTTTAATTTTTCTAATTGCTAATTATCTTGGACAATTTTTTCATATATTTGTTAGCTGTATGTATTTCTTCTTTTGAGAAGTGCCTGTTTATTTCAGTTTTCCTGGCAGTTGAACAGGCTGTCTTTTCTCCAATGTATGCTTTTAGCACCTGTGTCAACTATCAGATGACAATTCTTATGTGTTCTGTTCTGTACAATTGATTGGTATATCTGTTTTTATGTCATTAAGATGCAGTTTTTGTTACTATTCCATTTTTGGCTTAAAATTGCTTTGGCTGTTTTGGGTCTTTTTTTTTTTTTTTACAAATGAATTTGAGGACTAATTTCTCTAGTTTTGTGAAGAATGTCATTGGCATTTTGATGGTGATTGTGTTGAATATGTATATTGTTTTTGGTAGTATGACCATTTAAACAATATTAATTCTGCCTATCTATGAACATGGGAGGTCTTTCCTCATGTGTCTTCTTGAACTTCTTTATCAATGTTCTATAGTTTTCATGATAGAGGTCTTTCACCTCTTTGGTTATATTTGTTCCTATGTGTTTTGGCTATTGTGAATGTGATTGTTTTCCCTGATTTAATTCTCAGCAGATTCATTACTGGTATATAGGAAACTCATTGATTTTTAATGTTGATTTTGTAATCTATTATTTTGGTGAAATTGTTCATTAGCTCTAGCAATCTCTGGGTGGAGATTTTTGAAACTTTTTTTTGGGTACCTGTGTTTGAACTCTGAGAAACTCAACCACTGAACCACATTCCCAGCCCTTTTTTGTATTTTATTTATAGACAGGGTCTCACTCAGTTGCTTAGTGCTTTGCTATTGCTGAGGCTGGCTTTGAACTGGTGATCTTCCTGTCTAAGCCTTTGGAGCCACTGGGATTACAGGTGTGTGTGCTACCAGGCCCAGCTCGAAACTTCTAAATATAGGATTATATCATCTGCCAACAATGATAATTTGACTTCTTTCTTTCCTAATTTTATTCCTTTTATTTTCTCTTATCTAATTTCTTCGGCTGGATTTTCTAGTACTGTATTAAATAGAAGTGGTGATAGTGGATAGCCTTGTCTTGTTCCAAATTTTAAAGGAGGAAATGCTTTCATTTTGTTTTTTACTCCATTCACTATGATGTTGGCTTTGGGTTTCTGAATGTCCAAAATTATTAATAAATAATTTAGAATTAGTGGAGCTTAAAAGTGTGAATTTGAATTCTTAGAGCGTAAGCTGTTGTTTGGTGTCTTTTTGCCAGGTCAACAGACTACATATGCTCCTAACTTTGTGATGTGGTTAAATCTTAACAAACCCATCATAAGTGGAAAATATTGTAAATAAAAATTCCTTAAATATTCCATATATTCTGAACATCATAGCTTGCTAAAACTGTACATTGGAGAGTATCAGGTATATGCTCTCATGATTATATGGCTGTCTGAGAGCTATTGCTTGCTGCTATTGCCTAGCATTAAGAGAGAGTATCTCATTGTGTATCACTAATCTGGGAAAATATGAAAATTCTAAATTCAAAGTACAGTTTGTACTGGATGAGTATCACTCTTATACAACAGAAAAGCCAAGAAATAGCAAAAAAGAAATCATTAAATTGAAATATTGTTAAGTTGAGGAGCTCTGTATTGCCTCCAATAAATATATCTTTAGAAATTTTCAGAAATAAACAGTGAAGTTCTTTATTGCTTTGTATCTTTATTTTTCCTAAGTAACTGTTTCTTGGAGGAATCAATCACACTAAATTAAAATAGCTGAGCCATTGTTTTTCTTTTTCTAACTACATGTGTTTATTTATTCTACATATATTGAATTGTGTTTTCTTTGTCTAAAATCCCAAATGAATGTGCTTGTTGGGAGGGGTGTCTTAAAATCTTATGTTATTGGTGGGAAGTGTTAACTAAAAATGAAAAGTGCTTGCTGCATTACATATTATTGTGTTTGTGTCATCTCTAGTTTCATACTAACAACTAGTATCTGTTAAACATGTCCTGACTTTGTGAGACCAAATAGTTCCTTCTGTACAAACACATTTCTTCCCAAACTTGGTTTTGTTTTTTTATATGCCATTCCTAGTAATCTTGCACTGTCCATGATTTACTGTGTTTTCCTTCAAGGTTTTAAATTGATTGGTGCAATACAAATCCTCCTTGATTTATTATGGAGTTATAGCCAAATAAAAATGAGTTTATTTATTCAATAAATAAATTGAAGTTGTTATTAGGAAAAAATGTATTTAATATACCTAGCCTACCAAACATAGCTTAGTCTATACTATACAAAATGTGCTTAGGACACATTATCAGCCTAAATTTTGACAAAATAATCTAACACAAAGCTATTTTTATAACAAAGTCTGTCGAATATCTTATGTAATTTATTGAATACTTGTACTCACCAAACCTGGGAATATAGAACACTGCAGAGTGTGGGTTGTTTACCAGTCTTATGGCATGGCTGACTAGGAACTGTGGCTCAGTGCAGCTGCCCAGTGTCTTGAGAGTATTTTAGCAATCCTGGGAAAAGAGCAACACTGAACATTTGAGGTATGGTTTTTATTGAATTTGTATGACTTTCATGTCATTGCTAAGTTATAAAAATGGTGAGTTGAACCATGATAAATTGGGAACTGTCTGTATTGCGATCAGAGTTAGAGACTGTATAGCATCTTTTGCATTCGTTTGTTCTCCTAGAAAAAAGAGAGTTTATTTGTAGTTCTTATGAAATTTGACCCGGAGGCTATTAGGTTTATGATGGAGTTATGGCTGCTTATACTTATATTATATATTCCCATAGTCTTTGTGAGTAACAGCTTCATATTTCTAAAATGTAAACAAATACATGTATGTTCATACATGCATATATACATGTGTGTATATATTTTACTTTTGGAGGCTTCTCTGTGTGTATGTGTGTGTATACATGTATGTAGTTATGATATGTTATATATATAAAACGTGATACCTTGATATATATTATATATGTATATGAATATATATATGCAGGTATATATGGAATCAGAGAGGAGTGAGAGGGAAGGAGTGGAATTGATCTTGAAGCATCTAATTGTTTTCCCCTGAAGAGGTGGTGGTATCAAACTCAATTTCATGCAAGCCTAAATGCTATCTATTGTGGCTGCCCTTTATTATATTAATACTTAATAGAATATAAGTGAATAAATGTTCTATTCTATGAAATTTTCCTTTTGTCTTCTCTTTTATAATGGCCTGTCCAAGGCCTGCACCCCTTATACAGTTGGGCAGGGGGCATGAACAGGCAGAATTGATTTACAATTTAATGATGACAAAATGTAATTTTATACTTATTCTTTTTTTAAAAAAATAATCTTCTGCTTCTTGTGCTTATATTTAAGTCAAATTAGAGTTCTTCAAATTTAATTATTTTAAATAAAATAAGAAAATACAGGGTGTAGGTCCAATCCAACAAATGAACATTGGACACGAGGACATGAGTTTTCAAACTGAAGAGAGGCCTGAATACAGAAGTACTCTTGGGTGGATTTGTAATGTGTTTGCCATGAAAACCACAGATTGTGGATTTCCAGCTACTTGCAAGCCATGATTTCCAAGGACTGCCAGTAGAATAATTGAAGTTATTGATGGGTTGTCAGCATTATTTGTAATGAAAATAAACTGATTCAGTTTAGAACCCCAGATCCACTTCTCATTACCAATGCATCATAGCATATTTTAATACATATGTAAAACATTTTATAAAATATTATATATTTATATGTATACACATGCACACAGAGATAGTCTCTGTCTTATAGGGGCTTAACAATTTTTCTACTTTGTAATAAAGTGAAAGCAATACAAATTCAGTAGAAACCATACCTCAAAATTTGAATTTTGATCTGCAGTATGACACTCTTTTGTGATTCTGGGCAGTGACAGTAAGCCTCTTTGAGTCAACTCTGTGATCACAATGGTAGGAAACCAATACTCCATAATGTACTGTGTTGCCAGCATTTTGGGGATACAAGAATTCAATAAATTATTATAAAAGAGGCTTTGTGTTAGATTGATTTTGTCCTATTAGAGACTTGTGTGAGAATTCTGAGCATGGTTCTAATATGCCAGGCTAAGCTATGATATTTAGTAAATATGTATATCAAATGCAATTTTGACATGATACATTCAATTTACAAAGAATGTAAATAATCATGATGTAATCCCATCTTAAATTGATGAGTATCTGTGTGTTTACATACAAATATGTGCAACATATACGTGTGTGTATAACTGTTACTTTACCCAAAATAACATTATTATAAATTTTGTTTTAAAATATGCGGAGAATGCTATTGGATGGCACCAGTATTAATTTCTGTTTTCTTATAAAACATTGCTGATTAATAGTTGAAAAGTCAAGTTTGGGTAATTGTGAAAAGAATTTGATGTTATAAAGAAGGTGGAAAATGCCTTAGGAAGGACTCCTAAGTCTTTGGAGTGAGGTCATTTGAGTGTACTTAGTAAAGTTTTGAAGCCAGGTAGAAACAAACTGAAACTTGAGCACCAAGTGGGGGAACTAGTAATTAAAATTTTAAATTTTTCATTTAAAAATGAAAGATGTATAGCAAGCTTGTTTTTAATTTATTTTTACAAGCTTTCATTTGGATGATTGTTCTGTTAAAAAAATTTAGCTATCAGAAGTTATGAATGAATATTTAAAAGTGAATAAGAATATGTTAAGTAATCAAACTTAATGAAGAGGCAAGAGGCAAGACAGTAATGAAAGACCCATGTCCAGACTCTGCCCCCATGCTAACTGAATGAATTTAGGTATCTCACCAGAATTACTTGAGTCAAAGTTTATTTTTCTATAAAATGAAGTCAGTGTCTATCTTACACAATTTATATGCATTATGAAAATCAAAAATTTAAAAAAAATTTTATTCTTTTTAGTTATACCTTATAGTAGAAACCATTTTGATATATTTACTAAGCTTGAAATATATTTTATTCTAATTAGGATTCCCAGTCTTGTGTGTGCACACAATAGTGAGATTCACTGTGGTGTTTTCATATATGTGCATAGGACAGTTATATGAGATTAATTCCATTGTCTTTTCCATTCCCATTCCTTCTCCCTTCCCTTCATTCTTCATTGTCTAATCCAATGAATTTCTATTCTTCACCTTCCCACCCTTCTTGTGGGTTAGCATCCAAATATCAGACAGACCTTTTGATCTTTTGCTTTTGGGGATTGGCTTATTTCACTTAGCATGATAGTCTTCAGATCCTTCCATTTACAAGTGAATGTCATAAAGTCATCCTTTTTTTTTTTTTTTTTTTTTTTGGTAGTGGGTATTGAACTCAGGGTCACTTGGCCACTGAGCTACATTCCTAACCCTATTTTGTGTTTATTTAGAGAGGGCTCTCACTAAATTGCCTAGCACTTCACTTTTTGCTGAGACTGGCTTTGAACTTGCAATCCTCCTGCCTCAGCCTCCTGAGCAACTGGGATTACAGGCTTGCACCACTGTGTCTGATGTAAAGTCATGAGTAATATTCCATTGTGCGTGTGTGTGTGTGTGTGTGTGTGTGTGTGTGTATGTGTGTGTGGGCATATAGGTTGATTCCATAGCTTAGCTACTATGAATTGAGCTGCTATAAACATTGATGTGACTGCCTCACTGTAGTATGCTGATTTTAACTCCTTTGTACATATACCAAGGAGTGGGATAACTGATCAAATGGTGGTTTCATTACTGTTTTTTTTTTTTTTGAGTATTTTTGAGTATTTTTTTGAGTATTCTTCATACTGCTGTAGAGAGTGGTTGTACTAATTTGCATTCCCACCAACACTGTAAGAGTGTATGTTTATCTCCATATCCTCATTAACATTTATTATATTCTTGATAATTGTTATAAAGGTTGTAGCGAGGTAAAATCTCAGTGTAGTTTTAAATTTGAATTTTTCTAATTGATAGAAATGTTGAACATATTTTTTCATATATTTGTTAACCATTTGTATTTCTTCTTTTGAGAAGTGTCTCTTTAGTTCCTTTGCCCATTTATTGATTGGATTATTTGTTTTTTTGGTGTTAAGCTTTTTTAGTTCTTTCTATATTGGGGAAATTAACTGCTTATCTGAAGTTTGGAAGTGTGGGTGACCAAGATTTTGTACCATTCTCTAGACTCTGTCTTCATGATTTTTACTGTTTTCTTTGAAGTGAAGAAGTTTTCTAGTTTGATACCAACCCATTTATTGATTTTTAAATTTTTCTTCTTGAACTTTAGGAGTCTTGTTAAGGAAGTTGGGCCTACATTTTCTTCTAGTAGTATCAGGTCTTTATAGTTTGTACTAAAGAAAGAATTGGAGACCAAACTCTCATTTCTTCAAGTATCTCATTTGATAACATTTTTAAATAATGAATTATAGTTATACATAATATTTGGGTTCATTTTAACATAATTATACACGTGTGAGATACAATTTGTTCCAATTCAGTCCTCAGTACTCACCCTTTTCCTCCTCTTCTCCCACTCTCTCTTTCTCTTCTACTCAGCTTGTCTTCCTTCTATTTATTTATAGTTTTTTAAAATTAGTTATTTATAGACATACATAAAAGTGAAATTCATATATGTGCACAGGATAGTTTTTTTTTTTAAACCAGTGATCTTTAGTACCAGGTTCCAGGTAATACGTTTGATGCTAAAGATTTATGTGAAAAATGTCAATATGGTACTTATCTTATAGAGCTTATGTTCTCAAGAAATTGATATAAAGTGAAAATTTCTAGTTGTTACCATCAGAAAATGACTTATTAGCTTCCTAGGGCAACAAAGAACCATAAACTATGTATCTGAAAATAATAGAAATGCATTGATTCACATTTCTGGAAGGCAGAAATTTGAACTTTAGTTGATGTCAGGCTCATACTTTTTAGTAAACCTTTTCCAGTTTCTGGGAGTTCTGAGCATTCCTGGAATTGTGGCATTATAACTCCAGTTCCAGCCTCCATCTTCATATGGCTGACTTTCCTTTGCATCTGTTTCTGTGCCCCAATTTTTTGTTCTTATATATAAGTCACATTTGGTTGAGGGCCTACTCTACTCCAGTATTATCTCATTCTAATTTCACTAATTATATCTGCAATGACTCCATTTCCAAACAAGGTCACATTTCAGCATATCCCTTTGGAGGACACAACTCAACCTCCCCAGAAAGTCTTTAGAGAGGATAGAGATAAACTTAACGTGTAAAGGTGCAATTTTTACTATTGTTTACCCAACTCAGGGCTTACTAGTGGCAAGAATAGAGTGAGCCAAACCTGTCTATAGTATACAGAGCAATTTTTAAATATTTATGTTTGGAATCAGCACTAAGTATGGAGTTAAGAGAATGCTACAACCGAAATATAGAGAAGTGACTGAAAGAAAAAGGCCTCATAAATAAGATTTATACTGGAAGATATATGTATATATGTATATAAATATGCCATTCAATGGAAAACCGCTGACAGAGAGGGGTTAATGTGCATCTGTTGAACTGTCTGCTTAGCTTGGGGAGTCCAGACAGGTAAGGTCTTGTTTGCAATGAATACAGTAATGATGACTTTATGCATGGACTCCATAATTAATGTTGCAGAATCAGAGGGAGAGTAGAGATTTATAAAACCAAATGGCACCAAGGAGAAACAGATAGATTCTTCCTTTGAAAGTAGTCTGAATCTATTCTAAGATTCAAAAAGAGCATATCTGCAAAGGTTTGGCATCCTAAACAGGTTTCAAGGGCTTACCACTAAAAAATAGGAATATATAATTTCTGAAAGAACAGTATATTGACAACCTGGATCAGAATTAGTTTTTGTGTTGTTAAAATGGTGAAACCTATTTTAAACTTATGAAATACGAAATTTTAAAGTAAAACAGTTAAATTATAGTTAATATGGTGCTGGGTGACATTTATACTAAATTCAAGTTGCAGAGCAACAGAATCAGAGGTGAAAGGAAAAATATAGTTCCCAAATAAAATGAACATCAAGAGACACTTATATTGTTAGGGAACTTTGATTATAATTATACCAAAAAAGTCTATTGAAATTATACCAGTTTTTTAAAAAAATTTTGAGAGTTGTTTTGTGGCATATAATATGGTCTATTTTGGGGGAGATTCTATGAGCCACTGAGAAGAAAGTATATTCCCCTATTGTTGGATAAAACAATGCTTGTTAAGACCATTTGCTTTATAATATTTTTTCAGATCCAAAGAGTCTTTATTGAGTTTCCAGCTGAATGACCTCTCTTTTAGATAAGAGAGGTGTGTTGAAATAATCCAGTATTATATTGCTAGTGTCTCTCTGCCACTTTAATTCAGATAATGTCTCTTGTATATAATTAATTACACTCACATTTGGGGCATAAATATTTATTATCATTATATCTTCTTGTTGGATTGGTTCCTTTACCAGTATGTAGTTACTTTCTTTGTCTCTTTTGATTAATGTTGGCTCGAATTCTGCTTTGTCAGATATAAGAGTAGCTACTCTTGCTTGTACTGGGGCTCCATTCACGTGGTATATCAATTTCCATCCTTTCATTTTAGGCCTTTGACTGTCTTTGCCTGTGTTGAATCTCCTGTAATATATAGTTGGGTCTTGTTTTTTAAATTCATCCTGCCTGCTTATTTGTTTTAGTTGGAAAGTTGAGACCATTTGATGTCATTATAGAGAAATGTGTATTATTTTCTGACATTTTGATTTATTTGTAATGTTTAATTTGGTCTGTTTCTCATTTGTTTAGCTACTCCTCAAATGAGATTTGTTCCTCTGTGATCTTTAAGGGTTTTTAATTTTTTTTCTGTGTGGAATATTTCTTTAAGAGAGTCCTAAAGTACCAGCTTAGTCAAAAATTTAGTATGTTTACTGTAATTAAAGTTTTTCCAGAAAAAAAGAAAACTCAGGAGAGTTTTTTAGTTTATCTATGAAGATACTAAAATAGTTAAAGTTGATGGCACATCAATCTTAGTTATGATTGTAGAAAAAAAACCTCCTTAAATGTATAGGAAAATGAATCCAGCAGTAAATCCAGCAGAATATGAATATTATTATAGGAACAACTTATTCTTAGAGAAAAAAAACCCCCACATAATAGAAGAACTTTTAGAATAATTCATCAAATCAGAAGAAACGCAATAATGCATCATCAACTTGAAAGATTCAAGGAAGATTTTTTCATCACAATAAATATGAATCTGTATCTGATATAAATTTTAATAAAATATAAATGCATATTATGGTCTTAGTGTGAGCAAAGTAATTACCTGTAAGACAAGAGACATCCTTTTTGAAGAAAGGCACACCATAATTATTGTTTTTTCTAAATTACTTTTCCACTTGATAAGATTAAAATGAATAATGGAAATAGAAGTAGTGGAGAATATTTCCAGATGACGTAACTGTAAAATGCCTGAAAACTCAAATGATAAACATGAAAAAAAAAATGTCATTACCAATAAGGGAGTTTCCCATAATTGTTATTGACAATATCATTAAAAAGTTAAAAATCAGAACAAAGTGTTGAAAAAAATTATAAAGTATCCAGAAGTAACTGTCAGAATGAATGTATAGAATCTATTTAAATAAACAATAAATATTAGTGACTTGCATAAAATAACAAAATTTAACAGTGAGAACATATTTGAATAGAAGCTACCACCTAATAATGATTATAATTCTAATTTATTTTTTATAAAATACAGTCACTGTTATTGTGTTAGGATAAATTTGACAAAATGATCCTAAATTTTGATTTTGCTATAAACACGTAAAAAAAAAAGGAAATTTTAAGAAGCAATGGGATAAATGGGATATATTTGTCTTAGTGTATTATTCAAAACTCTGTGGTTTTGGTGAAGGTTTCTCGAAGGAGTATACTAACAAAATCTACTAGATGAAACTACATTTAGAAAAATGTTAGATGGAGGAATGGAGGCCAAGTGAGGTAGCAAGAGAGGAAAACAAAGAAGGAAGGAAGGAGGAACTAAAGGCATCTTTATATCAGGAAGAGGATATACCAAGAATATTTACAAAAACTTAAAATTCTGGAAAAATTTGGGAAGGGTAATCACTAAACTATATTACGTCCTTGAGTACTATATAACTCTGTAGTGATAGAGAGGGTCCCCAAAGTGTATACCATCACTGTCATGCCTTGGTTGTGGAAGGAGTTGTCACTAGATCAGATAAAACAAAGTTCTACTCTGTGTTACTGATAGCAACCCTAAAGGATGTTTATCTTGTCCTAATAGAATGAACCAAAAATTTTCTGGTTTTGGTTTTTAGCTTTCAAGATCATTTGTATATTTTTATGCCTTAATATTCTCTATGCTCCACATTGAAAATATTGGCTCAGAGAGATCAGTAGATTAGCTAAACATTTCACTTCACATAATTTATAATCAGATGGGAATTCAGAATTTATTTAATGAGAGACCCTCACACCATGCAAAATTGCCTTCTCATGGAAAATTCTAGTAGCATGCAAGCTGTTATCTGGTTTTGGCACATTTATGTGTATTAGAGATCTCTCCACTTCACAATGATGGTCATTTCAAAATTGAGTAATTATCATTCATAATTCTCATATTCTCTAATACCAGTTCAGTGATGTATCACATCACGAGTCATTCCATTTTAATAATGGATGTCCCCTCAATATTTGAAAACAACCATTGTGTGACCCTTAACTCTTTATCTATTCAGTCTTTCTAGTTCCTTCCATTTTCTCTTATGTAATATATTTTCAGATCCCTCTTTTTGTTTAATGTTTTAGATGATCTCATTTTTAGTTACAAAAATGCTTCTCTGTATGTAGCTGGTACTGAACTCCATCCAGATACTATCTGAGAAGTGGATGGATGCATACTCTTACAAATTTGATGATTCTAGGAAGCAAATCTGCATGGCCTTTGCTAAATTACTTGTGTAATAGCCATATGTCCTCTCAAATTTGCTTTTGTATCCATAACAAATTTTAGCTAATTTAGCTTGATATTACTATTACAGTATCTTTATTTAAAATGAACTGACTTTTCATTTGATTAAACAAAGAAAACAGATCCAGTGATGCATTTCCAGATATTAATGGGGATTTGTGTCTGTTTGTGTGTACAGGGGATTTCAAAGTATGTGTGAGCATGTAGGTTTACAAAGCTGTGAGCATGTATATAGGCTTGCATTTAGAACTGATTTGCTAGCAGATATTGAATTTTTAAAAATTTTCTTTTCTAAATTAATGATCTAGTAAAGAAAAATTTGCTTTGTATTTTTTCCTATTTTACATAAAAGGTGAAGAAAAAAGATAGTGAGAAAATGATGAAAGGCAATTGAAAATTATTTTTGGATACAGTATTTAGGGAGAAGACAAAAAAATTAGAGGACATGCAAGTTTTTTAAAACAAAGGTATGAACATGTTGCCACTGACAATATCATTAAAAAGTTAAAAAATCAGAACAAACTTGGTTTGTGATGGATAAAAAAGCTGTTTTCCTTTGTGACATGGAGGATTGCCATTTTTAAAAAAATATTTCTTAGTTGTTGATGGATCTTTATTTTATTCATTTATTCATATGCGAATCAGTGCTTCACACATGTGAGGCAAGCGCTCTATCACTAAGCCAGGAACCCAGCCCTGGAGTGGTACTTTTCATGTGTTCATGAGTCTTCTTGAGCATATAGGATAATGGAGAAAATATAAGATATCATAGTAGACAAAAAGTTCTCTAATACATGAGCATCTTCATATGTCATTTCCCCCAGCCCCTGTTTTCTCTCACACATGACTTTTGCCTAAAACAACAACAACAACAACAACAAAATCCTCAAACCTCCCCAAGTCTGTCTACTGTATACAGATATCTAGTGTATATCTAGATAGTGTCTATCTTCCAAAGCTTGTGATATTTGGAGAAATTAAAGTAAATTTCTGTTGTTTGTGTAAATATTAAAATGCACTTTTAGAATCCTATAATAAATATGTTTGAGAGCAATTAAGGAAACTGGAGATCATTAACAATTCACCATGAACCAAATAGAACTTTAATTCTCTTTTTAAACTATTTGGAATATAGTAATTATAGCATGTAACATGCTATAATGTTAGCAGTTTTCTATGATTTAGAGAGAGAGCAAAATCATTCATTAGAATTGTCTTAATTTTTAAGACTGTTTATATTATTTTATGGTGCATTAAATATGTGAAATTCTATTTATTACTTGAGTCATCTGCTTATATTCTATTTATGTTTCACATTCAACTTACCATTACCGCTCCTTTGCAGATTCATATGTACTATGAATAACTATATTGCTGTAATAAATAATTATAGTTATGCATAACTGGGTTCATTTTGATAAAATTATTTATACATGGAATTTCGTTTACTCTATTGCAGTCTGTGGTGTCCCCTTTTTCCATCTGATCCATATGTATTGGAAGATGAACCTAAAAAAATAAGAAACAAACATGTTAAATAACGTTATGTCCCAAGAAAGTTTTTAGGTGAAGGGAAAGGCTTGTTAAAAATAGATTTATAGGCCCTATGTTTTAAGATTTTGATTCAGTAGATCTAGACTGGTGTTGCTATGGATTTTTGAAATATCCAGTTAATTATTATAGCAGGAGAAAAAAATTGAGAAAATAACTGTCTCAAAATAATTCCCAAGACACATGTTAAAACTCTCTTTATTCTTGTTTTGAATCATCTATATCACTGGTTATACTCGTTGTGGGGAGTCGCCCTGGCTCCAAAGACTAACTTTCCCATCCCCTGAAAAGAGCTGTCTAATGGTGAGCCCCCTGGCTCAAGTAATCCTTACCCACCAATCAGACTAGCCCTGCTGGCTCAAGTAATCCTTACCCACCAATCAGACTAGCCCTGCTGGCTCACATGATCCTTACCTACCAATAAGAAAGCACCCCATACCAACTGTCAAACCATTAAACTGTTAAGCTGTCAAACCACCCCTGGCTCTATCAATGTGCAGAGCTGTTCCTCAATAAACGGGCATTTTTTTCCGATGAGGAGCCTTGTTTGTTCTTTCACTTGTTAATACAGAAAATTGCATTTACTACATATTATATTTGAACTGACCTTACCTTTAAAATTAGAAAGTGATTTCTCTCTACAATGTATCAGTTCTCATTTTCTGTGGCATGTAATTCAATCATGAATATAAAGCATTCAATGACATAATTTTTTTTTTTTTTTGCCTTGTAGGCTATATTTAGGTCATAATACCTTCAGGTTAATAAGAGAATTGAAGAGTTCGTTTATATTTATTTTTGTTCATAAAAATAAAGGTGTAATTGAGCTTGCATAAATTTGTTTTTATTTTTTGTTTGCAGAGTACAAGTTGAATTCTATATGAACGAAAACACATTTAAAGAGAGATTAAAGTTATTTTTCATTAAAAACCAGAGATCAAGTAAGTCCTTCATATCATTTCCCTCTCTGTTTGTAAATGAATTACCTCAAAATTCTAACTGCACAGTAGTTTGCAAAATGCTTTTCTGTACAGAATAGTGACATTGGTAATTTTGATTGGAAGATAGTAAAATTTTAGAAAAATGTAAATGCTTCATCTATTAGTATTATTATCTCCTGAGCACCTTTAATTGTGTAAATCCCACTTTACTAAATAGACTTTTGCATAAACTATTTGGTTAGTGGAAACATTGAGAAAAATACTTTCAGTGAGAAATTCATACTTTTTAATGTGAGGAGTATCTAAAAGAGCTTGACAAGTCTCTGGAAATTGATCACAATGGGGAATAACTTTCTGAATTAATGAGAGAAGGGCTCAGCGTTTCCCAGTCAGGCTTAATAAGAAACATCTAACGTTCTCCTACTGGAAAATTTGAATCAGCATGTATAGGGTGAATCTCAGTGCTTAACATTCAATGATTCTTATCATCAGACAATTTGGGAAACACTAGAACTTTAATAGGACAGTCACTGCCCTCATGACCCAATTCAAGGTTGAAATATCAGTGATACTTCTTTGCTGTTATACTGTGTACTTTTAGAAACCATTTGCAATAACACAGGATTACTACTTAAAATGTCAACAAGGAATGGAGAGATCTGTATTTCATTTGTGTGGACTTTAAGCTCTTTGAATTTTGACTCCTCCTGAAGTATTCTAAATTAACTTGTGCCTTTGTAGATAGGATTCATAGAGACAGGCTTGACTTGTGGGGTGTTCTCAAATACTGACTATAGGGAATATTTAAATATTTAAGGCACACACTGGTCAGAGATTAGTAGATTAGTTTCAGGGTTAAGACTGTTAATAACTAGTGTCTTTCTAACCTGCTTGTTTAGAATT
This sequence comes from Callospermophilus lateralis, assembly GCF_048772815.1. NCBI lineage: Eukaryota > Metazoa > Chordata > Mammalia > Rodentia > Sciuridae > Callospermophilus > Callospermophilus lateralis. The sequence goes on from NC_135317.1 coordinate 84,548,958, forward strand.
ATCAAGGAAGCGCCATTGATAGACATGACCTAAAAGGGCCAAATCATGTGAATGGAAGGTTTCCTTAATTTCAGTACTAACAATCCTATCTCTCCTGACCAGAAAAATGGATGCATTGTTTGAATACTCTCCTTACTAAAGTAGAGAACCAGTTCTATAAAACAAATAAAATTTCATTAAAAATTTAAAAGACTTTATAAAGAAGCCAACCCATCAAATGTATTCAGCATTTTAATAGGAAAATCTAGGAAAAATTACACAATGAAATATTAATCTTTTTACTCTTAGGAAATGCTACAGGTACATTCATGGCAGAATTTAAAAAATGAGTAACATTTTACTTCTATATTTTAATAAGTAAAAATTTTAGAAAAGTCTTTCTCAAAATTTCATTAAAAATGTGCAAATCAAATATCACCAAATAAGTGCATGAAAGGTAATCTTCCTAGTGATTAAGGTTTATTTTTACTTAGCTTAAACTTATTTGCACTTCTTCATCATCATGAAGTATTTTAGGTTGTGTAACTCTGACCAAAACAGTTTAAGAGACATACACATGACAGTCATAATACTCACAAAAACTTACATATTTCATTGGCATTTAACCTGGTTAAAAATAAGACTCAATTCAAATGTGTGTATATGTGAATGAGACTGAGAGAGTGGCAAGAGAGAGAGTGAAGGAGAGAACATGCATATTTGTTTCTTATTATGAACTATTATGATTTCTCTCCATAAATATCATGTAACATGTAAATATACAATTAATATACGCTATAATGTAATTATATAATGAATATTAAAAACAAAACATAAAATTATATAAATATAATTACAATTTCTGTATAATCAAGTCTACAAGCTGCTCTGAAGGTCCAAAGTTTATTATTCATCCTGTGAATATGTAAACAGCTTTATTTTCTAGCTAGCTAGACTTTATCCAAAAATTCATGTGTATGTTAAATGGTTAAACTTATAAGTGTACTCAAATGCTTTGATTATCCAATAGATTTACTTTCAGTGAGTGATGTTCACTGTCACTTACAGTTCATGCATCCTGTCAAGTTCACTTTTTGTTTCAATACTCAACTAATTAAAATTCAGCTACCAAGAACTTCAGTGAATTCAGACAATTATAGTATTGTAGTTTCTAAATACAATCTAAGTGCTGTACTTAAACTTGATAACTTTGACAACCCTTTTTAGCCTTTTGTGAACAAGTTCATATTAAAATCAAATTTTTGTTGTTTGTTTAAAGGTCTAAGGATACGCCTGTTCAACTTTTCTCTCAAATTATTAAGCTGCTTATTATATATAATCCGAGTGCTACTAGAAAACCCTTCACAAGGAAATGAGTGGTAAGGTATTTTTGTCTGACCTTCAATCGTATTCTTTTAATTATTTTCATTTGGATTACATTATGAAGAACATTATAGAGAATTCCTTTTTTTGGTCACAATTGATCTGATTTTCAGGTGCTACATGAATATTGACTATAGATTCTTTGTAAAAATATCTTCTTTTTGTCTTTATCTATTTGTATAATGATAATACTGAACTTTGATCCATGGAAATGTTATTGTAATAGAAGTGCCACAAATAATTGTTTAAAATGGCTCAGTCTCTTAAAATACCTTAATATCTTTGTGTTCTTGATTAGATGCACTCCCCCAAACTTTGCTCTCTGTAGGCTAGCTTTATAGGTATTTTCACTTATATTGTAGCTGTTACCTTGAATAGAAACATTCTAGCATGTCAACTTACTTTTCCTATACAATCCTGTGGCTTTTATTAAATTGTATTCTTTTATGAACCTCCTTTTTAGGGGCTGTCCTTTGCTGGAGGCAATAGGGAAGGGAACTGCATGTGTAATGATATGACTAATTTGTATCTCATCAGCTTCCTGTACCACTATGCAGTCTACTAAATGTACAACAATTTTCAAAATAGAAAATGTGAATTTGATGAGTAATTTCCATGACTTTTTTCTTTTCTCCTGTGAAAGTCTGCCCTTAAAATATTAAAACATAAATTGGAAAAGTGGGTACATAATATTCTTTTAAGTTAGTTGAATATTCTTCAGCTTGTTTAGGCAGTGAATATGGCTTTGTATTTACTCAAAGGTTTGGAGATAGGTAATAAGTGAAGTTTTATCATGTAATAATCTATGTGATATGGTCATTCCTTATTAAAAATATTATATATGTGTGCGTGTATATAAAAATATATATACATAATATAAAATATATAAAATATAAAATATATATATTTTTTGGTACAGGGGATTGAACCCAGGGTGCTTTCCAGTTAATTTATATCCCTAGTCCTCTCTATTTTTTATTTTGAGATGATATCATTAATTTGCTGAGGGTTTTACTAAGTTGCTGAGACTGTCCTTGAACTTGGGGTTCTCCTACCTCAGCCTCCCATGTTGCGGGATTACAGGCTTGTGTCACTATTCCTGGCCTAAAATAATTTTTATGAAATACAATTATGGATATTTCAACATATCTTCATTGATTAGTCAGCATGTCTCAAGTTATTTGAAAGGAAGATGTTTTAGTCAACTTTTTCTGCTGTTGTGAGTAAAGGACCCACCAGCACAACTGTAGAGGAGGAAAGCTTTATTTAAGGTCTTATGGTTTCAGGGGTCTTAGTCCATAGAAGGCTGGCTCTATTTCTTGGGGCTTGAGGTGAGGCTTTATATTATGGTGGAAGAGTGTGGTAGAGGGAAGCAGATTAAATAGTGATTGGGGAGTAGAGAGAGTTTTCACTCTCCAGATACAAAATAAATACCCCAATGCCGTGCTCCAATTCCTACCTCCTCCAGCCACTCCCTACCACTTCAATCACCACTGAGTTCATCCCTATCAGTGGATTATTTCACTGATTGGGTTAAGACTCTTATAACCCAATCATTTCTCCTCTGAACCGTCTTGCATTGTCTCATAAGTGAGCTTTTGGGAGACACTACATCTAAACCACAACAGAAAGCAAGAGAGGCACAGGAGCTTCAGTACCCCTAGGGATTTTTCAGTTTGTGGAAAGATTGCTTATTATGAAGTTTCTGAGATTTTCTGGCATTAGACTAACTGCTGTAGTCTAAATAAACATTTCTTAATTTTATTTTTTTCCATCTTAAATACGACGAAGCAGAGATTCTCATCTTTGTGACTCTCTGTTTTGAGACTTTCATGTTGTGCTTTGTATCCCTTTTAACTCATGACCACAGGAAGACAGTGTCTCCCAGTTCCAACTCCTTATTCAAGTTCTCTACTTGGCTGTCTAAACGACTTCTCAGATTTACCATATTCCAGTCAGCGTCCTCTGTGCTCTTCCACATTTCAAGGAATGCCATCTCCATCTTTCCTACAACCTCATGCGACTCAACTTCCCTATTTCAGTTGATAAAACAGCTCCAATCTGACAGTTCCTTGGCCCAAATGCTGTGGAGTTATCCTTACTTCTCTTTTTGTCACTAGCATGTGTAAACCCTTAGAAAATTGTGTCATTTATACCTTCAAGTTATAAACTGCATAAAATCACTTCTCAATGCCAGCATCCTGGTGCAAGCCAGTCTCTCACTTGGACTAGTGCAGTAGCCTCTCCTGCTAGTTCTGCTCTTTCTCCCTTTGGTTTATTCTTAATGTGGGAGTCACTGTGCATACAAAATAAAAATCCAGCCTCCAGTCAGCTCTGCTTTGAATGTAAAAGTGCTTACCATGGATGTAATATTCCCTCTTTTCCTTGTAATTTCACCTCCAACTACTTATCCCCCACCCATTTTCTCAGGCCAGATTGACCTCCTTTTTGTGCTGAATCATTGCCCAGGTGCAGTGCCAGCTGGGGGCCTCCTCAGAGAGTTTCCCCTCTGTCTGGTTCTTACCCATCACATAACATGAGGCATACTTCCTTGACTTCCTCAAATCTTAACTCAGAATCTCATTATGAATTCTACTTAAAACACTTATCCTAAAAGACCTCCTTGAATACTTTTCTTCTTTTTTTCCCCATGCCTTTGTCTCTTACATATTACATGTTTACTTTGTTTTCTGTATATCCTGTGGGTATTAGAATGGATATTTCTTGATGGCATCGAAAATTGTGCAAATCCCCAGAGCCTGGCACAAAATCGCAGTAGTTGTTTGTTAAATGAATGAGTGAGGAAATGAGTAAATGCAGTTCCTTTATAATGTAGCTTTTACTTACCTCTTTTTGCCAGACTTCTACTCTAGCCATGCTGATGTAACTTGAAATCATTTTTCATACTTTGCTCTCTCTTATTTCTATGCTTCTTGGAAAGCTGTTTTCCAATCCTGACTCTCACAACTCACCCCTTTTTAACTTGCTTGAGGACTCCTCAATTTCAAGGTAATAACTTCTTGGATAACACTTAATCTGGAAACATTAGCAGGCATTGCACTCTGTAGCACAGTTTATTCTGGATTAGGGGTGTCCTCTCGGTATTATCTGAACATCACCCCATACTTCTCTCATAGTACCTAATACATTGACTTTAATTCTACCATTTGATTCTCTATCCTCTCCACATACTCACATGAGGGGCACAAACCATGTTGTATTTGCCTCTATAGTTCATTCTTAACATGGTTGTTGGTGGATCACGGAATGTTGCTGTATTAATGGAATTGTGCTCACCACCAGTTTTATTGATATTTTTGCTTGAGGACCAGTGCCTAGGGATATCAGTGCATATTTCATTTATTACATTTTTTTTGTCTATGTTTTTAAAAATGATGCCCCAAACAAATCCATCTATAAATGTACCAGAAGTTTATTTTTAAAACTTAATGATTTATAAATAAAATGTGCACTAGCGAGATATAAAAATTATAAATGATGCATGAAGAACCCTTCCAAGGGAAAAAAGGGCACAGTAGTGGGTGATAGCAGAATAAAATTATATTATTTGAAAACATTAAGAGGAACAAAGTTTCCTACAATTAACTTCTATGTAATAGTACTTAGAGTGTTCAGACATAATTATAGAGGATATACATTTGAAAAATCAGATTACTGTAATTAAAAAGCATAACCAACTAGCTCATGGCTCCATTTTGAATACAATGTTCTGTTTAGTTCCCAATGTCAATGCAGTCTTGGTTAATGAAAAACAGAAGTGGCCTTTATGGGCACAGGCTCTATTTTAAAATAATGAGGATAATTCAGCAAAGAGATTTATTTAATTAGAGTTTCTGACACGACAAAGCTGCAGATATTTTGTACTGCCTTGCTGCATTTTCAAATTACATCTAGGAATCAAAATGATATGAAAATGTGGCACTATGCATCAACTGAAGAATACAAAATAATTTTACTGTTAATGCCTGACACTGGGCAAATGGAAGACTCTGATGTACTATGTGTGTAATGACACACATCTGTAGCGTGTATGAAGTACATTGAGAGGTGAGATGGTGTTGATCTTTGGCCTGCTGATGCCTATGTTTCTTCACTATGTGTCAAAACTCACACGTCTCTTTCCTATTAAAATTGTTGAGCTGCTTGTTTACAGCTTCAAGTGATAGAGGTCAAAGGTAGGAAGCCTGTGAATTTTTTTTAATCTTATTTTATCATTTTGGGTCTTGAATTTGAAATCAGTGAGTAATCCAGTAACTGGTGTGTTCAGATGACATTCACAGTTTAAAGATAAGAAGTATTAAAAGATAAGAACTATGAAAAGAAGAAATAGAATTTTAAAGATAGTTTCTAAATATTTGATGAGGTTATAGGAATGATTATCATAATGTAAATGTTTTCTTCTTTCATAAATATTGATTACTGTAGAGACTCAGGTATTACAAGAATAATGACATACAACCTCAAAAATTTAGGAGAATTTTTCTGTTTACCAGAGTCTAACACTGTCATTCCTGGTCAGTGTGGGCATTTTCTCCATAATAATAATAATTTTCTCTCTCTCTCTCTTTCTCTTTCTCTCCCTCTCTCCCTCTCTCTCAAACACACACACACACACAAACATGATCAATACAATACATATGCAAACCATTTGCATTTTTAAACTACATTTTGTATTAAGGCCTGTGTTCTTTGCATTCAGCTTTCAGAAGGAAGATGGCATGGTGAAGGCTTGGTGATATGCTTTCAAATGCTTAGCAAATGACCAACACTCCTTTGACTTGAATTTTGTATTCAGATCGCATGTGAGAATCACTCAGGTCAGCATACTTTGACACAAAGCCTGAGAAATGTAGTCTGGGTGAAGAGTGCCTTTTTGCACTCAACACTGTGTACCGAAGGAGGAGAATGAATGTTGGCAATGAATGAAAGCCACCTTTGCCACAGTCAGCATAAGTCAGACGAAAGGCCCTTGATGTCCATTCTAATAGTCAGTATTTAGTTCTCTCCACTCTTCATAATTGCTTTCTAATGTGGGGTTAAGTGTTTCTAGTGTTTTGAAAATTAAGGTACTGAAAAGTCTTTCTAATCTACTGACAGGACTTCTATACTTCAGTGTTCTGGTCACCTTGATTTTTGACACATACTAAATTTTGCCTGATCTTCTTGAAATGTGGGCCTACTACTCTGCCTAGTACTAGATCTCATTATTTGTTACGATTAGGAAAATTCTAGAATTTACTTTTCTGATTTAGGATATTATATTTTTTAATACAATATAAGCTTACATTAGTTTATTGGGAGAGCTCTCAAAATTATTTGAGTTCATTTTGAGTTTGTGAGCAGTAGGTACTTTCATATGACTTATGCATCACATGTTGACCCTGTTACCATTACTTTTGTGTTTACCAAATGCTTTGGTCTTCTGCTAAACATATTCACCTCCTGGCTTCACTATAGCTGTTCAAACTGATCTGATACTCTCTACATTTGTTTACCTGCCTTTAGGACAGGCCATACATAGGGCTATGAAAGGGGGCTTGAGCTACTTGTCACTAACTTTCATATTCAACTATTGCTGTCCCTCCATTGTGTGATATGATTCTTCAGGTTTCCTAATAATGCTCCATACATGAATTTCACCTATAAAGGCAATCTAATTCACAATAACTGAATGATTTTGTTTTTTTATTTGCTTTTGTTTTATTTGAATTATATAATTTTAAGCCCATGAAATTTGTTTTGTTTTTTAGATGTAATAACTGATTTATGCTTACTACAATATGAACACAGACAACAAGGAAAAGGAAGTAAAAATTAGCTCAGATCACAACACCTAGAAATAAGTACTAGTATTTTAAAGACTAATCATTTGTAACTTCTCTCTATATGCACATACACACATAACATATAATGCTGAAGTGATAAGTAATATTTGTTCATCATTTTTATCTTAGTTGTGTTATTATTCTTATTATAATTGTTAATAATGATGCTACAGAGTCTGGGTGCTTTCCTGCTATAGATAATACTGTGATAAATATTACCTTCATGTGTTTCCTTTCCTCCTCATTCTTTTTGGTCAATGAGATTGAGCCTTCAATTTGAATTAGGTATGGCCTCAGTTTTGGTTTCACTCCTCTTGTTTTGGAGGTTGTCTAGAAATTATAGATCAGACCACATATTATTCATTCATGATAAATCCATTTTGTGACGGAGAGTTTAGGCACTAGCATTTTACCAATATTTACAGAGTTCCTTCTATCCAGTAATCAAATTTAACATTAATAAAATGAATGAAAAATATGACTTTTTATTGGAGACCTTACTTGCATTGAAATTTATATGTAAGAGAATTTTAATATTTTTATATATTATAAAACTATTTCCTACATGGTCTTGTCTCCCAAAAAAGAGATATATATATATATATATATATATATATATATATATATATATATATATATATATCTATTTTTTTTTTTTTTAAAGTCCTATTTAAATTTCAATTTTCTATGATATTTCCATAGCCTACCCAAATAACACCCCAGACTAAAGAAAATGTCGTTAGTTAAATATAACTAGATGTTAGTCAATCCATGTTAATTACCAGTTTCCTTTTGAAAGTGCTCATGAACATATTTTAACAATACATTTAATAATTTTGCAGGGATTTGTATCTACTTAGTTATTTAGATGTTTCTGTAGCACATAATTTTTCTATCCACAAAAACAGGTATATCTTTCTTCACTCTGATATACTGTGTTTTTGTTTGATTCTCAAATGTTACTGAGAGTATAAAATTGTTTTGGAAAGGACACTGAACTCATCAGCCATGTCTCTGTCTTTGCTGGCACCATCCATCATTTATATTGGCTTCCTGTGTGTATACTCAGTAAAACATCAGGTTTATAACAGTGAGTAAAATAGACATTATTTTATATTATAGACTGTGTAATTTTGGGGAAAACTGACATTAAAGCAACAACTTATCAAATAAATATTAAGTTCCAACTGAAATGAATGAAAGGAGAGCTGTGGTGAGTGACATGGCCTGAGGTTACTTGACTACATGTATCAAGTGGAATCCTCAGAGGTTTCCCTAACAGAAGGTTCAGCTGATTGCTCTAGGATAAGGGAAGTGGATGTAAAAGGGCTTTTGGTAGGAAGGAGTGAGCCATACTTCAATGTCAAGTGTTTTGGACTTTATCCTAAGAAAAGTACAAACTAATCCATAGCACAAAATATGACCTAAAACACATTTTGTAAAAAAAACCCCAATTACTTGTAATTCAGAGTAAAAATTTTAGAATGCAAAAAGAGGTGTGGGGACCTCATTATTTGGTTTTTGAAATAATCGAATTACAAAAGAAAAGTAGCTTAGATGAAGGTGGTTATAAGAGTGGAGATAAGAAGTAGATGAATTCTATAGGTATTTGCAGCTGTTTGTTTGGTGGTAATAATTGAAAAGGCTTGGTGGAGTACATATTTACAGATGCAGGAGAGGAAAGTGTCTAAGATGGCATACAAGTTTTTGTGTAAGCAGACACTATGGACTTGGTTTCTGTTGCTAAAATGTGAAAAAGTGAGGGAGGACTAGTTCTTGGAAGAAAGGTCAGTGGTTTGAATTGGAGCAATTGAAGATGTCATTAGCCAGGTAGATGTGACATTTTGAAACATCAGAGTAATTTTGTCTAATGTGCTATGTAATGTCTTTAAATAGTTTTAAAGCTTTGCCATTTTTTTTTTTTTTTTTTTTTTTTTGGTACCGGGGATTGAACTCGGGGGCATTTGACCACTGAGCCACATCCCCAGCCCATGCCATTCTTTTTAAATAAATATTTTAAAAAGAGTTTGTTGCTCTTTGTTATCATTTACTATATTATAAAAAGAAAATGACTAAAGCATTTGAAAATATGCTACACTTTATGGGACTCCTTTTAAATTTAGTAAGTGTAAAGAGTGGGTTTTGATTTATTTGTTGGGTTTTTTTTTTTTGGAGAATTTTTTTTTGCATTTTGGCAGGCAAGAAGTTGTAGAAATTTTTATGTTTTCCTGAGTAGATTATATTACTATAAATTGTTTTCATTTGAATCAACTAAAATAGTGATTAATGGTCTAGTAAAAGTATTATGGTATTTTTTGCAGAGTATAAGTGTTTCTTAACAACAGAACAAATATTTTAAGACAGATATTTAAGGGCTGGGGCTGTGGCTCAGTGGCAGACCACTTGCCTAGCATGTGTGAGGTACTGGGTTTTATCCTCAGCACTACATAAAGAATAAACAAATAAAATAAAGGTATTGTGCCCTTCTAAAACTATAAAAAAAGTTTATTAAAAATTAGGAAAAAACATTTAAAAAAAGATTATTTAAAGACAATGACTTCTTGTCTCACAAAATATTCTACGTTAACTCCAGTTGAAGATATTTTTATGATATGTTAAATATTTTATAGAAACCCAATATTTTATAGCAGCATTACTATGCTATATATGTATATATATCTGCTTTATATTCTGAAGTACTTACTTCATTTTGATTATTTTCATTATTTGATTTTATTTTATCCAGATATTAACATGTTTAAGAATAACAGAGTCTTAGGACTTATGGAATATCTTTAATTGACTTCTCAATGGAGAATCCAGTAGAAAAGGGTTTGAAACTTTTTCTCTCTGCCCTATCATTTTTAAACTAATGGTTCATTTTATTTCTATTTATTATTAATATTAACAAAAGAAATTAAGAAGGCTTTTTGCTGGAATAGAAATGAAAAAGCTGAAACAATAAGGTTTTCTTCTTTTTAATTTGTATGTTAACATTATTTTTAGGTTAGTGTATTTATTTTGCTACTTCAAACATTAATTGAGTTTTAAAAGTGAATGGAATTTTCTCACATGTTTAAAAAACTAACATCTTTATCATTCTTTCCATAGGTCTCATATCTTTTGGGTGAACAGAAGTCTGCCTTTATGGGGCTTACAGGTTGTGTACAATTTTGTTCTATACCTATATTTCTGGGTTTATTCATATTTCACAGAGAAATATTAGTGGAAAAAAACTGTTGATAGTGAAAGTGAGTTTGCATTTCTGCCTAATCTTTATGCACATCGTACACTAACATTTTTATTCTTTCTTCCTGTTTTCCTGAGCTCTGCATTCTACCTCCTGAGGGTTTCCTGGTAATTAGGATTATACTTCAGAGAGTGTTTGAGAATGTGGAGAAAACTAAAAGTAAACCAGTATGTTAAGACTTCATGTTTTCCCAAGCTTCCCCCATATTCCTGGTTTGTAACTCCTTTAAAATTAGTCAAAAGCCTGTCACCATGTTTAGTTTTACCTTATATTCTCACTGTAACATGGTAGAATCTCAATAAATAGTTGTTAAATGAGTGGATGGCTCATATCACCAATACCAAGAGCCTAGTTCCCAAGCAGACACTTGTATTAATAAAACAAAGGTATGCTCTGGCATAAAAGAAGCTCTTAAAAAAGAAACAGAAAACACGAGAAAGCCAGCATGTCTGAATCGCATTGTTGAGGAGTTCCCTAGAGTTCCTTGTAGCTCTTCTGTTTTCTTTTTTTCTATTGGATTTCATGACCAGCAAACTTTTTATTAAGTGCTGTCTCCTCTACTTTTGTGTACCTTCAACAAATCCTTCCAATTTCCTTTTAATTTTAAGAAGTAAAAATTAATTGGAAAAATGGCACCACTACTATGAAACAGAATTGGAGGTGGAAAGACAATTGAGGGAAATAAAAAGTCTCTGAGACTCACTGCTTTGAACAGTCTTTAGAATACTTTTGACCAAATGTTTGATTTGCCTTTTAACATCATGATTGTGAAGTGTATACACTTTATATGTGACAATTGTTTTAGTTATTTTGAAATAACTTTGAAATCTATCTTTATTATATCTAGATATTTCATATTTTGTTGAAGTCAAGTTGTTTTTATGTTAATATATACTGACTTTTGTTGCAATGTCACATTAATATATAAATAATCCTTTTCAAATATTTAAATTTTCAGTTAAAATGCTTTTAATCTCTGACCTAGATTTATATCTTTCAGTAAAATGCACTTTTTAAACAAATTAATGTATTTATGAATAGTCATATGTTGTCTTGAAGTATACTTTGATCTATCTACATAGATTTATTTAAGAGTAATATTTTAAACTGTACTCATTTGCAAATAACACTTTGAATAATGAGTGCTAAAGTGTTCTAGAGATCATATAGGAATATGAACATCTGGAAAATTTGGAAGACTTGGAGAAAATCGTGAATTTCCTTTTATAATGATGCCCAGCTATAGGATTTATTTCCAAACATTTTATTTACACTGCTATGAGTTCATCTACTTTTATTGTTCTCGTATTTTAATATTCACTTATATTTCAAATTTCCATTTTAACAGAAGAAAAATTTCAAACTCTAGGGTATCTACTTTTTCTCATTCAGATTATCTTAAATTTTATAGATCTATAAACAAATAGATTAGATAAGTCATTTTCTGTTTATTTGTTTGATTCTATTGGTCCATTTCAAAGTAACTAGAATATTTAAGACAGAATAACATATACTTTTTCTGTTTTTTTTTCTTATTGCAGTATTTTTCTGGAATTTAAACAGTCGAAATTTAACATACAACAGAGAATAGAGATAGGAATATGTCTAGCCCAGATGCAAAGCAGAATTGGTTATGAAATTAATTCAAATCAAATCTGGAAGTCTCTTAAAATGCCGATATGGCCTATATTGTTTAATTTTCGAGGATGTTGCCATTTCATTTTATTTGAGGTGGATGATAGGATTGACTGTATCCAATTTGAAGTTTGTATTTTTTTGTTCCATTTTCTGAAAGGGATTGATGATTTTGGTGGTGCTATTGCTGGTTTTGCTGGAAAAGGATGTTTATTTGATGGCAGGGCAATTGTGTGTGATTTGTGTGTTAGGAACATACACATAAGAACCTATTCTTTACATATCATTTAAACTCTAGCCTGCCTTCCTATTCTAATCCCACCTTTACGTTTGGAGTAATAAATAAAAAAATATTTATTTAGGACATTAGAAATTAAAGAAACTAAGTTGTAATGGTTACATGGCAAACTATGGCTGGGAAACTGCCACCTGCTTACATTTGTTAAAGTGCTAATAAATAACAACCTCTGTCTTATGTGTATGTATTGTATATATTTATATGAACAAACACATGTGTACATAATGCACATTTATTTATATAAAGTTAATATAATTATATTTTATTTTATTGCATGTTTTCATTAAGTTACAATTTATATTTTAGGTATCAGTGGCATTGATAAGTCTATTTGAAACAATACTACTTGGTTATCTGAGTTATAAGGTAAGTTATTTTAATTAGCAATTTTCTGCTGTAGAGCAAGCATATTGCTACTACTTGCCAAGTATTCCTTTCGTTATAATTCATACTTGGGGATAAGGCAGGCTCTTCTTAAACCACTTTAATTATTTTGAGCCTCTCTAGCATGCAGTAAAAAGCTATACTAATACAGTAAGGTTTTGCTTGATGACTTCAGGTACTGCACTAATTGCTGTGAGTTTACTTACCCATTATATGAATGCTTAGAGTGAGGCAAGCAGATGGAGTGCTCTGGCTTCTTATTGTTCTCAATCTCTTTTCCTAACGTGTAAAAGATACTGAGAGACTAAAAATGTGTCTGTTAGGAATTATTTTAATACATTATCTTAATTACCAGTGAGAGTTTATTGGGCTAACACAATTTAACAAATGTTTATTTAACTTGTATTTGATGAAGTTTGTGTATTTTTTTCATGCAGACTTCCACACTTTTACATGGCTCTTTTCTCCATGAGTTTGCAACCTAAAAAAGGGGTGGGAAGAGAAAAATTACACAGATAACTATAGTACAAGGCAGATTATAAGAAGAATTTTCTGTGAGATGTAAGTTAAATACCATGAGGATTCATAGGAGAGGAAATACTTGACTTACAAGCAGAGTGCATGAATTAGTGATTTCAGTAAGGTAAGATGGAAAGACAGGATAATTGGGATTGGAAGAGCTAGCAAAAGCTTAAAGGAATATGCACATGAATTGGAGAAATGACAAATAATTATGTTTGGTTGGAATTTGGGGGTTTTGTATAGCGAAGGTCAGAGAGGTCACAGAGACATCACAGTGGTGATTGCTCAGTTAAGACGTACTGAAGTATGAAAGAAAAACCAACCTTGTGTTTTTGGTAGGCAAAATGAATTGCTAGATCTGATGAAAGATTATGAAGGTAGAAGCTAAAAAAAAAAATCACCAACTCATTGGTTGATAAGTGAGAAGAAGTATACTGAAATGCCATTACCAAAGATTTTCTGAGTTTGAATGACTGGAAATATTGTAGACATACTTGAGAGTTATATAAAGAAAAAATAATCAAATTGGGGCCCAGATAGATAAAACAATCAAATTGAATTCAGAAAAGATGAATCTGACATGCTGATGGATGAATCAAGGAGACATGAGATGGAAATAATGGAGAATGAGGACCAGGAAATTTCAAGTGAGTTATTTATTTAGGTTTGGCAGTGATTTTCAGAGAGTATTAACGGTAGTCATGATCTCATGCTTCGGATAGTTACCAAGGTAGAAGTTTAGGTTCTGTTGATGGAGATGAATATCTTGTTTTGGTTTTGGAGGAAGTACAGAGTAATTAAGGACACAGGGCAATAGACAAGAAAGCTAAATTATTCATTTTCATTTATAATTTCTTTATCTACATCAACAAGTATAGTAAAGGTTATATTTTTGTGGAATATTTTAGTCAACCTTTTCATTGCTGTGACCTAAACAACTTGAATAGTGTGTTTTGGGATCATAGTTTCAGAGGTCTTGGTCCAGAGATGGTTGACTCAATTGCTCAGGGCTGAAGTGAGAGAGTATCTTATAGGCAAAGAGCCCAGCTGAGGAAAGCTTCTTAGGTCCTATCAGTGTTAGGAAGAAGCACCCTTCCACCTTGATCTTGACTCAATTTATCCAGTCACACCCCAAGTGCCTACAGTTACCACCTCCTTGTCAGTTCATGCAAACCTGGGTGGACTATTAGGTTAAATCATTTCACCTCTGAATATTGCTGCATTAACATGAGCTTTTCGAGAACACTTCATGTTCATCCTACAACAGGGTACTCTTATCAAACATTAATTTTTTTCCCACTTTTAAAAACAAGTTTAGAAGATGCATTCTTTAGATTATTTTTCAAGCCAGAAGTTTTCATAGTCATTCACCATTTTCTTTTGCTCACTTATATTCTTTTTTGTTTTTCTTTGTTGACATCTAAATATAATAATACCAATTTCTATGAAAATAAGGTTGATGAATAAGAAAGTGTATCAAAAAAGGAATGAGTGCTTAAACACTATTGAGGGATTGATTTAAATATTTATGAGAAGAAATAAGATGTTAGAAATATCTAAAGAAGAAAAACATTATGTAAAATTATATGAACTATGGTAAATGTAAGAAGCTTGAGAAAAATCTATTGAATTTAGAAATTAGGAGACTATTGACTAATCCTCCCAAAGACAATAGTTTTAGTGGAATGTCATTCAAAGTAAAAATTGTGAAATGGAGAATGTTGCTGAACTGGGGCAGGAGCTCACCAGAAGTGGTAGGACAACTCAGGGAAGAACTTCTAAGGATGGAAACCATCTGCATTGTTTAAAGAAAGAAGGTACAGAAAAGATAAAAATATGACAGAAATGAAGTTTAGGAAAGGAACAGAACAGACTTAAGGAATAGCTTTGAAAAGGCTGAGTACAGTACCAAGAGTGTCTAAATCCTTTGCTTTATCAAATAATCCATTAGGGCATTAAATTTTTACAGTTTCACCTAGATATTAGATATTTCTGAGTTTAATATATATATATATATATATATATATATATATCTTTTCAACACTCTAATCATTCACTTATCATGTTTCTCAAAAGAGTAGACTCACAGACATAATTTTTATTTCAAAAGTTAGTATAAGTGGTATATTTGTGGCTTAATTTAAGTTTATATATGTGCCTGACATTATGAACAATGGAAATGGAATTTATTGGGTTAAAGTTCCTTAATGTGAAATGTGTGATGAGTATTGAATGTAAAGTATAAAAAGTAATATATTTAAAAAAAACACAGATGTGGGTATTTTGGATACATTCATTATATCTCTTTGACTAGTGTAAGAATATTTGCAAAAACATACCATTGCCAAAATATTGATATTAATTTGTGAATGTATTTGCTCCAAATTCTAACTTAAAAGTAATATAAAAGTAACTTTCGGTGTTTTGCTAACAGAAGTGTTGCCATAATTTAAGAAGTCATTTAAAAAACACACAGAGATTCAAGATTATTTTCCATTGCAATTAGATGATGGCAGCATTTATAATTAATTACTTCCTATCATTTATAAAATGAAAGCAGATCATTATAAGCTTTAGTATGCAGGGCTAGATGATGTATAATATTCCAGTCTGACCCTCATCAACATTAATGGCTTAGATGGAAGAGAGGTAGATGGTAGAGTTGAATGAGAGTTACAAAGGAAACAGGGTAAAAGGAGTTATATGACAGTAAAAGGACAAGTTATTGTTAATTATCTTCTTTTCATCTCATAATTTAGTAAAATTCATGAACTCTTTTGACTTCTTTAGTGTAGTGTTGGCTAACTGTTTTTTTTGAAGGAATAAATTAAGTAATTGGTAATACTCTGTGGCCTATAAATAAGGCCAATTTGGATAGCAGAATCTAAAGTGTATTTGTTTCCTTGACTTAGTTTACTAAGAAAAATAAGACAAAAATTGATATTGCTTTTCATTAGCAATTGCATCTTGGGCTGGGGCTGTGGCTCAGTGGTAGAGTGCTTGCCTTGCTTGTGTGAGGCCCTGGGTTAGATCTTCAGTACCACATAAAAATGAAATAAAGCTATTATATTCACCTATAACAAAATAAAACAAAATTAAAATAACCCATAAAAATAAGAAAAATTTGCATCTTTTCCTAATACTGTTTCTTGTTAGATTTATGAGAAATCAATATTAATAGCTAGTCAATTTATACCTTTCTTATATTTGTTTATGTGTATAAATATATGTGTGTGTAGTATATATTTAATATTTTAAAATAAGTATAATATTATGCCAGAACTTGGTAACTCTTGAAATTAGAGGTTTTAACATCAGCATAACTCTATCTTTGATACTTAAAACAGTTTAAACTCTCTTGGAGACTGAGAATGAAATTAGCAGAAATGTAAAGTACATACTGAAATTAGCAGATAATGAATTAAGATCCATGGAATTAACTAATTTTATTTTCTATCAGACAGAACTTCAGGTCTATGCTTAAATAATCTTTCCATTTATATTTATAGCTAGTTGGCAAAACAGCTATGGTAATTGTCCTGCACTAAAGTTCTTATTCTTCTGTCACCATAAATACCCTCTAATTCTTTTATCAACTGCTTTCAAAATAGAACTCTATTTATACACATTCATTAAATGAAAAGGAAGCAAAAACAAACCACAGCACAGTTTCTAAACCTCTGCAAACAAAAATTCATTACACCTAGTCTTTTGTTAAATCTATGATTGTTTTTTCTATAATCACTCTTAAAATGCAATGATTGTGAAAATTTAACACCATAATGGCTTATTTCTGATAAAGTGAAGGATTTAGTCTAGGACTCTTTGACATTCTTAATGACAATAATAGAAACTATATTGTGTACACACACACACACACGCACACAGTGAATCAGCAATAGGATGTTTAATATAGTGTAGTAATAGTTTTATTTTAGAGCTTCAGTCTTATCAAGCACTATACCAGGAATGTAGCATACCATTCCTAACATACACTGGTGCTGACTCTCACCATGTGAATTTAAAAACCTGAAGTGTTGTAATGTTTTTGGTGTATAAAAACAAACTGGAAGAAGAGAAGTGAAAGAAATTGATGTAGAACTGGAAGGGCTGGCATAGATCTGTAATCCCAATAACTCTGAAGGCTGAGACAGGAGGAGGATTATAAATTTGAGGCTGGCCTCAGCCATTTAATGAGGCCCTATGCAACTTAGAGAGACCCTGTCCCAAAATTTAAATAAATAAATAAAAAAGGGGCTGGGGATGTGCCTCAGTGATTAAGTGTAGGAGGATTGTAAGTATGAGGCTGGCCTCAGCAATATAACAAGACCCTAAGCAACTTAGAGAGACCCTGACCCAAAATAAATTGAAAAAAAAAAATAAAAAGGGGCTGGGGATGTGGCTCAGTGGTTAAGTGTTTCTAGGTTCAACCTTCAATAAAAGAAAGGAAGGAAGAAAGAGAGGGAGGGAAGGATGGAAGGAGGGCAGGAGGGAGGAAGGAAGGAAGCCTAATGTGAAGAGTAGATCTTGCTTACAGTGAGTCTAGAATATGTTAAGGCAAGTTTCACAAAACTTGAAAGACTCTCAATTAAAAGGTAAAAGGTGTGTGTGAATTAACTGCAAAACAAAAGTTTCTTGAAGAACTGTATTCAAAGAAGTATATGAAGGCATATTTTAAGGAGTAAGAAGAGTGTGGAAGAAATGACTTTTCAAATAAGGGTAGAGAGGTCAGCAAGAATGATGTAGTGCATTTCTGGTTGTAATAAGACTTTTGTCTTTTTGTTCTTGAAGTGTGTTACTGGTTACAGAGTTTTGAAGTGAGTGGTCATTGGGTGGAGTGAGGGTATTGTATTGGTTGTTAAATGCTCCTTTTGAAATATAATCCACTTAATAATGCAGGATGTGAGTAGGAATGGGGCAAGAATGAAGGGACAAATACTAATTAGGAGGCTTGAATAGGTCAGAGTGGGAATTAAATGAGAATAAACATTAGAAAGTTTCAAGATCTATTTACAAAAAAGTACGTCTTTTTGGTAAACTATGCCTAGGTAGCATGTGAAAGGAAGAGTTAAGGGCTTCTCAAGGATATTTGGTTTGTGTGTGCCTGGGAAACCAGGCAGGAAAAAAAAGCATAAATTTTGCATTTAGATATAAAATCCTTTTGAGGCATCCATGTGAAACAGTGGATTAGGCAATTGATCTGAGTTAGAATCTCAGAAATGAAATAGTGTTTGGAGCTAGAGATACAGTATTGGAAGTTATAGGGTTATCAGTAGTTATAAGTTGCAACTAAAACGTACATGAAAATACGTAATGTGGGTATACAGATAAGAACTTCGACATGCTTTCTTCCAGAAAATTTCCATTGAAATCTGGTTACAAGTTTAATAATTTATACATAACTATATTCAGGAAGTTTTTAAACAATTGTTTTCCATTTGGAACCATTATAAAGGAATATAAATACTTAAGATCAAAAATAAAATAAAATAATTGTATTAAAGAAGGGGAAGAGGATGTATAAAATATTTGGGAGTTTCACTTATCAATTTAACTATGTAATTGAGCCCCAAGTGTATAAGGAAATGAGTTCAGTAAAATGTTTCAAACACTTGCTAAGGAGATTAGAGGTGAAGGCTTAGGAGTAAAGCTTTCTAACCAGAGGCAGAAACATGTTATAAATGTATGAAAAGGCCTACTTTGCCCAAAGAACTGTGTAAAACTTAATATGGATGAATCTGTGGTTGAACTCAGAGAAGGGTTAGAAATACTGTACATAGACCGCATCAGTAACCAGAGCTCAAATTGTGAAGCTTCGCAGAGTATAATGAGGAATTTGGATTTTATTATCTCAAGAATGGGAATTTGGTATTTCAGAAAGAATCCTTTGCCTTTAATATGGAAGATAAATCAGAACTGAAATTACTTAGTCATATACCATTATAGGACATTTCTAATGATTCCTTGTAAAAATCAGAAAAAAACAGATTAATATAAGTGGAAATGAGAAGACAGAGGAAAGAAATAGAAAATATTTTATTTCCATTTGTCACAATTGCTAAGAAAGTTTTTCAAATCCCTATACCATCCTTCTCATACATGCTACTGAGATGGATGATCAATGTATGCAAAATTCAAAATTCTCATCCAATTCGACTTTAGCATGTCCTCAGTTTAGATTATTATGGGGCAGAGAATCTTCATGGGGTCTATCTGTCTCCTCTTTCATTTCCTCTCTTTTTTTGATGCCTACTGATATGGGCCTCCAAGGACACAGGAGCAGCAGGAGTAAAGTGAGATCTGTATCTGGGATGAAGTCACTTGTCTGGCAGTTGTAGGTTGGTGTTGGGTTGCTCTGCATGATGAATATCAGTACTGTTTTTTTTTTTCCTCTGGGGGGTGTTTTGTGGCTCTTCTAGGACCTTTGGTTGAAGTTCCCTAGAGGCTTAATGACTCAGGCTAGTCACCAGAATTCTGACACAGACCTTTGGATTCTGAGATCCACCATTTGTTGAGGTACCATTTCACCTTCATCCACACAGAGTCTGAATGTAATCCATTTCAAAAATGACCCTAGTTTTCATTTTTCAGAATATGTATCTGGCTTTTATAACATAGGCACTTTCATTTTAAAATTGGAGAAACTGTGGCTTGCTGTCATCACTGTTCTCTTTATTTTGCTCTTCTGATTTTTCATGTTTTAGGCATTACTGTATACAATCTCATGTCTAAGTCAAACTCTCTCAGTGATCTCCTTGATCCTTTTCACTTAACTTGAGGTGATGGACCATAGCACCTGGAGCATCTTCATACAGAGGTTCTCCTAAGTAACTTTCCTCCACCTGTTCCCTATGTGTCACTTTTAATATACCCTGGAGAAAGGTGATGAACTAATGCCAACAAAGCCTATCTGACTACATAGGTCATAGCTGATCTAGAACCTTGCTTTGGGTTGTGGAAGTGTTTTATATCACTATATTGTTTTAAGCCATTGGGATTTCAAGGAAAACTTAAAAATAATCCCAAATTTATATTCAATGTTACAAGGTAATTGGAATTTATGTGGAAGCCAGATTTCTAATTGCTTCTCCAAAACATAGATTTCATAGAAGAGAAAACTCCTTTAGGAAATTCTGAGTTCTTTATTATTTATTATCTGTTTTTGTAACAAGAAATCTAAATCTGGGTGCTTTATTTATCTTAGAGTTTTAGAGACTGAAAGTCTAAGATTGGGTGCTGGTATGTGTTCAGTTTCTGACAAGGTCCTCACAGTGGGCGACATGACCATTTGGGAGCACATGGGGAAGAGATCACATGGTGAGGCAGGAAGCCAGAGATATCCAGAGGCTGTGCCAGAGATATCCAGGGGCTGTGTTTTTTTTTCATAAAAACTGCAGGAACTAACTGGGGTTACACAAGAACTGTATCAATCCCTTTGGAAGATGATGTCCTATGACCTAATTTCCTTCCAGTGGTCCCCACCCTTAAGGATCCCACCACCTCTGTTTCCCACACTGAGAATCAAGTTTCCAAGACATGAATCTTTGGGAGACATACTCAAGCCATTTTTAAACTGTGACAGACCCATTCAGGAAAGTGTCAGTGATTATCTTAAAATAAGGGTCATTAAAAAAAATTAAATGTACAAAAAATAAAATAAAATTAATGCATGTAAAAAAAAAGAAAAAAAAATAACAAGTGTTGGTGAGGATGTGAAGAATTGGGAACCCTTGAACATTGTTGATGGGAATGTGAGTAAGTACAGACATTTTAGAAAACTGTGTGAAGTTTCTTCACAAAACTGGAAACAGAATTATCACGTGACCACACAACCTTGGTCTTGTTTATGTAATCCTCAGGAAATGAAATCAGGATGTCAAAGACAGTTCTATATTTCCATATTCACTGTAGCATTCTTCATAATAGCCAAGTTATGTCAAGTACATAAGTGCCATTAGCAGAGTAATGGATAGACAAAACCTGGCACATATACACAGTGTAAAACTATTTAGTCATGCAAAAGTGAAATCCTGGCCATTTGTGACAACATTGATGAAACAGGAGTGAAATAAACCAGGTACAGAAAGACATATTTATGATCTCACTCTTGTATGAAATCTAAAAATATTGGTCTCATAGAAATTGAGAGTAGAATGTTGGGTACCAGAGGATGGGGAGAATTTGGGGGAGGGAGAGATGGGGAAAGTTTGAATGGCTAGTATATTACAGTTAGAAAGGAGCAAGATGTTCTGTTGTGCTATTATACAGTAGGGTAACTACAGAGAACCATAATATATTGTACATTTCAAAAGCTAGACGAAAGGATTTTCAAAGTTCTCCACCAGAAAGAAATGATGTTTTAGGAGATAGATAAATTTTACCCAATTCAAACATTATACAATGTATACATGCAGCAAAATATCACGTCATTTTAATATGTATAATTTTTATTATGAACAGGTTAAAATTAATTAATTAACATAAATCCACACAATGATAAATTCAAATATTAAAATCAGAGTCAGCTTCATGGGCATGTCATCCATGTATTTGCACAGGGCTACATGACTAGAAGTAGCCACATGTCACTTCTTGAAATTGATAAAAATTTGTTAATAAGAGGGCCTGTACATTCATTTCACATAGGGCCTGCAAATTATGTATTTGATTTTGATTAATATCATACTACATGGGTTGGGAGGTTAGAATGTAGGTGATTGAAAAGGTTTTTCCCTTAAGTTTGATTAAAGTAAAAACAAAATACCAACAATTGTTAGGAAGCACATATGTTTTACAAACTACTTAATATATGTTACAATGAGTGAATGTAAGTATTAAAATAAAAAAAGACTGAGTCACTTTTTAAATGATTCTGTAGGTTTTATTATTGTTTTATTTTTACAAGTAAATTTTCTTCCATGATATGCTATTAGATTGAAATGTTATGTGTAATATTCATAAATTCCTATGAATACATTGGGAGAGTACAACAGCATGTAAAAACATAATCTCTAAGCTATTGCTACATCTCTGCATTGTGACCAGTAACTTTCTAATCTTTTTTACTAGAGAAATTCTGACTACTGTTTTTTCTCCTTTTAATAGGATTAAGTATAATTGACTTTCATTTTTATTAATTTCTTTCTTGGAAGGGAAACATCTGGGAACAGATTTTAAGAATACCCTTCATCTTGGAAATAATTAATGCAGTTCCCTTCATTATCTCAGTAAGTCAAAAAATCTTAGAAAATAAAATTTTTGTTATTAAATTTAAGCAAATTCTTTAATTACTTTTATATAATATTATAGCTGAGATAACTGGACTTAGACTTTGGTTAAAATCATCCTACTAAAAAATAAGATGTTATTTGGATAATGAATTGTTAATTCAGGGAAATCTAATGTAATTCAGTGCAATAGCAAAATGGAATCCTAGAAATTTATATTTGAACAAATGTCAATATTGTCTGAAGAGACTCAAAATCACTTGCTCCATTTCTTGTTTATGTGATGGAATTCAAAAAATAGAAACAAGCTGGGTGTGGTGGCTCATGCCTGCAATCCCAGTGACTTGGGAGGCTGAGGCAGGAAGTTCATAAGTTAAAGGCCAGTCTCAGCAACTTAGTGAGGACCTAAGCAACTTAATGAGACCCTGACTCATTCTAAAGGTCTGAGGATATGGCTCAGTGGTGAAGCACTCCTGAGTTTAATCCCCATTACCCTTACCCCCACAAAAGAAATAAATTAACCTGTATTTCTACAGGTTTCTCATACTGAGAACATATTTATCACTAGTTAACTATAGGATTTACTAAGTCCAATTGTCTCTTTAATAAGAAGGTTGCCAAGAACCAGATAATAGTTTGTTCTTTATCAAAGGACTCTCCAATCCCTATTCCACTGTATTAACCGTATTCAAGTGCAATCCTACGGATATGTAACCCATAACTTCCACGTTTGCAAAATTAGATTTTAATCTCAATTTGATATAATGCCTATAGGGATTATACTTTCTAACACTATTTGAATTTTATTTGGAAAATTTTGAAAATAAGTAGATATCAGTTTTGGCAAATAATTTAATTTGAGTGATTTATTTTCAGAAGGAACTGAAACTAGATTAAATGACAAGCTAAATAACTAACTAAATATAATTTCTACTGAATGTAGTTTTCCAATGTCACTTGAAGTAGTTCAATCTGAAGACAGTCAGTGGTAATGTTATAAAAGACTAAGCCTTCACTCTTGGGTGCTGCTTACCATCTTAGGTAAGAGGAAGAGCGAGCCAAAGTCTTTTATAAAATAACACTAAAAGATTTAATAATAGAATTAGCATAGTTATATCTGACATCTAATGAGCGCTTATTATTTTCTTTCTGCTTCTGTAATAATTTCCCTAAGAAAGACTTAGACAATGAATGAAAGATCATATCTCCTCCTTGAGTTTCTTTAATAATGAGTATAAAGCATTTACCTTGTTTTAAATCATTGCACCGTCTTTAATAATTTTATTCTGTTTTGCATTTCTTTTTTAACCTCCTAGGTGTAACTTCCTGCTTTGAGATTAAAGTCAGTTTTTGTTTGTTTTTTTTAGATATTCTGGCCTTCCTTGAGGAATTTATTTGTTCCAGTATTTCTAAACTGTTGGCTTGCCAAACATGCCTTGGAAAATATGATTGTAAGTATAAAAGTGAAGCACAAATAGAAAAATATTTTTAAAACATTTACTATTTCTTACTTATTTTCAGTGATTAAGCAGAAACAGATGATGGTTTTTGGATCCGATTTTGCACTTTTCCATTATTCCTTTTCCCATAAAATATAAAACATATGGAATGTATTTAATTATAATTATTTTTTCAAATATTTCATTTTTAAACATTTTCATTTGGTGTCAGCAAACAGTTCTATTTGAATGCTTGTAATAATAAACTCTTGGGTGAAGTATTGTTAAATAATTAAAGTGATATGCAATACAAATATGTATGTTGATTGAGTTTAAATACCAGTCTGCTATATGCTTATCAAGATGAAAACTTGTAAAATGCCTATATTGGCTAGTTACTACCTTTGTAGGGCTTAGTAAATAAAAATGGTTCACATTTTTTGGATTTCATCAAACCTACACCTAACTGCTATTGGACTAGTTCAGTTGGGTAGACAATCTTCTGAACACAAATACCCTTCTTTTCCAAGGCCATCTCTACATACAATGGAACTCCCGGTTTTAAGGATTTAGGGAAGTGATTTTGCTAAATTTTCCTTAATTGTAGGTAGTTTTGTATTCCATGAAAATCTCTAGAGTTTTTTAAAAGCCCTGTATCAGAGCTGGAAACCCTTTAGTTAAAGTCTATTTTAGATTTGGTGGAGTTGGGTTTTGTAAGGGATTTTAGGAGGGAGAAAAGTAAATGAGGTAGAGATGCTTAATTTAGAATTGTGCCACAGTTGCATTTTACCCAAGGCTGACCTTGTTTGGAAAGAATGGTTTAAAACTATCAAAATGTATTTCCCATCAAATTCAATACTTACAAGTGAGCTGTAAGACATTTGCTATTTAGTCATTCATTATAAGTATGTTAGTATGGGCCTTCTGTGTGCTGTAAATTCTAATAGGCAAATGATTTTAACTTCTTTGCTAATACCTTTGTCTGCAAAAGAAAATAAGAGCACCTACATTATATAATTGCTGCAAAAGTCAAATGCAGTTATGTATACATATACATATATAGCGTGTTTGTGTGTGCATAATGTTGTATCTGGCATGAATTGAGTAAGTGATTAATAGTATTATTTGTACTGTATTTAAGTTATAGTTGTTTGGAAACAAACTTGCTTTTCTTGTAAGTGGTCTTGAACCAGGTAATATGACAAAAATTTTGGCCAAAAGGAATATTTGAATAACACTTACATATTTGTTACCAGATAAATGTTTCCAAACATTTATATCAAGTAACCACTGGAATCTCATGAAAGAACATGAACAATGGGAGACAGAGTATGGCTTGTGGTTTGTAGAAATATTTGACTGTCTTAATTGTCCCCAAGAAATACCATTGACTAAATATAGATTGCTAAACTTGCTAATGAAAAATATACATGAGGAAAAAAATAAATCTTTTTGTTAATTACTATGCAATTAGTTGTTGGAAAAAATAACCTAACCAAAACATGAACAATTAATCAGTAATTGAGAAAAAAGAACTGTGTTGCAATATTAATTTAGGATTTATTTTCCACTTCATTCTATATTTTGTTTCTCTTTCTCTCATTGGATGCTCAATTTTTATCTGCTTTTCTGCTTATTAACATCTCTGCCATAGGAAACTTTAAAGCATTGAGAGATGAAATTCTAATCAATCAATTTAGTTATTTGTTTTCATAACATTTCTGGTTAAGTGAATGGTAAAGGACAATAAATAATGACTCATTGAGGTTCTTTTATAATTGGTGAGCTTTTTTCATACTATACTGATTTTAAGACTGTTAAAGTCTTACACAAAATTTGAGATGAACTGAAAGCTACAGAGTAAAAGGAACAAATAAAAAATTGAATACAACAAAAAAAGGTGAAATAAGAGGAAAAAATAAAAAAATTGCAAATCTACCAAAGTAATTCATAATAACTTCAATATTTCCAATATTTGTTATGCAAAAAAAAATCATTATAAAATCATATTGTGTGTTTGTTTTGTATTTAGAAATTTTGTCACCCACTCACTGGTATCTAGTGGACAAATTGCCATGCTATTAAATGTTTCATTTCAAATCATTTTTAAATGTATGTGTCTATTTTATGTATGTTGATTAATTTATCTTTTTGTATTTCATATTTTAATAGTAGTAAATATTCATTTTTCATGTCATAATTTTATAATAAAGATGAACATACACAAATATTTGTACCCATCTCATGATTTTCATACAATTAAATTTGAGAAAATATGGAATTATGAATAAATGAATAAATTGAATGAGTGAATAAATAAATAAGTGCATGAAATAGGAAGGACATAATTCTGAGTTTTGAACCTACACAATCAAATTGCCCATCAGAAATTTGTAAATAATTAACTGAGTAGTATTGTACATGTAGTCACTTCTTGCACCAAAAGCTTAACTGTCTCTATTATATTTTACTGTCTGCATATTATGAAGGTAAAAATGTATCTTGATTCACATTTCTCCTAATATTAGTATCAATGATATTTAAATAATTTTTTAAAGAATGAGCTTTTATTGCAGCTCTACCCAGTTATTACTGCCCCTTTAATTGCAAATAGTATTTTCTGATTTTTGGAAATTTGAATTTTCCATGCAAGATTATCATTACCATTGGGGTGTTTTGGGAGTAATAAGTGCAACATCTGTTCAGATGTCTGCAAGGCAAGGAAGCTAAAATTTAGCGCTTCAGTGACCTTTACATACTATTACTTTGTAATATAGGTTCTATAGTGAGTTATATAAAGATATAAGCAAAACCAAAATATGTTCATAAATTCCTTAAAAGCATATCTATTAGTTATACAGAGGACAGAAGATAGTAGAAATATAATGAATAAAAATAAATCTCATTAAACTCATGCCCATTTATTATTTATCAAAATGTTACATTATGCTTTTTTCCTTATCATTTTAGAATGATCTACATAGAGCCATTCAGCGTACGCAGTCTGCAATGTTTAACCAAGTTTTGATTTTGATATCTACGTTACTATGCCTTATCTTCACCTGGTAAGATTGTACATATCAGACTTTTAAAATGTTTCATTTAATTATAATTTTTAAAGGAAACCCTATTTTAAAGTATTTTATTAATAGTTGGCTAAAAATAAGCAAACATGTATTCACCATAAAATACAGCAGGCCTCTTACAGAAGTAAAGTAAAATCATTCCTTTAGTCTTACAGACAAAACAGAGAGTACATATATTATTTGGTGTTGATATTTACTGCATGTCTGACATTTTCCCATATGTTGTAAATAGTCAAATTACAAGAATTTGGACGGCATACTGTAATTATCAAACAAGAATTTTCTTTCCAATCACTGACATAAAGGTGCCCTAATCCTTTGACATTCTTCAAAGCAGAAACACTGTTGAGAAAACTGTCATTGCCTATCAGTGTCTCTGCCTCATCTACAAGATGTTTTCTTGTGCAGTCAGGTGGAAAGCAAGGGCAGATCTCCTGACAGTGCAAGGCAACACCTGGCATTTTGCTTTATTACAAAAAAAAATTAATTTGCTCTTTTGATAGTCACACTTTGACAATTATTGAGTAATCCATTGTGCAGTGCTATATTGTACATATGGAGTCATGCTGATCCTCAGCAAGAGAAAAATATGTGGCTATCAAAATACAAGGTAGAATAATGTCTCTTTTGTAGGAGTTGTGGATTTCTGGTGTAATTGCTATGCAGTGGATTTGGATAACATAGGTATGGTAACTAGTTTGCATTAGTAGTTTGTGGTTAATATCATTATGGAATGTACGTCAGGTGTGTTTTATTGCCTTAATTTTTATTGAAAAATAAGTATTCTGTAATATCTAATATGTAAATATAAAGTGTCCATCTAAATTTTACACAGCACCAGCTTTTTAAAATCTTTCACAAATTGTCTTTATACTTCATCCAGTAAATATCTAATTGAATAATATGAAACTCTAAAAGTGATAACTTTCTTTCTAAAGTCACTAATAATTCTTAATATCCATATAATGAATTTACTTGAATCACATAGGAGTTTTCTTATCTTACATGAGGAAAATTATTTGAAATTTTGTATGTACAGTATATACATATGCTAATTTTTTAGTTGCTTAATAATTACAAAAATTTAAATTAATGATTTATAGGTAAAATGTGGGAGTCTATTAAAATGAATGTTGTAAAGAAATAATTGTTTGAGGGGGAGCAGCTTAGTGTTAGAGAGCTTGCTGAGCATGCACAAGGTCCTGGATTCAATCCCCAGCAGTGAAAAAAATTTTTTTTGAAATATATAGTACCAAAATAAAGATAAATTATTATTATTATTATTTTAAATATATTTTTTAGTTGTAGATGGCCACACTATCTTTATTTTTATTTATTTATCCTTATGTGGTGCTGAGGATCAAACCCAGGGCCTCACACATACAAGGCAAGCGCTCTACCACTTAGCCACAACCCCAGCCCAAGATAAATTATTTTTATATCATGACACTAAGTAGTACTTTAGTTCTGGAGATATCTTCATTATAATAAATCTTCATCTAGAGTAGGTTTTCTCTTTACTCCCACTTTCTGCCTAGTACTTCTAGTTGGATAGTTTTTTATTTTTGTAGAAGCAACTAGATAAATTTTGCCACATTTTTATGCCAAGGGATGCAACAGCCCTAGAGAAAGGTTTTCACTATGTGAAATTTCCACTGTGTAATGTATTCATCATTGAGTAATTCTTTTTGCTTTTATTTATTATTATAATTTCTGTTATTGTTGTTGTTTGTGTATCAGTTTTAGACCATTGGAGGTTTTGATATGTGGATATATCTCTTGTAAATGTCATTGATATGTGGACATATCTCTTCTGTGCAAGTCATGTGAAGTTTAACTGAGTAAAATGTTATTGTTTTTAATCACATGCTTATTAATACATTCTTAAATTATGACATCTACTGAAAGCACCTGAAAGGAAATACAAAAAAAAAAAAAATGGAGGCAGAACTCTTGGATAAGTGATGCTTTATTGTGCACCTGAGGGGTATGTCTTTGTGGGGAAAATGGCAGCAGGCCAAAGGAGGGTCTGGGTTTTATAGCAGAACCAGCACGTGGGAAGAGTTAGTGACTTTGGCAGGCCCTTTTGAGGGGCAGTGGGTAGATCCAAGTCATGGGAGGAGTTTTGGTGGCAGGGTCATTTAGGGTCGGGCAGGAGTGCAGGTAGGGGATTGGGAGTGTAAGTTCTTTCTGGGATTATTTTTCATATCCTCTATCCAGAATGGAGAGACTGAGGGCAGATTTATTTGTTTATTCTTCTCTAGCATTACAATATCTTCATAAATCATAAACATCGTGATATAGAAAAAATCAAAAGATTCACAATTAAAAGTGCTATTATCTGTTAAGAAGGGTATGAACAGTGTTATTTTAGTCATAATATATTATACAGGCTACTTTATTAAAGAGTTACACCATGTGGAATATAAAGTATAAATAAATAAATAAATGCAACTGAAACAAACAGAAACATGTGGGCAGTTTGTCTAGGATTGGTATATTAACTTGAAACTCTTGAGGACTGAATTTTCACATATGTTGTTTTCAGACATTCTCAAAATGTGATTTCCATCTTATTGGTTCAAGATGGCTGGTTCTACCCTTGCCATTACATCCTAACTTCAATCTTTAGGAAGGAAAATAAGATGTAACTGAATATTTGCATGCATGTTTTAGGCTAGAATTCAGTTATGTATCTACGCATGACTGATACTGAGCCCCTGCAAAAATGTGGTCTAGCTAGCCAACAGTGTGCCCATTTGAATTTTGTACTATGACATAAAAAATAAAAACTAGATATGGTAGAGCAATTAAGTCTTTGGCACTGACAAGTCATAAAAGTTCATGTGTTATTAGTTGTTTAAAACTCAAGGCTATCGTAGTTTGGTGCCCTTGAACAACTTTTGTACATGTCATAAAACAATGATAATGTTAGTCACCTTACAGGTTTTTTTTTTAAAAAATAAGGATTAAATTACATATGGTTATAAACTTTATTTGATTTAAGAATATAAAAATAATATAACATAAAACTACTAATAATACTATAAAATTTCATAATTCTCTCTATAATGCTATAAAACAGAATCACAATGCCTAAAAAACTATTTAATATGAAATAGGAGAAAACAGCTTTATCTAGTATATTGTATTCCAGTTTGTCCTGAGATTTTTTTTCCCTGCATTTATTTCCCCTCACTGAAGTAAAATGGTGATCTCTGTCTTCAGTGCATTCAATATCTATCTATCTATCTATCTATCTATCTATCTATCTATCTATCTATCTATCTTTTTATTTATTTATGGTTACTAGGGATTGAAGTCAGGGGCACTTGACCACTGAGCCACATCCCCAGCCCTATTTTGTATTTTATTTAGAGACAATGTCTCACTGAGTTGCTTAGCATTTGCTGTTGCTGAGGCTAGCTTTGAACTCGAGATCCTCCTGTCTCAGACTTCTGAGCCATTGGAGATTACAGGCATGTGCCACCATGCCCAGCCATTTAATATTTAATATTTCATAAGCATAGCATCACAACATACTCATGGTCCCAATCTTACTGGTTAGAACAGTTTCTTTATTTGACCTAATAATAAGATGACAGGTAAATTCAGGGACATGTAAATAGGAAATGGTATTACACAGCAGACTGTATAAAAGGGGAGTGCTTTGTAAGGTTAAAAGTTTAAATCAACAACAGTACCTCCGTTGCACTTCAATGGTTCTTCCTTTCCAATGCTAAGCCATGCTCTTGTACTGATCATCTATACCTTAACTCTTCGACACTAGGATTCTTCCCTTCTCCCTGCTGACCTCAGGAGACTCCTTGATGCATTTTAATAAATAATTTTCTGAAGAAAAAAAAAAAAAAAAAAAAAAAAAAAAGTTTAAATCAGTGTTTGGACTATTTAAGACTATTTCTCCTCAGAATGCACATTTCATCTTTTTTTTTGCCCTCCCTTTCTGAAAATTGAGACATATGCCAAGTCAGAATTTAATATTCTTTTTCCTACTTGAGCTATGAAATTACATACCCCCCCATATGTTATAAATAATTGCTGTTACATTATACCAGAAAGCAAGATTGCAAGACTCTCAATCAGAACTTTTACTATATACTTTTTAATTCCAGACTGAATAATTCAGGAACTAATATTTGGATGATTGATTATATTATTCATGAATCTCCAGTCTTAAAATTACCTGTTTTTAGAAAGCTGCTATGTAGTTTTAAAATGTATCTTTTCTTAATCATTATTAGCATGACAAAGAACTGTCATTAAGCATCTGCCTATGAGGGACACATGCTCAATGCCAAACTGAAACAGAAATTAAGCTGCTGACCCACTCTCTTCAGGAAATGTGCTTAGAATTGTTTTTTCCTGTTATTGTAATGGAATTGGAGTAATCCATCTACTCCTTGGCTCTATACCCCTTGTGATCAATAATGCTCATTCCCAAGACAGCTGCAAATTGTGATTCAGCCTGTGTCTCTGAAACAAAGCAGAATAAACTGGTACATCCGGGAATTAAGTGCAGGACTTTAGCTTAATTATCAACATATTCTAACCAATAATAAGTACCATAATTTATAATGCATTTGGTGTTTCTAATTTTGCACTAGGATTTATTTCATAAGTACTCTGTTTCAAACTTTAATTTTTTGTCTGAATTAATATGTAGACATAAATTTTCATAATATTTTTATACAGTTATAAAGATAAATATTTTCTATTGCAGTTAAGTGTAAAAATTCAGTTCAGTTTCTCAGTCTTATTTCAACAGAAAATAAATCCATCTGTACTTTAAAATATGACCTACGTAAATATTATTTACATGCTTATTCAGTAGTATTTGGAATTTTATTATGCATTGATTAACAATTATTTGAATTCTGGATGCTTAAATTCTTGAAGTAGTCTATTTTTATTGGTTCTGCTTTTTAGAATTTAATTTTTTAAATTGTTTCTTTATAGTTATACATAATAGTTGAGTGTATTTTGATAAAATTATACATGCAGATTCTACTTTTAAGGCAAATTACCACTTGTGAAGTGGACAGTGTCAAGTCAAATACCTTAGTTTGGAGGAAATTTTACAACACGGTCTAATGGTGTTAATTGTCACCAGCATCCTACCTGGTACTTGTTTTTGTTTTTTAAAATTTGTTTTGTTTATATTATAACTGAGTGACAGAAAGCACATTTATCTGAAAACTTGGCAATCAACTAGCAGCCCTTAGGTTGATATTACACTAAAAAAATAGAAAATGACTCATCTCAACTAATTTTTGTATATGTATTCCACCTAATTTTATGCAATAATTAGCTAACTAAGATTTAAGTTCGGGGGGGGGGGGGAAAGGGAAAAGAGGGAAAAAGGGGAAAAAGGGTTATTTAGTATATATACATAACTATTATAATAAAAGTGTTATTAATATAAATAAGAAACAGTTTGAATCTAAAGTTTTGATTTGAAGAAGGCACTTTTGAATTATGACAAAATGTATTATTGTTTTCAAGCATGCCAAGAGTGAGAATAAGAACTTTTTTTTCTGAGTATTTTATATATAGTGGCTAATTTAATATTAAGAAATTCATAAATTAAATTCCATTATTATTCTGATGTTATAGATGAAAAAAAATGTGACCCAAAATAGTTAAGGAAGTAAGTAAGAGAAACAACCAAGCAGACTTATTTTCAATGCCCACTGATCTACTGTGGACTATGTTAAAACTTCAGGAAGAAAGACAGATAATATTTACAAGGAAATAAGAATTAATTTCATATCCAGATTCTCTCTGAACTAAGAGTTTCTAGAATATTATTTACAAGTTTCCAGGAAAAATTGACTCAGAATTCAAAATTCTATTAAATCAAACTGTCTTTGAATTATGCTAATATTTAATTAGTTTAGAAAATACTCTGAGCATCCATTTTAGTGGATGTAATCCAGAAATTAAAAAAAAAGATAAACAGAAAGGAGAAAACTATATTCTTTTGGAAACAATTGAATATGCAGTGTATTTGATCTGTTTCTGGGAAACTCCCTATTCACACCTCATTCTATCTGTAGAAATGTAGTTGAAAGGCACATGTTGAGAGAGAGTCAGCAATGTTAATTTTTTTTGGTTTAGGTTCTGTGTTAGCTTTCCATCACTGTGCCAAAATATCTGGGATAAACAAGGTATATGGAGGAAAGGTTTATTTTTGCTTGTGGTTTCAGAGGTTTTACTCTTGACTTGGGCCTCTGGTGGAACAGTACAGCATGGGCACATGTGGAGAAGGAGACCTGTACATCTCATATCAGCCAGAAAGTAAAAGTAAAAACAGAAATATTGCCTCTCAGGACATGATCCCATGGAACTAAGTTTCTCCTACTATATCCCATTGTCTATATGTTCTACCATCTTCTAGTAGCACTATTAACTGGAGACCAAGTGTTTAACCAGGGACATTAGGAGACATTTGAGACCCAGTCTATAGCAGACTCCAATCCAAGGAAGGTCTCCAGTTACACTGAAGAGAGGGAGTGGGGGAAACATTGTCACAGCACACTAATGGAACATCAAAGGTTTTTTCCTAATGGTCTTTATGGAAAAAGTTCTGAGATATCTCTGTGACATTATGTGTACCAGCCAAGAAGGTCATACAAGTATCAAAGCAGTCAACTTGTTTTCTCCAGAATGCATACCCTTAGTGAGAAGCATACATAGGAAGACCTCTTGAAAAAATGTCTGAAAAAAATCTAACCAATAAGAAATAAAATTAAGGAAAAAGAAGGAACATTTATTAGAATAGAGGTAAGAGTAAAATCAGTTTAATAGTAGCAACAGAAATAATTATTCATTTCCTTCAGAGTGACTAAAGTATCATAATAATGTTTGGTAACACTTCATATTTTCCTTCTTTGCTAGTCATTTCTCACTTGACTTATTTGTATTAAGTGTTTAGGTTTGCTTAACAGCCTTCCATGATATATATTATTTGTCTCATTTTATAAACAAGAAACTGGGGACACAGAGATTAAATAATTTATCTATGATCCTTGATTAGTAAGAAACAATATTCAAATTTGGACTTAGAGCTTCGTACTTAATATAGTCCCATCATTTGTATGATGTCCTGAAAGTTCTAAACCTAGATAGATAAAATTAAAAAGCTAAAAAATCCAATAGAACTATGATGATTTTCTCATTTCTGTGAAGACTGTGAATTTTAAAATTATTGTTGCAAGTAGAATTATAATTAATGAATGACATTATGACAATAAAATCTTAAGTTTTAAAAATATTTTGACTAGCTGCAAATGAATATATTAGTCATTATTATGCCTCATGTCTTTTGTGTGAATAATTAAATATTTCAAATTCAGAAAGTTTTTAAATAACTATTTTTTAAGATTTTGGCAAAAATGACTATATTACATTAACATAAAATTACCACATAAATGTATCTCCAATTTGTTAAATTTGTAACCATTTCCCTTTCATCCATCTCTGTATATTTCTGTTGTATGTCTATAGTGATGTAGATTGTACTACAACAGATTATTACATACGGACACTGGATTTTGTGAGGTTATTTTCAACTCTCTTATTTTTTATTGTTTAAATTTTCATAATGGTTATGCATAATTTTTGAAAGCCATCAAAATAAGACAATATCATAAAAGTTAAAGAATGTAAAAGAAGACCATAAAATTTAACACAAGGTTCAAAATACAATCTTTTAACACTCAGTATGAATTGTGTAGTTAATTTACCCCTGAGTCAAATTCTTCTCATATTAATTTTTTAAGAAAAATCCGAATTCCTCTCTTAGACTTACCATTAAGTCTTTTAGACTTTGAAGCTTCCTTGAAGTTTACCTGAATCATGGGAGATGTCCATGCTCTGTGTTTTCTGTTTACAAAAACATTGTGAAATATATAATAATTAAAATTTTAATTATCAGTTCTTTTGCTAGTTTTTTATGGTATATAAGAGTGAAAACTTAGGATGCCTTTCCATCACCTTTACATTCAGCATCTCTCAAGGTGGTTGGAAAATACTAGAGGTTTAACAAGATGTGTGATTGACTTTAACACTCTGGCATGAGACCATTCTTTTCAGTTAGAGATACCTTAACTATTGTAAACAAAGCATTTTCAAACCATATGTTTTGAGAACATTCCACTTTAAGTCCCTTATTTCCACAGTTAACTTTTGTGGAACATCATGGGAAAGAATGCTTATTGTCATAACTTTCTAGTCCAGGGTATAATTCTATAAAAATGGTGTTCTAGGATTGTTGCTTCTTACAAAGACATATAACTGGATAGTAAAACTTATGCAAGTTTTTAATAATAAGTAGTACCCTTTGAAATAATTTTTTAAAAATTGCACACACATACCTTGTAAAAGGGAATTTGCAGATAAATCAAATTTTGGCTGCTAATTTTTTCTCCATGTAACTTCTGAATTTATATCTTGAGAAATTTGTCTTCTGCTCTCTTAATTTGGGAATTTAAGGGAGAAAACAAAGTAATAAAATTACTCAAACCATCAACTTCTTTGTTAAGCATAAAAAGAAATTTATTAGGTTTTAGAAGCATGGCCATCAAATTTTTCTTTTCCCACCACTGTGTAGTTTTTTTGTTTTTGTTTTTGTTTTTCTGCTTTGATTTGTTTCTTCAAATTTCACTTGCTATCATGTAATCTAAATCACGATTCCTTCCTAAAATTTACTCACCCTATATTATCTTGAAACAAAGAAATGCATATTTGTGCATCAGGGTATAGAGTGGGATATGGTCAGTTTTCATGAATTATTAAATTGTTGTGTATATTCATTCCCAATTTATGGCTCATAGAATGAGTCACTAACTTTTTTATTACACAGGTATGAAGACAATGCCTAGGAGGATGAGGTATTTTTTTCAATAATAGAAAAACTGAGTTTTATTTTTACTTCACAAAAATATTATCACTAAAAATGTAAACTCTCAGCATCTCATATTATCTTATGTTCCATGGGAATATTAGTTGCTAAGGAGATACTGTAGGGGAAATGAAAATAATTATATGGGAAAAGTTAATTGGCATTCACTCATTAAATACCAAAGTGCAAGTTGTGGGCTGATTTGAATGCCAATGCTTGAATTACAGGCATGAAATCAAAGTGCTAGATGCTTTCATCACAGAATGCCATTGCTAATTAAGTTATTATTATTTTTTTTTTAGTAACTGTGCACCAAAATGGAATTCATGGGGAGTACATGGATGTTTAAGGTTATTTATTTCTGTCCTGTGACTTCTTTTTTTTTTCTCTCCCTGAAACCATTTGTTGTACAAATTGATTTTTACCAGGTGGTGAAAAAGTTTATATCTCAACATTTCCTTCCATTGAAATTAATGTTTCCCTTGAAAAACTTTCCAAATCTTCAAAAACTTGTAGTATTAAATGCATTGTTACCATTTTAAAAACAGAAAATTTAAAAAGGCACAGAGTAAGTGATTAGTAATTAATGTGCCTTTATTTTTATATTAAGGACCTTGGAGACAAATCATGGGTTTTTAGATATTTTTAAAAGAGAGAACTTTAGAGTTTATTTTGTTTTAGAGTTACATAATAGTGAAATTATTTTGTGTGGATTTGTGTCAAAGATAACACTTAAGAATGTTTTGTAAAGAAGCAAACCTCACAGCAGATTTCTCAACTCACATTCAACATTCTTCATGGCATTATCTGGAAATGTTTTAAAAATTAAAATTCATTTTTCTTAAATATGTTGAATCTAACAAAATGTTTTTCAAAAGGTAAAACATTTGTTTAAATACTGCTAAGTATTTTTTTGAAGTAGATGCTT
Source organism: Callospermophilus lateralis (assembly GCF_048772815.1). Classification (NCBI taxonomy): domain Eukaryota; kingdom Metazoa; phylum Chordata; class Mammalia; order Rodentia; family Sciuridae; genus Callospermophilus; species Callospermophilus lateralis. The sequence continues at coordinate 84,585,858 of NC_135317.1, forward strand.
ACCTAGTATTCATTTTTCTCTACATGATTTTCTGTTTTTTAATATTACTTTTTTTAAAAGAGCAGTCACATACTCAGGAATGCAAATATCATAAGCCTATATGTTTATTTTGTATATATTAACCTAAAATATATATGATATTGCAATAGGTTGTAGGTTTGACCCACTTGCTGGTTGGGGCTGGTGGGGTGTAAGGTAGTATGTCTCATGCTATTAACGTCATGCACACACACGCACTGGGAAATTTACATTGAATGACTCTATAAATCTTCCAAGAGACCAGAATCTGATCTTTTGATTCTGGTTCCTATCCTTGCAAAGAGCCCTGGAGTATCATTGCTGTGAATGGTGCATTTGAAGTGATGAGTCACCTGTGTGCTGTCTTACCTGTACTCTCAAGCAGCAAGTAAGTGTAATCTCCTCTAGGTCAGGACAGGCTGTACACTGAGCTATGGTAACTACTGGCTCCTTCTTACTTATGATGGACAAGAAAACTTGCCTAAAAATAGCTTAACAATCAAGAAATGGTCTCCATTCCATTCAGACTCTGTTCAACTTTTTCGTTTTACCACGCACATTTCACCCAGTTAATACACTCTTCTTATTTTCTGTCATTTATGTATTTTCTCAATTTCCATTTTAATGATAGCTGTTGTCACATCAGAGTGACTAAAGTGAATTGCTATATTCCATAAGTGTTAAGGCATGCTTACTTTTTGGTATAAAGGTAAAAATCATCATCTTTGGAACTATGCAGGATTGGGTTCTTATTTATGTCATTTCCATTAGTTAATTCAGTGATTGGCATATCATATCATTTAACTGCTTTAAGTCCAGTTTAAAATTGGCAGTATGAGGATAATAATATTATATAGACTTGTTATGAAAATTATTAGTACATAAAATAAGTAGAGAACACAGTTTCTTGTATGAGTCAACAATTTTTTTATTATTTAATTGTTATCATGAGAAGAAAGATCTCTCTGGGGGAGAGGTTAGTGCTTACATAATAAGGGTTCTCCACTGTTGTTTTCTAAATTGGTTTTTCTGCATCTTTTATCAGTTTTATCATCAGGCAACCTGGAGAAAGTACATAATAAATGTGTGTTGAATCAATGTTGAAGATAGATGTTGGAGATAGACATTATTTTGTTAGAAAAATAGTTTATGTTCTGATTGTGGTATCAGCTGAGACATGAAGTTTGCTTCACTAGAAAATAAGAATTAGCTTCAGGAAACTTGCCACAAGACCACTAATTGTACCTTTAAGTATAAACACCTGTACTCAAATACATGTATATTCTTCTATTTATGCCTACTGTCAAGAGGGCTTTAAGGTAATTTTTCTGTAAGTTGTTTCTGATTTATCTATGTAAATCTGTTGAACAGCAGGCATATATTTCTGATGACAGTTAAGCTATACCCTTAAAAATCATATTAATGGTATGAACAAAGTCATAGAATACATTTTAAAGTAATTTAATAAATTCTACTTCTGTTAAAAAATTATCAGGGGATACAGGGGCAGATAAAATAAGAACTTCAACTTAGAACATTAGAAATTTGATATGTATAAAAGGAAAGACTATAGAAGGACATTTTTGGATTATCAGAGGAAAATGACATGTATAATATATGACAGTGGTATCAAAGGACAAAATGACACCATCAGAATAATATTGTCTTAATTTTCCAGCATACATAAAATGTTGAGACCTGGAATTGGTCTGGCCAAAAAGCCAGTGGTGAAGATAAAAGTGGACCATTAACCATACTTAATTCAAAATAAGGGAATGCTGTACTTTAAGCACAGAACACTGAGACGCAAAAAAATTATAGAAAATGTTTACTTTACATGGTTTGTTCCTTCTCTATCTCCAGTACCAGCTTCCACCTGTTCTTGCCTCCAGAGGGAGGGCAGGAGAAGTGCCAAGGAGCTATTTAAACACTGGAAAGTAGGGAACCCAGAACATAATAAAGGTACATGGGTGATGACTGAATGAAGCAGACCCAGGGTGCTGTTTAAACTCGGAGTTCCGCAGAAGGTGGACATTGGCTTGAGTGAATTTAGCTGCTCTCTCTGACTTTCCGAGAGTAAGGAAGAACTGAAGAACTATGCTGAGGCCTCTCCATCTCTTAGGTGGGATGTTTGAAAAGAAAATGGTCCAGGAGGCTTCTCTCTGATGCTTCCCTGGATCCCTGAGCTTGGGGTCTTCTGGTTTCTAGGAGAAAAGCCCTTCCCTACTTTTTTCTGGACTGCAACCACCTGCTAATGAGCATATCACAGGAAATACCTCATCTAGGAGCAGCATTCAAATAAGGAAAACAAACAATAATTTGGACTTGTCCCTAGTGATATAAACTTGCTCAAGGAAAGAGAATTCATCTAGGGATCGATACAGAGGATATATTTAGAATACCTGATCGATTCTTTAGAAGTCAGTAGGAGAAAAAGCAAAATAGAGAGGAAAGATAATTATTAAACAAATAGGAAAATGGTATGTAGTGTTTAAGACAGACATGAACCTGGAGATTAAAGTGTGAGAAAAAATACATCTTGGCATGTTCTACTAAAGGTACTTAATCTCCAAGGACAAGAGAAACTTGTTCACACTTCTAGTAGGAAAACAATAGATTATTTACTTATTATAAGTTGTATGCATACTCCCTATTTTCCAAAGGGCAGGCAGATGAGTCCTAAAGATGACCCTGTCCTAATTTGTGTCACTGTGAATATGTTATGCTAGGTGGCAAAAGGCACTTTGAAAGTATATAATAATTGTTACACACATTGCATTTAGGATCAATTGTGAGTACGCAATCTGAATGACACTGGGAACAGTTTCTATCCTAGAAACTCTAGTAGTGAACCTCATCCACTCGCCAAGTGATTTTTCACCTTGGGAAAATTGTAGCAGTGGAGCTAGACGTATCCACCTGCATTTGTGACATCCAGCACTTTGAGAAAGTAAATTTATACTCTTTCAATTGCTAAGTTTGTGGTAAATTCTCATTGTAGCTGTTGAAGGCTAATAAAATTCTTAAGGAGTGATCTATACCCATGGAACAACCTGTCACTGGCTATACTAGAAATGCCCAGATGATGGGAAAATATTTATAGACATCTGACAGAAAATCACTGAAATCAAGAATCTTATACCAACCTTTATGGGTGTAAGAAAGTAGTTTCTAGGGGTTGGGGTTGTGGCTCAGCAGTAGAGCACTTGCCTAGTACGTGTGAGGCCCTGCTTTGATCCTCAGCACCAAATAAAAATTAAAAAAATAATGATATTGTGTCCAACTACAACTAAAAAAAATAGATATTTTAAAAAAAGAAAGCAGTTTCTAGAAAGATGTGGATCAAGTGAGTACACAATCCATCTGAGAAAATGCCATAAGAAAGAATAATAAAATATAAAAACATGAATAAAAGATATGAGTTGATCTGTGAATTATTTCATATATTTATTTAATTAATATTTCCTGAGAAATTATTATATTCCAGAGTCTCTTTAAGGGCTAAAGATAGAAGTATGGGCAAGTAAGTATTTAGTCTTCAAATAGTTTATACTATAATTGGATGTAGTTAAGATGGCAGACAAATCATAAATAAGGACGTGTACTTTCTATCTTGATTACTGGTAGAAGCTATAAAAACATAGCAGAGTAATTGTGTAGGGAAGGATAGAGAGGTAAAATTTCAGGTAGTTTGGTCAAAAGAGACTTTAAGGAGCGATATTTGAGGAGGCACATGTGATCTCCTCATTGGGGGTAATATGATCCAAGATATGCCTGTGGATGGAGCAACCAATCTATAAAGAAAGAAAATGTTTCATTCTACTGTGTGTATATATGTGACTGCATGACCAATGTGATTCTGCAACCTGTTATACTCAGAAAAATGAGAAATTATATCCCATCTGATTCAAATGTATGATATGTCAAGATCATTGTATTGTCATGTGTAACTAAGTAAAACAAATAAAATTTTTTAAAAAAAGAAAGAAAATGTTGCCAAGTGTGGTGGCACATGCCCGTAGTGCCAGCAGCTCAGGAGGCTGAGACAGGAGGATTCCAAGTCCTAAGCCAGTCTCAGCAAAAGTGAGGTGCCCAAGCAACTCAGTGAGACCATGACTGTAAATAAAATATAAAATAGAATTGGGGATGTGGCTCTGTGCTCAAGTGCCCCTGAGTTCAATTCCTGGTCTCCGCCCCACAAAAAAGAAAATATTAATTAACATGAAATCATGAAAACAAACAAGCAAATAATATGACAGGTTAGACAATTTTTTGTCAGAATCCAGTCAGGAAAATAAAAATCCCTGTGTATATATTAAAAGGGGAAACTGGTTTTTAAATTGTTGAAGTTCTGAAGGAATAAAAATGAGAATATGAGGTTATTCCACTTCTCAGCTAGAAGAATGAAAGCAAAAATGGCAAAGTTGGAAATATTAAGGCTGCTTCCTTGTAAGAATTCGGGAGCCATATGATCACTGACTTTGGAGGATTCTGAGTCAAAAGACTCCTGGCACTGTCACTGCCACCACTTGAGCCAAAGTTCTCAAATGCCATAGTGAGGAACATCCACGGCTCTGATTGGAGACAGGTCTGCGGTAGCCTCTGGAAGACTTTCTTTCTTGTTGAGCAGAAGTCAGGAGTCCACACTGATTCTGTGTTGCCTAAAAGGCCAAAGCAAGATGAGAGAGCAGGTCAAAACGGCATTGGACTTCCTATGAGGGTTACTTTTATGTGTCAAGTTGACTGACCCATAGGATGCCCAACTATTTGGCCAAAGATTCTGGATGTTTCTGTTAGAATTTTTGGATGAGATTAACATTTTGATCAATAGAGTAAAGTTGGTTGCTCTATATAATATTGGTGGACTGTATTTACCCAGGTCTGAGTAAAACAAAAAACGGAATCTGCCCAGACTGTCCAGAAAACTAGAATTCCATCGTTATTGTGACTTTGCCCTCTGAAATCCCCAGCACCACTATGCCTCTCTGAATATTTGGGATTTATCAGCCTCCATAATTGTGTGAGCCAGTAACTTAAACAATCTCTTTATATAGAGAAGACATTTGTTTTGTTTCACTAAACTTCCTAATCCACTTCATTCTAATAATGCCTCTCTTCTGACAACCTCATTTGAAATCAAATGACAACAGGGTTGAGGGAACTTAGTTTATCGTCATAGTCTGTAATTGAGCATGAAAACTCAGCTATGGAACTGAGAGCAGACAAGATGATTGGTGTGCTGATTATTTGATGGGCCATCTCTCTATATGGAGACTGAAAAGAGATGAAAGGCTTAGTCAAATTAGCACATTTAGCTAGAGACTAGGAATAAGGTTCTGCACAAAACGTGTAATTTTAGACTTCATTGGTGAAAAAGATAAAGAAAATGAGAGACTATGGCACTAACTTTTATGCAAAGGAAGGTCATTAGTTCTTAGTTTCTTCTTGGAATTCATGTCATAGACAGTTTATGACAATGAAGTAATAATGTGGCAGTACCTGGAAGTATTGTTATTACTAAACATGAGAAGTTTAATGTGCTTTTCTTTAAAATAGTGCAGTTTTAAGACATGACTGAAGGGTGTTGGGGAATCCTTAGAAGGAGCAAGCAGAGTTACAGAGGTCTCTGCATGTGTGAATGTTGATTGTGTATTATGTAATCATATAATGCAAATAGTATATGTGAACATTTATCTACAAGATCATTCTAATAAATACTTGAGTGGTGTAACCAAACTATCTTAGTAAACTACAGGATAGGAGGAAGGAAGCTTGGAAAAATTTGATAACATATGTCAAAAGTTTATCAGGGAGTTTTTATAAAATGTATTACAGCATGGAAACTACAATAAATTGAAAGAAAGAATAATACACAAAAATAATTTAAGCAATAAAATCAAACTTATCAGCATTCCTATCCTCCCAAATATGAAGGGAGTATCTGATAGAGTAAAAAAAAAATTAATGCTACTTGTAAGTATACTGAAAGTATACTTAAAGCAGGTTTGTAAAGAAATAGCAAGAAAACACAAACAAAAATAGAGAACTAACAATGCTCATTTATTAGTTTATTCAACCTGATTTTGAGTTTCTTGTAACTCCTAGACTGGAGCAGTGATAACAAAAGTATAAATATATTATGTAAAGTTAATAATGAAGAAAATTAGTCTGAGATGAGGATGAAAGCAGATGGGCTTTTATTTATTTATTTATTTTTTTCTGAAGGGTGTTCAAAGAACTGTTGTCTATGAAAGTGGGATTTAAAATAAAAAAAAAAAAACAAAGTAAGTTTGTGAATGATGCATAAATCGGGGAGAAACCTGTACCAGGTTGAGCAGTAGTCAGGGCAAAGGCCATGGGAAGGAGTTTTTACTTTCTTCTTTGAAGAATGTGCTTAGATGGATGTTGAGATAAAAATTGCTCTGACTGTTAATATAGAGAATGGGCTCTGGGGAGAGAAATGACAGAAGCGGAAATTGTGGCTAGAGGTTATTGTGAGACTTGGGAAGGAGAGAGTAAGGGCCTGACCAAGAATGGTGGCAGAGAAGTGGTCAGTGATTGGATGGTTGTGTGACCTCTTTTGAAGATAGAATTGAAACATTTTGGTAATAAATTGGATTTAAGGCATTAGCGAGTTTAAAAAACTTCAAAGATAACTTTGAAGTTTGCATCCTGAGAAACAGAATATATGTTACCTCTACCAGGACAGGAATATCTAGAAAGGAACATAAAAAAGAGAAGAAATAAAGAGACCTTTATGTTCGAGAGGCCTTTTAGAAATTAAAGGAGGAGATGTTAAATAACCATTTATCATCTGGTTATTTAATAACCAGCTTGGAGTTCAGGAGAGTAGCATGGAAATTTGGGAATTATCAGAATATTAATGCTCATTAAATTCAGAGGGTTAGAAGAGGCCACTTAGGCAATGTCTTTGATCAAAAGAAGCAAACCAAAAAAAGTTAACAGTGTAATAAGTCCCAGCATATTAGTATGAAGAACATAACATGTGAGGAGAAATGACCTATTGTCCCAAACACTTGGTCATTAAGTATGCAAAGAGAAAATGAGGGAAAATAATACAATGAGAACTTGATAAAAAATATAGGTGCACCAGAAATTTTTTTATAAAGAATCATATTACTAAAATGGATCTGAGAATATTTTTTATTTTTCACTTCTGCAAACATAGCCCTTTCTATACCATCCAACCCAGATGGTTGTCTATTTTAAACCATAGTCAATGTCAGAGCTTTTATAGTACATTTTTATTATCAAAGCATTTTCCTACCATCAAGCTACCAAATCCATGCTGAATTCATACATCTTTTGAAAATACTGCGATCTCTTTTTCTCTTTCAAAATTCCTTCTTCATTTTCATTCTGCCTTTTTGCTTCTTATAAATTCTTCCTCGGTTGGTTACCTAGCTCCTTACATTGGCTTATACACATTTTCATTTGAGCTGGAGTTTTCAGTGCTCATACTAAAGACCATGATTATGGCTATTCTTCTTGTAATTTTCTGTTTGTAAATTTGTTAAATTATTTCCTTGTATTACAGTTCATCTTCTTTCTGATCTATAAATGTTTGCCAATGTGTTTTAAAGTATTTCAATTTAAAGTGTTGCCAAGTTTGTTTCAGCATTGTCTCCTTTTTCTGTATATGTTGCTAAAATAGAGCCTAGTTCCTACCCCAGGGTTATGTTAACTTTCACCAGTATTTTGCTATGCAAATACTATATGGAGTATTTCTGATTTTTCTCCAACATAGATTTATTTGGCCACTCAATACTCTTTTTATAGTTCCTATTAGCCCAGTGAAGTATATTTATTATAGGTCTTTGTCTTGTTTTTATATAAAGATTTTGATATTTATTTTTAGGTTCCCAGTTTGCTAGCAAATTGATTTTGGGTTGTTCTAAATATCTCATTTGAATTTCATATGAGCTTGTTGAGCTTGTTCCCTCTAGTGTGCCTACCGTGAAGGTGAAAAAACACTTTGTTTGCTACTTTGTAATTATCTTTTGTATTGACCATGGAGAGCACTCAGTTTTCTTTGCTTTAAGCAAGAAACAAAAAAACCCAAAATGTTTTAACTTTTCTCTCCAGAATATTTTTTTTTGGTTGTTTGGTTGCCTTTCTCTAAATATTTTCTGTTTCATAATTATAAATTCAAACTGGGTCACCAGTGCTGAACAATTATTAAAAAAACAAAACAACAAGGTAATTTATGGAAAAGCATTTTGTAAGTTATAAGGTACTATTGAAATATAAAGTAGACTTTTTATTGCCATAATTTAGAGGAAATATTTCCTAGTTTAGCAAAAATATTTTCCTCCTTAGGTTTAATTTCTCAGAGGGCCATAAATACATATAGCAATCTAGATGGACATTAGGGAAACAATGGAACTCATAGGATTGAAGATATCTTGGTTGTGTCATGTGCTTGGTCTCAGACTATTGTTAAATGACAGACTCATCAAGACTTGATTCACTTACTTTTCCCATGAAGGGAGAAAAATATTAAATGAACTTAAGCAAGAGATATGAGGCAATTTTCCAAATAGACAAATAGTTATATGTGTATAACTATATGTTATCGACATATAGTTATAGACATAAATATAAAATAAAGCAATCTAATAGGGAGAGATTGTCAATTTATGAAAAGCTTCTAGGAAGCTGAGGTAGAGGAAACATCTCATTTTAGTTAATTCTTATAAGAAAGAAGAGAACCATGATCTTCAATGGGATTAATACCCATCTTCCCTGAGCTCAGAAATCTCATTCTGTAGGAAAAATGATATTTAATAATACAATTTAGAAGCACAATATATGTTGTTTCTTATAGTAATTATTGTAATGTATGACTATCATTGATTTCTGGCCTATTGGCTTGGAGTTTTACTTGCATTATCTCATTTAGACCTTATAATAACCTTATAATACTGTAAGTATGCTTTATTATCTCCAGCTTATAGAAGAAACAAGGTCAGCAGAAGAAGTTAAACACTTTTTTTTTTTTAACAGTAAGTGGGACAACAGAAATGAGTCTGGGTTTATCTGATCATACTTTGTCTTCTTTTCCATACAAATTAAGTCTTAGCAATGGTTAGAAAACAATTCTTTCAGGTAATAAGGGTTGTTTTACAAGTTATGGTGCTTCTCAAGATTTAACTTCATCCTAGTAAATAAATTAGAAAATGTAAAGGAGTGGAAGGATAATTTGCACAGCCTCCTAACTTTTTCCAATATCATTCTTTCCAGATAGTTAATATTTATAGATATGATTGTCAGTGTTCTCTCTGCTCACAAGGACCTGCCTTCTCTGTCTGCCTAGGGGAGCTCTTACATGCTCATGTCTTTCAAGATCTTTTGTAAGCTCATAACTTCGGCTGTCTAAAATAGCTCAAGAAATGAAAAAACCTGAATCACTGTAAACTTGGAGCATCTAGACTGCTTCCCTTTCTTCACCTGAGCATCCAATCCATCAACCAGCCCTGTTGACTCTACCTCCCAAATCTCTATATCTTACTTCTGCCTGCTCTGTTAATGCTTCTGTCAGTTAGACACTGCCAGTTTGCTCACAGGATCTGGTCTCTCAGTTAACTTCTTTATTCTCCGACAAGGTTTTTTAGCAGAGCCGTAAAAATAATTTTACAAGTTTAAAAATGTCTATTTGTTTCTGAGTGCACTTAATTTAAAAAAGCAAATAAAAATCCTTGGAAGACTTTTCATGATTAACTCTGACCTCAGTTTGCACTGTACATTCTTTCCATCAGGAGGCCTCCCCCCTCTGCTTTCTTTCTGTTCTGTGGTTATGTTAGGATGGTTCCTGACTCATGGGCTTTGTACTAAGTGTTCCTTCTGCCTTGAATGTTCTTCACTTAGTTTTTGATCTCCTTTAGGTCTTGGCTCATATGTCAAAATTCTTCAAGTTTTTTTATTCAGTTAAGGGTTCTGAAAATCCCACTATACCTTCCCACCAGCAGTTGCTCTATAATATATTAACCTTTTATTATCTTCAGACATTTGCCTGTTTGAGGGTTTTTTTTTTTGTATTTTAGTATTTAAAATGTGTTCTGCAAATGATACAAAGTTTGTTTAGTACATTCGAAACAACATATTTGATTGAAGATGGAAAGATATGTTAGAGAAAATAAACAGTGATTTTAAGTTCAATTACATCCAAAGCAATTAATAACAAATGACAATTCAAAGAACTATTTTTCTTCCTCCTATTAGACATTTTTTCAAAAAAAAAACTTTGCCATGAATATTTAAAACATATATCAAAACTTTTTAAATGTTTATATTTCAGATGGGTAAGGAAAGAATGTGGTAAAATGATTAGTGAATTTTTTGTCTTTATTGAATGAGCGGAAGGCACTGTGGACAGATTTCATGTAGGAATGACAGCATAGCTTACTCAAATTTCGTCTCCCTTAGAACATTGGTCCTAGTTAATTAGTAGCCAAGTAACTATTAGTCACTCTGTTCACTGGATTGTAAATTGGGTTTCCTCTTAGTCCAGGGCAGGATTTAGAACCTAGTGCCTGAATAAACAAGCTCTGAGGCAACTGGCTTCCTGATTTTGCTCTTAAAAGAAGGCATATCTAATTTCAAAATTTTCTGAGCTTCCTTTTTTTTTATTATGACTTTCACAAATTTGGGGACAGTGAATGAAAACATTTGTTATACCACTAGTGCCACCAGTTATGAGGAGAAAAAGAGAGACCCTTGACCAAAGTCTGCCCTAGAACTGTTTCCGTGGAGAACCAGTCATTCTCTGCTAATGAGCTGTTTCCTTCATACTGTGTCATGGAAAGTGTGTCATTCCATGGCGTTGCTGGCTTGTAAGAATGAAGATCAATGCTAATAGGATAATGTCTATAAAATAAGGTTTCAAACTGATCAACTCTCATCGTGAGAAAAAAATAAAAGAAATAGCATATTTACTCTTTTTAAAAATATTACCTTTTGGTTTAATTTTCATTCCAATTTGAAAAAGTAGTGCAGAATATAAGACTTAATTGTGAATATTGTAATTACTATTTAACTCCTCGCTTAATCACCTTAAGTTTACATAATCAAATATGTGAAAGTTCTTTCAAATTTTCTAAACATTAAAGCTCACAGGAGCAGTGTTCCTTAGGTCAATATTGCCACAAGCCAGGTCTTCCAGTAAATTTCTTTATAGAGTGTGTCATTCATTGGCCTTGTGAAACTGCTCTTTGAACAAATATTGATCAGGAAAACGGTTGCAATTTGCAGTGAAAAAACATTATTTAACAGGAGCTTATTCTATATAGTTTCTGATGTGTTTGACATTAGCTTACAAGCAATACTTCGGAGAATCACCAACTTCCAAGAGTGTTGGTACTTATATGTGATTAAATTTCATGCTGTAGAATTATCTGTGATTATTATGCTCTGTGAGCAGGTATAAGTTCATTGATCATCCCTTAGAAGGTAGAAATTTTCAAATTATTTGAAGCAGACATTATTATGAAATTAAAAGTGTTTTTATTATGACAGATTTTCTCAGGCTCACATAAGATTTTAATAATTATATTTTAAAATTTGGATTCAAGTAAATGTTTTAATAAAGTAAATGTCATTTTTACTATGAAATTATTTCCTACTGCTTACAGTGTGAAATAACCTGTTAAGTTTTAACCCCCACCCTCTCTCTCTCTCCCTTAATGAGTAATTTTGGATCTTTTTGCTCTCTCTCTTTCTCTTAGTGAGTAAATTTGGATCATTTTGATAGTTATAAAATAATACCTTATTTTTGTGCCTTTTTTGAATGCCAGAATAGGTTGACCAGAGACTGACTATTTGGTCTTGGTGGTAACTAGCATGACATGCTTGTGGGAATAAGTTAAAATGATAATACAGCTTAGAGGGTGGGTATTTATTCGGACCCATTTCATATTTCCCTTGTGCAAGGACTTTTAAAATGAGTACTCATGTTACAATATTCTTAATAGTGAAAGAAAAGTGCAATGATAAATCAAAATTTGTCTGAAAAGAATTGAGGTGGTTTATTTTTATCAATTCTATATGTGAACATATCTTTATGCATAGAATGTGAATTAGTGGTATGAAAGGTAATTTCCTTGTCACTTTTTGGTTATTCACTTTACTTTTAAGAACCGAATTCTATGAGTAAAATAAATTAATGCAAAAAACAAAAGAGTAAATAAAGGGTAGATAAGCATGGGCTCACAGCTTGGAATATCCTTTAGGACTGAATTTAGTAGTTTTATGTATTTTTTCCCCTCTGGGTATGATTATAACTACACTTTGAAAATTTCAATGGGCAGAGCCTTAAAAGTGTTCTTTCAGCCTGAGATAGTTAATCTAGTATGAATATAGCTACTGTTTGGAACAGTACTATCCAGACACTTATTATTAATCTCAAATAATACCTGTATTGTTTTTATTTGCTTGCTTAAAATTCTTTATTTGTACTTTTCAATCCAGATAATGCAAATTGCTTGGTTTTGTATGTAATTTATAACTGGTCTCTGCTTATTTCTAGCCTCTTTTTTATTTGCCCTTCTTTAAGGGCTTTCCTTGAGCCACCTTGCACTATAGTGAGGCCTTTTACAGTAGAGTTTGTTTTTATGCAAAATTCCATTGTATCTTGTTTGCAAACAGTAGAAATCATTTTGATCTGGTTATGATTTTAAAGCTTTCTTATCTGGGATACTTGTTTTGTAAAGTAATCTAAAGAATAGGAACATGAAAAAATAATAATGAGGAAAGAATAAGAAGTATTATGCTTTTTTGTTTGTTTTTAAAAGTTTAACCTTAAACAAAAGAGAAAAAAGGAAAATATGGTCCTAGAACTGTTGCTCTTTTCCCGTTATCCTATTATTGGAGGTAGAGCAAAGATTTATTTAGAAAGAGTCTCTGATAATGAAAAACTCAAGACAGTTTAGCCAGTTCAGTATTAAAGTAAAAAAAATTTACATGGGTACATTCCCATGTGCATGGAGGTTATGAGCTTACTTGAGGATATGTGGTACCCTTTTATACACCCACACTCTACAGGTGTATGTGTGTGCTTACACACTCCCTAGTGCACACTCACCTGCCACATACTCATTTTCTGTCCTTTTCAAGCTCATCTTCTTGAATAAATTATCATTACATCATATAGTTCTTCATAGAGTAGTTCTAGGCAGTCTATTCCATAATTCTATCATTTCATTTTATATTTTTTTCCTAGGAATATATTAACATGTAATATGATATATCATACCTACTATCAAATACATTAATATAACATTACATATATCGTATAGATAAATGTCAGATATTAAAAAATATAAGATATTAGACATTGCATTTGATATTATTATCAATATAGGATGTATATTATATACTATCAATTGTATATTACTTTAGTCATGTTGTCAGTAACCTGGGACTATATCAGATGTGTAGTGTGGTATATCTGACATATTCCCATACAAGTTAAAATCCAAAGCATGGCTCATAAATATGGGAAGGACTCAAATCAGGAAATATACCAGGCTATTGCCGGTTTCAAGCATCAATAAATCTGTACCAGAGCACTGACAAGTTAACACGGGGGAAATTAGAAATATTTTTGAAGGCATGTGGTTGGCAAGGAAGTATTATTTGGTTACTTCTGCCCTTGCATAATTGGATTATAAGAACAGGGTGAGCACAGCAGCCTAACCGTTCAGGAAGTGGTGCCTCAGGTCTAGAGACCTTTTCAAATCTGTTTTCACTTAACAAGGTGCTGTCTCTGATTCCACAAAGCAGTTGGCTGAAACTGCCTTTAGCAAATTACATTTTCAGTAGTATAAACTCTTCTTTCAGTTTGTTTTGATATATATGAAAAGACAGAGAACCAAGTATGTCTTCAGTCTTACAAAACAGGTTAATGAGTGTTTTATGTGCAATACTTGACCTTAGATTTCTTATCATTGTATGTTTGGCAGTATAGCTGGTGAAGCTTCAACTTTTCACCTTTCCATTGGAGATTAAAATTTGCTACAAAACCAATGTGACAATTATGAAAAGATAATTATCTTAGGTCAGTTTCTATGGCTTTAATTATGGCCTTTATATTTAATTGTTTATGTGTTATTTCATCCTAGATTCTTCAAAGAAATATGCCTGAATGAAATTTTATGATATTTCTTCTCCAAATTGACCACATGTCTGAAGCAACAGTTAATACCCATTTTTTTGGGTAATGCAGATATCTAGGAGTCATTCTTACCACTTCTTATTCTGATACACAATCAGTTAATCCTGTAGATTTTACCTCCTAATCATCCTGTAAATATATCAACTTCTGTCCCTACTAGTTACAACCAGCCCAGTGTGACCTCTGTGATGTACACATATGATTGTGCCATTGCACACTTAAAGCTTATTAAAATTTTACATATCTTTAAGGGCATATAGGAAAATCATTAATGTGTTATAAATTTCCTCTGTCATCAGAATTCTCTCTGTATTTTCCTTCTAATGTCATATCTTTTGTTTGGTTCTGTTTTCTATATTATTCTTACTATTTACTTTTTCATCATTCTAACTTCATGACTTCCTGGAATGTTCTAGCTTCCTTCTCTGCAGAATAAAGTCTAAACTATCCTTTTCATGTGAAATACCACTCATTGAAGCCTGGCTCACTCAAATTGCTCAAATTCCACTGCAACAGGATATCATCATTATGGAGGGGACTATCCTTTGTATGTTTACATATAATTATGTTAGTAATCACCTTCTGCCTTTTGTCTAAACTTTCCATCCCATAAAAAAATCTCATACCAATTTTTATATGCCACTTTTTCTAGTAGTTAGTACTGTGCCTGACACTTGGTAGCATTCAGTAAATAGGGAACGGATAATGCAAAAGTTTTTCATATGCATATGATCTATGATCATATAGATTATAAGCACTTATATTGTAGTTTCAAGAGAGGATAATACTAAATTCCATGGAGCAAAACCTGTAAATAAAACATTTTCATTTACTAATAGGAATTATAAAGTGTTCAAGTAACATATTGTGTTTATCTACTATGGCGGTCATGTTAGTTGGTTTAAAAATATAAAAATAATTATAATAACTTTGTTGATGATAAGCATCATCTGTATCTTTCTCAAAAAAAGGTTTTGTTAGAGTTCTCAGAATGGGACATCATGATTTTGCTTGATTCTTGACTATATTTTCTAATGTGTTTGTAATGTTTTAGTTTTCTCCTTTTCACTGAGTTTAATCTCTTTTCATTTTCTCTCTTATTCTATTATCTTCTTGCTTACTTTTTTCACATTTTTCGGTGGGGAAATGCATCTTGTGTTTAGATAACGTACATATTTTTTAGTAAATATTTTTAGATGAATATGGATACATGCTCAGTATAGCATGTAAACTAAGGAATGCAAATAGAACAAAACCATGCAATGAAAATCCATCCATCCTTCAAGGAATAAAAACTACACTACTGCTATCAGTATACATTTCAATAGAAATAACCCACAGGCTGATAAGTCTGTAAAAAATTTTTCAGACTATTCAGCAGATGTTTTCATTTTGCTTAAATCATTAATGATTAAACAAGAGAAAATGTATTGAATGCAATTTAACACAATTTTATTTTAAAAAATATATTTTATAAGATCAGCAGTGGACAATGAGGAATCCATGTAACTGAACTGTTTAAAATGGTTTGTGTAACTGTAGATGATTTCTGATACACTCGTGATTCTTCTTTCACTTGGTGAGCAAAAGGAAGAAACAAATGTAGATTAAAAATATGATCCCCATCAAAATACCAATGACATTCTTCACAGGACTGGAAGAAATACTCCTAAAATTTATATGGAAGAAAAAGAGACCCAGAATGGCAAAGGATATACTGAGCAGTAAAATCAATGCTGGAGGCATCACAATACCTGCTCTCAAACTATATTACAGAGCTATAGTTAAAAAAAAAAACAAAAACAACAGCATGAATTTGGTATCAAAATAGACATGAAGACCAATGGGATAAAATAGAAGACACAGGGGAAAATTCATGTAGGTACAGTCATTTGATCCCTGACAAAGGTACCAGAAGCATATGTTGGAGAAAAGACAGCTTTTAAACAATTGGTGCTGGGAAAACTGGATATCCATATGCAGAAGAATGAAGCTAGATATCTATCTTTTGCCTTGCCCCCAAATCAACTCAAAGTGGATCAAAGACATACAGATTAGACCAGAAACTTTGCACCTGCTAGAAGAAATCATACTGATAATATTCACAGGTATGGTTGCAGACACATCATTCCTTATTAAGACCTTTGAAACTCAAGAAATGAAACCAAGAATCAGTAAGTGGAATGGAATAAAATTAAAAACTTTTTTCATGGCAAAGGAAGCATTTAAGGAAATGAAGAGGAATCCTACAGATTGGGAGAAAATCTTTGTCATGTACTCCTCTGACAAGTTGAGTAGTTTTTTAAATCAATGAAAATAGTTTCTTTTAAATTAATACCCAGAATAAACAGAACTCAAAAACACCACAAAAACAACCCAATCAGTAAATGAGCAAATGAACTAACCAGACATTTATCAAAAGAAGAAAAACACAATGTCCAACAAATATATGAAAAATATTCCACAATCTTAGCAGTGAGGGAAATGTATTAAAAAATACACTGACATTTCCTCTCACTAAGGTTAGAAAGATAACCATGAAGCATATAAATAACAATGAATGCTCATGAGGATGTGAGGGAAAAGATGAGCCTATGCATTGCTGGTGAAACTGCAGATTTGGACAGGATTATGGAGTTTCCTCAAAAGTCTAAAAATGGAACTACCCTAAGACCTAGCTATTCCATGTCTCGATACTTACCCAAAAGAACCAAAATCAGCATTCTATAGTGATTCAGGGATATCAATATTTATAGCAGTGTAATTCACAATAGCCAAATTATGAAACCAGTCTAGGTGCCCATCAATGGATGACTGGTTAAAATAAATATGGTATATATATTTTTACTCAGCCAGAAAGAAGAATGAAATCATGTCATTTGGTTATAAACAGCTGAAGTTGGAGGAAATCATGCAAAGCACAATACGCCTGATCAAAAAATCATGAGTTAAATGATTTCTTACATGGGGAGATTAGAATGAGAAAGAGAGGAAAATAAAGGAGGATAAAGTCTCAAGAAAACAGAAGGGAGCCCAATACAGTAGAGGGAAGGGATCCAGAGGGAGGGAGGAAGGGACACCATGGGGAAGTACTGAGGAATGAAATCTACCAAATTATACTATGTTCATTTCCATATATACCACAATGAATTTCCTATGTGTATCAATAATGCATTAATTAAAATACTGTTACCACTACTACTAATAATAGTAGGGCGATTACTACATTATGGCAAGAGGATCTGGGGAGGAAAGAAGGGAGAAAAATGGAAGGTACTGGGGAAATAGATTAAACAAATTACATGTGCATATATGAATATAAAAATAAACAATACATAATTTTAGGAGTTAACTTTTCTCCATGAAAGAATATTTAGTTAAAATGAGACTTAACAAATGGATGCTTTCTTTTTGTTTGATTGGATAACCAAAAATTAAATGACTGATATGATACATATCATGGTTCTAAATATTACTGTACAGTGGAGCCTATTCCTTTTTCAGTTAATATGGATGAGAATTTTGTATAGGTGTTTGAATAGTTCTTTTTTTTAAACTAAGATTGTTCTTAATGAGACTTAAACAGTATTCTACTTAACAAAAAAAGTGGAGTTTTAAGTTTTTTAAACGAGTTTCAATTCTGAGTCTTCCTTTCCATATGGCTCTGTTCAGTTTGGTGATCCATATTTCAAATAATTGCAGTACCTATGAACAAATCTGTTCTGTTCTCCCAGTTCTGTGTAAGCAGTGTAGCAAAACTTCTTCTGTGCTTATCCTGTGCTCAGTATGGTTCCTGTGGGCTGAATTTGTAATCTGTACTTGTCAAAAGTGCTTTAGTTTTAGGCGAGTGCACTACCCCTTGGCTAGTTTTAGATTCATGTAAGTTGGTAAAGACCAAGGAGTCATGAGTGAAACACGTTAATTCTTGTGATCTGGCAGGTCAGGCCAAAAAGGCTCACTTAGGTGTATTAATTAGTATTAAATTGAGATGAAGGAGAGAGATGGAGTGCTTATAAAATGTTGCATTTTAAGTTGTATATTTTGATCATCTTTAACAACAAACATTTCAGGGCCTGAAATTTTTCACTGTTAAAATTCATTCAGCAGATGATTAATCCAGGGTCTGATAGTACAGGACATGGACAAAGGTCAAAATTATCCAAGTAACTTTTTTCATTCAATGACTCTAAAACACTGACAAAGTATACATTATGGGCTCAAGTTTTCATAGTTTAGTTTATAAAATAACAATCATTTGAGATAATACCTCAAGACCAAAACCTTTCTAGGTATATTTGGTAAACACTCTGAAAATTAATTGCAATGAACATTTATTAAAAGGATCTGAAAAATTCTTTGATAAAAAAGTATGCCTAAGCTAGAGATGTCAAAGTATTTGACTGCACAACTTTGAATTTGTTTAATATGTGCTGTCAAATTGGTTCTACATTTGCAATGCAGAACTACAGGCCAAGCTTAAATAAAATTAATGGATATAAAAATATAAACATCCTAAAGCAATAAATTTTCAAACTAGAAGTTAAAATGTATTTAGTTAAAAACTAAAACACAACAAATCATAAATAAATAAAGGGTACTTATCACTATTACTTACCTAAGGATAGTATGAGTGTAATTATATCAATAATGTCTCATTTATATTTTTATTAAATAATAAAAATAAATAGCAAATGCATTTTACTGCTTTTTTAGAGCTGGATAGATGAGAACTCTGAGCAAGTTACAATCAAGTCAGGTGTAAATTTAAAGGTATAAGAATGGCTTATCACAGGCATGTATTAATAAAATACAAAGTCTAAAAGGATTGGGCATGTGCATTTAACAGGAATGTTAAATTCAAGAGTCAAAATATGAAATAATTTTCTATTCTTCCCTTTCCCAAAGTTTTCCTAATATTCCTTACTTTATGTCACCATTACTCATTTCCTTTAACCTCTGATACTCATAGGCTATATCCAAAAATCAGCGACTATTGCTTTAAAAGCAATCAAAACATTCATTTGAAGATCAATATTTATTTCATACATTTCTAGTCATGTATTCAACCTTTTAACTACAATTATTGAATTACTCAAGAATGTGAATTTGCCAAGGATATTTCCCTAATTTTCTGGTGAATATTAGTAGTAATTAAGTTTTGAGTAGACATTTAAGTATGTATTTGACTCTCTACCATTTTGACCTCTACTCTGCACAATTTAAATGTATAGTACTTTAATTTCAGAAAAAAACTTCAATAGTACTATTCAGTGAGATCTCCAAAGAATTTTTATTCTATGATAGTGCTGTTTAAGATAAATATTAAAATCAATGGATATTCATAAAAAACAAATTAAATAAGGTGTATATATATATGCATATATATACATAAACATACACACATATATACATATATATGTATATTAGCAACCAAATAATTTATTTTATTAATATATTCATATATATGTATTTTAGAAACCAAAGAATTCATGCCATAGTATATATAGCATCAATTCTTTGGTTGCTAAAATATATAGAATTTCAAAGATAGGTATATTTAACTTTATCAAATATAAAATGTTCAAGTCACATAAAATTATATTCCTATAAAATTGTTGATTGTGAAGTGTCTGTAAAGTAATATAGAAAGAGAAAGTCCTACTGGGAAGTTTTATAAAAAATATTTATATTTTAACATTTCAGTCTTAAAATATTTCTATGTGATGGTATACCAATTTTTACAGAGTTCATTGAATATATAAATATATACACAGTGGATATACAAACATATTTATTTGCATACAGTTATTAATGAAATTTTTTCATTCAAGTAATCTTAGTGATAACTAATTCTTTAAAATAAGTTACTACCCTAATATTAATATTCTGTAGTAGAAACAGTGCTAACTTTTTCTTTTCTTTTCTTTTTTTACCCCTTTCTCTTTTACCAAGAATTAGTCATCAGTTTCTGTAAATGATGATAGTGAACTTTCCAAAGGTCAACAAATCTCAGCATGATTACTCTTTCTAAATAGTAAAGATTATGGGTTTACTTGCCAATTGCCTAACTCTTCTCTTTTGGAACCTTCTCTGACCACCTGAATTTCCGTTTTCATACCAGTGGGGACTTGCAGAATTTTCAAAGGACTGGACAAATTTACAGCTGCTCATTGATCCGTGGATGATTATCTGCTACTGTTATCCTGTTGACATCCATAGTAAAGAGGAATAGATACACTGTTTTCTATTGACGAGCTCCCTTGTAATTTCTGTCTCTGTTGTTTAATAGTAGCATTTGTTTCTTTTTAAATAGAAAACAAAGGTTTTTCAGTAGTTTCATGTATATATTTGCTCCTTATATTTGACTCATTTTTATGCCTCCATTTCTCTCATAAAGTTATGGAAGTAAATAACAAAATTATTATTTAAATTCGTTGAACATTATTATATGCTGGGCATTTCATGGAGCATTAGCTCATTTAATTCCCATAATAGGCAGTAAAGAAGTTAATGTTATTACATTTGCTTTTCAATAAAGCTCAAGTAATTTAGGGAGGTTAGCAAGTGAAATGTTGAAATGTTAATTTGTAGTATTATTAGTTGTACTATTTTAAAGTGGAGGCTACTGTTATTCACTTTAGATTTTAAAAGCTCTTTCTTATGTAGACTGGGGTGAAAAAGCTTTGTTCTATTTATATCTGCATCTGTAATATCTATCTTGGTACCCTATCTAGCACCCTAGTAAAACATCAATAAACTTATTTGTATGAATAAACATGACTAACTTTTGCAATATTAGGTAACAATTTCCCATTATGCAAATTTAGGAATCGTTTCATAGCATTCCTAGTTGGATGTAAATTATTTTGTTATAATTTAAAACTTAAGAGATGCTTTTATTATAGAGAACTAATATAATAAGGAAAAGATATTCATTTGCATTTTGTATTTAAATGTGCATCACTAAATGAATTCGAGTAGCTTTTATGTTTAGAAAAACTACAATTAGAACATGTGTTTTTAAAAAATATTTTAAATTGCAATAAATGAATTTAAATATGTAAGTGAAGGATACATGATAATAAAAAAAAAATTGTTAAAGTTAGATATGCTGTGTAACCAAATATTTTGGGCAAGCTTTAAAATATGCATATAGATAGTTGCCCAGTCACAAACCAATATTAAATTTGAATACTAAAAGATATGAAGATAAAATTCTTACTGATATTCTAAAATAAATATTACAGTATTAAATTTTTCAGCTACTTTCAATTTAATGTTTAATTAAATGTTTTAGCTTGGCCTTTACTGACTAAAAAGTTATATCTCTCTTATGACAAGGCAAAATAGGATATTTGGATTATGAAAATGCTGTATTTAAGCAGATTCTTGAGTTGCTTTATCAGAAAATTGGTACTGATGATTAATATCACATTTCAGTTCATATACAAAATAATAACCAAAATTCTTCAATTTATGATGAAGAATTGAAGTTTTCATTTAATAATGACTCCAAACACATCTGTGAATGAAGGAAGATAGTAATCTATATTAAAATACACTATAATCTTGTAATTGCTTTAAACTCTTAAGTAGCATGTTGGAATATTCATAGTTCTAAGTAAAATCACTATTATAGAAGCAATATTAAAGTTTGTGTATCATGCAATCAGAAATGTTTTCAATGGTACAACTGATTTGGCCTTAAGAATTATGTATATAAAGTAACAATAGACCATTTACCTATTATGAAAACACAGTACCTTCTTTTCATTCCTTCTACTTCCTGAATTATTTTTTAAGACATGGCTTATATGAACTATTTAAATTATTTTGTATTTTGAATGATTTTCTCAGAAAATAAAAGTAGATCTTTATCTTTTTTACCTTTAAAATATTCCAGGTTGTTTTGCTTGTAGCCCAACAACATGCAGTGCTTCAGAAGATACAACTGATGCCTTTGTCATATTGCATACTTTCTAAGAGGCATCCAGGAATGATACTATGGCTGTATAGTGTTCATCAGAGCAATTTGGACTCTGATATTATATTAAGCTTCTCCATGTCTTTACACTTATTTTTTTAAAAGAAAAACTTGGAACATGTGATTTTCAAGACGTTTAATATCTAATTGTTAAGATTCTATAAGGTTTTAAAGTCCATCTTTTTAAAAAATGATGTGGATAATCTAGAATTTGATAAGCTTGTGCAAATTTCTTCAAAATTTCATTCACAAATACCAAGAAGGTGATTATATGTATATATATTCACAAAAGAGCAAAAGCTGAAATAGTTTAAAAAATGAAAGTGAAAGTGACAACAGGGTCCAGGTTGCTTACCTATTATAGGCAAACCTTTATTTAATATTGAGAGTGATTATTTTTTTCCTTAAACACCAACTGGACAACTTGTTTGAATGTTATAGTATATACTAACTAACCTGATTGTCTGAACTTAGTGTTGCAATATCCACTAACAGTGACATTAAGAGGATTATAGGTCAAGCATTTGATCAGTAAATAGTTATAGGAGCAAAGTTACTTAAATCATTCTAAATGTTAGTGACACAGAAAATTCAGAATGTAATGGGACTAAATAAATACATCTCATATTTCAAAAGTCAATTATAATTAACAAGCCAGTTTTAAATTTTAATTGTACATTATACCAGTTAGGATGAGTTTCACTAAGCACATCACATGCATTTAATATTTACAAATTCTTCATTTATCATAGTTTTTAAATATTCCTAACTGATACAAATGCTGAAGTTATAGACACTCATTGGTAGGGACAGTGAAATCTGATTTGCTATTGATTAAAGGTTGTGGGAAATTTAATAGATTTATTTAGCACTGCACCTGCCTCATTTGGCAAAGAAGTATTTATTTCATGCTTTACTGAGATATAATCAGTGGATAAAAATTGTACATATTTAATGTTTACATTTCAATGAGTTTGACTATGCATACATATATGATACCAAAGCCACAATCAAGATACTAAACATATCCATCACCTGCAGAAACTTTTGTTGAGTTCTTTGTGATTGTGTGTGTTTGTGACATAGAGAGACATAACAAATCTTACCATGAGAACTACCCTTCTAACTCATTTTAAAATGCACACTACCTTATTATTCGTAATAGGCACTATGTTAACAGGAGATAATTATATTATCTCCCGAATCGAATATTCTCATCTGGCATAACTTCAACTTTATATCCATTGAGCAATGAACACTAATGATCAATTCTTCATTCCTTCTCAGTTCCTAGTAGATAACATTCTGCTTTCTGCTTTTATGAGTGTGACTATTTTAGGTAGTTCATGTAAATATGATCTTGAACATTTCTCCCTTTTTTTTGAAATTGAGTTGTTGGAGATTATTATGTACTTTGGAAATTAATCTCTTATTGGATAGTGAAAGAAAGAACAAGGCTCGTCGTCGGAGAAAATGCCCATTTATTGAGGAACAGCTCTGCATATTTACAGAGCCAGTTTGACAGTTATGACAGTTTAACGGTTTAACGGTTTGACAGTTGGCCCCGGTGCTTTCTGGTTGGTGGGTAAGGATCATGTGAGTCAGTAGGGCTCATCATTGGGCAGCTCTCTCGGGGCATGGGGAAATTACTCTTTGGAGCTGGGGCGACTCTCGACAGATAGATGGTTTTACAAACATTTTCTCTCATTCTTCGTTTGCCATTTCATTTTTGTATTTGTCACCTAATTTTTTGATGCCAATCCAGGACATTATTGCCAAGACCAATGTCAAGAATGTTTTTCTCTCTGTTTCTTCTGGGAGTTTTTGAGCTTAAGATCTTGCACTGAAATCTTCAACCCACTTTCAGTTAATTTTTGTGTATTGTGTGAGATAAGAGTCCAGTTTTATTCACTAAAAAGTTTCTAATCTTGCTACTAGTCATACTAGGTTCCATAGTGAAAGCAGTAGTGTAATGAACACTTTTGCATGCTTTTATTTTTCTTTCATATGTTATTTTTATTTTATATACAAACAGGAAAAATGGCTTGGTCATTTAAATATAGGCAGTAGAAGTCTATGTATTTTATGATCAGATCCTCACTTATTCATTTAAAAATGTTAATGAACATTATTATGTGCTTGGCATTATTTTGGGTGTTCAAGGTAATACTGAAGAAGAAACAAACGGGCCTCCACCATCAGGAATGCAGGCCATGGATAACAAACAGTATAAATGAATTTTTTGGGGGGAGGGTGCCAGGGATTAAACTCAGGGGCACTCAGTCACTGAGTCACATCCCCGGATCTATTTTTATTTTATTTAGAGACAGGGTCTTACTGAATTGCTTAGCTCCTCACTTTTTCCTGAGGCTGGCTTTGAACTCTGATCCTCCTGCCTCAGTCTCCTGAGCCACTGGGATTATAGGCCCGAGCCACTGTGCCTGGCTTATAAATGGATATTTTTAAAAGAACGTAAATAACCTACAAAAGATTAGAAATATATGTGATGATCAAGATAAGTCTCATAGATTCGGTGGCATTTTCGTAAAGACTTAAAGAATGTAAGGAGTTAGTCATGGGATTGTCTGGTACTATAGAGTTCCAGCCAGATAGAATAGATAATGCCAAGGTCTTTACCAAGAATGTGCTTGGCAATAATGCCAGTGTTGCTGGAAAAGAAGAAAACACAAAAAGAAGAGTAAAAAGTAAACCTTAAGGACACAATGAGGGGTCAGATTGGGTAATGAGCTAGGAAAATGAAAGAGCACTAGTTTTTATTCTAAGTGCAATAATCACATCAGGCATTTGAGTAGAGGAATAACAAGGCCTGACTCAGGTTTTCATATGTTAATCTATTTGGTTCAAGGCTGGGAGTGTCTATTACAGTTCAGGGAAGTGATGATGGGTTGGCTTATTGTGGTCACAGTAAAAGGGTGAGTAGTGACTGTGTATTTTGGATATTTGGAAACTAAATACAGTGAGGTGCTGAGAACGGATGTAAGTTATGAGCAAAGGGGAGTCTAAATCCAGGGTTTTAGCCTAAGCAACTGGAAAACTAGATTTATCATGAACTGATGATTAAGAGTGAGAGGAGCAGGTTTAGGAAGGAAATTTATGATTCAATTTGAACTTTGGGGCATGTATTACAAATCTAAGGGATGAAGTTGAGAAAAGAGTTAGGTGCATGCTTGGCATGTTTAAGGAACAGCACATAGGTCAGTGTGCCTAGAAGGTATAAATAACAGAACTCTATTTAAAGATATTGGAGAGCCAGAAATGTTTTTGGGATTTTTTTTTCCTCTGACCATGATAAAAATACATTAAGATTTACAAACAAGAAAGAAAATCTGGCCTATAATTTAAAAGGGTTTCTCTGTTCTTGGGCTTAAGTATTTTCTGCCTTATTTTTTCACTTGGATAGAGAAACTAAATTTATTTAGTTTTTATTTATTAAGAAGATTATCTTAATAATCTTAATAGTTTGTATTTATTAAGAAGATTATCTTTAATTGGCAGTATTAATTGGGTATACTTATGGGATCTAATGTAATGTTTGAGTCTATGTATACATTATGGGAAGATGCAACTAAGCGACTTAACATATCATTCAACCAATTTATAATTTTGTCCTGTGTGGTAAACATGTTAAAATTGATTTTAACAGTATGGAAATATATAATGTATTAACTATAATCACCATGCATTGCAATAGATGACTAAAACTTACTCCCACAATCTAACTGAAACTGTGTACCTTCCAATCAACAATTTTTTAATTTATTTCCCATGCCATTTTTCCTCACAACATTTGGTAACTACCTTTCTGTTCTGTTTCTATGAGATTGACTTTTTGAGGGGTGGTAGATATAAGGCTATCATGAAGCTTTCCTTCAGCTAAACCTCAAGTTGAATGCTGTTACAGCTCAACCCAGGAAAGACCATAAATGACAACCTCACAGCTACATTATTCTCAGTGGTGAGCAGTTGAAAGTGTTTCCCCTGAGATTGGAACAAAAAAAGGAGGCCCACTCTCACCATTTCTATTTAATATACCAATAGAAATCCTTGCCCAGAGGAGTTAGGCAAGAAAAGAAATAAAAGGCATTTGCATAGGAAAGGAAAAAGTGAAATTGTCTCTATTTGATGATAACATGAGTTTCTATGTAGAAAACTCTAAAAAATACCGTGAGAAATCTGATAGATGAGAGCTAATAAACAAATTCAGTCAAATTGTAGGTCACCAACTCAACATACATGCAGCAATTATGTTCCTATAAACTAACAGCAAGGTATCTAAAAAAGAAATTAAGAAAACCACTGAATTTATAATAGCACAAAAATAAGAGTAAAATCAGTCAAGGAGGGTAAAGGTCTCGAAATTCAAAACTACAAAAAAACTGTTGGAAAAAAAATTAAAGAAGACACAAATAGGTATAAAAATATCCCATGTTAATGGATTAAATGAGTTAATATTATTAAGAGGTCAGTGATACCCAAAGCAAAAAAATTTGTAGATTTAATGTAATTCCTATCAAAATTCCAGTGTCATTTTTAACAGAAATTACAAAAACAATCTTTAGTTTTGTAGAAGATATTTTAAAAATCCTTTAAAAATGTAATGGCCTTTGTATTTGTGAACATAAGCTGTGACCCTTATAACATTTTACATAAGGATTCCAAAAACTCTTATAAATGATTTTAAGTATGAATTTATATTAAGGAAATTAAATCCTTTGACTACAGTTGACAAAGCAAAATATATCTTATTCAGATTTTTAAAGATTATGAGAGATATTGTCAATTATATGATTTGTCATATTTAAAAACTTGCCTATAAATATAGTATATTTCCTCTCATGAAGAGACTGAGTCCATTTCCACACTCCTTCCATCAGAGAAAGTCTTGTAATGTACTTTGATATAGAACAAAGGAGATAAAATCTAGATCGTGAGAGGACTTGCATCATCCATCTTGATCCTGTTGGAGTGCTACTCTGATAACAGCAAGGAAGCCAGTCAAGCCACCTGGAGAATACAAGGCGCTCATGAGGAAGGACTGAGGCACTCTCACCAATGCTGAATACTGACCATCCAGCACAGGGCTGGCTTTCCAGCCAGAGCTCGAGCTGAACACAGTCACATATACGAGTCTAAGAAAACCGCAGAAGTTTCTCGGACAACTGCAGAAATCTGTAAAATGATAAACTGATAGTGTTTAAAGCTGCTATGTTTTAGGGAATTTATTAAGCAGTAATAAGAAATCAATACATATCCATGAAATATTTTTTGGAGTCTAGTCTATATTATTTGGGAAGAGTTTAACCAGTTCTTTTGTTGTTGTGGTTCATTTTTGGCTATTGTGTATTTTGTGCTAAATACTGTTATACTGTCAGAAATTAAAATATAGATAAAAATTATTGTCACCAGGGTAGATGATAGTTGAGTAGGGGTGATAAATATTAAATGTTAAATGTACATATTGTTGTAAAAGTTCACCTAACCAATACATGAACTTATACATACATGAAATTCAGAGGGAACTCTGTAACTTGGGGTTCAAGACAGATTTCATGAGGAAAGTCTCACTGAGGTAGTTCTTAAAAAAACTGGATATATTTCAAGTATTGGAAAGAGAGATTTCAGGAATAGATTAAATAAAGGTTAGACATATCGGGGACAAGGTTTATATATTATGCTAGATAAATAGTCAAACCATAAGTGAAGGAGAGCTAACGTACTCAAAAATACAAAAATAAATTAGATCCTTATGCTGGAATCTATAGTTCAATATTTAGCATGCATCTGTTGTTGAATAACAAGATGTCCCAAAATGTAGTGCCTTAAAGCAGTACAATTTGTTATTTCTTCCAATTTTGTGGTTAGTAATTAAGCTTTCTTCTAATTTCAATTGCAATTACTCTTTTGATTTTAGTCATCTGATAGCCTGACAAATTCTGGATTCTAGATGACCCCACTGTCATGTCTAGCAGTTGGTGCTGGCTGAACATGTGGCCTCAAGTAGACATTACATTAATCCATGGCTTCCATTGACCATACCAGACTCCACAATATGGTGGTCTCAGGGATTCAAGAATACAAGAAAGAATTGGCAAGGACTCTTCAGGCCTAGCATTTGCAATCACACAGTGCTATTTCTACCATATTTATTGTATTATGGGGACACCACTCAGAAAACACTAAGCTTGAGTTTGAAATGAATCAAAGAATTTCCTGGACAGGGACACTACTGCCAGAGTCCAAGTGACTTTCTGATAGAAGTGTGCTGGGCAGTCTGTGGTTCCAATATTTAAGGAAGAAAACCACATCCTTTGGAATCTGAGAATTGCCAGCAAGCAGGATACAAAGACTGAGAAAAGTAATTAGTAGAGCAGAATCATTAGTCACATCCTGGGTTTGAGCACAGTTGTGGTTGTACATCCTGGGTTCGAGTACATTTGCAGGTGTATGAAGCACAGAAAAACAATTTTTTAAAAAAATACTTCTTAAAAACAGCTTATATAGCAGTTTCACATGGGAACCATAAAATTGGAGTTACTATGGCTATATCTATTTAGGCTTGTCTATGACTACACCTCATACTTAACTATTGTTTTATTGGCCTATACTTACCTGTGACTTAACCTATGCTTGTCTGTACCTGTCTATAACTACAGTTAACTATGAGCACACACTTATCACCTTATATTGTCTATGACTTACTGCTATCGACATTAAATCCTATAACTTAAAAATTGTATTATTATTTTATTGCTACTTCTTCTACTTTACTGTTAACTTCTTCTACCTTATAACTAGGGCAAACTAAGGTAACTTAACAT
Organism: Callospermophilus lateralis; assembly: GCF_048772815.1. Classification (NCBI taxonomy): domain Eukaryota; kingdom Metazoa; phylum Chordata; class Mammalia; order Rodentia; family Sciuridae; genus Callospermophilus; species Callospermophilus lateralis. Next base: position 84,614,890 of record NC_135317.1, read on the forward strand.
CACTAATTTTATAACACTTATCTTAGAATTCTGTTATCTGTATTATTTCATTTATGTATTTTATTTATATATTTCCTAATCTTATAACCTATAGCCTATTACTTGTATTGATTAACTCAGGAATTGATCAAAGCATTAAGCCAGGTTAGATTCAAGGACTTGGAAATACAGACTTCACATCTTGACAGGAGAGACAATATCATTATTGCAAAGGGGAGATGAACCTAGGGAGACCTGATTATTTTGACAGCTATTATAATAATCTATTATAACACAAATTAGAGATTCTCACTTTAATCAGTGAGAATCCATTAGCCTTTTTGAACCTGTTATTGAGCTGTCTTCAAGCTGTGTTTATAATTTGAATATGGCCATTAACAGTAAGTTACGTTAATGAATGGATAGATTAAGACCAAGAAGCACAGTAGAGCACTTTTTGGTAAGTTAAGTCTAGATAACCAGTCAAGGAAAATGTAACAAACTCAGATAACATTTGACTCCTTAGAAATTTGTAACTTGGTTTAATTATCTTCCTTTCTTTATTCTATTTTCTAATACAGCTTAAAACTTATGTATAACCTGTTCACATTCTCAGATATATCTTATATATAACATTTCAAAAGGCCTAACTCCACAAAAATATCTGTTGTTATACAGTTCTTCTCTTTAGTTATACTAGACTTCCATCTGAAGAGCTTCACAATTAGGTTGTTAATATTGCCCAGGAGTAGCGGAGCGAATAAACTGGATATGAATCAATTTTCTGTTTTGAGTGTTCTTGTGTATCACAAAAAATTCCAAAGCATAGAACAAGGGCAATTTTCCTGAACTATTTTGGACAACTGGAGTTAAACAAACCAAAAACCAAAAACACAAAACAAAACAAATCAAAAAACCCCAAACAAGAACAGTTTCTCTTTCAGAATTAAAATAAGTGCCTTCCTTCCCCTCTTCTGTTTCTTGAATGATCTACATATGTACTTATTCTTTTGCCTAACAATTCACCACCTGAGACTTTGATGTTACAAGGACGGGGGGAGGGGATAGATATATTTAGAGAGTTCAGACAACTGAATATTTATGATATGTAATAGACAAACAGGGAGAATATCTAAAAAAGACTGGAAAATGAATTTTGGGATTTAAACATTGAATCGCCATCATAATTGAGCTGTCTGCTTGTTGTACACAGAAGCTCTAGTGGGTGTCCAAAACCACACACTGATTTTTTTTTGACAGCTTTATAAAAGCACAATTTATACACCATGAAATTCATTCGTTTTAAGTGTAAACTCAATCCTAATTTAACATATTTACAGGGTTTTGTAGCCATCACCACAATCCAGTTTTAGAACATTTCCATCTCCATATTCCCACTATCAGTTCCAGGCAACCACTAATCTGCTTTCTGTCTCTTTTCTGGATATTTCATATAAACAGAAACATGTGTGTTCTTTTGCATCTGACTTCTTTTACTAAGCAAGTTTCTGCAGTTTATCCATGTTGTAACATGTATCAGTACTTTATTTATCCTCTCCCACCCTTCTTTCTTTTTTTTTTCTTTCCTGAATTGTATTCTATTTTTGTGCTAGTTCATTTTACTGTTATAACAAAATATTTGATACTCGGTAATTTATAAAAGCATAAATCTATTTCTGACAGCACCAGGTTCTAGGGTGTCCAAGATCAAGGTGCTGCATAATTGTTGTCTGGTGTGGACCTTCTGTCTACTTCCACCATGGTCCCTTTTTGCTATGTCCTCACATGGTGGAAAACAGAAGGGCAAAAATGGTCCTAGCTCATTCTCCCTAGCTCGTTTATAGAGTCACAAGTACTACTCATGAAGCCTCTACCCATTACTTAAATCACTTTCCAAGTCCCCATTTTTTAATAGTATTGCATTGAAAATTTAGGTCTCAACATAAATTTTGGAAGAAGCACAAATGTTCAAACCATAGAATTCCACCTTAGATTCCCCCAAATTCATATCTGACTCTCCTGTAAAGTTCATTCATTTCTTCCCAATAGCTCCAAAAGTCTTAGCTTGTGTAGTCATCAAGTCCTTGAGGAAAATGGCACTAAATCCTGAGGTTTGAGGGCAATCTTCTTTGATTACATGTTATAAGTTTTGGACATTCTAGACAGGGCTTGGCCACTAAGACACTGAGAGATTCCCACTTCCTTGGCTTTTTTGAATATATCCCACAAAGTGGACTTCACAGTTTGAAATCTGGTGGTTCCAGCTCTCTCAGGCACACTGGTGGCTCTACATATAAGGTGCCCCAGGAGAAACTCCACCCGTGGGTCTCAGGAGTTTCCCTAGTGGCACCACTGTGGCACTTCTCCTGAGCCACAAGGCCGTCCAGAACATCCTTTGAAGTCAAGGTTGAAGCAGCCCTTCTTTCCTAGCTCATGTAGTCTGTGTACCCGCGGAGTCAGCACTGTCTGCCTGCTCTGAGGTTGACCACTTGTATCCTCTGGAGCAGCAGCCTGAGCCATGTCTGTGCCTGCTGAGGCTATGCTTGGGCCCCTGTGAGCCGCACCTGTGGCTCAGGAGCACTGTGCTAGAATGCAGGGATCACAATTGAGATTTCCTTGGGCACAAAGAGCCACAGGCATCTTGGGCTCCTCCCCTGAAACCTCTTTGCTTCAGGGTGGGCTCCATAATACCTTCAGGATTACTTTTTCATTGTCTGGGTGAGTGGCATCTGCCTTCCTTCTGGCCCTACCATTCTCCCACCCTTGGAATTTTCTCCTGAACACCATTTTTATTCTTTGCAATCTGGCCAGGATGAGAATTTTCCATATCTTTATGTTCTGCTTCCCTTTTGATTATAAATTCCATCTTTACTCCATTTCTCTCTTCTCTCATTTTAGCAGTCAGGAGATACCATGCAGCACCCTTAGCATTTACTTAGAGATTTCTTCTGCCAAATATTCTAGTTCATCACTCTTAAGTTCTTCCTTCCTTCTGCAAACTACTAGGACATAAACATATTTCAGCCAAGTTATGCCACTATGTACGAGGATGGTCTTTCCTATGCTTTCCAATAAAATATTCCACGTTTCTAATAACTCATCAGAATGGTCTTTACTATCCATATTTTTGACCTGCTGCTATAAGAATACCTGATACTGTATAATTTATAAACAATCAAACAAAGAAACAAACAAGAAGCACCTTATTTTTGACAGTTTCAGGGGCTGTTAAGTCCACGATCAAGACCCCCTAGGTTTAGTGTCTAGTGAGGACCTTCTCTCTACTTTCAAAATAGTGGGTTTTTTTTTTTTTTTTTTTTTTTTTTTGCTTTATTCTCACATGACAAAAGGCAGATAGGCTAATAGGGTCTAGCTGGTTCTCTCCAGCCTTATCCAGGCTCTATCCTCATGATTAATTTCCTCCTAAACAGCCCACCTGTTAATAAATATTGCTTCATTAATAAATATTGCCTCATTGAGGATTTATGTTTCACTGTGACTTTTGGAGAGAATGTCATCTTTCAAATCATAGCAATTATGCACTAATTTTCATATTGCATTTGCTGTATTTCTCTCCAACATGCACAATGTGTTTATCATTCTTAGTCATAATGTTTTTTTTGAAACTAGTAGCGACAATATTTCTAATGCCATTTTAACAATTCCAATTTTGGGGTACCTTGTAACAGTTTCTTACTTTCACACCGTTAAGGGCTTTGCTTAGATGATTGTCCCATTTTTGGATTTCTTTTGGGAGTCACTTAGTGTGTTAGTTCACTTTGTGCTGCTGTAATAGAACACTCCCATGGATTAAAGCCCAGTTTCTTGGAGCTCTCAAGAATGGGTTTAAGGTTGCATGCAGTGGTGAAGGCCTGTAATCCCAGTGGCTCAGGAGGCTGAGGCAGGAGAACCACAAGTTTAAAGTCAGCCTAAGCAATTCAGCAAGGCCCTAAGCAACTCAATGAGTCTCTGTCTCTAAATAAAATTCAAAAAGGGCTGGAGATGTGGCTCAGTGTTTAAGTGTCCCTGAGTTCAATCCCCAGTAGAGAGAGAGAGAGAGCTACATGAGGACATAGTAGGACAAGTACCAGGCCTTACCCTATTTGACCTCAGACTTTTTTCTCTTTTTTTCTTGGCTCTATCCATTTTAACAGGGATCAGATCCTCATTTGCTGTATTTCCAAGGTCTCTTTGTCACATGTCTGTTGTCTGTGATCAGCCATTAGAGGGTTTGGAGGGAGATTGGCTGGTTGAATAGAAAGGTCAATTTTTTCCCTTCCCCATCTTTATATTGTATATATTCATCAAGGGCGGCTTCTTGTCTGTTTCTTCCACTCAAGACCCCTGCTGTGGTTCCAGCTTGTTCCAGGTGATCTTGGGTTTTGGACTCTGCACTTTGTCTTTGGGATTGTAATGGCTTCTTGCTGTTGCTAGTCTCTGGATTGGTATACAACCATCTGTTTGGTCTCTCAGTTCTTCTATCACCTCATCTAATGAATTCTCTGAATTCAATTATTATTGAATTACTATTCTGTTTAATATAAACAGAATTTCCAGTAGAACAGTGAAGGAAATGTCCAATGCAGTGAAGAAATGTCCAGCACAGTAGCTACTAGCTACAACAGCTATTAAATACTTGAAATGTGGGTAGTGCAATGGAAGATGTAAATTTTCAATGTTTTCCAATTTAAAATCAATCTAACTAATGGATTTAAGTAGCCACATCTGGCTTGTGGCTATTATATTGGACCACAGAACCCTATATTAAAGATATAATTCCTTTCTCCTAGTTGCAGACATTAAATTGGCCTCTTAAATTTTTTTTTTAATTTAAAAGTGAACATTTTTTTCTTTGAATTTTATCCCAGTGCTTTTAGGCTTCAAGCTCTTCCCATTTACAGCCTTGGCAAATGACTTCTATTTTTTAATTTTTCCTTTACATTTACATTTTGTCATCTCAAGTCTATTTTGGTGACAAGTCTGTCTGTTTTAACTCATCTGAAATGTTTTATGACTGCTTTTTAAAAATTTCCTTTTATTTTATACTAGGTCCTTAGTTTTGAAAGAGATAGGATTTAATGTGGTCCAACCTTTCTTGAGTTGTTAGTACCATATTTAGTGTAGTCACACCCTTCTTCCATAGTCCTCCCTTGCCCCAGCCTTTTCTTTTGTGGCTGTATCTAACTTTTAGAAAATTATACCTTATATTAATACTGGATTTATTTTTCTGCAACCTCTATCAGTTGGTTTTATTTAACTTTTAAGAGCAATTACATGATTGCTCTCAGTGATGGTCCTAATGAGGACCTTTTCTCTACTTGCAAAATGGTGTTTTGTTGCTTTATTCTCACGTTATAAAAGGCATGATTCTTTTTCATGATAGTACTTTTGAAGTTTGCTACCATCTTCACTGGAGTTCTTTTTTCCATGTTAAATGTTCAGAGTTTTTCATTATACCTTAGTTAGTACACCTCTAGGTTCCATACCTTCTCTTCATGGCCTTAGGTTGACTGGACCAAAAGTCTTTGTAGGGCTCTCATTTAACCTACTTCTATATAATATAATTATATTTCAGGACATGGTAGGATATCCGGTAGGATTAGCTAAATTCTTAGTTTTCCTCTTGGTTGATTAAAAAGCCTGTTTCCCCTACACATTCCCTCTGTCCTTTCATGAAGCATAATTCATTTGACAGGTTTTTACCAAACATGTAGTGCTGTTGTCACTGGAGATAGAATTGGTTGTTTGGACTCCAATACAGGATGTTATATTTTACTCCTACAGAATTGTATCTTGTTGCAACCTTTATAAAATAATAAAAAAAGCCTACTCCCACAGGCATTAATCCATACTGAGAGTGGACATGTCCCACTTCTTAATGCATAATTACAATGATAAATCAATTGGATCATGTGTTTTGTCAGGGACAACAAACTATAGCATTGGATAATTGTTAACTCAAGACTTTGCTGTATATATACAGTAAAATGACTTTTGATATTTTTACAGAAATTAGATTTAACAAATTCTTGTCCTTTGTTTCCTTAACATGCCTTCAGTATCTTTGTGTGTTATACATGAAATTAACTCTATTTATCGAATCATTATTCAAATATAATTTCTGATATTTTGGCTAACATTTTTGGCTGTTAATCAAAATAAGACTATATCTGGTTAGTATATAAAATACTTCAATATTATATTTCTCTGGGAAAAATATTGTGAGATGTAAGAGATCAACTGTTGAATGGTTTTATTAAATGTGCTTTGACTTTCAAAATAATAATGGTGAGAAATAATATGTTCAATTTGCAGAATTTTAATTTTAATGCATTTTTGCTTCTTTAGCATTTGTGGAATCCAACATTTGGAACGAATAGGAAAGAAGCTGAATCTCTTTGATTCCCTTTATTTCTGCATTGTGACATTTTCTACTGTGGGCTTTGGGGACGTCACTCCTGAAACATGGTCTTCGAAGCTTTTTGTTGTTGCTATGATCTGTGTTGCTCTTGTGGTTTTACCCATACAGGTAAATATAACCTTGCTAAATTTTATTGAAGTGTTCAGAGTCTTGTAAAATTGAATATTCCATATTTTAATAAAAATACCGGGTGCCTTATTCATCTAGCAATAATATACTGCCACATTCTCTTATTATATCTAATCAATTATGTAAATTATTTTAGGAATTCCATTTTTTTTTTGCTTTATTAGAAACAGTGAGGTGTTTTCTTCCTTCAGACACAATTGATAGCTCACATCTTGTTTTAATTATTTGAGTTGCTTTTCTTTATATAGACAGTGTTAAATCACATTAATTATGGGATACTATGATTCTATTACTGGATGATAGACTAAAGAAACAAATTTGTGAAGGGTCAATTTCTCTCAACTCTTGAAAATAAACCTAAAAGCCGTAAACTTCAATGGATTAGAAGTTGATTATTTATGTTCCACTAAACCAAAATTTGAACATGGTATTGCAACTAGTATACAGCATTTTGGGACCTGAATAGGAGGTTGCAAAAGGATAGGGATATAAAATGTGACTTAAGATAAATAGAAGTAATTGCAAACTCCTTCTTGTAATGACCCCTGGGTGCTCCTAAGTGAGTATGTCAGAACAGAGATACGATGAAGTGTAAATTAAACTTTCATGTTCATTACACAGCTTTGGCAATGAGTGTATCTAAATACACTCATTTCGCAACCACAAAAATTAGCTTCTGTGTCTTGTTTCCTTATGCTCTTCCCTTGCTTGCTCCACTTCCTCCAGATACTGATGAGGGTGTGGTGTGGCTTTTGTGTCTCCATAAGGGAATTTCCCATTGCATGACATGTGGGTAGAACTTGACAGGAGAATGTGGAGGGATGCTGACGATTTCACTTAGCATATGGCATAACTTATCACGTTCTACTGTATATAAAGTAGAGGCATAAGCCTTTTAGTGGCCTGATGTGATATAGTAACACAATTGTGGTAATTTATTTCCTTAGATACCTGAAACTCATGGCAGACACTTATAATCTCTGAAGAAATCATATGACAAATCTATTGTTGAAGAGAATACTTAGAATCTCAATGAGTTCACCTAAGAAATTGACTGTACCTAATAAATGATGCATATACTGGATTGATTTTCTTTTGTATTTTCATGTATGATGTTATTCATTCACATTTCAAAAATATATTACAGTTTGAACAGTTGGCCTATTTGTGGATGGAGAGACAAAAGTCAGGTGGCAATTATAGTCGACATAGAGCTCAGACTGAAAAGCATGTTGTTCTGTGCGTCAGCTCACTGAAGATTGATTTACTTATGGATTTTTTAAATGAATTCTATGCTCATCCAAGATTACAGGTACATTTAATGCATGATACTGGATCATACCTATTAATATATTATCAAATTCAGTTAACTGACAGCCTCCATTTGGAGGTTTTTAATTTATACAACCAAAGGTATAGAGAATAAATGAAGAACTAAAAATATAGACAAGAACATAGAAAAAATGCTGGAGGAATAAACAGCATTTTCAGATTCTTTCTGTATCTACACTAAAAGACAGATGGAATTATGTTAATTCAGAAAGCAAGATTTTCTTTGAATTAAATGGTTGCTTTTTCTCCCTTGGATAAAACATAAATGACATTTTTATGAAACAGTGAATTTTAAACATAAAGTATAATAAAACAATGAAGGAACCATTTCAATATCATCTGTTCACTTGAATGCTACAGAATTTCATGAAGTTTTGCTGCTGGAAATGTGGAAGTCTGGAAGTTCCTCTTTAATCATTTATTTATTTTTGTTGGTTTGTTTCCTGGAGTATAACTAGGTACTATTTATAGTAGCAGTAAATGACCCAAAATTGTACAGTAACTAGATGAATCAAGAACACGAATTCAGAAGTTTCTTAATTTGCCTAGGCAGATGAAATTCTTGGATATTTCTACTTTTCAGGATACATGGTCAATGTAGATTTGTTGGTCCTTCCTCAATATATCATTGTCATGGGGTTAAATAGTTCTGGTGATGGAGACATTGCTGTGTATGTTTGTTCATTCTTCCTTTATTAAAAGGAAAAGCATAGATTTGTGAATATTTTTTAGAGCTTTTAAATACCATATTTTTACATTTAAAAAACTTACTTTAAAACTCATAATTATATAAAAATCTTCTGTTTTCATATAATTAAATGGTGGTTTAGAGAAATTTTCATTCGTATTTTGGATTTAAAATTTTTTCTTATTATAATTTCTAGTTTGCTATTATAACTAATAAGGAAAATATCTTTTGTGGAAAATTTTCAATGTTTTTATGAATTACTCATTCATCAAAAATTTTTGTAAATTATTTTTCATAAAAATATTACCAAATGATAATAATTATCACAGTTCTGTTTTAAAAAGTAATAACTTGAAGGAGAAATTGGTTCTTAAACACTTCTATGTGCCATTCAAAGTATGTATGTTGGGATCATTCTATAGTTACAACTAACACTTCATAGGCTCAAAGAGGTTTGGAGTATGTGGTGTATAATCGCTTCCATTTGTGGTACTAATATGATTGAAATAGGTAAAGAGGAATGATTTATGAAATTCTGTTTGTCTCAGTTGTGTTTATTATAGTGTAATGTTATTAAATGTAATTAATTTATGCTGAAGTTTATATATAAACCTCTATAAGCAGGAGCTCATTTCAATTTTATTGTATTTCAAAATATTCAAATATTTTAATTACCTAGGTAAGACAACATAAAGCATTCTTGTTTTTTTTCCCATTTCCCAATTTGTTTTGAATAGGATTATTATGTGGTGATTTTGTGTCCTACTGAAATGGATGTGCAAGTTCGAAGGGTATTACAGATTCCAATGTGGTCTCAAAGAGTTATCTACCTTCAGGGTTCCGCTCTTAAAGATCAGGATCTGCTGAGAGCAAAGTAGGTATCCTTATCTGTGTTCCATCTTGCAGCTTGTGGTTTTGAGTGCTTTAATATCTTTTTTATCTTCCAAATCTCAGCAATTTTCAATGTTACAAAATGTGTTAAGGATGTTTGAAAATAGAAATTAGCCTTAGTTCTGCTACGAGTCCAATTAAAATGTTAAAAATAAAAAATTGGTTTATTTGCTCCTCTTTCCCAGCCTTACCTTAGGGAAAGATGTTCAGCAGACTGTGTCCACAAGTTGCACTGAGAAGTGTGGCATGGTCTAATTTTCCAAGCTGTCAGAGGTGGGCGAATGTATCCAGACTCACTGTTAGAGCAGTCTCAGAGTCCCTGCATATTGTTTTGATTCTGAAAATAGAAATCTTGGACTAAGCACTATTTGAGATATCAAAGTAATGAGTCAAGTGCTAGGGATATAGCTCAGTTGATACAGTGCTTGCCTTGCATGCAGAAGGCCCTGGGTTCAATCCCCAGCACCAAAACAAAACAATCAAAAAAGTAATGAGTCAAGTTTTAAATTTTAAAGAGTTTACAAAAATATATTAGGCAGAAAGCACTTGTGTTTTCTGGAATCAGGGACAGAAGAATCCCTGGAGGCTGAAGGAATCTAGAAGGTTAGAGGTCTTTCTAAACTGTCCTCTTCCTGTTGTACATGTCCCAGCCAATTTAGCTTTAGGTGATATAATCTAGGGCACGGAGGTTCTGCCACATGAACAGAGTGAAGCAAGAGTGGGCAGACTATGGGCCCCTGGAAATTAGGGCTTCATCAATACTAGGTCCTTAGTTTCAGAAGTGAAAAGAAAGCCTTAGTTTTGCTAGATGCTTGAAACGTTTTAAACATGTCTTCATGTTCATCCTGAGTTGACCTATGTGCTACTTAAGATTTAAAAGTCTCATGAATATTAGAGCATAAGCTTTTTATTTTGCCCCCTGCAAGGCATTGTGTGTGAGTGTGTGTGTGTGTGTGTATGTGTGTGTATGTGTGTGTGTGTATGTGTGTGTATGTGTGTATGTGTGTGTAGAGAAAGAAAGAGAGAGAGAGCATGAGCAAGCGCATGGTCTGATAATAAAAAGAGTAGAGGAAAAGTAAAAAGCTCTTTTTTGTTGTTTAATCATTCAAGTGGTGACTACATACCTAGCAATTAGGTACTCTGACATTACTTTTGATTCATAAATGGCAAAGTTAAACAGAGGTTTGTTTTAATGATTCACTTTCTAAAGCATGAGGTCACACTAGAAACTACCAGCATATAATGAAAAGTAAAATTGGTAAATAAGTGTTTCTGAGAGTTTATTAGTACTATGGTGGATGAAATGTGTTGTTTTATGTAAGAGAGTTTTTTGAATCACAGATGTTCCAAGAACCTCAAGCAATCCCTGAATTTAGGTGTTTGCCATGGGTTCTGTTCATCATTATTTGGGTGCTCTAGAGGAATTGTTGCTTAGACATTAATATAATCTGTATGTTCATATTCATTTGTGTAGATAAATAGAATGCTTAATTTATTGTATGATTTAAGTTCTTCACCCAATAAGCATACATAATGTCTGTCGAATGTTTGTTATTAATTTGTGTGACAAATGAAAGATTTTTTTGGTCTCAGAAAGTAATCTGAACTGTTTAGATCTAAGCTAGATACTGTTTAGGATTAACATAATCAATGTCTGATTAAAAATTTGAAAATGGTTTCTCAGAAAAAGCAATCACACTTACAGGAAACAGTCCTTCACTGGAATCCCCACAAAAGAAAGGGAATGAAGGGGTGAGAGGGAGCCAACTGATAATACTCAAAAAAGAATGGGCTGATAAAGACGTAGGGTGACAGTTTCCATTTTTGTGTTCATTTCTATTCCTAATTTCATATAAAAGATGTGGGATGTAATGTTAACTAACACGTTCTTCAACACAATTCCCCATGCAAGGAGCAAGGAATAGGATCCTCCAAACAAGTTTCAAAGGTCAGTTGCATGAGTTTTGAATTGCTTTGTTGAAAATGATGTTTAGAAAATGTTATCTTAGTAATCATGGCTCAACATTTATTCAGAACTGTTTGGTTTGAATTAATTTCATAAACTTTTTTTTTATCTTTGCTGTCCATCGAAAATGTTTTTTTTTTTTTTTTTTGGGAAAAGGTTTATTTTATCATAGTGTACCAGAAAGATAAATCATCCCTAATTTTGAAAATATACATCTTATGCTTTAAAACATTATGTATCAAACACTCGAGCATATTGCTGCATCACTAAATTTAAGAAATATAAATCCTTAGCATGAGGGGAAGAGGTTTGGAACACAACAATGCATTATCTCAGGGAAATAGAAATAAACACTGCAGTTTGATTTATAAATGCAGATGAACTCTGTTCCCACCCTCTTAGTTTAATTGATATTGCAGTTGAAATGTAATTAGTCATGAAATAAGGTTCAATACCACCCCTTACTTTATGCAAAATCTTTATAAATATATATAATCATAAAAGAAAATAAAGTTTGAATATCTGTACTTGTGTCATAAACTACTGAGTTATATAGATAATCCAACAATTTTTTTTATTCAGCCACATATAGTCATGATTTGCTAGAAATTCAACTTTTGCTTAAGCTTAAGGATGCACATAGTCTACATGTACTATATGGACCAAACGCTGAAATTCTATTCTCCAAGTAATATTTCAGTATGTAATTATTTTGCTTTTTTATATGTATTTAGGATGGATGATGCCGAGGCCTGTTTTATTCTGAGCAGCCGTTGTGAAGTAGATAGGACATCATCTGTAAGTTTCTAATATCTACTTTCGTAAGTTGTGCTTTTTATATTAGATTTTTGTTTGATTTTTATAAATCTTCCAATAATAAATTTTGACCTTAAATTTTACTAAAGAGAAGCAACGATTGCTTAGCTATCTTTGCCTTAATATAAGAAAAGTTGCATTGTTGTATCAATAAAAAGTTATAATCAAGTAGTTCATACTAATCCTCTGAGTTTTCTGTTGATGGAAATAAAAACAGAACTAGACCTTTTTTTGTTGTTGTTAAATATATCCTACAATATGTAATTTTGTTAAAGTGGCCTCAATTTCCTCAACACTAAAACAAGGCAGATGGATCAGGCAGTCTGCATTAGAATCAGTTGTAGGGTTTCTAAAAAATATACATTCATGAAAATTTTATTCAGAGTATCACCGGTGGGAATCAGAAATCCCTATATTTTTAAAAGACCCCCAGGTGAGTTTGATAAAATTCGGTTTGATAATATTTGATTTATAGGGTCTCTGTGGTGTATTTTTTAGGTCAAAGTTCTATAAACTTATAATGAAATCAAATAAATTATTAAAGTTTAACTTCTATTGTTTTAAAATGTGTTATAATTTTATTATTTTTTAAAAGTGCACTATTCATGTTGACCGAGTACTGGTATCAATTATATTTTTTAAACCAGTAATCCCACATCTAGCTTTATTTGTGGTTCATGACAAATTAGAGTGCTGAATTACCTCTGGAGTGACTGGGAGAAAGGCAAAATAAGCCGAGGTCTTCAAGCACATATTTTGACGATTTCTGGAGCATCGATTAGGCACACTCTGTTGCACTAATTTAGGACTCTAAATCTTGAATGTGGCAGTCTCTAAGGTGGCCTTCCTTTAATTTTCCTAAAGTTCTTACTCATTCTTATAATTCCGAACCAATTTTCTCAACCTTCATTTGAAGAAAGCTGCTGTGATTTGAATGGTGTTCCCACAAATTTCTTATGTTGAAGTCCTAACTCTTAGTACCTCAGATATGAACATTGGTACTAAATCTGTTCAGAGGCAATCCAATTTTAATGAAGCCATTAGGGCAAGCCTTAATCTGCAAGGACTGATGTCATATCAGAATAGAAAAAAAAAAATTGAGACAGGCATGTATATACAACAGTTCCAAATTGACATGAAAGCAGCAAGCTATGAGCTTAAGAGAGAGGCCTGGAACAGATCGTTCCCTGACAGCTTTCAGAAGAAACCAACTCTGCCAATGCCTTGATTTCAGACTTCTATATTTTTGTTGTTTAAGCCATCCAGTTTTTGATGCTTTGTTATAGCAGCCCCAGAAAACTAGTAGTTGGGCAGAGACCAAACAAATGATTGGAAAACTTGCAAAATAGTTTATTTAAAATATGTATTTTAAAAAAACATTGCTCTCCTCCTTCTCCTCATTTACTAGGTCATTCAGACCAGATCCTCTTCAATTTACTTAAGCACTACTTCAGTAGTTTCTTAATTGGTTTGGCATAGTAGGTACTCCAAACATATACACTGAAAAAATGAGTTTGAACTGAACATAATCTTGCATTTCTATAATTATTTGACTTATGTAATTTTTTTCCCTTCGGGTGTAACTTAGGTATACAATACATTCAATCTTTCAGTGTCTTTAATGCCTTTGGGTCACAAGGGAGGTCTAAGCATGAGGAAATAAATACATGATATCTTCTAGAGTACCCTTTACAATGTAGATTCGGGAGCTTTCAGTTAAACAATTGCATTCTATTTCCTCTTGACACTCTACTAAGGTGATAGGGAGTGAATAAAATGATTGATACCCATAAGAACAGACGGTTTGGTTCTCTGTTAGAAAACCCATGAGAATTTTTGGAAACTAGCAAGCAGGTGGAAAAATGGCAACTGGCTGAGCCAGAAGGAAGTTGAAATTTAGGTTGAAAGAGGAAACAAATCAGAAGCAGGCTGCGTTCTGCAACGGAACCTCAAGTCTCAAGAGATAGAGGCACCAGATGCCTCTGAAAGTAAGGTTATAAGTAGGACTAAATGTACCAATAACAATTAAAAGTCTCTGAGAAAAGCAGATTCCCTTAATTTTTCCATACATCTATTGCTGTTTACTTTCTTAGCCCTGGGAAAAGAAGTTTACTGTTTAGAGAATTTGATCTAAGTATACTCTCCTTTCAGAGACACTCAGCATGTGCTAAAATTAGGGAAATTAGGATCCAGTTGCCTTACTGAATATCACATGCTTCTTCCTCCTTCCATGTCTTACAGAATCCTTGCAGCCAGGTTCCTATCTCCATGAACAACAGTGACAGGTTTATCTGAGGACATGGTCCATCTTAAGCGAAAATTCTATGTATATATATAAAACATAAATAATGTCTAGAGTTCTGCAGAGTAGTATCACAGATGATCACCTTAGAGTAAAACCCTCATGAAAATACCCCTGCATTCACTTGAGTTTGAGCAGCTTTCTAGAGCTTCTTTCCCACATACATTCAGACAATAGGAATTACCAGACATTTGAGAGAATTCCTAACTAGAAAAAGAAAGAATAAATGAATGAATAAACAAACAAAAAGCTTGCAGTAAAGAGAAATCAGAGGAAGTGTGAACAGCACCAAATAATTCTGGGCAAAAATATCAGTTTTAAAATATATATTTGGAAGATGTCACATAATAAATATCTTCATAGTAATATAAGAATCTGGTACATACATAAAACAAGAATAGTATGCTGTAAACCAAAACAAGTCCAAACAAAAGAAAGAAACATTTGGGGATCCAGCCTAATATAGAGTAACAAATAGAAAATTCAATAAAAGGCCTAGAAGTTAAACCTCAGGGCCTTGGAAGATTGCAAAATAGTAAAATGAATAATAATACTTAATAACAGAAAAAAGGGTCGAAATGTGAGAAAATTAGAAGATTAAGCAGAAAAAGCAATATATACATAGTCAGAATTAAAGAAAGGGAACCTAGAAATAATAGTGAACAACATTATTGAAAATGTAATCCAATCAAATTCTCCAAAATCAAATTGTCAAATTCAAAAAGTCCACTTGTTATAGGACAATGAATAGGAAAAACCTAAGTGGATTAGAGAGAATGAGATAAGAGAAAGACCATTAAAGGTAGAACTAAAATTAGAGCACAGATAATAAGAAAAAAAGAAAAAAACATTTAAAGTTCAGGATGGAGAATATGTGTCTTCAGACTTCTTGATGGTAATACTAGAAGCCAGGAGGCAAAAGGAAAATGCTGTCAATATTCAGAAGAAAAATAATTTTCAACTTAGTATTCCATATCTTGGCAAAATTTTAGTCAAGTAAAACGTTTGAAAGAAAGGTATTGTAAAGATTAAAGATTTCTGGAGATGTGCAACTCATGGAAATTTGCTACAAAATGTTTTTTTTTTTTTTTTTTTTTAACTAAAATCAAGATGTGAGCAAGGAAGAAGATGACTTAGGTTAGCCCCCAGAGGAAGGAGAGTAGAAATTTATATGGGTGTGTTGACACAAGATTGTAAACCAGCAAACTGAGCAGCAGGCCCTGACCACAATAGAGAATGGAAGAATTCCTCTGAGAAAAACATGAAATTCATAGATAGCCTTTATGATGTTGAGATATGTTCCTGTTATCCCTAGTTTTTCCAGTGTTTTGAACATAAAAGGGTGCTGTATTTTGTCAAATGCTTTTCTGCATCTATTGAGATGATCATATGATTCTTATCTTTAAGTCTATTTATGTGATGAATTACATTTATTGATTTCCTTATGTTGAACCAACCTTGCATCCCTGGGATGAATCCCACTTGATCATGGTGCACAATCTTTTTTTATATGTTTTTGTATTCGATTTGCCAGAATTTTATTGAGAATTTTTGCATCTATGTTCATTAGAGATGTTGGTCTGAGGTTTTCTTTCTTTGATGTGTCTTTGCCTGGTTTGGGGATCAGGGTGATATTGGCCTCATAGAATGAGTTTGGAAGTGCTGCCTCTTTTTCTATTTCCTGAAATAAATTGAGGAGTATTGGTATTAGTTCTTCTTTAAAGGTCTTGTGGAACTAGACTGAGCTTTTCTTGGTTGGTAGGCTTCTGATGGCATCTTCTATTTCATCACTTGATATTGGTCTGTTTAAATTGAGTATATCTTCCTGATTCAATCTGGGCAAATCGTTTGTATGACTTAAGAAATTTGTCGATAGCTTCAGTGTCTTCTATTTTATTGGAGTATAAGATTTCAAAATAATTTCTAATTATCCTCTGTAATTCTGTAGTATCTGTTGTGATATTACCTTTTTTTATCACATATGCTGGTAATTAGAGTTTTTTCTCTCCTTCTCTTTGTTAGCGTAGCTAAGGGTCTGTCGATTTTTATTTATTTTTTCAAAGAACCAACTTTTTGTTTTGCCATTTTTTTCATTTGTTTCTTTGTATGTGGTGCTGAGGATTGAACCCGGGCCGCACACATGCCAGGCGAGCCACATCCCCAGCCCTCATTTGTTTTTTTTGTTTCGATTTCATTGATTTCAGCTCTATTTTAATTATTTCTTGCCGTCTACTGCTTTTGCTGCTGATTTGTTCTTCTTTTTTCTAGGGCTTTGAGATGTAGTGTGAGGTCCTTTATTTGTTGACTTTTTCTTTTTTTAAGGAATTAACTCCATGCAATAAATTTTCCTCTTAGTATTGCTTTCTTAGTATCCCAGAAATTTTGATATGGTAGAGTGGGGGAGCATGGGAGGAATAGATGAATTCTATATAGGAAAGAGGGGTGGGAGGGAAAGGGAGGGGGGCAGGAAATTAGCAAGGATGGTGAAATGTGATAGACATCATTATCCAAAGTACATGTATGAAGACACGAATTGGGTTTCAAAATACTTTATATGCAAACAGAGATATGAAAAATTGTGGTACATATGTGTAATAAGAATTGTAATGCATTACACTGTCATTTTTTTAATTAATAAAAAAACCCCATGAAATTCGTGTTACCTGGTGTAGTTGTGTATGTTGAGAAGAGATTTCCATTTCTGGCCAAATGTTTCTCATTGAATTTTGCCCCCTTAAAATTTACATGTTGAAGCCCTAACCTGAAGAACTTCAGGATTGGACTGTATTTGGATACAGGACTTTTAAATATGTAATGAAGTTAAAATGAGGCCAGTAGGACTGGTCCTAATCCAGTGACTTATATCCTTATAGCAAAAGGAAATATGGATACACAGAGAGACACTGGTGTGCAGGCCTATGAAGAAGCAGTAAGGAGGCAGGGATCTGTAAGCCAAGGCCAGAGGCCTCAGAGGAAACCTGCCCTGCCCTGTCATTACCTTGCTCTTGGACTTCAAGCTGGAAAACTGTGAAAAAATTAATTTTTGTTGTATAAGCCATTCTGCGTGTGGTATTTTGTTATGACAGCCTGAATAGGCTGATCCATATTTACAACTATAAGGAATAATTAGAGAATTAAAGAAATGCCAAAGTAGAGAATTGCATCTAGAGAAAGACTAATAACTCAATATTTGGAAAAAAATAGTGCCCGCTATGCTTTATTATAATAATAATCATATAATGGAATACTGAGTATTGATCTTATCAGAATTATTTTTTAACTACATTCAAAGGAGGTAGGAAATTATGTTTGAGGATGGAGTGAGGGTGGGTACAAGAAAATATGTTCTTCTCTGACTCGAAGCAAGTAGATATTTACAATTGAAAAATCATGAAATAGTAAGAGTCATATTTAGATATGGAGGCAATAAGAGAATAATTAGAATTAGGGATTTAAAGTGACTACCTCTATGGAGTGGAAATATGGCATATTCTTGTCATATGACAGCAAGAGGGATCTGCTATCGTATTTTATTAAATTAGTAAATTTGCCTTTTTGCCCTATGTATATACAGTTTTCATAATAGTTTTAATTATGTAGAATTTGGAATATAATTTTATCTAGGAAAAAATGTCACTATGGTAAAAAATGAGACTTTTTATGAAGAAGCAAATGGGTTCCTCTACGTGTCAACTTTATGTAACCCTTCGGAGGACAATAAAAGAATGGGCATATTTGCAATTGAATTATATATATTTTATATACTTATATATTTTAAAATTCATTTTTCATCCCAAAACCTGATGAGATTATGCTATCTTATTCACACATGTGATTTAGGAGAAGGTACAAGACATACTAAGGGAAATCTAGGAAAACAGGTATAATTCAACAGCTTCGTAGTTTCTAACAACAGTTCAGTGAAAGCGGTGGTGTGTGATATAGCTGTGGAAGGTTCAGCAAAATAGCAAGGGGTTAGTAGATTTTGGGAGAACAACTCAATTCTTAGAAATCCAGCAGGGAAGTTAATGTCACTGCTGGGGCATCTTGAATAAGGTCTATGAAGAGAGTATCACTAGGTCCTAGAAATAAATAGAGTTTTAAGTTTTGATAGTAAGATAAGAAAGAATCATATCCACATGAGGCTCTGAATCTACATCTTAATCCCTTTGGCCAACTGGAGAGTCTCTCAGATGTTTTACACTTGGTTTTAAGGATCTCACCGAAGTGTCTTCTGCCCTTTGAAAGACAAATTTTCAGGGACTTGTTATAAAAAGGATGGCTGACTATTCCTAGATTTCTCACATCTGTACGCAACAATTGGCTTTAGTCATCTCTTTTTAAAATCATTTTTACATGTAGGTGGTGGGCACAGGAATCTAAAATATTTGACTTGCATAGAAATAATAAAATCTAGGCAAATTATGCATTATGTTAAATAGCAAACAATGTTAACATAGAGAACACCATATTGCTTGGTAATGAAAATCTTACATTTTATTTCTTAGGAAAGAGTTGACTAATTGCTGATGTAAACAATACTACATTGGTTAAACAACTCCAAAATTCACAACCCTCTTTCTCCTTCTCCAGCATTTGGCTTTAATCTATTCAGGAGCAGTAGAATCACTACTTTTGGACTCCTCAAAAATAAACAAACACATCTTTTCCACAGTTTAGAAAATATCTAGAACAGCTCCCCCCCCCCCCCCCCCGAGGGCTTAGTACAAAAATTTTTCTTTTCTTATTATTTAAATTCTTCTGTTTGGGAAAAAAGTAGATGAAAAAAAATTTGTCCTTTGTGACTATCCAGTCTTGTTACAGTTTAGTCATTTCACATGCAGTAAAGCTTTTATTTTTAATTTAGAAAATGAACTTTTTACTTTTACTCTGATCAAATCAGTGTCACCATAATTTTCACACGCTTCCAGTGTGTGAATTAGTATAATCTGTAATATGCGAGAAAATGCATTTTAAAAATCTGTATAGTTCAATTTTTGATATTAGGATTTATTATTATTATTATTATTAATTATTATTTTGGTCTGGGTATTGAACCTGGGGTATTTGACCACTCAGCCACATCTCAAGACCTTTCTATTGTTATTAGTATTTTTATTTTGAGACAGGGTCTCACTGATGGGGCCTCCAAAAATTGCTGGGCTGACCTGGAACTTGATCAGCCTCCTAATTCGCTGGGATTACAGGCATGTGCCACCACACCTGGCTTAATATTAGGTAAAATTGTAAAGGACTTTTCCTAAATGTGGTTATAAATCATTCTGATTTTTTAATATTATTCTCTTTGGCATAGTATGACATTTGAAATATGTCAATGGTATATTATTTTGGAAAAGGACACTTTCTGTTGTTATTTCTTAGTGTGAAAAATTAAATGACTAAATTCTTTTGTTACTTTAAGAAAATGGTTTAACCAGGAAGAGCACTCATTGCAACTGTAGAACTGATTGTGCACATTTTCCTGATTTGAGGAAGGGGGAGTTCTGAATAACAACTAAATGAAAATTAATGGGGATTACAAAGGACTCCGCTTTGGAATGGACTACATTTCATGAGAAAACTATGTCTATATAAAATTTTTGCATTGTTTATAGGAAAATCAATTTGGAAGTTCCAGAGCAACTACCTTAGTCATTTTTTTTCTCTTTATATTGAATGACCAAAATCATTTAAAAAAAAAAAACTCATTGAGTATAGTTTCACTCATGTCAAAATGATTTCTGATTATTCTGGATTAATGTTATTAAAACAATGAAGTACATGATATATACTTTTTAATTTAAAGAAAATGTATACATCTCCTTCACATAACACTTAAATATTTGAAACTTAATACTATTTTTCTACAAATCTTACATTTTTTTATAGGGTTGGAGTTTTAGTCAACATTTTTACCATTAGTATGCATAATTTAGAACAAATTTTCAAGTCTATTTAATAAAAAATGAAAAAAGGAATGAAACAGGTTTGACATTTATTGAGTAGCTTTCATATGGTTAGGCATTTTGTGCCCATTAAGACATTTCATACAATTGTTTCATAGATGAGAGAACTAAAGCTCAGAGGTATTAATTAGATTCCCCAGAGAGGCAAAAACTGGATTCTGCCCAGTTCAGTCCAGCTCCAAAACCCCTTACTTTACAATAAATTACTCCCCATAGAGATAAGAGCTTACTGTTCAAATGGCATTCTACTTACATTTGCAAATAAATGTCATGCCACTCTTTAGAAATTATAATCAGAATAACTTATAGTTAGGATTCTAGGCATCTGCTTTTATTCTACTCCTTCTTATCCCCATTCTATCCCTTAAAAGAATATGTTGACTTTGTTTCCCCTAAATTATTAATAATACATTTGTATGTCTGTCTTATAAGAAAAATGGCATTTGTTTCCCACTTCTTTTCTTCAATTTTCACTGCCAGTTTTCTATTTCCCAATTTTGGTCTTTTTTACATACATTTTGACATTTTTAGATACCATTTAAATTTTTTCTTTAAATGGAAAAAGTGGATAAATTATTCTTCCTATATTATCTATTTTTTGATTCTAAATGTTGAAACCAACAAATGGTTAATTTTTAGAATGTTGAAAAAAGTGGATAAATTATTCTTCAACATTTAGAATAAATTATATTTCAATATTTAGAATGTTGAAAAAAGTGGATAAATTATTCTTCCCATATTATCTATTAATTGATTCTAAATGTTGAAACCAACAAATATTTAGAGCTGTGTGACTACATACATGAGGTTGCTTTTCAGTCCTCTTTTCTTCTGTTCCTTCACCATCCTTTTCAATTTTCAATATCAGGTGTACATTGCATGTGTCTGTTACCTTTCATTACATTTTAGGGATAGATGGGTAACTAGTTATAGATATGCTATTTGACACATCTCTGTCATGCCTTCATTTATTGTTTACACTGTCACATAATGTTTACATGCCTTAGTGATTCAGCTTCAAATTTTCATGAGGTGAGTTGACATAATTTGTTGCATGTTGCATGTGGTATGTTAAAAGATTACTCAATCATAATCTTTTAAACAGGAAAAAAATAGTGCCCCAATACAACACTTTCCCCATTTTAAAATATTCATCCCATCATTTCTCCATTCATTTATTCAAAAAATATTGATTGAGTATTCCATGGCCCAAATACTAACATACCAGCTGAATATACAGTTCTGAACTTGACAGTAAAGTTTACTGTTTTTATGGAATTTGTCTATTTGTAGAAGTGAGAACCAAAATCCGAATTAAATAAGTATATAGAATATTATATAGTGATAAGTTTTAAAGAACTGGGGAAGAGTTAGAAAGTATTGGGAAAGGCAGATATTTTATATGAATTATTAATTAAACTATTTGAAACATTAGCTTAAAACAGTCATGAATCTCATTAATTATTAAGATAAAGGACTCATTAAACATTGTGTACCCATCCCACTGGAGTATGATTATTGTACCTATTACTTCAGTTCCCTTTTTTTTTTTCCCTATCTATTCTTTCTTCCCTTTATGCCTATCTTCTTGAAAAAAGTAGCACGCACCATTCCAACCTATGAACTCCTTAGGCACCTGCATCAAATGTGACCTAGTGGAGATCATGTTTTTAGTGGTCATTTTTATTACCTTCTTATTTGCTACATTTTGTTAAGTTATCAAGTCTTTTTATTTCTTTTTTTATCCTTCATGATATTCCCTTCCTCATGTGCTTTGGTCCATTTATTCTTTGTAGAATTCATTTTTAACTCTTAGGCCATTTCATTTCACTTTCTTTAAAAAATCTCTTCCTTTTTCAGCATATTTTAAATATTAATCATATCCAGGGTACTTTCCTGGGGAGACTTTTTACTTGAGTTGCTATATTTGAACAATATGACCAATGCCTAGAGTTTAATTCTGATGAGGTTGAATAGTGTCCTTTGCCTCTCAAGCCCATATGTTGAAGTCTTTTTCCTGATAACTCAGAATATGATTTTATTTGATAGGGTGTTTACAGAGACAAGATCACTTTGGGCTGTTATGTTAGGCCTCAATCCCATATGAATGTTGTCTTTGTCAGGAGGTAAATTTGAAGACAAATCCCAATGAGAATGCCATGGGAACATGAAGAGGAGCATCTTCAAGCTAAGGAGGAGGGAATGGAACAGTCCTCAGAGGGATCCCACTCCACTAACACCATGATTTCAGCCTTCTAGTCTTCACAATGACCAGATGATAAATTTCCATATTTAATTCTTCTCACGTGTGATACTTTATTACAGTAGCCATAGCAAATCAGGACATATTTTAGTACTAGAATCTGGTTACATACTGCTGTGTGAAAAATGCCTAAAAATATGGAAGTGGTTTTACAATTAGTTAATTGGTAGAGGACGAGTTTTATGTTGAATGACAAAAAAGTTTAGATTACCTTGAAACAATGTTGATAGTAATGCTTATGTTATTGAAAATTTGGTGAGTGCTCTATAAAGAAAAGAGAAATATTACAGTTGAAACCAAGATTCTCTTTATTGGTTGTCTTAGAGCAAGCACATCTATTGTCAGAAAGAGAATCTTGGTAGAAATATGAATGTAAAAGATGCTTCTGATGAAGTCTGAGATGCAATTGAGGAACTTGTTATTGGAAAGTGGGGAGAGTTGATCATTGTTCTATGGTGGAGAAGACGTGGCTAAATTGTGTTCTATTGGATGGAAATAGAAGTTGAGAGTGATAAACCTGGAAATTGAACTGAAGAGATTTCTAAGGAAAGTGTTGAAGGCACAATCTGGTTTCTTCTTGCTATTTTTAGTAAAATGCAAGAGGACAAAGATTCATGGAAGAAGATTTTGAGTATAATGGTTGGATGTAACGTGATCTGTGATCTGTCCTACATTTTAAAAGATCACTTTGGAGGCATTACAGAAAGTAGACTAAGTGTATTAGGAGATATAAGAAAGAAAAATAAAGAAGAATGACCAGTCAGAGAAGCTGAAGAAGAATAATTTAGGTGAGGGAAAATAATGGCTTAGTTTAATGTGTAGTAGTTAAGATGATGAAAGATAATTGTAGGATATATTTCGAAAGTAAAGCTGATGTAATTTGTTATTATCTTGGATGTAAGTTTTAAAATAGAAGAGGCAAAAATAAGAACTGTTATGTGAAATTTAAATAATACATCCATGCTTACTGACATTCAAATGTTTAGGGAGAAGCAAATTTTGAGAAGGAAATAATGTAGTCAGCATATGATGTTTGAAATACCTGTGGGATACCTAGCTACAAATATTAAGCAGGTATTTGGATATATGTATTTGAGTTTCTGATTTTGAAATTGTATTTCTGGGAATTATAAATATAGAAATGTACTTTAAAGATACAGGACTAGATGGAGTAAGTCACATAAGGATTTGCATGTAGTTGGTGAAGAGGAGTCTTTGGACTAAACCCAGGTGTGGTGCAATGTTTAGAGGATGAGAATCCAGGTTTTAAAGAAAAACAATTACGGAACAAATTCAACAGAGAGTGGGTCTGTACAAACTGAGTGCAAGATGTGTTTAAGAAAGAAGGAATACTTCAGAAGCTTTGTACTGAATGTTGATCACTAGATTTGGGAAGCTAGATGTCATTAGTATTCATATAACAGTAGATTTTTGGTGAAATATTGGGTTATTAAAACCTGAAATATACTTCCAATAAATAGGAAACTGTGCTGCCTCAAGCCATCTGGGAGCAGTGAGTGTTGGAATAGCTCTCCCACTCTAATGCTTAGAATTCTGGACAAAATATGTAAAACAATTATTTTCAGACTGAACAACAGGCAGTATGAGAGTGTGATCTATGAGGGTAAGGAAAACAGTGAGATCATCCCCAAAACAAACCCCACCTTGTACCTGGAGGCAGTTATAAGATTCTGGTGCAGAAAAAAGATAAGTAAGTGCTTCATTGCAGTTTCTCTGAGCTGAGAGACAGAGATGTGAATTGGAGGGGAGGAGATTGTGAAAAGGCTGGAATGCCTGGAGCTGAGGACCAAGAGGAGGGAAACTGTGCATGAAAAGCTTCAGTATTCTGCATAGGGGACCCTTGGAAACTTGTCTGAATAACACCGCACACATATTCAGGATGAGAGTACTTGAGGTTAGGTAAGGAATAATAATTAGGAAAAGAAAAAAGCAGGAAGATGCAGAATAAGAAATAAACCTTGTGTGCTGTTAGGAAAAATGGATTTCTAATCCAAAAGTGGAGAGATCTCCTTGCAGGCCTAGATAGTCATGAGATACTCCAGAAAGGCCAGTTCATTTTAAGTGTGCAGGCAAACCATTTCAGAATAATAATACTTTAAAAATAGCTCAACAGAGCTTAAAAATAAGGCTTGATTTTAGGAAAAGCTTGTTTACAAGTAACTACCAAGCAGGGTGTGATGGTGCATGCCTATAATTTCAGTGGCTTGGGAAGATGGGGCAGGAGGATTGCAAGTTTAAAGCCAACCTCAATAACTTACGGAGAACCTGACTCAAAAAAAAAAAAAAAAAAAAAATAGAAAAGAGCTGGAGGGGTGGCTTAGTGGTTAAGTGCCCCTGGGTTTAATTCCTGTTACCAAAAACAAACAAACAAAACAACAACAACAACAACAACACACATACACACACACAAATTAGTGCCAAAATTAAACTCAGCAATCATTAGGATGATAAAAATTTGGAAACTCAACAATCTAATGTTGAAAATGTTTAGCATCTTAAAGAATTACTAGATAGGCAAAGAAGCAGAAAATATATTTGGTAAACTGGAAGAAGAATCAATCCATATGAAAAGGCATACCAATTAGAGATGATGAAAAAGCAAGTCTTTTAAAATAAATTTGCAGATGTATTCACAGAATGTGAATGCAAACATGAGCACATTGAAGAGAAAAATATTTTTTAAGAAAGTAACAAAAGCAAATGTAAAATGCTTATAGAAGTACAAAACATCCAGCATCACCAAAGTGATCATACGGAGAGAAGGAAAACTAGAGGTATCATACTTTCTGATTTAAATACATATTTTAGAGCTACAGTGATTAAAAATGTCTGGGACCAGCATAAATGTATACTGACATACATACTAATGGAACAGATTGGAGAATTTAGAAATGAACTTATGCATATATGCTCATCTTTATAAAGAGAATTAAAAAAAAGAAAAAAAGAGAAACTCAACAGGTGGAAAAAGTAGCCTGCAGAATGGGAGAAAAGAATGTTCAAAACTATGTAAGAAACTCATAGCTTAATAGCAAAAAAGAAATATGTTATCTGGTAAAAAACAGGCAAAAGTTTTGAGTAGATTTTTTTTTTTTCATAGAGATTTGTTCGATTTCATATGACTTCTTAATCCTCTTTTTAAAAACATGTTTGTGAGTACTTTTTCGGATTGCCTGTGTATTTGATAATGACTTATTTACTTATGTTTATTAATTTATATTTTGTAATCCAGCTTTACTTTATAAACGAATGAATTTAAAAAAGGAGTCCAATATCTATTGGTACTGAAATACAGTCAAAATATATCATTATGTCTTTTGCTAAGTGCTACAGATATATTTCATAAATTGAAAATTGGTTTGAATGTGACCTTTGATAAGAGCAGTATCTTCTCATTTTCTGGGTCATGAACTCCATTTGAAAATCTAATTACAATTGTCATAGATGGGGTTGTAAATAATTCATGTATAAACTTTCATCTAACGTGTCTAAAAGTTTTCATGGGTCATTAGGATTCCAGCAAAAACAATCCTGCCACTGGTAAAGTGATAGAACACCAACAAATTTTTTTTTAGACAATTCAAATTATAAAAGTTGAATATTAGGGAGAAGTTCTTTACTGATTTGATTTTTAGTAAAACTGACTTCAGGGGAAATGTTCAGCTTTCAAGGAACTATATATACCCTGTTGACCCAATAGTACCCTAAGGTACAAGTACTCACAATCAGTAGCTTCAATTATTGGTCAGAAAAAAGGTGAATTATCAATAGGGAACCTTAAAACTCATTCATCTCATTCTCAGCTTTTAGAAGAATAAATTTAAAAATCTATTTTTACGCTTTTTTTGTGTATATTTGGAAAATATTTATTTTCTATTTTTCAGGTGACATTTATGCTATAGAATATTGCTTTTTACTTTTCATCATTTAATTCTCTCCTCACAGGATTATTATGGTTTTTTTCTCTTTCTTGGGAGGGCATATAATCAAAAGGAAAAACTTGGGTCTGCTGAGGGGCCTACCCTTCCAGCATGGACTGTGGGGAGCTTAGGGGTGCAGAGAAACCCCTCTAGAGATGGCTTTAGAGAACAGCTTCAAGAACAGGGTCTGCTTAATTGCATGGCAAAAATAGTTTTATACTGGGTATTGGCCAATTTACATACAACAGCCATGATAGGCCAGAGTTGATACACAACATATCATCTTAGGGAAGTCCAGATACCAAGAGTTCAGAAACTGCCATGCAGGCTGACCTTGCACCAACAGGGCAATAACTTCTTGTCAAAAGAGCAACGAAATTGTGCTTGCCAGTGTTCTGACAGCAACAACAACTATCCAAGCATAGTGTTCTATGTTAGGACTTCCCTGCTGCACAATGATCAAGATAAATAATCCTCCATGAGGGTCCACGGTCAGGCCCTGCAACAAGGGTCTTTAGGATAAAGTCTTCATCTCATTTATTCCTCCATTGGATGGAAATATACATTAAGTGCTTTCTATGTACCTCATACTCTTTATATTTTCATTTATATTATTCATGCTGTCACCAAGAAATAAATACTGTTCTTCTTATCCATCTGTGAAGTACAAATTAATGCTAGGTGCTAGGGTGAACAAAATGTAGGCTGGCCCTTGCTTTCATGGAACTTGAAGTTTAGTGGGGACTAACTTAAGAACAAACATTAAAAATTCGGTTAGTTTAATGGTTTGAAAGGTTAAATCAGAATATAATGGGACCACATAATATGGACTCCGATCCTAGTTGAAATGGCCTCTCTGACATGTGGCTTTTTTGAGTGAAACTCACAAATAGGGTTCTCCCAGGAAAGATTGTTATGGATAGATGGTTCCATATCAGAAATGCTTAAGAGTGGAGAAATGTATATTATCACTGGAATAAAGATCACAGAGTCTAAGGGAGTAGTTTGGTTATATTTTAATAAAGGGTGTTGTAAACCTTGTAAAGAAGTTTGGACTTGATGCTAAAAGTAATGAAACTACGTTAAGACTTTATGCTGTGCTATGTAACAATGAGGTTTTAGCTTGAAGGGGTATGGTTTCTGACAAGAATACAGAATTAATCAAGAAACATAAACTTGAGATAGAGATACTGATTGTGAGGCTATGGGCCTTGTTCCAAGCCAGAGATAGCAATTGTGTGGACTTGGTTGTGGGACTTGGGCTGGAAAAAAATTGAACATATCAGAGCAAAATTTAGAAGACATAATCAACAAGACTTCAGAACTCAGTAAATACAGGAAAACAAGCGAGGGTATGGTTTAATAAAGGGTGTCGTAAACCTTGTTAAGAAGTTTGGCATCACCTAGTATGCTCTTGGGGAAAAGGTTAGATTATTATCAGGAAGATAAGTTCAGTTTGAGAAAAGAATGTCAAAGCACAACCAAAGGCATGGGGTCAGAGAAGAAAGAATACTCAGGAAAGCATTAGTCTACAGGTGAAATACTGCCAAGAATTCAGTAGGTGGGTGGTAGTGGGGGCAGTTAAGAAAGGAGACAAATTCATTTTCTGACAACCAAACCTGTCCTAAGAATCTGGTCTGTAGTCACTTTATTCATGTATTTTGTAATGTCTAGAATGAAAATTAGAGCCCAGTTTGTGACTCTAAAAAGCACATACTTTTTCCACTTTTTCTTATTTCAGAGAAATAGCTAGACTTAATGTTTCATATTTTAACAGTTTTAGGTTTATAGAAAAATTGAACAAAAACATTAAATATTTACCCACGGCACCCCAACATACCTCATTTTAAACATCTTTCATTAGGGTGATATATTTTTTAAACTTGAAGAACCAATATTTGTTTATTACTTACGTCCATAATTTACATTAGGATTTTCTCTTTTTTTTGTATATTCTATGAGTTTTCACAAGTATATGATGGTACGTATTCACCATGGCAGTGTAATACAGAATAGTTTCATAGTCGAAAATATGCTCCACTTTTACATCTCTCTACCCTCCTCCTCTTCCCGAGTGGCTGGTAATCATGAATCCTTATGACTGTCTCCCTAGTTTTACATTTTCCTGAATATCATATTGTTGGAATCATGCAGTATATAGCCTTTTTAGATCAACTCTTTTTTTCCTTTTAGTAGTATGCATTTGAGCTCCTGCATATCATTCCCTGATATGATAGCTTATGTTCTTTCCATTGCTGACTAATTCATCTAGTTCATTGCATCCATGTAGCATAAATTGTTTATCCATTTACCTATTGCAGGGTGTCTGGTTATTTTCAAATGTTTGCAATTATGAGTCAAATTGCTGTAAGCATTTGAGTGCAGATTTTTGTGTGGACATAAATCAAATGATTGGTAAATACCAAGGACCCCAATTGCTGGGACATCTGTAAGAATATATTTAGTGTGTTTTCTAATGTTTTCATTAGTGCATTATAGTTGTACATAATATTGGGGCTCATTTTGATGTAATTACAAGTACACAGAATATAATTGCTCTACTTTAGTCCCTAATACTTCCTTTTTCCCTTCCCCTTCTCCCTCCTTCAACCCCCTTCCTTACTCTTCTGGTCTCCATACTATTTTTTATGATATTCCTTTTATATTCTGTTTTTCTCCCTATCTTCTGTATGTGAGAGAATACATTTGCCCCTGAGTGTGATCTCTGAGTGTGATTTATTAAGTTAGCATGGTGTTCTCCAGTTCCATCTATTTCCTAGCAAATGCTTGTGTACACTTTGAAAGTTAATTGTTTTTGTATTAAAATCCACTTAATTTTACATTTCAATAACTTTAAATTTAAAATATAGCTTTTCTAAGTAGTTCATATTTGGAGATTGCTTTTCTCTCGTATGAAATCTTGGGGGAGGGGGAAGATACCATGAAGGTAGAAGGGAGACTACTAGAGAAAAGGAAGAAGAAGGAGATCTGGGAGTGGTGGGAAGGAGTGTATTAGGGATAGAAATGATCAAAAATGTTATATGCATGCACAAATATGCCACAATGAAGCCCATTATTCTGTATAATTTATATACTAATCAAATTTGAAAATCTAGAAAAATACTTCTATCATTCTTATAATCTTTGCATTTTAATATGTGTATTCGACATATTAAAACATTTAAAGTCATTTTCCTGTGGAGATTTATTTAGATCCACCAAAAATGCTTTCTGTGGTTCCCTCTTATTTTTTTCTCTCTAATTCCCCCTTTCTACTTTTTAATTCGATTTCTTTGTTGCAGTTATTAAGTGTAATAATACTTCACATAGATTATAAAACTCAAGAAAACATATTTTTTTCATTATATAGACATATATATTTTAATTGAGAGGAAAACATTATTTTATAGTCACTCAAACATTAACCACTTTTGATACTTTTCTTTGATTTCTGAATTTCTAACATTCCCCAGTATCCTTTTTCTGAAGTCTAACAAATTTTCTTTTGCTTTTCTTGTGGTGTGATGCCGATGACAGTACATTTGCTTAGATTTCTTTATTTTATTTTATTTATTATTTATTTTAAAATTTCTTATTTTGTTTGTTCCTTTTAGATGTACCTTGTATTTGAATACATGTCCAGGGTAACTTCACATCATGTACAACCACAATAACAGGATCCTAATTAGAATAAGGTATACTCCATGTATGAACAATTTGCTAAAATACATTCTACTGTCATGTATATCTAAAAAGAATAGATTTCTTTATTTTAAATAAATACTTTATTTCACCTTCTCTGAATATTTTCTCTAGATATAAAATGCTGGCTGTTTTTTTTTTTTTCCTTCATTCTGAACTTTAGGACAATTATACCATTGTTCCTTGGGTTAATAATTTCTGATGTGAATCCTTGGTCTTATGACTCTCTTTCTTTTGTTCTGTCAAGAATTCTTGGAGTTTGCTGAGCTCCTTCAATGAATGTGTGTGTGTGTGTGTGTGTGTGTGTGTGTGTATGTGTGTGTGTGTGTGTGTTATAAAATTGAGATATTTTTAGCTATTCTCCAAATCATTGTCTGCCTTTTTTTCAATTTTGTTTTCTTCCTGGGCATCCACCTACATATGTAAGAGCTTTCTTACATTGTTTCATAAGAGACTGAACTCTGTTGCTTTGTTCTTTACTTTTCTCTTTGTTTTATGAATTGAATAAGATAAGTTGATCTATGATCAGATTTGTAGACTCTTTCTTCTGTCTTCCTTTCTTCTTCAAAGTCTGTCCAGTGAATATGTTTCATAAACATTGGGTTCTTTTATTTGATGTTCAAAATCCTTTCTATTACTCTGGTTTTGCTTTCCTTTTATTTGTAACAGGTATATATTGCATTACTATGTTGATCATAGTTGTATTAGTGGATTTTGTTTCTTGTCTGATAATTCTAGCATCCAGACAGTAAAGATTAACATCTATTAGTTATCATTATATTTTTTTCCTATGAAAATGGGTCACATTTCCATGGCACTTCCTATGTTAA
Source organism: Callospermophilus lateralis (assembly GCF_048772815.1). NCBI lineage: Eukaryota > Metazoa > Chordata > Mammalia > Rodentia > Sciuridae > Callospermophilus > Callospermophilus lateralis. The sequence continues at coordinate 84,646,116 of NC_135317.1, forward strand.
GCAATTTTGCATTGCTTGTGGGTATTGCAGGTATTGCATCATGTTGTGGAGCCATGAATCCTTTTGTTTTCCTCCAAAAAATGTTTTTGTTCTTTTTAAGAGGGAATTTCATTTGGTTTAGCTCAAAATGCAAAATTTATCACCCTGGAAGTTGAAAGTAGCTCAAATATCAGTTCAGATTACAATTATAACCCATGGGCATGAATGACTTGTGGGTTAGCCAAAGGTGTATAAATGTATACATAATATATTTGGTTTCTCTTCTCTGTCTTTCCTTTTTTCAAGTCTGCTTCCCTTCATATGCCTGGCTCTGTTCCCTATTTCTTCTTGTAGGCTTGCTATGAAGTTTTTATCACCCTGTGTTGCTGTGATAATCACAGCTGCTCTCAGGTCAAAGCAACAAAACTGGGGAAAAATATGACATGTAAGTTTCTTCCTCCCAGTTTTAGTTTCCCCCAATAACTGCCTATTTTATTTCATTTTTATCCCTTGTGTGATGATTTTATAGATTTTAATCCAGAGCTTATAGTTGTTATCTGCAAGAAGTACAATTTACGATGAGCTTACTTTTCCTTATTGGTAGATTTCCTAGCATCTGGTATTCCCTCCTTCATTATTAATGTTTCATTTGTCTGTGGTGTCAGGAAGCAAATCTCATTTTAATATCTTCTTGCTAAGAAATCAATCCATGTTCTTTAACTTTTATCCTTAGTGATACTACTCCTATTATTAAGACAATTCACATATAAAAAAAAAAAAGCTTATGTTTATCCAACGTTAGCTCACTTCCAGTTTTTGATAAGAGCTTTCTATGTGATATATATGTATTTGTATAAGATAGAAATCCTATAAGGTAGAAAAATATATTTTTCAAATTAGCAACTCTGCCTTGTCCAAGTCCAGTCAGGTATTAAGTGTCAAAAGCAGGATTAAAATGCTAAAATGCCCATTTTCTTTAACATAACACTAAACAAAATGAAAAAAAAAATATATATATATATATATATTACTTTAATAGTGGTTTTCTTTCAATTTCTTCCTTACCATTCATGTTTTTTACTTTTACTGAAAGAAATAACAACCACCAAGCACTCCTGAATGACCTCTAATCTCTAACATCAGATTTTAATGTGTTACATAATCAACAGATGCCATTTGGTGAATCTGTAGCATTATTAGAGTCATCACCATGTACTGATTTTTTCCTGAGTATGCACATCGTCCACTGGAGCTATTCTGGACTTCTATTCATAAATATTTAAATAATTTGCAATTACAATCTTAGTTTAGGCTGCTGTTAAAAAATATAATAGAAGGAGTGGGTTATAAACAACAAAAACTTATTTCTCACAATTATCTAGACTAGAAAGCCTGCAGTCAAGGTACTAGGGGAGTCAGGTAAGAACTGACTTCCTAGTTTATAGACATTGTCTTCATATTGCATCCTCCTATGGTTGAAGAAGCTTGGGAGTTCGATGTGGTCTATTTCATAAGAACATCAATCCCATGAGGGTAAGATGCTCATGACTTAATGATCTCCAAAGGCCACATCTTCTAATACCATCACAGTTGGAGTTGGGATTTCATCATATAAATTTGGGGAGCAGGGGGAGACACCAATATTCAGTCTAAAGCAAATACCAACTTTTATAAGAACTGTTTCTTTCTGCATTTAGATAAACAATCCCTCATATCTGCCTATGCTTTGATATTCCTTTCTTTCCCAGCAATATGTCAAATAGAACTTTCTATGATGATGGAATTGCTCTATATCTCCACTGTCCAATATGGCAGCCACTAGTCAGATGTTACTTTGAACATGTGATGTATGGGTAGAGTAGAATTTTTTATCTCAGTTAAATAAAATTTAACATCTGCATGTGACTATTGGCTACTATATAAAACATCTTTGTGCTTCTTTAAAAAAATGTATTAACTATAACTGTGAGGCATAGTTCTCTAAAAATCTGTCTTGATTTATTTAATTCATTATATAATTATTTAGGGTGTGAGTATTGTAAGATTTCATTTTAAGCATGAATTGGATTTTTTTAAGTTTTACCATTCACGAATTTTCTATTTTATTATATATACAAGTTTTTCTTCTTTATACATACACACAGTTAAATCCATTAACCTCTACTGTTACATAAAAATGTGGAATAATGTGTCCTTTAGATAAATGGTCACTGTAATTGTTTTCCTTTTACCATTCCTTCTAAATATGTTAATAATATCAGTCAATATTTTTTTCTTCCATAGAGATTGCTATTAGGTCAAATTTTGTGTTAGTTGTGCTGCAATTCTGGAGGCTTCTGACTCACAGGAGTGTTTTAGAAAACTTTTTTTTTTTTTTTTTGCATTTGTCTACCTATTCTATTTTGAACTAATTGCTGTAATTAGTGCTGATTGAAATAAGTACTGTTACCCTCTTCTTCAGTTACTGTTGACTCTTACAGTTTACCGTTACCCTTTTTTATTGTGTCCTCAATGTAAATTGTCATGTTTGTACACGTTTTGAACTATGGAGTTGATCACTTAACACACCAATTGCTTGAATATTTTTACTTTATATATTTGAAGCTTTTAAATTATTTTTAAAATTATTCTCATAATATTTTGACTTTTTGTCATTTCAGGATCATCAGACTATTTTGAGAGCATGGGCTGTAAAAGATTTTGCTCCAAATTGTCCTTTGTATGTCCAGATATTAAAGCCAGAAAATAAATTCCATATCAAATTTGCTGGTAAGTTTTAATCCTGAATGAGATTCTTTGAATTTCTTCCAGCTCTCATTGTAATTTAAAAGCTGTGTCTTTGAAGTTAGTAGCAACTAAATGTATTCATCCTACAAAATAGAAAGGATTTTCTTTTTTATCATTTACTTGTTGTAAATGAATTTCCTCACTTTATTGTATGGAACTATAATTTGGGGAGAGATCCTTTACTTTTAAATGTAACTTGGTGACTTTAAGAATTCAGCTTACTGGATAACTTTGTAAACCTAAGTTGATTGGCAGTTGTAGGTTTGTACACAATAGAAACACACATTTCAAATGCTTTCTTCATTTATCCTTAAGTAGACATGTAGAATAGTACTTTGCTATAGATTATTTAAAACACAGATAAGTTTGCCCCACTATAGAATAATGTATTAACATGTTTTGGTACACTTAAATAGATTTAATTTGGGGGTGTAGACTTTGGAAAATTTTCAAGAAAAAGATATCTGTGTGAGTTTTTTGAAAGCAATACTTTTAAGAGAATTGATCACATGAGATTTTTTTTTCCTTTGAATTGTTAGGAAATTGAACAATGAAGTGGTGCTTGATTATTTTTTTCTTAAATGCTTCCATGGGAGAAAGGAACTAATTTTAATTCAGGCAGTAAATCACATACATATTGTTCCCCAAATATAACAACTGTATTGTGTTTTATATTTTACCTTAATAGCCTGAAACTTCAAATTTATTATAATGTAGGTAATTTTAGCAATGTGTCAGCAAAATGTTTTTCCTTCAGAAGACGTGTTCACAAATGTTAAAATGCTTGCTTGTTAGCATATGATATTGAAATAAAAAATTCTAACCCTAAGGTTTTAAAATAATAATAGGAAAATCAAGAGATTATTGCTATTCTATTTCTTCTGTTTTATATATACTAGCCTTCCATTGCATCATTGTTTTTTTCTGAAAATGTAGAGTGAATAACTTCAAGTAATGTCTTTCATACTTGGCTGCATATTAATACCTGTTTGGAAGACTTTTTAAAAGTAATAATTAGAGAGATTCTGATTTAAATGGTCTGAGATAGTGCTAGGGCTTCTTTAATCCTATTGCTTTAACTTAAAACTAAAAGTACTTCTTTTGTAAGTGATCCTGTGAACAAAGTGGAAAAATACAAGTAAAGTAATCCACCTACTCCCTGGTACACATATAATTAACAATGAATAAATGTCAATAGTTTATCTAAAGTACCTTTTTTATCACTTAGGAAAAAAAAGGATATTTTTGAAAATTTTTCATTAAACCTGGGAATTATTTGCTTTGACAAAATTTTTAGGGTAGCGGTAATGACATGGCACTATGCAAAGTTCCAAAAATATGAATTTAAAATTCTGTCCTATAGTGTAATCTTGATGCATGCAAATTAGTATTCTGAGCCCTATTTTTCTTCCTTATGAAAGATCATAATATATATGGTATTTATGCTTCATCAGTTAGGGTTATAGTTATGTTAAATAAATACTAATCTAAAACACATTCAATGTTCACTAAATGAGTATTGAATCTAAATTTTAAAACAATTACAATGTGTGGTTTGGGAGGACAATTTGTAATATTGAATGTTTCATAACTAAAATTGAGAATAGACTTCAGTTCTTCCTTCCTTCTGTAGTAAGCTATGGAAATACTCTCCTCAGATCAAACTTGCTGAACTAATCTATTTTTATATAAAAATACAGGCATTATTTGCATTGATCTTTTAAATTTTTAGTTTACAATTGTGAAAATGAGTGAAATATTAAAATTGTATCTTAATAGTTTATCTCAATATTTCTCATTTTGACACCTGTTGAAATTTGAGTAGTTCTTTTTATATTATGAAATGATGTAAGCACCCTTGTTTCATTAAAATGAAATATAAATGATATATAAGGTTCACAAACCCAATATAATGTATTTTTATAACAGTATGAGCTTTACCTTTACAAGGATAGTATATTAAAATGTTGCTCAGTTTGTGTGGATGCTTAAAATAGTAGTCCCCATGAACCATCCTCCCTGAGTGTGTGTCACATTGCAATGGGACTTTCTGGCTTTTTATCCACAAAGAGTAGAAATCTACTTCTCCAGCCTTGAATATGGTTTTCCTTGTGATTTGCTTTGACCAATACACTGTAACATATGATATCATAAGGAAAACACTGAAAAGCCATGGAGCTTCTGCTATGTACTCATACTAGGAGCTTTGTTTAGCCTCTCTGAGGATGGAAAGTCATGTGTAAAGTGAGGCATATCTATCCCAGCATTGTGCCTATTCAGCTCCCAACTTCCTTACCCATCAACTCACTGAATCATACTAACCAACACTATGTTGAGAAATAAGTTTTCTTTGTTATAAAGCATAGGGATCATTTGTTTTTTAGCAATAGAATGCTAACATCATATGTGATAAAATAGTAATTGCTTTATTTTTAAGTCATCTTCACTGGATGATATTCATTATGTTCCTAACCTTGCATTTGCCTGAATATTAAATAAACACTTTTATAATTTTCACAAGATATGGAATTAGACATTCTAATTTCCAGTACATAGCCTCTTTTTTATTTTTTTTAATATTTATTTTTTAGTTTTGGGCGGACACAACATCTTTGTATGTGGTTCTGAGGATCGAACCCGGGCCGCATGCATGCCAGGCGAGCGCGCTACTACTTGAGCCACATCCCCAGCCCAGTACATAGCCTCTTAAACTTCCACTAAATTGTGGAATTCCTGCCATTAGTAAATGTAATGCATTTTTGAAAGTGAATTCATTTTATTAAAAGATGTGTAAAATGGATAAACTCTACTTGTTTATGTATTAAACATTAGAGAGCAAAACACAACAACAACATAGCAATTATTATTTTATGCACACTTACAATTCAGACCTTTTATACTTCTCTTGTGAAAATGAAATTATTGAATTATTACATTCTTATTTGAATAAATTTTTACATGAGTTTTTTTTAGATGAGATTTAGACTATTAATTATAATTAAAACAGTCTTCTACACTTTAATCAGATCCAATAAGAAAAAGTTCTGATCCATGTGGTTTGAGCAATAGAAAAGATACACTTTCATTCATATTACCAAGAATGGAAGCTAAACAAATTAATATAGAGGGAGTCAGGAAGAATAATATTTATAAAAGATATCTGGATATAAACTTAAATTCACTATAAATCACAGGCAAATTCACATAACTGAAGAGCATAATTCACAGAATATTTTCCCTTTTTATAATAAATTTATCAAAGTACGTGATTAAAACGAGACATTCTAAAGTGAGACATTTTTGGTGAAATCTTTGTTCTACTGTGTATTAACTACAGGACCTCAGAACTCTTTATTTCTCTAAGCTTGTGGTTTATGATTTATAAAACCTTGCAAGAGAAACTACCCCATAGGGTTTTCATGATTGAAGAAAATATTTTGAAGAAAACCAGCCACCAGTTAATGATGTCTGTCAGGGTAATTGTTATCACTAATATCTTGAGTACCTATTTCTCATCCTCATGACAAATATTTATCATAGTTATTGCCAGGAAAAATAACTGAAATATTATTACAGCAATTCAAACAGTACATGATTCTGAGCTTACATATATTTTCCTAGAGAATAGAAAAGAAAGCTATTTCTCCAACTCATATTATGGGACCAACATTGTCTTGAAAAAAATTCATTAAGGATAGCATTAGAAATGATATTTAGAGACTAATTTAATTGGTTAACATAGTTAAACATTATATAAAATATGTTACCAAAACAAACTAAATAATCTATTTTAAAAAGAATATATCACCAGCAAGTTAAGTTATTCCTGAAATAGATTATCGTGTTAACGGAGAATGATCACATTATCTTTTCAATGAATGCAGGAAAAGTATATGAAAGAAAATTCAGTATATATTCACAAGCAAAAATATAATGATAGCAAGAAAACTACCGAGAAGCTAGGAACAAAAACCTCCAAACCTAAGGGAAGTTATCTTCAAAATAACCCAGAGAAAATAAACATTGAATGATCTCATATTCAAAGTATGTCTTTAAAATTAGGAACAAATAATGGTATCCATTAAAACGATTGTTTTCTATTTTTCCCTAAAATCCTACAGATTTTTGTAAATATGGAAAAATGCAGAGAATAAATATTAGCAGGCAAGAAATAAAATTGCCATTTTCTACATGTTATCAGATTATGTTAAGGAAAATTCAAAATAATTTGCTTTTCTCCCTTTATACCTGTTTCTTGGTGGATCTCATCCATTTATAAGTTTAAATTTCTCCTTCAGTATCCACTGTGAGCTTCAGTCTTGTATCTCAAACTTATACCGTCAATATCCCCTAGTATATTTTTAATAGCCATTTCAAAATTAAGATATCTAAAAACATTTATTGATTTGTACTGGTCTAGAACTTTTCACTCTTCCCCTTACCAACTTAGAACTTAAGCAAAAACCTATGAGTCATTCTTTCAGCTACTATTTTCAATATATCATCACAACCTGTCAGTTATACTGCCTGAATTTCTCAGCCTTATATTTGTGACAATCCTAGTCCACACCTTGATCATCTCTTATTTAGTTATTCCAAAATATTTCCTTGTCATTTTTTTTCCCTGGGTGTTCACAAATTGATCTGTGAGCTCACTGCTTCTCTTTGAATTCCCCTTCACATATGCATTTGTGATTACTGCTGGGCATCATAGAAGGACAGCTACAGATTTTTTCCTTCATTAACAGGCTAAGCTCTCTTGCTTCCATTTTTTAGTATACAGATGATGAAATTCTAATTATTTTATAGTATTTTTATTTTTAAGAGTGTGTCTTATGGATATTTTGGGTCAATTTTCATAGTCAAAAGTCAAATGGGAAGGTTACTTTGGTTATGCTAAACCAGAGAAACAGTGGGAAACACTTTACCAATAATTTTGAAAGAAGTGGCAGTTGGCATTGAAACATGACAGAGGTAATGACAGTGTTTGGTAGATATGATCAATGTAAAATATGGTTGTGTTTACATTTTGTATTCTCTGTCAACCTGTTATAGGACCAATAATTCTAGAAAAACCTCCCCAAGGTCAATTAAGTGATCTAAAATAACCTGGAAAAAATATGCCTCCATGTTATTGAGCCCTTCATAAATAATTTCCTCTTATTTGACAAAACATGATGAAAAAGGTAAAATATAGTTTTCAAATGTATTTCTGGAGTTCCAAAACTATTTCCTTCACCATACTTCATTCCAAAAATAATCATTAAACAATCTCAAGCATACACCACAAATAAGTAAGTAAATATATAAATAAAACCAATGTGAAAAATGTGTACATTACTGAGAAGAAAAAAAAAAAACAAAGATAAAGAAAAACCTTGAATGACCTTCAATGAACTTTAAGAACAAACTGTTATTCAATTATTCTTTTAATATAAAAAATTCTTACTTTCTGTCTCCTAGTTAGAAGTTACTCAGAAAATCAATGAGAAGCAAATTAATGTTATACTAATAAAGTAATAGCTACATTTAGGTTAACACTCTATTCCCATCTTTTGTCAATATTCAATTGTCTTTTCTTCCTCATTTAATTTTCTTTTAATTATTGGGTGAGTCCTTTGAAAATTTTCTATTTAACTAATATAAAAGAACATAAAAAATCAAACTGGCAAATTTTCACCTACGAGTAGGGCAAGGAATATAAAAATCTATTAGTGAATGCAAGTGTGAATTGTCTGAATTTTTTCTGCATTGATTATATACCACGTGTAACAGAATTGATTATTGTTCATGAATGAAAGAAAGAACCATATTTCAGTAGTAAAGTGTTGACTGAGTGAAACACTTTTTACTTCACAGTTAAAACATGCCTAGAAGAATGAATCATTATAACAGAACTGTAGGAGTTAGCTTTTTCAGTAATTAAAAAAAAAAAGTAATTACAATGATAGTTAAAAGTACAGCAAAAGTAAATATATTGTAGCAATATCATCAGTAATATTTTAAAATATACTTTTTCTTAAGGGAGATAATATGACTGCCATTATAGAAACAGTATTGTTTAAAATACATACATACATGTATGTCTTGGAGAAATGATCTGAATAAAAAATGGAAGCTTTGTCACCATGTAGTTTTTACTGAAGCACCAGACATTTCAATGCCTTTTTTCCTACCCCCCCCAAAAAAAGAGAGTGTGAAACTATTTCCAAGCAATATAAATATTGGAAATTATCTTAGCTGTTTCTAAATAACATATGGATATGCAGGCTTGACTTTCACCAAATGGTGAAGTGTGAGTTTTTCATGCTGAAACATTTCTTCATTTCCCATATAACGCCCACATAGACATCATTTTAAACTTTATTCTTACAACCTACTTAAGAACATAATGCTTTGGATTTCTATATTTTCAAAATATAAAACACCAAACTTTTGAAAATTCTTGAAATTTAAGATGGAAGTCATTTTTCTTTTTATATTACTGTGGAGATCAATGGAAACTACTTGATCTAAGGTCATATTTAAAGACAGAACTATCAGGAGTCTTTAATTTTTTTTTTTTGTATTTCCTTGTTATTTTCTTTTTTTTTTCTTGAAAAGTTATCAAACTCACATTTTTAATTTAAATAGACAATGAAGCTATATTCATTCCATCTACATTTAATGATCGTTAACATTTTGCCACATTTGCTTGACCTTCTCTCTTTGTACACATGCATACATTTTCACAAATGCTTTTACTCAGTGCACTTTCCTGAGAATTGTTAAATTCTGCTATACGTGTACTGTACAATAACGTTTTTATTCCAAGCAGCTGATAAAAAGCCTATAAATTCAGTTCATACTCAAATGGTGTTGTCATAAAAAATGTTCCTAAAAATTTTAAGTTCAGTAATTACACAAAGTTTTACTTTCACTATCTTTAATTTTTTCATTTAAAATTATTTTGATTGAAAATTTTCAGATCTACAGAGGAGTGATAGTGATAGTTGTGAAAGTTCTTCTACAACCCTCAGGTCCCACAATTTTCCCCAATGTTAATGTCTTATGTAATCATGGTCCATTTCATCAAAATAAGAAATTAGCATTTGTTAAGTTGTAGATTATTTTTTAAGTGAAATTTGTTCGTAGAGTTCATTCCTTCTAAAAAATTATTTTAATAAGTTGTTTGGTTTTTCTTTTTGTGGCATTTAAAATTTTAATATGCTGGTCAATTATATAGCCAACCTATCTGGCTGGTTCATTCTCTTTGACATATGAATAACGTGATACTGAACATTAGGTATTGCAAGTCATCTTCATGTGGAGCATTTATGATTTAATTAACTCAGCATTTTTTATGCTTCCCTCCATTAATTTTCTTATATGTTTCTCAAGCATAAAATTTCATGGTCTGTAAGAGAAGAATATTTACAGTATTTGGAAAATGGTAGGCACATTCTATCATATGCTAGACCTATGATTTTAAGTCCATAAAGTAGTTCTTAGACACAAATGCTTTTTGAAGAGGTCAGGTATGTCTTTTTTCATTCTCATTTACTTATTCAAACTACTTTCTTGACTTTCTAATGTGAGAAATTTGTTGTTCCAGGTCCTGCTGATACAATTATGAATACGATGCTCTGTCTAGGCCAATGCCAACTTTTATCATGTCCCTACCTCACATCCTTTAAAAAATCATTAACACAGTATACTTTTACATGCTGTCCAAGAAATCAGTTTAACTAAGCCTGTTCTTTCTGCATAGATTTAATTTTACCTTGATAATTCCTCCCTTCCACTCCTTGCCACTTTATAAATGTCAAAACATGATTCCAACTATGCAGTAGTTTCATTTGATATTGCTTTATATTACAGTAAATCCAATGGACATGCAACAAATAGTTAATATTTTCATGGTTTAATATAATTTCATCACTGAAATTCATCACTGCCTTTGCTTTGAGAAAAGTATCTTAAAATGTAATTTTTGACTCTAAGAATGAATTTTTAGTAGCAGGACAGCCAGCAAATAGCAATGATAGTTATTATAATGGGATGGTTATAAAATTAAAATTAAAATTTGCCTTAAATAGTAGTTCATAGGTGCTTCATATTATACGTACACAAAATCCAATAAATGTATGTGTGCTTGATTATAAATTAGATTTTGCTTAAGTCATTAGAATTTTGTTGGAGAAGTAATGAGAGGCTAAAGATGGTATTAGATGAAGGCATATAGTTTTATCCAGATAACACAGTAGCTCTAGGGAAAATATGCAGTGGAAAGGACAAAAAGAATCTCATAGGAGTGATTATTTAGGTATCTGTTATAGTTGTTCAGGTGAGAGATACTGAGAAATTGAACAAGAGTGGTGATAATGGAAATGGAGAGTGAGAACAGATTCATGAAACACTTCAGATATATATTGTAGATTTAATGATCAGTTGACTGTGAGAACCATGAGAGTGTGAGAAATCATTTTATCTTTGCAACTCTTATTTTTTTGTATATTCTCACAATTAATAATAATTCTGTTATATAAGGAACTAATTGAATTTTAGTTCCTTAGATATCTAACAGTAGAATATCCATTTCTTATCGATATCTCTTCATTGATAATATAGTACCTGACATATAGTATTTTATTAATATAATATGAAGAGATCAAAATATCCAGTAATGACATTTTAAAATAATACCATAAAACAGTAAAACAAAACTGTGGCAAAAATATATATATGAAATAGTTTACAATATACAAGTAATGTTTGATCATATTGACACATACAGGTAGAATCTTAAAGAGGGTGAAATACAGAAAGAGCACCAGAAGTCAAAATTTAAATCCTTGTGATCGTTTCTGAGCATTAGATTATATAAACATAAAATAAAAGTCCAAAGGCCAGGCTAAAAACCACCAGGGACTCATAAGCAAAACAATCCTCAGAGCACAAATAGGATGGAGAGACCTTCAAATTTTGAAATTCTGAGTGACCTTGGTGATTAGCCAGGACATTTGAAATTTTGGAAGAAAAATCATTTGGCAGTTAGGTTCAACTATTCCCTGCAGGCAAGGCTGTTCTAAATCAGTCAGTATTGGAATTCTCTTGATATATAATAAATTACCACTATCTTTTTGGCTTAAAATAACATAAATTTATTATCTACCCCTTGTTAGTGTCTTAGCAGTCTATACTGAAGATATCTGATGTTTTTATTATCTCATCTGAGGCTAAAGTTCTTCCAAGTTCACTTTTTGTTTTCAGGTTTCAGCTCATGGTGGATTTCTAATGGAGGCTCCACTTCCTAGAACCTGCCCGCCTTCCTCTGCTACATGGCCTTTTATACAAGATGGCCATTTGTTTCTTAAAGGCCTTAGGATAATATTTATTGTAACTTTGACATTGTCCTTTGACAAAGCACTAGTCTTCTTTTAAGATCAAGGCCAACCAAGGTTATTCTCTTTCTTTACTGAGTAAAAGCCACCTGACTCAGCTTTTTTATATATCAAAACTTAATCATAGTTGTATAATCTATATTTACATGCGCTGTCCACATTCAAAAACATGATACAAGATGTATATACCAGGAGCCTTCGATCTTGGAAGCCATCCAAGAATTGTCTGCCAAAACTGGCCTTGCAAATTTTAAATAAAAGGCCTTGGAAGTACCAAATTCACCTTACCCAAAACAAAGTGCCATATTTTTAGAGAAAGAAAACAATTTCGGGGCCGGGGTTGTGGCTCAGTGGCAGAGTGCTCGCCTCACACGTGAGAGACCCTGGGTTTGATTCTCAGCACCACATAAAAATAAATAAACAAAATAAAGATATTGAAAAAAAGAGAAAACTTTTCAATATTGGGTAAAGTAAAATTTACATTGGTCAGTATCAAATTAAAAATTTTTAAAAAGCCAATAAGCATGAAATTTTAAGGGATAGTGATTGAGGTAGAAATCTAACTTCCAAAAAATATAAGAACAGAAAAAAAAAGTATGTTCCCAGATTCATTTGATTAGGTAAAAAACATAATGGCTAAAGAAACTTACAGACTGATATTTATTATGAATCAAGATGCAAAAATGTTCAACATAGCAAATCAAATTCAGTCATATTTAGACAAATACATTATAAACAAGTGGGGCTTATTTTTGTGGCTCCACAAGTCATATGCATTTAAACATCAGATAGAATTCACCATATTTGTACTCTAAGGCGAAAATAAAGTACATGATCACATCACTTTATACAATAGCAGCATCTGAGTTTTAAAAAGTCAATAAATATTTTACAAAAACTTGTGCACATTGGAAGTAGAAGGGAACTAACTGAATTTTTAACTCTAATATTGAGGACAAATAAAAAATGTCTCCTCTTCTTCTGTTGACCATCATATGGGTCCTAACCTTTGTAATAAGGCAGGAAAAATAAATCAATGAAAAATATATATGGGAATGGAAATAGTGAAAATGTCTTTATTCATAATTCAAACCAAGATTTCTATATAAATATCAGTGAATCTAATAAAAATGATTTAATGTCTGAGGATTAATTAATGCAATGATAATTTAAACATTTAAATTATATTACCTTTATAATTGCATCAAAATATGAAATTCTTGGAGAAAATTTATTAAAATATGTGCAGTATAAGTTAAACTATAAACATTACTAAGAGGATGATTCAAACAAATTTAAAACAGTGAGGAACATACCATTTTTATGTATTGGAAGACTCAATATTGTTATCCTGTTAATTCTACCCAAATTAATCTATAGAGTCAATAAAAGTTATACAAGACTCTTTGAAAATTTAACAACATGATTGCACAATTAATATAAAAATGGAAAGAAATAATAATAATAATAATAATGACTATGAACAAAAAGACACCTGTTGTAAAATTTATAGTACCCTGTTTAAATGTTCACTCTAACAGCAGAATATTCAAGACAGCATGGATTTATCATAATTATAGACAAAAACATGAATGGAACAAAAAAATACAGTCCAGAAGTAGATTCAGCTATATATTTTCAAAAATTTCCAACAAAGATGTCAAGTTAATCCCTAGGGTGCTGGTGTTCTTTAAAAATATTTGTGGATCAACATAATATCCATCTGGAAAAAAATATATACTTTTGGCCTTACTCTACAACATAAGCTAAATATTAACTTGAAATAGGTCGTATACTCTTGTCTATGACATGTACTGATGAGATGAACTGGGTTTAAAAGAGCTGGCTGCAACATTAAGCTAAGAAGGCAGCAAAAAATCACACAATACAGACATAAGTTTTTCAGATTGAGGGAGGGGTGGCTCTGCGACCTTAAGGTCGACTTCCACACTGGCAAGAGCACTGGAAAAGATAGAGAGCATGAGCCCAGAATCCCTTTATTTTATTATGGGAGCATCAGAGGGAGATAAAGTTTCAAGAGTGGAGTCTTGCTTCATGATGTCTTGTGGTCAGCAGATTGATTGACATCTTTAGGAATCACACCCATCTCAAGTGCTCTGTAGTATCTTAGGTAGAGCTGGAGAGAGGAGTGCACCTGCATCATGTGATCAGTCTCTTGACAGGGAGTTCCAAGAGCCAGGCCTATTCTCTCAAGAGGCACTATGTGCTACACAATCCGCACACAGCCCATGGACAGCTGTTGACAATATACTTTAGATTAAAGGACAGGCTACAACATATCTAAAAGAAAACATAGGGGAATATTCTCAAAATTTGGTAGAAAATATTTCTCAACTTATAAACAATAATAACAAGAACAAAAAAATAATAAGAAAAAACTGAAAATTTAACCTTCATCAGAATTAACCCTACCATTCTTTACCTATATTATTTAAAGAAAGGCAGCCCTTAACTAGGAGTCACAATGAACACATATGGATAAAATTTGCACCCAGGTATATATAAAGAACCTGCAGAATTTCAATATTAAGAATCTAAAGTAGTGAGTTGCATAGGTAGACTGAACACTTTACACACAAGAATAGGACATGAAATGGCCACTAAGAACCTGAAATTATTCTCAACTTCACTAAGTAAAATGACAATACCATTACATGCACAGTGTAGTGAAGATTAAAAGAACTGTGTTACAAGTGATTAGTCCTCTCTTGTTTTTTTTTTTTTTTTTCATGGCTTACATTCTAGTGGGGAAGATGGTGTTGAGCAAGTAAGAACTTACTCGATGGCTTAAAGAAGGGCATCAAGGAGACCATAGGAATAGAAATTTCAGTTTTATGTTAGGGATGTGTAAGCTATAAGTGAATTGAGAAATTATTTAATCTCATTTAGGTGAATTAGATTTCAATAATTCCTGGGTATGAACATAAAATAGGAAGAACCTGTTGTGGGAGATGGTGTAATGAATCCCTAGGATCTGAAAAATTACAATGTGCCTGTAACGGGATAGCAGATTTTAGGACTAGGCACTAGGAAAATAGGCAGAAATAAGATTATCCAAAAGTTCATATTGTACTTGTAGAATTGTGGATATTTTCTTATAAATAAGAGAAGGAACTGAAGATTTTTCCAGCAGAATATCACATTAAAATGTTAATCCTTAGCATGCCTCTCTGAAGGTAATAATAGGAAGGGCTTTACAGAGCATAGGTGTTTGTGTATTTCTTGTAGAACATAGTAAAAGAATACATATTGTGAAATCCACAGTGGAGGGGGCATCGGCTAACATCTCTTAACCCAATTCATGAATGTCTCATGAGGAAATAATATGAGCTGTACATAAAATTTAAATAAAGGGACATCATTGTTATTTGTAGGAGTAAATGTAAAAAGAAACAAAATATGTAACCATCTGAGAATGGTACGTGAAATGAGTGAATGTGGAATTCACTATTATCTGATTATAAATTATTTGCAGTTATATTAGAATGATGAGAAATACAAATGAAATTAAGAAGATAACAAAATTTCTCAAAATAAGGTAATGCTTCTATTAATCCTCATATATGATATTATATGTAATTTTTATAAAGGGATATTTAATACTAGTTAAAAGGTATGTTTATGATGGTTGTTTTTAATTCATTAGTGATCTTTTTTATTTTCACACATTTTTCCCCAAAATTCCAAATGACCAAACATAATTAATGCCATAATCAAGTTTCTGAATGGTTTTATCTAAGCATGTTATTTATTTAACTACAAGAAGGGGTTATATTATGTCAATTATCATTACTATTCATAAAAGTTAATATGAATTTTTGAATATATGAAATCAACAGATTGTTTCACAATATAATTTACGATCAAATCTCATTTAATATTGTAGTATGTCCACATCCATGGTGCCAAGTTCTCATTTAAGCTCGCAAGCTGTTCTGCATAATAAATCATAAGGACTAAAACCAATGAATCTGCCAATAATTACTTCCTTCTTGGGAATGTTCATTCAGTTTCTGATAAGAAATGAAAAATAAAGCAATTTAAAAAACAGCATTATTTTTAAAAAATCCCTAAGGCTAATGTTATTAGTGGAATTTCTAGGTTTAATTGTATATGTACTTGTGTGTTTTTTTATACACAGTGCCAATTAATTCTCTGGAAATATATAAGTTCCCCCTTGCACAATTGGTCAATATTCCTTTTAACTTTTGCCCCTTGGTTTAATAAAAATTAATATGAGAACTATAAGGTTACTAGTATGGCAATAAGGGTAAGTGATGTTGACATAGTTTGTTTTTTTTTGTTTTTTTGTTTTTATCCAGAGATTGAGCTCAGGGGGTCTTAACCACTGAGACACATCCCTAGCCCTTTAACTTTATTTATTTATTACATTTTGAGATGAGTCTCGCTAAGTTGGTTAAGGCCTCCCTAAGTTGCTGAGGTTGTCTTTAAACTTCTGATCCTCCAGCCTCAGCCTCCTGAGCAGCCAGATTACAGGTGTGAGCTACACCACCCAGCTCATATAGTGTACTTGAATGCATTGTTCTTCTAAATGCCCTCTTTTTAAAATATTGTTTTTAAAGTTGTAGATGGACACAATACCATTATTTATTTATTTTTATATGGTGCTGAGGATCTAACCCAGGGTCCCACACATGCTAGGCAAGGGCTCCACCACTGAGCCACAACCCCAGCCCCCTCTAAATCTCTTTTTATAGGTTAAATTCTTTTTTTATATTTATTTGTTAGTTGTAGTTGGACATGATACCTTTATTTTATTCATTTATTTTTATGTGGTGCTGAGGATTGAACTCAGGACCCAGCACGTTAGTTGAGTGCTCTACAGTTGAGCCACAACCCAAGCCCCTAGGTTGCATTCCTTTGGCTACCTTCTGGTATGTGTATGTATATATAAAAATATGTAAATATATATGTGTATATATATATATATATATATTCATATATTATAAAGAAATAATAAAGAGGAGACAGAGAGACAAGGTGCAGAGGCAGGGAAGGTGGCAGAGTGGCTGAGAGGCCAAGCTGCCAAGCTTTATTTATATCAATAGGTTACGTTAGATCATTAGTACCATAGCTACATTATTGTTTAGAGTATCAGTAAAGTTGCTTATTCTGAAGTTACATTTCACAGTTGCAATATGCAATGTTAGGAACTTTGTGCAGTTCTCAAGAAAGTCCATTGTCTGTTATCTAGCAAAAAAGTTCCTTTATTCCCAGGAACTATGTGCCTGCAATCAAGGTCAAGGTTTGATGACGTTCAGAGGCTTCTCAGGGCATTGCCATACCAGCTAGACATTGCAAATATATTTTCTATATTACTAGTTCCTAGGAGACATTGCTGGGCATTCTAAGGGTGGGAAACAGAGTGCCTGTTACTGAGAGTTTGCTCACCAGGGGAACACTTCCCTATACATTTCCTTGGCCAGAATCCCTATAATATATTATTATTTATGATTATTATGCATGTATTATTTATTGCTGCATAACCACCTTAAAACTTTGTAGAATAGACAATAAGTATTTATTATCTCCCAGTTTCTGTGTTTCAGGATCTTGGGAGAAGTAATAATCAGGATATTTATGATGTTGCAATGAAGATGTTGTTGGGTCAGTTAACTGAAAGCTTGATGTGGCTAAAATGTACTTTCAAAAGAATTTCACATTCTTGGCAAGTTATGCTGACTGTGGGGAAGAAGCCTCTATTTCTGTTTGTGTGGATCTTTCCTTAGTGTCCTCATGATGTGGCATCTGGCTTTTCCTAGAGCAACTGATCCGAGGGAGAACAAAGCCTTGGATGACACTGGGTTTAGTACCTGGATAGGACACCATTAGTGACTATCCTAGAGACTAGCAACTACAGGCCTATTCAACTGTTTTCCCAATATTTAGATGAGGAAACTGAGGCATAAAGAAATTAAATAAAGCATGGATGTTGCTGTACTAAGTGGTAGAGTGTGGACTTGGATCTATATTCTGTTTGCAAGAATATATGCTGTTTAAATATCTGTGGTATTGCCTCTAAAGTTCATTTTAATTTTTAGTTTTTGATAAACATAGTTGTACATTTTTATGTATCTATTTTTTATTTAACTGTATGATCATTGAAATATAAAATATTTCCCTGATTTCTTATTTTCTACAGAGGAAATTACCTTTCTCATTGTGATTTATAGGGATTTTTCATATCCTAAAATAATTAATATTTTGTCTTTATATATTGCATTTTTACCAATTTGAAAGTTGTCTTTGGGTTTTGATTATGATGTTTTCAAGTGATAGAAATTTTTTCTTTTTTTTTTTTTATTCAAATGTGTCAGGGTGTCCTTCATGCATTTAAATGATCTGGGTTCATCAGTTAATAGTTCAAAATAGACTTTTCATATTTTTTTCCCTAAAGTTACTTTTTTATGACAAACTTTTTATCAACCCTATGGTAAAAATTAGTGTGTTGATAATGACTGATATGTCAAACTAATTTTATTTCATGGAACATGTTGTGAATATCATGTTGAAGAGTTCTGGACAGCAGCTAATGTGGGTAGTATTGAGGAATGGTAATCTGTAGATGGTATGGACAAGTAGACAAAACATTTGAGTCAGTTGTCTCATTAAATTATCCTCATTTTGCATTAAGAAATACATTTTAAACTGTATATGCCTCCTAATGAACCTGGAACTTCTATATTTTTGGTATATTGCTTAACTCAGTCTAGTAGGTGAATACTTAGAGCTATTATCAACTGTCTACCTACCTATATGTATCTTATTGTCAATGCATCTGTAAATCTTATAATTCAGAAAGAATAGATATTTATAATTCAGAAAGAATAGATATTTTTGAGGGATAGGGAAAATAGACTTGATTGTAATGGGCAATTTCTAAGAGACAACCAGTGAACAATAGTGAGTTCTTACTGTTTAGTACAAGGGATGCTCCCATTGAAATTTTGTTCAGAATGGTAGCAAGATACCAAAACCAACTACAACTGATTGTATTTGACAAGCACAAGTTTGGGTTTGTTTTATTGTTTCTTTGGGGGGATCCTGCACATCATGACATCTTCTTTCATTAAGGGAAAGGTATGGATGCATGTCAGTGCTTATTTCTATTTATTGAATTTTATGAAGGCAGGAACAAGCTTTACTTGTTATGGGACTTTATGTATGCTTTTCCAGGTCATTTAAATCTGAAGTAACAGGGTTTTTATTGTTTACAGTGTTTTTTTGTTTGTGTTGGTGGTAGAACTAACAAATGATATTGTATAAATTGAAGAAGCACAATGTGATGATTTAATTTACTTATTTTATAAAATATTAACAGAAGACAACACTCTCATCACCTCACATAATCCTTATTTTGTATATGTATATAGTGACAAATTTGCTAAGATCTGCTATCTCTTAGTAAATTTCAAGTATCTATTTAGAATTCAGAAAGAATAGATATTTTTGAGGGACAGTATTCTCAGCTATACATTATTTATTGTTCTATAACATAGATAATAATAGCTATGCCATTAAATCTAATATGAAAATGGATATAGTTGTCCAGAGACTTACTTGGTTAAAGATCAAAGATTAAAACTCGTCTGATTTCAAATTCAATGTTCCTTCAAATTAAGTAAAGGACAACATTTTCCACATTTTCCCACTTTATGTTGTATTTCTGCAAGTATTAAGCTAGTGTTATATTTTAATCTTTACAGAATGTTTGGTTCAACAGTTTCATTTTCTGGTTTAGTGCTTAAAAACTTCCTGAGAACATGAGAAAGATACATAGTATAAGGTATGTCTGGACCTTGTAACCATCTTATGATTCCAGTCTTACTGACACTATTCAGATTGTACGATGTCCAAATTCAAACTCCTGTCTTTATCTTTCGCTTATTAAAATCACTTGACACTATCTAAACATTCTCCTTCCACCTCATCAGGACATCTCATGTGGTGCTCTTCACTGTGGTGCAAAGAGCAGTTTTATTTCACAGACTTCTGGCTGGGGACTTGATTAAATACAGCCATTCATTTTGCCATGACATCCAAGGGCATTGTCAATGGGTTGTCTTTTGGAAAGCATGTGACCTAATTTGGTTCATATCAAAATCATAAGTGTGTTACATATAAGGAGACATGTCTTTATCTGTACCCATGTACAGTAGAACTTCATGCATCTGTAGTGGATTGTAAATGAAAAAGAATAAAACAGTGTCCTTATTCACAAATCACTTGAGAAACAATACTCTAAAGCATCTTTTTTTTTCTTTCTGGATTCCTTTTATGCCTTAATTTCCTTTCTTTTATTGTCCTCTTTAAACAACCAGAATTCCTGCTCTGTCATTTGATTCAGTTTGCTTCATATCAGTATTTTGATTTTCTGTCCTCCTTCCATAGTTCCTGCTTAAAAGTCAACAAGCATAAGCAACCAAATTTCTATGTTACAGAATGGGTCAGATTCAAGTTTCCATAAATGTATGTTCAGGCAGATGAAAATATTCCCTTGCTCTTACAGTTACTGTTTCATGTTTTTATCTCATTTCCTGTTTTCAAAAGTTTACAAAGCCAATGCATGAAAATTTCCTTAAAACTTCACAACCGCCTTTCCCAGCCTTAGTTTATTTTTGTTATTATATCCTACTTCTTTTCTATTCTATTTGAAGGAGTTCTTTTCCTTTCTGTGTTGGACACTGTTGCCTCACACCCTATCAATATTTTATTCCCTGAATCTTAATATATCTTTCTTTGTTAATTTATTTCCACAAATATTTGGATGTCCTCCTACTTCTCCAATTTTATTTTTAAGAAAATTACCTATATACACTTTCTTCACTTTTTTATGAATTTATCCTTAATTATCATTAAAAATCTTAGTTTAAACTGCATATTCTTAGTGATGGTTTTTTTTTCTCTCTTCCCAAAAGGCAGGCAAGTTGTCCTTTTGTGTCTTCCACAATCTGTATTTATTTTCTCTTTACCATTTACTACAGTATTTAGTACTTTGTACTAATAAATTTCCTAAACATTTTGGAAGTGTTTTAAATCAGTCATTCAAATCATTTTACTTCACAACAGTTGTGTTTGTGTGTGTGTGTGTGTGTGTGTGTGTGTGTGTGTGTGTAACTGAAAATAAATGAAATTGATTTCAGGGCAAACTTTCCCACATTCTCTAAGACTTTCCCATTGCATCTTGGGTGTTTGGGTGATTTAGTGATTGTACTTTCATGATCATCAGTGCAATTTAATGACTGCTGCTGGCTGCCATTTGTATAACTGGTAGAAAGTAGCAACCTACAAAGTACTTTAAGGAAAGAAAAAAGCCACTAAACTATGTTATCTATTTTAAGTGTTTGGTTAATCAATTTTGGCGTTGTGTAGTTGTTGCAGAGTTCTTTGAAGGCACTTTGGATTTAAAGAAATAATAATATATGTAGGCAAGTTACTTTACCTCTCTGTACATTTGATTACTCATCTGAAAACTATTTACAACTTTATTTACCAAAGGACTTTTTTGGTGAAGTTTAATTATATGTATTATTATATTTTTTGAGGTTTGATTATATATAATATATAATACATATGTTAGATTATAATATATATATGATAATGTATATATACACACAGTCATACATAAGTATCAATTAGCATGAAAGCTGAAATATTGCTTGTTTTTACTATGTTACAAAAAAGGCTAATAAGGAAAGAATGCTTTTGGTGAGAACTCAAAGAAATTGGAGTTCTGAAGAAAATAAATTCTCAAAAGTCTTAAGACTGCTATGTTTTATTAAGAAATATAAAAGAAAGGAATGATAATGAAATTAAGGCTGTTTTGCTCTAGGATGCAGAAATTTGTCTCCCCTTTTGAAAATTTAATTAATATGATCCATCAAAAATTATAGCATTAAAATAAGTATTTGAGCAATTAGGAAAACACAAACATGCTTTCTACAGAAAATATTACTGATGCAAAATGTCTGTTTTATAGAATTTCTCATCTCAAACTGTTGGATTCTATATATTTAAAAGTATTTTTATATTTAGATCTGGTGAAATTAAGTAGCTTTTAAACGTTTGCTTACATGTACTTTTAGCCATTTAGTGGTTGAATGCCTACCAGTCATTCAATTGGCAAAAATCTCTGAAGTGTGCAAATGTATATTTATGCTTACACACACATGTGTGCACACACATATGCTTGATTATTTTATTAAGACAAGGGTCAAAATAAAAATGACTTGCTTGCTCTGTTATCTGTTCTCATATTAAGAAAAAGAGGCAATTTTCATAGCAATCAACCCACTCATGCTTATAAACAGAATCTAATAAGCAAAGATATAGGACAGATTTTACAACATAATTTGTTCATTTAGTCAATGTAATAAACTTTCCCCCATAAAATTAAAATGAATAATGTTCAATTTTTGAAACTGACCCTGGTTTGTGTTTCTCTTCACAAGGTCTTTTCTAAAGGGTACTTGATGTCTGTAAATCAAAACCCAGGACTGGATTGGCTTAGTGCATGTTCCAGTGTTTACTGCTTTCCAAAGAACTGTTACCTAGCAACTGTGTGGAACAAGCTTGTCACACTTTAAATCATAGAAAAGCTCAGAAAATACTGCCACGAAGACTTTCCTTGGTACCCGAACAGGGATGTGAATATGATAAAGGCTTTTGTAAATGTGATTCTGACTTGTTAAAAATTATAAATTTTATTTTCCATAAAATAAAAGGGACTTAAAAATGGATTCAGATGCATAAATTTATATCTTTAATTTTAACTGTTTTAAAAACTTTTAAATTGAAAATGATAATAAAAAGAAACCAAAAATCTTACACAATAGTACTATATTAAAATTCACATCCCTGTCAAACTTTTTCCTGTCCATTGAAGTAGTTTCTGTTAAGAGTTTCATGCTCATTCTACTGTAAGAGACAACTTCCCATCATGATAACAAATAACTGAGATAATCAACTTTTACAAAAAAGAATTATTTTGTCATACAATTTTGGTGATTTCAATTCATTATGGGCTGACCCTGTTACTTTGAGTGAGGTTGCATATCATGTTGCATATCATACGGGGTGGAGGGAATGCTCTCCTCATGCCTATGAAGCGAAAAAGAGAAAGAAGAGACCTAAGTCCTACAATCCCCCTTACAAGTATGCTCCTAGTACCTGAAGCCCCCCCATTAAGCCATACCTCTTATAGGTTCTACCAAGTACCAAGAGTGCCAACCTGGGGACCATGCCTTGAACCATGCCTGGATATTTGCAGGACACATAAGATCTAAACTTTAGCACCTACAGATGACTTTCTGGACATATTAAGTAATTCAGGTCTCTATATGAGTATTCATGCAAAATTGAACATTTTTATAAAATGAAATGTTTTAATTATATAACAATGTAAAAATATTATATTGTTTTGCCACTGGCATTTTTAAAATGTATGATTGGCATTATTCTAAGAGTTTATTGAAATCTATCTTTTTATTTAAGTAATGCATGATTGTGCTGATATATACTACTTTAAAATTATGGTTAGCATTTTATGCTTATTGTCTACATATGTTTTTTAAAAAGACCTTATAAAGTAGGTGCCATTTGTTAATTATATTTCAGAGATAAGGCGAGTTAGGATCAGAGAGATCATAAATCCTGTACATGGCCTAGCACCCCATGGTGACACCTTTTGATCTCATGTGTTATGTGTTGTCAACTGGCAGCAGAGGAGAGAGGTTGAAATAAAAACCAATAGAAACTTTAAAAGATAGGAAGGGAATGCAAGATGAAACAAAAATACTTTTGGCTAGATAATGCTTTCTTCAACAAAAGAGGGAAATTTTAAGCCATGAAAAATGGACAGATTTGATGTATGACAATGAGTTATCTTTTTTTTTCTGCCTTTTCACCACGTAAGTGGTATTCCCAGAAAAAAAAAAAAGGAAAGAGTTTAGGGAAAGTGATTTTGTCTACAAAAACTAATTCAGAAGTTGCACGCTTTCGGACATAGTCCACCAGGCATCTCCTAGTCATGTGACCACCTCTATCTAAAAGGGAAACTGAGAAGCACAATTTCTACAACAGAAGCTATACATCCAGCTGAATTGTGGTGGGGTGAGGTGAAATAAAAACTCTTTCTACTAAAAGGAAGAAAGAATGGAAACGAGAAGATAGTAATTTAAGCCACAGTTCCAATCTTTGATCCCCCCCAAGAGTCGATGCACAACATAAAAAATACTTATATTGTAAACATTTATCTCTTCTCTATATAAATACTTAAAGCTGTGTCTGCTCAATGTCCATGATACATAGATAATCCCATCAGATCTAGATGGGGCTCCTAATGATCTGACAATATATACAATCAGTATAGTTGCTAGCCCTTCCCTACTATCACCACCCCGTATGGATATACAATTGTAGAGCAAGATCACAGTAATTAAATATTGGTTTTTGGAGAAGTGAAGAATGAGAGGCCCACAGGCATCATTGGTCCATAGCATGTACTATGGCACATGAATCAGGATTCCCCTAAAGCTATGTCATAAATGTGTTTATTATCTCCTACTCTGCTTTGTTTTTTCACTACTCTCTAGAGCCACCACTGAAGATGAAGTTGGAATGGAATTTTTCTAGTCCTTTCTGTGTCAATACTGTGCCCAAATTTGTTTTCTAAGAACTTTCTTTAAATCTGAATTTTGTTGCCACCAAAATTTTGTTGTTCACATCTCCCTCTCGATTGTAACAGTTGTTCCCTTGACATCATCTTAAACAACATGTTTTGGGTGGGAGGGAACACAGCACTTAATCTGATCCTGGCTACAGGTCTGGCTTTGTTGTGGCTGAGAAATCATAAAGGGAGGCCTCTGATAAAGGCTCTGAAAAAAGTGTCATCTCCTGTTATTTAGGATCTGGTTCACTGTTTTTAGTTTTGCTAGTGTCCAGATTTCTGGACTCCTGATTAGATTTCTGGTTGCAAGTAAACAATGTCTATTTCCTTCTCCTCTCTGCTTACAAGGTTATTAATTCTTACTAGATCATCTCTACATAGCATTAGAACCATCAAGCTGCTGTCAACATAAATTGGTAATTCTTGCCCTTTCCAGCTACCTCATCTATTGACATTTGGTTTCTACATACAAAGGAAAAACTACAGTAAGGGGAAATAGCACTTTCTGTCATGAAGATATTTCTGCTTTATGCATCCATATAATTTCTAAATGTTATATTACTTTCTCTATTATTATTATTATTATTATTATTATTATTATTATACCAGAGATTGAACTCAGGGGCACACTCGACCACTGAGTCACATCCACATGCCTAGTTTGTATTTTATTTAGAGACAGGTCTCACTGAGTTGCTTTTTCTGAGACTGGTTTTGAATTTGCGATCCTCCTTCCTTAGCCTCTCGGGCCACTGGGATTACAAGCGTGCGCCACCATGCCTGGCTATCTTCTATTTTTAATTGGAAAAATATTTGATAAAAATTGAGGTTCATAACTTGAAATGTCTTAGAAAAGGAAATATAAGTAACTTATATATCTGAAAAAATGCTAGCTCACTGTCACTTTCTCCAACACTGCTTGGTCATATATTTGATGATATTGATGTCCGTGAAAATGATTCTTTAAAGCCCTAGATTCATGTTTCTCTAAATTCCCTCCTTTCAGTGTTATTGCCCACTGTATCTATTGCCCATTGAACTGTTATTGCCCATTGAACTGTTCAGAAGCTATTTAATCTTTTATTTTTTTCCAATTAGTACAAATATCCCCACATCTAAATACAGAAATATACATATATTTTTAAGACCAAGTTGCTCCTTAGATACTTGTATTGTGTTTGATCAGCGAGACATATAGCTTTCCTAATATTTGGAAAAAAATTGTTGTGCAGTCTGATGTTTTTAGGAATTATTGACAAGGATTAGAAACCCATGGGAACTAGTGAGAGTGGAAAGGGGGGTGGGTAAATAGAGAGAAATATGACTTCAATGAATTAATAAACTCTGACTGTCATATGGCAATCGGAAATAAGGGGTAATGCAGCCTGAAAGGATAGTTTCCTTTTTTTTTTTTTTTAAATTCAGTATATACGTTACTGGTTAGTATTAAAAACATGTCCCACAGGGAAGGGTATATTTAGACCTAAAAGGAGAGCTTTAAAGATATAATCAATTCTATTTTGCAGATTAAGTGTGGGCTCTTTGTAATATATGCTAATGAAGATTATTATCCAATTCAGTATTCTATCGCAGTCCTCCCCTCATGTTTGCCATCCGTGGAGCTTAAATAGATTTTTTTAAGTGAATGAATACTGATTTTACTGTTTGTCTAACAAGGAATTTTGCAATAATTCCTAGGACAGTGGTTTTCATTCTATCTGATCCAATGTTCCCTTTTTACAATAAATATTTTGTAACATTTCCTTTACAGTTTTGCAATAAAACTCAGTAAATATAACTATCTGTACACACAAATTTAAGACAATATAACATTCTGTTTATAACATGAGGGAGAATCAGAGGGAATTGATTAATAACAGAGAAGGATGTTTTTCAATATGTAAATGTTCAAGTATAAGTACCCAAAAGGACACAGTGAAAAGACAGAAGTTTGTACCATTAAAATGTATTAAAGACCAATGCTGAAACTGGTAATAAATAGTAATCAAATATGTTAAATTTATTATTCACATACATACAATGCTAAACAGCATAAAAATTCCTTTATTTACACCATGGTTATGTTCCTAGATAATTCAGTATGTTACTCTAAATCAGTACAAACCATATATTTGTTTGTGGACAAAATTGCTGCCACTAATGATAATGTATGTACTTTTATTTTTAACAGTGGATGCATATCATAAAACTTTTCCACAACTATACAGAAAAGATGTAGGCAAATACAAAAATGGCTACCTGATAGTTCTTAGGTTTTTTTCTTCCTCCAGTTTCTACTGATTATATGAATAAAATATAAATTAGAGTTTTTGAAAACTATCTACAACACATCATGATTTTCCCACAGCAATCCCTTTCCCCACTCAGATGCACACATTCATTGAAGCAAAGGGAAAGGAAAGGACTGCATATATTTCTTTTTAACTATTGAAGGAAGAAATTAAGGTAGAATATTTTCAAAGTATCCCACAAACACCATATTTTTTCATCTTTTTCTGCTGGAAAAGATACATTTTGTGCTTTATTGTATGGGAAAGTTAATAATTTTCTGTGGCATTGCGTGTTTGGTACTCATACCTACCAAATGTTCTGTTACAGTTTGATTTTTAAAAATTCTGTTTTGTAGCGAGGCATGGTAGTGCACGTCTATAATCCTAACAACACAGTAGACCGGTTCAAAGCCATTAGGAGCAACTTAGTGAAGCCCTAAGCAACTTAAGACCTTGTCTCAAAGGAAAAAATGAAAAGGGCTGGGAATGTGGCTTAGTGATTAAGCAGTCCTGGGTTCAATACTTGGTACCAAAAACAAAACAAAAACAAAAACAAAACAAAAAACCTAATTTGTGTCATAACAAATATACATATTTTTCTCAGTTTGTATATTATGTATTCCCATTTTTGTTTGAAATCTATGGATCCCCTATGGATTGCTATCATGTGGATCCACTCTAATAACATTCTGCATTTTGCAGTATTATTACTTTTTTTTTACATATTTGCTATACTCACTCAAAAATTATTTTTAGAAATATTGAAATGATAGTTTAAATACACTATACTTTTGCAACTATTGGGTATCCTTCTCCACAACTCAAAATTATATTTTGAATCTTCTAGGCTTTCCTGTATTAAGTACTTATATAGTATTAAAAAATTTCCTTGAAGATCATTATAATGATTAGGATAGAAAGAGTGAGAGATGTTGAGATTATTACAAGATCCTTGATAGTATAGGGTGTAAATCCTGAGATGTAATTATAGTATATAATTTCTTCCATGAAATATAATAGACATAAATAGAATACTAAATATTTAAAGTAAATCAGTTAAAGTTTTATAAAAATATAAACTGGTCTATTTCAAATGCTAAATTATAAAAAAAAGTAAAACTAAGTATACTATTTACATAGTCATTGCATTTGCTAAACTATTTCCCATTAACTTTTTTTGTTTCTACCTGAATTGTATGGTTCTTGTGTTCATTTTATAGATCTGGCTAACAACTTCAGTATTCTATTCCTTAATAGCTAAAACTATTATCTGCTGCTTAAGGATATGCCTTTTCTTAGAATCTCAACAGTGACTCTTTTTAAAATCCCAGGTATAATTGCTCACTTGGAAAGGGAGGATTTCTTTTTTGGTTTTGTTTTTCAAAATAAGAAATACTGTGGAAAATCAAATATCTGGCATCTTGAAGCCTCATTACATTATGATAAAATACACTTGGGCCGAGTGGCCTCATTCTCTATAGATTTAGCCTGCACCCTCCTATGTGCCACCATCTCCAGCATTATCCGTTGTTTTATGTCATATTGAATTTTAGCTATCAGTTATTATCTTTCCTGGCTTGAATTTATCATCTTTTGAGGTCTTGAGATTAAGCATACCTTTTATTTAATTTAGCATTAATTTTTATTGATTGATACTGCAGTTGCTTCTATAGTATAAAATCTATTATTTCTGTGCTAGATAAATTATCTATCACATCTTTTAAAAACTACTAAAACCGATGCTGTGTGGTTATAAATTTGGTAGATCAATATGGTTTTAAATCAATACTGTTGTATTGTGTGCTATAAAGTCAATAAAACTAACTAGACTTTACAAATTATGTGATACGTTTACCAGACTGCACCTCAAACAGCTTCAACTCACCTCCTTGGTATACACGAGGCTTAAGAAGATTAAGCCCTGTACCAAAAGTTGCCAGTTTTAATTAAGAATTATGGTTAGACTCTCAGGGCCTCCTCCCTCCCACTCACATAACCCACTCTCTACAACTCTCTCTTAGGAAACATTTCTGGGGAAACAAAATTGCACATGTAAAAGCATCTCTGAAACAATTATGTTCATATTGAGACTTTTTGCCATTTTATTTATTGT
Source organism: Callospermophilus lateralis (assembly GCF_048772815.1). Classification (NCBI taxonomy): domain Eukaryota; kingdom Metazoa; phylum Chordata; class Mammalia; order Rodentia; family Sciuridae; genus Callospermophilus; species Callospermophilus lateralis. Next base: position 84,675,378 of record NC_135317.1, read on the forward strand.
TTTATTTTTCATATTTAAAATATTACTCTCCCAAGGTAAATTATTCTAATTTACCTATTTTATTTCAAACAGATCATGTTGTTTGTGAAGAAGAATTTAAATACGCCATGTTAGCTTTAAACTGTATTTGCCCAGCAACATCTACACTTATTACACTACTGGTTCATACCTCTAGAGGGCAGTAAGTATATATTTTTCTTTAAGATAACGTATTTAAAATAATATAAGTGCAGTTGTGTGTTTTACAACTTTAAAAATCCAACAAATATAGTGAGATGTGTACCTATATTTGTGTTTGTGGGAATTATTTTCACCTAATAGAAATGTGTTCAGGGATCCAAGATTCACAGAAAGTTGATAGTGATTAGATTTTTTTTATTTTTTATTTTATTTTTATTTTTTTTAGTAATCTTTAGATAACTTGTTGCATCTTAAATTCTAAGTCTCTAAATAATTTGTTAGGTCTAGAGTAAGGGCATGGGTCTATTTCAAGAGTAAGAGTTATTTATACAAGTGAAATTTTTAAAAAGGGAATGTAACAATCACTAATATAAGAGCGAAGTAAAATTTTTCTTCCTCAGATATTTTTATGTTAAAGTTTTAATTATTATTTTTTATAGTTTTATAAAATTACTTAATGTAAAATAAGTTGTTTTTATGCAATTTCTAGGTAGCCCAGAGAAATTTAGATCATCTGAACTTTAAAATTTTTATTTATTTACTTTGCTATTTTTATAAAATACAATTTGACTTGGATGACCAAAGGAAATAGAGGAATCACAGTCATTATTCTTATTTTAAGAGACAAATGTTACATTGTATTTCATACATTTTCATATTTCTAACAGTATTTTATACAAAATGCTGTTTTTTTTTCTTATAAATTCTAATTTGTATTTATGGTCATTACTCTTTAATTTGGTAAGTTAATTGATAGTTATTTAAATGAAGTGCCAAGACAAGTAAATCTAGAACAAGGAAAACTCTTTCTTGATATTAAGAAGTAGACGGAGCAAATTACTAATATGAAAATAATAAATACTCAGACCTATTTTAAAAATGGATTTTTCTATCTTTCCTTTAATTGTATTTCTGTTCTGTTGGGAAGGAATGAGTTTCCCAGGAGCAGTTTCTCAAATTCTGAATAGGAACATTTCCATTCTGTATATTTGCAAGAATTTTATCTGTGCAATGGAAACCTTGTGACAGGATTGTGGATGACATTGCTGCTTCTCTGCAAAAAGTTCACAGCATTTTGATGCAATTTTAAATAAAGTCCTAAAAAGCATTTTGACACCAATTAATTGAACAATAGTAGCCATATCATATGTATTTCTTATTTTCCAATACCATCTTTATTACAGAAATATATAACACTGAATATCTAGTTCAACTTCAATGTCATACATTCAATTATAAAACAAAGCCCATTAATAATATTTCATACACTCATTACTCATAGACTGAAGTTAAATTACACTTTGCAACTACTAGTAAATGTTATTTATTGACATAATTTTGGCTGTGAAAAAGATTGTAGTTGACATAAGTTAAAATAGAATTTTGGATCCTTAGAATAAAATTTACCCCAATATACTCAAATGAAATTTGCCTCATTAAAAAAGTGATGTCAAAGATGTTGTTATCACATAATTAAGCACTTATTTTAGATAATATTAACCTGAAAATATATATTTCAAATCTGTGCCACAGTAAATACTATGGCACACTATACTTTCTTTTTAGCATCTTTATTTAAATTTATTTCTATACTATAATTCATACAATTAATATGCATCTCAATATTTTTGGTGTATTCATGGAATTTTTCAAGCATCATCACTTATTTCCAGAATCCCACAAACAAACCTGACCTTTAGCCATTCCTCTTCATTCCCCCAATCCTTTCAATCCTAGGCAATCCCTAATCCTCTGTTTCTTATAAATTTGCCTTTTCTGGACACTGCACATAGATGAAATCATATATTATGTGTTAATTATATTTTGTTTAGTTGGTCTTCTTTCACTTGGCATATTTTAAAAGTTCATCTGTATTGTACTATGCATCCATAGTTCATTACATTTTATAATTTATTATTATTCTACTGCAAAGGTATATCCGATTTGAGTTTTTATTCATCAGTTGAAGAATATCAGTTGAGTTACTGTTAATATTTGTGAAACTTTTTTCGGTTGGACATATGCTTTCATTTCTCTTAGGTATTTTTGCCTAAGAGTAGAATTACTGAGTCTGTGGTCATTCTCTTTATACTCTTTCAGGAACTGGTAGAATGCTTTCCAAATATGCAGTTTATTAGGGTTCCAATATTCTTGCCAAAATTATCACGGTTCCAATTTCCTCATCATCCTCAGCAGTACTTACTACTTTCTTTTTGATCATGAGCATCCTAGTGAGTGTGAAATTGTATCTTGCTATGGTCCTCATTTGCATTCTCTTTGGCTAATAGTAATGAACATTATTTTATGTTTATTCGCCACATAATCAAGATATAATGATATACCTTCATATCCTTTGCCCATTTTCATTTTCTAAATTTTTTTGGTTATAGAGTAGTAATAATTCCTCATACATTCTAAATACAACTACCTTGTCAGATCTATACCATCACTTGAATATAAGTAATCATCAAAACAGATCATTTAACATTTCTGTTTTATTAAGAATACTGTTTGACTGAAGTTATTTTATCGAACCTCTTGTTATCTGTTAATTGAATATACAAGATTATCTTATTAACAGAACACATTTATAATTTAGCCTTTCAGCATCTGTAGAAATTAAGAGCTCAAATATATTGATTTAATAATCAAAGAACTAACATGGAAGCTAAGTGAAGTAGTACAATGGTTAAAATGTTGAATGGTCTAGGAATAACCGTAGGCAAGTTTTGAAACCATTAATTGAAAACAAATCTATACAATAATACTCAAATTTCTCTATTTAAAAAACTGAGAATGATTTTACCACTTCACTCTAACAAATTGTGTTTTGTATCAATATTAATTGATATTCACAAGCAATTGGAGTTGCTTGGTTGATACAAAGGGAAAAAATCGATTTATGACTTTAAATTCAACAAGTACAGAAATAAATATAATCTAAAACCTAAAATGTCCTCATTTTAAAATACACATTTTAAGTAAATTGCTGTGTAGGGTATAGGTATTTAAAGAAAATAAGCATGATTTATGAAACAAAATAGAGAAACACATCAGGTCTGGGAGATTAAATGATCAGCCCTTCTAGTGGCAGACCTGCCTTAGGTCATTGTAGTAACTGAGGTACTGATTCTGCTCCAGAGTCAGACAGTTTTACATTCTCAATTATTTTCATCCTTTCTTATTTCTTCATGTCTTTTAGCAGGTGGAAATGGGAATTCTTATAGAACACACATATTAATGATGAATTGCCTGCTTCTGGGCTAAAAATTTCTCTCTTATATTTTGAAGTCTTTGAGCAACAGTACTCATATATAGTGTCCAAACTTGACTAGTATTCTTAAGCTTTTACATTTTACTTTCCTACATGTTTACAGGTTCATTCCAATTCCAGTTGATGTACAAGTAACAGAGTATCTTTCATCTGACTTTAAATTACTGTTTTTTTTAATTCACTGAGTGTTAATTCTGTATTTTAAAGCTTCACATTTACCTCTGCCTTTCTTAGATTTGTTTGAGTGTTGATTGCTCTTGATGCTTGTGTATCTTATTGTTAATCCAATTCACAATTTGATTTACTTAGTAATTATTTTAAAAAGGTAAGCATAAGTGTACCTTTTAGACACAATTACTATAGGCTGTGGGACATGGGACAACAAAATGGCAACTCTGAGTCAGGCTATTTTCCTACCATTTAGGAAGAAGGAAAAATGATAAAGGGGGATACTAGGGCCAACTAAGGTTATTTAAAGCTTTCCGTAAAGTTCACTCAGGCCATTTATCTATCTAATGGTATCTCATTGGCCACAACCATGTCACGTGTTAAGGTCCATTTAAACAATTCCCAGACATCAGGTATTTTACAGTTTAATCTTCTTTAGTAGAGAAAGACAGGGTAGAAGTGATTTATGAAACATTTTTGAGTAGTCAATACAATTTTTGTGATTCTGACAGAGAAATGATTATCATTAAAATTAAATATGTATGATAAAAAAAGATGCTTTCCAATTCTGCATCAAGGAACCTTATATTTTTGCATTAAAGAAACAGCAATATTTGAGTATTAAAATATGGACTTGATTTTAATTACATCTGTTAGCAATGTAAATAGTTTCAAATTTAAAAATGTATTTATGCACATTAAACATGCTTACATTTATTTAAACTTGGATATTTTCTCTTCTTAAATCATGAGTCTATATCTCATAGGAATGAAAAGTTAAATCTAGGGATCTTAAGAAGAGGTATATTGTTTTATGCAGATAACTGTGTTAGCCTAAATTTAACAAGTCAAATACTATTATCATTGCTAGTCAAATCTGGTGACACAAATTGCCACTATTGAAATTTTAAAAATTAATTATATTTGTATTATAGCTTTTATATTATTATTACTTTTGATACTCCTTTACCTGAACTTTTAATATGTTACCTTTCAAAACCAAAACCAGGTATATTATTATTATAAAATGTACCATTCAGAAACTTCTGTCATTAAAGCAAAAATTAAAATCAGACTCTTTGGAAACCACATGTCCTAATCACAAATTAAATTCCTGTTTTTTAGTGTTCCTGCTGCAAATGGAACTCATAAATTTAGGGAGGAAATGTGGCAAAGAGGAAAGAACAACAATTTTGGCAGACAGAAATGGTTGACTCACTAAATGCTAAACCCAACTAATATTGAGCAATTACATGTTCTGTTTGACTCTCAGTAACTTTTATGGAACATTGAGATAATAATTTTTAGCTACTCCATTACTTTTTGTGTTCATTTTACCATTGCTCATTGAATGTCTACTATGCAACAGCATCATGCCAGATGTTTTACATACAATAAGGAGTACACCAGGAAAAAAAATATATTCCTCCTCTCAAGGAACTCTCATTAGAATTAATGAGACAGGTAATATACCAAAATAAATAAGTAAAACACATACAATGTTTCAGAAGGCCATAGTGCTATAGGGAAAATAAAGAAATGAAATGGTGGAGTTTAAGAATGTGACAGTAGGTCCCATTTAAATATCTAGTCATATTTGAACTCCTCAGGTATATTTGATCAATGGCTTGACCAAATAGTAGTGTTTTTATCGGTAACTGTCATATGATTCTTCCAGGTAGAAGTAAAAGCAAAACTCTTTAGACGCAGGAAAGCACATCTGTTAATTTGAGGAGCAGGAAGAAGTTCAGTGTAGCTGTAACAGAATAGAGAAGAGATAGATAGTAAAAGTTGAGATGTGAAAGGAAGCAACATACCAGACAATGATTTTGATGTATTTTTAACAGTAATTTCCACCTTTGTTGACTTATTGAATATAGGAAGCAGAGCAAAAAGAAAAGGATGTAGGAGAATGGCATATTTTTGAACTGAGCAACGAAAATAAAATACCATAATACAGATGACCACAGTGAACATTTTTTTTTCATCTTGGATGAGTTAAATTTAAGATATTTTATTACACTCCTCCAATTTTGAACAGTATATAGGCTGGAAGTAAAGGGGAAGTCTACACTGAAGATATAAATAAAGACTTAAATTTGGCTCCCATCAGCATAAGAATAACAAATTTAAGTCACAAAACTGGATGAAGTCAAGTGAGAGTTTTCTGAGGATGATGTAGCCATGCCTCAACATAGTAGGTAGTCTTGAGTTCTGTCATTGGCTTTATGAATCTCTAATATGCATCAAAACCAGTTGTCCAATTTGTTGTCAAATTTGAGAATGTGGAAGGAGGCAGAAGAGATGCTTTAAAAACAAACTGGGAAACCCAGACCCGGATGTTGATTTATGATGATGACAAAAAAATCCTGTGTCTCACACATGGGTATATTACATCTAAATGAGAATAGTTATGAGCTTAACCAAAGTATGGCAATTTTCATGATCATATGAAAGTAAATGTTAGCTACTTCATTGGCTGTTCTTTGAACAATGACTTTAATGAGAATGTAGATATCTGAATGTTCCCAAGTAATAATGGTAATGGCGTATATTTTCACCATGGCCAGTCTTTAAGTCACTGACTTAATAATACAGGAATTAGGATTAAATATGTTTTGAAAAATATGTCTTATGTACCTGCCTAATTGGAGCTTTTTATTCTCAAGTTGAGTTACAGGACCTATAAAATTCTTAAAAGATATGCTTAGGGCAACCTTTCGAACGTATGTGTGGAGAACATGAATTACAATAAGAATTTAAGAAAACACAAGTTATTTAAAGGAACTTAAATGATAAAACATTAGTTGAAATTTTGAAAATAGGTAACAGATTAGTGGTTAACTTGTATAAATGTAAGCAAATAATATATTAAGAGAATGATAAGTCATTAGTAAATTGTTTGCTAAAAATTTTTTATTTTGATTTATAAGACCAAAAACAAAAGAATGTTTCAAATACTAATAAGCTGCTATTCAATACTAATATATATTTTAGGTATTTTCAATGAACAAAAAGATAGGGAAACAATGTTACATTTCACAAATACATACTAAAGTAAAGGTAAGCAAAGTGGCTCTTATATTTTACCAGAAGCAATTTTAAGAAGTTGTAATTTTGTAAATATGTTTCTCAGGGGTGGTTATTTCAAAAGAAGCCTTTCATTAACTTACTGGGCAAGTATGCTATTTTCATCAATGGGATCAAACAGCAGATTTGGGTATTTCTGCAATGTTCTTTGCAAAAAGAAATTTAATGAATAACAGTAACTATTAAATTCTATTCATTGTTTTCAAAGTAATTGGTATGTTAAAAATGGAAGAAAAAATGAGAAATTCATGGGTTTTTCTTTAGTTTTAAAAGTTTTACTATACTTCTAACTGAATGTAAAGCATTTATAAAGTTAAAGAAATGATTCTGTTCAACTTTCTGTCCTGAGTACTTAAACTAAAGTGAATTTTAGGCTTTCTCAAATAATTATTTTACCGAAGATTGCATAATGGTTTTGCAAAATCTGCAAGCACAGTAGAGACACATTAAGCCAAATGCGGCATAATTAATTTTTTGTGTGGTATATAAATTATGGTTCTGTTATTTCATATAATTGCCAAATTTGTGTTCCATGGTAGAATTAACAATTTTGGGTGGGTGTTGATACTTGTCCTGGAAAATAAAAACTCAAGGAAGATTGGGAAATACTGTGCTAAATACTGTCTTTATTTTTTAACATTTTATTTGAATTAATTTTAGACTTATAAAAGAAAGTTACAAGAATAATACAGATAGTTGCAGCATACCCTTTCCTTATAGCTTCTAATATTGTTACCTTTTTTAATCATAGTGCAATTAACAAAAGAAGACTTAACATTGGTGTAATGCCATTGACTAAGTTGTTGATCTTATTTGAATTTCTAAGGTTTCTCTATTAATATATATTTTCTGTTCCAGAATCTTATCCAACAACTTGTACTTTATTCAGTTATTTATCTCTTAGCCTCCTCCAAACTTTGACAGTTTTGTGGATAAGACTGTAGTCAGTATAAACCTATGATTTTAATGCATATAACAAAATAGAAACATTAATATAATCCTTTATCTGTGTGCATCTGGTATAATATATTACATGGAATTCCCTGCTGTGTTTCTGAGGAAGCCTAGAAACAATGACATCCCACTAACAAGGAACACACTTAATGATCAGAAATTGATGACTAAATATTAGTCTCCAATAAAAGGAAGCAGGGTCTTTGGAGAGTTTGTGGATTGCAAGACTGGTGCAGGCAAAATATAACAGTAGGCTGGAAAATCTCATAGTTCCAAAAAACAATGAATTTCTTTTTTTTTTTTGATTGATTTTCTTTTTTAATACATGACAGTGGAATGAATTACAATTCTTATTACACATATAGAGCACAATTTTTCATCTCGCTGTTTGTATATAAAGTATGTTCACACCAATTCATGTCTTCATACATGTATTTTGGATAATGATGTCTATCACATTCCACCATCCTTGCTAACTCCATACCCTCCTCCCTTTCCCTCCCACTCCTCTGCCCTACCTAGAGTTCCTCTGTTCCTCCCATGCTCCCCTCCCTACCCCACTATAAGTCAGTCACCTTATATCAGAGAAAACATTCAGCATTTGTTTTTTTGGGATTGGCTAACTTCACTTAGCATTATCTTCTCCAACTCTATCCATTTAACTGCAAATGCCGTGATTTTATTCTCTTTTATTGCTGAGTAATATTTCATTGTGTATATATGCCATATTTTTTAATCCATTCATATACTGAAGGGCATCTAGGTTGGTTCCATAGTTTCCAGAGGACTTAATAACACCATACTACAATGACACAGCCACATCAATGTTTATAGCAGCACAATTCACAAAAACAAGGTATTTCTCAGAATAGTGTGGATCTTGCCAAACTGACACAAGAACCAAGCCAAAGGAGTTCCTAATGGACTAAAATGGAATAATTTGAGCTACAAAACAAGTAATGAGAATATTAGATTTCAACCCATAAAATAAAATAAATACCCAGGATTCCATTGTGGTAAACAACATAACAAATAAAGGGGAGAAAAGGGATAACTCTTTTTTACTGATGAATTCCAAATTTAAAAAATGAAGAAGAAAAAAAATTAAGCAAACACTATGGTAATTATTGGGATTCCCCCAGTGTGTGCTAATATTAGTGGGTGGAAGTTTAAGGAAATCCAGAATAATTGTGTGATCTTGACATAATTTTCCAAGATATTTATTTACTATGAAGGCAAATATTCTAACTTTATAGGAGAGAAACCTGACAAATACCGCCTCAAACAAGGAATCGAGGCAAGTATTGTAAATAAAAGACATGTCACTCACGTTACCCTTCCCATGATACACAAAAGACACCAGGTAACTTCTTTTGTGTTCCTGCTGACCTTTCTATTCATAAGGAAACATAAGGTGCACCTATATCGGATGCTTCTATAATATGATTGATGCTCTTCAACATCAAGGTAGCAAAAGATGAGCAAGGGGAGTTTACAATTTTGTTTTTCAACATTTTACTCAGCTTAATTTGAGGACGTTTTAAATCCTTTTAGATAGTACTGTGATTGGAAGCCTCCTCCCAGAAAAATAGTTTAGAAATACATGTTCAGAGAAACCAAAGACCAAGGTAAAACAAAGGCAACAGGTCACTGTGCTGAACCCCACAGCCTGGAACCCACATCTCAGTCGGCACTTCATGGATCTGGGCCACACTTGGCAGAAGCCCCTAGTGCTTCCCAGATTGATAGGTCAGTGACTTCAGATAAAATTAGTCATGAGTACACCCTTGCTATTATAACCTAACACTCACAGCGTCTCTGGTTTTAAACACTGTGATGAAAGAAAAGGAAAACCCAGTGTCTACCAGCACCAGAAAAAGGACCAAGAAAAACCACTAGGGAGGGAAGGAAGGAAGGAGGTACAGAGACAAAAAGAGGGAGATTTTTCTCTGCCTTTGGTCCTGAGCTCGTCACAGAGGGACCAGGGAATCAGCTGTCATGTGGGTGGAAGAGAAAGTTTCTCAAAAGTAATAGGGATTATAATTACCACTCTGACTGCCAGAAAGGAAAAGAAAAAAATGGGTGGGAGAGCATTCTCAAATGAGCTATCTTTAGCTCCCTTGGAAGTTTCACACTCAAAAACTGTGACAGAGGACTATATTTTGTAATCTGGCAAATCTAGTTCAGTCACCCGCCTTCTGTAGGTGGATAAAATAGAGTACCAGCGAAGACGAGAGGCACTTTGATTTCTCCTTAGAGTGCAACACAGACACACACAATTTAAAGTTTTAATATGTTTGATAGCTCTAGGTCAGTAATTGTCACTTGGTGTATAAAACATGAACTCTGTTTGATATAACTTTTAATTTTTGTGTGCTTTTCAGTGGTTTGCATCATATTTAAAATTATTAACAGGCTTTTCCAAACCCCACATCATCTTCCCTCCCCTAGTGTCCCATACTCATGACCTTCTGAAAGCATGAAGGTGGACAGATATCCTTTATCGAAGGATGTGTCTGGCTGCATAATGGCTCCCTGCTTCCTTATATTCTCATGTACTTCTTAGATAGAGAGTGTAGCTGTAAGCTACTCAACTGGTTACAACAGCTGATGTCTTTTGTAGCCAGCTTCCAAGTGAGCCTTATACCCACCATCTGCACTGGTTGTTCTGAGCAGAATCATCAGAACTTTCTTTTGAATGAACCTAGTGAGATCCATCAGCCTCTTAGTCACCCCCGAAAGGTTGTTCATTTACATCATCCTGTGTTTCCTTGAGCTCCATAAGGTGAACCCTGCGGCTCATATATTAGCCTAGTAATGGACCCAGGGAAATATAGACACCTTCTATGACAGATTCATCATGTTCTTCTCTGTGGGTGTATTGGTGTGTGTATGTAGGGGATGGGTTCTGTGGTGACTGTCATTTGTCTGCATCAATTGGTTCTTTATCCTGCTTCATACCTAAACCTAGGCTGCTGTTCAGCAAGCTATATCTTGGGAAGGAACGTTGGAACTTCCTGCTGCTCAGATTCCTAAATAACATGAAAAAGCCTTTTTCATATTTCCACTCCATGCCTTTCCATCTCTTTTACCAAGTGGTGTGACTTTCACTGCGTCAATAATCTACACAATTGCTGAGGTTGTGGTTCAGTGGCAAAGCACTTACCTATCATGTGTGAGGCCCCGGATTCAATCCCCAGTACTGCCAAAAAAAGAAAAAGAAAAGAGAAGGAAACTACACAATTGTTCACACTTGTCCTTTTTTACCTCACCTTACTCTTCTCTAAATTTCATGGATTTTCTTGGCCATAGTATTAGTGTGTTACGTATATCAGACAATAATACCACTAACTGGGAAGCTTAATCAATGGAAATTTATTTTCTTACAGTTCTGGAAGTTAGCAGTCCTAGATGAGTGTTAGGTTTCTCCTGAGACCTTCTCTTTGGCTTGTGGATGGTTGAATTCTTGCTGTGTCTTCACATGGTGCTTTCTCTGTGCAACCACTTCCCCTGATGTCTTTTGTGTGACCAAATTTCCTCCATTTATGAGGATACATGTCAGATTTGATCAAGGTTCACTTTGATAGTCCAATTTTGACTTAACTATCTCCTTACAGGCTGTATCTCCCAAACGCAGTCACATTCTGAGGTGCTGAGGGTTAGAGTTGCCACATAAGAATCACAGGTGAACCCAATTCATCCCATAACACTATGGAGCTGGGAGATACCATGGGTTCTACTAGGATACCTTATTCTACAAATTGTTCTTGATTTCACCATGTAAACACTTCAGCTGATTCTATAGACGCCTGCTTCTTTTATCAGGGACATTAAAAGAAATGATATTGTCCCAACATTCCTGGTGGTTCTTTCTCCATTTCTTCCTTGGCAAAAAAATCAAAACCACAAACAAATCAAAAAAGTACTACAAGATGGAGACATGAATGAAGGTAGTTATAAGAGAGGGAATGAATGGCACCTGTCTTCATTTTACTCTTGTTTTTTTCTTTTATATAAGCTAACATTGTCTGAAATTCTCCATAGAAATTAAGTTTATTATGTGTTTCTTAAAAATCAGTGTGACTACCTAAGAAATATTTTCCTAAGCTCACTTAATGGAAAACGCTTCTACCAGAAAGGTTCAGGTAGAAGGGTTTTCTATTAAGCACATTTTGAGTAATCTGTTTACTGCTCTGGCCTGGCAGTCTTCTGCTAGGACAGCCTTTAATAGCTCAGCACTCACTATCAAATTAGATCTAAATACTTCCGTTTTATTTTTTTAAGTCTCACAATGCTGTAGTACTAACTTATTTTTGTATCCTTATCTCCTGTGATTCTCTTATATATAGCATGTTCTCCAAATAACATGATCCTAAATATACTTCGTAGTTTCCGCCTTCGACTTCTTTTTAAAATGTGGTTCCCTCTGCCTTGAATTCATTTCTTCTACTTTCTTAGAAGATTTTGTTAAGTCAAAAAATCTAGCTCTTCATGAACAATTTTTTAAACTCCCCAATTTAATGTGATTTCTTCCTTATAGGAACTTGTATAGAATTTTATTAGATTCTACCAGGGTATGTATTGTTATATTTCATGGATTTATTTTTTTTGTAATTGTATTTATATTGTAATTTAATTTAAGGTAGAAAATGTGTCTTGTACATTTTATTCTTTCCACAATGTAGATATTCAATTAAGAGTTAAAGGAAGTAAAAAGTACACTAAAGAGGATTCTTTGAAGCTTGTAATTCAAAGTATTTTATGACCCACATACATATATCTGCTTTCCCTCATGAGACTCCATTGAAATAATCACAAAGAAATAAAGAATCATAAGCTTTCATCAGTGAAAAATAAGTGAAAGCCATGGGAGATTTCAATGAATTTCTGAGAGGTGAAAAGTAAATAAAAAATTTCTGGCAAAACCCCTATCCCAGAATATGCTTAGGAGGTGATACACTAGGACAAACACCAGCCTCCACTAGGACTCTGGGGTGCAAGATTTCTACAAAAAGAGAGCAAGGATTAATTAAAGTTCTGAATGCAGAACAAGGAGTTTTCACTGCTCCGTTGTCTACAGTATCACTTCCTGATACTCATATCTAGTCAGGACTTTATTACTGGAAAAAAATTAAAATTTTTTCTAACAGAAATTTTTAAAAATGAAGTATACACTAGCACATAATTTGGAGTTAAGGTTCAACCCTTTGTAATCAGATGGGAAGCCCCATACTAAACAGACCAATCCCTTCCCACTTACTCTAAGGTGAAACCTGCCATTTAACAAATTATATTCAGGAAGAACAGGATCCATTTAATATTCCTATATCTTATTGTCAGAATTTGTACATGTGACTCGTGTTAATTGCTAAAAGTCATCATGCCGAATGAAATAAGGGGAATATATCCAGTTCAAAGGAAAGCTACTACTTCTAGTTATAATGGAATTGTTTGGGTTTCATAGGGAAGATTTGGTCTTTTATATTCACTGGTAAAGAGTTTCTTTAGAAAGCAAAGACTATATCATTTGAAAGGAGAAGCAAATATATATTTTGGAAACCAAGAGAATTTCAGTAAATGAGGATAAAAATACATTAAAAGAGGTATATTTCAAAAGTAGAGACATATAGGTAATAGCTTTAGAAAATATTGAAGGACTTATAGAAGAATTACAGTGGTTGTTAAAAGGACAAAAGGCTATAGATATATTCAGTTCATTTGGTTTTTAATTTTTACAAAATTAACTACAATTTCTGTTTATATGTTTATAGAACAACTGCATTTTCTAAATTTTGAGGGAATAAAAGGGGCCTTACCAAATAAACCCACAAACAAAAATAGCTTAAAATTAGCATAATTGTTATTGTTAGAGTAAAAAATAAAAAGAGAGCCATGGTGGAGAAATATAAAGAAAGGCTTACTGAAATTAGAAAAGTGCTGAAATTTAAAAAATTTAATAAAAGTGTTGAAACGTAATCTTATAGTTGAGAATTTCACATAAAAATGCAGAGATGGAATATATAAGGAAAAGGATTAGAAGCCCAGGAGATTCATCCAGCAGTGATAATACCAGATAGAGTGGAAGTTCCAGAAAGAAAAGTGGAAGGAAATGGGGTGTGTGTGAAATTCTAAGAAGGGAAATTGAAGTCTTTAACCTGACAGGGTCTCCTGTCTGTGAGGTCATAATAAATGAAACATTCATTAGATAGAGACATAGCATTACCAAATTACTAAGGATTGATGATGAAGAAAAATTTCTTTAAACTTAGAGAAAGAGGGGAAAAAATGTCTGTGTTGGTTAGAGTTCTTATAGTGCAGACAAGTCTATGCATTTGCTAGTTTTAAGAACAAACATTCATAAAAAGTTATGGATGGCCCACAGAGTCATTGGGAGAACAAGAAAGCTAGCCTCTGTCTAGGCTGAACTTGTTTAAACAATTCCCAATGCTGCAACAAACAACTCATTAGAAAAAGAAGTTTGGGCCTCTTCAATCCTCAAAACCCTTCTTCCTCTGAAACATCTGCTGAAACAAAACTGGTGCTCCCTGCCTTGTTTCCTCATTTAGCTCACTCCCAAAATAAATTCCTACATTTGTGTCTAATTGATAGAAACCAGGTCACATATCAGCACCACAGCTAGGAGCAATGACTCCTAAAAGTTACCATTGAGAAGGGGTTGGTCCAAATTAGAAAAGTCAGGCATGGAGTCTCAACAGGAGACTGGAATAAATCAAAAGTAACATGTAGAACAAGGTGTACATTTCCCTTTCCAAAATGGGGTGGGGGGGCAACAACAAACTTCAAGAAAACCAAAATCTGTGATAAAACAAATGAAAAATTATTTGAACATTCTCTCTGATGCAGCTCAGGGAACTGGTAGTTAAGGTCATATATTTATAACATTCCATTTTACTCTGCAGTGAATTCCATTGTAGTAGTCATGATAATGTAATCACTGCTCACAAGTTTTCTTCTTTTAATCGAAAGGCATAGACTTATTTATAGCTAGTAAGCAAACTACCAGTAATTCAACTTTAACAATGTAAAAATAACTATAGTAATTAATTTGAGAGTAAAAGTTGAGATAAGTTTTGGAAAGGAATTGTGTATCTATTCCTAAGCTTACAAAATAGAAAATTGAGTCTGTGTCTAGAGTTGGTTAAGTATGTTATATTAAAAAGTAACTCAGATCTTAATTTACAAACTAACAACTTGTGAGTCAATTTCTGCTGGTAGATTGGTTTGATTTGGCTACCAACATGGCATGCACATTATTATCTTTTGAGCATTTGTTTTGTTTTTGAATCTGCCACTCAGTGGATATGTTAACAACCGGCTAACCACAAGTATGAACATCTGACATGGCTCTCTTTTTACCTTACTATACTTACTCTGCACATATAAAAGTTCAAGTGCACTGCAGAAGAGAATTTAAAATAGCTGTATGATTATATGAGCTGCCTTGAACAAATCCATTCTGAGATGATTCTTTCATATTTCATAGAAAGAGATCCATAGATACAGTTCAATGGTAGGATAATAAAATTTAAGAATATGAATAGGAGACACCTTAAAAGTCCTTCAATTAAGCTCAGGATTTGGAAGGATGTGTTTTTAATTTTTTGGTTAAGCTTTATGCTATGAATGAGGTAAAATGCTAAAAAACATTTAATTAAGTGTTAACATAATGTTATGGTTTGGTCATTCATTCATTCATACATTCCATAAACAATAATCACATGCATTCATACAGTATAAGGTATAGTAAAGAGTTTGAGAAATCAGACCAAGACTCATGAAGAGACTCTTGATTGAGTTTGTGATTTTGCAGGGCAGCACACAATTTTCAACATGGCTTACATATGGATTTGGAAAGTATTCCAAGTTGCCCCTAATTTACTTTATTAGTAAAACTATATTTTAGTTGTGGTGGTATGAGATTTTTTACTTTGAAAATAAATCAAATGACAACAGCAAAGTATAGCAAAATCTCCTGAGATCTAATTAGTTTTAAAAGAGCAAAGAAAGGCAAATAATAAAACATAAATAGCAACAATAAGAGCTTCCCAAACTTCTATATCCTTATGCATTTATATTTTGGACTGTAACTCTTCTGGCACATTTTTTCATGTTCTAAACTGAAGGGACTGGTATAGTGATGTAATGTCAATGCACAGGGCAGGAAGCACTTGAACAGAAGCTAAGCATATGGCATTTAGTAAGCAAGAAGGTGGGCTGTGCTCTGAGAGCCAGAGGGAAGACACATTCTGGCTATAAATTTTTATTAATGCTAAAATGGAATAGTCTAAAATCAGTGAGATATGACTTAATAATGGACTAAAGAGCTGAAAGTGCTGTTTCATTATGACAAGTTAATTTCTTTTTTTCACCTGGCAGTATAAAAAGTAGATGAAAACTCTTAGCAGAGCTTTAAGATTATTTTTGGCAATACTTATTAGGAATTAAAGGAGCTCTACCAAAACCCCTATTGAAGTTATTGAAGGAGAAATCAATTTCAAGGTCAGTGAATTTTGGCCACCTTCATTGTGCAATCCATCTTTCAAATCTGACTTTTAAGCTCTTTTTCATTTCTTATTGAAGTAGCTCTCTTTCAAAGGGTGTTCATTGCCTATGTTCACTCTCAGTAATTTTTGAAAACTATATAGCATTTCTCTATTCTTTCCACTTGCAACAGCAGTATTCCTTATCCTTAGAATGCCAAACAGGTGTCCAGTTCCATCTAGTGGTAGAAAATTGATTATCACCTTCTATATTGGAGGTGCAATTTTTAATCTTAGAACTCAGGTTTCTGTTTTGATGTCTGATAACATAAAGTTGGGGATTTTCTGCTATTCAAGAGCAGAAAGGCATAAGCAGTTTCCTAGTAGACTGAGGTATGTGAATCTTGGGTTATATTACTTCTATCTAGAGTTCTTCAGTATTTTCCTTTTTAGAAAAATAACCCTACATCTGTAGAGTCCATTTTATCTGCAGACTAGGAGGAATAAGTGTTCCTATGAAGTTAGGATAAATGTTTATTTTCTAACCTTACTTGTTTTGGAAGCTTTTGTGCACCCTGTACCCCATAAATTATAATTAATAAAGACATAGTCTGTACTTTCAATAAAAAAGATTTTTATGTCACTTTCTTTCTTCAAATAAAATTTAAATGACATCCTTTTCCTAAGTCCAAATTTTTCACACTTATATATATTTTAGTACTTACTAAAAAATGAATTTTATATCAAATATATCTCTTTTTTTCCACTGATGTGAAAATAATTTCACTTGATAGCAAAAATGAGTATATAATAGCAAGTAGTATGACAATCCATGTCAATTTTGATGAATCTGAAACTGATTATTGATCATGTGTTGAACTACTGTAGTTAGGACTGAAGAGAACAAAATGTACTAGAAAAGTAACCTGAGCAATTAGAATCCAGAGGCGTTTAAAACAGCATGTATAATATTATGAAAGAGGTGGATTCCCACTAATGATTACATTGTACAGTTTACAGGCTTGTAAACATTAAGTACTTGAAAACATTAAGGCGGCTCTTTAGTTTACCATTAGTGTGACAGAATTCTTTATATTTGTTAAGAAAACATAGAAGGAACAATCAATTTTACTGTGTAACATTTATTAATGTGAATTTCACAAAAACATCTAGCTTGAAAAGCATAAGTTGTCCATAGAATGAAGTTTTATATTGTTTTTTAAAAATACAAATCACATCACTGAGCAGAATAATTCAGTATATCCTTTTTTTTTTTAAAGAGAGAGTGAGAGAGGGAGAGAGAGAGAGAGAATTTTAATATTTATTTTTTAGTTATCGGCGGACACAACATCTTTGTTTGTATGTGGTGCTGAGGATCGAACCCAGGCCGCACACATGCCAGGCGCTACCGCTTGAGCCACATCCCCAGCCCCAGTATATCCTTGATAGAGGAACAGAGTATACAATATTATATGGCTTCAACATATCATATCTGTAACAGGAAATTCCAGTTAATTCCTTTATTTCTCTCTTTGGGAAAATTCAAATTGGAAAAGCGTTTAAAACAAAAATATGTAAGGGTCTTGTATTGAATTCAAAGGTCTATACTAAAATGCATTTTTGCAGAGAGCAGACCCAAGTACTCAGTAGCTAAAAGCCCTTTTTCCGCTTGGTTGATCATATTGAAGTGCAAGATTGGAAAGTGAGTTAATTTGCTCTCTGGCAATAAATACCCTTTTGCCTTGGAGGTATAATTATGGATTAATGAGAAATGTGCAGCTTGTGTTTAAAAGAAAAATCAGTTGTCAGAATTGATTTATACACAATCCAAAAGTTGGCTGGAACAAATAATATCTGTAACTTGGGAATGATAAACAGAATAGAACAACTACTTTTTAAAAATGAATACTTACTATGTTGAGAGGGACTTTCATATTGTCCCAGATTTGGTGATTACAACTCATAAATGAGGACAAAGAAGAATAAAGTATCTCATTTTGTTTTCTGATCTTCCTACCCTTCTATAAAAAGATGATCAGAAAGAGTGGCCAACAGAGGAGGGCAAGTGCTCTCCCCAGCCTGGTGAACTGAGGTGCTAGTGATCTACTTATTACTCCTGTGGAGTAGAATACCTGCTGGACATGGGAGCTAGTGTCTCTTTGCTAGTTACATAGCTGCTTGGGTAGTTCTCTATTGGAACATGTGGAAAGGAAAGGCAGAGGTGGCATGTCAGAAGCAGAGAGAGCTGTCCAGCAGCTACATCTACATCATGTGTATCCCAAAGCACAGCTGATAACTTAAAAAAGTTTGAGCTAAATTTCTTCTTTCCTGTACATTCCACAAAGTGAAGAGAATTAGTAAACTAATAATCATGATGTGTCCCAATAGCAAGTAAGCTGAAAGAGTGGTTACCACTGATAGTATATTATCTTGCCCCCTGCAAGTATTTTCACATCTCTGCAAGATTGCCAGGGTTTGGTAAACTTTCTCATAGAATATATTGATGGCCAGTTAGTTAACTAATCCACAGTACAGGAACAGCCCAAGAAAATCAAGCCTGCATTTGTAAGATTGGAGCTACAAACTGGGAGGTTTGGGGTTTAATTTGAATGGAACTTGAACATGATTTCAAAGAAATGAGCCTGGGAGATTTGAAATTCCATGGCTCAAGGCCACTGTCCTGAAAGGAGTTTGCAATTTACTTCACTAGACATTTTTTTCTCCTTTTTCCTAATCAATTTTCTTACAATTTACTTCTTTCCAGTTTTTTTTTTTTTTTTAATTCCCACTAAGACATTTCAGTTTAGGGTTAAAATGCAGAGGATAACAGATAAAACTTCTTTTCCTTCTAGATGCCCCCATCAGTTTTCCCAATATTCTCATGACTAAGGTACTGGGTACCTGAATTCTGCACATGCTTTTATTCTAGGGAATAGAGACCTACGGGTTTCCTTCAAATATCAAACACTGCCTATGCTCTATTTTCTCAATAGAATATTTCATTTTTATATTTCTGTTCTTTTTTCTTTATTTTTCTACTAACGTTTTTACAACAGCTGTAGCTGGCAATTATTTGAAAATAAAAGTGAACATAAACCTGACTAGGAAATATATTTTATGATTCAGTTTTTAGTTGATATAGTAGAGCAGCCTTAAAGTGCACAAAGGAAACAAGATTATGCTGTTTTACAAGTTGAAGTACTCTTTGAGGTTAAGTGTAGTAAGTAAATACAGGACATTTTCCCTATATGTTCATTTGGTATAAACCCATTACAAATCTTCATTAGATGGCTTTTCATAATTTTAATTAAGCATTCTATTCTGTCATTTTTGCTCCTTAAAGCTTTGTGTTTCTATTGTTGCTATTTTACTTAATTATAAAATTCAATTCATATGACATTAAGTGCATTTCGTGTCTATTAAGAATTATGAAACTCCTTGAATTCTTTTTCTTAATTCTAATAGCAAATTCATCATAAGTTAAGTAATTTGTTAGACCTTAAAAAGAATTTATTTTGCTTAAGGAGAAAGGAAATATATAATTGGAAAAGCAGCTCATTAGTAATTGAGCTTGGAGAACAATGTTAGCTTATTCTTTGTTCATTTAACAAAACATTTATTAAACACTTACTCTGTGTCACAAGGGATGGCACATCTGGGGAAAAAGTGGTAAACAAGACATGATCCTTTTCTTAATGGAGCTTATTTCACAGTAAGCAAGACATTAAGGATTAATTAATACAATTCAGTGTTACAGTGTTATGAAAAGATAAGTACACTACTGAAAAACTGAGGAAGAGTGATTAAGCTGAGGGTCAAGGAAGGAGTAGGCCATAGGAGAGAGCAGGAACAGCACTATGACAAAAATCTGGATATATGACAGTATTTTGTTAAAACTGTGCTTGGTAGGAGCATGTAAGAGAAAGATGATAGTAGTTGGTGAAACCTCAAAGACAGTCATAGAGTAATTCAGGAGGACTTTGGAAAGATGATAAAACTGTTCAACCTTGTATATCAGAGGAAGCCTTTTAAGCATTTTCAATAGGAAAGTGACATCAAGTGATGCAAGGTTTTGAAATTTTCCATCTCTTCAAATATTATCATTTTTATGTTTGGACACCTTTATCTTCTCATCTTTCTTTCTCCAACATAAATGCATTTGTAAAAATGAGTTTTGGAGGCAAGAAAGTAAGTTAGGAGTGATTTAAAAGTTTCAGAATTGATAATAGAAAGAGATAGGCAAATTGGTGAGTCCAAGATACACCTGGGTGGCAGAATATCCAACCTGACTTCTAAAAGGAACTCCAAAGCTGTTTTCTCCTCCTTATGCTGCCCCCTCTCAGCTTTGAAGCAGCCAGAACAATCATTGCCCCTTCTCCTTATAGTAGTAAGAAGTTCCTAAAATTAGAGGGAGGAATGAAGCAGGATTAGACAGGCAGTCAGTGTAGATAGGTAAATTGAGTCAGGTTGGATCGAGGAGGCCAATTTTGAGTGAGTCTGGGAAGTTGGATACTGTCCCCTGATGGACTGAAATGTCAATTCCTTCAGAGCCCTTCCACCACCCTTATCAAGAACCTGCCCCTGCTCTAACCTGTTGCCAAGGTAACCTGTCCCAGGAATTTACCCTCCCGACAGGGAGCTATAAGGTTGTTAATGTGTTTTTGGCTACTCCATCCTGCCATTCCCCCTTCAGCCCAACTGTTTCTCACCTTTTGGCCCTCCCACTGAGTATTCCTGGGCATAGTCACTAACTGCAGAAAGGAGAAAGATAAGGGGGAAAAGGCAGGAGGCAAAGGAATCCTAGGACATACCAAAAAGGCAGAACACCCTGCCTTTTGGGATACCAGGATAACAGCTATGGCCTCTGTGTTACCCCTGCTTCAGATGCTTAAAAAAAAATTAAAGGATTCTCTCTGTAAAAACTTTGACAATATATTTCCTATTCATTTATGCAATTATTTCTTTTATTCAAAAACAAATTTTGAATTAAATCTATCAAGATACAAAAAAGCAATTTTTGAATAGCAAATTATGGTAGAATGGTAAATTGAATAAATGAAGGTATTTTGAAAATCTACAGGACCTAAAATGTCCTCCATTACTAAAAAAAGTTAGAAAAAAAGTTGATTTCTAATTTCTTAGTAGCCTGAAAAAAATATTGGACTACTCAGAACTGAAGTTTTTGAACAAAGTTCAGATAGTGTAGCCAGAGTAACTGAATTGATTTTTTTTTGATCTACTCTTTCTGGCAAGGTCATTGAAGCCCTTAAGCCCCAGTTACTTTAGCTGTGAAATGGGAATAATAATAGAATATACAAGCAGTCTTGACTTACAATGTTTCAACTTAGGACTTTCAGCTTTCTGATGGTGTGAAAGAAATATGCATTTAGTAGAAATCAACTTCACATTTTGAATGTCAGTCTTTCCCTCTACTTTTGATATGTGATCTCTGGACACTGTTTCAGGATGCTGGGCAGTGCCTCAGAAACACAATTCGCAGCCAGCCTCATGATCAGGAAAAACAGCTAGTACTCCACAGTGTACTTATTCTGTTGCTAAGCTATGATGTTCTTGTAGGTTAGATGTCTGACATGCATTTTTGACTTGATAGTATTTCCACTTACAAGATGTCAATTGGGACATAACCCCATCATAAGTCTAGGAGCATCTGTATCTCATAGATTTCCAGGAGGATTAAATTCTTCCATTTAACAAATATTTCTGAACATTTGCTGTGTTCTAGAAAATCTTCTGGTCTCTGGACATCCCACAGAACAAAATAAGCAATGGGGCTCAGAAGGTCTGGTACTTATATTTTGCTGAGGATTGGCACTGGATGACAGGCTATGGCAGAAATAGCAATCAACATGCAAATTAATTTATGTGTTCATATCTTAGAGATGTCAATTTCACTCAGATTTATGAAGTTAAGACCATCCAAATAATCATGGAAATAACATTACTTTTGAAGTAAATGAGCTTATTTTAAGTTCATATGCACAAATGGAAAAACCAGACTAGCAAAGAGATTTTAAATAATTATTATGATATGGAAATACCATACATATACATACATAAATATATATATATGAATATATTTTTAATATTTTATAGTAACCATAATTAAATTAGTGTCACATTAGTAAAAGAACAGAGGCAAATCAATTTGACAGCCCAGAAAGTCCCAATAGAGACATATATACTTAGGAATTCAGTGTTTGATAAAGAAGTTATTTTAAGTCAGTTACTTAAAAATAGATTATTCAATAAATTTAATTACTCGATAGATTCATGGAAAAGTGAAATTTGATAGAGTAGTCATAATCATAGGAAGAGAGAAAAATTATTACTTTCTACCTAAATAAAATTTGCTCCTAAAATATTTGCAAGTGGTAGAGGGCTTTGTATGACAGAGAATATAATACTGCCTTGAAAATTATAAGGTGACTCTGAAAAATAGACATATAAAAAGCTTAAATCACCACTACCAATCCTGCATTCTTCTTTTTTGACAGTTTTTATTTTTTATTTATCATAAAATATTTCAAAATTGAAAAGATATAAGAAATCATTACAAATGTTCACGTACTTAACATTCCAAATTGACTTCTTCTCTCTTCTCTAGAACATAGTTAACACATTGGTGAAAATGTAGACACTTTATACTTAATATTTTTAGACTTAAGATTTATTCATGATGTTTTGTAAGTACTATTTGCATTTTCACTATTTATTATATGAATTTTTGTTTATCTATTTATAGATTATGGATAAAGGTACTTAAGTTTGTTATATGTTTTTTCTTCTAACAACAAATTCCTTCAGTTTCAACTTCAAAATGCACCCAGAAACTAACGTGGTTCAAACCATCATTAAACTTCCCTCTAAAGTTCCTGCTTTGCTTTTATTTTTCTTTCTCCCCAATGATTATCACCGACACGTAAAACAATGTACTGATTTCTTTCATTTATTGTTAGTGTTCCCCCACTAGCAAATCCACGAGAGATAGGATTTTTGCATTTTTTAACTGCTATATAATTTGAATCTAAAATCTTTTTTGGCACTTCACAATCACTCAATAAATGTTTTATGTAGAAATTCATGAATAGAAAATGAACACAGTCTTAGTGTTACATGGAATTGCTAGTGTAGAACATTTTTCAAGCAAATAATCCTAGCTTAAAAGAAAAAAGCTTGCGTATTTCCAAGGAGCTGAAAGTTATTTATAAGAAATCTTTAAGAAACTAGTATTGCTTAGTGGAAAGCATCTTTGCAAAACAGTAAGACAACAAGTGAGAGATTTAAGAAATTCATCTGATTTGTTCTTGTCAGACTCCTATCCTTTCTGTTCTGTCAAGTTGCCATGTGGTGTTCCCATTTCAGCCTCTGGAATTAGATTTATGATTGTCTTGAATAGCTTTTAATAAGTGCCCTTGCATTGTAATTAGTTGACCCCTTGCTGCCTTTTGGATCTCAAACAAATCCTCATGAATTACCAACACCTTCTCTTACATCTCTAGACCATAAGATGAGTTTTTATCTTTGCCAAGAACTATCTTGCCAATTGCACTGTGATACACAACAAGACGATTTTATTTTTTTTTGCCAAAGGGAAAGTTTCTCCACCAGGGCTAATCATTCTTAGGAAGTAGTAGTTAGCTATATGAAAGCAATAGTAAAAAGTGACTTCTTGTTTTTTTTCATATTTCTAAATACTAATAACATTGTGGAAAACTATGTAGAAGTTTTAAGTAGAATATTGTTTATTAGGTTGACTAGCTATGTCGAAAGTGATTCCAAAATTGAGAAATGAGGAGAATATGACAGCTAACACTTACACAGTGATTTTTATGATCTTAATACCTCCTAAGTGATTTTTTGGTGTTATTTTACGTAACAAAATAAGGCTGACACATTTTCACTAAAGAGATAAAGAATCATTAAGAAGTTAAATAGCTCACCGAAGCTTGCAAAGTTAATACAAATCAATCAAATAGATTCCAGGGCCCACACTTCTGACTCCTAAGAAATTAAACACAAGTGAAACATACCTTGAATATATATACTTTTAATTGATTGACAGTTTGAAGTGGTTGATAAGTCTTTCCCTAATAATCATTTAGACAGTATTCAGAACTTCAAGTAACTTTTTAAATTCTAAATATTGTATTACATATCTGCTTCCATTCATTAAGAACCTATACAGATTGTGATGGAATATTTTGATATTTTGATATTTATATTTTGCTGCTTGATGT
The DNA here is from genome assembly GCF_048772815.1 of Callospermophilus lateralis. Taxonomy (NCBI): domain Eukaryota; kingdom Metazoa; phylum Chordata; class Mammalia; order Rodentia; family Sciuridae; genus Callospermophilus; species Callospermophilus lateralis. Next base: position 84,699,803 of record NC_135317.1, read on the forward strand.
GCATTACTTGTGCTGGTGGAGTTCATAAGCTTTATTCAATGAGTAAATTAGTATTAAAAATGGGGGAAAGGTCCTACTTGTATATTTATTATAAATTTGTCATAAATTGAATCTTTAAGTATCCATCAATCAAGGAATAGTACTATTTTTAAAAAAATTTCTAAAGCCACTGAGGTAATCCAATGTACAACAACCTAGAACAAAACAGATTGTATTTTTGTGATAAATTTATTTTAAAAAACACTTCTGGAATCTTTTTCAGAGAATGACTTAGCCATTCGGCTGCTATTAAATATTATCAGAGGCTGGATGGTTTATAAACAAAAGAAATTTATTTCTCATAGTTCTAGAGCATAGAAGCCTGATGTCCTCTAATAATGCAGTCAGATTCTGATAAGGACTCTCTTCTGAACTGTACACTTCCGACTTCTTTTTGTATTCTCACATGGTGAAAGATAGCTAATTAGTTCTTTGGCACTAATGATGGCACTAATCCCATTGAACAGGGGCACACTCTTAAAACCCTGTTACCTCCCGAAGAATCCAACTCCAGATGCCATCTACATTTAATGTTTCATTACATGTATTTTGAGGGAGACACAAACATTGAATCCACTGCAGAGACTCTTCTTTCTTTTATCACATTCTTGACTGCTATGAAATTGGAAGAAAGCCATTGCAATATTATAGACAGAAATTATTCTAAGTATGTTTTCAATAAAATTAATTGATAAACTGAAAATTTTAATTTTAAATAGAAAGCAAAATCAATACCTGCAAGAGCCAAGCAAGTATCGTGGAATAAAATTAGCCACTTTATGAGACAACTAAACAAACATTATAGTTGGAATATACATGACAGCATATTCATAAACACTAAAAGTCTAATGCTATATCTTACTGATTTATGATCTGAGTAAATGCTTTTATTAACTGCCTCTTGTAAAACTCTCACTTTCTAGAAACCTATCATTTCTCAAGCATATGAATGTATAGTGCCAATTGCAGATTTTTTTGGAGAGAGTATCATGTGTAATGTCATCACTTAGAGACCAGGCAACCTGCAGTACCTCTTTTCATTGTGCTTGCCAGCTCTTCCAGTTGGGAAACAGTTGTATAGCAACAACTGTTTTTTTTTTAACCACATTCATTGTTTTTCTCTTTGTGTGTGTGTATGTGTGTGTGTTTGTGTTGCAGAGAAGGCCAGCAATCGCCAGAACAGTGGCAGAAGATGTACGGTAGATGCTCTGGGAATGAAGTTTACCACATTGTTTTGGAAGAAAGTACATTTTTTGCTGAATACGAAGGAAAGAGTTTTACATATGCCTCTTTCCATGCACACAAAAAGTATGTTTTTGCTTCCAGAGTGGAACTTAAGTATCCATCAATCAAGGAATAGTACTATTTTTTAAAAATTACTTACGTTTATTAATGCATATTAATTGTACAAATTGATGGGTTTCACTGTGACAATTCCATATGTGCATACACGCATATGTGATGTGATGCTTTGATCATTGTACCCTCCCCTCTATCCTCTCTGGCCTTCTGTCCTCTCCCTGCTTCCTTTTTATAGTCCATTTTCACTTCTGCTTCTGGGTCATATTTATTTATTTATCTATCTACTTATTTATTAACTTTCCACATGTTACAGAAAACATGCATAACTTGTCTTTTTTGTCTGGCTTATTATGCTTAAGATAATGCTCTCTTATTTCATCGTGCAAATGACATGACTTCATTATCTTTTATGGCTCAGTAGTATGCCATTGCACATACATACACCATATTTTCTTTATCTATTCATCTGATTATGGGCACTTAGGCTGATTTCATATTTTGGCTATTGTGAATAGTGACATAATAAATGCAGGTATACATTTACCTCTTTTGTATGCTGACTTCAGTTTCTTTAGATAAATTTACAGGCCTCCTGTATCTGGATTATATGGTAGTTCTATTTTTACTTTCTTAAGGAATTTGCATTCTGTTTTCCATAGTAGGTTTACTAATTTCTATATTCACCAACAGAGTGTAAGAGTTCCTTTTTGACATGTCCTTGCCAGAATTGGTTATTTTTAGTATTTTTGATAATAGCCACTCTGACTGGGATGAGATCCAATGTCAGTGTAGTATTTTTTTAATGTTTCATAAGTGCATTTTGGTTATATTCCATAGTAAGGTTCATTTTAACATAATCATAGTTTTATGGAATATAATTTGTTCCATTTCAGTCCTCAGTACTTCCATTTGCCTCCTTTCCTTTCTACCACTGGTCCCTTTCCAAAATAATTTTGATTTTCATTTTCCTACTGACTAAAGATGTTGAGCATTTTTTTTTCATACATTTATGGGTCATTTGTGCTTCTGTTTTTGGAGAAGCGCCTATTCAGTTCATTTTCACACTTTTTGATTGGATTACTTGTTCTTTTGTGTTTTGTTTTTTGAGTTCTTTATATATTCTTGATATTAACCCTCTGTAAGATGAATAACTGGCAGGTTTTTTTTTTTTCTCTCATTCCATAGAATGTCTTGACTGAATTATCTTGCTTTACAGAAGTTTTTTGATTTGATGTAATCTCATAAGTTAACTCTCGATTTTATATCCTGAGCTATTGAAGCCCTATTCAGGAAATTGTTGCCTATGACCATATCTTAAAGTGTTTTCCCCTAAAGTTTTAAACTTTCTGATCTTAGATTGAGATCTTTGGCCCAACTTAAGTTCATTTTCGTACAGTGTGAAAGACAGAAGTATATTTTTAAACTTCTACGTTTGAATATCCAGTCTCTCCAGTATTATTTGATTGTCTTTTCTCCAGTGTGTTATTGATACCTTTGTCAATAATTAGTTAGATGTCTCTTTCTGGATTTATTTCTGTTTCCTATATCCTATTCTATCATTCTTTTCCTTGCTTTTAGGCTAATATGATAAAGTTTTTGTTATTATAGTTCTGTAGTATATTTTGAAATTAAGTATCGTGATGCCAATAGCATTGATTTTTTGCTCAGGATGACTTTAGCTATTTGGAAACTTTTGTGATTTCAAATGAATTTTAGGATTATTTTATCTAGTTCTGTGAAGAACATCATCAATATTTTGACGGGAATTATACTGAATCTGTAAAGTGTTTGGATTCTCCCAAGCCATAAACATGGGCTGCCTTTCCATCTTCTATTGCTTTCTTTAGTTTCTTTTTTCTTTGTTTTATAATTTTCATCATAGAGTTCTTTCACCTCCTTTGTTAAATTTATTCCTGGATATTGTTAAAATTTATTTTCAGGTTAGTGTAAATTGTGAATTGTATTGCTTTCCTGACTTCTTTCTCAGTGAACTCTATAGGTCTATAGAAATGCTATTGATTTTAGTTGTATTTGAATCCTGCTAAATATGATGGTTTTAAAATCAGTTCTAAGAGTCTTTTGATGGAGTCTTTGAGTGTTTCTATAAAGAGAATCATGTCATCTGCAGATAGAGTTAATTTGAATTCATCCTTTCCTATTTGTATCCATTTTATTTCTCTCTTATTGGCTCTAGCTAAAATGTAAAATACTATATTTAGTAAGAGTGGTGAGACAGAACAACCTTGTCTTGTTCCTGATTTTAGAGGAAGTGATTTTACTATTTCCCTATTTATTATGATGTTGGCTATCATTTCCTTATAGATAGACTGTTATGTTGAGATATGATCCTTCTACTCCTAATATATTCAAGGCTTTTATCACGATGGAATGTTGAATTTTTATCAAAGGCTTTTCCTTTATCGATTAAGTTGTTAATATGATTTTTATCCTTGATTCTCTTTCTGTACTCTATTGTTTATTAATTTGTGTATGTTGAACCATGTTCTCATCATTGAACTGAAACTGACTTGATCATGTCATATGATATGAAGATGCTGTTGAATTTGGTTTGGAAGTAGTTTATTGAAGATTTTTGCATCTCTGTTTCTCAAGGATATTGTTCTGTAGCTTTCTTTTTTCTTGTGAGGTTTTGGTAGGAAGGAAACAATACTTTCATAGCAATAAAACATAGTTTTCTAAAAATATAGTGAATATTGGTGTTCATAAGTTTCAAGTACTGTGGAATTTTTGACATTTATTGCAACATTTGAACTCTGGCTACTGTGTGGTCTCTACATGTTAATGTTGTCAAGAGTAATTATAGTTTAAGAGGAATAATTAAACAACTTTTTAAATTCTCATTTAAAATAATTTAGTCCATTAAGAGTTCACAAGTACTTGAGATAAAATTTTTTACAGAACTGAGTTTTCAAGTTTTGATTAGAAAATCAAACACAGATATCATTACACATAAAAACTATAGAATTGAAAAAGTTGATGATACCACTTGCTTTGGCCAGAGAAATAAGATAAAAAGAAGTAAAATTGCATTACAATCTAAACATGGGATATTATTATTATTATTTCTGAGGAAAATATTTGCTTAAGAAATACAAAGATATGTATATCATGAAAAGAGTACAGTAACCATATTAAAATATATTACTGATATACTTCAAGAATTTATAATATATCTAGCATATCCCACTAATTAATATATAACATATTCTCATTTCTCAATATGATTCACATGTACATAATGTGTGTGTGTATATATATATACACATTCTTCTATATAAAAATATTTTAAAATTTGATTTATTTTATACAACTATAGCATATGTTGAAATAAAAATATTCAGGACAATTTCTATTGGAACATAACCAAAAAAAGATGTTTAAAAAATGCTTAAATAGTCTGTTATGGGCTGGGGTTGTGGCTCAGCAGTAAAGCGCTTGCCTCGTACATGTGAGGCCCTGGGTCTCAGCACCACATTAAAAAAATAAAATAAAATAGAAGTATTGTGTCCAACTCCAACTAAAAAATAAATATAAAAAACAGGCTATTACATTCAAAGATTTTTATTTTTCCCAGTTAATCTGCACATCTATTTAAGGCAAATGTTTCTTTCTAAAACTCAAATTTAATCAAATATTATAGAAATAGTACTAAAATAAGGACTTTCATATAATGTCTTCTAAATTTCTTTCTTTCCTTATACCAATAATTTTAAAACTCTTTTGTTTATACTTTTGACCATAGTATTTATATTATAGAACATCATGTTTATCGTATGATATTCATTCTGATGTTTTATATTAACTTCTACTAAGTACATGATATGTATATTTATATTTATTGATTGTTGATTAGTCATAATCAAGTAAACAATTTTATAATGACATATTTTTCTATAAAAATGTGCATCTTACACTTTTACAGTTTACTTCAGCTTTCATCATTTTATGATTTGAAATTTTAATATTTTTCTGTTTATAATATTTTAGTAATTTTCTTACATATGTAAGATTAAAAAAGAAACTAAGACTTGTTGAATTACAATTCTTAAACTCTTTTATTTTTATTTATTTATTTTTTTTCAAATTAAGGTTTGGTGTCTGCTTGATTGGTGTTAGGAGGGAAGACAATAAAAACATTTTGTTGAATCCAGGTCCTCGTTACATTATGAATGCTACAGACATATGTTTTTATATTAATATTACCAAAGAAGAGAATTCAGCATTTAAGAACCAAGACCAGCAGAGAAATAGCAATGTACCAAGATCATTTTATCATGGACCTTCCAGGTTACCTGTACATAGCATAATTGCCAGCATGGGTAAGTACAAACTAGTTTCAAATTACTCTTACTTTCTATTAAAAAAATAATTATACATATACTCTGATTTTTAAAATTTAATTTCAAAGCTAAATTTAAAACAGGTATGGAATATTATTAACTAGGTATAATCACATATACAGAAGAAAATTTCCATACTGTTAATTTAGTAAAAAAAGTAAGATATTATTAAAATATAATTAACAATTGATTTGTATTTCTGATTGTACCATAAGTACCTGACTACTATATTTATATTTTAAATTATCTATCCAACTTTCTTCAGAGGGCATTTCTAATATTCTCCATTTTTCTCAAAACTGTCTTTCTATCTCCCGTTTAACTCTGATCATTATACATGAAAAAAAAAAAGCAACGATGTAGGAATTTCCCTAATATTTTTGCCACCAAACCACCTAAAAACCTGTAGATATTTAGTTTTTGTTACAAGGAAAATGCCTCTTTCCTTTTAATGAGTCCTAGTGTGTCACCTATGCTGTCGACCCAGTCTCTTATTTCTTCTTTAGGTCTTCATTATTTAGCCCATGATGTCCCATATTTTCAATTCTGAGAATATTTCAAGAAATTGAAATATGTATAGTGAGTAGTAATTACAAGGTCTAGAGTATGACCATGAGAGTGAATGGTTAATAAATGGCATTAAAATAGGTTGGAAATCATAATCTAGAGCTTATATATCCTTTATATGTATTTTCATTATTTATGGAATACATGTACATATATTTCCAAATGCTTTGTTCATTCACCTACATTTTTCTTAAAAGCATAGTCCTCTAAAAACATAATAATTATTTCAAATTTATTATAGTATAATATTTGTTGCTTAACTTAAGTTTTTTATAGGCATTCTATAAGTGGGATGATTGAACAAGATGGGTTAATTCATCCTTATTACCTAACTTCATTTTTTTCCCCAAAAGTCAGTCTCTCCCTCTCTCCCTCTCCTCTCTCTCTCTCTCTCTCTCTCTCTCTCTCTCTCTCTCTCTCTCTGTCTCTTCCTCTCCTCTCCTCTCCTCTCCTCTCCTCTCCTCTCCTCTCCTCTCCTCTCCTCTCCCCTCCTCTCCTCTCCTCTCGTGTGCTCTTTCTCCTTTTTATGTATTTGTCTCCTCTTTATGTATTTATTGAATACTTAATGCGTACCAAGAACTCTCCTAAGTATTTATAATAAGTAAAATAGTCAACAGACAAAAATCTAGCTCATACAGCTTACATTCTATAATAGGGAAGACAGGTAATAAACACTATATAAAAATGAAAGTAAATAATTTAGTATGTTAGAAGGGGATAACTAATAGAAAAAGAAGAAATTGAAACTAGTAAAGGGGATTATGAAGTCAGCAAGGACTATGTTTCTAAATAAAGTGGACAGTAACTCTCATTATGAAGGTGATATTTGAGAAATTATTTGAAGTAAATAGCGGATTAGTCCCCTGGACACTTAGAAGACCATCACTTGGGGCAGAGATAGCAACTAGCACAAAAGGCTTATAATGGGACCCTGGGTTCTGCAGGAATAGGAGAGCCCTTCTAATTGAGGCACAGTAAAAGGCCAGATCATGTTGGACTCTCTGAGTTACTGGAAGGATTGCAGTATCTCTTCTGGGTATAGTGGGATCATGCAAAATTTTTAACTGATCAGTTTTCTGATATTGCCTATGCTAAAGCTTATTTCAGTACAGTCACTGTGGCTATTGTTGAGAATAGACGTTTTGAGGCAAAGATCTGAGTGTTTTCAACAGGAAATGATATGAAAGAGAAAAATTTGCATTTATATCAAAGTTACCAGTAATTGGGATTCCTTAAAGAATTGGGACTAAACTATGAAAAAAAAGGGGAGTATGATGCACTTCAAGAGTTTTAAATTAAATGACTGCAAAAATGAAATGGACAAAGAAGAGCTCTTTCAATGGAGTAGTGGTAGAGAATACCAGACTGGAGTAGGAAAAAACAGAAGGTAGGAGACAAACACAAACCCTAGATCTAGACAACTTTTAAAAGTTATTCCATAAAGAAGAACCAAGAAATATTTTGGTACCTGGTGGTGAAAGTATGTGGAATTGAGAAAGGCAAAGAAACAAGGGTTGGGTATATGTAAGAGTGTATATAATGATAAGCCATGGAAGGAAACTAGGTAAGGAAATGAAAAGATATCTGTAGGTTAAAGGAGACTGAAAGAATAGATTAATAGATTATAATTCTAGTGGGAATCCAATGGTAGGGACCTGGAAAAAAATGAGGAAAAATGCATGTGTCAGGGTGTTAGATTCCATAAATAGGGACTATGTATAGTGAGTAGTAATTACAAGGTATAGAGTATGACCATGAGAGTGAATGGTTAATAAATGGTAGAAGAAATACCCATTATTGGAGTAGAGGACAAGGAACCAAGTCTAGAGTATTCGAGGGACATACATAATGAAATTGCCAAGAATTAGGACAGATGATGTATAGAGACTAATCTGTGACACAGTAGCTGAGCTACCCAGGCATTCTTGGCTATGTAAACACAAGAACATAAAAAGTTGAATTTAAGCAAGGCTCAGTTTTGTTGAAGGAGTGCCATGGGACATAAATGTATCTGGAACCAAAAGTAAATGCAAAAAAAAAAAAATAGTCATAATGTTTAAGCATGGAATTTAAGGTGGAAAAGGAGATGGAATATTAAGGTAATGGGAGAAACAGTGAAAAGTTGGCATCATCGATAAATCAAAGTTCCAGTAGCATAAGATTGTATCTGTGGTTTGGAAATCAGTGAGACTAAGCTGAAAAACATGAAATAATGGTGTTCAGAGGATGAATACATGAAATGAATAAATGCAGCCTTTTGTAACAGCATGTAAATATGTCTATGAAAAGGAAAGGTTGTGATAAGGTGAAAAGCAATTTACTCAGTGGATGCAGGAAACTAAGAGGTAAGGGTGGAGGAAGATTCATCAATTTATGTTTAAAAAATACTATATGAGGCAAGAATGTTGTTATGGGATACATTGCATCTCCCCAAATTCCTGTTTGAATTCTAACCCCAGGTGCTTCAGAATGCAATCTTATTTGAACGTGGGGTTTTCACAGAGGAAATTAATTAAAAATGAGATCATTAGGGTTAATAACTAAATCCACATGATGAGTAGAATGAGGAAATTTGGGTGCAGATAGGCACAGAAGAAAGATGAAGTAAAGATATAAAGGGAAAGTGGCCACCAGTAAATCTAGAAATAAGGTCTGGAACAATACCTTGCCTCATAGTCCTCAGAAAGAGCATCCTCAGAAAGAACATCCCTATAAACACCTATAAACACCTTGATCGTGAACTTTTGGTCTCTGGAACTAACAAATAAGACACACAGTATGGAGTATTTTGTTTTGGCAAACTAAAACAATATCGCAAAAATTCACCAGAATCATTTAAAAACATATAGTCTAGGGGCAATGATCAATTAAAATAATAAAAACAGAGGATCACATAATCTGAAGACATATAATTGAAAGTTGGGATATTCACAACAGATCAATAGAAAATGGTCTTAAGGCGACAACACTGAGCCTATTTACTCAACTTAAGAAGACAATTAACCTCTTTAAGAGGGTTGAGGGAAAGACCTTAGGGAGAGGACAGGAACCTTCAAAGAGTTCATTTCTGTAACTAATTGCCTCTCCACTGAATTCTTTCTTATGATCACATCCTAGTGCCAATTCTGGAACCAGATGTCAGTGTTTGCAGAATATCTGAGTAGTGACTAACAGGAGAATCCATAAGTTAGGCAGGAAAATGATAAAGAAGTGACTGCAGTAACATGGAGTCACTCAATTTCTTGGGAATTTAGCAGAAATTTAATCCACAGTGCAGGTATAGTGATTAGGTTACATGAAGGGAGCTATGTCTGTTACTTCTAAGCAGAAATAAGGGAGGAAAAGTTCAATGAAGATCTCATTTTTGTCACTGGCCAGAGGGTCTTGAAAAGTTTTTGAATGATGAATTCACTTTTCTTTCAGAAGTAGATGACACGATTATCTCTAGAGAGTAAATGTATAAAGTATAAATCTAAACTCACAATATTAAGATGTCAGTTATACTATATGGATTTCCTTTATTTCTATATCATTTAAATAAGTCAAATCCATTCACTTGCTTAATGAATAACTTTATATCATTACCTCCCCAAAATTTCCCTCTGTCCTATGATATATAGATTGTATTTTATATTACTCCTCTGCTTACACTGCTAAAAATTGGAGAGAGGAAATGTGCCTACCATTTTCGATGGCTACAACATTACTTCTTGTCAGATTCTGGAACATCTGAGTTCTTTGGCCATGTAGCATTCTTCCCCCTGGGATCCACCTCTCAAAAGTCCCATCACCTCTCACCTCACCACACTTGAGACCAAGTTGCCAATGCATAAGTCTTTTGAGGACTAATCACATTGAAAACATCACATACACATTTATAAAAGTATAAGATTTCTTATCCAGGGAAACATTTATATGAGGAAAAAAGTTAGTTTTTGGAACTCAAGATTACATATCTTGATAATGCTAATTATATCTCGCTGATTTTCATGATTAAATGATCAGTGTGTGTCCTGTATGTGACACATGCCTTTATATGTTTTGGTGTTTCAGGTACTGTGGCTATAGATTTGCAAGACACAAGCTGTAGATCAGCAAGTGGTCCTACCCTGTCTCTTCCTGTAGAGGGAAGCAAAGAATTAAGAAGACCTAGCATTGCTCCTGTTTTAGAGGTTGCAGATACATCATCAATTCAAACATGTGATCTTCTGAGTGACCAATCAGAAGATGAAACTGCACCAGATGAAGAAATTTCTTCAAATTTAGAGTATGTTTAGATGTTCTGAGGTGGAAAAATTGTTTGTTTTGTGTTAGTGACCTTAAGTATTGTCCTTAGATACCTTACCAATAAGTAAGGAGATGATGTTCTCACCTTGTGACCATTCTAGAATCATTCCTTCAGGGCTTTACCAAGTCACCCCTGTATTAGTCACTATCTTACTGGACTACCAAGCATGCTAAGCCCTCATGTTTCTGACTTTAAAATATATTTTTCAATTTCATTTTTCTCTAAAATACACTTTATCTGTTAAAAAAAAAATGTTTATATTCCTAGACTATAAAGTGCATTTTCATGGTTGGATTTTTTTATTATAATGTGTTAGTTAGTATTACATTACAGTGATCTAAGTACAGGAGGAAAGATCAAATCAATGGATTAATTTACTGATGAGGTTAAAGACTGTGATCCAATCATTTCCTAAAAGCATCACCTCTGAACACAGCTACACTAGGAACCAAGTCTTAAACACATGACCTTTCAGGGACACTAAATAGCCAAATTGTGACAATCATTTTTTTTTTTTATTCCACATCCATTTTGAAGTTCTATCAGTTATTTAATGATGTGTAATAGTAGCTTCCTCCATTATACTTCTCTTCCTTATCTCACTTTTAGCATTCTTTTTCATTCAGTAGAGAGCAATAATATTTTAAATTGATGAATTAAAGGATTCTCTCCTTTTCCAAGCTTCCATAATGTTACAGTATCTATCTATTTTGTAGTCTACAGTAGAATCTGTTTAGCCTTATTATTCCACATATTATATTGCCACAGCAAAATAGAAATCATAGAGTTCCACACCTTTACTATGGAGTCTATAAGACTTTGTTTGCTATGGCAATTCCACTTTATACTGATGTTTCAAGTACTGTGGCTATAAATTTGCAAGACACACCTTATTCTCCAGGTACAGTGATGGATTAAATAATATGGCCTATGGTTTTTTTTACCTGTGTACTATGTATAATTACTGCCTCATAGCATTATATGAAAATTAATTGAGATAATGGAGGAAAATGCTTAGTACAGTGTTTTCTGCTCCACAAGCAACAAATAAAGAGTAATCGTTGTTCTTATTAGTAGTGCTGGTATGAGTGGTATTGGTAACATCATCACCTAACATATTTCCCAGCTTTCATATAAATTCATTTAATGTTGACATGAATGAAGATAAACTGAAGTATATTTGAATCTTCAAAAGATCTCTGTTTTTTTTAATCTTCCAAATTTTTCTTTTACATTGATTATAAGATACCTTGAAGCCTCCACAAAACTAAATCTACTTTCAAAGAAATTAATGGTCCTTGGACTCAGATATATTTGTGGGTTCAAAGATGGAAGCAAGGCACAGGCTTCACAATCAATATCTTTGAAAAAAATAGCGTTTTGAAGGGTAACTGAAATTCTTGATGTTTTTGAAAATATTGAGAAGTGGAAAGTTTTTATTTCTAGAGAAATTGAAATATTAGTGGACATTACAAACTTTTAAATTTGCAGAATGTGCTCTGTTTGACTTCTGAACCAATGATGTCTGGAAAACAGTTTTAGTTAGGTCTCACATGCATGGCTTCCCAGGTAAATTCAGTAAAATCAATAGCTTCCCTTTAAAAGCACATTGCTTTCACTAAGTTTTCTTTTATTTCCTCATCATTTATGTTGCTACTTTTTAGAAGTCCCATTTTTTAAATAAGTGTAGCCAAAATATGCAGGTGGCTGTTTTTTAAAAGTCAGCAAACAACCTAAATGTCTTTGATAATATTTCAAGTACAGTTCCAGCAAAATCTCTGTTTTTAAACTAATTAACTCAATCACTTGCTTCCTTTTGGTAATGCAGCTATGGCTGATAAATATTGAAAGATTGACACATAATAATTTATTTTGCATTAAACACATTTTGTAGATGTTAACATTATTGGTTGTTAAAAATGTATCTACATCTTCTAAGCTGAGGGTTGAGAACCTTTTCTAGATAGAAACAACTAGTAAATAGCTGCAGCTTTATGATCCTTGTTGCAACTATTTGTTTCTATAGTTGAAGCACAGATGACACCCTAACCCAATGAATACATTAATGAGAATACATGGAGAGAGAATGAGAAATGAAAAGAAAACCAGAGGTGCTACATTTGAATGGTACTCAAAATTTGCTAGAAAGACCTTTTCAAAGACCTTTTAAAAAGACCTGGGAGCTCAGGCCCCACCCCAGAGGCACTGGATGCAAATCTGCATATTTGAAAAGTCCCCAAATGATTCATAAGCACAAGAGTGATAAATATTGAAAGTATGGAGAAATTATCTTTCCTATGTGCATGCATGTATCTTGATTACTTATATTCAATAAAACTTATTTTAGCTACCAAAAAAAAAGAATACATGGGTTACAAAAAGCTATTTTATGGACACAGAATTTTAACTTCATATAATTTTTGCATGATAGAAAATATTCTTTGGAATTTTTTTTCAACAATTAAAAATATGAAAATCTCCCTTAAATCTCAATATCTTATAGTAGCAATAACCAAGACTTGATCCTTGGGCCATAATTTGCCAACACCCATTCTAAACTATGTCAAAATATAATTGCAACATAAAGAGTTACAAAATCTAACTTCATCAAAACATGGGAACATGTTCAGAATTTATCAACTTAGCTTGACTTGTCCATAAGGAATGTCATATTTTGTGTCTATAGGTAATGTCTCATATTTTTTGCAGCTATGCTAAAGGCTACCCACCCTACTCTCCATATATAGGAAGTTCACCCACTTTTTGTCATCTTCTTCAGGAAAAAGTGCCATTTTGCTGCTTAAGGTTAGACAAGGTAAGCATTATTTTTTGCTGTTGTTTTCTCTGATAATAAAAGAATTTTGAAATCGCATATATTTAAACCATTTGTATAGTATTTTGACTAAAATGTGTTTAAAGGGGTTTTTTTCCAAAGTAAATTTAATTAAAGTGGTTAATTTTATTTTTTACGTTTATTGAAATTTACCCAAATGCTCTATGCTTCTGCTAAATTAACAAAATGGATTAGTCAGCTATTGTCAAAGGGGAAAACAGAAGTGCCTAAATATCAAACCCATGGACCCTCAACTTTAAAAGACTCCTGAAATCACATTGGCCAAATGTGCTTTATTTATTTACATTTTTGTATCAAATTTCCATGTGGTATCGCTTGACATAAGATGATCTTAACATGATAGACATAAAATTGCATTTGTGACTGGACTGGAAACTAATTGTTTTGCCTAAGGTCTCTTTTCCCCAAATTTTTATGTACTTTTCAGTTCCTGCCAGGATTATGTAGAGAAGCTCTACAAGATAGTAAAATTCAGAGAATGTTAGCATTTTTTATCTTTTTCACAATACAGTTTTGAGTTGGGTCTGTTTGAATTTTTCCTCCTAAAAAATCAGAAAACAGATAAAATGGAGAACCTTACATGTCCCCTAGAGATTCAAGCATGATACTAATTTAAGGATTTATTTTACTCTAAATTTTGGAGTAGGTGTGAAAATTCCAGCTCTCTACTTACAAAGTTGTACAACATAAGCAACTAACTTCACACTAAATTTTAATTTCCTCGTCTATAAAATTAGTATGACTTCAATATGAACTTTATAGGGCTTTTGTAAGGATTACATAAATTTGAAGGTATTTAATATAATAACACAAGAAAGTCAATAATTGAATAAGTGCTAATTCACTTTGTTGATATTCTAATTATTTCTTCATATGATAAACATTATAAATGTAGGCTGTTGCTGCCATTCTTTAGAAGGAAGATCAAGAGAATATTAGAAAATTTCTGACATTATCTCTCTGAAGTTGCTTTGTAAATCTTTGCCATTGCTCCTATTCACATGGGCCCATTGAAATGGATAATTCTAACTCTCAAGGCCTTATTTCATTTCATATTTTTTTACAATCTCTATTTTATGCAGCATTTGATATTTCTGACCAGCTGTGTATTTCTGGTAACATCAATAAATCCTAAATTTTAGGATGACTTACCTGCATTAATCCTGTCAACAATTAATTTTTCCTATAACTTTTGTTTTATCTGTAGCATTTTTGTTGTTTACTTAGAGAAAATTCCTAAAATAACATACATTTCAGGCAGCATGAAACCTCGACTTACTTCTGGTGGCATTCACTTCTTTCTGATATACAGTTAAAAAGGATATGGTATCAGGAGGCCAGAGATTAGAAATGATTCATCTCCAAGGGACCTGATCCAGTGGAAGGCTAAGCTTTCAGAGATGAGAATTGATAGGGGAGCAATAGAGGATGTTTTAAAGTCAAAGACTATTCCCTGTCTCTTTACTATATTCATAACACAAAGTTTTCAGTGTTGCTAATTGGCTGGTGATATCTAGAATTAATGGTTATGTGGGCAGTATGAGGCAGGTTGGAAGTGGACTTCTCTGGTAAATAGGTGCCCACTTTGACATTATGGAATGGAGTTATGCAGTTGACTCCACTGTTCTACAAAGAGTATGAGTTGGGATCAGTTTGGCTAACACTGTTTCAGTGTTGTAAGGCTGGTGTCTTTAAGACTTATGAACACTAAATTTTCTGTTCTCTCTGTGATTTACCTTAATAATTGAGCTGCTTCTATATTTCCATAAGCAATGTTGTCATTTTTTTCTTCATTTATTTCATAAATATCATTCTTCTCAATGATCTACATCAACTATCTCCTATTACTATTCTCCTTCTGTGACCTCTGAGTGATCTTATTTCTTAATATGGCTTCTAATCTACTTAAATTAGTAACTCTCCTAGTGTCTGTTGAAGACTTAATGATCTTGTTCTTTACCATTTTCTTTGTTCTTCATTCTTTCTTATACTTCAGATTTTTTTTTTCCTGGATTCATTTTCCTGCTGCCTAGATTACAGCCATTAGAATTTCTATTTAAATAGATTTTGTTGTCAAATGTTTCAGTTATGATTTCCCTTGAAATGTATTTATTTTGCCCTCATTCTTGAAAGACCATCTTGTTTGGTGTTCAATTCCATACTATCAGTTTTTTGCTCAGCACTTCAAGAACTTTATTTAATGACTATCATGCCTCTTGCACTGTTGAAAAGTCAGCTGTCATTCAAATTATTGTTCCTTATGGGTAGGTCCTTTTCCCCCTGTGACTCATCTTAAGATCTCATTGTCTTGGTAGTTCCAGACTTTCATGTGATGACTATGTATTTCTCTCTGTTGGAAGTGGGATTCACTGAGTTTCCTGAGGACTAGAGGTTTATTTGTTTGTTTGTTTTATCACTTATAGAAAGTCCTCAGTCATAACCCTGTGCTTTGTGAACTTTACTGTAGACAATTTTCTTAAAACTGACCAGGAAGTTGGAAGAACTTAAAATGTAATATGAATTAATAAACGAAACTATGTCACAAAAATGACAAAGAAAGAAAGCATTTACTTGAATAATGCTACTTTCTGATTCTTATCTCCTTGTCAGTTATTCTGATTAAATATTTGTTTCCTATTCTCACACAGTCTTCTAGCTCTTTAATTTTTCCATCCTACTTGCTATATCTTTCCTTCTCTATCTTGCCTTTTGGGTAATCTCTTCAACTCAGTCCTGCAGTTGATCCCATCAGTAGCACAGTTTAAGAAAATATATAGAAATAGATGCAACATTATTTTTAACATCTGCCTTGAATATTTGAAGTAGCGTATTTTGTTCATATTTTAAGTTCTTTCTCTTATTTCTTTAAACCTCTTAACCATGCATAGTTTATATTCTGAACATAATAACAGCAAAAACTATAATCTTTGTGGGTCTAATTATCTTGTTTATTGTTTATGTTTATTCTTGATGTTTCACTTCCACCAGTGTTTTATGATTTTTTTCTTAAGGAATAATGGCAAAGAATATTCCAGATGTGATGAATCCATAGAGAACTAATCTGAACCCAAACAAATAAAAACAGCTCCAAGTACATCGGTAAAGAAGTGAAAGGACAGAACACCAAAGCAGTTTTCTATAAAGATCATTTAAGTTTAAAATAGTCTTGGTTTAGTAATGTTAACTCCAGCAAATTCTAGACTCAGGAAATAGCAAAGTGTCCTTGAGCTAAAAATGAGCTTTGGTAATATGTCCTAGTTTGTTGGTTTTATTGTTATTATTATTATTATTTTGAGTATTTGCATCATTATCTTGAAAGCTCAGCTAGGCATTTAGGAGGGATTTTTGTTGTTTTGTTTTATTTCATTTTCTGTTTTATTTAATTTCATTTTTTAGTCTGTCACTTCAGGTGTTCAGTACTGGAAATATCCTTAAGGTTATTTAATTATAATAATGCTATATTTTTGGAAATGAAAGTTATACGTAGGTAATGTTTCAGTATTAGTTCCCAGATGTCACTTAGCAGCAGCAAGTTTCACATAATAGTAGGACTTGAGCACACACACATTGCTCCTCTTTCAACATCAAGCTACCTATTTACCTTGCCCATGCACACTTTTGTTTCCTAACTCAAGTCGGAGAACTGGGCACAGACAAATGTAACTATTTTTAAATTTGTTACAAATTGAGGATTTAATTAATTAATTTTACATTTCCAGATATCCTAAATTATTTTACCAAATTTTAGTGGAGTTTAAAAATGGCATTTCTTTGTATAATTTTTCTTCTCTAGAGTTGCCAGCATAACTACTATGAGGACGCAAAAGCCTATGGATTCAAAAATAAACTAATTATAGTTGCAGCTGAAACAGCTGGAAATGGATTGTATAATTTTATTGTTCCTCTCAGGGCATATTATAGACCAAAGAAAGAACTTAATCCCATAGTACTGCTTTTGGATAACCCGTAAGTATATTTTAAAATACACAAACAAGACAAAGAGTTTTTAATATCATATTATGTATATAAAAATAATTGACTTTAATTTGCAAATAGCATTTTAAATCAGACACATTATGGGACATGATTCATTGGGAGATATAGTCTCTGCTGTGATATGTAAAAGTCATAAAATATGGTTATGTTTCACAAATACTACTCAAAACATAACTGGAATGCTCTGATAATTTTACATAAAATTGCTTTCCAGTGGTCATCTACTGGAAACAGGCCACTGAAATAATGGGAAGCAGGCCACTGAAATAATTACTATAATTTTCCTTAAATTAATCAACTAGCCTGAAAAATCTCTGCCAAAACTGGATAATTTTGTTTTCTTTTTAAAGAACCATTAATTATCAGAGAAGTATTTATTGATCCATTTTTATATGTTATACTATGGACATCATCATGTGTTATTAATATACTACTGTTAAAACATACATTCTATAACATATATTAATAGAAATAATACTTTATCAAGTATTTATCTTGAAACTATTGGATTGACTTACCTTTGTTAAACAAGACTACATGAGTATTTTTGTGAAATTCTTCTGCAAATATAAGTCACTAAATGTGATATTCAAAGCCATTTTATTCTAAAATTATACTATTTCTTTCTATGCCAGGAAATCAATAACAAGTGGTCCTTAGATCAAAGTCATATTTGAGGCATTTCCCTCTTTTTCACCCATTCCAAAATGATGCTAATTTTCAAATAAATGAGGCCAAATATTATTGCCTTATCTCTGTGTTTAAAAAATATCAAGAGAAGATCCTCAGAACAGAGATATTTCCCCCAAAATATTATAACTTCATTTTTTTCTGAATATACCAATATCAAAATTCTCATTGATATATCCTTTTAAAAAATATCTTCACAATGGTTAATTTACATGTTGAACACATTTGTAGAATTTTAATTTGAAGAATTTTCAGGTTTAATGATGCAATGACTTTGTAATACTTCTTTGCCATCTAAGGAAAGGTTGGGCATGGAGGAACAGAAACTTGGATACAAAGCCAGAAGAAATAAAAGCATATTAACCCAAATTTGAGGAGAAGAAAATTTGGTTTGTGGGATGACTATAGCAATAGAGTGGTTGCCAATCTCTTCCCAAATCTTTTGAACACACCCTAAATTCTGAAGTTTCTGTGAGGGGAAGATATAAAGAGGCTAGAAGAGCTGGCACAGCAGAGATTCTTACTTACCTATGTGAACTTAAACTTGTCAGGTTTTTACTCTGTTGATGGTGTGTCCAGTCCCTTCAAAACAGAATTTTAAGATAGGAATTTAGTTGAATTGATGGTCTGGAAGTAGCCTCATCTTGGATGATTGGCTCAAGCAAGATCAGTTCAAGCCCCAGGGCACAGAAAGAAAGATACAGAGAAGCTTGAGTTGAAGCAAATGGAGCTATACCTATAGCATCCTTCTGATAGGGCTAAGGGAAGAAACTCCCCTTTCCTCCTCTTCATGTTACTTGAAGATGAGATTTCTTGTCCTGATAATGTAAAGCTCCTGCCAAAAATCTATCTGTCCATAGTTGGAAGCGGAATTCTCTTTATGAAGTGGAGATAGACTCCTCTGATTCAATCTCCAGACCACCTAAATAATACCATCTGAGAGTCACAAATTTCCCCCCCACCGCCACCCTTTTCCACCTCGTCCCATTCTGCAGCAGCTAAGGAGTCATTCACATGTACCCTTAAGTAAATTTCAAAGTAGTTTTACCAAGTCAGTCCTTTGCTGTTTGATTTTTAATAAACAGGTTACTATCGTGTCTCTATGGAATGATTGATTTTTATATTGGGATTATAAAGGCAGGTGGTTCTTTCTACTGTCTTAGTTCCTAAATTTGATCAATTGTTACAGAAAAATCTGAAAACTCTCCTTCCTTAAATTGCTGACAAACTGTTTGATATTTCTGTACAAATAAAAATGTAGTTTTTATCAGAAAAATTTTATCTGAATAATACCATAGTGATCATTTAATAAAGTTAATATACTTTACCTCCATTCTTTATATAATTATTGTAACTATTGAGTATTTAGTTACATGTTCATTATTGTACCAGGAATTTTACCTGTATTTCTATATTTTATTCCATAAGAAATACATTATATAGAGATTTGGCTCAGAGAGCTCTATACATTACAATGTAAGAATCGAAATAAGCTAAAGTCTAAGTGACTGTGATACATTCTGTCTCTAAAAGTTGATATAAAACAGACCCAAAGAAGTTATATGACCTTTACCAAATAAATTCTAGAATTAGAACCTCTAAGCAATCTCTAGCTCACTGTTATTTCAGGTGTAATCATATTTAACTTAGAGTTGTTTGGTACATTAAAAATACATATTCCTTGTAAATTGTTTCTAAAAGCAAGGATATATTTTATCTTCATATTAATTTTTCATTAAAATTTACATTAGCCTTCCTAATAGCTTACATTTTGGAAACCAATAGTTAATGAGAAACTGCTGTAGGATTCTTGTAGGGTTCAATTCATTCTTGTAGGATTTAATTTATTCTTGTAGGATTTAATTGATTCTTGTAGGGTTTAATTCGTTCTTATGTATTATGATTATTTCAGTTTATTAAGTTATAAGTTCAAAGTTCATGCTGTAAAATCTATTAGCTTCATGTGTGCTTTTCAAAAGCGGCGTCTAACATTTGTATTTGATTTCCTCTGTTCTTTGAGGCAAGAATGAGGAAACAAAAACTGAACACCAGTAAATAATGTTTCTGGAAATTTTATTCAGTCCTTTTTTTCCCCCTTTTAAACGATAAGGCACACTTTGCTCTGAAATGGCTAGTGTTTTGCAATTCACCTTAAAATAGTTTTAAAAAGATGTTCTCTTTAAAATATTTCCATGTCATAAAAATTTATGCAATAATAATTGAATACACTTCTACAACTATTACTTAGTTTTGAGGGTTTGAGAGTTTGACTCTATTTTAAGTTCCTGTAAGCATTGCTGAAAATAATATTTGATACATCACTATTTAGGAAATTCAGTTAATTTAATATAACAATCAGTAACAGATCATAAGTATGAAATTTAAAAATGTTAATTGAATTTACAATATTCACAAATATAATATGGTGAAATAATTGTTTACAGTATTTCTATACACAAAGACTTCTATAGGTCAAATTGTAATTAAATGAAATGGTCATATTGAAAAACATCGTTTGCTTAGTTTATTACAGCAGTTCTAATATTTCTGCAATTCATTAGAACTGGTGTCATTTCTGATTGACTGGCCGTCTGTTGTGTTGGCTCCATTGCCTCATCAATGTCAATATTTTGATTATGGTCCCTACCCAGAAGGTTATCTAGTCATCTGATAATACCAGAAAAGAAAGTTAAAAGCTGAAATCTGTTACCCAGAGGTACACAAAGATGAAGTGGAAAATCCAAGCTTATGCTATTCATTTTTACTAGTCACTTATTAAATTGCCTTTTTCTCACATATAATACCACAAACACTTCAACTTATTTTAAAAGCATTAATAAAATTATTACTGATATTTTATATCAGTGCCCTTACTAGAAACATTCAAACTTTGGCTTCAGACAGTGCTCTATGACAAGATATAAGCTTAACCTCTTGATAGGCCTATTACATGTTATTGAATCTGTAAGCCTCAACTTTCTGATTTGAAATGATGAGAACACTTAGGAAGTTATTGTGAGACTGCATGTAAGATAATGCACAGAAAACACTGATGCAAGATCTGACACAGTTTTCCTTCTGCCAGTCTGTAGATAACACTGACTAGGCACAGAGGTTCATGGGGCTGAAGCAGGAGAATGACAAGTTTTAGTCCAGCCTCAGAAACGTATCGATATTCTGCCTCAGAAATCATAAAAAGTAAAAAAGACGGGATGCAGCTCAGTGCAGGGATGTATACCTAGCATGGGCTTCATATCCCCAGTACCAGAAAAGGAAAAGGAAAAAAAAAAAAAGAAAGAAAGAAAGAAACAGTTACTATACAAATCAATGAGCAGAAAACCCAATTAATAAAAACATAAAATTTATTTAGACTATCAGCAGTTAATCTTTAATGTCTTTAGGAAGAAGTAAAGTACTTACAAGTGGAATTAGGAAATGTTAACTAAATAATCTGCTCAGAAAGGCATATTACACTCATTTCTTGAACTTGAATTAAAGAAATTAAATTTATTATGGTTATCAGTTTAATGGGAAAGGAATAATTGTCCTGAATTTTGCAAATCCATGCAAGTTTAGACACCTTTTCAGTTCCTAACAATGACTTGCTATTAATATTTGCATATAATGGCATTTTTATTATCAGATTTTATGACAGTCTGAGGTTTCAGGCACATAAGTAGAATTATAGTTAGGACTAATTATTAAATGTGCTCAATTTGTTCTGTTTACTAACACTAGTTACTTTTTGTTTGTGGAATTTTTATTTCATTAATTACTAATTTCAGACTGTTTTGTTTTGCATTTTTTGGTCTCTGAATTTATTCTGCCTTAGATCTATTTTTCTGTCCTCTTATTGATTTGAAATACTTTTTTACATATATAAAGCAACTTTGATCTATAAATTTGCTATAAATAACAAATTTGACATTTGCTTCTTATATTTTGAAATTTTATGATGAACATTATATCTATCAATTATTTAATTTTAATGTAATCACTTGAATGTAATTTCTAATGGTATGGATAGGCTTTTTCTGTTTAGAAGTCAGATTTAAAAAAAAAACATACATCTTATTCTATTGTGTTAATGCATTTTTTTCCTTATATTCAAATTTTTGTCTGTCCTTTGGGATGAAACCTAAGAAAAGGACATCTGATTTTATGAATATTTTGTGTTTTTGTTTAGTGTTTCTAGTAAAAATGCTTCTCAAGGTAAAAGCTATGCTTGCTAATTAACTATCTCCCAATGACTTAAAATAACTAGTGTATTAAGAAACTGTGATATAATTAGTTATTCAGTAATCATAGTGACATAAGCAGTGCTGTCAATTTGTTTAAATGAGAAGGCACAATACATGTAAATACAAAATTGAGGTTTTCTTTGTATTTCTGGTTTTTTAATACCATCTTTTTTCAATATTAGTAATAGATGAATACATTTTAAAATTGAATTTTGCAAAGAATTTAGCACATTATGACCCTTTACATTAAATGTTCATCAAATAATATATATGCTGTGTTCAAAGGCATTGATTTACCTTGAAACATATAAATTTATGTAAAGATGAACTGTGTGACCACAATTGAAAATCAAGTTGTAAGAATTTAGATGAGTGTTTGCTCACTGTAGATACATAGTTGTGGAAGAACTGCACATAATTGAAATTCATGAGTTTTCTAAAGCAAGGCAATAATTTCAATGACCAATTAGTTTTTATGATCTTTATTAGACAAAGCACAAAATGCAAAGGCCTTCCTCCAAACTGAACTCTAATAGGATTGTTGGTATAACATAAAAGACTTACTTTGACCCAGTGACCTCAGTATGTGTTAGTACCCAGCAACTTTTCAAAATCTTTATTGAACAGAATGATTCATAATATTAAATGTTGTTGAAAGATTGTAGAAACCTGATGTCACACTGGACAGATGATCAGAGAAGATAAGCAGAAGAAAACTGAGATGGTTTGAAACTAAAGAAAAGGGTCAGACTAAAACGAAATAGGTATCTAATTAATATTAAAGAATTTTAGACTCAACTCAGGAAATAAATTATTAGCACTTGAAATACTCATTTACCTGACTGGCACTATATGAAAAGTTAGGAACAAAGAGAATAAAATGAAAATGATAAAGCAAAATTAAAATCCCAAACACAGACTAAGGGTTTAGCCCATGTGTGGCTGTCCTCTTTGGGTGTTTGCATCCATACCCAGGCTTTTAAAATTATGAAACAGGGTGAGAGAGACACAGAGGGTCTTGAATTAGCAAAGAGAATGGCTTTCCTCCATATAAGAAGCAGGACAGTGCCTAGAAAAAGGAGAGTATAAATCTGTACCATGGGAGCTATCAGAGACTGCTGCTCAGTGCATATTATTATCATATTTGTTGAAAACACTACACAATGGGAGCTTTGAAAATGTTTATAGACCTTGATTTAGTAATATCCATACTCTGAATTTTTTGAAGTAATGACAAAAAGCAATTCAATGATGAAAAACAATTCAAAAACTAAAATAATCCAAAATTGTGCATAATACTGTTACATATGATAGCAAAATATTATAAATGACTACAATAAATAGCAAAAAGTGAAAATAACTTACAAACTGAGGACTTTTAAAATTAGTTGTGATATATCTAAATGATATAATATATTGGGCCATTTAAATGAGAACAAAGAAATTTGCTGGTGGTAGGAATCTAGTCAAGACAGTAAGAGTGGTATTCTTTGGGTTCATTTTTTATGCTTTGCTGTATTGAGATTTTTTTTTTCCTTTAGAGTATATAGAGATAGGAGAATGGCCAAGAAAAAGAAAATAGGACAGGAGGGAAAAGAATTTCTCTGAGAATCAGCCTGTGGAAAACTGCAGGTGCTATAATTACCTTGGCCTACAATTTCCTTTGTTTTTTCTTGTACTAGGCAAACTCCTACTTTTCCTTCTATACCCAATTTACATATCACCTCTCTGGCAACTCTGCCTCCAGAGTGCAATGAATTGTTTGTTCTTTTCAGATTAAAGATATATTGCATTTTTGTGATTTTGTGCATAGATTTAAGCAACTCTGTATATCTTACAACTTACCATGGTATTAATTTAAAATAAAATGCCTGAATATTTTTTTAAAAACCATGAAATGAAATTTTGGGATCAAATATGCTGATTAAATAGATGCATGAAAGAAATATATCTGTAAAGTGAATGCAATATATTAAGTAATTTCCAAGTAAGTTTTAGGTTTATGATTCTTTTCCATACAAGTAAATATTTTAGTCATAATAAATATTTCTTCAACAATATACATTAAGTCAATCCATAAACTAATGGTAAAATGCATTCATTATAATTTTATATAGTTCATATTTTGCATGGGGATATATACTGTATTTATTTGACATGCTGACATAATATGGAGCATGTTTTGATTGTATACATTCCTTATACAAAGTTGCTGTCAATAGGTATGCCTAATGATTACTCTTAATAGGTACTTGCTTTAGGCTATTTAATAAAAAAGAAAATCATTGGTTCATTTTCCAGGTCTCCTTTGCATGAGTAACTTTTAGTTCATAGATAAGATATTTTAGCCATAATTAAGGGTGCTAATTCAGTATTTTTGTAGAATTATGCCATAATGTTTCTGATTTAGAAAGATGAAGTACTTGCTTTTATAATTCTGAGTGCATTGTGTGATTCATAACAAGTATAATTTTTTTTATAATTAATGTTAAGGTAAAGGCACTTACAATTAATTTCATCAGCAGTGTTTAGTTTTGGAAATGCAAACTAAGTCAACTTGCTTCCTTTCCTTAGAAATGCTGCCACTGTTGTGACATTGTGTTTCATTTTGTAACCCATCTGCTACTTAGGCCAGATATGCATTTTCTGGATGCAATCTGTTGGTTTCCAATGGTTTACTACATGGTGGGCTCTATTGACAAGTAGGTGACAAAATCTTTAGCACATTACTACTGTAGTGTCCTGTGGTCTGTTGTGTGCTGTGCCTTGTTACTGCATGATGAGTGTAATTTGTCATGTCAGTATTGCAAATATGATAAATTATGCATGTAGAGCTTATATTTACTTGTTATACATCTTATATTAAACTCCCTAAGCAGTAATTTATTGTTGAATTAAAACAAATCTCACTGCATGTCAATTTTGTCAGCTGTGCTCAGTTTCCAAAGCTGTTTCAGTTTTTATCTTCTATAAAAATGACATTATTTATATTGTTACAGTATCAAGAAAAACCTCTAAGGTTCAATATTGTGATATATTGATATTTCCATAACTTAAATGTAGAAATGATCATTTTAACTTACATTTGTAAATAGGAATATTTTCTTAACAAGTTATTCTAATTACACATCTGTTCACAATTTCTAAATATTTTCATCAAAATATCATATGTACTGCATTTATATAAAATAATTCTTATATATTATAAGTCCATAATAAAACATTAAAAGTGAAGGATGAGAAAATTAACATACATGAAGTAACATAAAATACATTACTTTTACATTTTTTTAAAAATGTCAGTGACTTCAAAATAAAATACTAAAATTAGCCAGTTGAGATCTCGCCCATGTCATCCTACATATGTTGAAAATTATAACTTTAAAAGTGTTTAGTAGCTGTGGATACATTAAAGGTCAACTAGACTAAAGTATATTTAGTATATTTAGCTTCACTTCTACATTAACATGATTCATATTATCAGGTATCATAATACTAACCAATTAAAATGAAAACAGATATAGTAAAATTACCATTTAAATACTACACACATTTTATATCCAGTAATGTTATTTTGAAATGATAGTTTTCTATCAAAAAAAAAAAAAACTCCAGAAAAATCATATAAGGTAATGAGTAAGCCTTTCCTCTCTGCCTTTTATGATATAAGCCCTGAAGTAAATTCTTTCTCCACGAAAGTACTTATGGCAAGAAAAAAGGAGAACTTAAGGCCAATAAATTTCTAGGGATGGCTACAAATTGATAATTATTAAAGTTAGGGGTCAGGAACATGGAGATTTACTTTATAATTCTCTTTTGCTTGTGTTTAAAATTTTTCTTAAAAGAAGATCCCTTTCGCAAATTAAAATGCACTCAAGGATACTTCTTCACACTCAAAAAATTTCATTTTCTAGTCCTTAAAAAAAGGAATCAGAGAAAGGTGACATAAGTGTTATCACCAATTAGATTATCTGTAACTTTTTAAAAAAAAAAAAGAATAAAAATCCAGATTGACTTTCTTCAGCTGCCATCTCGTGGCCAAACTGTGCAAAGCATCCATGCTGGAGAAAATGAGATGGTACAGAGAGGTAGAGGAAAGAAATTAAGATAGACAAGTTAGTAGCCTACTTATTAAAGGAGAAAAAATGATTAAATACAATTAAATAAATAAAACAATAATTTTCAGTTAAAATATAAAGATAAAAAAATCTACATGGTTCAGGAATGTTATTCCTAATGTATGTTTTCTGTGGATTTAAACTCATATTTAATGATAATTATTGATATTACTTGACAAGATTATGAATAGACTGAAAATACTTTGTAAATGGAATTCACTGATACATATTGGTATAGGTGGTAGCTGTTAGCAGCTTAACCATAGCTACTCCCATGGAAATTTTTGTCAATTATTAAGTTCAGTTTACTTAAATTATTGTTGATTAATAATTCGTCTTTTCTGTCTTAGCTTCTATCTATATAGCCTCATCCAAACTCACCTTTTGCAATTTTTCCTTTTTCTTTTCCTATTTAATTACCATAGAGTTTTTTTTTAATGGGGAAAAACATTTGTGAAAGCTGAAATATGAGAAAGTAATTTAAAATTATTAGGTGGTTTGAAGGCAGATTATTGAGTCACATCTGTGTTCCATAAGGGACTCATTTGTTATACAACTCATTATAATTTTTTCATTGTTAGGGACTGAACCCAGGACCTTACAAGTTCTCTGTCCTGAAACTACAGTGCCAATCCCTGCACAATTCTTTTTAAATTTTATTTTAGTAGATGTAAGAAAAAATACTAAGAATTTTCTAGGCAAAAGGAAGACCAAGTATCCCTAGAGATTTAAACTTGAAGATCATCGTATTGATTCGATGTTATGGTCCTAGCCCCTCTTACCATAGGAAATTTATTTGGAATAACATTCTGTTTCCACAGTTTTAGCCATAAAATATCTGCCACAGAACATTGCTCCTGATTCAAGCGAAATATTTTTTCTGGACTCCTCCTGGGGATCTTGGACTCGAGGCTTTGGTAATACTTTCTCACCTAATAACAGAGTAAGAAATCCTTCCTTCCGCCTTCCCCCCAAAAAGGAAAGTATTCCCCCTTAAAGTGACATGGCCAGCTCAACCAATTATGAATTTGGAAAAGATCCTCAGGGACCTGGCTCTTCAATTTAATAATCTTAAATGAACTGTGGTTCTTTCAGTTTTATACTTCCCGTTGTAAACATGATATG
Organism: Callospermophilus lateralis; assembly: GCF_048772815.1. Classification (NCBI taxonomy): domain Eukaryota; kingdom Metazoa; phylum Chordata; class Mammalia; order Rodentia; family Sciuridae; genus Callospermophilus; species Callospermophilus lateralis. The sequence goes on from NC_135317.1 coordinate 84,727,384, forward strand.
GAATCCAGTTCACCTTTCTCTTATCTGTCTTCTGTCAACTCTGAACCTAGAACATTCCTGCCCTCATTCAGGTTTAGTCTTTCTGATCCCATTTAGCCCTATTTTTCTAGTTTGTGAAAAGCAAAGGCAATGAGGATAATGATGAACCTTTTTCGACTTTAATGGTAAACATCTTTTTCTTTAATTCATAGGGGAAATGGTCAGGTATTTTATCAGTGATAGGAGAAAAGACTACCCTATTATAGTTTTCAGGTATTTGTATCCTAGGTTTACAATCATCACATGTATCCAAGAAAATCAGGTTATTTAATCTGATCAAATACTTAAAACTAGAACTTGCTCAAAAATGTGTGTAGTCTAAATGGTAGGCTTGAATACAACAGATATGTATATCTTTCCCATGTTCTTGACTATGTAGAATCAATCTCCAGTGCATAGTTCTTACATAAAGTAAAAACAGACATTTAAAAATAAACATTTCGTATTTTTCGATTTCATTAGGCTTAGCCATCTAAATTAATATAGAAATCATCCATCTCTACTCTTACCAAAAGAATCTTAGACATTTAAAAATATATATATATATATATATATAAAAGTTTATATCTTTTAAGTAGTATGTTAACTGTAAAAACAAAGTTCTAACAAAGTCCTGTATTTCTTTTGGTTGCAAAATGGGTGTTTTCCACATATCATTTACATAATTAACAAATATTACTAAGTAAATATTCTTAACACAAATGCTTTGAAACTGTAAGGATGTAGTGAAGTCTAATGAGCTCCATATAAAATCATTTCACGTCAGTAGATAATATTGTATTATAATTCCCATTAATATCTATCTGTGCACACTCTAGAAAAGCCATCTATAAGGACAACTTGTATAAATACAGAGATCAGCAAGTCTGGGTGCTAATTCTAACACTGTAGTTAATGTCTTCTTTTCTCTGTTGGTTCTGATCAAAGCCTAGATGATTTGCTCAGGTGTGGAGTGACCTTTGCTGCCAATATGGTGGTTGTGGATAAGGAGAGCACCATGAGTGCCGAGGAGGATTACATGGCAGATGCCAAAACCATTGTAAATGTGCAGACTCTTTTCAGGTATGTGTCTATAACTGAGCCCTCTTGTACTTTCTGTTAAATATGCATGAAATGTAGAATCTATGTGTCAGCAATTTACTGGAAAAGTTCACACCGAATTTATCTTCACTTGTTTATTTATTTCTCACAAAACACTTACTTAGCACCTAGTATATGACTGGCATTGAATAAAGTTAATTTGCATAAAGTTAATGTTTACCCCCAGAACACTATTTCTGCTACATATGTTCTGATTATGGTTTCAGTGGTCAGGGGTGTATATTCACTGCCTAGCAGTGGTCAGGGATGTATATTTAACTAGGATAAATAAATTGTAAGACTATGAACAGGTAATTTTTCCAGTTTAGGAGTGAATGCATAACCTTACCCTCATTGTTTTCTAGACTTTTGTTAATTAAACTAACTCAGATATGAAATCTTATTATTCTTACTGTTGAGTAAGTCTAAAAAGTCCTGACAGAGAAAGTCCTGATGTGAACACAGTCAAAATCATCTACAAATTAAGACACTGATGTAACTAGGAATGATGTTTTGTAAAATTATCTGAAAATTTAAATATCAGAAAGATCATGATTTCAGTTGTATGAATGAGTTTTGAAGCAGCTTAAAGAAAATATATGAGAAATATACAAATTATGAATATAAATAAAGCAATATCAACTCAATGGCCATCCTTCCTTACTCTACCTTCATACCATCACAGTATAGCAATGCAAGTATTGAGACTGATTATCTCAGTATATAGTTCAAGTTCAAAATTCAGAGGGGAATGCCTAGATGTGAATCTCAATAATGCTTGCAATTTGGGGTATAATTTGAGGGAAATTACTTTCCTTCCTTAAATCTCAATATCATAATTACAAGATTATTTAAGATTTAAAAACATATAATGCTTTAGCACATGGCTGGTAGTTTTTAATAAATATTAGTTAATATTAATTGAGCCTTATAATTATCGCTTTCATGTGACAGCATGGAAAAACCACAGACCTTGAACTCTTGTAGCAGCACACTTCATCTGGCATGATGACCTCTTCTAGAGGTGCCATGGACACTATTAACTTGGTGACCTTATTCAAATGTAGTGCCTCATCTATAAAGTGCGGTGGAAAATAATTAACCCACCCTGCAGTGCTAATGTAAAAGACCGGAGGATCAGATACATAAAGGATCTGCCACAACACCTGGAAAAATCTATTGTGAATTTGCATAAGAACTGCTCATTCCAAAAGGAGGATTACAGTTCTAAAGCTATGATAATCAGCAGTTCACTTAGAGTATGGCTGACTAGTTACTGCACTGTGCTAAATAGCACATCTAAGGTAGTATAGAACCTGCTTAAAATATGACAGATATATAAGCAACTTCTCTAGAGAATAATGAAGAAAATTACAGGGTAGAGCATTAATTCAGGGGTGAGATATATAGCTGGTGAATAAAATAAACACATTCTTTTGATTCTGTGCTTTGCAAAACTAATTATAGTTTTAAGAGAAGAGGATCCTTGGTTTCTTTGATTAAACATGCTATTTCATTTTTAACTCACTCTGAGATATTTCTACTATGTGAAGTGTCATAGTGATTTGACTTTTATTTTGTCTTCTCTGAATGAATTATTTTGATTTCATGATAATAATAAACTTCATCTCACTGAGAGGTGAAAGGTTCCAATTAATAATCTAAAACTAACTCACTAGAGAAGTTAAGGGCTGATGTACATGTGGCAACTACCTATAAAGGTTGCTGCAGCTATTTCCCTTCCCTCTCTTCTTCCTTCCAGTTTTCTGACCTTCAAGCTTCTCTACTCAACACCTTTCACTGAAAGGTGGACTAGAGGCAGACTACCTTATTCCACAATAGGATCCAAGTACCCTTCACAGAAAGCATCAGGCAATGAGAAATTAAGTTACGGTGGCTGCTTTAGTCAGATTTTTCATCACTGTGACCAAAAGACATGACAAGAACAATTAGAAGAAAAAAGTTTGTCTGGGGTTCATCTTTTCAGAGATTCAGTCCATGATCAGCTAACTCCATTGTTCTAGGACTAAAGTGAGACAAAACATTGTGGGAAAAGGCATGGTGAAGGAAAGCAGCTGAGGATATAGCATCAGGAAGCAAGTTGAGTACTGTGCTCACCAGGGACAAAGCATAAAACCCAAAGGCAGGCACCCAGAGACTTACCTCCTCCAACCACACCCTGTCTGTCCACAGTTACCACTTGGTTAATCCATATCATGGATTAATCAATTGATGAGGTTACAGTTATTGCAATTCAACAATTCTGTGTCCACACAATTCTTGCATTGTCTCACACATGAGATTTTGGGGAATACCTTATATCTAAATCATAATATCAGGATAGTTAGGATTAAATCATTGGAGTCTGTCTTTGGACTGAGATTCCTGAAATCTTGAACCTGGAACAGCTTTTCCTCCTCTAAAATTGTTCTTGTCAGGTCTTTTGGTCACAGCAATGAAAAAGCTGACTAAAACATACTTCCCGTGGGCCAACATCTATCTCTGAAGTGCCAGATTTCTTGGAGGTATAGAGTATGTCCACTCCTTCATTCAGAAGAGACTCCTGGAATCCTAAGCAACTGGGTCATTATTTCCCCAGAGGACAATTCTGAATACAAAGGCATAAGGAGAGAAGGTTTTAATCAAGTCTGATCCTGTTATACCTTTTCCTCCCATGTGCATAAGGACTTCCATTTATATATTTAATAGGAAATATTGCAATAAGTCTTCCCAGTAAGAGGGCCTACTGGAAAATAAAATATATGACTTACAAATTAAAAGAAAAACAGGTCTTCACTTTCATTTTGAATTTCTCTTGCTAAAGTATCACCTAATGTGACACCATTACATTTGGAAAATATTTCACATTTTTTTGTATTTTTATGAACAAGTATTATTATCTAAACTAAATTCCCGATATACACATAAAGATATGCCTTGAATTAAAAACATTGACTTCAAAATGACTCTCTGATTGACCTATAAAAATGCCTCATTTTAGGAATGTTTGGTATGTCAGTGGAATCCATTATTATGATTATTTTACTGAAAAATAAATCAAAATTGTTAGAAACTTAGTCGCTCATCTCAGCCCATGTAGGAAAAAGTGGCAGACTTGGGATTACTACTGGGTGTCAGGTGAAATATGAGAAAGCTTTCTGTAGGAGTTAGGAAGTTTTTTTCAGAGGGCACAGTTATGTTTAGTGTAGGATAAGTATAAAATTAAATCATTATTAAATTTATATAATTAAAGTCCAGAAGTGATTTAATACAAAAGTTTCTTTGTGTTTTGCTTTATACAAAGATTTTTATTTGCTTTTTTTTCCCCTAAAATTGAAGTGACCAGACTTATGACCACTATCAATGGAAACATTTAAACAAGTTAAGGAACTGTTATCTATTTGGAATAGAGTAATTCCTACATTTGATCAATAGACAAACAAAATAACCTTTATGGACTCCTGCAATTGTGATTTATTGAGGTTGCAAACTTTTTCCACAGATTTATTGAGCATCTAGTAAGTGTTGCTGCCCTCGCTGCAATGAAAAATGAAGTGGTCTTAGAATGCTGATAATCTGGTAGGGAAGTTAAGCAAAAGATTTGAGGAATTAACTAGAGAATTATAGTTGTTGCAATTACTGAAAAATGTACAATATTACAGACCCAGATAACATGGATATTTAATCCAGTTCTGTTGTTCAGGGAATGCCTTCCCAAGGAGTTGATGTTTTACTTGAAAGATAAATGGAAGCTAAGTAGAAAGAGATAGGTTGAACATTCCTGAGGGGGCAACATAAACTATATGGAGCTCTGAGGTACTAAGAGTATGGAATTTTTTAAGGACTAAAGGAGCCTAAAGGGAAGGTTGGTGTGGGATGAGGCTGAAATGGTATTCACAAGCTGCTTAAAGCAAAACAAAAGAAGCAGAAGATCATCCAAATCTAGAAAATGTTTACTATATCTTAATTAAAATATTACTCACAGATCTAGGGTGTTACACTATATATTCATATCTGTCCTGGTAACTGGAAGTGACTTTTTAATAACAGGAATAAAACATTAATATGTAGGTATAGACAAAACTTAAATACTGAAATACCAGTTTGGTACTACAACTGACTATTAATACTAATATAAATATGACTATATCATAACTTTTTAAATATACTGCATATAGTCTGCATAAATAATAATGAAAGTAAGATAAAATCAATTTCTCTCATTTTTAACATTAGTTGCAGAGTTCTAATAGACTGTGAAATCATGTTTATATACATACATATACATATATATTAGTCAGCTTTATGATAACATACCTGAAATAAACAAATGAGGAAAGGTTTGTTTTAGCCCATGGTCTCACAGGTTTCATACCATGGTTACTTGACACTTTTGCTTTGGGCCTGTGGTGAGGCAGATCATCATGGTGGGGAGCACATGGGAGAGCAAAGCAGCTCACATCCTGGTAGCCAGGAAGTAAAAGAAGGAAAGGAAAGGGTTGGTGTCGCAATGTAACCTTCAAGGTCATATCCCCACTGACCTAACTTCTCCCAATTAGGCCTCACCTCCTAAAATTCTTTCCACTTAACAATAATAACACTTTCAACAATAATAACACTTTCAAGCCTTCAGCACATGGATTTATGTGCTATATTTAAGACCCAAATCATAACACTCAACCCTTGACCCTCAAAGGCTCATGTCCATCTTATTATGTAAAAGTATCCAATTTATCTCCAAGAGACCCCATGGTCTTAACAGTTCCAGCATTGCTTAAAATCCAAGTCCAGCATCTCCTCTGAGACTCAAGGCAAACGCCAAGCTATGAGCCCCTGTTTAAAAGAAATAGTTATATACTTTCAGTAGAGAGTATCAGGGCAGATACAGGGTAAACATTTCCATTCCAAAAGGGAGGAAAAGGGTGTAGAAAAGCAGGACTGGAATCAAAGCAAGACCAAAATGCAGCCAGAAAATCATTAAATCCTGTAGCTCCATGTCTAGCATCTAGGGCATATGGTAGTATTATGTGAGTTCCAAGGGTCTTGGGAAGCCCCATCCCTGTGGCTTTGCTGGTTGCAGCCCATGTGTCTGCTCTCTTAGGTGGAATATGCTCACTCTTTGCAACTTCCCTTGGCAGACATTCCATGTTTCTGTTATCCCTAAATTCCTGGGGTCTCTATTTCAGCTTTGACTTTATTTTCTCAGCTTCACACATCATCCAGTCAGGTCTATCTGCAGAAACTTGGAACCTGGCATACACTCCCTGACCTCTCAGGCTTCCCTTTGAAATCTTGGTGGAAACTTCAATGACTTCCAACTCTGGCATTCTGCATGCCTTGCAAAACCAGCATCACATGGGCAAGCCCAGGTCTGCTATCAGTAGGAGGTGTATGTGAAACCACTGGAACCATGGTTATAGCAGGCTGGGTGCCAGGTGGCCAAACACAGAGAAATGAGTCCCAGGGAAATAATTCTCTAAGCATCCCTCCACTAGCAGAGTGTTCTGGGGCTCTCTTCTCAAAGGAAAGGCTTTGAAATGAATTTACACTTTTATACCCTTGAACCTCTAATGGGTGGAATCTTGCCAATCTCTTAGATAGTCTCAAGTCATCTTTCATATTGTCCCTGTATTATGTTCTTACCTTTTTAAATGGTACTATTCTCTTTAACAAGTGCATCCTTCTGCACTTTAAACACTTTAAATGTGTTCCTTTTCTGAGAGAACTGCAGGTTTTCAAATCTTTCCACTCTGCCTTTTGCTCCAGATTCTCACCATAAATCTAACTAAAAGCAGCCAGTAATACCCATGTTATTGCTTGAATATTGCACTTCATTGAAATGTTCCTAACCAGATAAACTAGTCAGTCACCTTTAAAGTCAGTATCACACAAATCCCAGGGCATGGCCAAAATGCTGATAGTCTTTGCCAGAACATAGGACAAATGGCTGCTGGTTCAATTTTCAATAGAGTTCTCATGTTCATTTGAATCTTCCTGAATCTGCAATCCTAGCACCATTTTTGTCTTCTGAACCCTATTAGAATTGATCATTAATCTCTGCTTTTGATATTCTATGCTCTTCCTAGCTTCCTGCTCCAAACATTTCCAAATTTATCTTATAAGCCAACCACACCATCAGGGATAGTCACAAGCAATGACCCCATTTCTTGGTACTATTTTTCTGTAATTCAACTATCCATTACTGTGACAAAATATCTTAGATAAACAAATCTAAGGGAGGAAAGATTTATTTTGCCTCACAGTCTCAGAGATTTCAGTCCATGGTTGGCTAACTCCATTGTTTCTGGACTAGTGGCAGGAAGAGCATTATGGAGGAGAGCATATGGTAGAACAAAACTACTCACATCATGGCACCCCAGAAGCAAAAGGGAGAGAGGAAGGAGTTAAATAGCTTTAAAAGGTACTCTTCCAATGACCCAATTCCTTCTACCTCCTGAAGTTTCCACTACTTAATAACAGTGTCATCAGCTATAGACCAAGCTTTTAACACATGAATTTTGGAGAGACATTTAAGATCCAAACCATAACAAAATATTTTTCATCTTTCTATTAGTTAGTGTAACCAGGCAAGGCAAAAACATTTATTGAATAAATTAATGAAGGCAGAGAACTATAGCATAGATATTTTGTTACATCACCATAGTTACACTTAACATCAGGGAGTCTAAACATAAAATAATCATAGAAAAGGCTTAAATAGAACAAACTATAATACTTTTTTAATTACAATATTGCTTCATTATAATCTTAGTATTTAGGGAAGAGATGCTTCTTATCACTTTATTTCTAAACAATTTATTTATCACTTTATTTCTAAACTATTTTGTATTAAAATGTACTTAGCATATATTAATGCACATAAATGGATTTGTAGCATTAGCATAACTTACATAATTAGAAAAATTATACAACAAAATTTATAAATACAGAATATTGTAATTGAATATAATCAATGCTTTATAAAGGGCACTGTAATACAGTACTTCATTACAAATTACTTAGTTCTAAATTTTCACTAGATGGCAGTCTTAGCCAAGTATTCAGTTTCCCAATTTAAAATAACATAAATGATGTAGGTTTTCTTATGCAGGTACTTTGCATAAATTGTGTTGTTTTGTCTAATTTCAACCATAGAAGTCATTCAAATATGATGACTAGGTCACTCAATTTTATTTTTTACTCACTCTTACTATGACTCCAAACATATCTAACTACATATATATTTCTATTTGATGTAATTTCTAGAAAAGGAATATAAACAAAAACTCCGAGCAATTACAAATTTATTTAAATTTAGTTTAATGGCATATATGGAAGATAAAAGTCATACTTCTCTAGGAAAATAAAGAATATTTCAAAGATGAAATAAATTGTCATTAGTTCAATGACTGCTCATAAATTTCTTCTCTAGTCTTATATCTGATTACTTTTCTATATATTCTTCACAAGCTATCCATTCATTAGTGAGTGTCTCAGTGCTCCCTAATCTAGGAATATTCTGTGAGCCATAATTTATCACCACTAGAAATATGTATGTAGCATTATAATTCATGAATTCTTATTGTTTCCTCTATTTCTTCATAGACATGTTTCATGACAAGAATTTTATTTTATACATCTTTGTATCTCCTAGAGACAAGAGCTTTCAGATAGTAAACCAGTAATAGCTATTTGTTAAATCAGATATTTAAAATTGCCTTCATAAAATACAAATAATAATGATGAAGTTATCACCTAGTAATTACTATTTAAAAGTAGACAGGAAAGTAGAGTTTATAGTTTTAAGTTAGATGTGGATCTTAATGTATGAAACCCTGATATGAAACTAGGTATTCCTAATAATTTGTTACTTTATCTAGGTCCTCTGAGTTTTCTTTCCAGAGGTCTCCCTACCTCTTTATTAAAATGTAAGGAGAGAGCTTTGGAACCCGAGTGCTGTGGTGTGAGTCAGGCTCTGCCACATACCTGAATGCTACCTGTCCCTCAGTTTCTCATCTGCAAGCTAAGAATTATGGGTTAATCATAGAATTGTTTTCTGTGGTTTGAAAAGATAATGACTCTCTTGGTTTCTGAAACAAGTTGGAAACTATTGAGTTACAAAGAAGCCAGAGAGAGGGGATCAAAATGTCTGACAGCAGGATGTGACTTTGATATGTAGCAATAGTGGGTTTCTTATTCACCCTCAAGTATGGTGATCCCGGGCCATGCTGACAACCAGGAAGCTTGCCTTGTAGGGCTCAGCTTACCTAATAGCCTTGTGCAAACCAGCACATGTCTACAGATACTGAAAAATAGAGGCGAGGTTTAGCCACATGCCCTTAAACTTCCAGAGGAAGGAGGAGGTGTGGATGGAAATAGGAAACAAAGAGGTTCCCACATGTGGAGATTACTTGAGTTAATACGTGGACAATTCTTAAAACAGTGCTTCATGTTTTTATCTATTAATATTTTATGGGCAATTTTTACCTTTCCAAAAGCTATAAAATGGAAAAAATACAAAGAAGAAAATTTAGGTCAGTGAACTTTCCTTTTCACAGTTCACTGCATAGAATGTAACAGTTACTGTCTAAATGAAATTATAAGGCTTGGTGCTGATGGACCCATTTTTATAACTATTACTTATTCATTTTAGTTTCTACTGTTACAGACTATTATAAATTATCTGTGACAACCCATATAATGGTAACTATCATTTTAAAATAGTTCTTAAATAAATACTTCTGAGATTCCAGGATTGTATAAGCTTGGCAATTGGTAGCATTTTTCTAGGCTTACCAGAGAGAATTTGCTGGCTCAAAAGTCAACTGATGAATATGTTCATCATATGCACACACACACACACACACACACACACACACAACACACACAACACACAGGTGTATATGTTTATGATATTTGTATATACATATATACCTATATTTGTACTTAGGTGTATATCTGTACACACACATTTTTTTTTTTAATGAGACCACTCTTAATTTTTTAAGTTTCTGAGAAAAGGTAACTTCAGTTTAGAGAATTCACTATCATTGGTGACTTTCAAATGAAAAAATTGGAGCTGCAAAAAAGCAAGTCAGATGTCATATAGAAAACACAGGGTTTCTGTTTAAACAATTGTACCTTCATACTTAACATTTTACCCACTAAACCAGGCATCCCTGATACACAAACAAGAATTAAGTGATTATTTATTTTAACAAAGATTTTTTAATTAAAGGCATATAAAATGCAGTACTAGGCACTGGGAGGATAACTTTGCCTTTTTAGATGTCACTACTTAAAGAACTCAGGCATGGATAAAATCCAGCAGAACACAGGCAAAACACAATTTAATAATTGGTATGAATCAAAAACTGAGGACCTAAAGTGGAGAGGAGGATTTTGATATAAAAAAAATTTTTAAATTTTCATACCAATTGGATTTGAGAGGAACTTTAAATAATGACTCAGCTTTCAATATACAGAAATTGAGGAGGTAAGTAAACAGGGAAGTAATTGCATTTTAGGCAGAAATGGTAACATGAGAGAAGCTAAGAAAATAATAGTGCCCATGGCTAAAAAAATAGTACCTATTGTTTGTCCTTGTGCTAAATGTTCCACAAACCATATCTTTGAGTTTGCAACACCCTTCCTTTAAAGAATCTCAGATTTTGAGTATTATTAAACAACTCAAGATTCTAGAACTATTGAAAACAGTGATCAATTGCACAAATAAAATTACAGTATTTTCAATATTAATAATCAGCATAAGAAACTGTATTGACAATGTTATTTTGCTGATAATATTTCAGTTACCCTTACTGTACTTTATCTATATCAAGGAATATGCTAATATTTGTTCTTGAAATTAAGATTAAGTAACAATGGATTTTCCAAAACACCTGATGGTATTTTAGCTCTCAAAGGCCTTGATTAGATAAAGTCCCAGTGTTTGTTCATTTAGGTAACCAAGAAGGCATACAGATTTCACAAAAGAAACATTTGGATGTTTTAGTGTCTCAACTGGAGTGATACCTAAAGCCCAGAGAAACAGATCTTGAGGCAGGTATTCCCTAAGTTTGGCCTGTGGCTGGGGAACCAGCCCCTCTGGAAATGACATGCAGCAGACCCTCTGCCTGGCAGGAGGGAGCTGTCCCAGCAAATCATCAATCAGCATTAGGGAATTAGATCTGAGGAGAGATCAAAAATCATCTGTAGCACCAGGACTCAGGAACAGGGCTCCCATTTTAAAATCCTGTACAAAATGCCGAATCAAGCAGCGAGAAATGAGAGCACGCTCACTACTGGAACTGGTGAAAGATGAGAGCAGTGGAAGCTGAGTTGGTTTTGAGCTACAAACAGATTGTTTATATCCTGAATATTTTCAGTCAGTGCTAGTCCCTGAGTTCAAGGGAGGGGATTCAGCCTAGTAATGAGAATTAAAAAAAAAAAAAAAAAAAAAAAATTGGAGTTGTAGGTAGACAGAATGCCATTATTTTATTTCTTCATTTTTATGTGGTGCTGAGGATCGAACCCAGTGCCTCAGGCATGCTAAGCAAGCCCTTTGCCACTGAGCTACAGCTCCAACCCAGTAATGAGAATTTTAAGTGGTCAGAACTTAGTTTAACTTAGTGTAAAAATATTGCATGGGGGTGGGGCTGATTATCATAGGAAGTAGCTGCTATGGAGAATCCCAAACTATTTGAACCAAGAAAGCTACCAAGGATGCATATATACCAGGTAAGGATTAGATCATCCAAATATAGAAAGGCATTTATTGCGGTATATCCTGTCATTTTTCTCTGGGTGAGAAAATCTAATGTTTTTATGATGCGTGTATGTATATGTATACATATTTGGGAAAATGGCCAAATGAAAAGAAAGCTAGTGTGAAGTCATTTGACATGTGAAAATTCTCAGAAGCCTTTTGTAAATATCTTTATCAATGTTATAGCATTTGCTCTGCTTCACTATGGTGAAATTTTACCTGAATCATTTCCTCTTCTTAGAAGTTCATTGTAGCAAAATTTGATGTTTAAGAATTGCATACTATTAGAGTAGGGAGCCACAGGGTATCAAAGAGACCACATAATGGACAAGAAGCTCATCATGTAAAAATTTTGCCAGTTCACACATTTCTGTTTTAATAGGACCCGTAAACTAATCTTACAACTTCTTAAATCAGTTTTATGAGTTTTCTTCTATGCTGTTTCATAATTAGGGAGATAAAAAAATGCCTAATAAAAGTCAAATGATTGAATTTATTTTTCTTATTGTGCTAAATTGTTGTTGAAAATATTCTTAGGAAAATAGTATTTTATTTTTCTTGTATAGAATATTTTATGTGGCACTGCCTGCTGTTATAATTGGATATAGTTTATGCTGAAGGCTAGGAATCACTCACTTATAAATTTGTTGTTATGATAAATACCATATTGGATTGTTAGTGTGATGCAAATTTTTTTTAACTGTAGGTTGTTTTCGAGTCTTAGTATTATCACAGAGCTTACTCACCCAGCAAATATGAGATTCATGCAGTTCAGAGCCAAAGACTGTTATTCCCTTGCTCTTTCAAAACTGGAAAAGGTAAGACCTACATTAAACATAAAACAAAAAAAAAACTTGCATTTAATCATTTTGGTTGAAAGAACTAACTAGAAATATCTATGTAGAGAAAGAAATGCCATGAGATAGGGAAGGTAAAACTGCTGTTTTGAATTCCTATCTGGGAGCGAAAATGTTTTGAAACTGTGAATTGATGAATTTGAACCATTTATTTTTACAAGTAAATATGGTGAAAATGTTTTTTTTCTGTCATCAACAATTATAAATCAAAACTATAAGTTTATAAAGAATTAAGTACAATGGAAATGTATATATTCACTTAATGTCGGTTATATTGAGAGCATTAACAATTATTTCCTATGTCATGACATCTATATTTGAAATTCCCCAAATCCCTAAGATACTGAAAGAGTCAGAGATTTTGTTGAAAGCTGGATTCTAAAATGTCACCAACATAGCCTGAGACAAAGCCAAGTTCATTGTTTACCTTAAGTAAGAAGTACTTCCACTTTAGGGGTGCTTTGGGAATGCCCCAGAGGAGGGAAAGCAAGGTCAAAATATATTGAGGAAATTTGATTTAACGAGGATACTTTAAAGCAGGGACTTGGTTATGGTTGGGAAGAGATATAGATGATGCTAATAGAGACAGCGGAATTGCAATGTCACGTTTTGTGGGAAGAAAGTTTTGGTTTCCATTCTCAACAACCAGATCCAGCAGTGGGTAGATGTTGTTGTGTATTCAGCGTTTACTAGATATTAATTGTTAGAGGACTATTCATTTCTGTGACCAAAATGCCTATCAAGAGCAACTTGGAGGAGGAAAAGTTTATTTTGGTTCATGGCTTCAGAGGTTCAGCCTTGGTCAGCTGACTCCATTGTTCTGGTTCAAGGTGAGGCAGAACATCTTGGTGGAAGTGCATGGTGGAGGAGCTCTGTTCTACTCATGGTGACCAGGAGGCAGAATAGAGAACAGAAAGAGACTCCAGGAAGATGGACTCTTCAGGGTACACCCAATTAGTCCATTCAACCTAAGTTAGGCTGATTAGTTACCGCTCTCATAATCTCATCATTTTATCTCTAAATATTCCTGCATTAACACAAGAGCTTTGGGGGAACACTTCATATCTAAATCATAACACGAGTATATCGAAAGAACTAGATTGAATAGGGAAAAAAAAGACTCAATTCTATACATGTAAAAACAAGTTTATGTTGTCTTCTTTGCTTATGACACACAAGAGGCAGAGAAAATGATACTTATATTTTTATTCGTTTTTACATTTCACCTGAGAGTTCTCTTTTACATATTTTTGTCATGGGAAAAACTCAGTCTGCTTTCTGTATGATGGAAGCCAAATATTCAAGTAGTAAGGAATCCGGAGAGAAAGAACTTTATTATGATGAGTCATCAGAGTGCAAAATGGGAGGTATGGTCCCAAGAAACTGATTTGGGTTGGTTTGTATAGATGGGTGACCAGATGTTGTGGTGCTTTCCCACCACGGTTGCAGGTTTGTGGCCAAATCATGCACATCTGATCGGATCACCAAACCACGATATTTTTGTAGATCTCAAGAACAAAGATCTTTATTTACTCAAACAAACCTGTTACTGATTAGTTTGCCTACATGTAGCTCCTGACATGTTACACAATAGACAGGCTAGAGAGGGAAGCAAAGGGAAACCTCTTGCTGATCCCCAGATTTTGAGTAATGAAAGAGAACAAATTTCATATGATTTTTATGAAAGAAAATAGCGAAGTGAAATTAAATATGGAGTTGGACGTGAAATCTGGTCCCAGTGCTTAGTTTCTCTATTATTTAAGACAGCATCTTCATTTCTGTTAGACTTGATGTGTAAGAATGTTTCTGCACACCTGTCTATGGATTTCCATCTCCAAAGCTAATCACATACACTGTGGTAGTCCAACCTTACCACACTCTTTTGTTCGCTTTTGGAAATTGTTGTTATGCCCACTTCCTGACATGGAAATTGAATGTTACATTAAATAACTTTTTCAAGATTGTGTGGTTATCACATCAATGCAGTATGGTAAACTTAGGAATCAATATTTGAGCCAGAAACTCCATTATGCTATACCACTTTAGCAGCATAGAAGGGGTGAAGGGATGGAAAGCAGGACTAAATTGTCTTAGTACCCACAGGCAAACCCAGTAATTAGGAATCTAGCTGGAATTGGGGCTGATGTGATGCAACATGCCGTGCTTTGAGAAAAATGAGGTGGGATCACTAGGTGCTCAAGAGGCCAGGCTTTGGGGTCAGATTTGTCAATTTTGAGGAATGAAATCAGAACAAATTATTTCCAGGTTCAAACCCTGGAATACTTATCTGTAAAGAAAACAACCTAGTATTTGACATATAATTAATAAAAATGATATTAAAAGCATAAAATGTATCTGTGTTTAATGTCACTAATTCCATTGTATGCATTCAGTTTTATGCTGGGTCAGTTTATGTAGCAAGGTCATAATTGTGGAAGTTATTTTCAATATTTGTAAGCTTATGTATGTCTGCATAATTGTGTGTTTATTGCATTAGAGAAAAAGAAGAACAAAATGAAGTTTTGATGTTTACTGGAGCATTAATTATAAATGAAATGTTGTTAACCTGGAAATCCTTTCCACAAATGTAGGAAACAGTTTTATTTGATAAACATTTAAACCAGACATTTTATGTATCCCAGGCAATCCACCAGAGACTGCAAAGATGGTCAATTACATCCTTGTTAATAAAAACCACATGCATGATATTTATGTATATGCTTTTCTTTATCCAAAGTAAAAGCAAAAACTTTTCTGTCTTTGTAATAAACAAGGTATGGAATTGAGCAAGGACCCTGCCTAATGTACATATAAGTCATTATTGTGGCACTGATTTTTGGTGGTAGTGGTGGAGAGGGAACAGATTTCTTGTGAGGTTGACCTGCAGGGAAATCAAGAACAGAAAGCTCAGATCTGTCTCTGAAATCTGTTGGTGATGGATTTATAGGAAGGTGAGGGACAAAGTGATTGGATGGCAAGAAGGGGAGTCATTTAGGGTTTTCGGAGGTGTGTTAGATGGTCATCATGCCTCTTCATAGTTCATATGTTTCTTTTTGAGGGAAGTTGCTATATTCTGCTTGGGGGACTTTAAGTTTGTAATGTCAGAAGGTCATTGATATGAGACTCTGGCCTCTTTTTATTAGTATACACTTGGTGGTTCCAAATCATCCTTGAGTAACCTCTGGGGTATTTCCTGAAAGAAAACTTAAAAAACACTTTGTTGTGTAAGGAATTTATGTCCCAATGTGTCTAGGCCTTAACCAATTTCAAGCACAACTTGAAGCTAGGCTAAACTTCCCAAAGCGACAGTGGTGTTAGTTGTCATCTTTTTTGATATTCACATTTCAAACAATTAAAAAGATAGATCCAAGGACTCCAAGAAAGATGCTCCTAAATTATAAAACTTGCTAGAGTTTTCAAAAGATTGGCATTCGTCTGAAAAAGGAGGATGGATTTGCAGTTTCAGGTTTTCTAAAGGAAATGCTGTAAGATAAAGAAGAAGAGTAGGGACTTTCTTTGGGATTCATAGAAATTTTATATATATATATAAATTGTATTTGCCTGGATATCTTCTAGAATTTTCCAATTTTCCCCAAGAAGAAACTCTTTCTTCTTGGAACATATTATTCAAGAATAGGGAGACTGCAGGAACTCTAATTGAAAACAGAGGTTTTGATATTTTAAAACCATGGGAAAAATCTTTCTTTATCCATTTATTGACACTTTATTTACTGAAATTAGGATTTTTCCAATAGAAACTTTTAAGACTTGTGTACTTTTATGAGTTGAATTACGTATCTTATCCCCGCTCCCAAACACACAGGAAATATGTTGATATTT
The DNA here is from genome assembly GCF_048772815.1 of Callospermophilus lateralis. NCBI lineage: Eukaryota > Metazoa > Chordata > Mammalia > Rodentia > Sciuridae > Callospermophilus > Callospermophilus lateralis. The sequence goes on from NC_135317.1 coordinate 84,743,968, forward strand.
TGACACCCAGTACCTTATATGTGACCTTATTTGGAAATAAGTTCTGTAGGAAACCACCTTAGAAGGTCACTAGGGGCATCATTATAAACAACAACAAACACAAAACTAAATTTGGACATAGCAAATACAGGAGTAAAAGAAAGGCAATGTGAAGAGAAATATGGAAAAAATCATCAAATAAGGGAGCCCTAGAACAGATCACTAATAGTTCTCAGAAGAAGCCAGTCCTACCAGCAATCTGATTTCAGACTTCTAAGTTTTGGAGCTATAAGTCATGGGATTTCTGTTATGTGAACCACCTAGTTGGTAGTTCTTTGATACAGCATCCCTTACAAATTAATCAATGTTCTTTCAATGATGTGCTAGCTGTCCATTTCCAGTCAGTATTTTTTAATCACTAATATTATTGGTATGAAAATACAGCTAATTTGCTGTATAATTATCTTCCTGTATTTGCACTATGGATATAAATACATCTTTTTAGATTAGGAAACTGCTTTTATTTCCAATGTTTAAATATATTCCCATTAACATTTTATAACAATGATGTGAGCAAAGATTTTTGAGGACTTCCCCTCTGTTCTGGTTGAGGAAGCAATTCCTTGATTATTTTCATAGTTACTAATTTTGAAGAATTACTTTTTCTCTTGTTTCATGTGAATCTTGTGTCTCACTTCAAGCTTTTTCCTAATCATTATTATTATTTTCAATTTAGGGATACATCCTCCTTGCAGCTTTTGCAATTTTTGTAACCTGTTTCTTACCTATAAAAGCTAAAGAAGTCTAAAGTTTTTTCAAACCAGAATATTTTTGTTGTTGTTGCTCTTCTTCTTAAACTTGATAGCTTCTTGAACACTTGCCTTCTATTCAGTTTCATAGACAGACACATACATAATGTTCCCTCCATTTCTCTCATTAGGGAAGATACTTTCAGGTTATTGAGACAATGGGTTTGAGTGAGACTTTGTATTTTTCATATGTATCTTAAAGGCTCTTAATCTCTGCAGGAAATAACAGTATACAAACACTAATATCACATGGATGGAAGTTTTTGTAGGCTGTAGGCCCAGACTTAGAATAGCATACTCGTCTATTCATAAGCAATTGGCTAATTTAAGCACATAGCCATGTATTCCTTATTTCCCTTGAAGGATTGGCCCATGGAAATATCAGACAGTCAGCATTCTCATCACAATTATTTTCTTAAATATGAATACACTATCAAACATATCCTGAACATCATAGTTTAATTTGCATTTTCCTTTTCCTCTGACCTTTCTTTCAATATTGCTATTTCCATGCTTATTTTTTTATATTATCCTTTCCAAAATATTCCCATCACCACTACTGTTTTCTCAATGAGGCTTCCATCTTTGAAGTCCTTGGACATTTCTCCCAGCAAAGTAGCCACAATGAGCATCAGAAACATAGAATAAGAACTAAGAAGAGATGGAGAATCAGAGGGGAAATAAATATAGAAGAGGAAAAACATCTATCTCATTTTCCTCCAAAGACTTATTTTATTTCTCTTCTTTTGATGTTTTATCAAAATATCCTTTTACACAAGCTTATGTGTGTGCATAATTTGCTTCAAGAATTCTTCCTTTAAACTTGCTTTGAATTGTTACCATTCCCCAGTGATGATCATGATTACATTTTACAATCATAATTAATATACACCAATGTAAAAAGCAAAGTAATGAAAATGTGAGATGACATTTCAACAGGGTGGCTCATGAAGGGTGTCCTTATATGGCTTCATGATGGGAGCTGATTACCAGGAAAAATAAACCACAGTAATAGAAGGTTGTAACTTTGCAGCCCAGCTACCCTGCTCCCCACCTCCAAGGAACAAAGAGAGCTAGGAACTGAGTTCAATTATTTGGCTGATGGTTTAATTAATCATACTCATACGAAACCTCTAAAAATGAGGTTCACAGAGCTTCCTGGTTGGTGAACATATTGATATATAGAAGCTCCTGTGCTCTTGGGACCCTTCCAGAATTTCCCTAGGAACATTTTCCTTTGCAGTTTCTTCATATCTTTTTTACTGAAATGACAATCATTAAAGTATAGTGTTTTCATACATTCTTTGAGTTGTTTTAGAGAATTATCCCTTATCAGGGGGTTTATGGGGATCCCCAAACTTGTAGCTGGAGGGGCAGAAGTGCAGTTGGCTTGGAAATACTTGGGATTATGGCTGCTGTTCAAAGTGGAGACAGTTATGTGAGACTGAGCCCTTAATCTGTAGGAAGTGTGTCAGAAATGAATTGCATTGAAGGATACTCAGTTGCTTTCAAAGAATTGGTATCAGAATGAAAGTAAGCATATCTATAAATCATGTGCAAATTTGTCACTGGTACAACGACAAAACTCTACCAGCAATTGGAGATATTTTCTGGGAGAAAGAGGATAAGAATATTAAAGTTATTTTTTCAACATATTTATTATGTAAAAACAAGAAGGCAACATTTTACATATTCTCAGTTTGAATTCAAACGAGCAAATATTTACTGAGTAAACTATGAGCCAAATGCTTTGCTAAATACTAGGAGTTACAAAATAGAATAAAACACAAAGAATTTGTAATTTGATGTTAACATAGATATATGCAAACAAACAAAGGCTCATTATCTTACTTTCTTTTTCTGCCCAGAACAGTTGAGTTACCTTTTATTCATTATGAAAGTACGAAAATAGCTGCATTGTGTTTGGTACCACCAGCCTACACTGGGTTTGATTCATTAGAATTCTTTTACTGTTTTTAAGAATCGTATTTTATTCCTTCCTCTGTTAGTCAAAAAAATAATTTGAAAAGACACTAATTAGTTTCTTTTCCTTTTAAGTGTGAAAAAACATTACATGATCTACCCTTAAAGTATGATAAATACAATTTATGTAGATAACAATTCTTAATATGCATCTTTGTCTAACAACCTAGTGCATAATATTATGATTCACACAACAGGTACAGAATCTTCACATTGGGCTACTAAGATTGTGCCACACACAACCCAGGAAGTACATTCACACTGACTACAAAGAGGACTACTCCCTCTGGAACAGTCTCACATGGCCTGCCATATGTGTCTATGGTGAAGATGAAAATATATATCAAACGTTTAGAAAATATTAAAGCTAAATAGCAAATGCAGAAAAGTATTGGATTTACATAACTTGACATGTTAGTAAAATTTACACTAGTAAAATGTAAAATTTTTATAAAAGTAAATATTCTATGAAAATAAATAAATATAATATGCTGGTTAACTTTATTATTTCTAGAGGTCAACAATTACTTTTCTATTTATAAAAACATATATATACACACACGAGCATACACATACAGAGAGCAAAATCACAGAATTCATTTTATTTCCTGATAAGGTAATTTAAAAAAAAAAAAAGAAATTTCTTTGTGTTAAAACAACAACAACAACAACAACAAAATTGCCACCTAGGATAACAAAGGTAACTTTTGGGGTGTATTTTTATTATCGATATATTTTTATCATTTACATTTATATGTACTTATAAAAATATGAATATTCATTGTATATTAAAATATAAATATATTATTAATGATGGGACTTTAAACCAATGATCTCTCTTTCTTATTATTTCTTTTACATTAATAGGTTTTTCCTTCACTGTTAGATTCTGTCTTACTAACTGGCAAAGCACATTCAGGTTTTTTGTTGCTGTTTCTTTGGGGTTGTGTTTATGTGTGTGTGTGTGTGTGTGTGTGTGTGTGTGTGTGTGTGTGTGTTTTGCAGGGGGTTACCAGGGTTTGAACCCAGGGGTGCTTAACCACTGAGCCACATCCCCATCCCTTTTTTAATTTTTCATTTTGAGACAGGGTGTTGCTAAGTTGCTTAGGGCCTAACTCAGTTGCTGAGGCAGCTTTCAACTTGTGATCCTCCTACCTCAGCTTCCTGATCTGCTGGGCTCACACACCAGGCCACATTTAGTTTTTGAACCCTTGTCAAAGAGAAGATGTGGCAATTGATCAACTGTCTATTTTAAGGAATACAGAAGTAAAATAGAAGCAGATTAAGTGTGGGGGGTAGAAAGGGAGCTTTTCAAAACTTTGAAGTCAACATAATACCTGCTCAATTACATTGGAAAATGAATATTTTTATTTTTAAGTGAGTAAAATCCTAAATATATTTCTTCACATCATGAACTGTAGAAGAGTTCCCTGAAAATTTCTATGCTTAGTTATATTTAGCTTGAACTAACTTTGAACCAGACTCAAGAAAATGTTCCAGATAATTAGTTTACTATTTTGAGTGCGTAAATCTTTTCACAAATTGTAAAGCTGCTTTTTGTGTATGTGTGTGTGTGTGTGTCTGTGTGTGTGTGTGTATGTGTGTGTGGCTAAAATGCACCTTCCAAATTATTTCAATTAAGGTAATAGGAATCTAGAATTATAGTTTCCATATATTTATTCATTTATGTAATAATATATTCAACTTTATAATCCAATTGTTGGTAATTAATTGAATATTGACATACAAAAATACCCCATTTCTTTTTTATTCAAAACGTATTGTCTCTGACATCTTTGACTTTTTTTTCACAATGTATAATTTCTATAACCATCAAATTTTATTAATTTCTGTAATTTTCTTAAATTTTATTCTTGGAGTTAAAGGAGTATCAAGATATTAAAATAAGACTAAGCTTATGACAGTTTATTCTTTTTTTGGAAGGCGGAAGTTACCAGGGATTGAACTCAGGAGCACTCAACCACTGAGCCACATCCCCAGACCTATGTTGTATTTTATTTAGAGACAGGGTCTCACTGAATTGTTTAATGTCTCATTTTGCTGAGGCTGGCTTTGAACTTATGATCCTCCTATCTCAGCCTCTGGAGATGCAGGATTACAGGTGTGTACCACCGCACTTGGAAGTTTATTCTTAATGAATCTAAAATATACAATGGTAAATTTGTATATGATTTCAGTCATTAATTTGAAAATGATTTTGGTCTGTCTGCCTAGATCATGCAAGATAATTATAATCAAAGTTCATCATTATTTAAGCAATTACCCCTCCGCTTTGGAAAAATAACATATGGAACAGCCTTTTGTGTAGGTAGTATCAAAACAAAATAGTCTAGACTCTTCATAAATTATTCATCTTTATTCTTGTTAATATTTCAAAATCATGATGCAATTTACATTGACAGTCCTCCATATTATAAAATTTTCACAAAAAAATTATGCTCTCTTTCTTTATCTTCTGAGGGCTCAAATATTTAAATTTTACCTTTAATACTAATCCATTTCTTACTTAAAGCTTGAATGTTGAATGTTACTTAGTCTTGAATGTTGGCCTCTTATGACTTAATCAAAATCAGGAGAACTCTTTATTTCAGCCTTGCTTAAAACTAAACTTATATATTGATATTCTAATTTTAAAAAGCAGACCCTCCCTTTTAATTCTTGTGTTAAAGTTACTTTTTTCTTCTTTTCTCTTCCAAAATATCTCCCAGTAGGGATTACCAATTATTTCTGCAGAGATTTGAGGAAACATTGAGGTACCTGCATCCTACAAGTTGTTTTGATTTGCAGGTCTTCCCTCATTATGGGTATGATTGTTGATTTAGTCTGTTTTTTGTAATTATATATGTTTTTGAAAAACAGTAAATGATACAGAACTTATTAATACTTATATTTTTAAATAAATGCATATAATTACTTTTAAAGTTTTATAAAAATACAAGGCAGAATATTGTTCACTGTTTCTCCAAATTCTATTTAAAAGGTACAAAGATTTTAGATTTTTCACTATATAAAAAAGCAAAAGTAATAAGTTCTTGAACATGGAATGGTGAATTACTTCATTTTCCTTGGCAAACTTCAAGGTTCAACTCTGTAGTAATTTCACCCATGGCACCATCCTCATCCTCCTGAGACCACCATAATACATGGTTACATCATCTGGCCTTAAAATGTTTGATTTTCAGTCTGTTTCCTCTGTAAAACCATACATTCCTACACACCTGGAACCTTTTGCTAATTATCACCACATTTTAGGAACCTAGGTCAAAGTCTAAGGCACAATAGTTAATTGGAAAGTGTTTCTTGGTTGCCCTCCCTTCCTTCCTTCCTTCCTTCCTTCCTTCCTTCCTTCCTTCCTTCCTTCCTTCCTTCCTTCCTTCCTTCTTTCCTTCCTGGAGCTGGGGTGAGTAGGGTGGAGCAGGGATGCTGGGACTGAACCCTCTTGTACACTATGTAAATGCTGTACCACTGAGCCACATCCCTAGGCCCACTGCTTTGAATTTTATCCTAAAGCAAGGATTATTCTACAGGCAATTAGAAAGATTCCTTTTTTTCTTTAACTTTTCTTTCACTTTTATATGCACAGTTAGCTTATTCATTGTGTTACTTTCTCATATTATTGACATTCACCTAAGTTACATTTAAGTAATATATTAACTATAGTCTCCTTAGGTAATACTATTTTACTTTCTAAACTAAAGAATCATAAGGAACTTTCAGTTCAGGCAGCCCATTTTAATTAGAAAAGTGAATCATGTGTAAGAATTTCAAAGGAAGCAGAGCTTTCACCTCTGGCCAACTCCTGTATGACCTATGATTTTCCAAATTTAGAGTCAGAAAGTTAGATATTTATGGGAAAATATTGAAAACTTAGTAAGCATCAATGAATACAGTAGAACTAATTAAAGTTCTATAATTTAGCTTTGGGCTAATCACTGCCAGTGATTAATTAATTGACTAATCATTTTCATATGTTATTTCTTTTTTTTTTTTGAGACATAGCTTTGGTGGATCAAACTGGATAGTTAACACTAACTTTTTGTCTCCCTCTTATTCATTGTCCAGTACTAAAAGAAAAGAAAGCACTTATGTATTCTCATCAGGATGGAATCAGTTGCTTAAGATCTTTTCCCATAATTTTATAGACAACAGGACTTTAAATTGGTGCTGTCAAGTTTTGATTATTTTTCCTCTGTAAAGGAAGTTAATAATTAAAAGGTATGAAATCACAAATGCAGAATGAATCACACAATCAGAAGAGTGCCACTGGGTTGGTATGAGAGGCTTTTCCGAGGACAGAACACATCACATATTACACATATTATAGAGGATGAGGAGAACTTGCAGATTAAAAATGGTGGGCTCTGTGAAGTTCATGTTATTCAGTAAGTTGGAACTCAAATATGAGGCAGAAGTTTTTAGGATTTAGCCCGACAACCATTCTGACTCATCAGTAGTCTGTGCTGGGAAGAACTGAGAAGTCATCCTGGAATGCACTGTGGGAGCCAGGCCTGAATGCTGAGTTGTTGGAATTTCTTTTATAGTGAATGGGAAGCTTCAGCAGGTTTAAGTTAGGACACAGGGGATCTGACATCATCAGATTTGTGCTTTCATCAAATTAAATAGCATTTCTATATTTACCAGAAAAGGACTCTATGGTGGAAAGGGAGAAAATTGCCAAATTATTTCAATAATTTAGACATGAGATAATAAAGGCCTGGTCTGGGATTGGCAAGGTAATTATGTTGATTATACAAGGAATTCTGAGCAAGAACTGACTTGGTAGAGTAGATGATATATTTTAAAGTTTGTTAAAGTTGCAATATTTATTAAAAAGGTGGTATTAAATGAAACAAAAGGGATGGGAAATATACATATGTATATTTATACATATGCACCCATGTACATATATGTATGCACACTTAAAAGTTATGTACTTTTCCAGGCTTGGTGGTGCACTCCTATAATCCCAGTGGCTTAGCTGAGGCAGGAGGATTGTGAGTTCAAAGCCAGTCTCAGCAACTTAGCAAGACCCTGTCTCAAAATAAACAATATATTAAAAATGAGCTGGGGATGTGCCTCAGGGTTCAAACACAGATACTAATAAAAAAGGAAAAAAAAGTTATGCACATTGATGTATACATTTAAATCTTAAGGAAAGATAGTATGTTAAAAAAAGTGAGGGGGAATTACAGGAAAGAGATTTTAGCTAAAGGCCATATGTTGGAGCCCATAAAGGGGAGTCTGGGAAAAAGACAAGTCAGAGAAAAGAAATGAGGATTCCACTTGTAGTCAGGAAGCTGAGATAAAGTGATATCAAAAGAAAGATCTCTACAATTAGAATATGTTTTGTCAAATACTGTAAGAAAGGTCAGGTAGGATGAATACTGAGAAAAGCCAATAGATTTGCATGTTACGTTGTGATTGAGTCCAGACAGGACAATGAGGAATTCAAAGAATCATAACTGAGAAAGTAAGGGACAGAAGCCACTAATTTGTGCCAACAGAATCCTTGGTATTTTTCACCTCCCACACTGTTCTGTTAAATGCAATAATTTTATCATCACATTCCATATGGTATTGGATGGACACATAGTAGAGGAAACAAAATCTCTGCCAGAAACAAATTTCTTCTTCCAAGAAAGACATATGTTCATGATAGCAAACCTAATGGAAAAGATAGATAGGCATATCAAAGTGTCTGGGATGTTTAAGTCATGACATAAATATATTAGGGTTTTTTTTACTTATTTAAAGTAAGTGATTATAAAGAAAATAAAAAATCAACAGTGAAACTTCAATTGAATGCCTATTAAAAAGAAAATATGGTTTTAAAAGGAGTTATGATATATGATTTTACCAGAAGCAATAATAGAAATATCTATCATCTTGTAAAATACAACAGCCAAAATAAATACTAAAGAAAGAGAGCTTTGCATAACATGAACTTTATATCCTTTATATCTTCAAATCTCCATTGAAGCACCAAAGTTAAAAGGAAGAGGTATTAAGTGAATTTGAAAATATGATGGAGATATTGGGCAAGGAGGGGTCAAAAACCACTCACTAGTGAGTATTTTCTGACCCTGATTTACTAGTTAGATTACTTAGCATGATGAGGAATTTACTCAAGTAAAATATGAGATTAAATTTGCAATGGTATTCAGTTTAATGCATAATTGGAGTTTGGGAAAGATGCAAAATTTAACATAAGGGCTTAGAAGTCCTAGATGAAATATTTAAAACCAAAGACTAGATATTTAAAACCAAAGACTAGATGTTTACACAGTGAGAAAGAAAAGAGAAAGCTGCGGTTGGAATCATGTTCTAATTACTCAATCATGGTCTTTCTCAGTGTTCATTCTATTTGATTTTTCATCAGTGTTTGATACCATGTCGCCCTCTACATGTTAAAATTTGCTCAGTGTTCTCAGTTCCTCTGCAGCTTCATCTGAATCTGCCATTGCACGCTGCCAACCCCACTTCATACCTGCATAATTACCACTGGTGAACTTTCCTATGCCTCTCTATTGCCACCATCCAATCACCACTACTCTCTTGCCCTAAAAATGAACATATTTATATTGTTTAGTTTGAATACAGCTAACTCTGACATCAAAGAAAATTGACCAAATAAAAGGGACCAGATAAAAATGTAGTACCCTAAAAACATACTTTGCTGTGAATTCTATGCCCTTAGTTAGCTAGAGAAATAAAGTAATGAAGAGAGAAGATGAGTCTTGGTTTAGAAGATTGCATTCCAGTGAACAGAGGTCATCATCAAAGGCCCCAGAAAGGAATACCTGGTAAGCTAAGAGCAATCCCCCAGTTATCTTGCTGTTTCCCACCTGTCCTGCCTAGTGGAAAATGTTGGACAAACTCCAAGGTGCCGGGTAGTTTATTCTGGTCACCCACTTATTTTGGCTTAAGATACCATGACTTTGTTTTACCTGTGATGCCTGTCACTCTTTAAGAGCTACATTTGACTCTAAATTCACAATAAGAACAGCTAATTCCAGTTGTTTCCAATCATTCTGCAAGGTGTGTTCAACATTAAGCACTCTTAATGCTTTGGTTGTATATTACAGATTATATTGTAATGTAATGGACATATTCACCTACCTATCCTTCCCCTTATCTTCTCTCTGCATCTCACGTGAAGATACTCTTATAGCCTGGATAAACTTCTCAACTAGAGAAACATGACAAATGTGCTGCTAATAATTCCTCCTCCAACAGGGCCTGGCTACTGTGGAGCTCCCATTCCATTTTTCTCTTCTGGGGAACTCCAGGACTCCAGACATTTTCATACCATCATCACAACAAGCTGCAACAGTAGTGCTAGTTCCTCTCTGAGACTCCTTTGAAGTATTTCTTCCTACCCATTTTTAACATGGGGGAATGGGAAGCTTTATTTCCCTAAAATTTCCACTTCACATATAGGAGCTTAGCTCAGTTGCTTCACTTGGTGAAGATTGCTTTCTTCTTTTCCTAGCTGTATCAATCTTTCCTTGTAAAGTTGGCAGCAAAAGAAACTAGCAGTTTTTAGGTTATCATGTGTCAAGTACAAGGGTAACCAGGTTTCCTTAAGAAACTCCTTTCAAACTTTTTTTTCCTTTCAAACTTTGATATTTGCTCTCATTATTTCATTTAGTAGGGAAGATAACAGCAATAATTCTTGTTAAAGAAACCACTGTACATCATAACACCACACACACACACACACACATACACACACACACACAGACACGCACTTAAACAATGGTGTTTTTTTGTTTGTTTGTTTGTTTGTTTTGGAAATTTACAGAAGCTTACCTGCAAATTTGTGTGGCTGACGCTACTTAAGAGGCAGAGAAGTAAAATAAAGATGATGGAAAGCTAGAAGCTACTGGATGTGGTGGGCCTGTATTGGTCTGTCTGGGGAACAATATAGTACCATAGGCTGGTGCACGTGTTTACCTCTCACAGTTCTGGAAGTTAAGTCCACAATCGAGGTGCTGGCTCTTTTGGTGTACGGTGAGGGTCTGCTTTTGGTTTCAAGATGGCACACGGGAAGGGATTGTGTCTCTTGTGAGGGCACTAAGCCTGTTCATGAGGGCTTCTCCTCCATCACCTAATCATGTCCCAAAGCCCCACCTTCTAAAACCATAACCTTGGCAGTTAGAATTTTAAGGTATGAATTTTGAAGAGGCACAAATATGCAAGACCATAGCAGCCTTATTTGTTCCTATATATGTGAATATTTAAAAGCAAATCTTCTGCTATCGCATATTATGTGACTTTAGTGTGTGTTTGCATTTGATTCAATGACCAAGAACTGTGCAGTAAGAATCTATTTTGTCAACAGAATTTACCTAGGCAAAAATACATAAAACTGAGAATGCTCACAGATTCTCCTCTCTAAACTTTCTAAATAGAAAGAACGGGAGAGAGGTTCTAATTTAGCCTTCATGTTTCGACTGCCTTTTGCCGCTGGAAGAGTTTTTAGCATCAGTATGTTGGACACTCTTCTATATCAGGTATGTGATATTCTTTTTTTTTTTTTCTCAAAGATGGTTATTTTATATTCAGCCTATATTTTGTTTAAATAAACAACAATAAAATTTAAGGCTATTAACTAATGTTGGCTCTCAAATGATTTCTGTTTTATTTCGTGTAGTTAATTATATAAATGTTCCTCTGAAACATTTTTTAAGAAAAATGTTATTTAAAAACATTGATAGGCTTTGTTGTTGTTCTTGTTGTTTTGGTGCCAGTTCTCTGCAATGTGACATTTTAATACATTTTTCATATTACTCCAAACATATTTCTAGACTTTAAAAATGATAAAGAAAAATACTAAGTTAAAAAAGAGACAACATTCTTCTTAGTCTACTTTTTTTTTTAGCATTTTGGTATCAAGTATCAAATTATATTGATAAACTGATACACTAAGGACACATTTAAGCATCTTCTGATTATTTCTTACTTTAGAAAATCATAAAAAAGGTTTTACAATAACAAAGAACCATTTAGTTTGTTCCTGAATGCCAAGTTAACATTGTCATTGTATCATTGCTAAGAGATTCATGGAGATGCTCTTTCACACAAACATAATCTTTTATTATTCCTGCCAACAACTGAACAACAATAATATTTCATACTCTCTGATTGAAGTGAGGAGACAATCCCTAAATGTTTCCATTAAAAGGAAAATGATGTTCATATGACTTTAAATTATTTGACAACTCTAATCTCAAATTAAGCATTTGATTGTTCCTGTTCTTTTTGATTATATATTTACATATAGTCTTCTATAATTGCTTGACTGAATAAACGAATCCAAAGATAGTTAAAACTTTTCTGCTGGCCTTTGGGCCAATTTTGTCCATGAATATGCCTCTAGCCATGTCAGGAACCATCTGCTGATACCAGATGAGTGCAAGAGCAAGCCCAACAAAGAGAATAAATATTCCCATTTGACCCAAAGTTTCCAGGCACATTACCAGGAATTCCAGGAGGCAGAGCTCCCACCCCAAACACACAATCTTTTATTATCACTTAAAAAGATGACTGCAGGGTAGAGTTTGTTTAAACAGAATTGTCTGAACTGAAGATTTAAGTCAATAGCAAACAAATGCTTGGGTGCTATTTTGAACCAGTGGTTTTTCATATTTTTTGGCTGCAGTATGCATTATTGAAATTACATAATATGAGAAAGTCTAATATATACATTAAATAGAAGGAAAGCTTTGTAGAAAGGGAAAGCTGAAGTTTTTTTACTTCTTCATTTTTGCCTAATATTTTATATTATAAACAGAGTTAAGGAAATTAGTTGTTTTCTGAAGCTTCTGCAGAAAGAATGATTTAGAACTACAGGTTTAAAATTTTTTGGATTATAACAAAGCAAACATTTTATTTTGCATTTCAATCTAATAGATAATCTGCTTATGTATACAGGTGTTTGTGTATATAACTGGAAGAAAAATCTCACAAGAAAACACTTATAATCTGCTATGTTATTTGTTATCTTGGTGACTTTATTCTGTTTCATTTTGCTGGTTTCAATTTGAACTTCATGACTTGTTTTTAAAACAGTTAACTAGAGGACTTCAGAATTAGTAAAATCTAGATAAATTCCTCAAGTGGGCTTTTCATAGGTTATTAATAGCTCTTAAAGTATTGTGAATAATTTTTTTTTCCTTTTCTTTCTCACTTTTTTTTCTCCACTATTAGAGATTGAATCCCAGAGTCCCATGTGTGCTAGGCAAGCATTCTACCACTAAGTGATACCCCTAGCCCAGGGAATGATGTTTTATCACACATTTTGTAATATCTTACTAATAAAAGTCTTTGTCTGTATGTCTATAAAGACTGTGTTCTAGTTTTCAATTTTTCCAATAAGATAGATGCTCTGTCATTCCAGACATACATGATGATTCAAAATCAAAAGTTGTTTAGAGGGGCTAGGGATGTGACTCAAGCGGTAACGCGTTCGCCTGGCATGCGTGGGGCTCTGGGTTTGATCCTCAGCACCACATAAAAATAAAATAAAGATGTTGTGTCTGCTGAAAACTGAAAAATAAATATTAAAAAAAATCCTCTCTCTCTCTCTCTTTAAAAAAAAAGGTGTTTAGAGGTTCCATTTTAATATGCAGTGATTGAAAAAGAATCTATGTAATAATAAGTGATGTGTTATTTAAAATTTTAGTTCAATGTTTATTTATATACATTGAACTTAACACTAAAAAACTGAAGTAACTCATTGCAAATTCATTTTAATATTTTTATGATATTCATCTTTTTTCAGTTTGTAGTTTTTTGTTATTAAAACATCTAAAATGTCTGTCTTGCCTAATAAATAAAATTTAGACATGTTAAGATCTTTCTAAATAATAATTATTTTCTGTATTTTCTAAACAGGTAAAATGTACATGTTTATTGAGGATATTGAAAAGACAGTTTTTTAATTTCCTTTTTTATGGAAATTTAATGATGTGTTATGAGAAGTAATGTGTTAGAAATAGGTGTCTTATCTCCCAGCTTTTCTACATATATCATGTATATAATACATACATATTTTGTTTATATTTCAGTCATTTGTAAAGGATTATATGATTTCTATCACTAGACTCCTGTTGGGACTGGACACTATACCAGGATCGGGGTTTCTTTGTTCTGTAAGTTAATAATGTCTGGAATAGACAATTGTTGTGATACAAGGTTCTAAAATTCATTCAGCATGTACTTTGGTTTAACTCTTGTATAATTATGTAATTTTTTATTAATGTGTGTCCAAAGAGGAGTTATATCTGAGTTTTGTTTTTTTTTGCTTAAACATTGTTTCAGGAAGAGGAGGTACTAGGGAATGAAATTGACCATATTATGTTATATGCATGTGCAAGTAAGTCAAAATGAACCCTACTGTCACATATAGTCATAACATACCAATAAAAATAATTATAAAAAATGTTTTCAGGAAATAATTTTTAATCAATAATCAAACAAGTAGTCATTCTGTGCCAAATTCAGACCAATTTTTTTTTTCTAGCTGGCAAGTTGAAACTGGTAGGTTCAGATATAGAATGGCATGTTTTCCAGGAAAACTGTGATCATGGAGTTTAACTTCCCATTCCCCCCATTTTTTCTCCCTAAAGCAGGGTCTCACTGTGATACCCAGGTTGGTCTTAGACTCCTGGGTTCAATTGATCCTTTTGCCTCAGCCTCCTAAGTCACCCATGCCACCATATCTTGACCAGCCTCTGTTTTATAGGAGCGTGCTGTGTTCAACGGCATTGAATATAGTGGTTTGCTAACAGTCCAGATTAACAAATATCAAAGAGGGACCACAACTAATGTTTGCTGTTTGCCCTGTGCTCATTCCACTACACCTCTTTCATTATGAGTGTTGTTAAGAAGAAAGTGTAGGATAAGTCTTTTTGTACAGTGGAATATCTTTACATTTTGTAGCACCAGTAGACTTTCTCCACTAAATTCTGGATGCAGCCTCCAGTTATTATAACATTTTAAAACGTCTCTACTTGTTCTACAATGTCTCACAGTTGATTCCCAGTGTCCTATTACATGTTGATATTGGACTATCATAATGTTATACTGTCCCAAATTGAGTATTTAAATTTCTTAAGTTTAATATGTGTGAGGCACTGGGTTCGATCTTCAGCATCACATAAAAATAAACAAATAAAATAAAGGCATTCTGTCCATTTAAAACTACTAAATAAATAAATAAATAAAGTTCATAAATTCTGCCTGGAAGAAGAGAAAAATAATTTACATATTTCTTAAAACATTTATTATGTAAGTAATTTGTATGTATTATAGATGAAAATCACCGAGGATGACTTATGGATCAGAACGTATGCCAGACTTTATCAGAAGCTATGTTCTTCTACTGGGGATGTTCCCATTGGAATCTACAGGACAGAATCTCAGAAACTCACTACATCTGAGGTTTGGAAATATCAACATATTCTACTTTTGATGTTTAGTTTGATAAACATAGAAACTGATTCCTGAAAGAGCCCTATAGAAAGTGAAAAAGAATGCTGTATGCATACGTAGTATCAATTCTCAAAAGCTAAAAACTTACCAGCTGTTTAAGTAAACTAGGGCAAAACTTCACAAAATATTGCTGTCTAGGGGGATATTCTCTATTACAGACCAGGATGTGGATGCATTTTGTAGATCTAAGATTAACAGTTTCTAGAACATTGTCAGGAATAAAATTAATTCTAAATAATCTTAAGGTTCTGACATACAAGAAAATTTCTCAAAGTAACTTAGATTTGTAAAGTATTCTCCAACTGCCTATGTTAGCATTTGGAAGGAAGCAAAATGAAGAGAAGTCAGTAAGTATTGAAATTCATGTTTCTCAATCTTCAAATTGAAGACCTTTGTACAACCAAAAGAAAACTCCAGGCATATTGGAAGACCAGCCAGAAGAAACTCGGTAATTTTTAAAGCAAGTTAGAAGTATAGAAGATGAAATTTTGATGACTGCATGCAGCATATTTTAATATGGTTACAGCATGTGGTTGAAAGTAGTTTTTATATCCTTGGTAAAATAACACCTTTTAAATTAGATTCTTCATGAAATAATGATTTTAGGTAATGCACTATCGTGTAATATTGTTCACATTATAGTTTATATTTGTGAAGAAATAGTTCATATTTCTAAGGGATCTAAGGTAAAATCACCTGAACTGTTAGGCTTAGGTCAATTGTATATATTTCAGTAGTCCAAGTAATTATCCAATTTGTGACAAAAACAACATATCTTTTTTTAAAAAAGAACTAAAAAAAGCATAAGATTAATGGGGTAGGTTTTTGTTTTCTTATTAAATATATAGTTGGAATTTATATAGGTAGATTGTGGCCAGCAGGGAATAATTCAGTTTTCCTGAGGTGTTTTCTGGTGGTATCATTGTAGCTTTTGGGATAACAAATGGAGCTTTATTATCATTTCTTCTGCTACAGTAAAGCTTTCATTTGGATGTGGTCCCTATGATTCATACCACAAAAAGCAATCGCCAATCAAAGAAAATCAAAAATGAATGACTGGAGAAACATACCAAATATTTAAATATGTAAGATGGTTTGGCAGCCATGCCTAAAATTTGAAGAATGTTGGATTCAAAAATTATTTAATTATAGGTTAAAAGAAGACAAGTGCTTTCACATCTAAGTGATTAAGCATTATCTTAATCCATTAAGATTTCCATAATAAAATATCATCAACTCAATGACTTATAAACAACAGAAATTTAATTCTTTCAGTTCTGGGGGCTGAGAAGTTCAAGCTGATTCCTGGGCAGATAACGTGACTGAGTTCACTGCATCCTGACATGGTAGAAGGAGCTGACATCTCTTTGGGGCCTCTTTCATAAGCAGCCCTCTTGACTGAATCACCTTTCAAGAGCCTCTCCTCCAAATATTATTATGGATTAGATTTGCACTAATGATTTTTTTTTTTTTTGGTGGCACGGGAAACACAAACATTGAGCCTATACCAACAATTTATTATTTGATGTAGCAAAAATAAAGAAGTTTTTCATATATTACTCTATTATATTCTTTTTACATTTAAGCCTTATAAATTTGAATGTAAGACCCAGTCCATATTCATGTCAGTCATTTTTTATTATTTAAAGGGTCTATGTGTTCTGTGTAAAGTATGATAAATAGGGAAAAGACAACTGAGTATTTGTGTTGTCATCAAGGAGGATTTTACTGCATTTTGATCAATTCTGCTCTTCACCAACAAAGATCTCCTCAGTAGAATTCTTATGAATCTTCAAACCTTTATTTTTCATTAAAAACCCTTGTCATTGGGAAGATAAAAAGGAAACTGGATGAAAGATGATACTTGCTATTTCTCTGTGTTGAATTCAATTCACCTTTGACACATTTTTATTTAAATTTTATATTTTGACTATTCTATAAAAAGTAAGGTAATAAATAATTCAAGAAAAAAGTAGTACCATCACACATTTCCACCAAAATATATTTAAAAATACATTAATGGTATTTCAGGTATAACATACCCTGACTACTGCAATTTAGCATTAATTCTACTTTTATTTTCCTGGTAAATGAGCTAAAAATAGCACTGTGTTGACTTATGTAGCAATTATGGTCTAATGAATGAAAGAATGTAAGTTTATATCATATAAGATTTGTTTTTCTTGGTCATTTATGAAAATAATTTAGTATATTCTAACCGTTTTTACTTAGGAGGTTTTAGATAACATGATAAACAATATTTACCTTCAATCATAACTTTGCAAGTTGCAAAAGCATCATTAAAGTGAATATCCCTTAGATTCACATTCTATTTTTAAGGTAACAGCAATAACAACATACGTACATGCAGGCGCACTTGCACAGACACACAGAAAAGGAACATCAATTAAATATTAATCCACTATGACACTGAATTTTGTGTGAAGACACATTATTTCTTTTTGATTACATAAAAACATAATAATAATGTAGTGGGTATAATGAAAGATCAGCTTAGACATTCTACCCTCTTTCTCAATATCAGGTGTTTCAAAAACATAAATTGAAATAACTCATCAATATTTTCTCTTACTGAAATTAACGCACAACCAGATTTTAGGAGGTAGAAACTCTTTATTTAGTAATTAGAGAGTCAGATGTGTACTTGCTTACAGAGCTTTCAGATCCTCATTCTCCCCTACACTTAAAAAAAAGTCTACTGTCTCTCAACTCACATGACACATATCAAAGGCTTATTTTATGGAGAACTTTTGTTTGTGAAATGGGAGACATTGGACACAATTGAGGATTATCCCAGTGAATTCTGAGATCAGAGAAAAGGTATCTTCTGTATGCTTTACTCATCAGCAGCAAATAGAAGTATCTTACCTAGGGAATCAGGTCAAGCCAAATAGAAAGGTCAAAAAACACAGACACAAAGGGATTGTCTAATTCACTAATCCAGCTATATTACCATGAACTCACAAAATAAAGAATCTTGCACAGAATTCCCCATATATTGTTCCCTTAATCTTTAAATATGAGAAGATAACAAAAATTTCATGCTATCTCAGGAAAACTTTTTTATGGGGGAGGGGGCAGTTACTAGGGATTGACCTCGGGGGCACTCAACCACTGAGCCACATCCCCAGCCCTTTTTGTATTTTATTTAGAGATAGGGTCTCACTGAATTGCTTAGTGCCTCACTCCTCCTGAGGCTGGCTTTGAACTCATGATTCAGGAAGACTTCTAATATTGAAATATAGATAACAAAATAAACAATCAAGAATGGGAAATATTGTAAGTAAGATGGACCACTGAGAAAGGAGAAAAATTAAATTTATAAGATAAAAAATGTACTTTTATGATATTTAATCAAAAGAAATAGATATGTATTTATAACAGTAACATTGCTAATAATAACCCCAAATTTGAAACAATCAATGTCCTTGTATCCATATAAGAGAATTCTGTTTAGAAATATGAACTGCTTACATGAGCTGTAACTTTGAATGAACCTCAAAAACATATGCTAACTGAAAGACAGACAGGAGAGATCAATATTACATAATTTCATTCATAGGAAATGCCCATAAAAGGCAAATGTATCAAAACAAAAAGTATATTAGTTACTTACCCTGGTTTTGAGTACTGTGATTTCTTTGCTCAGTTCACATTGGCTACTAACCTTATAGACCTAGAAATAAGATACTGTGTTAGTTAGCTTTTGCCAGTGTGATTCAAAGACCTGATAAGAACAATTTTAGTGGAGGAAAAATTTATTTGGGTTCCCAGGTTCAGAGGTCTCAATCCATAGATGACCAGCCTCATTGCTCTGGACCAATACAAGTCAGAACATCATGGCAGAAAGGTGTGGAGGCAGAAAGGTGTGGAGGAAGAAAGCAGCTTAAGACAGGAAGCAGAGAGAGTACTCTCTCGCTCATCAGGGATAAAATATAAACCTCAAGGGCACACCCCTAATGACCTACCTCCTCAAGCCATGCCCTACCTACAATTACCATCCACTTAATCCATTTGATAAGATTAATACACTGGTTAGGTTAAGGTTCTAATAACCTAGTCATTTCCCCTCTAACTCTTCTTGCATCCTCTAACAGATGAACTTTTGGGGGATACCTTATATCTAAACCATAACACTATTTTTCTCATTCTAATTAATAAAAACAAAACCTGATTCATAGAGACTGCTGCCAAGTATTTCCTTGTACAAGCAATGCATCCACATTCTTACTAAAAGCTTTTCTCATAAACATTATATCAGAATAATGTGCTGTAACTAGTGCACCTAGTCAATCAACATCCCTAATACTATCCCTAGGACCAATAATAAAATTGAGCTTAGTACCAGAAATTATTCAAGGCACTTCACTTATGTGAAGCAGAGGGAAGTCAGGGGAATGAAGATGAACAGTAATTGGACAAGTGGAACTTATTAGCATGATGGGAATAATCTAGAACTGATTTATGGTGGTTTGCACAATTTGGTAGGTTAACCAAAATAACCTTGAATTTAATACTTGAAATTTTTGAGTTACATAATATGCCCAATGTGTTTTAGTAAAGTTATGTATTTAAAATGCCACAATTAATGTTACTAGAAAAATAGTGTTATGTGAATGAAAATAAACAGGAAGTATATTTTTAAAGAAACATAGTTGTAATAGAATACTGGAGAATTAAAAATATAGTAGAAGTGAAAAAAGTTTATTATTTTATTTTAGAGAAATTGCTAACAGTGTAAAGTAAGAATTCAAGACATGGGAAACAGTAAAAATTAAATTATAGAGCTAATCCAAGTAGTCTAAGATTTAAATTACAAAATTTCCAAAACAGAAAATGTAGCAAAATTGAAGAAATATCAGTGTAAATTCCAAAAGTAATCCCAGAATTGAAATGTGATAATTACCACATGAGAATCATCACCAAGTGCCATTAGCAATAAGTTAAAAATACTTATATTGAGATACATCAACACAAAAATTTCAAAACAGTGCAGGAAAAAAGAGGATTGTAACAGCATCCAGAAAAATGAGGTAGGAGGCTGGGGGATAGGTCATGTTCCAGTCAGCATTTGGGATTTCTCAACAGTAGTACTACAAGCCAGAAGACAATGGAACAAGGGCTTCAAGATTTGAAAGGAATATTGTTTTAAAACTAGAATTCTGTGCTCAGTTAACACTATCAAACTTGCTTAAGAGTAGAATAAATCATATTTCAAATATGCCGAGTCTCTAAAAATATCCTCTCTTGTGAGCTTTCTAAGAAAATGACTCCCAACAAAATCAATGTGTAAACTTGGAAATTAATCATCTTGTGCAGGAAACCAAACATTTTATGAAACTAGGAGGTAAAAATGAGTCCAAGAAAATTCCCAGGATGTTTAAAACCGCCAGAAATAAAGGGAAACTAGGGCAGGCCAGAAGGCTTCAGGGAAATTTATTTAGGAAGATGAAATCTGCAGAATACCTCATGCATCTTACATTTTTTTAAGATTAGACAATTGTCAAAGAGTTCAGAATGAATTATTGTTAAGTACATATTTAAAAATTTATATTTTGTAATATAATTTTGATTATAATTATTTATGATAATTGTCTTACTTTAAACAATTCTTAACTCTAGAAATATAACATCTCCATCAACAATAAAAGTATGCAAGAAATAAATACTAATCATATTTTATTTATCTCATCTGTTGATTGTTCTTACTCATAATATATTGTGAATTTTGATTCAGCCAAAATGATTAAGATGTCAGTGTCTATAGATTGCAGGTATATGTGAAAAAGACTATTAATTCCTCTTTTTTTCAAAATGAGAATTCAATAGATTAAAACAAAAACTGAAAAAAAATAAAGACAAAGAAACAACTTTCAAGCATTTTATATAGAAATATAAGTAGAGACAAACATATCTGGCTAAAAAACACAAAACTGATTAAATCTTCTGAGATGGAAATAAGAGAAATTATTGTAGGTTCCACTGTTTTTCAAAATAAATCATAACATTCTCTAACTAAACTATGCGTTTATAACTGATAGTACTACAAATAAAGTAACTGGCATAAAATAGTGATGCTAGACTATTGTTTATTTCTTCAGCTCATCGTTCTGAGTGGTTAAATTCTAGTCTTTTCAATGAAGAACTTTTATTTAATGTCAAAGTTTCATGTAAGAATCTAGTAGGGGTAAATGAATATGAAAACTAGGCATTGCTTTCCTTGCACTTTAAAGGTAGACTCAGGTTTGCATGCAATATCACTTTATAGTCTTCAGTATTATAGTATGTTAAATGTTGAGTTAGAAAATATATCATAAGTCATGTTTCTATGTGGCTGTGCTGAAGAGTACTGAGTAGTTTAGTAGAGAGGTTTAAAAAGACAAATGATGATAAGGAATATTCAGAGCAAATCCTATAAAATTTATAAAAGTACTGGAATTTTATCAGTTTTTTTTTTTCCCCTATTGGTCTATAAGTTGGTGAAGAAAAGTTCACACATAAGCAGAGGGTAAAGTAGGAATGTAGACAGTGACTGGAAAACCAGTCTATAAAGAACAGGGTACAAATGAATCTGTTGATACCAGTAACATATCATCATGCCTGAGCCATATGTGTTTTTACTTAAAGGAATTTTTGCAAACATCAGATTCTCCCAGATTCTCCTAGTTCAAAAAACAAATATCAGGAAACACAAGGACTCATGTTTCTTTTAGGGGATAAGGTAAAACCATATTTATCTCCACCACTCTTTACCTCTTTACAAACAATTCTGAAATCCGTAAAAAGATCACAAACTCATTTAGTGGCAAAGGTTTTTTTTCTTTTTTTTTTCGGGGGTAGGAGGTAATCACACATTGAACTCAGAGGCACTCAACCACTGAGCCATATCCCCAGCCCTATTTTGTATTTTATTAGAGACAGGGTCTCACTGAGTTGCCTAGTGCCTCCCTAAATTACTGAGGCTGGCTTTGAACTTGTGATCCTCCTTCCTCTGCCTCCTGAGCCACTGTGATTACAGCTGAGTGTTACCATGCCTGGGACCTTAGTGGCAAAGTTTTATCTGAACCATTATCAGATTACTTAAGTTTACTTATTCCAATTACAGAGGATATTTATACTTTTCATTGTAGCACCCCTAATGTTTTCATTATAAAAAGCTACACATTTCTCCATTGGGGCAGCATATGATACACTAACTTCTATCCAAAATCTGAAAAATTCTGAATTAACAAACATACTTATTCCTGTAGTTTTCGGGTAAGAAAAGGTGAAGGTTCATTTGCCTCTAGTTTTACATCATACTAAAAATCACATTTGCTTAAAGTATACTATAATCAGTGAAAATTTTACTAAAATAGGAGAAATAATTCATTTGAAAGCATTTGATAGCACCAACATCTTTCATAGAGTACCCAATAAATTTGTAAATCTTTATGTTGCCTTGATTACTGATCACCATTATAATCAATAAATAGCCTTAAAGAATATGCCTAGTGGTCACTTATTAGGAAAGTAGGCTTGCAGGTATAAACAAAGACCTCCATTGTATTTTGCTTTGACCAAAGAGAAAATGAAGAGATTCCATTGAAATCTGTCTCTTGAATATTGTGATTTAAGTCCTATTTTAGGAGATCAAAATAGCTTTCTGGACTGTGGAAGTCCCTTAGAAACTATGCAGCTCAACAATCTTTATTTTAACTACTATTAATTTGTAATTTTGACCCAATTATTTTCTGGACCATTTGTGCTAATAAATATCAAAACGTATGTGAAAAGAATGTACATAGTAGAATAGTCACTGACAGGGCAATCTGTCAATCATGTACTCCTTACTATTAAAATGGAAATTGACATTTAAGTATTTTATTAAATTATTTCTTTCTTTTTTTTTTTTAATTCTTGCTACCTATTTTTGGTTGTCATTGACTAAATTTTTTTTTTTCCTTGTGACCAATGTGTCAAGAATTCTGGGATAAATAATGCAAGTAGGCAACAATCAAATGTTTTATTATGCATTTTTATATTTGCAATTAGTAGATAATGCTAGATAATGATTAGATGAGTTATATTATATCAGAGAATAGAGTTAAACATTTTACTTCTTCCTATTTAAAAATAAATATAATTACCCAGGCCCGGTGGCACATGCCTGTAATGCCAGTGACTCCGGAGGCTAAGGCAGGAGGATTGCAAGTTCAAAGCCAGCCTCAGCACCAGTGAGATGCCAAGCACCTCAGTGAGACCCTGTCTCTAAATAAAATACAAAACAAGGCTTGGGGTGTGGCTCAGTGGTTCAGTGCCCCCTGAGTTCAATGGTATCCCCTCAAAAAAAGAATATAATTTTATTCATTAGAATTATTCCTAAGCACGAATTTTAAAATGCCTAAATAATTCACTATTATAAGTTGATTGGAAAGATTGATTTTTAGACTCTGAATATATAATTCAGAATCATATTTATATGTAAGAGAAAAAATCAATCTTTGCTATAAGATTCAAAATTAAAACTACTAGCACAGATACCAATACCAATAATGATTATTGAATGTAAATGATTATGTCCAGTACTCTCTTCAAGAAATGGTAGCTCCATAATATATTTTTTATTATTTTCTCCTACAAGTACCACTTTTTCTATCAAATTTGAAAACACAATGTTAGAAAATAAAAGTAACTTTAAAACAACAAATCTTTGGTAAACATTAAAAATAACAGCTTATTCTTCATCCCCCTTTGCTCAAAAACCCTATGATAGATAAGCACATAATTAGATTTTTAGTATCATGTGGGTATGTCATATTGTGTCTGCTCATGATTGTTTCATGTATGTATTGTTAAGTCATTGTCTAAACTGTATTTTGTGTGTTTCTTTTTTTTCCCTCTGTGTCAGTCTCGAGAAATAGCATCACAAGTAAGTACCTTCTGTTTGTCTCTTTTTCCTAAATTGTTTAATATATGAATTCAAAACGATTAAAGGAACAGAACATTAAAGGATGAATTTGGTATTTCAGAGTAAAAATAAAATATATCATACTGAAGTGTGTTCTCTTCAAGATAGTATTTAGATTTTCCCTAAAGGAATGAAAGTTAATGTTAACATTCATCCTCAAATAATTTGTATGCATCAGTTCAGTTTGGATTTTTTCAGATTATCAATATATCAAAACTCTACCTGCTTGAGTAACAACTGAGAAACCAATGAACATAATGTTTTTAAAAGCCCACAACTTTAGTAGTTTTGTTTATTAAATTGTATAGGCAGAATTGTGCCTTAATAATTAATAGATGTTCATCTTTCAAAATTTCAGGGCTAGCCTAAACTGAATTTGAGGCACAAATTAATGTTTTGAAAAAATATTAAGGTTGAAAAAAGAAAATGTACTAACTATTTTTCCTCATATTTGCTATTTTAAAGATTAAATTCTAAAGTGGATTTATGTTTTAATATTTTGTACTAATTAAAATTAATGAAAGCTATTTCAAGATGCAATTATAGTTCTTAAAGTGGTTCAAAAATTAGTGTTCCTTTCCTTTTCAAATGCTTGATATTAAACAGATCCTTCTCTCATCGCAATGGAGAACCCTGATGCTATTCTTAGTACAAGCACTGATGAGACATAAAAGCATACAGAATACAGACATGAATTTTAGAAGCTGTTTTACCTAACTGAAGTACCTAAGAATAGTCTTAAGAATATTTTTGTAGTGAGACTATTTAAATTGACTGTTAGCAAATTTTGAGCACATTATGCATTATTATTAACTGTAGTTACCATACTGTGTGTTAGGTCTCCAACACAAACTGAAAGATTATTCCTTTGACCAACATCTCCCCTTTCCCCACACCTCTTCATACCTGATAAGAAAACATCTACTCTTTTTTTTATGAGTTCAACATTTTTAGAGAAGGAAAACATGGGTAAAACCAAATGACATCTGCTACGTGGAATAAGCCAGAAAGCAAATATTATTACCGTTTTTAAAAAAGCGAACTGAGACTCAGGCATTTCTCAAGGCACATAGGCATTTCCTAAGAAGTGCCAGATCTGGATTCAGAATTGATTAGTGACACCACAGTTCTAGCCACTTTCTCTTTTCCAGCATCTCTTCTGAGATCAACAAATGCTTTGTTTGAAATGGGAATTGATGTTTGAGCCCTCAGTGTATGTTCACAAAAGCCATATTTACGTTGTTTTGGTCTTTCATTTATATATTAACTCAGAACATTCATTGTGCCTTTTGGTTACAACCAAGACCTCTATGATAGTGGGTGGAAATTTGTGTTTTGAGGCCTAGGTATTCCAATTTCTTAACATCAAGAACAAACTTGTAATCTCCTCCTCCAGCATTCTGTCAGTCTTTTCATGTACCAGAATCCTAAGTATATGGGATAATTAAGACAATTTAATAAAACATTTTAAGTGTATTTCTGAATAACACAACTTAATAGAGTTATAGCTACTTTATGAATACTAAACATTAAATATTACAAATTATCATACAGAAAATTTACTTCTCAGGGTTACCAGTAACTTGTATAACATAGTTGTATAAATGGAAGGCATATGACCCATAATTGAAAACTTCCACAATAGACAATTCTATGGGCTTAAATAAACCAATTATCCCTATTTCTCCTTGTCCTAAGTGTTTCTATAAAAACACATGGGGGAACTGGGATTGTGGTTCAGTGGTAGAGCATTTGCCTTGCATACATGAGACACTGGTTTTGATATTCAGTACCACATTAAAAAGAAAAAAAAACACATTATGGGATGCACATTAGAAATTTAAAAAAAAAAAAAACAACAACAAACTGTTGGGTGCTGTGACACATGCCTGAAATCCCAGTGGTTCAGGAGGCTGAGGCAGGAGGATAGCAAGTTCAAAGCCAGCTTCAGCAAAAATTGAGGCACTAAGCCACTCAGTGAGACCCAGTCTCTAAATAAAATACAAAATAGGGTTGCAATGTGGCTCAGTGGTTGAGTGTCCCTGAGTTCAATGGTATCCCCCCAAAATTAAAATAAACTAATACAGCTGTTTGATAATAGCCACTAACCATTTTATTCCATGAAAATTACCTCTACCTTGGTTTCATGATATTTGGTTTTTCTATATGTCAATATTCCTGATTTCTAATTTTCCTCCTCCTCACTGCTCCATAGTTTTTTATCAGTATCCAACTAAGGATTCTGAGATATAAAACTTGAAATTATATGCTTACTTAAACACTGTTTTTTTTTATTATTGTATCCAATATGCCTTACACTAGAGCTTAATATATATATTTATTGAACTCAGTCACAGGTATTCTCAATATGGAATCATCCTTTTCACTTTGTATAAACTCCATCTTGTGCAATTTTATTTATATTGCCTATGTCAATAATGTTTGTCCTTAACTGCTACTTTACCCTTACTATATATGTTAATGTTTATGGGCATATACCTTGTCTTTCTTCATGGATTACAATCTGTTAAGAGGGAGAGGCATTTAGAGTATAGTTTATTTAATACCTAGAACTATATCTGAGTATATTAAATGGGTGTAGTTCAGAGGAGAAATGTTTTGATAATCCCACAGAGGCAGAATGGAGGCCCCCACTCAAAATTTGGTTCTGATGATGTCACACATGTGAAAAGACGGTCTGATGAGACTTTTGGAGAATAAGGTGGGCTCTCAAACAGTCCCATTAATGGTTTAGGGGAGCAGAGAGCATGAAATATCTTGGCTTTTATTGTGATTGGGGAGGGGATGGATAAGGTTTACTATGCAGAGGGAATATAAACTGCACACTGGCATGAAATTCTTGATGACTTATACATGCCTTTTTTTAGTTACAATTTAAACTTGTTAAAGTAACCTGTAACTTGTAATTATGGTTGGCATGGAGATGGAAGTTTCTTGAAATTCATTGTCTAATAGCCCTGTGTTGTATATTAGAGAGAAGTTATGTGTATATTGGTCAGCGTAAATATGGGACATCAGGAATTATGAAGGTTATAAGGAGTGTTTTAAAGAGTCTTGTATTGTGGCTTTAGTGTGTGAAAAGATACGTGACCTTGAATTTAATTTCCTATATCTGTGAGTCAGGAGATTTGCAGAGATCTTGACCTCACAGTAGGCAATCTGTTTGCTTTCATCAGCTAGGCCAAATAGCCAGACCACAGACAATAGCCCAAAAGTCTATAAAAATGTGTAAATGAAGCCTATTATTATCTAAGACATCTGCTGCTAATATGATTCTCTGAAAGTTTGACCCATCCGTGCTGATCTTTTAGTCCTGTCCTTTATTAGGGATGTGATTTTCCTGCAAGTTTCATCATATTTAATAGTAATACTGTCATCTATACAATGTCCACTAAATTGATTCCAAGAAACTCCCTAAGTAGACAAAGGATCTGAGATAAGGATGACCTATTCATCATCACTGTGGCATCCAACAAAGCAGCCCTTCCTGTAGGTGGAACAAGTTTGGCCCTTTTCTGTAGGTCCATTTTCCTTTTATCAAGCAGAGCTTGGTGGCCATGCTGAACTTTCAGGGTGCTGAAGCATAATGAGCCACTGAGTGCATACATCTTTGAAAGGCTTAAATTTTATATTGGATAGTCAGAAGGTCCTGTGATCCTATTTAGTCAAAGTGATTCTCAGTGTCAAAGATTTAACCTAATTCAATTTATTATTCATTGCATCAGAACATCTATGCCTACTATGGAGTGTTTTAGGACCATGATCAATTCATACAATGCAATTGTACTGATGGTCAAGGTGAGATATTATCTACTGATCTTCCCCCCTCCGCCCCCGGAATTGAACCCAGGGGTATTTAGCCACTGAGTCATATCCTCAGCCCTTTAAAAAAAAAAAAAAAAAGAATACTTTATTTAGAGACAGGGTCTCACTGTCAAGCCTGCTTTGAACTTGGGATCTACCTGGCTCAGCCTACTGAACCACTGGGATTATTAGCCACCGCACCTGGCTAGTCTTTTACTTTATATTTAAAAAGCCCCCTCCCCCACCTCCCAATAATATAGAAATTATCTTAATTTTAGTGCACGTTCCAAATTTAAGGAACTTTCTTTAAATTTAGTGGTGTCTCCATTCAAAACAGCAATTTGTGCCATAATTTAAGGCTCTGAAGATTTGCCTTCAGATGGAGATGATAAAGTTGTAATTTGGAACCCATGTTGTAGAGGCAAAAATCACTTGTCTCCCTCTTTTTGTGTTATAAATTCTATTAGGAAATTAAGAGTTTCAAAGTGGAATAAATGACCTTCACTTTGTGCATTTTTTTTTACTTATTGTTTATATTGGTGCATTATAGTTATATATAGTAGTGGGGTTCCATTTTTTGTTTCCTCTTTTGAATCTGATTTTGTTGTTGCTGGTATTAGTACCTGTTGTTGTGTATACACTGTGACCTTCTCTCTATTGTGCTCATATTTTTAAGCCTCTTCTCCCAGAGCTTCTCAAATTAGCATGCTCAGGGTTATGGGCCTCTCCAATATCAAAGGTTGCTTTATAAAGTTTAAGTACCCTAGATTTAAACTGTGTTTAAATTAAAGTCTTGATTTTCAAAGTTATAAAATTGAAGTGGGAAGTTAATAGAGATTATACGTAATATAAATAAAACTTATATTTATAGACTTACATAGACAGAACCAAAAGACATCTAAGAGAACGCAGAGAGGAAGTATGTCATTTTTAGATACAGAAATGAGGTCAAGATTCAAATAATTTTCTTATTCCACTAAGTAATTAGCTTATTAAAAAGCTATTGTTTGAGCTCAAAATTTTTTAATGACAATTACACTTTAAAATTTATAGAATTTACAGAATTTATAGAATTTACAAAACTTTTCATGATTTTTTGTTCAATTTTTTGGGAAAATCAGGATAAGTATTAATGTTACTATTTTATAAGAATCTCAGTTGATGTGTTCAAGGACATAAAACATTCACCTGATGTGGTTGAAATGACAGCCTGGTTATTTAATTCCAAATGTAGCATTATTTAGACTGTATGATTTCTTAATTATTTCTCTAATTCTGAAAATATGTGTAAATACAAATATGTAAATACAAAACTATTATCAATCTTGGCTTTGATCATACATTACATGAACATATCCAACTGAACTTTCCCAAATTGATAAAGCATATTTCTGTAGATATTTTTAATTAAAAAGAAAAATCCAGTGGACCTAGAATCACTAGCCATGTTAAATGTGGATTTGAATGTAGAAGCTTTGTCAAGTATTCTTATAATTTAACCTTTGTTTAATGGAAAACTTTAGATAGGGATTCTTTTATAAACTGTTACGCTGACACATCTTCAGTAATGTTCTTTTCTTCAGCAACGATTTTGAATGTCTTCAATCATAAATCAGATAGCACCATTTTTTTTTAAAGTATCATGAAGCCTATAAAACCGTTCTTAAGGGAGTCATGAATCCAGATTGCAAATAGTCGCTTTCAGACTACTGGGTGAATTGATTTATTTTAAAATACCACTTTGTTCCATAGATTGCTCAATAACCTATGACATGAGTAACTACTCAATAAAAAATTGAGAGGAAGTTGAGTCATTTTGTTGTATGTGTTTAGAAAAAACTGCTAGACACATTTGTGGTTCTGACACTTTCTACCTTTGTAAAAACCATAAAGTAACCAGGCTATTTTATGCATAAGAAATATTTTCTTATTTAATGTTTTAGTTCTTATTTGCAAAGAGATCTTTTAATCTTTTTTCCATCGTTTTAAGTTTAACAGTTACTTGGAAAATTATATGCCTTTAATCAGTTAGGTTTTTATGTATAAATCAAGGAAACAAGTAGAAAATGACTTCACAAGGGCCTTCATTATGCTAGACCTTAAGTTAAGAGCTCCTTGAACAACCAGAAATTAAGAAGAGCAATGAAGCCTCAAGCTGTTTTAAACCTGATGCTGCACTTAGATGTATGTTCTTACCCGTGAGTCCTCGACACACCTGAACTCCATACTTCTGGTGTTTGAAGTGCAAAATATTATGTCAAATAAAATGAAAGCATTTTATGAGTCAAAAAAGTTAATTTTTTAAATTAATAAGAAAATTGCTGGAATAGGTGTATGAAAAAAATTAATGTATATTCTTAGACATATTCTATAAAACATATGCAAATGTATTTTCCATTAATATTAATTTCTGATTTTTCACATTAATGATTATGTTAGGCTACTGACAATAAAAATACAAAAAAAAGTTAAACCAGATTCTAATTATTCACAGAAATTTTAGAGAATAATTCACAGAAATGGTAGAGTATAATAAGCATCCAATTTCACTTTATATACTTTTTCTCTTCTTCAGATTCACTAAACTAAAAATGTGATTATAACACTATACTATGATTTCTTGTGAAATATAGTCAGATTCAGAGAAAACTGCACCAAAAATTTGTTCTTTCTCCTTTTAATATACATTTTCCATGGTTACATCCCCCTCATAATTTTTTTTTATTTTACTCATTTTATTATTCTTTCGTAAAACCCCATAAGCCATAAAATTAACTAATATTTATTGAGTATTTTCTCCCTCAGGCATCATATTGTATGCTTTCCATGTATTATCTCTTTGATATTCTCAGAAAAAAAGGTAGGCAAAGTAATAATATAATTGCCATTTTTTAAGATGGGGAAAATGGAATAATCTTAGAATTTGCATGATGTAACCAAGAATACAAGGCTATTAAGTAATAGAACTGGTATTTAAACCCAGGTCTATCTGAGGCTAGAACCCCTGCTTTTAACTATTCTATTTTTTGATTAATTTGATTGATTTGATTCTCAGTTCAGGAAAAGGTCCTAAGATGAAGTTAGCATTGCATTTCCCCTACTACATTTCAACTAGATCACAATGTCATGTTCAAAACAGAGCACAGATACAAGCAGACAATGAATGACATCAGAAAACTAAATGTATAAATAGACCTCTTTTTAAACACATACACACATTCAGTACCATCAATAGAATAACTAATGTTTATTGAAGTTATTGAAATTATGGATTATAATTTTTATTTTCATATTAATATTTTATGTAGAAGTTAGAATTGACATGTTTTCTTTATATATTAATATATTATATTAATTTTCACAAGACTTCTGTAGGATTGAAGATGAGTCTTACTATTTTCATTTAATGAGGAGTCTATTCATTTTTGTTATAAAAAGAGATCTGGGAAATATCTCAAGTAGCACTCAAATTTGTGTATCTTAGCTTACAAAAATTGAGTTTACTTTTCATTATGTGATATTGGAAGGATGGAAAAAAGAAATACACATACCAAATATGTGAAGAACAATCTTACATGTTTTTAGTTTTGATTACTTAAAATTAATCCCCAGACTATTCTCATTCCTTTTTTATCTAGTTAAGATGAAACTTACCAAGATATGCTACTTATTTTATGAGTTTATTGAAAAATGTATATGCAATTCTCAATTTTCTTATGTAAATCATGGTATTTCCTTCTTTGGAGATTTCAAAATGATGATGAATCTCCATTTAATGTTGTTTAACCAATGTGTTAATAAATTTCAGTTCATAATTTGTATACTTTATATCATGCCTGATACACATGACCAAGGAGACCCATTTACAAAGACAAGTCATGTTTCAACCCCTGCTTGAAAGAGAAACATATTATTACCCTCCTCTGTAAAATACTTATTAGTTTATTACTTCATCATTTGAATTATAAGTGACATTATATTAACCTAACATTTTGAGTATTTGGTTTGGAGAAATTACTATTTCTACACATTTGTAGGAAACCAAATTATTACTAAAAGAGTTAGAACTACAGTGTCCAAAATCACTTCAAATAAATTTAAAATTATGGTGTAACTTTGCAAACAGGTGTTAAATATGAGTGAACTAATATATTTTAATGTCTGGCACAAGTACATATAAATTGCTGAGCAAAGATTGATATGCTTTATTGGTAATATATATTACTCAAGAGTTTGTCTTGTACTTCCACAGAAGAGGATTTTCATTATAATATAATGAAATAAATTCTCAAGTAGGTGAGAATAGAGTTAAGACTTATAAAAGTATCCATTTTTTGCAAGACCAAGGTATTTAAATTTTTTTAATGCTTCCACTTAAGTTTTGCTACATAAAATATGATTTATAAAATTTTTAATCAAATAACCTGTCAAGAATATATGAACGTTAGATAAATTATTTTGATGTCACTCTAATATAGCACTATTTCATAACAGAAATGTGAATGAATATTTGAATTTTTGTTTGAATTTTAATGTGAGGTAATTTCCTAGTTTGTTACTAAATGAGTTGTGTGTAAAGCGTTTACTGAGCCTCTATAATTTATATCTCGTTTAAAGGGTTTTATTGGATCTACTTCCTGACCTTACTTAAGTTGGTAATTTAAATTCTATTACTTGGAAAACCAGCAATAAATGTATGTTATAGCTGGAGTATAAGCTTCCATCCAAAGAAGAGAATGCAGCAGATTCATGAATGTAGGTCTTAGGTACAACAGAATTTAGGAAGCTGTTCATTTGCATGTATATGCTTTTAGGAAGTCAGTCTTTCTGCTTTGATGGGTGTTGCATTTCATATGACTCCCTGATATGGTGTTGAAAGAGTAACTTTTACTTGTGGAGGAGAGACTCTTACAGTAAAAATCGGATTTGGTAGTAAAAGAATAAGTCAGAATAGGCATTGTGAGTTTGTTCATAGTTTTTCTCTCCTGTGGAGAATAAACTGGCTTAAGTTTTAGTCGTGATTCTACAAAGCATTTGTGAAATATTAGTATTTACAACACACTTTTACTTAGAATGTTTCCTGCAATGTTTTAGTATTTTAATCAGAAAAGCATTTTATATGGTAAATAATGAAGCAGGAGTTAAAAAATGCATTTTTTATCTTCTCTTGGGGCATATGAGTTAAAAAAAATCCTCATTTTATAAAGTTTATGCCAATGTCATCTTTAGAAAGAGCAATAATTTAAAAACGTTCAGATATTAATAATTCTAATAAAACAAACTTTTGTAAAAGTCATTTAAATTGCATGTTAAATACTTGTAGAAGATTTAGAAAATTCTCCTACAAGGACTATATTTGAATGCAGTAATAAAATAACTAGGTTTTTTTGTTTTTGTATTTCAAGCAACTGCATAACAGCTGTCTTTCATAACTAAAAAACACGTGGGGGAAAAATAAATCTTTTCACAAAAACTTCTATTGGAAGATGTAGATATTTTATGTAGTTCATAACTAAGTTCAAGAAAATATACTTTCTGTAATGCTTTTAGTAAGTGACAATTAGAATCAATGGTTATGATTTTGTTCCTTCTACAGAAACTCTCATGAGCAAATACATCACTGTGCCAAGATTTAGCAAATTAATCTTATTTCAGTGCAGGCAATGATCATTCCTAAAATGTCTAATTATTGATATTCATCTTCTTTAAAGTCCCAAATATCTATCAGTGTGGAAGATTGGGAAGACACCAAAGACTCCAAAGAGCAAGGCCACCACCGAAGTAACCACCGCAACTCCACCTCCAGTGACCAGTCAGACCACCCCTTGCTGCGGAGAAAGAGCATGCAGTGGGCCCGGAGACTAAGCAGAAAGGGTCCCAAGCACTCTGGTAAAACAGCTGAAAAAATAACCCAGCAGCGACTGAACCTCTACAGAAGGTCAGAAAGACAAGAGTTGGCTGAACTTGTGAAAAATAGAATGAAACACTTGGGTCTTTCTACAGTGGGATATGGTATGCTCTTTAAAACTATATGGACTTGTGATTTCTTGCCATTAATATAGTTATCAAGTTGATTCTAATTTAGTAAAGAATTGCATTTTTGTTTCACAGTTCGGTTTATGGGGACTAGTGACACATAGCTAATTTCCTATGGAAAATTTAACTGATAGTAATGAAAATAAAATGCTAAAAATCTTAGGCATTTATTAGGTTCACTGGGCATTTTTCTGAACCCATTATATTACCTTGATTTTAATTTTTACAAAAATTCTGAGTCTACTCTGTTTCCATTTTACAGGTTAAAAAAAATTAAGTAACTTGCTAATTCCCTTGTTAATAGCAGACATTTATATCTAGGTCTTTCTAGCTTGAAAGTTTTCCTCATACAACCACACACACATTTTCTCCTGTCTCCTGAGATAACATGAATAGGCAAGTGACTGTAGCAGTCATAGATGAATCATAATGTTCTTATGAATTGTGTTTAAAATTCTTGTGGTAACAAAAACAAAGTTTTCAAAACCTTTACTTTTTAAGCTTAAATAATGCTTTGTCTCATGTACTACAATTGGTCTTGATTGTTGGGTTTCTATGTTGATCTGTGATTATCAAACAGACCACATAGAAAAGCTTAAATAAATACTGCAGTGATAACTTCAAATATATCATTTATTACTGTGTGAAATTTATTTTAAAAGAAATTTGGTCAACTCATAGAAAAATCCAATGATAAATAAGGCTTTTATTTACATATACCTTGGTTAAACCAGGAGCCAAGATATTGTCAGTATCATTTATTAAAACCGCAACTTGAGAGGGTGTTCATAGGGAGAAATTTTAATCCTTGAATTAGAGTTTAAGAGAAGTGGCCAATATTTATTTGAACAAAGAAAAAACTGTACTGAGCCATGTGTATTTTCATACCCTCATATCTGAACAGACTGGTGCTTCATTTTTTTTTTTTAATATTTATTTTATTTTAGTTATCGGCGGACACAACATCTTTGTTTGCATGTGGTGCTGAGGATCGAACCCGGGCCGCATGCATGCCAGGCGAGCGTGCTACCGCTTGAGCCACATCCCCAGCCCCAAAGGATTATTTCTCATGGGGTCCGAACTGGTGCTTCATTTTTACCCTTGAAGAAGCTCAAGATCTGACTGAGGACACACAGTTGAAATGTGTTAGAGTTAGGATTCCATATTCAGTTGAAATTCATAATAATATTTCACTTATTTAAATGAAGTACAGATTTATCTGTGGTCAGTAATTTTAATATAACCACATTTAGTGCCTTACATTAAGAAGTAAATAAAAACAATAGTGCTCATATTAGAAATTCACTAATAGCTATTTGCCAATTTGATGATATTAAGTATGATTAAATTTTTATAGGATAAAATCCTATATTTATGTATGAGCTAAGATGAAGCTACTTTTTCTTTCAATGAGAAGTTCTAGTAAATGATTGCTTGTCCAAGTTCCAGGTGTGTTTCAAGAGTAGTATTACCTCATGCTGGTCCTGTAAGCAGTGTGG
Organism: Callospermophilus lateralis; assembly: GCF_048772815.1. Classification (NCBI taxonomy): domain Eukaryota; kingdom Metazoa; phylum Chordata; class Mammalia; order Rodentia; family Sciuridae; genus Callospermophilus; species Callospermophilus lateralis. The sequence goes on from NC_135317.1 coordinate 84,779,589, forward strand.
CAGAAACAGTTTGATTCTTAGAGACATAAAAATGCATGACCTGAATGCAATAGGAGGATCATTAGGAAAAATATTATGCTTCTGCAAATGGAACTTTCAACAGGCACCTTGGATTTTTTAATCCTCTATAATTTATTTCTATTACAATTTGCTAAATTTATGCTCAATAATTCTTACAGAATGGAAGAGATTCTGTCCACATTTTTCTTTCTTTTGTCCTTACTCTCTCCCCTCCATCAGTCCATCTATTCATAGACACATTAATCAATTCTACACTCATGTACTAAATACCTGTAATTGGACAGTTGTTATAAAAACAGCATTGAGAATATGACATATTAAGGGCTTCTAGACTTTTCCACTTATTTGTAATTCACAATAATTTACCAATTTGACAGCCCATTGGATGGCCATCTCAGTATCATTAATTGTTCTAAGCATTAGAAATAGAACAATGTCTATTCTGACAAGATCTTTGCATTTATTTTTTTATTTATTTTTTTAAAAACTGTTTTTTTTTAAGAGAGAGAGAAAGAGAGAGAACTTTAGTATTTATTTTTTAGTTATAGGCGGACACAACATCTTTGTTTGTATGTGGTGCTGAGGATCGAACCCGGGCTGCACGCATGCCAGGCAAGTGCGCTACTGCTTGAGCCACACCCCCAGCCCAAGACCTTTGCATTTATAAAGTTCATAGTCTAATATCAGGCCAGAAAAATTCTTTCCACTCTGAACCCATTTTCTCATCTGTGAAGCAAAAATAATAATAATATCTTTATTTTAGGTTTGTTTTAAGGGACATGGGATAATGATAAACAAAAAGCTAAGCTCAGCTATGGCTTTCACCAACTAAAATAACTATACTGCATATTTGTATAATTACTATATTTATGACTGAACTTTACACACAAAAATATACCACCTCCATAGAAAAAAAAATGTTTTGCCTCTTTGGTGGCTTTGATTTACCCACGAGACATAACATGACTTTGTTTAAGCAGGCCTGGCTGCTTGGCACAATTAAACAGATTACTTTGACTCACTGGATATAGGATGTAAGGAGTGGAAAAGTGAAGAATCAAAAGAAAATTCTTTGGGCTCTAGTTGGAACCGCTGAGTGTACACTGGTGATAGTGACAGAGATATATTTACAACATATATTTTGGACTGAAGATAATGCATTTAATTTGAGTGATAGAAAATTACTAATGGAGTGAATCTGTTAAAAATCTGGATTTTCTTTTTTGTTTGTTTGTTTGGTGTTCAAGACAGAGAAATACAATGTATACGTATGCTACAGTTAATATTCATGAGCATATAGATTTTAATTAGAGCTGTTAGGAGTATATGAAATAACCCACACGTTAAGGACTATTAGAGAATCTCAAACACCCACATTTTTTTTTAAATGTTAAGGGAAAAAGAGTCTAGAACTGATTTTCCCCCTAAAATATGCTGTAGTATAATAGTATACTATCAAGTTAATGTACGTTTTGTTATGACTTTGATCTTTATGCCTTCAGAGGACCCTGTGGGACCTGGGTTTTCCAGAGCCATCTTTTAGACTGGATTCCTCTCAGCATAGATAACTTCATTTGTTGCCCAAAATGCTGCACAAATGTAATTTTCTGTGTCTTCATGATGTAAAGAAATGTTCAAAATGCTCCACCATTTACTTTCTTGCTAACATTTCAGTGAATGACTTTACCTCTTCCTATCATGAAATCACTCAACTTCCTGTCAAAACATGTACAAGTTTACAGCATTTGAAAATATACATCTTTCTTGCATTTCCAAGTTTCTAAGCAAAGGGACTGTTCCTTTTCCTTTATTTTCAATTTTTTCACTAATGATGCAAGAGGGAACCTCTTTAAACTGCCTCTGGAATTTTTTGTCAGGATATTAATCACCTTTGATAGATTTTTTTTCTTTCTAAATGACTAAATGCTTCTACCCAGAATAAGTCAACTCTCTAAGAATCTTCAGTTTCTTTCAGTAGGAAGTAATACTTTGACACAATAATCAAAATTTAGAGATGCTCATTTTTACTGGATTTGTCATTGTTTCAAATTTTCCTCAGTGGAAAGATTTAAAATTAGATTTTTTTTGTGTGTGTGGTGCTGAGTATTGAACTCAAATTCTTGTGCATGCAAGGCAAGCACTCTACCAACTAAGCTATATTCCCATCCCCCTAAAATTCGATAGATAAGATTGATTGATTGATGTAAAATAGGCGTTCGCACAGATATTACAATTGAATTCAGGGCTACATGTGCAGTAAATGGGTTCATACATACATCTCTTTGTATCTTCCCAGCATATCTTTGGGATGTATTAAAAAAAGTGAGATTACCAAATTAAAGATTAAATATATATTTATTTGTGCTTGTTGCCAAAATTTTCTTCGTTGGGTATGTACCATCTTGCATTTCTACCAACAAAAATATGAGAGTTTCTGTTTGCTTAAAACCTTTTCAACAAAATATGAGGCTTTAGATGTTCTATCAATCTAATAGATAAAGAAAAGCATTGATATCTCAGTGTACCTTCTTATGATTGTGAAGTTGAATAGCTTTTCTTGTGCTTAGGAACCATTTTCCATGAACTATTTATTTTCCTACCCAACTTTTATGGACATATTCTTTAGTATTTCTAGAGAATACTTGCATATTAGGTATAATAATATTGTTTTATATAAGTATACATACATGTAGGGCTGGGGATGTGACTCAAGCAGTAGCGCGCTCGCCTGGCATGCGTGCAGCCCGGGTTCGATCCTCAGCACCACATACAAACAAAGATGTTGTGTCTGCCGAAAACTAAAAAATAAATATTAAAAAAAATTCTCTCTCTCTCTCTCTTTCTCTCTCTTTCTAAAAAAAAAATACATGTATGTGTGTGTGTATATATATATATATATATATATATATATATATATAATCTACATATATATCTCTCTATATATATATAAGGTAGAACTATATCTTTCAAACTTAGTCTTTATTTTTTCATTTAGTCTTTTTCAATATTATCAACATAATTGTCTATCATTTTCATTAGTACTTTATTGATTTTGAGTAATACAGAATTTTCCTCTTTTCCAATTTAAAGAGGAAATCAACCATTTCTTTCAGTAATTATTTGGTTCGCATTTTTTATAAGTAAATATCTGAGTGTTTCAGATTTATCTTGATATATAGATAAGAAAGTTAAAAAATTTTAATTTTGAACATTCTTGTCCATATTTAGTTATACACCATTTATTAAAACACATTCTCCTCCAATGATTTTACCTCCTGCTTTTATCATATCCTGAATTTATACACAAATTATAGAAATGGTTTTTTCAGTGTAATAACTAAAAGAAAGACTCCAACTATGTTTGCTCGGAAGAGAATTAGATACTTTTTTCTTTCATCTATTGGGACAACAAATGGGTACCTGTCAGATATTTCCAAAGAAAATAATTTGAAAATAGTCAAACTTATATACCCAGTCATACTGTGGTGACATTTGTAGCAAGTTCTCATTGACAAGTGCATGGTTCGAACAAAGGATGATCTGCAATAATTCCTGTCATTTTCTGTAAATAATATAACAAACTTGGCGTTTATTTATCTTCTAGATGAAATGAATGATCATCAAAGTACCCTCTCCTACATCCTGATTAACCCATCTCCAGATACCAGGCTTGAACTCAATGATGTTGTGTAAGTTGAACTCATATCTTATATTGGACCTGCATTTTTAAAAAACTACTAATTTCTGTATAAATTTTATGTTACCACTATAGCCCCTTATTTTTCTGTGATACAAGTGCTTATAAAGTCTATTCCTGATTAAAAATATTCATGTGATGTGTTCCTTATTATAATAGTATACAATTATAGGGTTATTTAAAAGAAAGGACATGAAAGGTAGAACAAAGAAGGGAATAGTGGCATGAATTCTATATTTATTTGAGGAAACAAAACTTGTGGTATGATAAGAAAACAACTCAAAGGAAAACCTGAAATATTCCACACTACTTAACTCTAAATACCATAGAGTTCCTGAGAGCTAAAATAAAATAGGGCAAAACACATGAAGAGAAGGGAGGAGGGACATGTTCAAAGCTCAGTGCATGCATATGTAAAATTGCCAAAGTGAAATCCACTAATTTGTATAATTAATGTGCACTAAAATTATAATAACGACATTCTAAAAATTAGAAAAAGGTCCATTAGGAAATTCAGTTCATTGAAAAATATGGATTTTAGATAAACTACAGTAATAATATTATCTTAAAGATGTGATATGGTGATAATTAAGACATTTTCTTTGACTTCAAATTTCATATACTTAATTAATAAAAGTGTATTTAAGGAGGAAAACATTAGTGAGAGACTTCACTTTGTTGATATGTTTATATGTATCTACATATATATATATAAGTATGATTTTTTTCTCTTTATTTTATTTATGTTCTGTTCTTCATTATTTATTTCCTTCCACTAATTTTGAGTGAGGTTTAGTCTTGCTTTTCTCCTTCCCTGAGTTGTACCATTGGATTATTTGAAATCCTTTTTGTAATGTAGGTGTGTATTTTTAAAAGCTTCTTTTTATGGGGCTGGGGATGTGGTTCAAGCAGTAGCGCGTTCCCCTGGCATGTGCGGGGTGCTGGGTTTGATCCTCAGTACCACATAAAACTAAAATAAAGATGTTGTGTCCACCGAAAACTAAAAAATAAGTATTAAGAAAATTCTCTCTCTCTCTCTTAAAAAAAAAAAAAAAGCTTCCTTCTTAGTACTGTTTTTACTTTATTACATAGATTTTGCTATGTTGTGTTTTCATTTTAAATTTCTTCTAATAATTTTTTTAAATTTTCTTTTGATTTCTTCACTGTCATTTGTCATTTCAGAGAACATTATTTAATTCCCTTGTATCTGTAAAATTTCTAAAGAACCTCTTGTTACTGACTTCTAGCCTCTTTTACTATGGTCAGAAAAAACATGTTATGATTTCAGTTTTTGGTATTTCTTGAGACTTGTTTTGTGGCCCAGCAGTGGTCTGTGCCAGATAATATGCTACGTATGGATGAAAAGAATGTCAGTTCTGCAACTGCTGGATGGAATGTTCTGTGATATGTCATTAGGTCAATTTAATCTATAGTGTAGTTTAACTCCAATGTCTCTTTATGGATTTTTTGTCTGGATGATCTATCCAATGATGAAAGTGGGATGTGAAATCTACTGTCCTGGATCCATTTTTCCTTTTAAAATAAAAGGATGTTTCATTTAGCATTTAAGAATGTTTGATTTAAATAACTGGACACTCTCGCATCACATGTATATATATTTATAATTGTTATTTCTTTGTTTTATCGATCACTTTACCGTCACATAGTGACCTTCTTTATCTCTACATGTAGTTTTTGACTTAACGACTATTTTATATGAAATAATTGTCATTTCTCCTTGCTTCCCATTTTGGTTTGCTTGGCTTATCTTTTTCTGTCCCTTCACTCTCAGTCTGTGTGTGCCTTTACTGATGAAAGAGTTTCTTGTAGGCATTTTACCATTGGATCATTTTTCATTTGTTTGTTTTTTAAATCCATCCCTCCAGTTTAAGCCTTTTATTTGCAGAATATATTTTGTTTATATTCAAACTCACTATTGATAAGTAAAGCCATAGTCTTCTCCTTTGGTTAATTTCTGTAGTTGTTTTGCATATCCTGTGTTCCTTTCTTCCTGTCTTATTGTTAATCTTTGTAATTTGATGGTTTTCTGTATTGATAAGGTTTCATTCTCTTCTATTTTATATATATTGACTCTGCTAGTACTTTTTGTAAACTTGCACATTGCAGGATTGCAATTATCATTGTTTTACTTCTCCTAAAATACTCCCTTAGGTATTTCTTATATAGCTGATCTGGTGGTGATGAATTCTATCAGTTTTTGCAGGTCTTGGAAAGTCTTTATTTTTCCTTCCTTTCTGAAATATAACTTTGCCATGTATAGCATTCTAGGTCTGGCTGGGTTTTTGTTTGTTTGTTTGTTTGATTTTGTTTGTGTTTTTGTTTTTGTTTTTCCCTTTTCCTTTAGGACTTTGGATATAACCCATTCTTTCCTGGCCCTTGAGGATTCTGCTGAGAAGTCTGCTTTTAGACCAATGCGGATTCCCTTATGTGTGACTTGATGCTTTTCTCTTGATTTTTTTAGAAATCACTCTTGATATTGAACTTTTCTTATTTGTTTATTCATGTATTTTTAGGGCATCATAGTTAAAATAATTGGGGTCATTTTGACATATTCATATATGAATATATAGTTTTCTCCATTTTCTTTCAACCAAAGTACTTTCTCTTTTCCACCCTTCCTCAGATACTCTTCATCTACTCAATTTGTCTGTCTTCTATTTTATTTTTTAGTTGATGCATTATAATTACATGTTAAATTTGAATGAATTTTGAAATATTCATACATACACATAGTATAATTTGCTCAAATTCATTCCTTTTTCTTCTCTTTTTCCTTTTTTCCTCCCTTCCCCTTGGAAATTATGGCATTTGCTGGTAAATAAATGGAATTGGAGAACATTATGCTAAGTGAAATAAGCCAGACTTAGAAAATCAAGGAAGAAAGAAATACAAAGGGGGAATGTCTTTCAATTTTGACAGTTTGCCTGTAATATGCCTCAAAGAACCTGTTATTGACTCTAATCTATTAGGAGTCCTTTGAGTTCTATGAATGTGGATGCCCATATCTTTTACAAGATTTAAAAGATTTTGGCAATTATTTCTTTGAATAGGTTTTCTCTGCCTTTTTCCTTTTCTTATTCTGGAATGCCAATAATGCAAATGTTGGTCACTTACTAGTGTCCTATAAGTCTTGTAGACTTTCTTCATTCTTTTGTTTCATTTATTGATTTCTTTAGCTCCAAGATTTCTGTTTGGTTCTTTTTTATGAACTCTGACTTTGCTGGCTTTTTCACTTAGATCATGAATTACATTCCCAATTTTATTGAATGTTCTGTCTGTATTTTCTCCTATCGTATTGAGTTTTCTTAAAGTCATTGTTTTAAATTATTTGCCAGGTAATTAGTCAACTTGTTCTTCTTTGGAGTCTGTTGCTAGAGAGTCCTTGTGTTCCTTTGGAGATGTCACATTATGTTCTCCTTTTCATGCTCCTTGTGTCTGTACATTGATAATTGTGTAACTGAAGGGTCAGTTGCCTCTACTAATTTTATAATATGGTTTTCTCAGTTACATAATTTTCTGTGATGACCTTTAGGCCTTTATGGACTAAATCATTCAGGACAGATTACTTGGCTGTTTCCTGGGGTTCTGGATACAATTCTGGTCCTCAGTCATCTAATTTTCTCAAGAGAGGCTTCCTGCTACTTCTAGTAGCTGCAGGAGAATAGGTAAAGTTGCCCTTTTGCTTCCTAGGGCACCTGTAGTTTGAGAAGTTCAGAGTATTCTGCCAGTGGTTGTCAGGTATAGCTGCCCATCTGATCCCAGAGCCTCTGTTGGCCAACCTGTTTAGGGTTGGTTCAGTTGCTTCCCCAGGCTAACTATGGGTGATCTGGCCTCCCATCTGTTTCCCAGGCTGGAGGTGTATGGTGGGGAGGCCTATCTGCTTCCCCAAACCTCATAAGGCTGAGCCACTCAGGGAAGGCTGCCCAGCTGCTTGCTGGGGACTGTGGGAGGGTAGGCAGGGGAATTCAGCTGGTTTGCAGGCCTTAGATATCTGGCTGCCTCATAGGAACATGGGTGGGTAGGATCTCAAGATGGTGTTCGGCAGGAGCCTGGACAGGGAAGGGCACAGTGTGTTCTGTGCTCTTTGTTGATGATAATACACTGGTATAATAACCCACAGCTCCCCAGGCTGGGTTCAAGACCTTCAAGGACTGTGGGGATCTCCAGCAGTAAATGCTTAGGGTGTCTATGGTGTGAATGAGACTGCTGGGGTTCTTCTGCCTAAGTAGGACCTCCACATGAATTTTTTTGGTTCAGACTTGATATTGGGAGATGTACAGAAGATGCTGTTTACTCAGTTCCCTTCTTTATAAAGTTTCATGTCTCTTCAATGACATCTCTGCAACTTTCCACTGAACTTTGCTCTTGTGTTTTAAATACTCCAGAGAAATAGCCCCTTGATTTGCTTCTTTATTTTGGAGGGAAAGGTGCCAGACACCTCTCCTCATCCACCTTGCTGATGTCACCCCTCAGGTATGCTAATTTTAAAAAGAAATTCTGCAGAAAGCAATGGAACTGATTGGCAGGGTGGCTTATGGTTGAAATGGGCCTGAAAGTAGGGAAAGCAGTTCAGAAGCAGGCATGAGGGAGATAACCTGTCACAGTATCAAGACAATGGGTTGTAAAGCTAAGTTCCTATGTAAATATATGTATGGAGGCAAGAAGGATACTTCATTACTGATGTGGGAATTGAGGAAGAAGGAGTCTACCAATTTCTCAAACTGGGAAGAGGGATTGTTGACTGGAGAAAAAAGATAATGAACTGGATCTAGATATATTTCTTAAAGTGCTAAGCAGAAATGTCTAGAAAGCATATAGATAAATAATACTGCAGCTTTGAAGATCAATTAGTTCTATATAGGAAGTATTTTTTTATATTTTATAGATTAAGTAAGCTAAATGGGAATGACTTTTTCTAAAGAAGTGTATAAATGAGAAAGAATAGAAAACTGAATGTTAGCTTATAGAGTAGTGTTTGGTTTTAGGGAGAGTGAAATAAATAAATAAATAAATAAATTATTAAATAAATATTCTTTTCTTTAAACACGTAAATATAAGCAATATCTATGAATTCTTCAGGCTACCCCATTAATACAAAACTTCTTATACTTCTTTCCAAATAATACAATTGTATTCATTATATAGTTTTCATTTAGTTATGCTTACTAGACTTGTATTTCAAAATAGGTTAAGTATCTTAACCCTAACAAAATTATTTTCCATGATTATTTTTGAAAGAATTATCAAAAATATATTGTTATCCTTTGAAGTCTATGGACATATTCCCATATCATATATGTATGTATTTGACTAAATTATTTCTGAAATCTTTCAGCTTATAAATAAATCATATATGATATAATGTATACAGGTAAAATGCATATAAGTTTGGAACTTTTTCCTCCCCTTTGGATGCTTTTATTTTCTGTTATTTTTAATCTAAAATCTCAACTTGACTTCTATAAAAACCATTATTACATCATTGCAATAATCTATGTTTGTGGCACTGAAATATATTTTAGTAGAATTTGTGTGATGAAAAATTATCATGAAAAAATATTCCATCATAAGTAGCATATAAAAATACAGCATAAGGTTGTGTTTTAGTTCAGTGGCAGAGCGCTTGCCTAGCACATGTGAGGCACTGGGTTCGATCCTCAATACCACATAAAGATAAATAAATACAATAAAGTTATTGTGTCCATTTACAACTAAAAATATTTAAAAATACAGCTTAAGAAATTTGCTTTATTACACTTATAGTAGTGATAACAATAAAGAAACTTTTGTCACAACATCGATAAATTTAATGGATAATGGATTATACATGTGCCTTTTATGTGATTTTAAAAATTCACCTTCAAAAGTTCATTCCAATTGAACTGACAGCATTAATTTGATTTAAAAAAATCACTAAATGATATGGCATTAAAGGGCTTAATGTGCACTATTAATTTGCTTCATCGATCTATAATGCTATTGATATTTTAAGTAATTATAAAATAGTGTACAAAGATAGCAAAATCCAGTAAACAGATTCAAAGACACTACTCTCAACTTTTGATTGAAGAAAATAGACTGCAGTGCTTTTAACACTCTTTCTCACTTAAATTAAGGGCTATATTTTATAAATATTTTCCCTTTAATCCTTAAGAGAAAATTATGATTTTCATTGAGTTCTCAGTTTTTAATTCATTGCCCCATTCATATTTTCTACTTCCTCCTAAAATCATTATAGGAATATAAAATATTGCTTTCATTTTTACCTGGAAAAAACTGTCTTGGAATCTTGCATTACATTTACTATCCTCTCCCTTCCTAACCATCAGTGGCTTCCCACTACCTTTGGAACAATAACCCAAAAAACTGTTTTTCCCTGAAGCTGAAGATCCTTCATTAGCTATTTCTTTCCTTTCTTTCTGATTCTGCCTTCCACTGTTTCTTGGTCTCACCAGTCATGTGAAGTCAAACGCATTTCTAAGCATGTTAGGAACAGCCCTTCTTCTGTTCCCTTAGTTGTCCAGTTCAGGAATGACCTCCCCTCTCCTCTCTTCTCACACCTGCAGTGACAAGTTCAATTCAAATCTCTTAAGAGAAAGTAGTTCCCAATTCTCTCTGCTCTTCTTGGTGGCTGTTTGAAATTTCCTGTCTTCTTTATATATGCTTCAGAAGCTATACTCTAGTCTCCTGCTGGGCAGGGGTGAGATTTTGAGACTGGGACTGCTTTGTATTGCCAGATGCTAGCACTGGTCCTACAGGTGCCCTAGAGGTGGGTGCTGTTGACAGAGTTCATTTCACAGTGTGAAGTAAAACATCCATCTTAATACAAATCCTACCATCAATGAAAAGTTTGAGTTTGGCAGATGAACATTTTTTTCTATTTATTTGTAGAATGAATTAAAAAATTATTTTTATGCATTTTTATTGTTCTCATTATAACATCATTTAATTTTAGATGAACACTAAACTAATTTTAAATTAATACTCAAGTATTATCATGTATAATATGCACTGCAATACTTATTAAATCATTAATTTTATATAATGATTATATTTTTAAATTAGAAAGGTCATAGGAATTACTTAATCAAACTTCTCATTTTATGAATAAGATAAATAAAATTGAGAATTTAAGAAATGAAAGAATGATGTCTAGGATGCCCATTTCCTTGATAGAAAAATGACCAATGGAAGAGATAGTGAGTCAATAGAAAACTAAAATAAATCATAAAAATGAATAAGGTGATGACAATGCTGAAATGGATCACAATTGAAAAGTAGTGATATAATTCATGACTCGTTATGATTCATCAGTATTCATTATCATTATCTTATCATGTATAGAAAGAATAATATAAACCTTGCAAAGTTTTATAGTTTTCCACCAATTGGTCTTTTTATTAGTTTTATTTAAAGAAAACAGTTTAGATAACCTGAAATCAGAGCTCATTACAAAGTAGAAATCCATTGTGTCAGTGTCAAATAATGTTGCCTTTATTTACTATTGCAAAGTGATTTCCTGTTTTCTCTTTCATCAGATACTTAATCCGACCAGATCCACTGGCTTACCTTCCAAATAGTGAACCCAGTCGGAAAAACAGCATCTGCAATGCCACTAATCAAGACTCAAGGGAGGAAACTCAACTTTGATAAAAGGAAAATAAGAGACTACTTTTTCCTATAAGGATCTTTCTTGAAACAGCAAAAGTGTTGCAGAAATTAAAAGAAACTATACTGAAATATATTTAACTCTTTCCTACTAAAGCAAAAATCTATTCTCTTAGAAGTATAGATCATTTTGAAACTCTATGTATTATTTATTGGTACTTCCCCTATTACTACTTAAAAGACAACAGTGGAATGAATCTGAAAACCAAAAGTAAAACAAAAAAAAATTAAATCTGATATTCACCTCTTTGACAATAACTTGAACTATATGAAGCCAGCTTAACAAAAATTAAGGTTTTATGAAGTAATGAAAAATTTTAGTATTTGGTATGTCCCAAAGGACATTGAAGATTGTTACTCCTCTTAAAAAGTAAATGTGTCATAGCATATTCTTTAAACTTGCTGTTTTATAAAATTGAGCTCATCATAAATGTCTAGTCTTCTCTGCCTAGAGATTACCCAACAAACTTGCGTGGCTGATTTTTGTGTAAGAATCAGAGTTTGCTTTAGCATACAAATCTTAAAGTCATTTTAACCCTTTCTGTCTGCCTTTTCATATGATATATTAGTTTAGAAATGAGATGTTCATAGCATGTTTAATTACACAGAAGAAATTAAAACATAAAAAGAAATATGAAGTACTGAATATTTTGGTGACCTTATAACCAGCACACACTTTATGCTAAGAAAAGTGTATTAAAAAGTAAATATTATTCTCCTAAAAGAATGCCTAGCATAGAGAAAACACTTAATAAACAGTTGTTGATTTTAATTTTATTCCAAAAATTAAAACAGTAACTGGATTTCTGAAATATGCAGAAATGATTTTCATTAGACTCTTGAACTTTAACATTTTTCATATATCTATGTAGTTAATTTCACCAGAAAAATAATTTAAAATTGAAGGAAAAATATTGTACTTTTTATGGACTACAGAAATATGTCAAAACCTTAAACATCCTCCATATGTCTTTGGCATTAAAATAATTGCCCTCAAAATAGGATGTTAAAATTTTTTGTTTCAATTTTGGGAAAATGACCAATGTAGAGGACAATGAGTAAACAGAAACTAAAATAAATCATAAAAATGGATAAGACAAAGATGCTGTTATGAAATTTTGGAAATCATCCATATTATTGTATTTGAACTTGGTGAGGAATGAGCATTAAAAAATAGGTAATCCTTGCCCTTTAAATTTAACATGAATTTTTCAGAATTTGACAGTTATAAATTTAAATATAAATTGGCCCTTGGAGACACTAATGCTTTTGTCTGGATTGTTTTCTTTCCCTATATAAATAGACCAAAAAGTACAAGAGAAAGCACAGATAGTTTGCCTGGTGGTAGAAGGGTGTTGAAGTGTTACTGTGGGATAGACTTTGCTAAATTTTTTAATATATTTTTCTTCTAATTGCCTATTTTTAAAAATTCCTTAATTTGACATTGAGTTTCCATTCATGAAATAATACTAGGACATGAAGAATAGTAAGGGAAATTTCTGTCCTTTTTACAAAATAATGAAGCAGATCAACTGAAAGGAAAATAGAAATTTATTTTTAAAAATATAAAGAAATCCTAATATTTCCCTAATAATTACATAGGAAAAAATTAAAGACATACAATATGAAATCAAAGAATATTGTCATTGCTCATTTGGACTTGGGGAGTGAAATGAGTTTTTTTTTAATTTTTAAATATGATTTGCAATACCCATATTTTAGAATGGCAAGAACACCAACAATTTCTCCCCAGAAAGAAGCTCTCTTTATTCTTCTCTAATTGGTTAGAGAAGTAGAATTATGACAAGTTATTTAAAATTGGGAGCATGCCTTAAAACTTAATGATTGTATGCATATATGTGTGTGTATGTTATAAATGTGAAATATATTTGACAAATACACCTATCATATAATTGTTAAAATTGACGGCAGAATTGAACTAATGATGTAATGGAAAAATATAAGGAACATATTGAACTTGTTTTATATTTGCACACTGATAGTCAAGTATGATGTTTCTTTGAGTTGACATTTTTTTACTCCATTATGGTTATTTTTAGGAATAAAATAAGATTTTACAAATCTTCTATTTCCCCAAATGATCTGAAGTTTAGTATTTTTGCATTTTGACAGTTGTTAAGACTAGGATTTTAAGCTAGGATATAATTATATTTCCTATAAGACTAAAAATTTTGTTTGATAACTTTTAAAGTAATTATTTTTTATTATAAACGTTATCCCAAATTTAATATTTGACAGAGTTCATATCAGCTTGCTATAATAATAATAGTTTATTAGTCTCTCGGGTTATTTAAAAAAATAAAACATGCTTATAAAATAATTTTAACAAACTGTTGCCTTTTTAAAATAATTACACTAGCACATTGAAAATAAAACATAAAGTCAATAATGGTCCTTGTAGCCCTATGGGAATTGGTTCTGTTTATTGTCTGTGTACCATTTTGCTACCAGTTACACTGAATTGCTTTAGAATAAATAATAAAATTATTTCTGATGATGAAACCTATTTGTGATTTTTGCCCAAACTTGTTTACACAAAGTATGTTTTGTAACTATAAAATTCATTTTTGTTACTTTTATATCTCAAATCCAAAATAAACATCAAAGGAATCCCATTGGAAGAGAGAGAAGTTAATAAAGCCATAAATAATAAATTACTTTCTATCATAATAGATTCTGAATAATAATTTTACTATGACAAGATAGAAGAATGTAGAAAGGAAAGAGGCCAGAGGAGAAGAGATAGAAAGGAGGGAATGAACAATGAGAAGAAAGAAAGGGAGAAAAGAAAGTGACAGGAAGGAAACCTAATGCAGGTGCCAAACAAGGAGTATTTTTCATAAAGCAGAGAATGACATCCCAATGTGCTAATTTAAGGTCCAGAAAACACTGATTCAGGGGAAAGAAAAAGTTTTAAATGCATTAATAGACATCTGGTTCCAAGTAAATGGAGTAGGCACCTTTCTCCCTAGTCTTCCTGCTAAGATACCTTTATAACCCTTGAATATTATATTAATAATACAAATAGAAGACTCTTAACAGTGGGAAGAAGTAGAAGAAAAGCTGAGTAGGTAAATGGAACTTGAGGAACAGCCCAAAGATGAGTTACATGGGTTTCTTTTTGCCTTCCTTATATCTGGATCTGGATATTAGGAAACACTAATGAGCACAGACCAAAAAAATTCCCAAGTAAAGTCTGCTCTCTCCTCCCAAATGACTGGTTCCTGCAGCATGTACAGTTTCTTACTCTTGATACTTAAGTGTAGTGACTTCTCCAGAGAACACATGCCAGAATATGTAGCGGTCAGCACCCCGGGCCAGAAGATTCCCCCTAGCACCCCATCAGATGGATTTGTAGTAGAGTCTCTGCAGAGAGACAATGCCTCATGGATCACTTTGCCTGCACACTAAAGGGCAGACTTCCAGCTTTTTCTGCTATTGCAGCATCATAATGATTTCTTTGCCATCCAGTGAACCACAGCTGTACCATACCCAAAGGAGTTTACATTTGGATTCTGTATTCTTTTCCTGGAGCACTTCATCTCGGCCCTGAAGATAATAGATATTCCCTATAGCTGCTATAATTTAATTATTTCCAAGTTTTCTTTATATACTGCTGACCAATCTGTTATTAATCCAGTGTTCTGTTACAGTTAATATTTCATTATATAAAATGTTCTGTGCCCAAAGCACTGTAGTTTCTATTTCCAAACTGGACCTGGTCTGATATATGATATATAATCAGCAATTCTTTATGTACTCAAACATTAAATAATGACAACATCAAATTCTTATGACTGCAAATCAGAGAGACAGACTTTAGGCAAATTCAACATAAGAATAGTATCTACCAGGAAACTTTTCTGACAGATAACATACTCATCCTGTGGTACATTAGGCCACTTGGATTTCATTTTGATCTTTCTTATTTTTTATAAGACTGATCTCTAGTCTGTCTCATTTGGAGAAGCCTAGTGATATTAGGCCAGCTTTAAGTTTCTTCATCAATCTAAGGTTATAAATAATAATTCTTAAAAACAGTAATTGAACTTATAATAAACTTACATTGTATGTTATAATCTAATAGAACTGTATTTAATTAAACAAAATATTTTAGTAAAAATAAAAATCTATTTTTTAAAAATTCATAATAGAAACATTTCATGAATTGCACCATAAATTAGTCACATGTCAAAGAAAGTCATAGCTCCACACAAAGATTTATGTGCTCTGTTTTTTCATCATACATAAAATGCATTTAAGTCTAGAGATAGCAGGCTAGATAGCTTTAGACTTGCAATCTGAAAAGGAAGCATTTCTAAATTTATGATTTTCAATCTGTGATCTGTATATTATTAAACAATGATATGAACTCTTTAGGCAAGATTCTCATTAAAATGCAATCATTTATTTTTTATTCCTCTGAAAATCTTTATTCAGCAAAAGAAAGAGCCACTGAGACACTATTACTAGAAGTGAGGTAAGTACTGAAGTTCATGTTTATAAGTATACTATATAGCTATGTGGACACAATTAAATTATATCACAGAAAAATTATTATAGAATTACAAGTATTTTATTACTGATTATTGCCATATTTCAAAAACTTTACTAATTTGCATCAAATGTGATGTATTTCAAATTTTACTTGAGAGCACAGAATGAGACCCCAAAAGATTGTCAGTCTGTCATATGTTTTCATAAAGAAACATCTTTTGTGATGTACATTAGGCAGGACAAGTATGGCTATATACTGTAGTAATAATAGATAAACAAAATAATCTCAAGTGGTTTAATAGAAATTGATTTCTATGTAGAGCAATGACCAATACAGGAAATGATCTAAAGTTTTATAATAAAAGATTTTACAAACATACATTCATGGGATAGTATTAATAACCAAAACACTGGAGTAATATAAATATAACATGTTTACTACCTTTACTAATAATTCAAACTCAGAGGTAAAATATGGAAAAAACGATGACTATTTGAAAAAAATGCTTTAACTTTGATCTTCAGCCAACTAAGCTATAAATGACTGGATTTTGAAAAAGAAATATCTTATGATCTTTTTTTCTAATGAAAACAAACTAATTTTTAATGTTTCTGGCAAAAAGCTTGCTGTGAAATGACTGACATTTACCCAGGAAAACATGTTGCTGAAGATAATTAAGTAGCTGTGCTTGATTTATTATCACTAACTAAAAGAGAAAAATTCTTTATTTTGAAGCACTGAACATCATGCAAGTAATTCTCAGTTCTCACTTTAGCCAAATTAAGATTTATCCTTGTACTAGGCAAATTATAATTTAATTTGAAGCTAGGGAAAGATAATCAGTTACCTTTGTGTCACTGTGTTAAACTTGAAAACCTAAGTTAGCCAGAGAGAGGATAGTTCTTCAGTCATTTTGGAATATAAAATTTTCAATACACATATTTTTGAAATATAAAATATTCTATCTGAAAATTGAAATGTTCTACCTATTTATCAATATGACTACAATATTTGTTAGATAAAGGAAAAATCATTTGCCCTTTTATAATGGAATATGTTCATTTTATTTAATAATATGTTATTGCAAAAGTAGTATCACATTGTGGCCAAAGATTGCCATATATTTTTTTTTCAGTTGGCTATAAATGACTGGATTTTGAAAAGGAAATATATTTTTAAAAAGAACTAAATTGCAGGCATTTTAGCCATATGGATAGGTGATTGGTCACTCCCCAATCCTACATCTTGACAGGAATGTTGCTTTGAAAGAAAATAAAAGTTGAAGTGTCCATTTCTTATAAACACATTTCTTCTCTTTCAGCCAAAGATGCCCAATGGAATATAAAAATTAAAAAATTATTTAATAAAATTCTTTTGTAAAAATATTTTATGATATGGGAGCCATGTTCACATTCCGAGTTTTTCTGAAGTATTATAAACATATACATGATATTCATATATTCTTAAAAAGTGTGTTATTAGAGGGGCTGGAGTTGTGGCTTCATGGTAGAGCATTTGTCTAGCACATGTGAGGAGGCACTGGGTTCTATCGTCAATACCACATAAACATAAATAAATAAAATAAAGGTATGGTGTCCATATACAACTAAAAACAATATTTTTAAAAAGTGTACTATTAGGAATCTGCATGAACATTGGTTTAGTGTTTTGAAGTAGTTCCTATAATGTTTGTAAAGTTTTTCTTAAGGAGCTATTATTAAAAGATATTGACAAGATTTGCACTGCCTTACAATTATTGGACTTTGAAAGCATTTTTTATATTAAAAGAATCAAACTTTCCTAACATCTTTCAATTTATTTACTTTTTTATATAAAACGGCCACCAAAGCAATTACTGAATTCATATAACCTTGAAATAACTTAGTGAAGTAATTTAACATCTTTTTGTATCACAGATAGAAGCCAATTTTCATCTGAATCTGAAATCAATTGCTTCTTTGTAACTCATCCAATATCATCATAGAATAAACTACAGGATACAGATGATGAGCTGGGGTAGGTAATTTGTTTTGTGCATACAATATTGATCACCTCTTTTGACATAATCTGTATTGCAGCTACCACATCTTGCATCCTGCTATGGTGCATTGAGCTTACATTTAGAGAGACAGCTACTTGAACCTCAGGTATTTGGGAACTAATTGTGGGGCGTTTGGGCCATGTGGAAAGGTGATTGGTCACTCCCCAATTCTGTGACTTGGCAGGAATGGTGATTTAAAAGAAAAAAAGTTGAAAAGTTCATTTCTTACAAACACATTTCTTCTATTTCAGCCAAAGATGTCCAATGGTATATTTTTAAACAAAAAACATTCTCTTCCTGAGAAACATTTTGCAACCACATTTTAAATTTTGTTTCTTCTTCATTGACTGCATACTGATCATACTATGACTAATAATAACACAAGTACAAGGAGGGGTTAAGAGGCCCTGAAGAAATCTAAGATTTTATAAAATCACATAAAGGGAGCTTTTATTTATTAATATCAGTGAAGGCATTGTGAGGCTTTCCTTGAAAAAGTACGTTCTGTGTGTGTTCATTTCTTACAATTGCCCTTGGACCCAGGACTTGTTCCAAATGGATTTGAAGAGCATGACAGCACTTTCCTTAGTAACTGGAATAGCAATTAGAAATGAATTTTGTAGGAAAAAATCACAGTAGATGTGGACATCTTAAATTTGTTTTGTGGAAATTGAGAGCTATATATGCTCATGAACTAAAAAAAAAAATGGTTAACACAAAGCCCTCAGAAGCTTAGAAGTAGGTCTCTACTGGAAAAAAATCTATCACATCATTCATGGGTCTGTTATTCTATTTCCTAAAAGTCTCTCAAATCCTATATTCCCACTGTCTTCTTAGACCAGGGTATTCATATATTAGCATATTCCTGTGCTATTGAGTTTCTCAAACTCAATATTTCCCTCCTCATTTTTTCCCCCAGATTATGGTCAGAAGTTTTCCTTAAAGATTTACATTTATTCCCAGTTAAAATCATCCAAAGGATCTTCATTGTTCTTAGAATAAGGACCAGAATAATAAGCAGGCCTCATAACAGGCATGATCTGACCCATGCCTTTACCTCTCCACTGTGTTTCACTCCCAGTGCAGTTTGCTATTTGTCAAGTATGCCACCCACATCTGCTCTGTGGAGAAACACATACGAAATTTCTTTGGCCTTTTAACTTTGTCTGATTTTTACTTACTCTAGATACTCATTCAGTTATGCAAAATATTTATAGAAAAAAATCCTTGAAAAAGTAATAAAAATATTTTTTCAAGGAAATTCTCACAATGTTTTCACTAATAATAATAAGTAAAAATTCCCTATATAAAATCTTATGTAATTCCAGACTTTGTGACTACCTCTTATCCCGCCTTGTACTTACGCTGCTATGAGTAAGATTGTGATCTAGTATTTGATCAAAGGAGAAGAAATTTAAACTGTGGTTGCAAAAACTTTCTCAGGGAAAGAATACACTATTTGTTTAGAAACATATCACTGAACATATTTGACTGAAAGAGAAGTTTCTAAGGAAACAATCTGAATGGGCTAAAGTTAGAGAGATGATAGATTAACCAGACTCCAAAAGATTGTAGGAGTGATCTTGATGGTAGAAAGAGGATCAAATTCAGAGAGGGGTTCCCTGTGAGATAGGAGGGAATATGTCAGTGACCTATCTCAGGTTGCAATGAAGAAAAACTTGAGAGTAGGTTTGACTAGAAAAATTTTCAATGTCAGGGATGGTATAGTAACATTTTAAGAAAGGATTGATCAATTGTTTTAAAATTTTTGCACTATGTTGCACTTCAGCCTACATGTTTTTTCCTCCCTTATTTTTCAACTTTTATTACTGAAATGATTTTCTCTAGTTGATATTTGTAGAACAAAGCAGTCTGCTTGGTGTTCACCTGTCACCCAGTGGCTCAAGGCAAACCTGATAATGATGAGAAGGAACAGAAGAGGTAGAAAGAGTAGCTCCCAGGTGCCTAACTCTGAGGCAGAGGAGACTACTCTGAGATAATCAATGAAGAAAGGATAGAGAAACTGACTACTAAGGCACAACTATTTAACATTTGCCTTCCAACTCTAGATTATTGACTTTGGGAAATATTTATTGATTAACAGATATTATCTTAAAAACTATAGATACTACGGCATACTTGATATTTCAGAAATTATATGCTATAAACTAATTGCATTATTAAAAAAATGTTATCTTCTAATTTCTTGTGTATGGGTGTGTTCCAGTCTCATAAAGGGAGAGAATAATAATGCATGTAGAGGTAGAAATTGGGAAGAGAACTAACACTATTTTACTTCAAAAGCCACCCCCGACCCCGCCCACACACTGCCCAAGTCACAGTCTACAGTTTAGAGAACAAAGAAAAATCAGTCCACTGGTTTCAATTTAGTTAGTGAGGAAATGATTGAATTCAAAGTCTTTTTTCTCAGTTCTAGCATAAAAAAAAAATCACTAACATGAATGTACAGAATTAAGTGGACAAGGGCAGATGATGCAAGTCTCATTAATTTTACACATTTAATTACTTTATTCTCACTTCAATTTCTATATCAGCTGATGGGATTTTTTGGCTTATTTTCAAATTTGTTTGTATGTATATCTGACCAGAGCAAAGGAAAAGCTAAAAAAAAAAAAAAAGCAAATAAGAAGGATCATGAATCTTCATGCAAAAGTGGAATAATATAAGTCTATTTTTATGTTTTTCTCTCAAAATTTCAAATTCCCAGTCCCTAAAGCCTGGATAGCTTTATTACAAAGCACAGGAACACACTCTTTCCTGTAGTGTACACTTTGTACATGTGTGGGGTTTTTGTGTGTGTGTGTGTGTGTGAATGTGTGAGTGGCATTTCAATGTCTGATCTTCCTGATACACTTTTTAAAATATTCATAGAATTAGTGGAATGCAATTCCCTGACTCCACCATGAAAAATAAAGGTAGAAATTCCTCACTCTTCTACTTTCAATGATGTAGGCTTATTCTCCCCTAAGATTGCAATCAGAAACTGAAAAAGTGAAGAGGGAAGAGTGGTTTGAATTGATGAGTGTCACCTTACAGAAGCAGTAATGATGCTCACTTGTGGCATCCAACAAAACAAAATGTCTAGCTGTGGATGTAGTATACGTCCATGCAGTATTATTCTGGTTACATTTTTTCCCCAATCAAGTTTCATAATCATCACTGATTCTTGCCTGCTTTCCAAAGCTGCCTCATTATCTCTAGTAGACAGTGTAATCTCTTGTATCTTCATAAAAGTTCTCCTTTACATGAGGGAAATATGGTTTGCTTGATTTAAACAAGTGTCGTAGATTTTTTTTTTCAAAGTAGTTGTAATAATCCTACTTTTAGCACTCACATAATTGGGTGGTTCCATCCTGTACAGTATCTCCTCTCACTGTTAGTGCTGCAGTCAATGGGACAATAGGAAGGAAAATGAAAGCAGAATTCATGAAAAGACTTATGTATTTAAAATCAGACTTTTTTGCCCCTCTTTAAGATCCCAAAAATATTGTGTAAAGAATCCTGGTCTGACTGACCTGAAGAATGTGAAATCACACAGAAGGCAAAAAATTGGTTCCAGCTAAGGCCCCTAGACCTAGCATCTTGCCCAACAAGCAAGTGAAGCTGCCCTAGTTCATGTTCTATCAGCTAATTTTCCAAGTAATCTCAGACATCATCCCACCCAAGACTGCCTCAGACCAGCAAGACCACCAGCTAACCTACAGAGGCAAAAAATAATAAATATTTATAATTTTAGGTTATGAAGTTTCATAACAAAAGTCAATGACTACACCCAGAATTGATTAAGATAGACTTTTTAAAGAGAAAATGGAAAAACTTTTCTAATTTACTCATCCAGCTCCAAATCCAGGATCTCTGCATTATGTTTGTTCCTTCTTTAATTTCTTTGCTCAGGTACTAAATTCACTAAATCAGAAACCCCAGAAACAAGAAGAAAAGAAAAGAAAACTTTCCCCACTTTCTCTTTCTATATTAAAAAGTGTGTCATTGCATACAATCTTGAAAAAAATATTAATTTGAGCTCCATCTTGGAAGTGAGAATGGGGTTCTCTGACTATAGTAGAAGTAGAATCATGCATTGGCTGCTGGTTCACAGGACATATCATTTTCCAAGATCACTCTCAAAATTTGAAAGGTACTGTCTCTGTAATGCTATGCCTGAATATTCAATATCTAATCAACAGTTCTCTATGGCCAGAGATTCTGGGCCATAAGGTACCTGACAATGGTAAGAAACCTTATAGAAACTGGCCTGCTATACTGGTCTGGATAATGTCTTCCCCAAATTTGTGTCCATCCAGAAACTGTGAATGTGAATTATTTGGAAATAGGGTCTTTGTATAGTAGTCAAGTTAAAATGGATTCATTTTGGATTAGGGTGAGCTGTGATATTAGAGGACTAGTGTTCTTTTCCAAAGAGATGTATTTGAACACAGAGGCATGCATTGAGAATTTCAGATAATAATGGAGACAGTGATTAGATAGATGCATGTGAGACTAGATCAAGACTGCAGGGAACCAACAGATGTTAGGAGACAGCCATAGAATGCATTCTCCTATGAGGCTCCAGGAAGAATGGACATGGCTAACAGCTTGATTTCAGATTTGTAGACTTCACAATTCTTAGAAAATAAATTTCTGTTGTTTTAAAACCACTAAATGTGTAATAATTTGTTGTATCAGCACAAGGACACTAATACACCTACCATGTTATTTATTTATTTATTTTTACTTAAGTAAATGTGTAAGAGACAGTGGGGGATGCCAAGATAATAATAATAGCAAACAAAATAAATTCAATGTACTTAAACTAGATCACCTGACACTGTGAAATAAAACAACAACAACAACAACAACAACACTGGATTGTTTCAGGATACAACTGGGCTAATAATAAGGCATGCTATGGCTGGAAATCCAATTTGTTCCACAATTCCCAGTATAATAGAAATGACGTTACTCAGGGGAATGGGGACTTTCTTTCATTCAAAGGATTCAGTTGATTGTAAAATTTCCTTCACGTATGAGAGTGGAATAAAGGTCAAGGATCTCATAGTTATTTGACTCAGGTTCAAATCCAGTAAAATGTTGATGGGTTGCTTATCAATTTTATTCCCAGGAAGACAGAATTAATTTAACCACTGCCAGTTAAATTTTATCAGAGAGCAGATCATCACATCAATCTTGATGCTTTTGAATGTAACCATAGCAACCTTACTTGAGAGGTGAAGAACTGATACCTGATTCTGCCACCTTGGAGTTTCTCCTATCCCTGCACAGATCACTGAATTTGCAGCCTTCCTAGCTCCATTCTGGTCAGAGAGAACAGAAATAAGGGAGTAAAGGGCTAATGAGATTTAGACATTAAACTCTGTGTTCAATAATGTGAGCTATAACTTTAGCCCAGTGGGTTTCATCGTTTTTGCAAGTTAGAATTACCTGGGGAACTTGTTAAAAATATCAGTGCTTGTCCTCATTCCAAACCAATTAAATCAGAATCTGAGGCAAGAGCCCAGGCATTTATACATTTCTTTTAAGTCTCTTTAAATCATTCTGATATATAACCAGAATTGACTCCCCCAAGTCTGTATTTCTATATTCTAGTCAAGCAGTCTATCTTTGAGCTATACCCTTAGCCTCTATTTCCTCTTTTTCTAAAGGACTACCTCTTCCTTATGATCTATCTTCTCCCACATCTTTAGTTCCAGCAGAAGACCTGTATTCTATTTAA
Source organism: Callospermophilus lateralis (assembly GCF_048772815.1). NCBI lineage: Eukaryota > Metazoa > Chordata > Mammalia > Rodentia > Sciuridae > Callospermophilus > Callospermophilus lateralis. The sequence continues at coordinate 84,803,308 of NC_135317.1, forward strand.
CTGAAAAAGTCACCAGAATAAACCTTCCCAGATGCCCCACTTACATGTCTATTATAATGTTTACTTCTGTGCTCTGTCCATGTTTCTTTTACAAGGGATGAGCTATCCATTCTGCCATTTCAGATCATGTCTTTATTTTAATGTTAAACCCCCTCCTGGATTCTACTCAAAAACATTTCAATAGTTTTTTTTTTCACTTTCTACTAAATTATCCCCATCAACATGCAGCATATGCTATTATTCTCCCAGGTATATCTATATTTATGTATACATTTGTATTCTCAGATTTTTGCCTACAGATATAGACACTTCTCAACTTAAATTACTTTAGCTAATGCTCCATTCTCTACTCATATCCCACTTGAATCAAAGTGTGAAATATGATATATCAAGAACTATGTAATGTTTTGAACAACCTACAATAAAAATTAATTTAAAAAAAAACTCTTTGAGCAAGTTGTTCATAGTCTCTGCTGTCAATTCTTCTGCATCCATTTCTCTCAAACTACTCTTGAATCTTTTGCTCCCACTACTGCATTTTTATTGGTCACAGACACCCTTTATCTCTGCTTTGATGAATTAGAAAGTCAATATGCAACCCGCATCTTGACCTATGAGCCAGCAGCATTTGAAAGATGATTTCTCCTTTCTATGCTGCTCTATGATATGGCACTAAATGTCCCCTTCTCTCACTGACAACTCTTCTCAGGATACTTCTCCCCAACTTTGTCATTATGGTCAAAAAATCCTTTTGTGTAATTCTAATAAGAAACATGTTAGGAAAAACAGTAAATTTTGCAACTTGGCCATTATCCTTAAACCCTTATTATTAAGATTTTAAGTGAAGAAAAAGCAATTCTTTAAGTGAAGGAAAGGGGTACATACAGAATTGAGAGATACTAAAAAGATTTGCAATATAGTCTAAGAGAACTAAGAGTTCCTAGGACTATAAAATACTTAGATATTTTAAAGTAATAGTATAACTACAACTTTATTGATACACTAACATGTTATTTTAATAATGCTTAAAATAATGATGTAGAGGTAAATCTAGTAACTACAATATAGAGACAACAGATCCTTTAATAAATGAAAGTAAATATCTTATGTTACTTCTGCTAATCATAAAAAATTCTGTGATCTCTTTTGCAAAGCTATAGTACCTAGCAACACATCTGATTTTTGTTTATATTTATTGACTGTAATGTTTTGAAAAGTAAAATTATGACTCCCATGCAAACATAAAATGAACAAATAGTTTATTCACCCAGTTAATTAATGAGGAAAATAATAGTGTGTTAATAAATAAATCAAGGAGTACTAAAAAAACTGGGATATTTATAAGAAAATATAATACCTGGGTTAGATATAAATCTGATATTTCCTTTAGCTCTATAAATCTATGGGGAAATCTGTACAACCCTACATAGATTATTTCTGTTGCTATCACATAAAATTCTACTATTTAAAAAATGTACAATTGAAGCCTGGTATCCTAAAATGAACTAAGAACCTATACAACCTTTTTTGCACTCTGCTCCTAAATGGCACTGAAAAGAAATTCTGCTTAACTTTTTGACTTATTTCCAAGTTCCGAAATTTTTTATACACATGCCTACATTAAAAATGTTCAGTTTTAAGTGAATATGAGATTTTTTTTCCCCAATCCAAATTTCAGGAATTTCTGATTCCTGTCCACAGCTGAACACCAAGGCTATAGCCACAACATAGGGTTGTTGGACTGGGAAGAGTTAACTCAGCAGACAGGGGCTATCAAAACCTTGTACATTCCCAACAAGAGCCAGTTCTTGGGAATAATGCTTAGCCATTCCTGGGAGATGAGCTCTGAATTCTTGGAATAGAATTAGATATTTTATTTGTGTGATCCCTCAGGGCATTATTTATCAATTTGATTATATAGTTTATGTTAACTACTGTAATTTATGATGTTTACTTTTGCTTTGGGGTGCTGGAGTTAAAGTGGTTGAAGTCATTCATGTTGGTGCTGCATGCCGGTGTGAATGACCCCAATAAAAACACTAGATGCCAAGGCTGAGACAAGCTTCCTTGGTTGGCAGTCCATCAAATGTGTTTTCACACACCACTGGAGTGAGAATTATGCATATTTGTATGATTTGACCAGGGAGGACCTAGAAACTTGTACCTCATTTCTTTTGGACTTTATCCCATGTGCCATTTCTTTGCTAATTTTAATCTGTACCCTTCTGTAGCAATAATCCATAACCAAGACTATAATCACATGTGAGTCTTCTGAGTCCTTCTAACAAGTCAGCTAGTCTTGGTGTCCTTGGGATTCCGAAAAGACTTGTATAGAGTAATCAAAGATACAATTATGTAAGGCATTTGAGCATATAACTGGCCAGATAAAAAAAAAAAGTGCTAACATATAAGTGTATCTCTCTTCAGTACTCCTTGGCATACTTGGTTGAGTTTAAGATGGAGCCCTAGACACCTTCCCTACCCATATTCCCAAAACAATCAGCCAAGGCTCCATTATCTGACTTCAGACTACCAAGACAAATCTCACTCTGACATTTATTCTTGTTTGTATTAGTCACTAGTTTTTGCTTCTCAGTTATAATTGTTTAATACAGTTCTATTCCTTATGTTGCTTTTTTGCATTATTTGTCCCCCTTTGATATGAGAGCAACGTCTATAATTTACTTGTGATTTGGCTGAAACATACAATTAAACCTACTGTAGAACTTGTATACACTTTCCTTTGAATGCTGCCCGACTTCCTTTGATCCTAGTTTTTTGTGGGGAGGCTTAATGGGGATTGAACTCAGGGGCATTCGACCACTGAGCCACATCCTCAGCCCTATTTTGTATTTTATTTAGAGATAGGGTCTCACTGAGTTGCTTAGCCCCTCACTTTTGCTGAAGTTGGCTTTAAACTTGAAATCCTTCTGCCTCAACTTCATAAGCTACTGGCATTACAAGCATGTACCACTGTACCTGGCTTGATCCTAGTTTTTTAATAAAATGTATTTGGTTTCCTTCCTAAGTAATTGAATTCAACCAGTTAGTAACTTTTAGATGACACACAAATAAATTGGTCAGGAATATGAACACTAAATCACATTATACTCAGAGTACCTTGTCTCCATGTAAATCATTAGGTACGTTTAATAACAACAAGCTTGTTAACTATACTTTCACAGCAATAGATCTTAAAAAAAGAGTTGTTAGAAAATATTCAATGCATGTTCAGATGCTAATGTTACAGATTTTAGTGTCAAAATAATTAGGTACAATCGCCATACTGCATGTTTTTATTTAGATTTACTTGCAAATCTCTATTGTATAAATGTTATTTATTTTTATTGCACCATTTTGATGTATGATACTAAAAAATTGAAAAATATCCAAAAAAAAATAAGAGTTTTTTGACCAAATGGATATTGTTGGGATTTCTATGCCTTATACTGTAGTTGTGGAAAAAAAATCCATTGCCTACTCTCATAAATTGAACAATAATCTCATTGAAATAATACTTATTTTAGAGATATTTCCTGACATAATTTGGGGTTCATTTTAGCACACAGAATCTTAAATAATGTGAGTTATTTATATAATTTAATTCAAGAAGAGAAAAACTTAGCCAAATTGTAAAATTTAAAACTTTAGAAAGAAAAGAGGAGCTTTGGACTTCTGTCTTCTGTGCCCCACTTCCTTATTTGAAAATTTTTGAGAGATCAAAAAGGGAGAGGAGAATTCTATATACTATGGCTTAAAAAGTAGCCAGTGAATTAGACAATGATTTTAAGGCCATAGAACTTTATGGTTGAAAGGGTTTAATAAGATTATTCAGGTGGTTCAAAGTATTTTTATATATAATGCACAAACTACCTTAGGAAAATGTCGAAAAATCCTTACAGACTTGTCTGGAATCTTTAATATTGCTAAAAAAAAAAAAGATCTGTGAACCAAATGATGAATCAAGGACCAGCAACTGAGGTCCTTGATATTAAAATTACCTTGGATTACTTTATTTTGACCTCTTGGTTTCTGGGGTAACAAAACAAACTACAAGATCTGACTGCATGTGTTCTTTTATTATCTGTCTGTATTACATTGCTAAAATATGTGATCTTCACATTTCCAAATATAGTTACATAGCTGCAATTCCATAAAAATGATCCAATAAATGTATCTAAAAAAAAAAAGAAAAAAGAAATTCTGACATGACAGCTAGAAAGATTGGAAAAATTGCCATCAGTGACACATGAAACAGCAGTGCAGATCCAGATTGACCAGAGCCCTGGGTGATAAAGCTACATTATCTCCACAAGGCTAAAGAACAACAAAAGAAGAGATGGTGAACTAAAATCAGTTTTTTTTCTATTGTTCTTCTATGGAATTTTAACCCCAATATATTATTCTCTCAGCTGAATAAGTCTAGTACATAGCATATTTTCTTTTTTATATGTTAGACAATGTTGATAGTAGGCAAAATCTACTTAGAGTTTTTACTCTAGGAAATATTTACTCCTCAAAGATATGGCTGTGAACTAACCTCAACAACTTAGGTTATCAATACTCACTTTAAGACTCTTAGCTTTCTTTGCCCAACAATGTGAAGTTTTATTTCATCATCTTTGCCTAATTTCATTCTGTTCCCTGTCTCAGAAAACCATCTTGTATTATCCACCCAGGCCTGAAGATGGGACTTCCCTCTTCTGAGACTTCCTGTTCTGTTGCAGCAGTGTCCTCCAACACTGTAGTAAAGTCTGATAAACAGATTTGCTTGCCAAGCATCATCATGGATTTTTCTGGCAGATATTTTGGGAAGTGCCCAGCTGACAGAATACACTTGAATTCCTTTCCCTTTATCATTGACAGCTATTTGCTGGTTATGTTACCTCTTATTTCCTTTAGTATAATTTTAGATAAATGTGGAAATTTTTGTTTTTTAACTTGCTAAATTCAGTGTACTTTGAATCCCACTAATAAAGATATAAAGTTCCTATTAATAATGAAATAGTGATAAATGCAAAATTTTTGCCCATTCATGTTTCCTATTTTTTTAGACTTTTGTTTCAATATTTGTTAATACATATATTTATCTTTCTTCAGTTACTTCATCTTGGTTATAGAAAAAAAAATGCTTATTTCTGGGGAGTAAAATCACTTTTCCATAAACTTTTTTTTTTTAACCAGCAATTGGTTGATTGGATTTTTCAAATATAGGATAATTTTAATATAGAACAGTTTTTCTTTATTTCTGTGTCCTGATCTTTCACTGGGCCTCATTAATACTATTTATGTTTGAAAATATCTGTTATTGGCTTTAGATTTGAATGACAAATTTGGTGGATTCTATAAACATTAATTTTTTTAAATAAGTATTTATCATAAACATTTCTGCATTGCTCTTTATTTTCCCAAGAATTTTGTGGAAATTGGTCTGTAACATTCTGGCACTGGAAATACTGATGAAAAGAATCTGAACGCCTGAGGCCAGCCTGATATTTTAAATCTTTTTGTGCAAGAACCGTGATATTTTTGCTAAGATGTCTCAGAGTCCTTTATCTTTGAAGTTCAGTAACTTAATTAGCATATGTCTGAGTATATATTTTCTGTATCAATTTTTTTTTCACGAAACACTGCATGATCTTACATTTGGAAGATTTGCTTTTTCTTTCTTTTGAAAAAACAATCCATTACCTAATGAATTCGTTGTTTTTGTTGTTGTTGTATTTGTATAACTTTTACTTTTCTTCTCTACCTTAATAAATAAATGAAATTATTCTGATTTATAGAACCCTTTGTATCATATATGGTGTGTATATTCTACATTTTCTTTCATGTAAATTCAGTTTTTCACATTTTTTTTCATTTGAATTTTAAGTGTTTTTCTTTTGTGATAGTGGAAATTAAGTCCAAGGGGGTGTTACACTTAGCTGCATCCCCAGTTCTTTTAAAAATTTTATCTTTAGAAAAGGTTGTGCTAAATTGCTGAGGCTGGCCTCAAACTTGTGATCCTCCTGCCTCAGCTTCCTGAGTCATTAGGATTACAGGCACCAGCAGAACCAGTTCAAAGTGATTTTCTTATACTTTCATTCAGATAACTAATTTACTCTTTAGGTCTCTGCTTCTCATCACTTTTCCACATTATCATTATTATTTGTAACTTCTTGTGGTTCTCAGGTGTTATCTTCCCATCATAGTCTCACTTTGCATATAATATTTTTTAACTGCTCATGTTCTAAAGTCTCATCTCCTGAAACCATGTTCTCCTTAAATCTCCTTCTTCTAGTGAGCCTTTTTTGATCATTTTTAAATATTTCTCTGTCATTTCCTCTAGATTAGAATGTTTTATGGCTTTTTAAGCTATTTTTCTCTTCCTCTTTCCTACACTTTCCTCCTTGCAGGCTGGTTGTTGATTAAATAATAGTTTTCTTTTTTACCCTTACATTTTTTGTATGTCAACTTTTGATTTTACCTCTTTGTGTTAGTCAGCTTTTCTTCATTGTGACCAAAATTCCTGATATGAACAATTTAGAGTAGGGAAAGTTTTATTTTGGTCTCACTGTTTCAGAAGTTCTGTCCAGGGTCCCCCAACTCCAACTTATATGCTTCTGCAGAGAGAGAGAGAGAGAGAGAGAGAGAGAGAGAGAGAGAGAAAGAAAGAAAAACCAGTAAGTCTAGACAAGTTATGGATCAATGATGCCCCAGCATGCACTCTGAAAAATATTTCGAATTGAGTCTACTCTAAGGAAGACCACTGTTACAATGTGATTTCTATTCTTTTATTCTTTTGTTGTTTCTTCAGATTCTAAGAAATGCAGAAGAATTGACTAAAGAATAGAAATCACATACTGGTTTTTCTTTCTCTCTCTCTCTCTCTCTCTCTCTCTCTCTCTGCAGAAGCATATAAGTAAAGGGAAATTAATATTATGATTTGAAACTGAACAATTTTCTTCCTAAGGAGAACACAATAGCAATCTTTTAAAAAATATATATTTATTTTTTTGTAGTTGTACTCGTTAACTTTATTTTATTTATTTACTTATTTCAATATGGTGCTGAGGATCGAACCCAGAGCCTTTCACGTGCAAGGCGTGTGCTCTGCTGCTGAGCCATAACCCCAGCCCCAGCAATCTTAATGGCAATATTTCAGGGTATTAATGAGTCCCAGTTACTAATCTGTTTAATGTTTTCTGTTTTCAAGCTCTTTAAGAATAAAAGATACAGGTTTATCAATTACATAGCTATCTGTGAATATAATAACACTGAGACCGCTCAACTCTAATTAAGAATCTGCATCAACACAGTGGGAAAAAAAATGGGGAGAAACTACACAGAAAGTATCACTGGAGAGATCAGCATAGCTGACACTTCTGGATATGGCTAGGAACAAGGAAGAGGCATCAGTATAAGCCATGTGGCCAGTGAAAATACAACCCCACTGATCAGTTCTGCAGGGAAGCATGACTGACTTTGTCACTGAAGATACTAGCAATCCATGTGGCCACCACAGACTCCCGTAGCTTTACAGTATAGGTGCCCTTAGGGTTCACTGGCATAGACACAACTGCTTGCTCTGCAAAAGACACTGGCATCTTTTGTCACTGAAGTAATTAATAACCAACCATCACCATCACAGAGTCCTCTGAAGAAGTGGAGGAACAGCAGCATTTCCCTAGTAGGAACCACTGTTGTACTGCACTAGGACTGTGACCACCTCTCCCCCTGATCCCAAATATGTCTTAAACATGAAAGTCATGGTCACTGATATTTGCCTGAATCTCATATCCCAGATATATTGTCACTTTGTAAGCAACTGTATTCACTGACTGAAGCCATTACCACAGGAAACTAGCCTGTTCTCATATCTCAGAGTTATTTAGCTTGTTGTTTCCCATACTCCACATGCTGGCTCTGTGGCTATATCTGAAGAACATGCATTAGTCATTGGTGCCATTGCCACCAAGAGCATCTCCACAAAACAGACCTGGTATCAAGAGAGATCTTTATTCATTCACAGATCTTTATTACTTATGTTTTTCAAAGAGTGGAAAGAAGGACAATTTCTAGTAGCAGATTTCATAAAAGCACAAATTTCACCAAAAGGTCTCTACACTTATGGTCACATCTAACCATGGTCCTCCACAGATGCCATCATGTTTGGGATTGGGGCTTCAACATCCCACCTCTGGGGAACAACAAGAATTCAATAGTTAACAGCTGCCAGCTCTGAACTTCCTTAGAAATGAATGCCAGTGCTGTCCATAGGACATGACTGTTGACACATCACTTATAAATGAATAGATCAATGGTACTCATCTTTTTCTTGTTTCTTGCACCACTTCATTATTGCTTGTTATTTCTTGATTGAAGTCTTCAGTAGTATAGCAAGGCATGGACCAAGGTTCAGTTATTTTCACTGAGCAAAATCTCAGGGGAAAAAAGTTTCTTTTCAACAATTTCAAAATGTTGTCATATCACAGTTATTATATCTAGGATGCAAAAAGACACTAGATGATTGCAAAGTTGAAATTTTTAAATATAAGATCTAGATTTTAGTGGCAGTATGTGAGACTTGACAAGATGTAAGTCAAAAGTTGAATGCTTCATAGTATAATTACTTCTTCATTACTAAGCACTGAGGGTCCACTTTCCCTTAATTTAAATTTATCATTGATATTATACACTGAAGAGCAAACACTTTTTGTGTAGTGTTGTGTGATGTAAATATGCTATGAAATTTTGTAAATTGCTTATTGTAATAATGACTTAAAGCATTTTAAATAACTATTCCATATATACATAAACTGAACATTTATCTAATCAATGGTGCCCTCTGTAGATTTGTAGTTCCAGTAGCTATGTCAGTTATGTAAGTGTCTCTGCATGTTCCCCATAAGCAGATCATTAATCCATTCCCTGACTTCCTGCCAAATCATTTGATTCCTAACTTTTGTCTGATTTCTCACTCTTAACTTATCACAGAAAACGTTTGTTTTGTGGGGAGATGACAATTTCTCAGTATTTATTTTCTTGAAAGTTGTTATTACTTTTCATGTTTTTATGTTGCTACTCTAAGATATATTTTGTTATTGCTTTTATTTCAATTATTTTTATTATGTAAAATTAAATGATATAGTTCATTTCATTAATTACCTGAAACAATATTAACCACTGTTAAGCTAATAATAATTAAGCTGTTATTGCTTAGCTAATAATGGATAGCTAAATTGTGATTTTTTACCAAATTTTGTAATGACATTTTTTAATAGAAATAAAAATATTTCTATTAAAAATCATTAAATTAAATGAATTAGTTACAGTGGTTCAACAGTGAATCTGCTTTGTAGGCTCTAGAAAAAATAATTTCTCAGTTTTTACATATATACATGCTTTTATTTTTTAAAAATTTATTTATTGAGAATCAAATCCAGCGTGTCAGGTATGCTAAGCACATGCTCTACAATTGAGCTCTACACCCAAGTTTTATGAATTTTTTGTGCATTAACTGTTCTATTTAAATTAATTTCAACTATTATTTTTAACTTATAAAAATATGGTTTCCTGTTATGGTTTGGATGTGAGGTGTCGCCCAAAAGCTCATATATTAGACAATGCAAGAAGATTTGGAGAAGTGATTGAGTTATAGCCTTAATCAGTGAATTAATCTCTAATATTAGTAACTGAATAGTAACTGGAGGTAGACAGGGTGTGGCTGGAGGAAGTGGTTCACTCTGCTGCCATGATGTCCTGCCTCACCACAAGCCCCTCCCAGGAATGAACTTTTCTCTCTTCTGTAATTGTGCTGGCTGGGTCCTTTAGTCACAGCAGCGAAAAAGCTGACTAAAACATTGCCTGAATAATTCTATTACGATGTTACAAAGGTTCTTAAGAATACAGATGATCTAATTTGTTTATGAGGCAATAAAACCTATAGTCCCCTAAGGATTTTATATTTTCTTCTTAACATATACTTTCATTTTGTTAACTGTCGATTATTTTACTTTAGAAATAGTTCAGTTTCAGATCCACAAGTCAAGGATTATGGTCCAAAAATTGCTTATTATCAATTAGACAACAAATAAGAATTATTCAAATTTAGATATATAATATATATATATATAATATATATATATAATATATATATATATATATCCTATGATTATTAGCTCTCTCAGATTATGATTTATTTGCATGCAAAATGTTGCCAAATAAAGAAATGATAAAAGGTAAACTCTGCCATGACCTTACAACAAAAGAGTAATTATAATGCAAGAAAATAATTTGTTACTTTAGAGTATACAGAAATAAAAATTTAGTGATACATACAGACCTTAAATTCTGTTGAGAAAAAAGCATCTGGTTTAAGATGCTAGCTAAAAAGTTCTTTTTACTCCATTAATAGCTGTAGCCAAGATGACTGATGAAATGTGCATTTCATCATCCATAAGGAAATTGCCAACACCATGTTCTGGATCAATAAATAAATCAAACATAAAAATGTCACTTGGAGAAAATATAAGATGCATTACATGTCAAATAATATATAAGTGACACTAGTTCAGAAGTTTATTGAATCTTCTTTGCAGATTGGTGAATCTTCACACATCAATAAATAAATATGCATAGGTAACAGTATAGTTAAAATTCCTCACAGAAATGGAAGAGCACTATACAGTTTGGGCATATATATATATTTTTTATTTATTTATATTTATTTATTTATATTTATATTATTAATATTTATTTATTTATTTATATTTTATTTATTTATATTTATTTATTTATATTTATATTATTAAAAGTGGAAATGAATGCTTGAGACAAATTAGGCAATATAAAAGCACTCCAGAAGTTTGTGTAGTGACTGTGTGGCTGCAATATCAAAAAGGTGTATAGGCTTTAAATCAAGAGTTCTGAAAAGTCTGAGATTTAATTAAAGCTTCATTTTATTCATTTTCCCACATCATTCAGGCATTCCCATCTCATTAAATAAAGAAGTATGCTGAGTCCAAGCTTCAACCAAGAAAGTGAGCTGTTAGAGCTATTCTAGCTTACAAACCACAACATTAAATTCAGCTTTTCTATAAGTGCACTTATATCCAAGAATTCAGCATCAACTACTGCTATTTTCTACCCCCCTTTGTCTCACTCCATTATAATTCATTCCCACATATGTCAACTAGTATTAGCAGTATCTTGTAATTATTTTTGTGTCTGCGCTATTTCCTCGGAGAAATATTATATACATATCTCTTGTAGCATGCTGAGATTAAACATTAGTTATAGGTTTAGGGAAAACAGGGAAAAATTATCATGGTTCTTGAGAAAACTGAGTGTTCCCTTTTGTATTAGAGTTTTTTAGAGAAATAGATCCAAAAGGAGGTATTTATCTATCAATCAAAATGTATATTTGTATCTCTGTATTTCATATTGACATCTATCTGTACCAATCCAAAGAGTCTGAAAGCTTCAGTGGTACCAGGAGTCTGAAGAATCAGTGAAATTGTATCTAAGGCTGTCTGCCCCAGAATTCCTTAAGTGTTTAAATGAGCTTGCCTGATGCTATCTGGAATAGTGCTGGCCACTATGACCTAGATGACTCTTGGGAGTCTCCCATAAGTAATTAAATGTTCAGCCCCAAAATGTCATGTGTCACTTTCATTCAACCTTACAGTCCAGACCTGATCCAACGTGCCATAAAGAGCCAGAAGAAAGATCTGGAAATGCTTGATGAGTGAAATTAATGGCCCCCACATATTTCTAGACACAATAGGACCATTCTTAATAGAGATAACAACCTAAGAGTTTTCAGAGAGAAACAAAAAGCAAATAGACACACAAACAAAAAAGTCTAAAAATAAATGAATTTGAATTCATAAACAGATTTATCTTTAATACACTATGGGCTAGAAGACAATGGGTTTCGCCTTTAAATTTGTAAGGAAAATTGTTTTACATTTTTATTCAATACCAGAAAAAAAACTATTAATGACTTCTGAGGATAGAATATAGTAATTTTAGATACAATCTAAGGGTTCAGATATTGTGTCTCCCAATTTTTTTTCTGATATGATTTCTAGTTAACAGACACAAGATAAAAGGAGAGCAATGGAAGGAACTGCTAGGATGACAAGCAGATTTAGATACGATATTTACCATATGGTGGGAAGCAAATGAAGACCTCCATAAAAGAGGTGTCCTTGATAGCCTGGGTCCAATAGAATAAAAAAAATATAACATATAAGAAAAACAAATCTACCACATGGCTAGCATGTATGGTTTTGCCTTTAAAGAGTTGCCTTTTATAATGTGCAGATTATAAGTTTTTAGATTTCTGAAGAAGATTTTGTGCAGATGATGGTAAAATGCCTTGCACCTAGAAATTCCATATGACAGAACAATTGTGCAGCAGATGATAATAAATACTGTTAAAGGGAAATAGTTCAAGTGGGAAAGTGCTCTAGACAAATAGGACATAAGAATAAAATCATTGTAATGGTTGTATTGGAGAATGTCAACAAATATTTCCCCAGATTTGCCTAAAATATTTTTTATAAATTGATTTGGTTTGTTTATATGGTGCTGAGGATCGAACCCAGTGCCTCACACATGCTAGGCAAACGCTCTACCCACTGAGTTACAGCCCCAGCCCCTATAAATTATTTTTGTAGATTGCTATGTGTCTGTAGTTTTCGCACATAATCTCTGTTAATTTAATCCAAAATATAAACTTTCCAGGTCTCATTTATATTGGCTTCTACTGATTTTGACATTCCTTTGACTCTTATCTGTTTTCCACAACACTGAGTGTCTTGCTTACTGACCTGGTCTCTGTCTTGCCCATCTTTGTTTTCTGTTTTATACACTGGTATTTCTTCATGTTCAGTCCTTACTCTCCTCTCACACTAATTTCCTTCCCAAAGGCAATTTAACTTACTTCTGTAATAAAGTAATAAATGTATAAATTCTTTCTTCTGATGCCTCCAGAATTTAAATAGATCAGTTCTCAACATAAATATTCCCTTCTCAGAATCCTTCGCTAATCTAATCCACAATGCATCCCGAGTGATGCTTACAACAGCACCTTTTGTACTGTCACCATGTGTGTCACATAGCTAATGTGATCATCTGTGTTTACTTCCCACCAAAATTCAGATGTTGAAATCCTCACTATTTGGGATACAATTAGGTCATGACTGTGAGCCTTGGTGATCTGAATCAGTACCCTTATAAAAGGCACCCTGACAAGCTAGCTAGCTTCTACCACCATGTGAGAATACAGAGAGTAAAACCAGAAATTAAATTCTTACAGATCCAGTGCTGCTGGCATCTTGATCATGGACTTCCCAGACTCTAGAACTGTGAAAAACATACTTCTATTTTTTATATGTCACCCAGTTACAAAATTTTGTCATAGTAGCTAAAATGAATACAGATTGTAATTGTATTTAGTGTTTTTCCCCATTAGATTGACAGAAATTATTATCAGTTACAATCAATCTACCCCTTGCCTAGAATGTTTTGTAAAATGTATATATAAGTCTGTGAATACATAGAAACACACATATTTTTGAAACTGTTAATGACTATTTTATGTTCTGTCTGGTCTTACTGATCTTTTTTTAGGAAAAAAAATGGTAAATTGTAAGCACTACACAATGGGAGAAAAAATACTCTTGAGTTTATCACAGTTTGATTTTATAACCAAAAACTAAAATATGGTCAAGAATTAACTAAACCTGAGAATACGGTGTTCTATGCTTTTAACAGGAGTATGAAAATTTGAGATTAATAAAAACTCCTACTTGTGTAGTTAATTGTGTTGTGTCTTGAACAGAATATAAATTTTGATATGCAAAATGCAATTGACTTGAAGACAAATTATCCAATGTCAATGAATCTAGTATCTACTACAAAAGGAAGGTAGAAAAACTGGGAGAATTCTTTATTACTAAGGCTTATTTCATCTAGTTATGTAACCACATAACAAAGGCTCTTTTTCTTAAACCTTTCCATGCAGTTTTGTACCTTAATAATTAAATTTTGTATCTTAATATTTACATTAATATAAGCATTCTTCAAAACAGTTTAATAGCAGCAAAATATCCCATCACTTACCTATATCAAAATGTAGTCATTTTCATATGATCACTTGCCTTTCAAATGCAAGCCCACTCTCCTGTGTACCACTACATGACTCCAGAGATATTGTATAATAGATATGAAAGCCCATTTATTTGTATATTAATATAATTAATAATGTGATTAATACTTTTAAAGATCGCATGTTTGCATTTCTGATTACAACTTAAGTATCACTTCAGACATGTTATAAAATTCATTACTCTTGATGCTTCCTGAGAAGTGGAGGCAGTCATTAGAGGAACACTCTTGGCCTCTCAAAATCATAAATTTGGAAATGGGAAACGAGATGTTTAGATTTCAGTTCTACTCTTTCCCTATTCATTTTTTAAATCTATAGACCTGCAGAGAGCATGTGCCCCAGTGTGCTTTTGTACCATAAGTTTATCAATAATTGCTCTGTACTTCTAGGAGGCCTGTGGTTCTTCAGGGCAGTCTGTGATCAAATGGGTAAGTCTTTGATTTGGGATTCAACATTAGGAACACCATGTTGCCACATAACTAAGGCACATTCTATTAAGTGACTCAGTTCCTAGGCCGAGAAAAAGGTTGCTATTCATAGGAATTCAATGTCAAAGTTTCTGAACATTGTAAGAGTTTTAGAATACACTGTCAAGCAAGATAATGGCAACTTACACTCTCAGTAATAGCACTCCAACTAAAGCTAGCTATGATTATTACTAATAAAAATTTTATGGATGAAATTACATGATTTGTTTACTGTTTTTAACAATCACTTAGAAAGCTACATTTTATTAATACCACAGATTGTAGGAGAAGCCTGGATTTAAATGACAATCACCTTCTGGTGATCCATTTTGAAGATCTGAATATTTTACTAAACATTTTTCTAGTCAAATTTAAAAGAAAGGAAGAGAGGAGAGGTGAGGAGTAGGAAGGAAGGAAGGAAGGAAGGAAGGAAGAAAGGAAGGACGGACGGACTGATTGATTTTGTGGGCCTGAAGCATTGTTGGTTGAGTTGGGAAAAAACTTCCGTAAGTGTACTATGGCAATGACTATGTGAAAACCAATAAGATGACTATAATTAACAGCCAACAAATCAGGTATAGGAACTATGTATCTCAACTCAATAGAGGACATATGTCACAAGCCCTCAGTAACCATCACGTTCATCTGTGAAAAGCTGAAAATTTGTTCTCTAAGATAAGGAACAAGATGCATATGCTCAATCTCAGAGTTTTAATCAACATAATACTAGGAGTCTTGGGCAAAGCAATTAGGCAAATGAAAGAAACAAAAGCCATCCAAATTAGAAATGAAGAATTTATTTTTTTCCTGTTTTCAAAAGCATGATCTTATCCAAAGAAACTTGTCAAAAGCTTGTTACAATTAGTAAACAATTTCAGTTAAGTTGTAGAATAGAGAATTTATATAAAAATATCAGCTGTGTTTTTATAATAATGAACTATCCAAGAGGAAAATTAAAAACAAATCACATATATAGTAGCATTCAAAGTACATAGGAATACAATTTAATCAAGGAGGTAAAAGATCTACACATTGAAAACTAGAATGCAATGATGAAAAAAAAATAGAAAAATCACAAATAAATGAAAAAAATATATCACAATACAAATAGAAAAAAAATAATATTGTCAAATGTCTATAGTACTTAAAGTGGTCTTCAGATTTAACACAATACCTATCAAAATTCTAATGCTATTTCTGATAGTAATAGAAAAAAATTCTTAAAATTCATATATAAACACTTAGGGCACTAAATAGATAATGCAATTTTGGGTAGGAAGAGCAAAGCTAGAGATTACACTTCCTGATTTCAAATTACATTACAAAGCTATAGTAATCAAAAATGTATGATTCTGGTATAAAATTAGGCACATACACCAAAGGGAAAGCCCAGAAATTGTGTGTGTGTGTGTGTGTGTATACACACACACACATACACACACACACACACACACGTATATTCAACTCATATTCAACAAAGATTTTAAGAACATAATGGGTAAATGATAATCTCTTGAATAGATTATAGAGAATAGAGTTAGGAAAACTGATTATTCACATCTGAAGAGGAAGAAAAAGAAAAAGAAATCCTTATCTGAAGCAATACAGAAAAATCAACTTGAAATGCTTTGAAAAATTAAATATAAAATTTGAAACTATAAAATTTCTAAAATAAGGCACAAGAAAAACATACATAAGACTGTTCTTGGTAATAACTATATGGATATGACTCCAATAGCATAGACAATACAAGCAAAAATAAACAAGTGAGACTACACTAATATATAAAGTTACATACTATATATTAGTGAGTAAAGGAAACAACAAAATTGGAAGATAACCCAGAAGGTGGAAAAAATTGCAAAACTATATTATATGGTAATGTTAAAAAATCCATAATTTCTGAGGACTTCATTCAACTCAATAGCAATGAAATAAAATACCTGATTAAAAATTAGTAAAAATTTTGAATGACCTGAGTATTTTTCCAAAGAAGACATACACGTGTCCAACATGTATAGAAAAAGATGTTCCATACACTAATTATAAAAACATGCAATTCAAAACCACAATGAAACTAGCACTTCCTTTTTGCTACTATTACTATGGCTACTACTCAAAAGTAAAAAAAAAAAAAACAAAAACAAAAAAACTGGAAGTTCCTCAAAAAATAAAAATAAAAAAGAAAGAAAAAAAAAACAGAACTACTCTATGATCCAGTAAACCCTTTTCTTGGGCTATATCCAATGGAAATGAAACCACTATCTCAAAGAGATATCTAAACTCTCAAATTCATAGTAGCATTATTCAATTTCCCAGATACAGAATCAACCTAAGTGTCCATCAGTGGATGAATGCATACATCAAATGTGGTACACACACAGAATTGAACACAAATAATCCATAAAAACAATGAATCTTGTCAGTTGGAATGATATGAATGAAACTAAAGGGCACTATGCTAAGTGAAACAAGCCAGGCATAAAAAGACAAGTACCACATTGCCTCAGTATTTTGTGCACTCCGAAAGAAATTTGAAATAGAGAGTAGAATGGAGATTGTCAGAGGCTGGAGGTAGAAGAGCGGGAAGAATGAGACATTATTGGTCAAAAGGTATACACTTTCAATTACAAGATGAAAGGATCCTAGAGACCTAATGTAAAGTATTGTGATTATATTTCATAATGATGTATATTTGAATTTTGTCAACACACACATGGTAATAAATATGACAAATATGAAAATCATATATTTCACATTTTGTGTCTATTAATACATCATGTTACATGTGTATCTTAAAATACACAATTATAAGCTTGCATTTCAACAGCAGCATAGTTGTAGCCAAAAAGTTTACCCACTTTTGTCTAGAAGTCTGTTGAATATACTCTCTACCAACAAACATCCGAAAATATTTTCTATAAAACTCTTCAGAAAATTTAAGTTTTTTTCTCTAATGTTATAATAATCTTTATAGTGCATCTTTGGATCTTAGGTCTTTCTGATTTCTAGTACAATTTATTTTTTGATGCTTCCACAAAGTATCAAATTGATTTTTTTCTAAAGGAGACGCAGAGCACCTTTGGATATTATTCTTAGATTCCAGACAAGCTGCAGTATTACAAGCCTGAATGTTTTTGAACTGAAAATGGTATTTCTCAGTAACCATGCCCTGTTGACCTGAGAGAACAAATCAGTATGAGGGATGTCAAATCATCTGGGAGCATCACTTTGTTAAGAATACCTCTTAGTTTCTGTTTATCTTGGTGGAGATCCTTAATTGCTGCCTTTCAAGCAAGACAAACTTCTCAACACATGAAGATATAGATGGTTAAGAAAGAGAAAAATATGACCAAATTAATGAGAATACTTTTCAGCTTGTTATTCTCCTAAGAGTTTGTTCTGTTTGTGACTGTTACATTAATTGACCCTCTGGTACAGAAGGAAATATTTCTGCTGTTGAATAACTGAAACAAATAAATAACAATAACTAACAGAAAAATAATTATACTATTTCTTACTTTTGAAATTTTATTTTACCAACATTGTACATGGTTTTCAAGAAAACAAGTTTAATTGATTTCCTTGAAGGCCAGATAATCAACAATAGATAGGAAGGACCAAAAAGTCCAAAGACAGACCTGAAAAATATCTTGAAGTACAAAATCATTTGTAAAAAAAACACTGATAGGAATTTTAAAGTCTGTAGACTCCATGTGAAAAGAAACACAAGTAAAACACAAATAATTTGGAATATACTTTGCTTTATCTTTGAAATTGCTTTGGGATAGCACCATCTTGTGGCCAAATTTAAAAATAGCTCTTGGTCCCAATCTCATCAAGACTAGGTTTAGCTAAACACAAAGCTTCCTATGGAATTTACCATAATTTAGACTTATGCCAGACTATCATTTTTATTGGATTTAACTCAGTTTAAAAAACTTGTTTTGCATTATTTTTAACTCAATTTTTAAAATTTTACAAGTTATTGAAAAATATCTGCAGGGCCAATTTGATACTTTAAAATGTACTTAATGCTTTAAAAAGCCAAAGCTATATTTAAAAAAAGAGAAAAAGCTACATACATATATGTCATGAGTTATACATAAGAATATATTTCCAATTACAAATGTTTCCATCTTTAAATTTACTCTTTAAAAATACCAGAAAAAGTTTAAGAAGGTATATTATTGTTACATTTAAAATATTTTAGACTTTAAGGACATGAAAAGAAAAAGGGAATAAACAAGCATATACTAAAAATGTAATAAGTATAGAAGTGTAATAGGAAAAGGTCATCAACATTTGTGCCACTCAACTGGGCACAATAGCACATGTCCATAATCCCAGTGACTCAGGAGGCTGAGGCAGGAGGATTGCAAGTTTAAAGTCAGTCTCAGCAACTTAGCAAGGCCTGAAGCAACTTAGTGAGACCCTGTCTCAAAATAAAATAGAAAAAAAGAAAAAGACTGATGATGTGGCTCAGTTGTTAAGTGCCATCTTTGGTACAAAAAGAGAGAGAGAGGGAGAGAGAGAGAGAGAGAAATCATGCTATTCTTATTACATGTTAATAGTGAGAATGCAACAAAAGTCCTCAAATTTAGACTTTTCCAGTCTATTCTTTATGGTCTGATAAGGGACCATTTTAATCAACTTGTTAATTTATTCTTTCTCAACAACCATCTCACAGCCTAATTCTTTTCCATTCCAAACATTGTAAATACAATGTTCATTTTCTCCATAATGGAAACTTTCTAATGGTCCATTAGAAATACGGTTGTTAGATTGATTGTTAGAAATATGACTTTGTTGCAAATCTTCCTAACTACGATTTATCTCTCATGGCTATTTCATTTAGACTTGGGGCTTATTGCACTAGGCATCTCATCCAGCCTACATATGTGTGCAAACCATGGCAAAAATCAATAGAACTCAGGGTCTTCGCTCTGCATCGGAAGCAATGTTGCACAGCAGCGATATTTTCAGTTTGCCAAAGGGGAAATTCAGACCCTAACTGAAGCAGTTTTTCCATAATCAAATTAGTTCAAACTGATGAACCAAGGGGAAAAGAAAGCACTTTGATCACTCAGGTTGGCATTCTTATCCAAACCATAATTTACTAACATCTATGAAATATACAGAAGGACTATTCTCACCATAAATCACTCCAGTGACATGCTGTGTTTATGTGAGTTGATTTGCCAGTGTTTTTATTTCTGAGTATCTTTTCCATAATTACCTTTGCACTGTTGTTTTGTGATGTTCCAAGAAAAATCTGTCCATTGCAGCTCTCCAAGGCTTAATCCACTTTCATGTTCACATTATACCTATCTGTGTGCTGGGATTAGTGGGGTATGGGAGTCCTCTCTGAGGCTGTATTAAGACTCTATATTAGATAGGCACTGGGAACTATAAGGGAGGTGGCTTTCTCAGGTTTTCCTGCCTCTGTGTAGATACAATTTTAAAGCCTTGTATACTCTCTTGCCCATCCTAGAAGTGGGCTCTCTGAATCCCCATTCCCATACTCCTGCAGCTATAGCTTCCACTAGTTCCTTCTCAGGCAAGAGCACAGGGAAAATTTTCTCAGGTTTTTCCCCAGGCTTCTCTTTGGATGACTGGTGATTTCTTAGAGGGAAAGGCCTACAAGAGCATGGATTTCCCTTATGTCCAGAGCCACCACGGGCCTCACACTTATACAGCAGTTCACACTCAGTCTTTAGCAACCATTTAAAAGTTCTAGCTCAATGTGCTAACCAGTATAGATGTAATATTTAGTTGCATCTGTCCCAGGTCAGTTCTCCATGGGTCCTGTTTCTTGCCTGCAGGCCTTGTCTCCCCAGACAGTTGGTATTACTTGTTTGTACTGTGATTTGACTTCTTTTTTGAGTTCAAGAAAATCTGTTATTTTTCAATTTTCCTAATTTTTTTCTAGCTGTGAAAGTGGAAAGAGTGCCATTTCCACTTGCTTTTCTAAATATCATTCTCACAATAAAGCAACCAGGGATCCTTGGTGAAATGGCTAACACTGGGGCTGGTACAATATAAAATACAAAATAGCTTGAAGCATTTTGTAGCACCAGACGAGAAGGACTTAAAATGGAAAAAAAAAAATGGAATTATGTCAAAATGTCACTGAAGAAAACTGAGCAAGCGACCAGTATTCAAATTAGACAGCAGAACAACTATAGTGATAATGTGTGCTCAAAATAAATGAATAAATAAAAAATATAAAATAAATACCCATAAATGAATAATTATATTTTATAAATATGTATTTATTACAGGTACATGTAAATGGGGGAGAAGAGACATGTTTATTTTCATAGAAAAATTCAAATAATAGATATAGGAAGATTGAAGTCCATAGAAAATCACCAGGAGAATACCAGGGTAATTATTCCTGAAGGAAAGATGCAGTGATGGAGGTTAAAAGAAATGGGAAAAATTTTAAAGCAAAGCAGGAGTTTGCATAGAGGCATAGTTTTTCCCAAAGCTTTATTAATTTCTGTGTTAGCTGTAACCTAAACCATAAATTCTTTGATATTCTTTTGTCCAGGAGGTGGAGTTCAATTCTCCCATAGAGTAGCCTCTAACATATATATGACAGAAAATAATAACTTTAGAGAGAAGACACATATAAGGCAGTTGCCATTTCATCATCTAAGTGACCAGGGTTAGTATCACTGGTAACAAGTTTGGTCAATAATGGGTACCGCCAATATAAGGATATAGCTGAGGTGTCCTCTCTTGAAATAAAGCCACAGTCTAATCAAAACAAGCATCAGATGAATCCAACATGAGTGACATTCTACAATACCAGTGCTCTTGAAGGTGACAAAGTTATGAAAAGCAAAGTCATAAAAAGAAAACACAGAAGCAGTCACAAATTGAAGGGAACTTATGGACTCATGCTGACTAAATGCAATGTAGTGTCCTGCCTTGATTCTGGAACAGAAAAAGAACAATAGTGGACAAAACAGTGAAACATGAATAAATATGTAGTCCTCTGAACTGTATTGTATCACTATTAATTTCTAACTTTTGGTGAATACACTGCATTTGTGGAAGATGTTATCATTTAGGGGGAAGTTTGGTAAAAGATAAGTGGGAGTACACTTTAACTATACACGGATCTTTATATCTAAAAATTGTCTCAAAATAAAATATTTTACAAAAGGAGCAAAAATATAGTTTAATCCCACTATTTCTTTTCTTGAGTAACCTTGCATCCCTTTATCTCACCTCCAAAGGCAGAACAATGGATTTTTCCAATAATGAGGATTTTCTTGCTCAAGAACCCTTTTGGTCATGAATATAAACAGCTTGATTTGAATTTTAAAAACACAGGATATTTTCATAAGTTTAGTCACCAAATTGGGAAAATATAATAGTCTGGCCCCCAGGGGTTCACCTGCCAGAGAATATATCTAAATCATAGACCTTAGCTGAGGAGCTGGTGGAATTGACTGCTTACTTCCTTGTATTTCTTCTGACTCGTCAAATGGATTTATCTTTGCCTTCTTTTGTGAGAGTCCTTCTATTGCCTAGGTTGAAAGCCACCATCTTCTGTCTTCTCTTGTTCATTAATTGGTTACTGTCATTAGTAATAATGACACAATAAAACCAGTCTTGAAATCAAAGACTGACAATGAAGATTCCAAATTTCTGAAGCTAGAGATACATCTGTAGTTATGCCTACCACTTGTTTACAGGGTTTGAGTATACCTCCCATGTCAACTTCTTTTCCATATTCCTAAACTTGCTATTATCATTAAATTAGTAAATTGAAATTTTTTTCTTAGAAAACTCATAGTTGTTTGAACTTCTGGTTTCAGAGTTACTTGGTGTCTTCAGTAGCAGGTATAGTAATAAACAGTGCCCCACTGGAGACCTGTAAATCCTTTAAAGGGAGAGTGGTGAGTGGATGCATCAGAAAGTCTTCTAGTCCAAAAGGCCAGTGATGGATGCTGTAGAATTTCTGACTTCTGCCAGGAAATGCTCTGAGCATGAGTCTCTAGCTGGCTGGATTTACAAGACCAGAGCCACAGAATTCTCACAAGGTGGTGCGTGCTTTCTATCCTTTAGTTTTTTGTTGTTGTTGTTGTTTTTGAACTTCAGGCAATGCCTGCTGCCTGTTCACAAACACACTCTTTATGTATTTGCTGTTATGTACACTCCAAATGTGCATCTACGAGTAGCCTATGATTCTTTCAACATCCAAAGAATCAGACCTCTTCCTGAAGAGTGTACATCTGTCAATAGTTTGCTGGATTGATGGAAAGTGCACCTTTGGACACTGCTCTGACAAATCAAGTGAGGAATGCTTATTTAAGGGATATACAAGCAATTTAGTGCTGCCAGCACTCAGGGCAGAGTGATTAGAAAGGCAGTTCAGGTTGCTCAGAACTGTGGGCTTTGATCTCAAAATTCGTCCAAGAGATTTTAAGGTTTCAGAGGATACCGAGTATCAAGCTATTGCAAACTCCTTTGGTTCCAGTATTTTATTACCAAGGCTTGAGTAGTTCAGGACATAGTTTGATGTGAACTAGGTGAATGTCAGTAGTCTTGGAGTTATTCCCTATTCAGCATGACTGCTAGGATACAAGGTATAAAATAGTCTTATATATTCAGAAACAAGCTATGTAGCCAGTGTGTTAATAGTCCTTGTGTTATGTTTTAAACTTTGACTAGTGGATTCTAAGATCAAAGGTTCCCTAGTTATATACACTTCCTTCTGCTATGTTCACCCTCTCAGTCCCAACTTTCTTTCTCTCTCTCTCTCTCTCTCTCTCTCTCATTCACACACACACACACACACACACACAGAGAGAGACAAATGGAATTTTACATTTATTTAATATGACTTGATAATATCCTCATTCAGTAAGAAGATTCAAAATAGTTTTAGAAAATGCAAATATTTTTTTGAAAAATACCAAAGTTGTACCACCTTAGGGATAACATTTCATGTCTGAAGATTCTGATATCTTTGCCTGATCTTAGACTTTTGATTTTCTGGGCAAAATAGTCACTTTCATTTTTATAAAATACAAAACAGGACACAATTGGAAAAACACACACCCTTTTATAACCTGTTGTTAAATGCTTCCATGTAAACTTGCTTTGGGTATGGACTTCATGAGAGGTAGTAGTGAGGGTCATCCATTAAGGTTTCCTTGCTTCTGGGACAATTAACTTAGGCCAAGAATTTTCAGAGTTTAGCTGAGCCTGCATAGATTGTAGCTGTAGTCATTCAACTTTTTTCCTTCTTCCATGCATTTTTTTCAAACCGATGCGTTTCCTCATTACATCTAGGAAAAGCATATGTAAAATTAAAGTTATATCATTCTATTCCCCAGAGCAAGATCCCTGTCACCTTTAAGTAATAGCTGAAAACCATACTAAACTTTGCAAAGTCAGAATGATTTTGCCCTGTTCTATCTCTGAAGACTCTTCTTAAGTCACTTCATTCTTTACACTGTACTTGGAAAGTTCAAGCGTCTCATTTTTTTTTTTTTAAACCTCCAGGTCTTAAAAGAGGGAGTTCCTTCACAAGGACAGGTATCATGGAGCCACCTAAACTTTGTTGTCCGTAGTTTTGAATTTAATGCCCAGAAAATAGAAGATACAAAATTATGGGTTTGATTAACTCATGAGAATTTTATTTGAGAATGTGATACTAAAGTCTCAATTGATGACTCAGTGTTAACTTTCCTTTATTCATTCTCTGTGCATGAATTTCCCATAGGGAACTTTGAAGGAACTTGCTGAGCAGGATACTATTATTTGGTCTCCATTCAAACAGCATTATAATTTGACGTTAATTGTGCAGCATTCATCACTATTGTTTAAAATTCATGCTCATTTTTCTTTTCTTTGTAACTTTTAAGATCCATTTTACTAATGTCAAATAGTCATTATTTTATAAAGAAATAAAATGGCTTAGAGATTTTTTTCCCTCAGAATTTCTCATCAAACAGTTTTTAAAAATTTAAAATCTTCACATTAGAATCAGAGCATTTTTTTCTTTTACAACAGAAGTTATCATTACATTGTGCCTGAGTCTATGTCTCATTAATTTCTGTTTTCATGTTTTACTTTTTAAAAAAAATCCATGTGTGATTTGTAAATTGTACTGGAGATAAAATGCACTGGATGCCAGTAAGAAATTGAAACATGTTGTTAGAAATTGCATTTTGATTTCAATCTGTAATTAAACATAATATAGAACACTAATCTAACAATAAAGTAGACACAAGCAAGTAGACACACAGAAATATACACACATATACATGCATTTCACATACATTATGTTCAGAATTTTTGTTTACTATGTTTTTACTACCTGAGTAGCTAATTTAGATAAATCATAACACATTTACAAAAAGTATTATATAAATGTTACTTTTTAACATAAACATGGAAGAAAAAAGAAAATTTCAAGTTATCACCTCACTA
This sequence comes from Callospermophilus lateralis, assembly GCF_048772815.1. Classification (NCBI taxonomy): domain Eukaryota; kingdom Metazoa; phylum Chordata; class Mammalia; order Rodentia; family Sciuridae; genus Callospermophilus; species Callospermophilus lateralis. The sequence goes on from NC_135317.1 coordinate 84,828,394, forward strand.
AAACTTTATAGACATATTTATCAGTGCAGATGTGCAAAATATTCATTCTGATCTTGAAAAAAATGCCTCAATATGACAATGCAATCAGTGTGTATTTTAATATTGTAAGATAAATTTATAGTTAATTTATAGTTTTATTTTCTGGTAAATTTTAAATTATTGATAAACATGAATGTTTCTGTAGTGGGTTTTGCCTTTTCTTATACTTTTAATCCGAACCTCATTCCTACGTTTAGGGGATTCCCAACTTACATAGCTGAGTACAAAGAAGAGCTTGATGGAGCTTAAAGTATCAAGCATTTTCTTTCCCCACATCCCTTGAACTTGGATACATCAATTAGGCTCAGCCAACCAGTAGTATGTGCTCTCCGTATTGACTTTGAATGCAGTGACACCCATTGTGATGGACGAGGGACTAACAAGTTCCTATAGTTCAGATCTGAAATGGCTGTGAAAGCCCACCTTAAAGATTTAGTTCCCAGCTTGAGGTTATTGGGAAGTGGTGGAAACCTGAAGAGGTACGGCCTTATGGGAGGTCTTCTAGTTAATTGGAGCAAGATACGGGGACCCTGGGCCCTCCTTTTCCTCTTTTCCAGCCATGGGTGAGCAGCTTCCTTCACCACATATTCCCATTATGATGTACTGCCTAATAATAAGCCCAAAGAAAATGAGACCAAGTTACTGTGGATTGAAATATCCAAAAGGGTGAGCCAAAATAAACTTTCTCTTTTTAACTTGATTATCACAGGTATTTTGTCACAGTAACACAAAGCTAACTAGCATATCAGTTAACAAATAAGGAGAGGCAATGATTAATAGTATGTCCTGTCAAGATCCATGATAGCAAAAGTAGGCTAAATGCTGGCATAACAAAATTCAGTCATTACAATTTTGTTATAATCCTCATTAGCTTGTGAGATTCCTGGTGATTCTGTGTGTATTTCATGTCAATTAATTATTCAATACCTATTTAAGACTTTTCTGCTTAAATGAGTTATGTTTAGTTTCTGTTGCTTAACATAATATTCCTGATGTAAAATGTCAAAATTTTGCAAAATTCATATTTATATATCTACTTTAAATGTAAATAAATGTAGTACAAAAATTCCTAAAATCTTTCTAACTTTGAGCAAAATGTAATTTCCATTAATCTAGCTTTCAAATCTATGAAATGATTATATACATTTTTTTTCTGGTAAAACTGGTTATATTTAAGTAGGAAATTAAAACTAACTTAGAATTACTATAGATAGGGTTCAATGAGGCTAGTATATGTAAAGAGGTGAATGATCCAAGATTAGACTGGGGATGAGGCAGAGTGACTTCATGTCCAGTTGAACTATTCTAAACACTTGAATTTTCCTGTTCCAGACAGTCTTATTTCGTGGGATTTGCCAATATAGGTCTGTACTGTTCTGGTAAGGCAGGACTTTGCTTATATCTGCTGTGGTTGAGCACATTCAAGTCCAAGGAGTAGTCTTATGCATCAGTAATCACAGGGAATCACAAAAAGTCATGTTACAGTAGAAAATAGTGAAGTAGATACATGACCCAAATGGAGACGGGTGAAAATGAGTCATCTACCAAGATGAAAAACCAAAGTGGTGGTTTCAAAACATCGCTCTTCAGGACTCCTTTATATGAATAAAAATTACAGAAGTCCCCTCAACATTTTTGTATTTTCAGATAATCCAATTACTATATTCAAAATTAGAGATGGAACATATAAAGCTATTAAATAACAGTAAAAATTAACAGTCATATATTTATAACATTTAAACAGAAATAACAACATAAATGGCAAATTACTATATTTTTCAAAAACATATTGAGAGTAGCATTACTGTGTATCTTTTAGATCTGCATATCTCTTAGTGACTGGTTTATTAGAAGAGAGAGCCTTACATTTGCTTCTTTTATCCCAGTGTTATAGGAGTTTCATGATGTTCTGGGAAATGACACTGAATACTTGTAAATGTTAGTGAAAACACTACTATCTTAGTATTATTTTGGAAATATTTTTGATGTCACAGTTGGTCTGCAAGAGACTTGTAGGGATACCTAAACCACAAATTGAGAAGTGCAGGGCCAGAGGAATCAAATGATTGAGATGGATGCTTTTACTAGCTGCTGAATAAGACACTGCAAAAAATAATTAGTTTGTTCTGCAGTCTGTTGCTTATGGCTCACCCCTGGTATTATTAGTGGCTTTCACATGCTTTGTCTTATTTCCTTCCTCTAAATACTCTGAGTTATTCTTTCTCCCAATAGAGATATTTAATATGCATTTTTACACAGGAGGATAATGAAATTGAGGTTGGTAAGTAACTTAATTTGGTACATTTGACTAAATAATATCAGAGATCATCTAACACAATAGCTTTGTTCTTTCCAGAATGTTCTTGGTCTCTCCTTAAGCAATGATTACTCAAAATAGCAATATTTTGGAATTATGGGAAGTGACAATTAGTTGTAAATATAGTACAAATTGAAAAAAAAGGACTTAAAAAAAAAACTTTGGGTTAGGAAGTTGAAAATGTATAGAAGCTGTTGGCCAAATGTAAGGAAAATAGATTTATTGTTTAGTCACCATAACAATAATTACAGCAAAAGTCATGGTATCTACTGAATAAAATTAGAGCTTACAAAGAAAGCACATTTAGAAATAAGGTTTATTTAGGCAACAGAGGGTTGACAGACCTAAGACACACTCTAAGAGAATAGAGGCAAAGGAGAAACTCAAAGATAGTCAGCCTGAGGCAGAGGAGACATTTTGAGAAGCCATGGTTGCCATCATTAGAAGGAATTTTAGCATGAGATCTCTGGATGATCATCTACACAATTTATGTGAATTCTATTTCAGTAAGCCTATGGATGCACAGAAACAGTTTGTAAGGATTTTTTTTAACACAGAATATAAGATTTCAAGTGCGTGGCTTATCTCATTTCATTATACTTGCTGCCAGATTCACTTTATTTCTGCATAAAATGGTGACATCTTGGGTTATTGGGTTAGATTTTCTTTTGTAAATAACTCAAACAGTCTTCTCTGATAGGCAATTCAGATTATTACTTATGAGGGCCATCAAGCTGCAGATGCATTTAGCTACATCAAAAATAAAATACTCATTGCCTTACAATTCATGATATGTCCAGAAAGCTTACATATTTTAGTGGGCATAATATATTTTGTCACTGTAAGTCACTTTCACAACTCACTGTGAAAAAAGTTATTAGATGGATGCCAATATTTTCTGAAATTTGAATCTACCTGCATTCTCTTTGCTAGTTTCAGAGATTAAATCACACAAAGGATTGCTATCATGTATAGAAGAATAGAAGTGTATCCAGTGCTATCTACAGCTAAAATGAAACATGTCTATTTATTATCTCATAATCACACATGGCACCTAGATATGTTATACTTATCTATCATCATAGGGAAATTCATTTAACTTTAGGTCTTAAATATCATATGTCTGGGTAATAAAAGTCAGAGCGGGAGAGAAATTCCACCCTTATGTCAATGATCTGCTGCAGATTGTTTCAGCCCTATACAAAGGTGAAGAGTGTAACACAGCCCTGGTGAATTATCTGTTTAATTACTGTACTAGTTTCCTACTGGTGCTCTGACAAATTATCACAAATTTAGTGGTTTATAAGGCACACATACATTATTTTTCAATTCCAGAAGTTGTAAGTTTTAAATGAATCTTAGACTAAAAATCAACATATCAGCAAAGCTGTCTTCTTTCTTGAGACTGCAGCAAAGAATTCTTTTCCTTAACTTTTCTAGTTTTAGGGAGCTGCCTCCATCTCTTGGCTTCTGTCTTTTCCTTCAGATCAGTTGGATCCCTTCTACCTCTGTTTCTGTCCTCACCTCTCCTCTGGTCTCCCTCTTATGAGTACACTGAGTTCACTCAGATAATCCAGGATGATGCCAGTATCTCAAGATCCTTAATTTAATTACATCCATGTGTCCTTTTTTGTCATGTAAAATAACATGATCCCTAGAGATTCAGATGTGGATATTTTCAGAGGCCACTATGCTATCTACCACACAAAGGGACTTGCTTATTAATTCTTTCATGGGTATTTTTATATGTCCATCAAAATGCTTTTGAATACTTCCTATAAGTAGTTTCCAGTTAAAACTGATAGGAAGAGTCTGATAGATAATTCAGTGATTTTAATGGACTGTGATTAATAAGCAAACCATGATGGAGGAGCAGATTGGAGGAGATCTCAAACTAGTCCATGAGACTCAAGAAAGGTTTTCTGGAGGAGGCACAGTGAAGAGTATAGAGGAGAGAGTGGCAGCTTGCCCTCATCATGGACATCATTTCAGTAATTCTGTTAACAGTTAAGCCGCAAATGGTGTGAGAAAGAGGAAAGAGAAACACATGAATTTCACTACCTGCAGCTCCTGTGTCCAGCTGCTGTGGACCTCACCTGAACTGAGAGTCTGTTGATTCCATTCTATTTAATTCCATTTCCTTCATATTATCACCAATATAGAATACACTTGAAATTTAGAGGATCATCATTATAATTACCCCCATGATACCCAATCATATCTATTTTTCCTGTATTTTTTGACAAATCCACAACAAATTTATATTTTTGATATCTCTTTACATGCCTCTCTGCAGCTGAGACAGGAAAAACACACACATATACCACGTAGTCTCATTTTAAATTCATTATCGTCAATCTTCAGAGGGCTCATCATGCTACCTAGGAATCCTGATATAGTCTGCTAATCCAGATACTCACCCTTCCAGCCAATTTCTTCACGTTTCTGGCTGTCTTCTAAAATTGCCACCAACTTCTTGTTTGTTGATATCTGCTATTTATCTCATTGTGAAAATAAAATGGTTGAAAAAGAACTTTTACTGTCTTCCCTTATCATATCATTCTACCTATACATACTCATCCATTTATTTGCCCATCTATTCATACATCCCCATGCCCCCCAAATTCAGGAATCATAATCTCTTCTTTGCTTTCTTTTATTACTGGTAAACAGTACTTCAACATAATCTTCCCATTTAGATACCAATTTCTACATGTTCTTCACCTCCTACTGGACAACATTTCAGTAATCCTGTTTTTTTCTGACATTGGAAAAATTTCTTTCTCTCTAATATATAAGCATATTGTTATTTCTTTATCTTAAAAAGAAACACTTTATCTTGGTTTAATATTGCACTACAGTTGCTAACTCATATATCTGCTTTCCTTTATGGTAATAATCCTCAAAAGAATACACATACTCTTCTCGTCTCCAAATCTCTGGTGTACCTTTTAAATAGGGTTTTATTTTCTGTTTAAAGTAGAGTGAAACTACTTATGAAAAAAACACAATTACTCGTGGTTCACACTAATAAATAACTATGTTCTAAACTCTATAAAAAAACACTTTACAAGACTATTTACTGGCTACTCTGATCCTCATAACAATATAGAAGGTACCTAGGTAGTAAGAAGCTGAGATGGGATTAAAATCCAGATAGAATTTTCTGAAGTCCATACCTTTCAACACTATATTATATTACCTCTCTGACTCACTAACAGCTACTATACTCCTACACTTCACTATTAATCAATGGTCCTCATCTTCTTTAACTAATTGGCAGCATTTAACAAATTCATTATTTCTTCCTTTGTTTAAAAAAGCCTTTTTCATTTGGGTCCTAAACTTCATATTTCTCTGCATTTTCTCCTATTTCTTTGCTTATGGTTCTCAAGTGTAACAGGGCAGTGAAGCAGATAAAAAATATGTGGTTTCTTGCCCTGAAGGCTGTGATATTTAGTTATGCAAGAAGAACACTGGTGATCAAGTTTCTACAATGTTTTAAGAGACATAAATTCAAAATGGCACATCATTTAGAACCAGAAGCTTCTAACTGCCTATGGAATTGCCTTCATTTTCAAGAGGGGCAGTGCTTAGGCTACATTTTGTAATATAAAAAGGAAAGTGCCAGAATGAGAAAGTATGTACAAGTGTTCTACAAATAAACAAATACTACAAATAAAAAAGGACTGAAAGAACAAGTGAGAATAGAAACCTATGGATGCTTGAGAAGAAATATAAGAAACTCAATGTGGTTATTATTGTCCTTCTTCCACATCTCTATTTGATTTCTGATCCATATACTTTAAATTTAGGACAAATACAAACAAAAATACTCATAGGCAATAGAAGCAGTTTGAATCACTTTCTAACCTCATGCAGATTAGAATCATTTAGAGGATTTTTAATACCTGTTTCTTTAGAACCTGCACTCTTAGTGATTCTGATGTAATTTTTCTGAGATGTGACCTGAGCACTGACATTAATAAAAGCTCTCCAGGTGAGTTCACTGTGTAACCAATGTTGAGAACCACTGGAATAGAATATAAGCAATGTGGAGGAAAGATGATCCAGAAACCGCATCTGGACACAAGGTCAGAGCTAGACTGTAAGGCCTTTTTAGGTGTGCTGAAGAAGTTGGATTTTATCCTTATGAACAAAGTAAAGTCAGAGTTGGTTCCATGTGAGTTTGCCATGTGATCAAATCAGTGTTGATTCATTTTTTTTTTTTTTGAGGATTGTTGATTCCTAAGTATTTTATTTTTTCTGAGGTTATTGTAAATTGGATAATTTTTCTCATTCCCCTCAGAGAATTTGTCACTGATATACAGAAATGCCTTTGATTTATGGGTGTTGATTTTATAACCTGCTACTTTGCTGAATTCATTTACTAGTTCTAGAAGTTTTCTGGTGGAGCTTTTTGGGTTTTCTAGGTATAAAATCATATTGTCAGCAAATAGTGATAATTTAAGTTTTTTTTTTCCTATAAGTATCCCTTTAATTTCTTTCATCTAATTGCTCTGGCCAGTGTTTCAAGGATTATGTTAAATAGAAGTGGTGAAAGAGGGCATCCCTGTCTTGTTCCAGTTTTTAGAGGGAATGCCTTCAATTTTTCTCCATTTAGAATGATGTTGGCCTGGGGCTCAGCCTTTACAATGTTGAGGTATGTTCCCGTTATCCCTAGTTTTTCTAGTGTTTTGAACATGATGGGGTGCTGTATTTTGTCAAATGCCTTTTCTGCATCTATTGAGATGATAATTTGATTCTTATCTTGGATTCTATTGATGTGATGAATTAAGTCTATTGATTTTCTTATGTTGAGCCAAACCTGCATACCTGGGATGAATCCCATTGATTATGGTGCAGGATCTTTTTGATATGTTTTTGTATTTGATTTGCCAGATTTTATTGAGAATGTTTGGGTCTATGTTCATTAGAGATATTGGTCTGCAGTTTTCTTTCTTTGAAGTGTCTTTGTCTGGTTTTGGAATCAGGGTGATATTGGCTTCATAGAATGAATTTGGAAGTACTGCCTCTTTTTCTATTTCCTGAAATAAATTGAAGAGTATTGGTATTAGTTCTTCTTTAAAGGTCTTATAGAACTCAGCTGTTTACCTGTTTGGACCTGGGCTTTTCTTGGTAGTCTTCTGATGGCATCTTCTATTTCATCACTTGATATTGGTCTGTTTAAATTGTGTATATCTTCCTGATTCAATCTGGGCAAGTCGTATGACTTAAGAATTCGTCGATGCCTTCAATATCTTCTATTTTATTGGAGTATAAGTTTTCAAAATAATTTCTAATTATCCTCCGTATTTCGGTAGTGTCTGTTGTAATATTACCTTTTTCATCACATATGCTGGTAATTTGAATTCTCTCTCTCCTCTTCATTAGTGTAGCTAAGGGTCTGTCAATTTTATTTATTTTTTTCAAAGAACTAACTTTTTGTTTTGTCATTTTTTTCAATTGTTTCTTTTGTTTCAATTTCATTGATTTCAGCTCTAATTTTAATTATTTTTTGCCATCTACTGCTTTTGCTGTTGATTTGTTCTTTTTCTAGGGCTTTGATATATAAAGTGAGGTTATTTATTTGTGACTTTTTAGTCTTTTAAGGAATGAACTCTGTGCAATGAACTTTCCTTTTAAAACTGCTTTCATAGTGTCCCAGAGATTTTGATGTTTTATCTATGTTCTCATTTACCTTTAAGAATTTTTTAATATCCTCTTTGATGTCTTCTACAACCCATTGTTTATTCAGTAGCATATTGTTTAGTGTCCAGGTGTTGGAGTAGTAATTTTTTTTTATTTTGTCATTGATTTCCAATTTTATTCCATTATTATCTGATAAAATGCATTGTAGTATCTCTACATTTTTGTATTTGCTAAGAGTTGCTTTGTGGCATAGTATATGCTCTATTTTAGAGAAGGATCCATGTACTGCTGAGAAGAAAATGTATCTGCTTGATGCAGGTTGAAATATTCTATATATGTCAGTTAAGTCTAAATTATTGATTGTATTATTGAGTTCTATAGTTTCTTGATTAAACTTTTGTTTTGAAGCTCTATCCAGTGGTGAGAGAGGTGTGTTAAATTCACCCAAGATTATTGGTGATCAATTTGACTCTTGAACTTGAGAAGAATTTATTTGATGGACACAGCTGTGCCATTGTTTAGAGTATATATATTTATGATTGCTATGTCTTGTTGGTGTATGGTCCCCTTGAGCAGTATGTAATGTTTATATTGTCTCTACATTTTAGTTACTAGATTTACCCATACATCATTATTTTAAGCATTTAGTCTCAATGTACAGAAATGTTGGATTCAATTATTATCTAAAATATAATTAGCATTTTTGTAAAAAGGTTTACAGTTTCTGACAGTGGACAATTAACTGGGGGTGGATCGTAGGACAATATGCTGAGGAGGTAGGATGTGAGGACATAGAGTTAATATATCTTAGGAAGTGTGAAGGAGAAATCTAAAGAAGAGGGTTAGTAGCAAGAGAATAGATAGGAAGTAATTTAGGGTAGGCGAGTACATGGGATGACAGTAGAGTACATAAAACAAACACAAATATGTATTTAGAAAAATACAGATGTTAAAATAGTAAAATTTGGAGGGGGGAAAGAAAAATGAAAGAATAAAAAGGAAAACAAAGCACCTATACAACTCTATATTAGATTATTCAGATGACTCAGTCCTCAAAGTCCTATTTCATGCAAAGTTATTGGTTTCACATATGTTGGGGATGTGAGGGCCAGAGGATAGAGGGTTAGAAGAGGAAAAACAAACAAACAAACAAACAAACAAACAAACAAACTAAAACTCAAAGGAAGAAGCCAGGGTTGCAGCTAGCTTTAGAGATTCCTATATTTCCTTATTCTCTTGTCACCCAGTGTCTGTTGTAAGCTGGTGTCTCTGCCCTCCAGATGGTGGAGGTAACCAGGGTGGGAAGACTGGTCCTGGCGCAGGGCACTTGGATGCAAGGAGTGGCACCCACCAGTCCCTGCAAAAAGACTGCACCTCAGGGGTCTCTTTTGGGGACTGCTCCTATGACTTTAGCGCCTGGGACAATCAAGAGAGGGATTGCCTGAGATTTCCCAGTTCCTGGCCTCTCGGTTAGGCTCCAAACTTTAGCCCAGTCTCCCTCTCCCAGCAGTTCCCAATTGAGGAAACTCTCACTCTGGGAGCCCCGTGGGCAGCTCTCTGGTCACGCTGCACACCTGTGTTGGGCAGTTACTGTGTTGGCTTACTGCTGCTGAGGAGTGGGGGAGGTTGAAAACCTGGTACCTGGCCTCTGGAGATCCCACCTGGGAACTGCCCCCAGCTAATACGGCAAGAATGCTGAGTGAAGATGGCAGCGGCCTGCTTTCAGCACCAGGGTGCCTGGTGAGGTGGAGGGAGTTGGGCAATTGCATTGTGCTGTGGGTAGGCAGCAGCTGAGGGACTTGCATGGGAGCCAAGCTAAGTCTTGGTGATCTGCAGATGTGTTGATAGGTGGTTCTGCTAAGGCGCTCGCCTGAGTCTTGCGGGGACTGTAACTTCCGTCTTTGTGTCCTGCTGGAGCCGGCCGTCCTACTTGAATACTGAGGCCCAGAGCCTCGCGGCAAGGTCACAGTGATGGTGATTTCTGAGGAGAGCAACTGGAGAGGGGTCCTCTAACATTCTGACTAGGTGAGATCTGTGGGCGCTGAGGTGTGGGGCACAGTGCGGCTCACTCCCTCCTGGCCGCCATGTTTCTCTTCTTTTCCAGAATATGTTTTATTCTATTTTACTTTAAATTTGTAAATATATGAATAAATCTGGAAAAGAGTAGGGGAAGCTAAGGCAAACAACCTGAGTGGTTTGGAGACTTCACTGATGCAGTATTATCTTTGTGTTGGATGTATACCTGCTATTCAGTTCCTTTCAAAGTCATGCACAATTAAAGCTTGAAAATCATGATGAAATCCTACTGTTGCCAACCAACAGCATCTAGGGCTTTGTTACAAAGAGCAAAGGAGAAGATGTCAGGAGGTCCTCAGTATGGCCCAGGGAGCAGTGGAAGTCAAACAAGAAATGAAACACAAAAAAGGAAGGGTAGCATTTCAATTCAACAGCTAATAAGGTTCATTCCAGGATGGTCCCTTTAGTTTTTCTTAAACAGGACCAACATTCTCATTTCAAAGCCTTTACACTCTCTCTTCTTCTGAGAAAGTTTCCCATATGGTTTTGAATGATTTTCTCAATTCCCAGAAAGAAGAATGTTGTAGACACAGAATGAATTCTTCATGGCACGAATGAAGAGAGGAAGGCAGGAAAACACCTTAACAGGAAAGTTTCTCTCATGAAAGATTACTATTTCCTCTTCAAAGACCAAAAGGTCATGCTGAAGTGTGGATGTTACCAACATATCTCTCAATAGTGTGAAAATAGAAAATAAAATAGCAAGAGCAACCTAGAATAATATTTGTTCTGTAATAAAGGGATCAAAAGTAAAAGTTTTCTAAGTATTCAGAGCTTTTACTTCCTCAACCCACGGGCAGTTCCAATTTCATCACACAATTTCATTTTTTATTCAGAGGAAGTTTATTTATGAGAGGTGCTTGCTTGAACGTCCCTATGAAAGAGAGACTTTGTTAAGCAACAGAAAATGCAAAGTCTTTGAAACCAGAAAGCCTATCTATAGTAATCCAGTGAAATAGGATGATGTGAGTTCAATAAGTAATTGTTTAATTAATGTACTAAAGGGATTTCTGGAACCATCTATGTGCTAGTCACAGAAGTAGACCCTGGTCATGAAGAAGTAAATATAATAGAAGGGTTACTGTTTTAATAGAGTCTTAAATTTGCATAAAAGCAGACAACTATTTAAAAAAATTATAATGAAATTAATATGTAATAAATATTAACATATATACATAATACATACACTAATGTATAATTCATACATGTTATTGTTATATAGTTTATGTGTTAAAAATAATAGAAGAAAGCAAAGATAATCCAAATTTTCTGGATATAAATGACTGTAATTATTAAAGAGTTCTTATATATTTAGTTCCTGAGGATAGTAATCAAATAAATCCAATTGTCCCAAACTTTATATCTTTTCAGTTCGAAGTAGAAATGAACCCACGACCAGACAGAGATGAAAATAGAAGTAGAAATAGACCCACGACCAGACAGAAATGAAAATAGAAGTAGAAATAGACCCACGACCAGACCGAGATGAAAATAATGTTTACTTCCAATAGAGCTGGATTGGGTGATAGAGTTTGGGATTGAAATTGAGGTAGGAACCAGGGTTCCCCTTTCTTTTCCAAGTCCATTCCCTGTGGGAAAAAGGAGGTTAGATTAATTCTGCTGGTCCTGGAAGTATAGAATTTTTTTCTAGTCTCTCTAATTCTACAATTGGGCACATCACTCTTGCTGTGGTGAGGAGTCTATGAAAGAGAAAAAACAGTCAGAGCTACTTGTCCAATACTTTAAAGAAGGCAGAGATCTCCTGTTTAAGAAATAGAGATTCATCTAGAAAAAGATGAGATGAAATAGATGACTCTTTTACACTACATGTCATTTTGGCTTCAAATCAGTTGTAAGATTTTTAAGTATGAGTTTACCTTCTCCCACAGAAGAAATCCTCCTACTAATGAATAAAGACACGTTCATTAATTATGTTATACCACATTTATATTATGGTAAATACTTATTAACTAATCTGATATTTTTACTAGTGGAAATTCCTCATGTTACTTTACATTAACTCATGAATTTTATTTCCTATCTTCTCATGCTTTATCTAAATTTAATGTGTTTTATTTTAGTTACATCTACAAAGCCTCCTTTTCTCTATCAGATGACGCATTCAAGTTCAAATTGCCACAATTTACTCTGGTAAGTTTCTTAATCACCATATATCAAAACAGGTAAGAAATTTTACTGGGCTTATACCTAGGCTCAACCTACTTTTAGCCTTGGGACCAACCAAAGTCAAAGCTGTCAAGGTAAAACCGTCAGCTTGTTCATCTTCTCTTTTCTATGTGTACATTATTTTATTTTCACAATTATTCTCCCTACTTCTCTCCAGTCTGGTTCCTAAGATAGTTTTACAGCATTTATGTTTACAAGGATATACTAGATCTACTTATCTGAAAAAGATACCGCAATCTGGATCTTTCTTTTTATTTTTCTATTTTTACATTTTTGACTTCTTCCTTTAATTTCTATTCTTTGGGATATAATGTGATAAGTTTTTGTAAGGCAATAACATTTTCCTGATCCAAGAAAATAAATATATACTTAATGAGGTACACCAACAAATTAAATAGTGAGGATGCTTATTAGATTTTAAGTAAAAAGACAAAAGTCAGTGAGGAAGATATACTAGACCAGGGGTCCTTTGAATGCTCCTTAAACATGACCATTGGTGACTGGCTATTTTACCCATCTTGAGGAGAAGGCAAAAGTCAGTCTCTTCTTTCTATAGTAGAAATTATATTTATTTCTCTGTAATGTGTAGTATTTCTAATTCTCCAGGAGTGCCTAGTATCTCTGTAGCTCCAGGGTTCTCTCCACTTAAATAGCTTGCTGAGTGTAGTTTGAAATGGGCTTCATGAGGCTATTTTGCACACTAGTTAAGAATTAAAGCTCTTCTGTTCCACAAATCTAAATGTGGTGGTACCAGGATTATGTAAATAACTTTAAATTATTATGTAAATTACTCAAGCAAGCATATCAAGTTTTCTCAGGTTCAATTTCCTTGTTTGAGAAACAAATAATAGCATCTTCATGCTTAAATAGAGCAGAGTTTGACAGAGAAAATATACACAAAATCTACTAGCTGCCTAACCTAACCAATACAAAGATAATTCTGCACCAAACCACTCAGGTTGTTTGCCTTAGCTTCCTCTACTCTTTTCCAGATTTATTCAAATATTTACAAATTTAAAGTAAAATAGAATAAAGATCACTTCTACCTAAAGTATTGTTCATCCCTTGAGTATAAGTTTAAGTTTCTCTTATCTTGGGACAAAGTTAGATCCTTCTTTCATAGATTCTCATTGTGCTCATCTTCTCTTATGGTTCATCTTACTACACTGAAATAGCAACATTCATGATACATAACTTTTGAAAAAGTTTTTATTTTCCTCTGTCTTTTTTTTTTTTTTTTTCATACCAGGGATTTAACTCAGGGGCACTCAACCACTGAGCCACATATCCAGCCCTATTTTGTATGTTATTTAGAGACAGGGTCTCCCTGAGTTGTTTAGTGCCTTGCTGTTGCTGAGGATGGCTTTGAACTTGTGATCCTCCTGCCTGCAGCCTCCTAGCCACTGAGATTACAGGCGCCCAGTCTCTGTCCTTTTATATCTGCCCAGAGTGTGAATTGTTCATTTGACATGGGGATAAATTTTAGGATAAATTCCTTGGACTCTTTTGGTCAGTTTTGAATGGTAAATCTGTTTAGTGACTTCTTGTTACCACATCTTCAGTTTAGTAATTAATTTATCTATTGTATGAAAGTATTGATAGTAAAAGATATCAAATTTCATTTGGAGTTAAGACTCCATTTCCCTTGTTCAGGGCCCAGGAGAAGGAGGGAAACAGTCAGTTTTTTCTTTCTTTCTCTAGATAGAGTTTCTGCCATTACCCAACAAATTTATTTACCATAAGATCTTTTCTTTTTCCAACTTCTGATCTGCAGGATTGGAGAAGAGATAGGATGGAAAAAGCCAAGCTGGTTTGGGTCTACTCTTGTAAATGTTAACTCCTACCTTTTTTGACCCTTCCTTTCTTTAGTTCTCTCTTCTGTTACTACCTGCCTGCCACCCTTCCTCCTTCCCTGCTTTCCTGCCTTCTTTCCTCTTTCTCTATTTCTCCCATCTGCTCCCTCAACATGTTATTGATTCTTCCATTTCAATTTGGATTGTGATTTCATTTGTGTTGGAAACTCAACCAAAAATGAGATCAAAGAGTTCCATCCAGCTTATTTATTTATTATTCACTAATTTACTTACTTATTCATTTATTATACTTCTTTCCAAATGATTTTGTTACTCAGTGAAAGCAGATGTGTCTTTCTACTTGCATATGCCAAACCAATGCCTAGTATCTATCAGATACTCAGATTATGAGTGTGTGAAAGAATTCAAGCAAGGGCATAAAGGTGCCCAGTGCTTAGGATATAGTCTTTGCAATCCTGAATGTGTCTTTCTGTTTGTGAAGTGGTTTGACACTGAAATGTAACACACATCCAGTTTTACCAGTCTGGTTTTGTGATGTGGTACCCAAACCTAGGTTCATCATCAAGTTGGGGTGCTGTGGTGGTGTTAATGACAGCTAAACTCCACACTGGATGGCAGCAAAATCAAAACTTCCTTTGGTTCTTTGTCCAAATCCACATATTTACATAATTTACATGTATAAAATAAGTCATATTTAAGAAGCATTTATAGAATAAAAGTGCTAAAATGTTCCAGTATTGGGCTGGGGTTAAGCTCAGTAGTAGATTCTCGCCTAGCATGTGTGAGGCACTGGGTTTGATCCTCAGCAACACATAAAAATAAAATAAAGGTATTGTGTCCATCTACTATAAAAAATATTTTTAAAATATGTTTCAGTATTAAATTTCTTCATTTCACCCAGGTACAGTTCTTCATATCTCAGCTTTTAGGCACTGTCCTGTAACACTTGAATAGTCTGTTATGATGTGTTCCCTATGGTACCCACAATGTGGCATTTTACCTATCACTTTGAAAGAAAAAAAGATTCCCAAATTAAAAATTAGGTTAAATTTAAAGTTTTGATTGACATTATGTAAATAGTATATTTATTCATTTTCTCGACACTGCTCACAGTACTGTTGTGAGGAGATTCATATGAGTTTCATGGATACAGTAGTTAGGATTCGTAGAAGGTCAAAGCTGGCCTGGTGGTAATTTGAGTCAAAGGGAATACATATATAACTTTCATGTCACGGCAGGAGTCAACGGCAAAGTCCAGAGCCCAGATCTCCTGACCATAAGTCCATTTGCACTTTATACTTTGAAGTATGTATTTATTTTATAATAGAATATTCCAGCAGCATGTTTCTGCTGCTTTTTAAAAGCTTCTTGAAGTCTATCACAGAATTCAATTTTATGTACCTACCCCATATCACAATATGATATATCCTGCATATTTGCCTCACAGCATTTTAAGTAAAAATAAATAGGTAAATAAATAAATCAATAAACAAATTAAATATATTCAGAAGTCTTTTCCCCTACCCGGTCTTATTCTTCAAGTACTCTTTCTCTCTTCAGAGGAATTTGATTTAATTCCTACATCTATAGGAACTATATGTGATTCAAGTTTTCATATAAATATCTTATTCTGTATTTCTTTGTTTCTTTCCTTCAAGGTTACCAAATGTAGATTTCACTCATATAAAACATGTTGAAATTTTTTGTATGAATTTTGAATTATGAAAGCCGTAATTATCTATTCTTATAACAGGAACAGTTTAAGTATATCTACTTTTGCTACAAGAAGCAGTACTATAACTAATATCTTCTTGCAGACAAATAAAAATTTCTTTAAGGGTAGACACATGTAAATGTCATAGCCATGTGACAAGATATATAGGTATTCTAATTTGTTAGATTTTGGTGAACTGACCTCTGAAATGATTAATTTACACTCATAGCAAGACACCTATTTCCTTGTTGCCTTGACAACGTTTGATATTTGAAAATTATTTAATTTTGTCTAACTAGGAGAAAAATGACATTTCATTGTTTCAATTTGTGTTTTTTCTGATTACTAATAATGTTAAAATCTCTATACACATTTATTAGTAATTACATATGTTAATATACTCTCACATCGTTTGCACAGTTATTTTCTATTGGGTTATTCTTATCTTTTATTAATGTAGGGATTATTTATACATTCTGAAAACTCATCCTTTGCTGACAATGGGCATTGCAAATATTCTCTACCAATCTTCTAGTCTTTGGGTTGTCTGTGTACTTAGTTTATTATTAATATTACGTGGTTAAATTTTAGCAATCCTTTGCCTCTTAACTGTGAACTTTAACAGTGTTTCTGTGTTTTTCTACCTTCTTATGATAGAGTTGCGTATTTTCTTGCCCCAGGTCAGCTATACTCTAGTAAAAACCATCAGCATAGGTTCTGGTTGACTAGTCTCAGACACTTAGGAAGAACAGAGTGTTCTGTCTGTTTTCAAAATGGCTCCTTCTTATACAGGAAGTATGAGGGGATACTTTTTCTTTGCTATTTACCATGAAAATTGGTTGAGCTCATGGAGGTCAAATTCACATAAACATGGGACTCGCATAAGACTGGGTCCCCATGGAGTTTTTGACTCTTGGGTTGTCCACATATAGCCTCTAGCAATTCCTCAAGTACAGTTCAGCTTGTCCTACCCTGGCACTTGCTCTTACAGAAGTTTCTACTCCAGTAACTTGAAATTTTTTTTTCATACATCTGTCTTTAATTTGAGGAGCAGTGGTTTGTTCTGTGACCTCATGCTATGGTTTTACTATGTCCTCCAAAGTTCAGGAGTTGGAACCATAATTCCTCATTGCAGTGGTGTTGCGATGCAAGGAATAGAAGCAAATTGTTTGGGTCATGGGATTGGAATCCTCATGAATAAATGAATGCTTTCTCAAGTGAGTGAGTGCTTAGTTCTCAGGGAACTGGATCAGTTTCACAAGAATAGGTTGTTAGAAATAGCAAGTCTTTTCCTTGGGTTCTTTTACTTCTGATTAGATCTGTTTGTCTTTCCCTTTTCCATCATGAGTTGAAGCAGCAGGAGTCTGTTGACAGATGAGGACCCAATCTTGGATTTCTAGTCTCCAGAACCATGAACCAAAAAGTAAATCTCTTTTCTTTAAAATTTATCTAGTCACCTGTATTCTATAATAGCAACAGAAAATGGACTAAAATCTTTACTTCCTTGGGGACTCTAAGAAGAATCATTGTTTTCTTCAGTCTTCTCGTGTTTATACATGTTTTTAGGACAGACTGATGACTTACAATTTCCTTATATGGAGAACTGGAAGCCCATTAATTTGGTCATTAATTTACAATGCAAGTTTTCATGGTTTTTTTCTTCTTCTTTTTTTTTTTTTTTTTTTTTTTTGTGGTACCGAGGATTGAACCCAGGGCCTTGTGCATGAGAGGCAAGAACTCTACCAACTGAACTATATCCCCAGCCCCCATTTGTAACTGTTTTGATAAGTCTTATTTGATCCTGCTGTCTAAAAGACAGTGTCTATGCTTGGTGAAATGATTTAATATTTTTCCCATTTGATGTCTTTCAGTCTGCATTTTATTTTTGTATGTGGTTTGAGGTAAGAATATAATGCATACATAATATGCATATATATTTAATATAGGGATTTAAATACTTATAATATTGACATACTTTTTTTACTCAGTGATTTTAATATCACTT
Source organism: Callospermophilus lateralis (assembly GCF_048772815.1). NCBI lineage: Eukaryota > Metazoa > Chordata > Mammalia > Rodentia > Sciuridae > Callospermophilus > Callospermophilus lateralis. The sequence continues at coordinate 84,846,198 of NC_135317.1, forward strand.
CTGTCATATATTAACATACATTTTTATCAGATTTCTGTTATTTTTTCTATTTCTACCAAATTTAGAAATAATTCTCATAGAATGACTTCTCACAAATTTATTCTTTATAATTTTCTAGGCATCATATGCTTCTTATTTTTCTATATGAAATTTTTCATCAATTTAGCAAGATCTCTGAAAAATGCTATCTGAGTTTTTTGTTGAAATCACATGGAACTTATTATTTTATCCATAGGCTGGGACAAAATAAGTGGTTTTGGATTCCACATATTTATAATCATATTATAGTTACTTTTTTTTTCTTTGAAATAATATGTAGGTTACTTTGAACAAAGTATTATATTTTACCCAAACTTGTCTGTCATTAGTATACAGTTGATCTCTAGTTTTTTTTTTTCCTCAAATGACTAATCACATCCCATAAGGGACATTTTATCATCTTACCTTGTGAAGGGAATTCCAATTTTTGAATTTGTGTCAAAGCATCACTGACAATAGATTTTATTCACTTTGGTTTATTGGTCTCTAAGTAATCTTGCTGCTATAGCTGGTATCTTTAATGATTTTCTATTGTCAACACAGTCATTTTCTTTATGGAGTTATCCCTTTCTCCTTTAACACTGTGTGTACAAAACACTTTGGTTAAAAAGAGTTTCTCAATTTCAGTCTTATATTTCAATGTAAAATTATTGGACAGCTATATAATAACCTACAATCAAGTATTCAAGGACTTAAGAAACATTTATGATCAATTTAGGATAATCCTAAGTAGATTATTGAGTTTCTTTTTACATGAAACCACAGGATTCAAAGACAATATTAAATAAGTATGTATGAGCTATCTTATATTAGAAAAATTATACTAACAATGGTTTAAAGGTTAATACTAAGCACAGATATTAGTAATCTATTGATGCTTGTCAAATTAAAGAATAGTGGCTTAAAACAACAATAAATATCTATTACCTTACATTGTTTCTGTAGATTACAATTAGGATTCCAAGGATGGTTTCCCTGGGCACTTCAGGTTCAGAGTGTTTCACACCCTGTCCATAAAAATGTAGGCTGCATGTATGTAAGAAATAAAAAAAAAAAAATGTAGGCTGCAGCTGCAGCCAACCAGAAACTTAGTGGGAACTAGGTGCAGTGGCTCACTCACATGGCTGATGGCCAAAGGCCCTAGCTCCCCACCAGCTGCTGAAAAGGCCTCATTGCTTCACTATGTGGGCCACTCCATAAGTCTGTATATGTCCCTTTGGCCTAGCAACAGGTTTTCCCAGAGGGATTTATTTAATAATATGCAAAGACAGAAACATAATGTCATTTATGACCTATCCTCAGAAGTAACACTGGTTATTTCTGCAATTTGCTGTTTCTTATACAGGTCAGATCTATTGATATGAATGGGGATGACAAGGGGGCATGAATGTCAAGAGATAATTATCATTGGGAACAATTTCGATGGCTGGCTAACACACATAAACTAAGAGTCATTTTAAAGTTCTTACAAAAAATTGTCAAATAGTTAAAAGAATATATCTGTCAATCAATAATATCATTGTATGGCACCAACAATTCTTTGGGGGAAAAATGAATTCAGTTTTTTCAGGCTATTTATGATATAATTGAAGCTCAACAATTTAAGAGATCTGGTTTTAAAATTTTAATTGGTTTTCTTAATTTAGTGTTAGCACAGTCTCAAATTTCTTAACTAGTAGTCAGCATAAATGTTCTAAAAATAGCTGCGTGGAATGTGAACTCCAAAAAGTAGTTTTTCTCTTCAGCCCAATCCAGGCTTTCTTTTACAAGTGTAAAATCAAGTTTTCATTTTATTAATTTAAATAATGCAATATTGTCTCTAAAGCATTATTTTAAATGTTTATTTCAAATGCTTTATTTGCCAGGGTTCTTAAAAAATAGAACTAATAGTATATATTTATATAAAAGGAGATTATTGTGGGAATTGGCTTACAAGATTGTGGAGGCCAAGATGTCCGAAGATGTCTGCCTGAGAGCAACAGAAACAGAAAAGCTGTTGTGTAATTCAGTTTGTGTCTAAAGACTTGAGAATCAGGGGAACCTACAGGGCAACTTATTTTGAGGCTGGAGGTCTGAGAAACAAAGAAGCTACTGCTTTAAGTCTTGGACCCTGAGGGCCCAAGAATCAGAATCCGAAAGTTGGAGAACAAGAGATAATGAATGTCCCAATCCAAGGGGAGAGAGTAAATGTACACTTCCTGCCCTTTTTTAAAAATTTAGGGTTCCAAAGAACTAGATGGTGTCCTACCACTTTTGTGAGGGTAGATCTTCACTCAGTCTTCCTGATTCAAATGCTACTCTCTTCTGGAAACTCCCTCACAGACAGCCAGAAATATTTTGCCAACATTCTGGCTTCCCTTCACCCAATCAAGTTAACACATAAAATTGACCATCATAAATGATTTTTTTGCAGGGAACTAATCTTAATCCACATAAATTTTTAGTTTTCTATGCACCTATAGAGCCTTATAGACTAATTAAAAAAGAGTACAAACTATTCAGCTTATATAAATAAAATCTTCTATTGTAGTTTTCTTTAAAAATGAAGAAATCTGAATTAATGATATATATGAGATTTAAAATGTTGTTAGGAAAAATGATTACTAAAAAATTAAGAGTTAATAAATATGTGTTTTAATTTTATCCAGTCATTTCTGTTGGTCAGTTTTCTCACAACAAGAATTAATAACTTTTGCTCTGAGTGATTTAGTTCTTTAAAATATAAATTTAGCTTACTATATCATTATCCTTTGTAATGATTTACTTATTCTAGGCCTTTGATTGTTTGTTGTTGTTGCTGTCTTCTGCTTTCCTTGAGCAAAATTTCTTTGACATTCAGACTGATTTTTGTCTGTAAAGCCTTAAGCTCCTGTGAAATGATAGTGCTCAAAATACTTAAATGTGTATGCATTTTCCTTTGTAGTTTTACTAATGGCTTTATTACACATAGATATTTGTATTTTACTTCAATTTCAGTGAATGGAAATATGATTTAAAGTAAAAAGAGATGCTTATTTGAGCTTGATGAAAATTGTCTTTTAAAAAACTATTTGCATTTAAGATTGAGAATGGATTTACAAGCATTGGTGCCAAAGAGGCCCGGCATAACATGGGCGTCCTAGAAAACTGTGTGTATGAATATTTGGCTCACAGAAAAAGTAGCAGGTAAAGGAAAAACCTGGGCTGGAAAAAATGTTGATTGATGACAGATTTGTTGATTCCTTTCTCCTGTAATGAAGCAGGAAGCTCAGCTGGAGTTGTAAGCCAGATATTAATGAATTTTTCACTTACGAAGGCCAATAAAGTTTTATTGCTATAATCAGTAATGTTTCTAGCTGCTGTAAGACATCAGTCACTTTATTCAAATATCAGGTTACTACAAGTGAAGTAGCATTGCCAACAAAACAAAATTAAAATAAATTCAAAGATGATGCAATTTTTTTTTAAAGTTCACATCAAAGTTAAAGGACAATTAAAAAAATTATACTCCAGGACAGTCTGTGTATTAAATGCAACATGCACACACATATTTATTTCTTGTCTGTACTCCACATCAAACACATACATTCATACACACATACACACATAAAATTACATAAGGGAAGGTTTTCTGGGTCAGGTATTCAGGTATTCAACATTTGTGATACTGATTTTGGGACTCTCCAATTCAGATATGCTTTTCCAGCAGTCTCCTGTAATCCCAGAGACAGAGGCAGAGGCAGCAGGATTATGAGTTCAAACATAGCCTTAGCAACTCAGTGAGGCCCTCCATCTCATTCCACCATCTTTTTTACCCCCTTGCTCCCTCCCTTCCCTTTGCCCTATTTAGAGTTTGTCTAATCTTCCTATGTTCCCCATCCCAACCTCACTGTGAATCAGCTTCCTTATATCAGAGAAAACATTCAACATTTGTTTTTTGGGGGGATTGGCTAACTTCACTTAGCATTATATTCTCCAACTCCCTCCATTTCTGTAAATACCATGATTTTATTCTCTTTTATTGCTGAGTAATATTTCATTGTTTTTACACACTACATTTTCTTTATCCATTCATCTACTGAAGGGCATCTAGGTTGGTCCCACAGTTTAGCTTTTGTGCATTGGGCTGCAATAATCATTGATATGGCTGTGTCCCTATAGTATGCTATTTTTAAGTCCTTTGGGTATAGACGGGGGAATGGGATAGCTGGGTCAAAAGGTGGTCCCAGTCCAAGTTTTCCAAAGGATCTCCATACTGCTTTCCATATTGGCTGCACCAATTTGCAGTCCCACCAGCAGTGTATGAGTGTGCCTTTCCCCCCACATCCTCACCAACACTTACTGTTGTTTGTGTTCTTAATAGCTGCCATTCTGACTGGAGTGAGATGAAATCTTAGAGTAGTTTTGATTTGCATTTCTCTAATTGGTAGAGATACTGAACATTTTTTATTGATCGATTGTGTATCACCTTAGTGTCTGTTCAGTTCCTTGGCCCTTGATTGGATTATTTGTTTTTTTGGTATGTAGCTTTCTGAGTTCTTTATATACTCTAGATATTAGTGCTCTATCTGATGTGCAAGTTGTAAAAATTTGCTCCCAAGCTGTAGGCTCTCTGTATTCACCTCACTGATTGTTTCTTTTGCTGAGAAGCTTTTTAGTTTGAATTCACCCACTTATCAATTCTTGATTTTAATTCTTGCACTATAGGTGTCTTACTGAGGAAGTTTTTCTTGCTACTGAGAAAGTGCCTTCTTATAACAGCATTTGATTGAACTTGTAGTTTGTTAAATAGTTCATGCATGCAGTTCATTCATGCAGCTCCTTAGACACTCCAACTTAAAGGTTTGATGCCTTTCATGGGACATTTTCTCCAAACTCAAACACACCAGCACAAGATGAGCAGCTGCTCCCTGGAGGTTTGCATTTTGGCTCCCCAGGGCTTCTTCCCTGATCCTCTAAGATTAATAGCTGCAGCCTCTTTCATTTGTTCAGATCTAGTGTGGGAGGTGCTTCTTGCAATGCTCCCTTCATGATAACTTTTCATTTTGCCTTTTTAATTACTAAGTTAATAACTATTAACATTTTTTAAAGAAATATTAAATTTTCTCTGTTAAAATAAGAAATGTAATGTATCTCTCCTAACTGAACTCTGACTCATTTAGATAATATTCAGAAAATTCATAAGCATAATAGTTCAATAGGAGCAAAGAACATGAAGTTCTATAATTGAATATATATAAGGTGAAACTTTTCTTTAAGCTTTATTGTTATTTGAGGGATTCTAGCTATAATGATAGCAATAGAAATGATTTTCTCAGTGGGAGTGGCCTTCATTAGTTCCCAAGTGTTCCTGGGAAACCAAATATACAAAATTAAGTTTATATTTCCTGCTGGTATTGTCAAACCTCCAACTTCCAAGTGAGGCCTCAGTTTATGAGGCCTCAAGTGCAAATTCATGTAGAATTTTACTTTCACTGGCCAACTTATGTTGGATTTTATCTGAACATTTGAGGCTGATTAATCTCACATTATTCACCATCTTGTCTTCTTTACTGTTGGACCATTACCCTATATTTTACTCTTTGAAATCTTTAGGTTGTAAATTCTACAAAGTTTATTATGTGTTAAGCAATATGCATCCTTAATCGGTTCACAGGATATTCTTTGTACCTTCTTGTTTTCATTACTCGATGCTACTTTATAGTCATTGTCTACACTGAAGGTGTTTGACATCTCAATCCAGTGCTTTCCTGTTTCCTCAATTGTGGATCAGGCAACTTCCTATGTGTTCCTAAACACTATTATGTGCAACTGTGTACACTGTATACCCAGGAGTCTCAGCAGTTTCACATTCTTCTGGTTTCTGAAAGATACTTCAAGACAACTTGATACATGTAAAACTCACATACTGCAAGCAAACACTGTCTGGTTTTCATGATCATCCACTGATGTGTTTTCATGCCTTACCCTCAGATCTTTCTGATCTTGCCTGCATTGTCACTTCCACCAGTTCAATGTTATCCCAATTCATCCCCCAGTTTTATTGAATCAGTGTTTCCTTCCTGTTACCAAGATGTTTATAATCCCTTAGGGTGTATTTACTGTAGACTCCAGGCTGTTAACCTTTTGTTCCTAGCTCCAGCCTGAGATCTACGAAAACCCACTTTCATATTGAATCTGGAACTCTAGTTTCAAGACTTATATTTAAAATAAAAGTATATTTTTACTTGAATTCCTTACAGGTGTGTTTCTGGACTTTGAGCTTTAACAAATTGAATTTCATTTTTAATGAATGTTCTCCCTCATTATGTTTTGATTAACTGTCAAGGTGTATCTTCAGCAACATTTCCTGTTTTCTCAAATTTGGACTGTGTAACTTCCCATGGGATCTAATATGCTGTTTACCTACACCTATTGTATGGTTTACTATTCTGTTTTATCTATCTTTTTATAATACTATAATTCCTTAAAAATTCCAGTAGTCATAGGACAATAAAAAATCTGATTATATTGATTTAAAAAATCCAAAAAAAATGAATGAGCAAATAAAGTATAAAAATTGGGCTAAATCAAATGCATATCCAAGAATTAGGAAATCAGGTTGAATACCCTCACAAAAGTTCTCAGAGATCTGAGAACACTACACATAGCTGTTGTTTTTTTTCTCCCGTACTGGAAATTGAACCCAGGGCTCCTCTACCTCTGAGCTACATCCTCAACCCTTTTTTATTACTTTTTAATTGTTAGTCAGAGTTTAACTAAGTTTATTAGGACCTTGAGGAGTTGTTGAGACTGACCCTGAACTTGAGATCCTCCTGCCTCAGTCTCCTGAGTCACTGGGCTTATAGGTGTGTGTCATCACACATGGACTACACAGATTTTTGTTTGTAATAATGTAAGTTCAATCACTGTTATTAGATTAAAAAATGCAAGCAATAATCAAAGGCTATGAACAGAAGCATTGTTGGTTTTCAAACACATAAAAGATGTTCTGTGACATTTATTTATTAAAGCCTAATTGAAACATCACTTTTCCCTGTTGTATTTGCAGAGTTAAGAAAGTTATATTAAATGATGTGGCCCAAGAATGTGAGATATGAGCATGCTCACAGGTTTCTGCTAGTAGTATAAAAAATGACAACTTTTATAATAAAACTTTTGTAATACCTGTAAAAATCATAACTATATATACTCATTTTGCTAAGTTATTCAACTTTTAGAAATCTCTTCTATAAATATAGTCTTTTAGGTGATTAATATAGAAGACTACAGATTTTTACTAATATAGAAGACTATACTATATACTATACTATACTAATTTTTACTAATATAGAAGACTTACATTTTTTTCTTAAAAGGTGTCAGGGTCTGGAGGTATAGCTTAGTTGTAGAGTATATGTGTAGCACTTGGTAAACTTGGGTTCAACTGCCAGCACAAAAAATAAATAAATAAATAAATAAAATAAGGTAGCTTGGAATGAAATTAATGATGAACAATAGTAATCATAGATTATGATGCAGTTTTAAATAAAAAAGCTCTTTACAAACTCATTCAAAATGATCTACTTAACATTTAGTTCAATAAAACAAGAGGCAGAACAATGTGTAAATTACACCATCTATTGAGAATAGTTTGGTAATTAGTAAATTGATTTTGTGAGGACAACAATCCATCATACTTCCTGTGTTCATGCTGTTTACAAAATGTAATTCTCATCCCTCCCCAAAATGTAGTAGTTTATTTCCCTACTTCATGATGACCTGCATTGGCCAATAGAATGTGACAGATCAGCAAGTGTACCTCTTTTGTGGCCTGCCTCAAGGAGACTTGCATACTTCTGATACTTGGAATTCTCCCATTGTCATGTAAACAAGCCCAGACTCAGGCCCACCTGTGTCCAGCTGAGAATCTGCTGAACACTAGACAAGTGAATGAAAACCACTCCTGGCAGCCAGTCCTGGTCAAGCCACCAGCTGATCAATTATGTGAATGAGATCCCTGTGACATGAGCCTAGGGAGGAGGAGAACCAGAGCACCTGGTGTCCTGTAATCTTGTAATAACAAATGCAGATCGTTTTAAGTCACTAAGGTTCAAGATGCTTTGCTATGCATAATAGCTGATATTGGACAGAGGAGAGAACATAGGTTTTTTTTTTTTTTTTTTTCCCTTGTATTACTGTGACTCTGGAATTAATTGTGAATAATCGAATTTTCTTGATCTTATATTGTATATAATCTGATCTTTCATGCAGACAAAACATTTCATTTCCTTATTTAAAATTGAATTCATGAAATAATATGAACATTAAAAGATTATAAACCAATTATAATATTTGCCATGGTCATTAGTTGAGAGTAGAGAAAATAGTGAATTTTTTCATTAGTATTCTTAACTGTGAGCTGACTCAAATACTAATGTCTGAACTTGAAAAGCACAAACAAAAAATTCAGTCATGTTTGTTCTGATTCATACACATATAGGCTAATTTCTATAAGACATGTTCAAGGAATTTACTGGAAATGGTACCCTCAATACTTCTCAGGCATCCTGGATGTTCTGCTGATACCATTAGCATAAACTCTAACTATAGCAACACTTTTTATAATTTGTTTAAGTATGAAAAGAATACATATGAATATGTATTATTAAGGCTATTTAATTCTTCCTTTTATCTAGGAAAATTAATGTTTTGGAGTTGTAATTATCTAACATCTAAGCCCACAAGGATACTAATCTAATGAAACTGTCTTGGTGAAAAAAGGATGTAGACTTAATCTTCATTAATTCTTCTCTTATATCCTAATACTTGCTTGACAAACCAGTTCTGTCTTGTTCCCTTGGATCCACAGACCCTAGCACATTAACTGGAGATAGTGAGATATCAATATATATTTGATGAATATTTAGTGAAATAATAAAACATCTACTTTATTTATTGTCCAATATACCTAAAGCAGACAAATATTGCATATTTGCCTATATTATTTTTCCATGTCTGGAAGCTTCAATTCACTCCGCTTGACCTATCTAAGATCTGCCCTTAGAGACCCAAGACAACTTACATATCACTTTTTTGTCTTACTGAGCACTGATCATCACATTGAATTCTGCTACTTATTGTTTTTCCCAAGTAATTAGACTATTGTTCAAAAAAGATTGGTGTGGGGCTGGGCTTGTGGCTCAGTGGTAGAGCACTTGCCTAGCAAGTGTGAGGCACTGGGTTCCATTGTCAGCACCACACACAAAATACATAAATAAAATAAAGTTATATCCATATATGACTAAAAATATTTTTAAAAATTTAAAAGAAAAAATTTGTGCACATGTGCTGTTTTCTAGCTAGATTTTTTTAGCTCACTGAGACCAGATACACTGTCTCAATTGACTCTTTCTTACTTGGTCCAGTCTTATACAAGATGCCAAATCATATCACAGAATTTTCTGAAGAATTTTCCCCAAAATTTTTCTCAAAAAAGTCATACACATTTTTCCATTACTGTTGATCATCCGTGACATGCAGGTTAGTTTAACCATGGAACGCTGTGAGTGCCGATATCAAGACACTTTCAAGACAGAACTTTTGTTTCCAGATAAAACGACAAACCATTATGTGTATCTTATCTTTGCCTGGTTTAGTAGTTCTTTGCATCAGAAAAGTTTCTTTAAAGTTCTTCATCATTTATAAATCTTAAATTTACAATGTAACAAATATTGGTAAAATCTGTTAACTCATTATATTGAATACAGAAACTATTGTTTATCAGTTTATTACATAAAGCTTCTTGGGCATCATGTGGCATTTTGTCAATATATTAACTTATTGTACTTTATTAGAGTGGGAACTTATCCATTTTATATAGTGCATCTTGACATAGAATTTCCTATAATAGATTTATAGATTCTTATCTATTTTGTGATTTTGATGGGCAATAACTTATAAATAACTTGTTTCTTTAATCTTTCTATTGACTGATTTTTAAAAAGCTTTACTCTGTTTTGAGATTTCAATGCCTGTTTCAAATGATCAGTGCCTTTACTTCTTAAATGCTGTGACTTTTAGATAAGTGGCTTTATGTCATTGTCATCATTGTCCTATATCTCAATTGTGTGCCACAGACTAGGCACAATGGATAGGACAACTTGAATTAGCAACCTGTGTAAGCCCCAATGATGGGCAGTTTTCCTGTAATAAAGGATTTATTGTGTGTCCTCTGCTGTACTAGTGCAGTGAAAGAACTTGAAGATTTTAATCTTTTAACAATAACTTTATGAAAATTAGTCTTAATCTTTGATCTAGAATATTTTCTTCTCACTCATCATTTTAAAAATGAGAACATTGAATCATCAACAATGTTCCTAAAATGCAAACACTTAAAAATATGATGTATAAAAGCATAGGCATAAGCTAGAGAGAAAAGAATAAAAATGGGGGAGAGTCTCATGAAAATGGAAGTGAGACCAACAGAGAGAAGAATATGTGTGTGTGTGTACACATACATACAAATCATAATGCACTAATTGAAATAATATTGATGGTGGTTGAAGATAGAGCACTAGAATAGAGCAAGGATATTAGAGGAGGGAGGAAGGGAGAAAATGCGAAAATATTAGGAAACTAGGTTGATCAAACTATGTGCATGTAAATATATGGCATGATGAATCCCACTGTTATGTATAATATTAATGCACCAATGAAAATATTAAAAATATGAAAATTTTCAATTTGCTTCTATATAATCATGTTTGCAGCACCAAAAACAATGGAGAGATGGCATGACAACTAGGTTATGACATGCAAAAATTTCCTTTTTAGGATTCAAATTTCCCTTTGACACTTTGTTATAGGAGAAGAATCACATTCTCTCTCACAACCAGGTCAGTTGTGTGCAAGGGAGCTCTGGAGAGGTAACTGAAGAGGGAGAGAATGACAAAATCATCAGCTCCTGGTCTGTCTATGAAATAAGTACTCACAGGTTACCAATAGCCTTTCTCATCCCTCATCAAAACCAGAATGGACTCGGGGCAGAGGATCATGGCCCTCCTTTGATGCCAAATACAGCTTAATATTCTCCAATTCAGTTGCTAAATGGGTCATTTATTCATTATTATCCATTATTTTAAGCACTAGCATCATGTGTGGAAAATAAAGTTAAATAAACACTTTTGTTTTTGTTTGATAAGGTTCTGTCATAAAACCCAAATGACATCTTGCTGAAAATTTGAGATCTGTGGAAACCTGATTGAAAAAAAACCTCATTTATTGAAACATAAACATGATATCATAGTAATTATGTGAGAAACACACTCACCTACCCTAACCCAAAGAATAGGCTTGAGGCCAGTAGGTACAGCAAAAAAAAAAAAAAAAAAGTGAGACTTTAGAATTTAATTATGGTCTTGCAAGATCTGGTGCCTGATTGTCAGCATCCCCAAGATGGTTACAATCAGCATTTTATCCCCTGGTGTGTTTGTTGCTAGGTTTTACTGTCTCTCATGGGGTTATTTAAAGAAATATATCTTTTGTTGTTCCCACCTCCTTGCTCTCTTGTGACAGGAAAGCCTTACTTCTTTAATTTCTTTACCTAAGTTCTATGTCTTAACAGAGATTTCTGCCTCTGTTGGTTAGGCTAACCCCTTCCCCCATTTCCTGCTTGTCAAGGGCTGTTCAGGTGCATGAACTTTGGATCTGCCATGTCCATAGCTATGGTGCTATTTTGTGAGTTAACTGCTTAAAACGTTCCATTCTGCTCTATTTCCCCTCTGGTTGCCTTTCTTACATCCTAATTTTATATTTAAGGATAAATACTGCATTCTAAAAATGGAACATTGGATTTTCTATTTCTCACAATTTTAAAAATGAAGAAAGAATGTGATTCATTTAAATTTTGTCATTCTATATGAATATTTAGAGATATGTTTTAGTGTATGTTTACAAATTAAAATAGTAAAAAAACCATGATGTTTAAGATGTACCATTTTTGCTCAGTATTCATATATTTGAATACCTACATGAAACATTTTACTGGATCTGAGTAATGTTTTTGAACTTGGTATTATTCTTTTAAGTTGTTCTTCATTTTAAAATAAAATTAATAAAGAATAATGATTAGTGGTTATTTAATACTATTTACTACAAATACATATTAGTGAAAGGAAGGCATACACAATTTACTGTGGAAGACAAATGTACAAAGTCACTTGACACTATATTGTTTTTAAAAATAATAATGCATGTAAAATCATACTAATTACAGCATAATAATCAAAAAGCATATTAATCATAGAAAAACAGTTAAACTTTTAGTTCATCTTGTTCATGATGTATCTTGGTTTTATGTTACTACAAAGAGAAATACCTTAGCAATGACATATATTTTGTTGTCTACCTCCCTGTGTAAGTTTGTGCAGCTCTCATTTCCTTTTGAGATGGGATTGTTTCATCCATTACATTTAAAAATTTTGACTGTGATTTTTCCCTTTTCAAATATGCCTGATTATTTTTTACTTTTTAAATTTAAATTGTCATTGCACATTAGTTACATAAAATAGTGATTTTCTGTGGTATAGTTGTACATGAGGAATTCCTCCCCTTCCTCTGCTCCCTTCCCCTGATCTTTCTCTATCCTAATAGTTTTCTTCTACATTTCTAAGATTCATTTCCTTGCCTTTACCCGTAACCTAGCTTTCACTTGTCTTTCTGAGTCTGGCTAATTTCACTTAACATGATGTCCTCCAGTTCCATCCATTTTATTTCAAATGATATGATTTTTTTTAATGGCTGAATAAAACTCCTGTGTGTGTGTTTGTGTGTGTGTGTGTGTGTGTGTGTGTGTGTATCTCATTTTCTTCATCCACTAATCTGTTGAGGGATATCAAAGTTGACTCCAAACTTAGCTATTGTGAATTGTGCTGATCAACATGAATATACATATAACTCTAAAACATGCTCTCTTTAATTCCTTTGAATAAATATCAAGGGAGTGTTATAAGTGGATCATGTAGTAATTCAATTTTTAACTTTGGGGGAACCTATATACTGATTTACATTGTAGCTGTACTAATTCACATTCCCACATTCTGACCAGTGTTTATTAATTGTATTCTTGAAGATTGCTATTCTGAATGGAGTGAGATGGAGTCTCAGTGTAGTTTTGATTTGCACTTCCCTGTTGGCTATGAAGTTAAACTTTTTATTTTTTATGCAAGTTTTTCTATTTTTATTTTTTTCTGGGATGTTGTTTAGTTTATTTGCCCATTTGTTGGGTGAATTGTTTCTTTGTTTTGAGTTGAGGTTTTTGAAATATATATTCTAGATATTAATTCTTAGACGAGAATCTGGACAATATCCTCTTCCACAGATTTTCTTCCATTCTCTAGACTATCTCTTCATGTTAATTATTTCCTTCACTGAGCAGAAACTTATTAGTTTTATGCCATCTCATTTCTTGATATTGGTATTAATTCTAAAGTTATAGGCTATTCAAGAAGTCATTGTCAAGTGCCTATATGTTGAAGTATTTCCCTATTTTTTTTTTTCTAGTACTTGCAAAATTTCAGGTCTAATTTTGCTTTTTTTTTTTTTTTTTTTTGGTTTTTGATTCTCTTTGGCTTGACTTTCGTACAAGGTGAAATATAGGGAACTAGTTTCATTTTTCTACATATGGATATCCGGTTTTCCTGCACTTTCTCCAACATGTGCATTTGGCACCTTGTCAAGGATCAGATGACTATATTTGTGTGTTGTTTCTGTATCTTCTAGTCTATTCCATTGGTCTATGTGTCTGTTTTTATGCCAGCACAAAGCTGTTTGTAAATAATTTCTTGTTCTTTGTTCCTATTTTCAAAATTCATTCCATTTTAATTCCTTAACCATCATTTAATATACATACAATAATTATAAGATATCTTTTTAATCTCATTTGGCTGTTTATGATTTCTGCATTTACACATGTTGCTTTGCTTCTATTCATTTTTTTAATTAAAAAATCATGAATTCATTGTTCTTTAAAATTTTTACTAGGAAGTCTGTGAAGGCAACTTAACCTGATGATTCAAAGTTTAAGTGGAGGGAAAATGATTATTATTGGGATAAGAGACTAGCCTGGAATTTTTAAGGAATTAAGACTGTAGAGGTCCCTCTCCCTCCTGGCTGATACTATATTATATATAACTCACAAGGGTATTATTCACATATAAGGTAATGATTTTGATTAAAAAGTTCAAAGACAAAATTATTTATGCTGATCTATAGAAAAATGTAAACTTATATTAAGTAGTTCACTATGACTTTGTACCTGAATCTCTAAGATATGTGATTCAATAAATTCTTATAATGATACTTTCACATTCCATTAACAGGTACCTGGCACACTACAGAATTGATTTAAATTCAAATAAAGTCTGATTGCAACTTACTATCCATTTTCATATATCCATTAATATGAATAGAAACATTTAAACTAGTAATTAGAAACTAAATGCAAACAAATTAAGGCTATCATTTATGAATCTCTTCAATCTAATCTGTTGCTTATGCACCTTTCTATCAAGAATGATCAGTTTTTACTATTTTGACCACTAACTATTCACTTTTTGGAGGTGTATTTTGGTAATTTATTATCTTCTGCAGAATTTTTCTTTGGTTTGAAGAGTTTTTTGTTTTTTTTTGTTGTTGTTGTTGTTGTTGTTGTTGTTGTTGCTAACTTGTGCTCTTTTACTTTTCTTGGATCTAGATGATACAAATTTGACTATGTAGAAATGAGCAAAAATTCATAATCTTTTTAACAATTTATTTTGAAAAATTGACTTACTGAAAAGTTTCAAAATTAATGCAAAGAATTCCCACGTAAATCACTGAGATTCCCCCAATGTTAACATTTCACATATCGTATATATTTGGAATATGTCTATTTAATAAGTGGAAAACATTTTAAAATATGTAAATATGAAGACCATAGGAATGGAATAGAAAATTAATCATGTAATTGTATTCTTATTTTTTTATTATTGTGAAAGAAGTATTTTCATTTAGGAGAAAAAGTATCAATTCTGGGTATCAGGATTCTTGCATTTAATACCTGTAATTGACTTTACAATGACAATAGAATTTTGGGTGAGTTAATTAATTCTAAGTAACACTTTCCATAACTACTTAATGGAGATAATATCATAATTTCTTCCTCTTGGAGTGAATAAAATGATGAAATTAAGTTCATATATAATATTGGCTTTAATGAAAATTACTATAGCAATGTGATATTACTGTATGAATCCATAAAGGGAAAGACTGTGCAGATATATCTGAAAGAAATGTTATCTCCTTCATTTTGTTTCTCAGTAAGTGGTGTTACTGAAAAATGACTGGCTGCCTATCATAAAAAGATTAGATCATTCTTTGAGCGTAATAAACTAGTGAAACCCTGAAATTGTGATACAGGTACACTTTTTCATAGTTCAGTTTTCAAGGGCCTCTGCCTAGATGAGTAACAGTGGGTTGTTGTGAAGATTTTAGAGTTGGCTCATTAATAAATACCCCAAACTCTTTGCAGATGATAAAGCTGAGTGCCAGTTCAGTCGTGAACCACACATGCCTGTCATATATTTTTGGTAGATAAACTTACAGACCTTTCAGAGAATTTTTATCTTTCTCTTAATATTCAAGGCTATTGCTAACACCTTTTCAGGGACATCATTATATCTTTTTTGATAATGTTGGTGGTTATTTTGTACTTGATATATATATTTTTTTCATTTCGTCAGTGTCTCAAAGTTCACATATATCTTCAATTGTCTTCTCTAACTAAATCTGCACTAATCTTTCTCCAATTGAACTGCTCACCCTCTGCTTTCCACATATCTCCTACATACATGTCCAACCCATTCTCAGGTCTCATGCAAAGTCTGCAGGCATCTTTTTTTTTTTTAATGTTTTATGTAGAGTTTTATTTATTTCATCAGGTTCTCATCATCAAACATAGCATTAAGTATTTTTTTTGTTTTGTTTTGCCAAGTCTCATTAACACAGTTTGGCTAGATGAGTACAGCATTTATGATTTGACAGGCCTAGAAGACAGTTTTCTAAATGCTCATCATCCCCAGAGGTTTCTCCATTACTAGTAAATTCCTTAGGGTTAACAACTGATGCAGGAAAGATGCACATTTTATATTCTCTCTGAATCTAGTTAATTATCTTAACAATTAATAAGACTCCTAAAAGGGAAGAAGTAAAATCAAGAATCAGTAAATGGGATGGAATCAAACTAAAAAGTGTCTTCAGAGCAAAGAAAAAAATCAATAACACAAAGAGAGAGCCTACAGAATGGGACAAAATCTTTACCACATGCACCTTGGATAGAGTATTAATCTCTAGGATATATGAAGAACTCAAAAAACTTAACACCAAAAACAAACAACAACAACAACAACAAAAGCCCCAAATAACCCAATCAATAAGTGGGAAAGGAACCAAACAAAAATTTAATAGAAGAAGAAATACAATTGATCAACAAATGTATGAAAAAATGTTCAACATCTCTAGCAATTAGAGAAATGCAAATTAACACTACACTGAGATTTCATCTCTCTCCAGTCAGAATGGCTTTCATTAAGAATACAAGTAACAGTAAATATTGGCGAGGATATGAGGGAAAGTGTACACTCATACATTGCTTGTGGGACTTCAAATTGGTGCAATCACTGTGGAAAGCAGTATGGAGATTCCTAAGAAAACATAGAATGGAACCACCCTTTGACCCTGCTATCTCACTCCTAGGTTTATATCCAAAGGATTTAAAATCAGCATACTACAGTGATGCAGCCACGTTAGTGTTTATAGCAGCTCAATTCACAATAGCTAAACAATGGAACCAACCTAGGTGTCCTTCAAAAAGATGAATAGACAAAGAAACAGTGGTATATATACACAATGGAATATTACTCATCTTTGAAGAAAAATGAAATTATGGCATTTACCAGTGGATGGAACTGGAGAATATTATGCTAAGTGAAATAAGCTAATTCCAAAAAAAAAAACCCAAAGACTTAATATTTTCTCTGATATGCGGATGCTAATTCACAATAAGGGGTGGGTGGAGAATAGAGGTGATTTGGACTAGACAGAGGCGAGTGAAGGGAGGGGAGAAGGCATAGGGGCAGGAATCATAGAATGAATCAGACATTATTACCCTAGGTACATATATGCTTACACCCTACATCATGTACAAGCAAAAGAATGAGAAGTTATACTCCATTTATGTATGATGTGTCAAAATGCATTCTACTGCCATGCAAGCATCTTTACACTTGCTCTCTGTTGACTCTTCCCTCTGATTGGATGCAACTGTTGGGCATCATGTATGAACTAAGGATTTCGTTTGAGCCATTAAGTCAGGGAAGCTGTTTTTCTGGGAATTCCTGGGTGAAATTCCCTGGTTCAAGGAAACTCAGATCATGTTGACACCCTGATTTTAGCTCACAGCCCTAAGAGGATCAAACATGGTCTCCCAGAGATGGGTGTAACCTTGCCAAGCATCAAACAACCTGTTTACCTCAAGACCCCTGCCACACTGAAATCTTTGATGTACTTCCCCTCCCTTTTAAAATCTAACTTCTGTCTGTCTTTTATTCCTTACTGATTATTTTCAGACTTTTTATTTTCCCAGGTGGCTCATACCACCAAGCGGAAATCTGCTCTGCTAGGCACTGGTAGCCCCAGCACACAACATAATGGAACAGTGTAGTGACTTAATGACTCGTCTCATCCTTTTTTCTTGTATTCTCTTTTCAAACCACACACATTTTTCTGCTCACATTTTCTTACTTTCTTTTTCATAATCTTCAAGGATATGTTACTAGATATCAAATCTAACATTAGACCTTTTCTCAGGAAGAGGTGTGTGGTGAAATGTGTAACACCTGGGCTCTCGGAATTGGACATGAATTGACCAATATTTTGGCTTGAATCCATAAAAGACCCACTCTTTTTATATGTACTCAAACCTATAGGATGCATAAGAAGATTATGCCATTTAATGTATATGAATTACACAGAACACTACCAGATGTAGTGCCTTTTAGTAGTAATGCGCTCTTATCACTGTCCTGAAAAATTCACATACTTCTCTTTTTAGACTTTTGGTGCTTCTTTTTCTTTTGGTGAGTGGATCCCTTACTGTGCTTTTAAATACACAATGTTTTGTTGTTGTTGTTGTTTGTTTCTACAAAGATGCCAACTTTATATGTGTATTTATTTTTATTCTTTTTTGTTTGTTTGTTTCTAGAACTATAATGTTTGCTAGCTCTGATGCTCCTTCCTGTTTTTACATCTATAAAAATCTTAACTGAGGTCATCTCACTTCCAACTCTTGCATGCACTAATTTTCAATCTCTTCCTTTAGAATGTCCATTACTTCTTTGGAAACTCCATAGCACTAAGTTCTTTGTGCATGATATCTGGCATACTCTATTTTGAGTTGTATTATTTGAATTTTGTTTGCCAAACTCTACTCCAGAAGGTTAGCTTGCCCTGGGACTACATATTCTAAGGCATCTACAATTTCACAAGCGTGGAATTCAATAAACATGTATGTGACAGATTATATTTTCCTAAAATAGCTGCAACAATAAATTTCATTCCACATGTTCTTAAGCAATGTGATACTGGTTATTTTCCACAAAGTGACAGAGTGTCTTTCCCCACGCTCTTGAAATTGGGCAGAAATTTTGACTATTTTGTCCTATCAATGTAGGGCAAAAGTAAGTCTGTGTCTTTTGGTAGTTTTCAGTGTTTGCCTTTTAGTATATTTGCTCTTGAGAGACTCTCTCTCTGGATCTCAATTTTTTCTTTGTGTTTCAGTTTGTATAATTTCTGTTAATCTTTCTGTATGTTCAATGTATTTCAATTTCACTTATTCTTTACTTTTCTAAGTAAACATGAAGAGTCAGTGATGAAGTTGTTAATGTTATTTTTACCTGCTATTATGCAATAACATGTATTTTTCATTTGATTCTTTCAAACGGTTTTTATCTTTCTGCTTGTAGATATGATCATCCCTACTATTCGGTAGAATTCTCTACACAACAATAATTTTAAATTCATTGTTCAATATATAGCCTCTGAATCACATATGATTATGTGACTATTTGACTATATGACTATTGTTCTACTGATTGCTTATTTTTCCTGTTGTGGTGGGGATTGAATCCAGGGATGTCTTACCACTGAGCTATATCTCCAGCCCTTTTTTATTTTTTATTTTGAGATAGAGTCTTGCTAAGTTGCTTAGGGCCTCACTAAGTTGCAGAGGCTGGCCTTGAATTTGTGATCCTCCTTCCTCAACCTCCTGAGACAGATTACTTTGTTTCCTTAAAATTGTGCTTTTTTTAAAAAAAAAAAAAGTTTCTATTTTGGGTAGGATATTGGAGATCAAGATAAGTGGTCTCAAACTTGGCAATGGGCCTTTTTTTTTTTCTGCTAGATTCTCAATATGGGGGCAGAAGAGTGAGTCAAATCTAGTAAGGAGTTGGGCTAGGTTTGGTTTTGCCTCTGCTATTGTATCTTTAGTATATCTTAAGCCTCTACTGTTACCTTAATATTAGGGTGGGGATGGTAAGTTTTTTTTTGATGTCTATTCCACCTTCAATTTTAGATGCTCCCTTGCCCCTCTCCCTGCAGCAGATGGTTTGTCAGCTGGTGCTCCCATCAGAGTGGGTTCTTATAATTCTGAATAAGTCTCTGTGTCAAGGATGGGGATTTCTCAGTAATCCTGTTTCATCCCAGTAGTAGATCTGACTTAACTCAGGAGTAGATATTATTCCTCTCATTTTTCCTTGGATGTCACACATTTTCGGTGGTCTAAATTTGACAGTATTATTGCCTCACCCAGGCAACTGAAGGATTTGATCCACAGAAGGGAGAGGGGAACTTTTTCCAAGCAGAGTTTTCTTCCTGTAGCAATTCTCCTCCTCTCACCAGTCCTGCACCATTGTGAGCTCTTGGTTCCTGTTTCATAGGAACTTTGAGATAATTAATTCTTCTTGTTTTAAGTTTGGGGGTAATTGGTTATATAATACTAGGTCTCAATAAATATTATCTACTAACTGCCATCATAATATGAGGACACTTAGACTTCTACATTAGGAGTCTTGCCTGAGGAAACAATTTCATTAGTAAAGGTAAACTTATGAATTCTCAAAATCTAAGATGAGGATTTTTCCTATCATATAAGACTACTCCTGCTCATTTACTTATCTCCTAATTAATCTACTACCATTTAAAGATCATGTGCTTTTCACTAGCATCAGAAGCAGCCACATTTAGAAATAACCTTCCTCTTCTAAGAGCACTAGTTATTATAAGGTGATATATCTGATGAGGATTCAGTGGAAGTTCATCATGTAATAGAAAAACATGGGTCTGTATGGAAGGGCAGATAACAGTGGTTCTGTAAGTAGTACTACTGTGGCCTCTGAGTAGTAAGGAAGGAGTCTCTGTGAATTTACTAATGGCAGGTAAAGCAATCTGCTTCAAATTAGATGTAATCAGTAGAATTAAGAGACTGAAGTCTAAGTAAATGAAAGTTATACTGAAAAACTAAAACTTACTGTGACTTAGAAACTATAAAATATTATGTTTCTTAAGTATCTGGCTAGTTATATTTGACTTCGAAAAATAAAGTAGGGAGGTGTTTTGATTTAGGGTAGGTTAAGTGCCATAAAAACACATTTAAAATCTCAGTAGCCTGCTGAAGTTAAGGTTCACTTCTCACTCACAACACAGGTCAATATGTGAATGTATCAAATGGGGTAGGGTTGTACTGGTTAGGGCTGCTGTATGTAGGGACCAGGAATCCAGGTTTCTTGTACCTATAGAACCATGATGTTTCAAGGGCTGAATTCTCTACATTGGCTAGCAGGCAAGGGAGTCTCACACAGTGGTGATGGTGCACACACTCCTAGCTATATTGGCACCATGTGATACACACAGCTTCTGTTCTCATTCCTTTGATGAGAACATCCATGTCTAATTTTGTGACTGGCCTGGGCAATGAGGTCTAACAATGTGCCAAGTTATAGTGAATGTTGATGACTAGCTAATGAATAGCAGGATGCATGTCTTTCTAATTGCACAAATGTTTTCTGATTTCCTCCGAATCAAAAAAAAAAAAAAAAAAAAAAAGGTCAGGAGGAAATATGCATGATATTAAGTGGGAGAAAATCGACTTGCCAAGCAGAACAAATTAACTGAATCATATATTTAAATTGTTTTACTTCTTCTTTCAGTATTTGGTGTAAATCCTTTAATGTCTGGTGTGATTTGATATAGTTTACAAGTAAACCATGAAGAATACAAGTTTTTTTTTTTAAGTCTTTTATTTAGGGCAACTTAGATTTTGAAAAACAAATATGAAGGACTGGGGTATAGTTCAGCAGTAAAACGCTTGCATAGTGTGTGTGTGAGACCTTGGGATTGACCCTGGAAATGGTTAACAATAAGAATTAAAATGTAAACAAAATTTAAAATATAGAATGTAAAATATAGTTGTATTATAAATGTCAATTAGCTCAAATTGTGTTGTTCAGATTTGCATATTTCTGATATAAATTCTTTTTTATACCAACTGTTAAGAATTGTGAAAATGTCTAACTAAATTCTTTTTTTTTAAATATTTGTTTTTTAGTTTTAGGTGGACACAATATCTTTATTTTATTTTTATGTAGTGCTGGGAATCGAACCCAGTGCCTCACGCATGCTAGATGAGCGCACTACCACTTGAGCCACATCCCCAGCCCCTCTAACTACATTCTTGACTTTCTTTGTATGCCCCTATAGTTTTGTCAGGCTTTGCATCATGTATTTTGCAAATCTGGTATAAAATGTCTATTTGTGAATGATTATTAGGTTTCCTTACATATGATACTTTCATAATTATGAAATGTTCCTGTTTGTCTCTACTAATAACTCATTGTTTTGCTTATTGTAACCATATAAGTTTTCTCATGTTTAACATTAGGATTTATTTATTTATTTATTTATTTATTTTTGGTACCAGGGATTGAACCAGGGCTGCTTTGCCAGATTTTTATTTTTTATTTTGAGACAGAGTCTTGCTACGTTGCTTAGGGCCTCACTAAGTTTTGGAAACTGGCCTCAAACTTGTAATCCTCGTGCCTCAGCCTCCTGAGTTGCTAAGTCATATGCATGTGCCACCTCATTCAGATTAAATTCCATCTTTTTAAGGCAGAAGTATTTGATTTTTTAACCAGTCTAGTAATAACTCCCTTTGAATTGGAGAATTTAGTTTATTTGTTTTCAATATAATTATTTATGTGTTTTGATTTATGTCTTCTATTTTATTATTTGTTTTCTATTTTTACCTCTCTTGTCTTATTCCATTTCTGATTCATTTGAGTCAATAAAATATTTTGATATTTAATTAACTATTCCACTTCTTTCTTCTATTTGCTGTATAACTATACTCCTGGCATTAACTTCCATTTGTTTTCCACGAGATTAAATGTGTATCCTTTATCTGTTAGCATCTACTTAAGTTGTTATTGTAGGAACCAACTTATGTAAAATGTGGTTTAAGGAAATTTAATAGAGTTAACATCCTCTTCTTTTGTGCTATACTACTACAGGATTTAGTCCTTTGGGAAACAGAGATTTTTAAAGTTCTCAGTATTTTCCCCTATTCTTTAGATTGAATAATGGTTTGTTATTTTGTTTTCAAGTTCCCTAACTTGGTTTTTTTGTTTTACAGTTTTTCTTATGCTCCTGTTTCAATCCAGCGTGATTTCTTGAAATCATGTACTTTCCAGTTCTAGAATTTCTATCTTGAATTTCTTCAGAACTTCTTATCTCTCTATTCCAAGATTTTCCATCTATTCACCTATTATGCCTTTTTTTAAAACCAATTTTTAAGGACATAATGTCCTCAGATGTATTTGTAACAGCATTTAAAAAATTAAAATTTGTTCTATGCAAATTTCAATCTTTGTTCACCTGAAAAAGATTGTTCACCTTGTTGTTCACCTCAGCCTTATTGTTGTTCATGTGCCATATTTCCATATTTTCCTACTTCAATAGTAAATTTCTGTTGTGTAAGAGACATCATGAATGACACTTATAGAGTATGAGCTACTTTGTTTTTCTCAAAAGGGTATTATAACAGGACTTGGTGAGGCTGAGGCAGGAGGATCACAAATTCAAGGCCAGCCTCAACAACTTAGTGAGACCCTAAGCAATGCAGCAAGATCCTGTTTCAAAGTAAAGCTGGGGAGCAAATACTCCTGAGTTTAATCCTTGGTACCATAAACAAGCAAACAAACAAATAATTGATATAGTGATTTGTTATTATAGGCAGTTGAATTACTGGAAAATTCTCTTAATTGTTTGTTCTAATTTAATTATTTATTAGGGCATATTTATTTTATTTTTGTCCTTAGTAATAAAGGAAGGCCATTAACTTCATCCTTAAAGTTTGGTCTTTCAAAGTTCACAAAATTTTCCAACTCTGTTTGGACTGGAACTCCAATATACACCTGTACTGAGTTATCTCTCATACCTTTGGCTGGTCTCCAAAACCCTCAGTATCCATTTTCACACATTGCTCAGAGTCTTGTTGCCTTATAGCTAAGCCTTTATCTCAAAACCCATGGAGACTTTTCTTGCAAATGTCTGATGCTCATGCTATGCACAGCTCTTTCCACAATTGCTATCTCCACTGCAGACTTGAACCTGACACCTTAGTGTAGGAGACTGTTACATTTGGTTTTCACTCAGTCTTTCTTCATTGTGCACTGAAAAATGCATCCAGACAGTAATCCAAACCACATCAAGATCTAAAATTATGTTTTTTTTTCTTTCAAGGGTATATTTCTACATTTTTATTTCCTTAAAATCTGGCAGTTTCATTGCAATGTTTCACAAAGATGTTGTGTACTCATTTCTCCGTTATGGTTGGAGTTGGAAATTTTAGCTGAATGAGCTCTAGTGATCAGCACCTAATAGATGCTAAAGTTTGTCTGCACTCATATTTTATGTCTTATAAATTTTCTAACATTATGCAGTTCAGGCATTAATGTATGGATATAGTGCAGACTAGTGGGGTGCTGATTTTTATATCTCACTACAAGTCTATGACTAATATATTACTGCTCATCAAACCCCATCACTTTTAGAATTGAAAAATCAGCAGCAATATAAATTAATTGTTCAGGTTTTACTTAGTAGACATTTACTACAATTAGAAAAATTACAATAGAAATATGAAAAACAATGAAATGCACACTTTAATTTCTGGAAATCTAGTAAGTTCTTTCTTTTCGTGAAAACAACTGTGTCCCTTTGAAAAATATTTTGACACAGGGCTTCCTATAGCCTTGATCCTATGGTAAATCAATAATATTTAGTGAACAGAGCCTTCTCAAATTCACATGTTCTCCTTTTCTGTCAGCATGAAAATTGTTAAAAATAACAAAATATGATTTTTTATCATACATTTCCAACTATCCAGTGTTAATTATTAAAAAAATTTAGCTGATTAGGACATATAGTGGTAAATATTAAATTGCTGTAGCCTAATAGGATCCAGAGGTCTTAGAAAATGTAAATACAAGTTCTAATGCAAAAGTATGTAGCATATTACTACAATGTATCTTTGGAGCATAATGATTTTTAAAAGAAACTGCTTTCTAAATCGTGTACTAGATGAATAATATATTTGAAAAATCAAAGAGAATGCTAAGAATTTTTAGTCAACTATTATTAATGACATTTAAATTATTTTAGCAAAACTATCTTAAAATACTTTTCTTGTGTGGGAGCATTATTTATGATAACTTAATTATTCCAAATTATATTGCATATTTTATTAATTTCTATTTTCTTTATGACCATGAACTTTACTGATTTGTTACACACTCAGTTAGAAAATTAATTGAGAAATATTTTAATGTGGAAATAGAGCTGATAATTATTGTGCATCTATATTTTTAGGTAACTTAGAAACATACCTCAGTCTGATTTAAATTCTGTAAGAAAAAAGCTTTTTAAATTTTCTAAGTTTCTCTTATTACTACTTATTCCATGTCAACAATAATATACAAGTATTTGATATCACTTCCATGTTATATATTTCATAGTATACATCCAGATGAAAGAATGAAAAATACTCAAGTTTGCTTCAATGTTGACCTTTTGAAAATGTCATAGTTTATAGGAAATAATGAAAACCCATATTACATGGCAGAACATTCTGACCTTTTGCTCAGAATTTGATATGAGTTCTTGGGCAAGCTCTGTAAAGAAACTTGGAGGTAAAATTCAGTTACTATTAGGTAATTGAAGATTTCAAAGGTCACAGCTCCAGCTGCAATTTAGTCTACAAACTAGGGCGTGGAATAAATTTATTTTTCAATTATAAATTTCTCTCTTGATAGTATTTTAAAAGCAACAGGTTTGTGTGAAGTGTCTTTTTTTTAAATAATGCACTTTTGAATACTTATTTTTAAAGAATTTTTCTCTTTTAAAAAACAACTTTATATAAATCAAGTTGCACATATTCAAAATATATCACTCAATAAGATTTTACAAATGTATATACCCGTGAAACCATCACCACAATTATTATAATGAATATGTGTATTATAATTCAATTTCCTGGTGTCAATTTATAATCAATTACTCCCACTTGCCACAAGAGATTACTGATCTGCATTCTGCCTATAGACTCTTTCACAATGTCAAGAATTCTATGAAAATGATATCATGTGGTATATTTGTTTTATTTGTCTTACTTTTTTCATTCCTTAAAATTAGATCCATTCATGGGCTGGGGTTGTGGCTCAAGCAGTAACATGCTTGCCTGGCATGCATGGGGGCGCTGGGTTCCATACAATAGCTGAATTTTTATAAAAATAAAAATAAAGATGTTGTGTCCACTGAAAACTGAAAAATAAATGTTAAAAAAATCTCTCTCTCTCTTTCTTTCTCTCTTGAAGAAAAATTAGATCCATTCATGTCATTAGACATATCCATAAATAATTGCTATTTATTGCTGAGAAATATTTTATGTATATAACACAATTTGCTTATTGATTTACCTCGAGATAGACTACTATGTTATTTCTGGGTTTGCTTATGACAAAGCTGTGAGAAAATTTGTATATAAATAGAATGGCTTGGGCTGGGATTGTGGCTCAGCAGTAGAGTGCTCGCCTAGTGCGCGTGAGACCCGGGTTCGATTCTCAGAACAACATAAAAAAAAATAAAAGACATTGTGTTGTGTCCATCTCCAAAAAAAAAAAAAAAAGATTCTCTCTTTAAAAAAAAATAGAATGGCTGGATCAGATGGAAGGTATAGGTTTAGCCTTTTATGAAGCTGTGAAATGGATTTCTAAAGATGTTAAATCATTTTGCACTCCTAAAAATAGTATAGGGGAGTTCTAGTTCCTCTATGTCTTTGACAAAATTTGGTGTGTTCCATCTTTTAATTCAGCCTAAGAGATGTGTAGTGATATAATGTTGTGGCTTTTCATTTTCATATTCCTAATTACTAAATATGTTAATTTAAAAATTATCCATTTTATATTTGAACTTTTATGTTAAGTTTGAAGAGATCTTCAGATTCTCTTGACTCAAGCCTGCATGGCTTTATAAATACATTTTTTGTTTTACAAATATTTTCTTCTAGTATATGGATTGTCTTTTTAGTCCCTTAGGGACTTTTGAAGGGCAAATATATATACATAAATATATATATATATATATATATATTATATTTAAAGGCAAATATTTTTAATATAATCAGTTTAATTTTATATGGATATATTTTTTGAGTATCAGGTATTGGACTCAGGGGCACTCCACCACTGCGCCATATCCCCAGCCGTATTTTGTATTTTATTTAGAGACAGGGTCTCACTGAATTGCTTAGGGTGTCACTTTTGCTGGGGCTGGCTTTGAACTCATGGTTCTCATGAATTGTTTTTTGGTACTTTATCCCCCAAATCTTCACCTAAAATCTTATAGTTTTAGATTTTACATATAGGTCTATCATACATTTTGAATTCATTATTTCATGTAATTCATGGTATGGATCAGAGTTAATTAAAAATTTGACATTTGCATTTCTAGTAGTTCTTTGAAGTTTTTTTGAAAGGAGTATCTTTACTGAGTTGCCTTTATAACATTGTAAAAAGATCTGTTGTCTATATAAGTGACTTTCTAATCTCCTCTACACATGTATGTGCATCTTCATGTGCGTACCCATATGATTACTATAGCTGAATACATCTTCTGTGCTGTTTTTTGTTGTAAAGTCTATTTTGTCTGGCATTAATCCATTTTTCTCAGTCACCTGGGATTTAGCTTCAGCAACCTGTGTCTGGTAGTAGGATGAAAAATACTGACATCCTGCCCCTATGGGGAACTAAAACCCCAAGTGGGAAGTGGAATGTGAGGGAGCCTTGTGTTTTGGTCTATTGCAATCTGGAGTGGAATGTGTTTTGCTGACTAAGTTCAAATTTTAGCTTCTCACCTTCCAAATTTTTGTAGATTTTTAATAGAGTTTCTTTGCTTGTTGGTTCTTAGGACTATTTCCAGAGGCTTTAAGTTATTTTTCTTAAATAATTTTCACCAGTTTCCCCTGGGAGTAAGTCAGTGGAGCTCTTCATGCTGTTATATTCAGAGTCAATCTCTGAGATTTCTAATTCCTACTCAAGGTTTTGCTATTTTTGTTTTTATTATTATTTTTGAAGTGCCTCACACCTGTTAGGCAATCACTGTATTCCAGGGCTACATCCCCAGCCTAGGTTTTACTTTTTAAAAAGTATGAAGTAAAGATAATAATATGATCACTTATATTAAAACTTGGTGCTCACATGATTTTCAGTTATATCATTTATATGATTTTATTTTTCTTTCTCATTTTTGTAGTATTTTACAACTTCAAATATAAGAGGAAACATTTCTAAGACAGAATATATCACAGAATATTTTTCATCAATGCCTTGGTTTTGTATCTTTATCCAATATAAAAGATATTATGTTTAAGATAGGTAACATAGTTAATAGATCATCATCTCACATTACTGCTCATTAATAATAATTACTTTTTATTTAAAGAAAACTTATCACTATCCCTGCCCACTCAAGCTCTTCTCACTGTTTCTAGGTTATCATTGCCTATATAGTCCAGTTCACACTTTTGAACAAGGCATTTAAGTGTTTTATATGGGGACCCTATCTGCTTCTCCAGTCTTATTTCCTACCTTCACATCTTTTAGTAGTAACAGAATAGTTAATATTCTGTGGATGTGTGCTACATTTCTATTCCTATCGATTTGTATTTTCTCTCAAATTGATATTGGCATTCTTTATACTGTGTGAAGATGTGGTAGTCATTTTCCAGGATGAGTCAAAATATTATTTTATTTCTGAATAAAATTAATAGCTAGAAATGACTGAGCCTCTATATATGCCAGAAAGATTGCATACAACTCCAAATGTAGTATTTTCTAAAGAAGGGATTATTATGTGCATGAACACAAGAGGTGGAGAAGATCAAGTGAATTAAATCAAAAATTGAAATAACCTAGGCCACTTCTAGGCATTTGTGACACTATCCCCTACTTACTTTTCTCTAGGATATTCTGGTCTCTGCATTGATTCTCTCTATGCTACTCATTTCATTTTCCACACCCAGTAAACTTTCTTGCTCCTTTGTCACAGGCTACAGAGGATGTTTTCGAGAAAGTTGAAATTATGTTTGTAAAGCTAAATTCACATTCGGATCGCATTAATATGTGTAAGAGTGTGCAACTCATTTAACAAATTAGGAAATCATGGAGATCATTATTCAGTTTTTGTTCATTCACCAGCAACAAGAATCATCAGAAATTGTAAATTTCTGAGAAAATATCTATGGTTTTATGATTTTTGTTTTCATAGTTAAGTGATTTGTAAAAGATTTGGGGGTTTATTCTGGCAATGTTACTGTATTCATCTTTTTATTTAATTATAATTTAAAACAATTCTACAGAGGCCAAAAAAGGAGATTATTAGAAAGGAATATATAACAACCCCTGGCATTTCATTTTACCTGGAGCATTAAAAAGGAGAATTGAAATTTTATGGAAGGAAATTAAATTCAGGAGAGTAAGTATAAATAGTACAAAAAGATAGTTAAAATAATTTATTTGAATTCCACTGCCATGTGAGCACATTTTATTTGATTCTTCATATATTAGCTTTGACAGAGATGAAATTTATTTTTCAGTCTTTTGTTCTTCCCTACTCTTTAATAAAATATTGTTTTCAAAAGTTGTACTAGCAAAATATGGGGTAATGGATATCATAAACCAT
This sequence comes from Callospermophilus lateralis, assembly GCF_048772815.1. Taxonomy (NCBI): domain Eukaryota; kingdom Metazoa; phylum Chordata; class Mammalia; order Rodentia; family Sciuridae; genus Callospermophilus; species Callospermophilus lateralis. The sequence continues at coordinate 84,875,583 of NC_135317.1, forward strand.
TTATCTGAGAGACACTTTCTTAATAATTATCCTGATGCCTTCTGAAATGCATCTTACTGCAATTGATCTAGGATTAATTGATTACAATGCCCAGGCAAATGGATGTTCATTCATTTTGGTCAAAAGCAAAATGTGAGCCTCCATCAAGTCCCTGGAGAATTTTCCTTTCATAAATCTCTTATTTTTAAATTTGTTTTTTTTTTTTGACTACGCATGTCTAGTTCCATTTAGGCTTCCTGAATGTTAATAAATCTCAAAGTTTAAAATAAGCTTTATGCCATGAGCTTTGTAATGTTTTGAACAACCAATAAAAAATATTTAATAAAAAAAAAATAAAATAAAATAAGCGCAGCACAGATTTTCATAATATGATAGAACTAAAAATAAATTCTTTGTTTTGGTTTTGGTTAAATCACTTTCTTCCCAAATTTCTTTTTCTTTCATCTTTTCTTCATGAGTACTTTTAAAACACATGATGATGGTCAGATAAAGTAATGAGGGCTGTATGGTTTGTTTAAAAATAGTTCATAGTCCACATTGACAGAAAGATTCATTGTATACAGTGTTAATTATATTTGATAAATATTTGGATACACAATTTTGTGTGCTTTAAACTAGTAGTGTGAAATAAAATGTAGCAGATAATTTTCCTATTACCATTTAATAAAACATGTTCTACATCAAATGGCCATATGAATTTTTTAAAATATAAAATCAGTGAACTTATATCAAGGGGAAATGTGTGAGTTTGACAAGAGTTTAAATGGTAGTTTTCTTTATCATTTCCTCTTATATTTTTACATAAAAATCTTAAATAGTATTTAAAAAGTGATATAAAACTTCATTGTTTTACATAGTGTATCAATGGTGTTCCTGTCTTATTTTTAAGCATAAAACATATTTATGTTCATTCCACATATATATTTAAAACTATATAGTTTTATTGAAGTAAAATTTTCTTCACTTTTGTTGATGGAATGAAAATTATCTTCTTTTCAGTAGAAAGGATAAGACCTGATAATAACCAGAATAGCTAATAAATATAGTCCCTTCACATCAATGGAATAACCAGCAAAGTTTGACCCCAATGCATAATCCAGTACAGCTCTCTTTTATGACAGTTACTCTGTCCTTCTGGCAGGAGATGTGACTTCTGGCAGGAATGATGTCTTGGGGTGTGGTGAACTGAGTGGTGAAGTAGGAATAAGTGGAGGTGATATTTTTCCTTGTTGTTTGGAGTGCTATTGAGCAACCTCTGCCTACGTACTTCTGTAATGCTAATTTTGTGCACAATCATGAACACTCTCACAGGACCAAATCATGACAGCAACAGCATAGTTTTGCTGTTTTTTTTTTTTTTTTTAATATATTATCTTATTTGATGTTCACTACAGGACAGGTATTATTCTTTCCATTTTATAAATTTTTTAGAAAACAGATTTTCAGAAGTTAAATGTCATATATAAGAATCAAATAGCTAATTATTGCTTTTGCTAGGACTTATGCCCAAATCCTTTCTTTCCCCTCTCTAATACTCTACCATATTGCATCTATTGTGACAAATTTAGCAAGCACTTCAAGGGTGGCAGGTAATTTAAAATGCCTTTGTCTTCAAAATAACTCTGAAGTTTAATTATAGAATGTCTATTTTTCAGATGCAAAATTGTAGCTGAGATAAAGTAAATTATTTTCTCAAGCAATTACTGGTGGTCAAAAATCATGCATGTGTCCTGGTTGAAAAGACTATATTGGGCAGTTTTTCTATAGCAGTTGTTCACTGGGGACTCAGGAATTTATAAAATTGGAAGTTGCATCCTCCTAAAAGTGAGTCTGAAATTTATTAATTAAACTTGGTTTGAAACAGAGGCAATCATGCACATAGATAGTAAGAGAAACAGGAGTACATAAAATATTAATATGATTTTTAGTAATTTTACTTTAACAAGTTGAAATTGTGTTTATTACTTCATATGCACCATACAATGGCCAGCAAAATATTAGGTAATCAGTATTTAATAAATAAATTAGCAAAATGTATCACTTCAGGCAGAATTCAAGACATTTTTAAATAAAATGAATATTTAAAAATTTTTATCTGTAAATGCACATTTGAGTAACCAAGTTAGTTATATTAATTTTAAACTACATAACTAATTGTTTAATACACTATTTTCAAAAATAGAAGAAAAGATTAAAAAAAGAGAGAGGAACAAATAAAAGAGATAAAATATAGCTAAAGTTAAAATTTTTTTGGCCACTTGGTAGGGCTACTAATTCTAATAAGTCTGCAAAGACAAGTTGATGGTGTATTCATTTTTTATTTTAAACTAACTGAACTTGAAATAGTATCTAAAAGGTGAGATCTTTGAATTTTCTCAGAAATGTGAAAGAATATAAAATGAAGCTAACAATTTACTTACATTCATATTTTGACTTATTCTTTTTTACATATTCATGAGTGTATGAATATTATTATTTATATGTATGCCATATATTTGTGTGTGTCTAATCATACTCAGTTTTTGAATTGAGTAATTATTTATATCATGCAGAAAAAAGTAGACTAATAATTCATTATATGGTTGAAGTGATTTTAAAATACTTATTCTGAATATATTAGGAAGGGGTTTTCCTCCTAAACTTTTACTCAGTCAATTCTTATCAAAATACCCAGCTTTAAAAATACCTTACCCTTAACTCCACAGTTGAGGTCAGGTACTGCTCTATGCTCCTATAATATCATGTATCTTACCTTCACATATTCACCAAAGTTATTATCCACGTATTTAATGATAATTTATCAACATGTTAACATGTTGAAAGGCTAAGTGTGGGCAATACCTACTTTTGCCCCTTTTAATCTCTTACTGATTATGATAATGTCTGGTACAAATCACATATGTAAAGATTGTAATTTTTAATAATACTTATAGTGCAGAGCTCTTTATTTGTCTATTAATCATGGAAGTTGATATTTATACATTATATTTCATTCTGGTTTTACCTTTTCAAGAAAGACATTCTAGCTCTGTATCAAATAATGTTAAGTCTGCAGATGACAGTAATTTTTTGAGGTTAACTTGCAGCCTTTGTGATTTAAGAAGATTCTCTTAAGATTTATTTCAACTATCAGAGAACTTTTACAAAAAATTTAGTACTTAGGCATTATAGCACATATAAGGGTCTGAATGATCTCTTTCTATTAGCTTTAAATAGACACAATTTCCTTCATAGCATGTGTAGTAGTATTAGGAATTAGGGCAATATCAAAAGTATTAATATCAGATGCCAGTTTTTTCTGAGTATAAAGATTTTGATACCTTAGCCTAACAAGGATATATTGACATATTTGAACCTCATAGTGGACACTTTTTATTCCCATGTGTTATCAGGAAAATTATTTTACAGCTCAATGTCTCTGTTTCCTCATCTCTTATAGGAAATTAATAATAATCACTAGTTGTTGTGGAAAGGACATAACATTAGCTATGAATCACAATAACTTCTATGTGTCTTTGTGTACACATTCTGGTGTATAGTATACTTTTACAAATGGTAGAAATAATAAGTACTAGTAGTGTTTTGAATAAGGCATTATTGATAGTAATATATCAATGACATGAACAAAACATAAATGTCATATCAGTAGTGGATAAAGTTTGTAGGATTTAATATTCCTTTACTTTGCATACAGGCATGCGCTCGCTCTCTCTCTCTGTCTCTCTCTTTCTTTATCTCAGACACACACACACACACACACACACACACACACAGAGAGAGAGAGAGAGAGAGAGAGAGAGAAACACAAATATAAGAGAGGATATAATAGATTGGTTTACCCAGAGGCCATCATATTACATCATATCTGTAGGATAGAGAGCCATAAAAACCAGTAACTGCTCAGTCCAAGAATCTGGAAGCTTTATAATAAGGGAGTAATGATGCAGCCCCAGCCAGAGGCTGGTGGCTTAGAAAGCTCCTGGAGGATTGCTGAAGCAAGTTTATGTTCAACTGTTGAAGATTATGAAATCTGTTGTTCTTAGGTTTTGACAGCAACACAAACACACCTGCTCAATAAGATTCAAGCTTGTGTACAAAGAGTTTCGTCTTCTTCTGTGTCTTTTTAAAATTTTCATACCCTGGCCTATTGGAAGGTGATACCCATATTCAGGGCAGGTCTTCCCCACTCAGTATTTTTGAATCATGTGTCAATCCTTTCTGAAACACCCTCACACACACTCCCAGAAGTGTATCTTACCAATTTTCTATGCATTTCTCAATCCAGCCAAGATGACATCCAATATTACTCATCATGACTTATTTTTGCTTAAAACACTTCTGGTAGTTTGTTTCTTTCTCTGAATTGATTTTTATCTTCTGAGTCTTATAAGTTCTTTCACCTCTTCATCAAGACTCCTAAAGCAAGAGAAATTAAATTCAAGAGTCAAAATATGGGATGGAATCAAGTAAAAAGCTTCTTTGTAGCAAAAGGAATCATCAAGAATGTGAAGAGAGAGCCCACAGAATGGGAGAAAAATCTTTGCCACCTGCACCTCAGATAGAGCTTTAATTTCTAGGATATATAAAGAATTTCAAAAACACCAAAAAAAAAAAAAAAAGAAGAAGAAAGAAAGAAAGAAAGAAAGAAAGAAAAAAGACAAGAAAAAAGAAACCCAAACAAACAAATAACCCAATCAATAAATGGACAAAGGAACTCAACAGATGTTTCACAAAGAAATATGAATGGTTAACAAATACATGAAAAAATATTCAATGTCGCTAGCAATTAGAAAAATGAAAATTAAAATTGCCCTGAGATTTCATCTCAAGTAATAATAAATGTTGACAAAAATGTGGGAAAAAGATTACACTCATACATTGCTGGTGGGTCTGCAAATTGGTGCAAACACTTTGAAAAGGGAGATTCCTCAAAAAACTAGGAATGAAACTACCATTTGACCCATTTATACCACTCCTAGGTATATACCCAAAGGAGTTAAAATTAGCATACTACAGTGATGCAGCCACATCCATGTTTATACTAGCTGAATTCACAATAGCTAAGCTATGGAATCAACCTAGGTGCCCTAAAACAGATGAATGGATAAAGAAAATGTAACACACACACACAATGTAATATTACCCAGCCCCCAGCCATAAAATAATGACTTAGTGACATTTAAGTGTAAATGGATGGATCTGGAGACTATCATGCTAAGTGGAATAAGCCAATCACCAAAAAAACAAAGGTCAAATGTTCTCTGTGATATGTAGATGTTAATACACAACAAAGGGGTGGGGATAGAAGTTCATTAGATTAGACAAAGGGAGGAGAAAAGGGAGAGAAGGGGGATAGAAACAGGAAAGATAGCAGAATGAATTTGATACAACTTTCTTCTGTACATATATAAATACATCACAATGAATCTCCACATCAGGAAAAACCACAAGACTAGTTTCCTAATTAGAACAGAATATACTCCATGTATGCAAATATGTCAAATTATGCTCTGTTGTCATGAATATCTAAAAAGAATGAATAAATATTTTTTTTTAAATTTTCCTTTACCACCCTCTAGTGTTGTTCTTTCTTCTCTTTACTGTGTTAGAAGATTCAAGGGCAATGATTTTCAGTAAAGAGAAAAATCACTCCCTGCCTCCTAAAACTATATATCATTTCAATTGAAGTATTTTCTATTTAATTGCAATACTGTCATCTTCATCTACTCATCTTACTTAGTAATGAACAATTCAGGGCAAAATCTAAATGTTTAAAGAAGAGTCTAAAATAGTTTTCATTAACTATTTTTAAAAAACATCTATAATTTTTATGGCATTTGTAATTCTTTTGAGGTTTTCAGTCATAATATTATGAGATGTATTGTAAATTCTTTATAACTAATAACACTTCCTAATTTTTTCTGAATGTTTCCCTTGAAATTTTAAAGGAGATTCAATGTTATATATTATTCTTTTATTGATGTCATTTTTCCTTATTTTATTCAAGGATTTTTTAGATGGTAATGGAAGTGGAAGGCATATAGTTTGCACATTAGTAGATGTGCATTATTGGACATCTAACTGCTCTGGGATAGAGCCTTTTTGGGTTCATTATAAATGGAATGTACAGATTAGTTTAGTATTCTATTTTTTAACATTTTCCTAGCTGAAAGTTGAATTTGTGAACAGTATTACTTTATATGTTCAAGAAATATTTACTGAGTTTCTGCTATGCAGGTTCAGTCCAGTGTTATACCAAACACACATATAGCCCTGGATTCGTAGGAATGAAAGTCTATCAAGTATGAAAGACATTAACCAATTAAATAAGCAATTTGTTATTTGTTCGTAATTGTTATTATGCATCCCAGTTGTGCCAGGGCAGGGGGACAGGTTGCTAAAAGACCAAAGAAATTTCTGAGGATGGCATACAAAGCATAGGCTTTATTGAGAAATGTTTATGGGGGAAGTATAGTGGTGATAGGCTGAACCCATAGCACATCTGCCCCTCATGGTGTTTCCAAGTAGTTTTTCCTCTCCCTCATAGACTTTTATCCAGTGACACCTGTCTGGGAAAGTGACACATAGCCTTTCCATGGTACTGTTAGTTCTGCCCCAGTTGCCACTGAGAAAGAAATTTATATGATAGGCTTCAGAAGCAATGACATCATCCGTGCTAACTGGCTTAGTTGCTTACATGGCTTGCATGATCAGCTTCCCAAGAAGTAATCTTCCTGGTGTAATGTAGAAAGCGATTCTTTATAGATAATATTAACTTTTCCTAGATCCCAGCATACATGGAAGAAAGTCTGTGTCCTTTTAGTTTATCTAGGCATTACTGTCCCAGGCCTTGTTCTCTTATTTGGCCAGTTTGTTGGAAATGAAAGGGACATTCTAGGGACATTCTTTTCTTCAAGGATGAGAAAGTAGTTGTTCTAAAATAGAAATACAGATCACTGCTGAAACATAATTGGAGAATTTCAAGGTTTAGATGTTAGAAAACATTTTTACATTATGGCACATGTAAGATGAAGTTTTAAGAAATGAGTAGAAATTTAGATTGAGTGAATGAGGATATCCTTGTCCAAGCACAGGGAACAGTATATAATGCATGTAGATTCATCTTGGAAAGAAATGTGCTAATTCTAACAAATAGATAGCTGCACTACAGTGACCATAGGATAGACCCGAGAAGGTAAAATAGCAATGTCAACCTATTGGAGGTTTCAAGGAGAGGAGTGACATGACCAAATTTTTATTTTAGAAAGATAACTATGAATAGAAAATTGATTAGAAAAAAAATTGTGGAAAGACTGAGTATGAGGCCATTTTATTACTCTAAGAAAAGGTGATGGTAACGGTAACGTCAATCAGGGTTCTGATAATGTTGTAAAGAAGTGTTGTATAGATGCTGTTCAAAGTTGTAGTGCGCCTTAAAAAGAAAAAGTTTTAGCTTCAATCTCAAATGAAACCAAGTCAGATTTTTTTCCCCTGAGTATTGTCACCCACATTAAAGCAAAACAAATGAAAAGCTGATTTGTTTGTGTTGTGATATTTCAACTTCAATAGTGAAATAATAACTTGCAAACTTATTTCACTTGAGGAAAAAATTGGTGTTCAAACAAAAATAACACACTAAGGATATGTGGCATAATCACTCATCCTCTTCAACTTTTCAATAATATGATCCTTGTTTGTTCATTATCCAGGGAGAAGAGAACTGCCCCTAACTTACTCCCCTGGCTTTTCTGAATTATTGAAACCCTTTTGAAATCCAACAAATTGGGTTCAGATTGTTGAAAGCCTAAGGTGTCTGGGGAGTTTGTGAATTCTAGCATGGAGACTTTACTTGTCAGATGTCTCAACTACAATGAAAGGTAAAACTAGCGTGACAGAAATGGTACTTGTTGATGTTTATAATGCCCTTGGGATGAGATGTCTAATGCAAACATAACCACACAATCACAAAATTTCCTCTCTAAGTAATTTGTTTCAAACTTCAATGCTTTCAGAAAATGAGACAGTTTTTCAATGTAATTTTATTAAAGTTCCAATTAACCACATAATTGATGAAAAGTGTTGAGAATGTGTTTTAGCACTTTCAACTTAACAGAAATCAATATGACATCTCACTTATAGAATATATTTTCTTTTTTTTTAGTAGGATTACAATTTTATATATTGTCACATTAAAATTGTCGATATCTTTAACAGATATATTTATTGTAATTTACATAAATCCTAATATTTATAGCATATTGAAGAAGGCTAATAGAGCTTGTAAGTATGGTAATTGCATTTCTCTTCAAGTAGAGAATTTGAAATGGGCTTTTAAAAGGGAATTTAGTGGCTATGATCTGGGATGTGTGGGTACCATATCCAAGGAGGCTGATTTAAAAGAAAAGAACAAAAAATTGAAAGCAAGGAGAGATTTCAAGTTTAAGAAAGCTTGATTTTCTAAAGATTCAAAAAGTAAGAATTGATTTTTAGGATTATCAGTGAGATTAAATTTTTAATTTCAAAAATTCACTTTTGGATTTTTAAAAGGTGTTCATTAATACAGATACTAACTGTTCGCCACACAGGGAGGGGGCCATGTTGGTTAACAAGAACTGATAAATAGTAAATTAAGAAGTAATAAGGTGGTTATTCCCAGCTTATTGCAGTCCAGGATTGCTGTAGTTACCCAAGAATGTCACTAAGAACCCTGTGCTTATTTGTACCACTTGCCTTCAAGCCACATGTCTTCAGGATGGCTGTGATTCTAAGCATTCCATTCCATTTCCAGATAGGAATAAGGAAAAAGTAAAGGGGGAAACAGTGTTTTTAAGATATTTTATTATAAATCTATTTGTTTCTTTGTATTTTTGGTACCAAGGATTGAACCCAGGGGTGCTTACCCACTGAGCAACATCCCAAACTTTTAAAATTTCTTTTTATTTTGAGATAGGCTCTCATTAAGTTACTTAGGACTTTGCTAAATTTCTAAGGCTGACTTTGAACTTGTGATCCTCCTGCCTCAGCCTCCCAAGTTGTTGGGATTGCAGGTGTGTGCCACTATCCCCAGAGCTTCTGTATTTATTTATTTTTTGAAGAACACCATAGCCAAAAGGTAGGCAGAAAAGCCTACCACTTGTATTTGTCATATTCTATATTATGAGTAGGCTTTAAAATGAGGACTGAAAACAGTTTTGAGCAGCTAATCTGTAGCTTTTGACACAATATCTTTGTACTTTTTCTCCTGAAGACCACCTCCCCCCCCCAAATAAAGACAGGAAATACTGAAAAGTATTTGACATACTTTTATATAGCATTTAAAATGTGACCGTGTCAGAGCTGGGGATGTAGCTCAGAGATAGGCCACTTGCCTTGCATCTATGAGGCCCTGGGTTCATTCACTAGCCATGTAAATTATAATAAAATAAAAGAACTGTGAAAGGAAGAAGACAAAAGAAAGAGAGGACACATTAATAAAATACTATAAACTAAAACATATAAAGATGGATGGTGAATGAAAAATAGTATATGAAAGTCTGAAACCTAAGCTTTTTATGAAGAATGCCAATTAAAATAAGTAAATTGTGGCAACATACCTAGTAATAGATTGGAGGTTTTGTTTGAATGGAGTGATTGAGTCAAACTTTGTACCTAAGAGGTATGGTCTAAGATAAAAATGAAGTGCTGGAATTAAAATACCAAATGCTGGGCTATTAAGTCAAGAAAAGTCATGAGGAAACTTAAATGCATATAGTGAAAGAAGCCAATTTGAATAGGATACATACTGTTGGATACAATCTACATGACATCCTGAATAAAGCTAAACTGTAAAGACATTTAAAAGATCAGTGGCTGCCAGAGGTTTGGGGAGAGAAAGATGAATAGGTAGAGTTCAGAGGATGTTTGTTACAATGAAAATACTCTGGATGATGCCACAATGGCTGAAACATGGTGTTATACATTTATCCAAGTCTGTAGAATGTACAAAACCAAGAGTGAAACAAAATGTAAAGTACTGACTTTGGATGACAGCATGGAGCTTTATGGATTTATCACTTTTAACAAATGTTTCACTCTGTGAGGTGTTGTTACTGTGTGGAGGAAGAGAAAACATGGTACATCTCTGCTCAATCTTGCTGGGAATATAGAACTTTTCTAAGTAATAAATTATATTTTAAAATTCTTTTATTAGTTTTTGATGGACCTTTATTTCATTTACTTATTTATATGTGATGCTAAGAATCGAACCAGGTGCCTCACACATGCTAGGCAAGCACTCTACCACTCAGCCACAACCCCATTAAGATAAAAACAAATAGAAGTAACAAATGAATTCTATATGTTCAACTAAATTATCTCTATAGTCAAGTATATATACTTGTGATTGAGATAAAATTCAATATGAAGTAATAACAAATGAAAATTTCAGATGTAATACACAAAATATACTCATATTCCCTGGGTGCAATTCACTATGTAGGTATACATAAATTTTTCTTTTTTTTAGCAAAAAATATATATATATATATAGCTATACATATATTTATATATAGCTATACATATATATATATATATATATATAGCTATACATATATTTATATATAGCTATACATATATATATATATATATATATATATATATATATATACACACACACACACACATACATATATAGTCTACTTAACTATTTTTATTTATTTTGAAATTAATCTGTTAATTTTTTTCAAACTCTTAATTTCATGACTAGCACAAATGCAGTTAAGGAGAATTATCTTAAGTGAACTGATTTTTGGAAAACTATACATGAATATCTTCTATCCTATCTGAATATCAGTAAAACAAAAGTCCTCATAAAATAGACGTAAATATTGTTCAATATTCTTTGAGGATTCTGTCTATTATATGCTGCATTTGTGTTGCTTTTGCAATTTTTTTATACTCAAGGCACTAATGTACACTATAGATAAAGGTCCAATTTTTCCTAGTTAATGGGTTCTGGAGGGGACTTCTGAAATATGTCTACTATAGGTCTCTGTCATTTCTCCTGTTTCCCCTTTGTAGTTGGTTATAAATGACTTTTTGCACAAAGAAAACTTAAAGATTCAATGCTACTGAAATTCTTTCCAGTTTATGGATCCACTGTTAGATCTAACAAGTTGTTTTTATAACTGATCACAGAGGTTATACATAAAAGATGAAATTTCTAAAGAGACAGAGAACTAATTATAGATGACTTATCCATTGAGATCCAAAGCATCAGAGTACTATTTGATATAAAATATTATGGGTTATTTTATATAGTGTAAACTACCTTGAAAGCCAAAAGTTCTTATTAGGAAATATCATGTAAATACTATATTTAATATTCTTCTAATATTTTCTATTTTATTTTATTATAATTATCTAATAAAAATGTAATGAAATTATTTTCTTTAATCTCGTAAATCTACCCAAGTCCTCTTGTCCTTATGGTAGCAAACAATTCAGACATTATCAATTTATATTATGTTATATTGTGAAAGAGATTTGCTAGCAATGAACAAGGAAGAAATTTTTGTGGAATTGGATTAGTCAATGACTTCTTAGATATGATAATATAGGCATGACCCGTAAAATGGCACATTTATGAATTTAACTTTAACAAAGTCATTGTGAAGAGAATAAAAAGGAAGCCCATCTCCTGGGAAAAAAATATCTGCAGATCATACATATGATAAAAGACTTGAATCATTTGGTATGCACAAAACGTGGTTGAATCTCAAAATGATTCCATCAACTAAAAGGAGCTAGGCTTTAAAGCAACAAAATATGTGACTGAGTTATTTAAATTCTAAATGATATAAATTTACCTGTAGGGACAGCAGTTCAGTAGCTGCCTGGGAGTGGAAGTGAACAATAAGGGGTAGAAGGAAGGGCTTACAAAGGGAAGAGGGAAATTTTTTAGGGATGTCAATTGTAATTCAAGAAATCTCTTCAATTTATGAACAAAATAGTCACATGTTGCTAGTCGCTGCTGTATTGAAAAGTACAGTTCTAGAAATTTGCCCTTCCTTTCAAGTCCTTCTTTTATTATCCTAGTACAGAATTTAATTTTTTTCCCTTACCAAACAGTTTTTATAGGGTCATATTTGTTATTTTCTCTACCCACAAAAACTAAACTTCCTAAAGTAATAATTTAAGTATGTCATTTCTAATCCTTTCTTTACGGGCTCTTCTTATAATACTAAAACACTAAAGTTGCAAAGATTCTTAATAGTATTATAATTTAGAATCTTCATATTCTAGATGAGGATATGGAGGAAAAGAAAAACTTAGAATTACTTTAAATTACCAAGAAAAATCAATGTTATATTCATTCATAGAATCCAGGTCTCTTAATATTTTTATTAAAGTTTTATTTTAAAATGCTTATTTATTCAACCATCCACTTGCCATTTATCCTCTTGTTGACTTTCTCAAATTTGTCTTCCAAATCTGGCCTTTCCTATCAATGTAAATATATTTCAATTGATATCAAATGTTTAACTCTATCATGTTTATTGTCAACATCACTACTAGCCCCAGTCTCTGTGATTTTCCCTATCAGACATTATAGATAATATGTCTTCATATGTGGAGTTCTTTCTCCAAACTTTGTTATTTTTTCTCCTTATCTTCTGAGGTCTTACATTCTGTAATTATACCTTCATGTAGGCAAATCTCAAATAAGACTAGTTTCCCCAAATAATTTGTTCTTTTCCTTTTCCATAATACTTTGATTATAGTCAAATATCTGGTTGCCAGCTATACTTGAGTATTCAACCTCTTTTTGAGTTAGGGGTGATTGTCCAAGTAAGTCTTATCTTAGTTCATTTGAGCTTTCATAACAAAATACCATAAACTGAGTAGTTTATACAGAAGATATTTATTTCTCATTGTTCTGGAAGTCGGGGAGTCTAAAGTTCTGACAGACTCAGTGAGGTGCCCATTTTTTATACATGGAGCTTTCTCACTTTGTCCTCACAAGGTAGAAGGGGCTAGTTTGCTCTCTGTGGTCTTGTTTATATGAGAAGTGATGTCAATCATAAGGGCTCCTCCCTCCAACTAATTAACTCTGAAAATGACCCAAATCCCAATACCATCACTTTAGGATTAGGATTTGAACACAGGAATTTTGAGGGAACATAAACACTTTAAGCATGGCCAAGTTTACCTATGAAATTGGAGAAAACGTGTCACTTCCTTGACGGAGACTTCAGACACAAATGTTTCTTACCCTTTTTTCTTTTCTAGAAGACATCTATACCAGCCGAACTTTGCCTTGACAGTGATAGTAGTTGTACCTTAGGCAATGGTAAAGTTATGGTTTTGGTTAGTTTTTTCATTTATTTGAGCAAAAGACCTGATGAGAACAACACAGAGGAAGAAAAGTTATTTTGACTCACAGTTTCAGAGGTTTAGTCCATGGTCAGCCAGCTCCAAAACTCTGGGCCCCATGTGGAGCAGAACATCATGGCAGAAGGGTACGGCAACTCAGGACATGGAAACCAGGAAGCAGAGAGAGTTCCCCTCACCAGGAGAAAATATGAGCCCTACAGGCACATCCCCAGTGACCTACATCCTACAGCCAGACCCTACCTGCCTACCATTATTACCCAGTTAATCTATACCAGTTGATTAATCCACTCATTAGGTTTCACCTCTAATAATCTACACTTCTGAAAACTCTTGCATCATCTTACACATGAGATTTTGGGGGACACCTCACGTTAAGCCATAAGAGTTATAATCTGTAAAATAATTCCTGAGTCTGTAAAAGTAATAAATTATTACCATCTACCTTCTTAAAATTACATAAGAATGATTCTGTTTTTTCATTCCTCTTTGAGGCTCTCATTGTTTGCCATTTGCTTCATTACCTTGCTCCATCTAATGAACAAGGCCTGAAGTCCTTCACTGTGTGGACTCAGCACTCTTCACTGCATGAACCAATCCAGAGCAAGCTGATAGTGTCTCCATTTTCTCAAGCTGGCAAGGTTGGAAATCACATCTATTCTGTAAAAATAAAGGGTCCTTGGCTTGACACATGCCAACAGACACATGTGCCTATGAGGATTCTGTCTTAAAGGTTTGTAGTGGGTTTTAGAGATTTGCAAAGAAATTCCTGAAAACCTTCCTTTCAGATATGAGATAATAGGACAATTACTTAATCCCCTATATTTGATTATCCCTTCAGTATTATTCTCTAAAACAAAACAATACCCACATAGGCTGTGAGAATTTAATAGAATTTTAAAAATACACTAAGCTGAATCTTCTTGTCTCAAGGTTTTCCCTGATGCTCCCCTGTTGATAATAATGGTGTTAAGAAATCATACATTCAAAAGAGAGGTGATGACACATCTTAGCAAGACTCTAAAATATGGTCAAAAATATATTCTGATTGTTCCAATCCATATCCTACTTCTAGTCTCTATAAGATAAACCTGGAAGAGGGTTTTTTGAGGGGATTCTATCAAAGTCAGGATTTCTTTGCAAATAGATATAGGTATGGCAGGGTATATTATTTACCCTAGCCACTGGAAGGAAAAAAACACAATGCTAATTCTCCTCTGCCAAATCTAATACCACTGGGTAGTCAGTTTGGAAGGTAAAAGTATAGTGTCCTAATTGTGCAAAAGAATCAAATTTCAAAATTGAGAGGACAGAAAGACAGCTGTAGTTTTCTTAATATGACAGGAGTGACATCTGCAGTGGAAGCAAGTTGCTCTTCTGAAAGTATCAGTGCAAGGAGAGTGAACCCTTGCCAAAATGTATATACATGGTGTGAATTCGATCTGTGTTAAGTTGTGAAATGATCTTGACCAAGAGGCTATCTGAAAGGGTTGTGTGTGAGGGTAAATTTTTTTTTTCCTGAATACAAATGTTCCATTATTTTTTTAATGTTTGATAGCATTTTATAAAGAAAGAATAATTTCTCTCTACTTTGACAATGGATTATGGTATGAGAAAATCAGCTAGAGTTTTCTATACAACACAGTTTAAGTTGATATTTAACTTGCAATACAAATGCAATTTGTTGAAGCAGGTTCCACTGGATTAGAAAAAAAAAAACAACCATAGCTAATCTAACTCATTCATAGATATTTGTGAATTGATGGTATTTTGTAATGTAAAAACTGAATTCACCTGTTTTTCAATGACCACCCCATAGCAGTAGAAATTTTATACTAGAAATCTACTTTGTAAATTTCAGTTGACTCCTAATTATCTTTTCTTTAAAACTTAATATGCCACTTTTTCATATTTAAATTTTGGTAAGTAGGAAGAATTAGCCAGTTATTGTCAGATAGAGATTTGTTAATTACAAAACAGGGTACTTGAATTAGAATTTATTTTGTACTGTGTCTTTTATATCATCACAGTGAATGAATTTATTGATTCAATGGTCTGCAGAATTTCCTCAACCTTCTACCTCAAGTTGTTAATGTAATGACTAGATGATTTACATTAGAAACCATGCACATGATTTTTCAGTCTCAAATTTTAATTTTGATCCAAATGATAAAACAGTATGCATCTAATATTACCACTAGCAAAATGTTAAATATTAGATATGAAATAAAACTTTTAATCTCATTAATTTTAGAGACCATGATGTACAGTATGAAATATTGCTTTAAATCAAATTTATTTCACTTAATGTGAAAACACATTAAGTGAAATAAATTTGTAGAGAAGAAAATATCTGATATTCATGTTTCTCACTTATACAATTTTTAAATGTTTTCCTTTTCAAGGTGAAAAGTTCAGATTTAAAGAGTTCCTGATAGTTTAATAAATATTTTTTCAAAAGTCATTATAATCTTAGCATTAATGCATCTTTATTATCTCTATTTTATAGATGAGAAATATAGATGTCATGGATTAAATTATTTGCCCAAATCAAACACTTAATGAGTGATTTATCAGGATTAAACATTTTTTAGACTCTAAATAGTATATAGGGATTTTCTACAAGTATCATGCATTCTTGAAATTAAGGAGATACAAATAAGGGATTAAAGCTATATTCATAAATTGAGGATTAATCAATATCTATACAGCCTAAAGAAAATTTAAGCTCCTCTAGATTATTTGGTTTTCAGATGTATTATGATATTCACCATTTTCCTGAGTAGAATCACATTTTATTATTTTTTCTTGCCAGTTTCCTAATTCTCTACTTAAAATGCACAATAGTCAGTGATTGAACTCCCTGTGCCTAAAATTGAAGGATCAGAACAATTTCTTCAATACTTTCAACACTCATTTAAATTTCAGTAATTGGCAATTAGACTTGAAGTTGTCAATTTAGGTTAAAACTCCTTCAAATGGATAAATTGGCCAAATATGGGCAATTATTCTATAAGGTACTTTATCTGGCTCATAGTAAGTAATAAATTTTAAGTAATAAGTAATAAACATAAAGTAAGTAATAAACATAAACCACAGGGTATATTATTAGTATCCTGTAAGAAAAATACATCAATGTATTTTACGTCAAATAAAGGTGTTTAAATACAACATAAAAGAGACTGTTGCTTAGGTCATGGAGTAAATGTCATAGTGAATGTGCTCTACTATACTCCTACATTCAAATATTGGTCCATCTATTTATGATATGTGACTGTGATAAATAAGAAGTCTGGCACATATTAGAAACTCAATTAATGTTGGTACTCTCAAATTTTTTGTGAGCATTGAAGGATAAATATTGTACTTATTTCATACTTGTATTCAAAATATCTACAGGAAAAAATAATCCAAAAATCTCAGGAAGAAAAACATGTGAAATAAGAGCCATAAGAGCAAAACATGTCAAGAATTTTGGAGCAAAGACTATTAACAAAAGCAACTTTTATTCTTTAATATTGGCTAATTAGGAGACTAGAAATTAGATTTTTCACTGAACACAGACTTTTCATTAAAAAGTGATATTATATTTAGTATTTTATAAGCATAAAGATTTAATATGAGAAGAATAAATGTTAGAAATAAAAATTGTGCTGCTATGTAGAAATACTGAAAGTTTATGCCCCAAATTCCAGGAATAATTTAGAACTAAATTGAAAAATCATGGAGGAAAGTGGAAATACATAGAATTAAATTATTCTATATTGATATCTTTAACTGAATCACTGAAGCCATTGCTGTGTATGTGTGTATGTGTGTGCGCGCATGCACATGCATGTAAGGGAATAGAAAACATCATAGCAGGAGATAAACATTTTAATTTTCTTATTTCTATGTGTTTCTGCTAATGATAGTGAATCAATTTAACATCAGATTTAAAATTGACTGTCTGTAGGACACCAGCAAATTTTTAGTTATATAGAGAATATAATAAATCTGTGTCTTCAGGGAAAGAAATTATAATAGTCAAGATACAGCCTATTGTCCAAATGACATTTACGGTATTTCTGAAATGGAACTGTTCATTTGTAATCTTATATGTGCAGTTGTGACTAACAGAATGGAAAAACAAGATTTACAGCTATGTAAAATATTTGAATTGAATAATGGGCCCAATTGAGAGGAAAAGAAATACCCTTTATTTTGCTTTTGCTATGATAACAGCTGTACAATAAAATGTCCTTTTTTAAACATAGATTTCATATTATTATTTGGTCATGAATAAAGTTAAAAATGTGTGTGTCATTTTCTATGTAAAAACCAAAATGGAGCAAATTTAATCTTTTAAAGAAAAATAGATTATTAAATTAGTGATGCATTTTTTTCTGTTTCCACATTTTTATTGGTGTTTTATAGTTACATATAATGGTGACATTTATTACATATTTCTACGTATGAATAATGTAACAATTTGAACAATATCACTTCCCAATTCTTCACCCTTTCCTCTTCCCCATCTCAAGTCCCTTTCCTCTACTGATGTCTCTGATTTTCATGAGCTTCCGCTAGCCCCATCTTTGTTTTCCTTTTTCCTCTGCAGCCTCCACATATGAGAGAAAACATGCAACACTTGACCTTCTAAGTTAGGCTTATTTCACTTAACATAATGGTCTCTAGTTCCAGCCATTTTCCTTCAAATGACACAATTTCATTTATGGCCAAATGAAACTCCATTGTGTATATATACATTTTCTTTATCCAATCATCTGTTCGTGGGCACTAGGTTAATTCAACAGTTTGGCTACTGAGAATTGTGCTATCATTAACATGGTATATATGTATAGTAGTTCATTTTGGTGGGGGGGCTTTATTATTACATCTGTCTCTGTTCTACAGATCCTCTCTAATAATGGTCTTTAAAATTTGTGCAATTACATCAATGCATATGTGATATTTTGGGACTGATAGGAAACATATATGCTAGTGGCAATATCACATTGATCTAATGTTCATAAAAATATATACCTACAGCTGGGATATAGTTAAGTTGGTAGAGTGCTTGCCTCACATGCACAAGGCCATAGGTTCAATCCCTAGCAACACACACACACACACACACACACACACACACACAAAGTAAATGTATACCTACTTCTTTAAGACAATCACATATATTTAAAACACTTGTATGTATATGATATAGATTTAGATATAAATGCTCATGTAGACAAAAGACAGATTGTATCAATCAGTTTTTCATCCCTGTGACCAAATGCCTGACATAAATAGCTCAGAGAAAGAAAACTTCATTTGAGTTCATAGTTTTGAGGATTCAGTCTATGGATGGCCAACACCATTGCTCTGGGCTCAAGGTAAGGTAAGGGCCTAGAGGAAGACAGCAGCTCAGTGTATGGCACTTAGGAAAGAGAGAAGTGTCAGGGAATGGAGGAAAGGGTCAGGGACAGATATAACTCCCATTGAACCACTTCCTTTAGCTGTGCCCCACCTGCCCACAGTTACCAACCAGTACAACATTCAATTTATTAATTAATCAATCAAAAGGATTAATTAACTGATGAGATTAGGATATTCACAACCCAAATATTTCTTAGATGTTCTACATCTGAAAATTGTTGCTTTCCCTAACACATTAGCTTTTGGGGACCAGGTATAGAATGTTATATTTTGAGTCTGATATGCCCCCACAAAAGGGAATGCAATCATGTTCAGAGGTGAGAAGACTGAAATGTTAGGGCTTTAACCTTATCAGTGAATTATTCATTTGATGAATTAATAATTTGAGTGGACTTACTGGGAGGTGGTGAATGTGATAATCAGGCAGGAAGCAGCAGGGAAAGTAGGCCACTGTCCCTTCCTGTCTCTCATCTTCTTGGTCTGTTTCCCAGCTGCATTGCACTCAGCTTTCCTCTTTCACATTCTTTCATCACGATGCTTATGCCTCGGAGACAGCCAACCATAGACTGGATCCTCGGAAACAATGAGCCAAAATAAGTCTTTCCTTCTATAAACTGTTCTTGTAAGGTTAATTACCATCCACTTAGTCATTCAAATTGGGATGGACTGATTGGGTCATAGCTCTCATTATCTAATTATTTCAACTCTAAACATTCCTGAATTAACATAGGAGCTTTGAGGGTACACCTCATATCCAAACCATAACACTTGGTATCCTACAAACTAATAATTTATGATAATAAAATATTGAACATAATAGTTAAATATTACTTCCAATACATTAAAAAATAATGTAGTTAACTGTGACTTATAAATGCTATACTAAATTTTCATGTTTTATCAATCACAGCTTCAAATAGCAATGCTGACATATTTCTCAATTAGACTTAGAATAATTGTTAGTCAGTTTCTCTCTCGTTAGCTTCTGAAATGGGACTAGGATTTGATAGATTTCCTTTCTAAGATGTGATACAACAATGTTTCCCTGATAGAGGATGCAAACACTCTCAAGGGAACTTTTTTAGAGCTAACAAGTAAGAAGTAATTGAGAATAAGTAATAGCTGCCATCATTCACAAAGTTTCAAAATTAATATAACAACAGAATTAAATATGTAAGACATTAAATGATTTATTAATCGAATAGTCAAACTGTCTTCCTGATATAAACTGCTATGGCCCTTTACTTGTTATTCCAAAATTATGAATCTAATTTCCACTAGCAAGTTAGATAAAAATTTTAAAAAAGAAAATTTTGTGCCAAGCATTGTATTAATTTCTGGAGCTCCCAGAATAAAGATGTGGTTCCCTGCTGTCATCTAATGAGGGAGTTATAAAGAACCATATAATGACATAAATTGTGATACGTACTCTGTTGGGATTTTAAAAATGATGCTACATTGGCACTGGATGGAAAAACTTTCTTAAAATCTTAGGAAAAATATTCTTAGAGATACTTCTTGAATAAATCCTGACAGTATATCGTTAGCCAGAGGCAAAATTGTAAAGATCTCATTTTCAGAATAGCCAGAACCTCTAGAAAGGGTTATTGGCATAGTGGAAGAAGAATTTGGGGGAGGTAATTGCGATCTCTCTGGTCAGAACAAAGGATTTTTTGTTGCATAGAGGAGTTTGAATTTTTATTTTGAAGATAATGGAAACCAGAGGGAATTTTACATTACATTGCAGAATCAGTATTGTATTTTTTGAACAATCACTCATAATGCATTGTGAAAATTGGAGAAATTCAGTTATAAATCATGATAACATGAAAGAAAAGATAAAGTACTAAATTAATGAGGTGATAGTAGTGATGACAAGGAAGGGGAAATAAATTGCATTTTGGTGTAGAAACGTTATACCTGAAGAAAAAAGATCTATCTTGTATGTTTTCCAGCCTTCTGTTTATAGAACTAGGCAATCTTTAGTGTCTTTCCCTGGCAAAGAATAAATATATTTTGTGAGAAGATAAGCTTAATTTCACAGCTGATACATAAGGGATACTTATGCATAAATAGGGGTTGAATATATGAGAAAAATGCAGATTTCAGACTCCTCAGTATGAAATATTGATTGATTTGGAATAAATTAGCATATTGTAGGCAGAAGCTAAGTGTTGGATGTGGAATGTATTTCCCAAAAGAATATAGTGAGTATAAATGATTAGGGATAAAACTTTGGGTTTCTCTTGCTTTTAAATACCAGACAGATAAAGGGATAAAATAAAGAGCTAGTTACAGAGTTTAGAAATAAATTTGAAGTAATTCTTGTTAAGTTTATGAGGGAGACAAAGATTTATTCATTGAACATATGTTCATTGATCATAGGCCATGACCATTAATTTCAGCAGACACTGTAGATAAAAAGCAGACATAATGGGTGTTTTCAGTAAAGAAAGGCTTAAGCCTAGAGGTAAATGCAGTTATCATTTTTTTTAACTTTTTTCATTTTTATGTGGTGCTGAGGATCGAACCCAGGGCCTTGCACATGCAAGGTTAGCACTATACTGCTGAGCCATAACCCCAGTCCCTAAATGAAATTATTTATATGAGCCATTAAAATAGGAGAGGAGTTGTACATTAAGAGAAATACATGTAAGAAGAGGGAATCCTGGAGAAAACGCTAATTTGCATTTAAGAGTCCTATAATGCTTTAAGAAAGAAGCAATGTGTAAATTGAGGCTACATGCAAAGAAGAAAAAGTCAGGTATGAGGGATGATAGGATGCTTTGTCAAGAAAGGCAGAAGGAAAGACATCTTTGAAGGTCCTTAAGCAAGTGAGTCCATGTGAGAGTGGCAAACAAGAAAACTTTTAATATAATTAGAAAGTAGAGTATAATAGAGTCGGGGTCATTAGGTTAGTAGAGACAGGAGAAGAAATTGGGAAATAAAGAGACAATGTGACCATATCCACTTCAAACTCTCCTTCAATTGTTTCCCCAAATGGATAATTGCCAAGGAAGTAACTTTGGCACAGACTGAAAATTAAATCTCTTGAAAAGAAGGAACATTCATTTCTATTAGGTGACAGTGAGGAGAGCTCAAATCCTGACTCTACTATTTGATAACTACATGATAATGGTGATATTTCCCATCCTGTTGAAACTTCAGTTTTATTATTTAAAAAAATTAGTGATAATTTTAGTTTCTCTCTCTCAGTGTTATTGTAAATATTAAATACAGTAATTATTGAAAATGATGGGTTAGCACAATTTCACATATGTTAACAGATGGGTAAAGGGTATTATTTTTTAATTATTTCTGAGAGAGGGAAAGATGGGTATAAACCTCTCTCTGTAAGTATAAAAAGTTGAGGGAAGTCATGATTTGTGAAACTAGTATTTTCTGATTTCATGTAAAGGTTCAAGTACTGGAGCTGGGTCCCTAGGGTACCTGTTGAGAGATGATGGGCCTTTAAGAGGTAAGGCTTAGTAGGAAATAACCAGATCATGCAGCAGCATCCTGGAAAGGAATAAATACCCATCTTCCAGAACGGGATCCGTTAACTCAAGAACAAACTTTTATTACAGAGGCTGTGTGTTTGGTGCCTTCCACATGTGCTGCTTGTCACTTTCCACTTGTGGTATCACCCAGCATGTTATGATGCAGCCTGTGGTCCTTTTCAAGTTCAGCCACCCAAGTGTTTCAGCCTTCAGAACTTTGAGCCAATATAAAATTCTTTTTCATACAAGGCGTTCAGTCTTGGTTATTTTGTTATAGCAATAGAAAATGGAATAAGGGAAAAATATAACTCTCTAAAAAATTCTGATGCACTCTCTTTACATCTGAATTATCATTTTTTGCATGCATTTAACTTTTAGTCATGTAATTGGTGAATGGTGATCAAACGGTAAAACCTATAAGATCAAACTGTCAAAGTATGAAAGTATCTGTAAGAACTAATTGTGTGATACTAAACAAATATCATTCATATTCTCTAACCCATTGTAAATTATGTGCAATCACAGTTCATTACGTAAAGCCAATATTCAATAATTATTTGTAGAAATGAATAGATATGAATTCTCTTTCATGTGTGCTACTGAATGTCTTATAAATTTGTATTTCAAAACATTTGGATCTTTTGATAAAAGCTGATTTACAATATTTTTTTTAAATAAAAAGGCATAAATATTTAACAATATATAGAACTTAAATAGTAAAAACAAATTAAAAAAAAACATTGACTTGTCCCATGTTAGAGAGGGAATTTTGAAATTAAGTTTTGAAGAACTTTATGTCCATATCCTTTATGCTGTCCCCACACTTTCATCTATACATTTTCTGTATTCAGAAGCCTATATTCTTTCTTTCTGGTTTTCTACCTGACCAAAGATTTAATATCCTTAAAGATGAGCAAGACTCTGCACATTAAAGAATCTTCAGCACTCATTACTCAATCAAAAGTTGCTGAAACCCGGTTATAGTTTATCTTAGTCAATAGTTCTGATGAAAAATAATTAAATAAATTGAATCCATTAAAAGATACAGATGATGATGTCTGAATATATTATTTATTTGGAGGAACTTACATTTTAAAAGTAACATCAGGATTCCTTAACCACAAATATTAAATATACAAAGAGATAGTAGAGACATTTAGGAAGTGAAGTAATATACCCGTATTTACCATGTGTGAAAGATAATCTCAGCATGAAGATTTGGCTTTATGTTTATCTATTAGAATAATATAAAAAAGGATGATATAAATCTTCAAAATTTACTCTGAGAAAATTCAGAATTTTTATGTAGCCATCAAAATAAATAATAAAGATAATGAGAGAATAAAATATATTAGAATGTCTATTTTAGAAGATTTCTGATGTTAAAATTCATTTTTAAATAATGTATGCAAGATGAGATTGCTTTAAACAATTTGCACCAACAAAAATACTACTTAGCATATGTTACATTAAAAATAATGGCTGAGCTATGTCAATAACAAAAATATCTACTTGCATTTTCTAGTCTTATTCCCTTTACTTCTCTTCCACAAGACATGATGACAGCACTTTTGATTTATCATGTTTTTAATTGGTCTCCTTGGTGGCAAGTTCCATATGTTTACTGTTTGTTCAGTGAAACTTCTCTCTGAATTTACTGTGATATTTGAATACTAATTTTTCTGCTTTCCTAATCTTTAAATATATATATATCATTTCCTTTTCAAAGACATAGCTCCTAAAAAAGCATCTCTTATGATTTTTGAAAAAAATTAATCCTATTTTTCACATTTTCTGCAGAATCATTTGGAAAGGTTTTCCAAATAATAAGTGAAAGCTTAACTTATCCTGGGAAATAGAAGCATATGATTTTGTTGTTCTCTTGCATTGAAAATCATTTTAAGAATATGGTTTCCAAATAAAATGTCTAAAAATGTATGGTGTACAAAATAAATATGTAAAATTCTTATTAGTCTTGTAATAAATATCAGTTCACTTATTCTATTTTATCATATTTCAGTCTTTTAAAGCAATATTAAGTAAAATATCCCCTTAGAAATATTTTATTTTTATACTATATGTAATTTTTGATGTTTTACTTCTGATTAATGGGGCAATATCATGTTCCATAGGCAAAACAATAATACTTTTTTATGTATAGCTAAAAATAGAGCTTAGAAAACATAAAAGCAAAGAATCAATTTTGACACCTCTGTCATAGTTTACATAAGTGAATAAATTTCACTTTATATTAGGAGTAGTTTTAGTGACTTTACATGCTCAGTTCATATAAATTTAGATACTTCAAGGTAATAGTAGCTATCTCGGTTGGAATATACCAGATGGTATACATGTTAAAGTGCTCAAAATTAAAATTATATGTATACCATGCAAAAAACCTTACGGCCATGTCACCAACTGCAGACTTTTGGTGGTGTTTCCAATACTCCTTAAAACTAAAACTTCAGAATTTCCTCACTGATACATAAGGATCATCATGGTTACACAGGCATTGTACCAGTTCTGAAGAGATATGTTACACCTTTGAATTGAAACCCTGAGTAGGATTGGATTTGCCTTTTGAAAAGGCATATCTATGCTATTCACAGATGTCCCTCTTTCTTCACAGTGTCCAATACCCAGACGAGGAGCCCTGCATAACCACAGTCAGTATCTAGCCAAGTGCACTCTGAGAAAGGCAAGCTTTTTCTTTAAGGAAAATGAACAATGGGTGTGTGGATTTAATCAGAGCACTATCAACACATGAGGAGTTATCATACTGAACTTCACTAATATGTAAAACTACATGCATTAATAAAATAAAATAAATATTTTAAAAATATACATATTTCAAGGGTAAAAGCAACAAACTAGCACACATGGTTAAAAATAAGCAAATATGTTAGCAGACTACATAGAATAGGACAAAAACTATGGAAGACAGGCTATAAAATCCAGATGAGATATGTTAGTATTAAGATTATAATCATAATAGAAACGAGATCAGTATAGTAGAGGAAATGAATCAGGAAAGGAAGGGAGAGAAAGAAAAGGTACAGGGAACAAGATTGATAAAATTAAGTTATATGAATTTACAAATATGACATAATAAATGCCACTATTATGTATAATTATAATGCACCAATAAAATAAATAACTTCTTAATATAGTAGAGAATTCCCCATTGCTAGAATAGTGTGAGGAAAGACTATCAATGATTTTTTTTTTTTCTGGGATACTGTATAAGATCTTTCTACTTTAAGGGAAAGGATTTCTTTCCACACTAAGAATCAAGGTTTTTATTATTTAAATTTCTTCTATGAAAATTGGTTGGTTATTATGCAGTTACATTGTGACTATTCTTTTCCTTGGAGACCTCCTTTTATTCTTTAATCTGGATACATATGGAGTAACATATTGGGGTGAGAAAAGGGGAGGAAAGATATGATTTGCTTCAAAGAGACACTCTTTATCAATGAGAGAGAAAATTGCCACTGTGATTTGGCTTTCAAGGAATAATCAAAATTCTGTGATAATATAAAGAATATATGGAAAGGTGATGAATGTAGGTAGAGGAGCCAAGAAACTGTAATAAATTTGTGTAATGGAAGATCCACTGAAAGTTAGGCAGGGAGTATTAAAAAAAAAAAAAAAACAAAACAAAACAAAAAAAACCTCTTTGTAACTGAGAATTCAGAACGTTTTTGAAGCTTAAAGAATTAGATTGAGGAATTTATATATTTTAGCTACAATATTGTGACTATATTATGACTGTCACCTGTAGAAGATGGGAAATATGCCAAAGATGATGATTTTTCAGAAGTGAATATTATTTCTTAAATTTTATTTTATTTTTTAAAATATTTTGTTGCTAAGCTACTGTTTGATGTTTTCCTATAAAAAATTTGTGTGACACATTTATGATTATGTGTTTAAGGCTTTCGCTCTCCTACTTCCTGAATTTTAAGGATGATATGGCTTGAATAATGATTGGCATATATTAATGTATTATATTATATAATTATATATGTAATTCTTTAGGTTGTTACTATATGTCTTTCAAGAAAAGATTTTTTTGTGAATTTATGGAGAGAAAATAGCTTTTCCATGTGTTCTGAGCTCATTAATATGTCCAAAAAACTGACTCACTTAATATATAAAACACATTTATACAATGTATTTATTAATGTGCCAAATATACATATATCCCTTATTCAATTAAAAATGATCTTTACCAGAATCTAGTATCTTTGTTTTATAAGTATAAAACAAAGTAAAATTAAGGGTGATTTTCTAGATTTATACTCAGTTCTGAGTGATTGACTGAATATTGATTTTGCTACGTTGGTTCAACCACTCTCATCTGTCAATAAAAATTTCAAAATCACAGACCATATTTTAAAAATACTCCTTAAGTTAAAATTTTCTTGGATTTTGTCACATATATTAAAATATTTTGACTTTTTAAAATCTATCCCCTGTACATTGATTTTACATTGAATAAATTTATAGTTATTAGCTCTCTATTCACAAGAAATGACTATACAATTATATTTTTATGCTTCTCCTGAAATTATATTCTTATACATCATCATATAACTATCAATATCAAAATTTTAATATAATATTTTTCTTAAAAAATTATTAGATACTTAATATCCCAGGCTAAAAGATAAAGACATAGAGGTAATCTATATGGACAAAGTGCTAATCTCAGAGATTTTTTACACTAAATCAAATTCCTGTTATCAAGGGAGTTAAGCATGAGTTCAAACAGAATATTCTAAATTTCAGTAAAGCTGTTTTTTTTTTTTTACTAATATCAGCCCTGTACAATATAATTTATTGACACAATTGAATCATTTTTGTACCTCATAGTACATTTATTCAAAATAATATATTTATGTACATTGAAATTATGACTTTTCTAACAAATGAAAGCAAGTAGTAAATTGAATTAAGTGAAACATGCTATTTTTCCACCCAATTACAGTTCTTAAAGATCTAAAAGAGAAACATCTGTTGAACTAGTTATAGAGCTGGTTGCTGACTGAGAACAGCAGGGGACTTTGCAGTTAATCATCTGTACTCCTACAAGGAGCCCTGCTCACCAACGTGAATTACTAAGGATGGTTTCCTGAAGGATAAGACACCATGCAGTCTCCTTGTAAAAGCAGTAAAAGTCACAGCAGGGAGAAATGGGAATTGACACTTTAACAAAAAGAGAAGTTCTTAACCTTTGTGTTGGTAGCTCAGGGGTTTGCATCAGTTCCTCTTTGAAAAACAGAATAAAACCTGCAATACAAGAAGGCATTAGTCTTAAATATAGTAAATAACTTGGTAAATTTACTGAATCTTAACAAGGTGTTAATTCGAATAAGCAGCATGTTGAATACCTTCTGTTTCATTTGTGTACACATAGCCGAGAGGGAAGCCAAGTGAATGATCCAAGTTAGGAGAAAGGGAAGCCAAATAAATGATCCAAGTTAGTAACAGATGTAGGCAAACAAAAATGGAACAGAGCATATTATTTTTCTATTGGAGAAATCATCTGTTTATTAAAAATTCAGATTTCACCTTACTCTTAATAGTATCAATATAAGCATTTGTGATATTTATACACACACATATATAAACATTCATGATTTATGGGATTATAAATATGAAACAAAAAATAAAACTGAAGGAAATACAAATATACAACTCTGTTTTATCTTTTGGCTTTTGTATAGTATATTTCCAGTGCTGAGAATCTTCTTTCTTCCCTTCCCTTAATTTTTGTTCTTTTTGATTCGCTGGAGAAGGAATTTCTTCTTCAAAGAAGTTCATTTAGGGGCTGGGTTTGTGGCCTGGTAGAGTGCTTGCCTAGAACATGTGAGGCCCTGGGTTCGATCCTCAGCACCACATAAAAATAAATAAATAAAATTAAGGTATTAAGGGGAAAAAAAAAGTTCATTTATTTTGGCTTTCTCTTTTTAGGCTAAATCATCCACATAGCTTTCAATTTCCCAGTAATTTAATTTTAACAATATGGTAAAATATTTTGTGTGTTGTTATTTACAGTCTTCTATGTTTAATCATGATTCACCTTCAGAAATTAGCATGAACTAAATTTACTGAAACACATAAATTTTCTATGTCATTATTTTCAGAATCCTTCACCAATAAAATTAATACATAAATGGATTCACATATTACACATTACCACACTGACAGTAAGTGGAAGCATTGACTGAAATATATTTTATTTTCAATTTGGAAAATTAAATCTTTAAGAAATAGCAAGTAGAAATTTTGATATTTTCTCTTCTTGTGTCACTATAAATATCTCTTAATTTGAACTTCTGTTTATTGATGAAGAGTCAGAATGTATTAAAATAATAATTTGTATTTCCTGAAGAAATCATCTCAGCTGTTTAACAGACTATCAAAATCAATGGAATTTCTTATTTTGGTGGGCTATTTACCCAATTACCCCCAAACTATAGATTTGAATTGGTCTAAAAAGAAGGCTTGTAATAGGTCCAGGATGTTATAGAATCTGCTGTGACCCTTTGGCCATATGACCTAGAACATTTGGTAGGGCTTAAAGTGCTGATGGTAGATAAGGATGCTTATTGGAGCCTTGGGCAGGCCACTGTAGGTGAATCACTCTGCAGAGCCTTAGAATTTTTGAATGAAGCCATGTGGATAACTGTTTTCCTTTTGAGAAACAGCTTTTGATTTCACCTGGCCTTTAGAAGAGACTGAAACCTGGAGCCTGGACAACCAAGCTATCTACAACCTGAGATATCCATAATGAATCGGCTTTTGTCTGACACATGGAGCCGTGCAATTGATCATGTGCAGCAGTGTTTCATTATAATATGGACATGGTCTATGTCTACGTAAGATGTAACTTGAATAGGCACTAAAGGCACAAATAAATTGCTAGAGGAAATGGCCCAAGGCCCCCTGGCCCCTAATCTCACTGTACTAAACTTCTTTCTACTAGGCCACATCGATGGTATGGCACATTTCCTACAGTCAATTTAATGAGGGAGACAAAACTTGAATGTGGTTTATTGACAGTCATGAACAATATTCAGATACTTCTCAAAAGAGAACAAGTGCAGTATTGTAGCCCCTCTCTGGGATATCCCTGGAAGATGGTGGTGTAGGGAAGTTTCTTAATGATTAGAATATATATTCATTTGGCCTGAAAGGAGAATCAACCAAGGATGTAGGTCTACACTGATTCGTGGAATGTGGCCATTTGTTTGGTATGATGGATAAAGACTTGGAAGGAATAAGTTTGAAAAATTGACAAGCCAGTGGAACGATCTCTCCACATAGTTACATGGTGGGAAGACATTTGTTCCCCAAGTGAAAGATCACCAAAGGGTAACTTTGACAGAGAAAGATTTTAACAATCAGGTGGGTAAGATGACCTATTTTGGTGTGTCTTTGTCAACCTCTTTCCTAGGTTATTCCTGTCATTGACCAATGGGTTTATGGAGAAAGTGGCCATTGTTGGAGATGTGCATGGGCTCTGTACTATGGACTTCTACTCATCAGGGATTAGAAGTGCATGGCCAAATGCACTGGTGAGTTCCCATTCAGCCAATGGCACTTCTCTCTGTATACTACAGGATGCCTTAGTCATTATCTTGCCATTTCCCACAGTATCATTGTTGACCAAGGAATTTATTTCATAGCACATGAAATATGTTCATGAGTCCAGGCTCATGAAATTACTGTTAACATAATTTTCTTTATAGACTAGCTGAATTTTGGAATAGCCTTTTAAAACTCATTTATGATGCTATTTATATGGCAAAATCTGTCAAGCTGAAATGTCTTGGAAATATTCTGCATTCTCAGTATTTATAGATAGTACTGTGCCTTCCACAGTAAAAGTTCATGGGTCTGTGAATTAAACAGAGGAAATGAGAAAAATCTCCTATTACTAATACTCCAAGTGGTCCATTAACAATTTTTGACTTCTTATCATACTGTGAGTCTAGAGATTTTAATCCCAAACGGAATAGTGCTTCTGTCAAGGAATACTACAATGTCCACATTGAATTGATATCCAGATTTCAACCTAGCCAAAGTAGGATCCTGACTTATTAGACAAAGAATAGGGTTTCCATATGAGTTGGGGCGACTCTTCTAATAATCAAGGGAAAATTGTATTGCTACTAAACAATGGTAATGATATATGGAATGAAGAACATCTTTAGATTACCTGTTAACATTCTCATTTCCTATGATTCAAATCAGTGGAAAACTATCACAACTCAGTTCAGGCTGGGCTATAATGTCCCAGATCGTTCAGAAATTAAGATTTGAATAACTCCACTAGGCTAGACATTAGGACAAACTGAAATGCTTGCTAAGGGTAAAGCGTGTATGGAACAGTAGTAGAAGAAGCTAGTGTTATATATCAACTATGGCCATGTCATCAATGGGAGAGATAAGGATTTTAATACTTATTTCTTTCATATTTTGATATGAATATGATTGTGTGATATCACATGCATGATGTTCTTTTTTTCTCCCCTCTCTCATTCTCTAATATTGTAATATAATATATTTTAGTAGTAATTCACTTCATATCTTAGCATTTAAACTACAGCATATCAATGAGGGAGTCTGAGTCAACTAGAATGGATATGACCCCCAAGAGGAAAAAAAATAAACCACTTCATATCTTTCTGTGGAAGGATTAATGTGTTTTCAGAAGTAGTATCTGGGATAATCATATTAGGTGGACACATGACTTTGCTATGTTCAATATTTGAAGATTAATATGATTCAAGTAAATGTATGGATGCCAGGCTGGGTAGGGGAGATTTGTGGTGGATTTGTGATGTGTCGACTTTACTAGATTTAATTTTTTCTAGAATTTTTTTCTATGTTCCTCATTATGGTGGCACGTGACAGACTGTTTTATGAGAAATTTGGAAGAAGGAAAGGAAGCAAAGACCATATTGTAATTCACAGTTATTGTCACCTACATCTATTTGGTGTAAGCAGTGGCCAGGTCTGTAATTGTCCCCGCTTCTACTATGTCTTCTTTCGGCCTCTTTAACTCTTGGATCAGTGTGGATGTTTAGATCCGTGCCAATAAACCTTGATTTCTGCAGGATAACCATATGTACAAGGTCAGAAGCAATAAGTATTAATAATGTCAGTCTTGTCTGTGGTCCCTATATTTACAGGCTTCTGTTTTTTTTTTTTTTTTTAATCCAACTCCCATTCTCAACTACCAATCTTGTGAAACCCAAGTTTCAGCATCAAACACAAAACCCAAGGCATTTGAACTTATGTATTTTTATTAATTAATTAATTAATTAATTAATTTTAATTAGGTATATATGAAAGCAGAATGCATTTTGATTCATTATACACAATTGCAGCACAACTTCTGATTTCTCTGGTTGTACATGAAGTAGCGTCACACCATATGTGCAGTTATACATGTACCTAGGGTAATGATGTCTATCTCATTCCTCCATCTTTCTTACCTCCATGTTAACTCCCCACCCCACCCTCCCCTTTGCCCAATCAAAGTTCCTCCATTTTTCCCATGCCCCTTTTTAGGTAACACTGATGCTTTGGGTTTGTTGGTGTGTGATCTCAGAATCCATGAGATAGTTGGGGAGGGGAACTGGATAGATGAGTATATACATAAATAAATTCTCAGTGATTCTGCTCTGGTTGAACCCATAGTAAAATATTTCGCTTGTATTCTGGGTAAAAAGAATAACACATTCCTTCTTAGACATATAGGGAAAACACTATGGTGTTAGTAATTTATCTTTAAGGTTCTTCAGGATACAGAATTCTATGCCTTCTTATCTAAAATTCAGGAGTAGAATAATGGTTTATCTTTATCTGGTAGAGATAATTAATAGAGGGAAAAAAAGAGAAAACTTAGGAGAATAAATGGCTCTGAAAATCCACACACATAAAAAATTGTTCTCCCACCCACACACCAAAATTCGTTTAACCAGAGCATGTCAATTTTTCTCTTTAAAATAATAGTGTCTTCCCACCACTGAGAGGTGCTCTCACACTTAGAACTACAATATTTTGCAAAACACTGTAGGTCTGAAAGCTTCTGTAAATATTACCCTAACAGTATTAGTCATAGGGCACTTTTGTTTGAAAATGATTATATGCCATAGCATGAAAACAAATATGTCTGTAGTCATTAAGAAACAATAGTTCACCTGTGATAAACTAATCTTCCCTCCACCCTTTAGCCATCATGTAAAAGGAATAATAATCCCTAAAATGTTAAGTTCTTGATGTATTATATTTTAAACATTGCTTGATAGGGCACCATTTGTGAGATTTTGGCACTTTCTTAACATTTTACCTGTGCAAAAACTGTATATTAACACCTGTCCTTCACTTTGATTCCTGATCTGCTTAAAGTATTCTTGTTTTGTCACAATTTTGACTTGCTTGTGTTAAATAATGTCTCACTTTTGTAAGCTTTTGGTTCATTTGTCTGAAACGCTGACTCTGAGAAGCATTCTTTTTTGGTTTGTCCGGGTATTATGTAACAGAGGACATATGGCATTACAGTTAAGCACTGGGCTTCAGAACTAACCACCGACTTGAAAGCTTCGATCTACTCCTCACCTTCCCTGCGATGAGAATTTGACAATGTCTCTGTGCTTTTTTGTTCTCCTTTGAACAAAGGAGATAATGACAAAATATCTATCTCCAAGATTGGATGTGCAGATCAAATGGGCTAATTATGTGAAATCCTTCAAATAGTGACTAGCATATGGTAAATGCCCAATAAATGTTATCCATTACAATATCTTCATCTGTGTCTGCTAATAAACTATGAAAACATATGGATCTACAGGACAAGATTCATAATTAACAAGTGAAAGATCTTAAACAATAAAAGTAAAATAATGTATCTTTTAAAAATAGGCCTCTACACAGAGATTGCTAAAATAATAAAAGTCAGTATCACAGAAGTGCATAACCATTTTATAACTGGCATTAGATCCTTAACAATATATAACATTGAAATGAAAATGTAAAGCATAATATATTTCCCTTAGTAGTTTTTCCAGATTCCCTTTGAATTTTTGCTGGGCCAATAGATCTTTCCAACTGGTATTTGACAAAATACTACTTTTCAAAAAGTGGTAACAGCATGTAATTACCTCGGCATGATATTTCTTTAGTAATTGCAGATAAATTGATAAAAATATCTTGACTGCTAGGCAAGCAGTGTATTGATTGCAATTTACTAGGCTATAAGAAAAAGTGATTTTTCTCTCAAGTTTTAATGTAAGTACTTACTTGTTTCATTTTATGACAAATACTGACCTTCTTATATCAGCAACTCAAAGTCTTTATGAAAAAAATCACATGATTGCTAATCATTAAGATTGGCTCCATATATTTTTGAAAGTATTCACCTGTCCATTATTTTCCTGTTGAGTAATTCTCCCCAAATTACATTTTCTATAACAGAGTGTTTTATGTTGCATTTTCCAATATATTTCCTCAATGCAGAATTTTAGAACTCCTTGAACTTACTGGATTTTGAAAGTAAGGAAGTCACAGATCCTTCTTTTCAACAATTCCTTACTACATGTACTCCCCACATGTACATTGACTGTATATCTTACAAATTCATGTTTGAGCTCATTCCAGTTCTTTTTTCAATTCTTATTTATTTTTTACTTTCATTGACGTGACTCCTTTAGGGAAATGTGAATAGTGCTTTATTCTGAGGTAAAGCTATTATCCATGTTAATTTTAACTGAGGA
This sequence comes from Callospermophilus lateralis, assembly GCF_048772815.1. Lineage (NCBI taxonomy): Eukaryota > Metazoa > Chordata > Mammalia > Rodentia > Sciuridae > Callospermophilus > Callospermophilus lateralis. Next base: position 84,909,661 of record NC_135317.1, read on the forward strand.
TCTGCAGTTTGGACACAATGTTGAATTTTGGTAGTTATTTATATTTTTTACTTCTTTCTTGAATCCTTCTCAAAAGAAATATGTGTGTGTTTATAGTTCATTTGTCACTGATACTTAGTCCGAGTATAGCAGCATGAAATCAGATCATCTCTAATTTTAAGCTGTTTCATCTAACCAAAAAGATACTTTTCTCACTGATTATAGGGTTTGGGATTTATCGTAGATATTATAACAAACATTAAAGTGAGGAAGTTCAATCATCTTATCAGGGGAGTGGGGATTTTGTCATTACATGAGGCAAGTTTGATCAGTTATGATATTGGTATAGCTCTGACATGAAATCTCTGGCATACAATCCTTCAGCTATTGAGAAATAGTGAGGACACTTGAGCAGTAAGACCAGTCACTTGTCACTCCTCAGAGCCATGCATTCTCATTCTAAAGTCTAGCAGTGACTTTTAGTCATGGTAGAATCATGTAGCTCTTTTTATGCAAACAAATACATCACTAAGTGTAGTAAAAAAAAGAATATTCATTTATCAGGGAAAAATATTGTATAAAATTTTCATAAAATTGTATAATCTTTGGTGAATCTTTTATTTTATTTTAAATGACTTCTGAAAAATTCTCCATAAATCTACTGGCATATTCAATTATTTCCTGGAGAAGTATACATGACAAGTAGGCATAATCATGCTTAATAGCAAAAATTTGGAGCTGCAGCAAGCAGAAAAGACAATTAATAATGTATAGAAATTATAATGTTATTCAAATTCCTGCTCAGTCTGCAATCCTTTCTCCGGTTAGACTTTTTCTAGAATGTACTTTTTAAAGCCAAAAAGCACTAAGAATGGCTATTTTGAAGATTGTCAAAGTATTAGAGCCCCAGAAAAAAACTATATATAATAGGTTGATGGTTGCAGGCATATAGATAAATGCCATTATTTAAAATTTGAAATTTTGAAAAACTTCAGGTAAAGTATCCTAAAGCACATGAGGTAGGATAGTGGCGTCCCCTCTTCTTGCTCTTTGTTATTCACTTTTTCATACTTGTGAAAGAAAACCTGCCTCAGCATAATGACGCAGAATTACACTATGAAAGACTGTGAGTAATAAAAAAAAATGTTTTAAAGATGCTTCACTTTAAAAAAATCTAAATGAAATTTATAATTTTTTTAGTATCACCCTCCCAGTATGCAGCTAGGAATTAAATCCTCCATGGCTCTAACTTGGTGAGAGACTCTTAGGAGGAACTCAGACCTCTAAAGTGTGAACTAAAAATCCTGATGGTGACATGGCAAGAGAGACATGTATACACACAGCGAAAGAAAGAACAAAGCTCAGACTTCCATGTGAGACTGACTGTTTATGGATAGAAATGCAAATCAAAGAAGTTACTCACAAGACAGGTCTGTGATAACATAATATCCTTTCAATTGACTAAAACAGGGACAGTAGCTTTCCTCAAAGAGCTGTGCTTGAAAGAAAACTACCTTTAGAACTTACAGTAGCGGCTGGAGCAGGGGGCTTAAATACAACTGCTGTTTTCTAGATGTGACCTCTAGATATGACCTCTGAGACATATAGCTCCAAGCAGTACTGTCACCACTGCAGACTTATCAGCCACCTGCACCATTTGCCCTGAGTGCAGAAAACCAAAGTCTTCATTAGAACTCTGCTGTAACCAAAAATTATGTCTTGGAGATCTTGTAAATGAAAGGCACTCCGACTTCTTAGCCATTGGTGGGATAAAATAGAATCATGGTGTATTCGACACATCCCTTTCTTACTTATCATATATTGTAATTTCTGGACATTTTAATTTAAAGGATTTAGGATGTTGAAAGGAAGATAGAAGGTACTTTTTGTAATACTAGCAGGTGGAATCTTGAATATTTAACTTTGGAGCTCTTTGTAGTATGTGTCCATGAGACAATTTGGAATAGAAATCATTGTGAAAAAATAGGGCTTGGTAAGTACAAATATTACAGAACCTTATTTTTAATCCTCTATTGTCCATTTATCCCATGTTCTAGGATATATGTGGCTTTTGCTTTCCTTGGTTGAAGCGAGTCTACCATGGCCCATGATTATCATAGTCAGTATAAGATAAATAAGTTCACAAATAATTTCTTATTTTCATTCTTTTAGGTCAGTGATTGTTTTATTCCACCAAGTATATTTGTCTATGAGTTATAAAAGTTATTTTAATCTGAAATTCTCCTTCTTATAAAATATGTTTTCTATCTATAGTGGGTAAGAACATGAAAGTTCTTACCTGATCTGTAATGTGAAGGGACATCAGGGTTTTCAAGCATGGGAGATATCTGAAGCTGTCACTTTTTCTTATGGTATAGGTGTTCTTTAGTACTCACTGCCACATCACTGAGAATCTTTCACCCGTCGTTCCACTGAAAGAGACAAACATTCTGGTTTGCTCTATTTGGCCATGGTGTGCATTTTTTTTTCTATGAAAATATAATACCCATTCTGTGTCAAGGACACCTGAGAGACTTTAGGGCTTTTATTGTCAGTAATTTTTTTTAAAACAAAATCAGCATCAGAAGTGTGATATTTTTGAACATGTCTGAGTATTTGTGTTGTTAGCTTTTCATCACAGTGACCAAAACACCTGACAAGAACAACTTAGAGAAGGAAAAGTTTATTTTGGCTAATGGTTTTCAGAGGTCTCAGTCCATGGTAGGCTTGTCATATGTTTTAGGATTTTGTTATAGTAACCTCCCATTCATAGCAATTTTATTGTCAACTAGAACAGGCTATGTTGTACTACAATGCAGTACCTGAGTCATAGGGGCTCAATACTTCAGGAAACAAAAAGACCTGTCTGAGTATGGACTGTGGAGAGCATAAAGAAGATCAGATTGTGAGAGATTGTTTCAGGCTTCTTCTTCCTGCTTTGATGTCATGTTTCTGCCAGTGGCTGTGTCCTAGACTGTATCACTGGCTGGCCGGCCCATTTTCCATATCTTTAGTTATCACTGAGCTGCTATATCATTTCTTCCTTGTCCCCATTTATACCTTATCATCTCCAGGGCCCTCAACATTTATGGTAATTCCCCTACCTTGGCTTTAACCATAGAAGGAGCACTTTCATTAAACTTTCTTCATTTAAACCACATGAGTCAAATTTTCTTTCCTGGCAGGAGTCTGAATGATTTCAGAAGCTCTGTTCATATAGACACCCAGGAAGCTATGCTGACTGAAACTCATGCCTTCATGAACAACACAGCAGGTGAAGAGAATATAGTGAATAATTCACCAACTCTTAAACTCCTTCCTTCTGCTCACATTTACCGAACCAAAGCAAGTTATATGTCCACCCCTCTCCAAAGGAAGCAGAAAAGCCCAATCATTTGTTGGAAAACATAGTACACAAGTACACTTATGATCCTGCCATGATTACCAAGCCAAGCCTATGAAAATGCAGAATATGAAAGTGCTTTGGAGCATAATGGTCTGGTGTGCAGTGAGCTTCACATGTATGAATGGGAAGGTCTGTGGGGATCAGGTTGAAGGGCTATACATGTCATGCCATTTTTTTTTTTAAATATTCTCTTAAAGGTTGGAAAGAATCTGGAAAGTAGAAGACAGGTTATTTTTATAATTTGGAATATTTTTCATATTCAATAATTGTCTCCTGAACAGACTCTTTATGAAGTCTATGAAGGGAGATTATGCATACTAATTATATACAAATTTGGACATGCAGCACACTGGGTTCATTATTTCAGCATCTGGAGTATAGATTAGACTAAGATAATAAATTTTGTGATTTTTCCTATATTAGGCAGAGGCTCCTGTAACATGAATCAAGGAAATTAATTAGACTGATCAAGTCATTAGTCTACTCAATTAGCACTAACATAATCCCAGTCTCAGAGGAAAAAAAAAAGGAGGAAAAATACAAGATTGCATAGAGTACAAAATACTTTGTAAAATATCCCTGAATAAGAATAATTGTTTGAAAATATTACCCATCAAAATATTTATGTAAAGCAGCATAACACATTAGATTTTTAAATTGCCAACTAATCATTAGGTAGTAAAATTTATATATAAAACCAGGCACATAAATTGGAGTGGGAAAAAAAATGGAGTGGCCAAAAAATTACTAAAGAATTCTGAGATAAGGTCAATATATGATGTATAAATAAAATGGCATAAAAATCCCTCCATACTTTGAATTCAAGTTAATTTAATTATTGACTCTCACACTCATAGCTGGAGTATCATCAATCACCATAGGTAACATTTTCCCTAAGTCTCTATGAAACTAATTATAGTCAACAATCTGTACTCTCTGAGACTAATCACTACACTACATTAAAAATAAGTCTTTTATATAGTATCATGACAGTCTGTTGAGGGTAGTGCTTCTTTTATAAACCTCAAAAATTCCATGTCGATTACCTGAACACTTTAGATTTATATAAAAAATTGTTGTCCATATTCTCTCTTGTAAAAATAGTTCTGAGATTTATGTTTAAGTTTTTTAATATTTATTTTTTAATTTCAGTTGGACACAATACCTTTATTTATTTACTTTTATGTGGTGCTTAGGATCGAACCCAGGCCCTCGCACTTGCTAGGCGAGCGTTCTACTGCTGAGCCACAATCCCAGCCCCATGTTTCATTTAATGTCATGAATAGTTCTGTATTGAAAAGAATTTTATGAAAACTGCCCCTCATTATTCAGGTATTTTTAAAATTAAAATATCGACAAAAGGCAATGAAAGGAAATGCAATCAGAATAAGCTGAACAAAGTCAGGAGGAGAGCAGCAGTTGACCCAGCCCTATACCAGGAGCTTACCCTGTGCTTTTCCTGTAATGTGATTGGTTGATTTTAAGATGCTTAGGCCATACTAAATGGTGTTTTAAGTTTTCCTTAGTTGTCTCTTCCCCAATATCCTTGTATTAATCAATCAAAATATAATATTTCATGTTCATGGAACTTTTTCTCTTTATTTACAGACATATCTTTATTTTTGTTTATATTTAACAATCTCAAAATAATTTAAGTGTTGTTATTTCATCATATATCCTCTCAGAACACAAACATTCTTCGCCATTACTAGTACTGTGTACCTCTATCAGATTCAAGAAATCTAATATTTCTTTAATAATATTTACTAATTGTTTGAATTTCTCCCGTAAGCTTAACAAAGTTTTCACATTTTTTAAAAAATTCAGGTACATCAAATCACACATTTTCTTGTCATATGTCTTTATCCTTCTTCAGTCATTCTATAGCCATTCTACAATTTGTAGGGTAATTATGAATTTGAAGGTTGATTGTGCTTCCTCAAAATTAGAATAATTTTACCCCAATAATATTATATAGATGATTATGTCAGTGCAACGTCAATTTGTTTCTTTATTGTCAGTATCTATTGAGATATCCTTTGAAAGTAAAATATCTCATTTCTTAAGGACTTTATTCAGTTTTACCTACATTAATTTCAAAATTGGTATATATACATATAGGTTATATACACACATGCCTACATAGCTTACATATATATAAATTTTATTTTGCATAGTAATTTAAATTCATGATCTTTATTCTCATATGATTTTATAAATTTTAAAGATTTATACCAATTTTTGAGGATTTGATGAAAATTTCGTATCAATGTGCATAGTTAATCAATGAAGAAATGGAAGTTTGAAACCAGGTATATACACCACTCACCTGGCCCTACATGTAGTTCTTTCTTCATAGAGCTGTGTTTGGCAAGTCTCCAATATAGTTTAGGCCAACAAAGATTTCAGAGTCATTTAGATACCAACAAGGGTATCTTGGGCAGCATCTTATTTTGTTTCCATTGATACTCAGTCCTCCCTCTATTTACATTACAGTAAGAGATGCATGTAGGCTATGGTGACAAAGTATCTACATGTGATATCACTGAATACAATTTGCTTAAAATATAAGCAAAAGAAAATAAAACAAGAGATGACCAATTACTGTTTTTCTATTAGCATGTAGCAAATACAAAGTCTTCAACACTGCATGAATTATTTTATGGATGAAATCTTCTCTAAATGGATTGCATCTACAATCTAGAATCCATTACGAGAGGCAGGAGAAAGAGTTCAACATCCACAGGAATTTAAATCCTGATTCTATTTCCTGATTTTATTGCTTACTGCCCAGTGACCTTGGGCAGGTTAAAAGACCCATCTCTATGTCACAATTTCATCATCTATAAAGTGGGGATAGTAATATCTTGTAATCTTATTGTCAGATTATATAATTTAGTACTTGTAAAAATTTTTAAAAAGGTGTTTTGTACTGTAAGCATTCAAGATAATTTTGCAAGTGTGGATGAGACCATGCAGTAGTTCATGGTATGGATCTTTAGTAAAAGAAATGAGGGTATTAATCATGGGTTCACATTGATTTAGTGTAGTCTAGATGATAATTTGCAAGTATCACAAAGCTAATGTTTGATTGCCCACTTAAATAATGTTTGATACATTTCCCATCTAAGGCTAAACTAGATTACTCATTTGACCCAGGGAAGGTGAGAACTTTGAACTTTTTGAGTAAAGAATCATTTAAATATAGCATTTGATAAAAGAAAGGGAGAGAATTTCCAATCTTATTTAGCCTCTGAGGAGGCAGGGTTGTCCTTATGTTGTTAGAACATTAAGGTATAGGCTGGTGGTCCATGTTATTCATCTTTTTTTCTTGTTGTAGGCACAATGGGAAGAAACTGAGTTGCTGATTGTTGACCTACAAAATTTGAATTTATATAAAACTAGTTATATATTAAAACATATCCCTTCCACACCAGTACTTAAATGTATTATTTTCTCTTCCTATTTGGTTCTATTTTTAACCTATTATAAGACTATGCTTTATTAAAAGAACTATTCAGCATATGATAATATACCTAAAATAAAATAAATGACTCTTTATATTAATAATATAATAATAAATTAAGAATGTTCATTTGGGATCAGTTATACTTTTTAGAGCCTTATTATTTTCCCACAGAATTTAAGGCACTCCTGCTGAACATTTCATTAAAAATGCCACAGACAAGAATATGGGATTCTTTAGAGTATTACTTCTATCATTTTGCTAAAATCAGGGAAAATAATTTCATGGCTGAAGAATTACTATTTCAATTCTCTCCAGAAATAGAGAGGAAAAAAAAGCAATAATAGTTATAATAGGAGATGATAACTTTAAATGTTTTTATAAAAAGACTTATTTCAAATTGCACAGTCATTATGAGCCAAAGAAAATGTAGGACTGAATTTAAGAGACATGGTGTCTAATATTCTGAAAAGTACCATTAATTGAAAGAGATCAATGTGAAAGATAAAAGATGCTTAAATCATCTGAAAATCCTGCAGTATTAAAAAAAAACACTTTGGGGAAAATGAGTGACAGTTTGAAAAATATTGTACACTTACCAAAATGAGAAATCAGTTATTGTCTAAAAGCCACCACATAACTAAAACTATAAAAAATCCATTTATAACTATTGACGTGGAAATTAACAAATAAGATGCTCTCAAATTGCATTACCAAATTCAAAGGAAAGCATTTAAATCTAAGAAATGGAAAAACAACTCAACTTCAACAGTATTAAAAGGTCTACAGTTTACATGTAAATAAACCCTATCACTAGCAAAACACTTTTTAAAGGAACTTTTGTAATAGAGTCTAGCTGAAAAATATTGTATATAGAAAAGAAAATTTTGGTATATTGAATGGTAGTCCTCAAATTTATGTCCACCCAGGACCTGTGAATTGCACATTATTTGGAAAAGGGTCTTTGTGAATGTACTTAGTTAAAATGGCATTATGTTATATTAGAATGGGTCCTCTAGTGAATAACTGGTGTCTTTATTACAGGAGAGAAATGTTACACTTACTCTGAAGGAGCAAGAGCCTGCCAGGTGCTAGTTTCAGACTTTTGATCTCCAGAACTATGAGAGAACAAGATTTTTGTTGGTTTAAGCTCTACTATACACTTTTGTTATAGTAATCGCAGGAAACTAGTATACTTTTTTGACAATTTACCAACAAAACATTTACTTGTTATTCTGGCAATGGCTTATTTATTTACTATATAAATATTCATTTATCAAGCATCTATTGTATACTACTATATGTATGCATATATATAATATATATATATTTTTTCTTTCTTTCTCTTTTAGTATTGGGGTTTATACTTAGGAGTGCTTAATTATTGAGTTACATCCCAGTCCTCTTTATTTTTATTTTAAGACAAGGTCTCTCTAAATTGCTGGGAGTCTCACTCTCTTACTGAAACTGGCCTTGAACTCACAATCATCACACTCCCCCTCACCCCCACCCCCAGTTACTGGCATTACAAGTCTGGACCACCATACCTGGCTAATATATACTATGTTTTAAATCTCACTCTTCTCTAGCAGTCCAAATCTTATTTGTGATAAAACTTCTAAAATCACTTGACTGAATAGATAGTCTATTATTTTTCCAAAGCATTTTCTGAGTTAATGATGTTTTAAAAAATCCTATTCCTTTGTTTTAGAAAGGAGAGGCTTTTTGTTTGTTTGTTATCAGGGATTGAACTCAGGGGCACTCGACCACAGAGCCATATCCCCAGCCCTATTTTGTATTTTATTTAGAAACAGGGTTTCACTGAGTTGCTTAGCGCCTCGCATTTGCTGAGACTGGCTTTGAACTTGTGATCCTCTTGTCTCAGACTCCCAAGCCCCTGGGATTACCAGGCATACACTAAAGCACCAGGCTAAAAGGAGAGGCTTTTTAAAGAATTTGTTATTTAGTATATAGGGAAGTTTTCAAACATTTTCTGTGACATCAGGTAGTTCAGTTTTTAATTGCAATCCAGGAAATCAAATATATGCATGACATGGGCTAGGGTGATTAATATTGCTATTGTAGAACTTTTGTTCTTCAGTTCCTAAGGACATGTGATTAATACACCAATTATCACTTGAATTTGGATGTGATATATGTTAATAATGAAGCAACTGAGGGTTTATAAGAATATTCAGTGTGATAACAGGTGTGGATACACACATTTTGTTCTAAGCAGGTATGATCTTATAGTCAGTCATTTTCTTCTCATATTCTCTGGAGTGCCTGTTGGCAACAATAACTTTACAGATAATTTATAAATGCAAAAATTTAAAATGATTTTGCCTTCATCACTATGTTTCACTTGTAGTGAGCATGTCACATTGTCTTCAGATCCGAAGTGAAGGACTAATTAAGATTTTTGAAACTCCATATGTACTGGGGTTACAGCAGTAAATTTTCACCTTTCAGTGTATAATACAGAGACAATAAAGAATAAACTCCAGAAATTTAAAAAAATTTTGTCATAGTGACTCATATAAAACTAAACTTCGGGGTTGTGGTTCAGTGGTAGAGCATTTGCCTAGCATGTGTAAGGCACTGGGTTCCATCTTTAGCACCATATAAAAATAAATAAATAAAGGTATTCTGTCCACCTACAACTAAAAAAAATTTAAAACATAATTTTTAAAAAACTAAACTTCAAAAATAGAAAGTGTTTTGAAATTTTTTGCCTAAACCTTTCCCCCAATGTTTTAAAAACATTTATGTCACCCCTTTTTTGGGGACAAAATAACCTCAATGTAGTTAATTTTTTTTTTTTTTTGTATTCACTGGTTTATTTGTAGAACCTCTACACAGGAGCAGAGCAATGGAGTTCAGAAAACCTGTGTGAGCCTTCCTGCCTCCATAGTGCATCTTGGTACATGGGAGTACATCATGGGATGCTAGAGCCTCTTCCAAGGGAGGATATTTCACATCATGTATACATGCACTACATACAGGTATCACACCATTCACTTCCATTCAACAGCCTCCAAACATAACAGGAAGATCCAAAAGAAGTATTAGCCTTCTGTTTACAATGTCATTGTCTACTTTTTACAATTGTCTAGACAATTTCATCTGTGTCCTTTAATGTCTTGTTGAATTTTGCCATTGTAAGATCTATAGAAATGAAATAGTATTTTATCTACTTAGTAATAATAAAAGTAATATATTAAATGTATATTACTTGATATACATGTAGTGAAATGATTACTAGACTCAGAATAACTAACATTTTCATCTTGAATAGTTACTTTTTAATTTTTCAGCAAGTTTTCAGTATATAATACAATACTATAACCTCTAGTCATGCCTGTGTACATTATTGGATCACTAGAACCTACTCATCCTATAAAACACAATCTCTACCCCTTGTTCTACATCTCCCCATTTCCCTCAACTCATAATTTTGATATTCACACTATTCACAAAGGCCAAGATATGGAAGCAACCTAAGTGTCCATAAGTGGCTGATAAATGGCTACAAAGAAATTGTAGTATAATCATTCCTTGGTATTCATGAAGGATTGTTTCTAGGACTTTTTGCTAATACCCCAATCTGCAGATACTAAGTTGTTTACAAACAAAGCATAGTGTTTACGTATAAACTATGCCTCCTGTATACTTTCAATCATCTGTTGATCACTTTTAATTTCTAATGCAATGTAAATACAATGTAAATAGTTGTTTATTGTTTAGAAAATATTGACAAGAATAAAAGTCTGAGCATGTTCAATTCAGATGCATTTTTGAGATATTTTCCATCCAAATTTTATTGAATCCATGGCTGCAGAACCCATTGATTCAGAGGGCCAACTTTAACAGTACACAATGAAACATTATTCTGCCTTTAAAAAGGAGATACTGCCATTTTCAACCTCAGGGATAAGGTAGAGGACATTGTGCTAAGTGAAATAAGACAAATGCAGAAAGAAAATATTTTATGGTCTCAACTTACATGGGAAATGAAAAGTGTTGACTTCATAAAATCATAGAACAGGAGTTAAGTAGCTTCTGAAATGTTGTAGATGCAACTTTGTCCCCAGTGTGGCATTCATATTCATCTAGGGTCTTATCATTATTCATCAAAAAATCAAAATTTGAAATACACAAAATCAACACAGAAAGAGGGCAAGTATATCTGTTTTTCTCTTATCCTCAATTCTTAAAAGGGAATCTCCTTAATATAAAAATGGAATGTCTATGCCTTATCCTACTTGTACCTTTATAGAGACAGGTAAAGATGATGAGAGGTAATATAGGAAGAAAAGCTGTATTCAGAGAAAGGAAATAAGAAAGACTTTTCCACAAAATTTGTAATTTTTGCAGCTAATTTGGGTACTTGGGGAATTCTTAATTGTTTTCGAATATGCTCCATTTATCCAGTTTCAAAAACATTGCTATAGGTTAAATGCTACAATTCTAGCTTGAAAAGGTCTATTTTATGTATATATTATTTTTAAACCTGCTAGTGTGCTTCTCTAAATTAACTTGAAGAAAAAAAATCCAAAATAATATAAAAGAGCTTGTCCCTTTAAAATTTTTAAATTAAAAAGCTGGATATCCAGGCCTTCAATGTACATTATAATTATGTATATTCATATAAGAAATGATTTTTTATTCTTTTAGTTATCAGAAAATGAAATCACATGAATATCTATGACAATAATTTAGTGCTACAATGAAACAGAACTTATAACAAAGTCTATTCTGATATGTTGCATATCAATAGGGTATTAATATACATGAAATCCTCTCAAAATGTAATTAATTGACACAAAGGATTATAATTATCATTAGTTTTTGATGGTTCATTATGGTAGTATGCTTCAAATTAACTAGCATTTATAATAAACCTCTTATGAACTAGGTAATGTTACCTTTCTATCTTAATCTTAGATGTTTGCAAGTCTAGAAATGATAAATCAGTGAATAAAATTAATGACAGGTCCTTGGTTTCATGAGGAATTTTAGAATACATTTCCAAAAGAGTTTGGGCATTTTATCAGTGGATATGTAGTTGTGTTGGCTTAGTCTTTCCCAAAGAGTCAAGCATTTCTTCCAGGATGGAGTAGATTAGATTGCCCACTCCTTGAAGTATATCTTATTTATTTATTTATTTATTCATTTCCTTTTTTCAAAAAATACTGGGTACCTGTTAAATATAAGACACCTTTGTAAAATCTAGGTAGAAAACAGATTTAACCAGACAAACAATTTTAACTATTGTGGTGTTTATGCTAAAGGAGAAAGGAAAGCACATAACTTAAAATGTGCAGAAAGTCAAATTTCCATGTAGAATTTAGTGCTGTCCATATAATTCAGAGTAATATACGCATTTCTAGATCTTTAATTTTATCACTGTCATGAGGTGTCTTTGTCATAATAAGGTAACACAGATTGGGTGATCAGAATGTGACTATCTCTGGGGGGAACATTATCCAATCTAACATAGTCCTCAAAGCCTCAATCTAAGACTATCTATTTAATTAATGCCTTTTACTTTATGGCCAAGCTTCCTATTACTATTTATAGTCTCAAATTAAGTCATTTTGTTTCTATATATCAGCATGGATTAACTAGTTAATATATCGCCTTTCCTAAGAAACAAAATATTTTATTACTTGACTAGAGAACTGATTCCTTATTACCTTGATATGGCTATTAATTTTAATGGTAAAAATTCACAATAATCTTATATATAGTGTGTTCACATTAGATGATAGTTTTTTAAACTATTGTATACTGGCCTACATTCTTTAAACCCAACATCAACCTTATGAAAATATCAACTTGAAAATGTTTTGTCCATGACAAATGACACTCAAAGTATAATTATTTTGCAAGAAGTGACTGCTATGAAAATTTACCAAATGATCAGGAAAATATCATACTAATCACAAGTTTCCACATGAAAGATATATTCTGAAAAAGATATGTAAAGTTTCAAAAAAAACCCTAGTACCATAGATTGCTTTGTTGCAGAAGAAAGTGAGATGCTACTAAATTTAATTTTTAAAAATATTTTATTCATTTTAAAATTTTATATATTTATAAATATTTGTAAATTTGTCTATTATTTTATATATTATAATTTATAGTATATAGCATATATATGTATATGTGTATATATATATATATATATATATATATATATATATATATATATATTGTCCCTTAGATATTTTTGGCTTTTTTATTATAAGAATATATGGTGATAGGGTGGGGGGAGCATGGGAGGAATGGAGGAACTTTAGATAGGGCAAAGTGCAGGGAGGGGAAGGGAGGGGGAATAGAGTAGGAATGATGGTGGAATGAGTTAGACATCATTACCCTAAATACATGTGTAAGACACGAATGGTATAATAGTGTAAAATAGTGTCTTGAAAAATTTTGCTCTTTATGTATAATATGGAATGAATTGCATTCTCCATGTCTTGAAAAATTGTGTTCTATATGTATAATATGGAATCAATTGCATTCTGCCATCATGTATAACAAATCAGAATAAAAAAACTGAAAAAAAGAATATATCAATATATACTTAAAAGTACAATTATAAGTGAGACAATTATGTCAAAAGACTCTCTCTCTCTCTCTCTCTCTCTCTCTCTCTCTTTATGGTACTGGGGATTGAATCCAGAGGTACTTTACCACTGAGTCACATACCCAGCCCCTTTCACTTTTTATTTTGACACAGGATCTCTTTAATTTCCTCAGGGTCTGCCTAAATTGCTCTGGCTGACACTGAACTTGTGATCCTCCTGTCTCAGCCTCCCAAGCCACTGAGATTGCAGGCATGTGCCACTAGGTGTCTTAGACTGTTTTCTTTTTCTTTTTTAATTTTTATTTTTAATTTTATTTTTTTAAGAGAGAGAGAGAGAGAAAATTTTAATATTTATTTTTTAGTTTTCGGTGGACACAACATCTTTGTTTGTATGTGGTGCTGAGGATCGAACCGGGGCCGCACGCATGCCAGGAGAGCGCACTACTGCTTGAGCCACATCCCCAGCCCCTTAGACTGTTTTCTTTAAGAGTTAAATAGAAGTGTCTTAGATTGATCCTTCAAGATCACATCAAAAAAGAGTTAAAGTCCCTTCTTAATTTTTATCATCGGCTTATTTTTATAACAGAATGATAAAAGTTCAATAATCACAACTATTATACCCAAGACTGTTAATTTTAGAGTTTCCACACAAATAAGTTGTAGCTGTCACTTGATAATTGGAAATGGATTTTCAAAGTTACTGCTTAAGCTTCTGTACACAGATTAAATTAACATTTTTATCTGCTGTATTCAGTATTGTGAATGTCTGAGTCTTACTCTTTCTATTGCTAAAAGTGGAACTAAGTTGCCATATTGTATCAATATTATATTTAAGTATAAACATTCATCCAATTTTTTTAAAAAAATCTCTTTTTTCTAGAAACTAACCACCATATTAGAAAATATTATCACATTTAGTAAAGTATTAATATGATAAATCTGCTTTTTTTTTTTAACCTTCTTTGTTCTGCTTTGTTTTTACATTTAAAATCCTTCATCTGGCCATGATATATTTAAAGTGCCTTCAGAAGTATAAGGAAAATATATTTGCAACAGAATTTAACATAAGAAAGAATAATAAAAAATTTATAATAATTAATTACAAGTTGTTATTATGTGTTTAATTGGGCAAATGCAATAACGGCACTGCATGTATAATCTATGGCTAAACTGGAAGGGATTAAATTCGGCTAGTTAGGAAATATTTGATTATTCAAGTCCTTAAAGCATTTGTAGTATGGACAATACAGAAAAGACACATTCCCTGAATGAGTCTCAGATACCTCACTAATTGAGACATAATTGAGTGGTTAATTTTAGGGATTCTCAATCTACACTTTATGAGTTCATCTTTTTACTCCTCCCCTTTTCTACATATTCACCCTTAAAATATATTTGCTTTCTTAGCACTTGACACAGAATTCCATCTAACATATAAAATAAGACATTGTATCATCACTCCTTTATCTCTTTTTAATTCTATAGTAGCTTCAGATCTACTTCAAAAGGTAAAATATTACATCCACTTTAAGTGTATTTTAAAGTAAATAAATAAACAGGAAATAAAATAAGTAGTCTATCTGTAGTTTGCACTTGACAGAACAACGCGCTATCCAGTTAATTTACTACAAACTAATTTAGCCAACAATTAACACGAACCTGATTTTTCATATTCTGGAAATGTGCAGAAAAAAATGACACTGTTGCTTTTTTCCTTGAGAAAATTACAGTTGTGATCGAGACAACACATCCATGACTGTTGTGTAATACATGCTATCATAATGGCAAGCAAAGTATGCTTTAGGGGTAGAAACTATGACAAGATAAATTTTGTGTTTCAGAAGATAACTGAGCAATGAAAGAATTTACAAAAGATAGCCTGTATGAAGATGTGTCACCAGGAGGATGATGCATAAATAATAAAGATCGAAAGTGAGAAACTGACTTTGGTTGTTCGGGTTGCGCCAAGGATGGGAGGGAGAGAAGATGAACAAGAATCAGCATGTGACTATGTAATCCATGTAGAAGATGGGGGAAAGGAAGGTACCCAGAATAGCTTAGTACCTGCCCTTAATGAGCTAAATTATAAAATGGAAGTTTTTTTCTATATCTTCACCTCAAAGTGAATACAGACTATTCCTAATTTCCAATTACAAGTATCTTCTATAAATCTTAATCTGTAGTATTTATTCTGAAGTTTCATTATTTTTATTTTTTTGTTTGCTTACAGTACTGTGGATTGAATACAGGGATACTGTACAACTGATCCACATCTCAGACTGTTTTAATTTTAATTATTTTATTTTATTTTATTTTTTTTTATTTTGAGACAGGGTCTTGATAAGTTGCAAAAGCTGGCTTTGAATTTGTAATCATCTTGCCTCAGCTTGCTGAAAATGACTGAGATTACAAGAATATGATACCATCCCAGTTCAAGTCTGTTGAACTGGTTTATTTTCTTCATTTAAAATAATATATGGAAAAATGGAACCATAAACTTGATACCATAGGACTTGTTAAACCTTGACAAGAAGGACGGGCAAAAAGATTAAAAAAAAAAAGCAGCAGTTCAATATTTGCTAAGACTACCTTCTCTAAATGAAAAATTGAAATAATACTTTCAGTGTATCATTTTATTATTTTTATTACTTATCTCTTCAATAATTATTGGGACAAATTTTCATTCCCTGTCAGGCAAAATATAGTTTAGCACCATAATAATACCACTTTCTCAGCATTAGGCTACTTGATCAAGGACATGATGAATGCCTTCCCAGAATAATTAACTACAGGGAACCTGCTCAGAATGGTAGGAACAAAGTCCTCTTCACTAGTAAACACAATTGTAATAACAGGTTATGAGTTTAGAAGTGGTGAATGGATACTTAGAAATACAATTTCACTTGATCTAGAGTAGCATGTGATTACTCACTGACAAGCTCAGAATATAACTAGGGCAGTCAATATTGCAACCTGAAGCTATCCTATAGGAAAGGATGTATTTAAAAATAGTACTACTGGCAAAAAGGCTTATGATGAATGAAAATTTGTAATGTTAATTTTTAGAGTTCAAATGTAGTAACAAGTATTTTTATAAATTAATTCACATTATTCTAGTGACCAGAAAATCATAATTTGCATTTTAAAAATGAACTATGCTGCAAAATTTTATGGATGAGACATTTTACAAATTGTACTGTTATTTAATATTAAACCATGTAAGGTAAAGACACCTTTAAGGTAAAAAAATGAAATGAATATTTAAACAATTCATAAAGATATACCAAGTGATAAATAATTCAGTTCAAATTGTCTGTTATTTTTTATGCAACAATTTGATAATGCCAGAAATGACTTGTAATTTCTATAGATCTCTAGATACTTTAGATAAGAACTTTTCATATTTGGGGTTTAATATGGCTAAAAGGCTGCCTTGTTAAAACTCTAAGGCAAGCAGACTCTTAGAATTTATTTTAATCCTGATAAATTAGTGAGGCTTTTCAACATCCCCTCCTTAGGAAAGTGCAATATCTATGACTTAGTGATTATTTTTACATAGTGGAAAACAACTACTATCTACGTGGATAGTCAAAACCATTAAAAATCAGATACTGCAATGACAAGAATCAGCTGTAGGTAAAGTTCATTTTATTATACAAAAACTGTTGACATGGAATTTAATGTTCATCAAAACAAGCTTAGAATGGATATTTAATTTTTTTTGACAGTGAAGTAAAGTCAAAGAGGCTGGGCATCCTATCCATGTTACACAGCTCCAGGGTGAAAACAAAGGAAACCAAGTCCAGGACATTTTTCAACCATATTACATTTACTTTTTACTAAGAGGAACTTTTAGAAAAGTTAATGTTTCTTCAATAAGGAACCAAGACATAATTAGGCATTTTGCTTGCAAGAGAAGCAATAAGATAGAGTGAACAGCTGCTAGCAGGGGAGATAGAGTTCAGTGGAAAAAAATATGTAAAGAATGACATTAACAGGAAAAAAAGAAAGTTTGAAAAAATGCTAAAATTAGCTATGAAAATATCCCAATTATTGTCACTTTTTTTTTTTGAAAATTCAGATATTTAGTTCAATAATTGTAAGTTCATCTGAATAAGTCTAATCTTTAATCATGTACTTAGAAATGTTTGTAATATTAAGCAAGCTATCTTTATAAGTGTCTGATATTGCTTTATAGAACTGAGTTACTCATCTTAAAATAGCATAATCAGAGGTTGAAAACAAATCCCCTGAAAAATTTTGTTTTAGAATAAATAAGTCCTATTCCCTTTCTATTTACATTAATATTTTATATGAAGTTCAAGGAGGAAAACTTCTCTTCCACTGCATACTTACCTTTCTGCACAGTGAACTCTCTTGCACAGGAATAGCTCTTAAGTCAGGGCTGGCCTAGGAAAGCAATATGACATACTAGAAAGAATATAATAGACTTGAATTTAGTATACTCTTTTGCTGTGATTTATTGATCAAATAAATTTTTCTGCATTACAGATTATTCATTATAGTATAGAGTTTGTGACACCACATTGACTGGTTGTTTTCAGCATTAATAGATAAAAGATTTAAAAACTCCTGGTACTAAGTTTGACAGAGTTTAAGAAGTTAAAATGCAGAATGAGCACTGAGTTTGCTAAGAAAATGGAAATATCAAAGCAGGCCGTTACCACAATTGCAGTGGTTCTCTGCAATCATTTCTCCCTTCTCAGTAAATCCCACCCACCTAATCCATCTCACTGGATTCCTTGTCCAACAATGGCATGCATCAAAAGCACATGGACACATGCCTAAAATATAAAAGTCTGGACTTTACTTCAGATCCCAGTTGTCTATTTTGCTTTTTGGCTTGTGCTTTTGGTCTCATATCTAATAAATAATTGCCAAGGCAATGTCTTAAAGCTTTTCCCCCTTGTATTCCTTTTTTTTTTCTTCTAAGCATTTTACATTTTCAGGTTTTGCATTTAAATCTTGAGTCCATTGTGAGTTGATTCTTTTTTTTTTTTTTTTGGTATAGGGATTCCCACTCACTGCTTTTCTACCCAAAATCACTGGAAAAAAGATAAATAAAATTCATCTAGGAAAGGGAGAAGTTAATGCCTTAGTCACTCCTTTCATAAAAGAGTAAAAATAAAACAGAAAGAAAAAAAAATAAAGAAAGAAATAGCTTACTAGGGTTGTTGGTCAATTAAAAGAAGGAAATATTGAGATTTCTCAGTTGCTTTTGGGATTGGCCAGACTGAAGATAAGGAACATTCTGTTCTTCTCTTTACCTACAGGGAAGATGTTTGTGTTTATAAGTGGCTGATGTTTGTCCAAGTCTGCCATTTATTCAAAGAGGAAGTCTATAATTCTGAAAAGTATTTTAAAGCTCATTATATTTTCAATCCTGCTTTTATGAGTAATAATACTGCCATATTTAATATATAACTAAATGTTGTATCTGTCTCCAAGTTGGATTAGCATTTGGTATTGAGATATATTATTTGTTGGCCTTGTGTCATTTAACACCTTACAAAGAACAGAATTGGGTCTTATTTTAACAGTCTACAGCTCCCCTGAGTTGCCAAGAATTATTCTTTGTCTTCTCTGATCGAGGTAACACTTCTAGCACTTTTAAATATATATATATATCTTTAGTTGTAGATAGACACAATACCATTATTTAGTAGTTTTGTTTTGTTTTTTAATGTGGTGCCGGGATAGAACCCAGTGCCTCATGCATGCTAGGTAAGCACTCTACCACTGAGCTGCAACCCCAGCCCAGCACTGTCAGTTTTTAATAGCTACATTAAACCATGTCTAAAGGAAGGCATAGCAAATCTCTTCATGAGGTTAACTAGGTAAACTTGTGTATGGTACCAACTGTCACTGAACCACCCAAACCAATTCACTGTTATATTACATTACAACCAATCAATTTTACCTGTTCAAAATTCAAACTGACATTATGTCTTATAACAAAACTGTCTACATTTGATGGCATAAATTATTCTCTTATATATCTGATGATCATTTAAAGGAAAATTTATATACAAAGTGTAAGAGCCAGTAAAGATACAGTCAATATTTATTTTACCTGTATTTTGTTAATTTTACTTTTAAAGACAGGAACAAAGTAAAATTCCATATTGAATATTTAAAGTAGATGAAAGTTTCATTTTTATTATATGATAATGTAACTCTTTTGTGGTAACATTATTAGGACATATATTTCTATCGCAGTGAGGATTCCAACTTGTAATAAGTTTTCTGTCATTATAAACCTGAAGAGGAGTGATTCAAACCTACAGGTCTGTTTGACACCAAAGCTCTTGCCATTTCCATTATGCATTTTTTACTGTCAAATCATGCCTGGTTAAAACAATGGAAGTTAAAGACCTTTCACTGAAGTTGTTGGATTCCCTAGGGTTACTCCTCTATCTGAGGGCAAGTTTTAAAAAAGATCTATTTTACCTAAGATGCAACCAGTATGCATTTTTAAAAACTTTTTCAAATATTGTAATAGTACATAATATTAATTAATAATATTGTGTTGTTATATGTCCTGCATTTTTAAAAATTATAATATTAATATTAAGTATAGGAGACAGAATTTATTCATTGGTATTAGGATAATTTTTTAAAATGAATGTATTTATGGATAGCAAAATTCTCATAAAGTCATACATCTAAATGCTCAGTTTGCCTGGCAGAATAAAATTTTATGAGTAGAATGTAAAACTAACAGACTGTTTTATATATGGTAAATGGTATTGCAGATATTTGAGTTTTCTTCTGTTTCTTGTTTGCATCTTTCAAAATTTTATTTTTATGAGAAAATTTCAGATAAAAATGCAATAGCAAAAATTACAGTTTAAAAATTATACTAATAAATTCAAGCATCTAAAACTGCTTAAGTATGAGCTATGAGTGCAAATAAAAATAGTTAATTTTTGGTGATAAATCTGATTGATACAAACATCTAGATAATTAGATTAATATCATAACACTAAAGACATGTAAATTTGTATTGCATGGAATATATAGTACTATTTTCTCATTTAATATAGCCTTAAACATTTAAGCATTCGCTAAAAAATTGGAAAGTACTGTTCAAAAATTTGTACACATTAAAATATTGAATTTAGGACAAAAAATGAGGTTAACTAAGTCTTTACAGATATACAGGGACTAAATGATACCTACTTAATGAATGAATGAGCAATTTGTTGAACACATCCTTTTTGACAATGTTCATTGCTTAATAATTTAAGACAATTTAAATGTTACAGTCATGTTTCTGTTTACCAGTTATGTTATTTCTATGATTGTTTAATATTCTTGGTCAACCTAATATCATTGGTTGCCCAAAGTTAGCTCCAAATAAGTATAAAATTATTTGCAGTTATCAATATTAAATCAATTCCAGTTTTGTCTACTAGTCTCAAAGCAATAACACCATTATAATATAAAAAAGAGAAACATAAACAGAAACCCAAAATAGAGAGAAAAGCAAAAAATAATACATCCTCTAAGATAAAAAAACAAAACAAAACTGAACTCTTCTCACAATACTATGCAATTGACTGAATCTACTTTAAAACAGCAGATAGTGTCATTTATGAAAAAAATACATAACGTATAGAATTATTGAGAATTAAAGTTTAATGTTTTAAATAGTAAGGGAATTTTCTGCAGCTGACTTAAATTAAGTTTGTAAACTTGAGGACTAAATAGTAACTGTTTTATGAATAGGCAAGAGTAAGGATTTATTGAGTTAAACAGATATGGGATTTGCTATAATAACCAAGCTATAATATTTGCTTCCATAAAAGAAAAGCCATTTTCACATGGAAAATTAGAAAAGGCTCCAAGGGAAAAATTATATCTACAACAGACAATTTTCAATTTAAAAAATTGACTTTTCTTTCCTTTTTTTTTTTTTAAATCACCATGTCCACAAATTTACAGTTTAAAATATAACCACAGCCTAAAGAAAGAAATCATAGGTCATAATGAATGATTCCCTAAACTACTGAAAGCACCAGTTCTCAGGCTATTTTGAGGCTGTTTCCTAAACACTATGGAAAAATCAAAATGAAAAAGAGAGATAAGCATAAAACCCTCAGATGGGAAGCAAACTTGATATAAAATCACTTTAGAAAATCTTAAGACTAATGATGACAGAATCTGACTAATGTTTTTAAAGTTAAAAACTGATGATAATAAATGAGGGCTGTTGCTAACTCAGCATCAAAACAAAGAGAATAATAAAACATTTTTAAGAGACAAAGGATCATTCCTTCCTATTACCAATGTAAAGATGGCCATTGTGTTTTTCTCTTTGGACTGTACAGTTAGTGGACAGATATTCTATGTCTATGTATTGAAAAATTTATTTTTTCTAAAATATCCATTCTATCAAAAGAGATTTAAGATTGAATGCAATTCATATGAAAATACAAAAAAATTATTACATAAGTAGAAAAATTATGCCAAATTTTATACATAACAACAAAATACCTCAAGCTCCCAAAGAAATTAGGGAAACAAGAACAAAGCTAGAGTGATCATATCATCTGATAACAAAATATATTAGGAATTTACTAATAATTAATGCTGTATGGTACTGACATAAAACACATTGACCAATGGAAAAGACTACAGAAATCAGGAATTTACTCATATAGGTATAATGCCAACTGATTTTCAACGATGGTGCTGAAAATACAGAATGGAGAAAAAAGAGTCTCCTTAAGAATTGGTGTTGACCAATGATATATCAGCTGAAAGAAAAATTAGGAAAACTACCCCACACACAATAGCCTCAAATAAAACAAACAAACAAACAAACAAACAAAAAACCCTTGGGAATCACTCTAACAAAAAAAGTGAGAGACCTCTACAAGAAAACTACATAACTCCAAAGAAAAAAGTTGAAGAAGACCTTAGAACATGAAAAGATCTCCCATGTTCTTGGATAGGCAGAATCAATATAATCAAAATGGGCATATTACCAAAAGCACTATACAGATTTAACACAATTCCTATTGAAATTCCAAAGATGTTTTCCATAGAAATAGAAAAATGAGTCATGAAATTCATTTTTCAAACAAGAGGCCTAGAACAGCCAAAGAAATCCTTAGTGAGAACAGTGAAGCAGGAGGCATCACAATACCAGAACTTAAATGATACTACAGGGCCATAGTAACAAAAACAGCATGGTATTGGCACCAGACAGACATGAAGACCAATGGAACAGAATGATGGCACAGAGGCAGCATAACATAATACAGTTATGACATAAATACAGTAAACTCATCCCAGACAAAGACACCATAAACATACATTGGAGAAAAGGTAACCTCTTCAACAAATGGTGCTGGGAAGACTGGAAATATATACAGAATGAAATTTAACCTTCTCTCTCACCCTGCACAAAAAATCAACTCAAAGTGCATGTGGATCTAGGCATTAGACTAGAGACCCTTTGCCGACTAGAAGAAAATGTAGGCCAACTCACTATCAGGTTGAGGAACTGACTTCCTCAAGACTCCTAAAACACAAAAAATAAAATCAAGAATCAATAAATGGGATGGTATCATACTAAAAAACTTCTTTACAGCAAAGAAACAATCAAGAATATGAAGACAGAGCCTACCAGCTGTACCTCAGATAGAGCATTAATTTCCAGGATATATGAAGAACTCAAAAAACTTAACATACATATACAAAAAACAAACCAAAGAACCAAATCAATATATGGGCAAAATAACTGAACGGGCACTTGAGAGAAGAAGAAATATGAATGTCAAAAAATATATGGAAAAAATGTTCAACATCACTAGGAATTAGAGAAATGCAATTTAAAACTACACTGAGATTTTATCTCACTCCAGTCAGAATGGCAATTATCAAGAATACAAGTAACAATTAATGTTGGCAACGATATGGGGGAAAAATTCACTCATACATTGCTGGTGGGACTGCAAATGGTGCAACCACTATGGAAACCAGTATGGAGATTCCTCAGAAAACTTGGAATGGGGCAACATAATTTTCTCACTCGTAGGTTTATACACAATGGACTCAAAATCAGCATACTACAGTGATATAGCCTCATCAATTTTTATAGCAGCTCAATTCATAATAGCTAAGCTATGAAATCAACCTACGTGCCCTTCAAGAGATGAATGCATAAATGAAATGTGACTTATATACACAATGGAATATTACTAAGTCTTTAAAAAATGATATTATGGCCTTTTAGATTAAATGAATGGAACTGGAGACTATCTTGCTAAGTGAAACAAACCATCCCCCCCCCAAAAAAAAAAAAAAACAAAGGTTGAATATTCTCTCTGATATGTGTATGCTGACACACAATAAGGGGTGGGGATATAAATTCAGTAGATTAGACAAAGAGGAATAAAAGAAAGGGGGGATGGAAATAGGAAAAACACTAAAAAAAAAGAAAGTAAAGAAATGGTGTTGGGAAAACTATATTCACATGCAACAGAATGAAATTGAACCCTTATGGTTAATTTACTGACCTTTTCTTATGTGTTCTCTCATCTGGTGATAAGCCTATTCAGTAAACACTTAGATACTGCATTTTGTAGCTTTAAAAAGTTCTTTTTTTCTTATTATGTTTATGCTTTTTAAAAATGCTTATCTTTGAAGTGTTTTAACATCCTTGTTTTCCAATTCTGTAAACTCTATTCTTTATAGGTCTGAAACTACTAGGAAATTTTTCTTTTGCTTATGTGCCTTATTTTTCTGGTATTTTGCACCTAGTAATTTTAGAAAGATGATTGTATATTATATTATGAGTTTCTTGATAGAATATTGATTTTTTAATGAGAGGAAACTTAGGTTACTTGTAGATCAACTTGATTTTTGGATTACATGTAAACTGGACATTGTCCTAAGTCTAGCTACTCTCTTAGTCCTAGGACAGGCTAAATTGGGGTAGTGACAAATACAAGGATATGTAAGAAAAGGTGAGAAGATTTGGTATAAGGGTAAAGTTTTATTCTTTCACATGTGGATATAAAGTTCTATACGGGTCTAGAATAGTTTTCTATCTTTGAATATTTTAATTCTCCTTTGGGTATTAGAATTATTCAGTGGAATTACTCTGTGTTGGCTCTACCAATTTTGGACAAGTTTTGAGACATGAAAATAGTTAGCACAGAGCTATATCATAAAATTTCCTGGAAATCTGTTTAATCTTTGTGTAATCAGTTGTGATGACCTTCATTCATTCCTGGTAATAATAATTTGTACATACTCA
Source organism: Callospermophilus lateralis (assembly GCF_048772815.1). Lineage (NCBI taxonomy): Eukaryota > Metazoa > Chordata > Mammalia > Rodentia > Sciuridae > Callospermophilus > Callospermophilus lateralis. The sequence continues at coordinate 84,934,400 of NC_135317.1, forward strand.
CTCTTGTTAGATTGACTATAGTTTTAGCAACCAGATTTTGAATACACTAATTTTTAATCTATTGTTTTTCTCTCTACAATTGTATTACTTTCTGATCTAATAGTCATTATTTATTTTCTTCTATTTGCTATATTGTGCGTTGCTCTTTTATACTTTCTGAAGCCCAAACTCAGAGGTTAGTAATTTAGATATGTCATCTCTTCTAATAAATGCACTTAACATTGCAAATTTTCCTGTAATGTAAATATCTTAATTTTTTATAGTTCCATTCTCATTTTTTAAATTTTTAATATTTTATAATTTATTATAATTAGTTATACATGACAGTAGAATGCATTTATGCACTTTGATATATCATACATAGATGGGATATAATTTCTCATTTTTCTGAGTGTACATGTTGTAGAATCACACTGGTCATACAGCCATATATATACATAAAGTAATAATGTCTGTTTCATTCTACTGTCCTTCCTATCCCCACATATCCCCTCCCTTCACTTCCCTCTACTTAATTTAACGTAACTTTTTTCTTCTCTAGTGCCCCTCTTCAATGTGAAGTAGCATCTACATATTAAAGAAAACATTCAGCCTTTGGTTTTTGGGGGTTGGCTTATTTTATGTAGCAGGATATTCTCCAATTCCATCCATTTATTGACAAATGCCATAATTTCATTATTCTTTAGAGCTGAGTAATAGTCTATTGAATATATATATATATACATATATATATATATATATATATATATATATATTGAATATATATATAGCATCTTTCCATCTTCTAAGATTTTCTTCAATTTCTTTAGTGTTCTGTAGTTTTCGTTGTAGAGGTCTTTCACCTCTTTTGTTAGATTGTTTTTATTTATTTATTTATTTTTGAGCCTATTGTGAATGGAGTAGTTTTCCTAATTTGTCTTTCAGGGGATTTATTGGTGAGGTATAAGAATGAATTTGATTTATGGGTGTTGATTTTATATCCTGCTATGTTACTGAATTTATTTATTAGTTCTAAAAAATTTTTAGTGGGATTTTTTGGAACTTCTAGATATAGAATCATGTAATCAGCAAATAGTGATAGTTTGATTCTTCTTATTTAATTTCTTTCTTCTGTTTAATTTCTTTATACTGTCTAAAATAACTTTTGTTCCCTTCCATTCTTTCTCATGGGCACTTATTTCATTTGAAATGTAGGCTTGTTAGTATACGGAAATTTTTCAGCATACATATCTGTCAATAATATATAGTTTAATTCTTATATCAACCCATAAAAAATTTTATGTAATTTTTAATACATCTTTTTAATTGGTTAAGTTCTATGATTGTAACATTGTTAAGGTGAAAGATTCATATGACCTTGACAAGAATATATGCTATGCTATGTTGCAGAATATTATATGTCAATAGGAGGAGTTGACTGGTAATGTGTGCAGGTCATCTGTACCATTCACATCCTTCAGACTTTGATATCCTATGTACTTAATTGAGAAAGCACATACTTGTCTGTTGCTCTTATATTCAATTATGAGTCTTTATCATTTAACTGGTAGTTTTAGACTGGGATCAGCAAAACATGGCTCAAAGTCTAATAACAGTTTATAACAGAGTTAAGTGGTTTTCATGTATACCGTATATCCCTTGAAACCTAAAATATTCACTTTCTAGTGTTTTGCTAAAAATAGAGTAAATTAATACAAATTGAAAGCAATTGATGAATGGATTCTTGGATACTACACATTATTTATTATAACAAATTACCACATATTTATTGTCTTAAAGTAAGACTTATTTATTATCATATCCTTTCTGTTGGTTTAGAGTGTAGGCATAGCTCACAACTTCACTGGGTCTTCTGTTCCAGTGTTTAATAAAAAAATGATGCCTGACAATATAGTCTTATATCAAAGCACAATTGAGGAAGGATCTACCTCTAAGCTCCCATAGTTATCAACAGAATTCAGTTCCTTGATGTTTTGGAGTTGGAAATCTCAGTTTTCTTCCTATCTCCCAGTATGAAGCCATAATAGTTCAGCTGTTATTGGCTGGAGACTTTCCTGTTTCTTGGCTCACCCAAAATGACTGCATATTTCATCAGAGTTAGTAGAGTCTTCTAGAAAGATGAAAGATACAATCTTATGTAATATGACCATGGCAGTGACTATTACCTTTTGTTTGTTTGTTTGTTGTTTAAAACAAGCTATATATCCTGTTCACACTCTAGGATAGAAGATTAGACAAAGCCAAATTTAAGATGAGGATTTTTGTGACTACCTTGGTATATGTCTCTTATGCTGTGGTCCTGTCCTTTTTGATTTCCCCTCACCCCAAAGTAATAATCACTTTAGCAGTATTAAACTTTATACTGCTTAGTACTGTAAAAAGTGTTGCCTTGAACTTGGGTTCTATTTCTTTCTTACTGTGATTTGGAAAATGTCCTCAAGGACAAAGTTACGGTGTATGTAAAACTTAACTTTTTCTTTCTCTTAAGTAATAGTCTTCAAGTTTTACCTGTGTATGCTGCTGTCAGATATATTCAGGTCATTCTATGTAGGTTTCCTGCCTTGCATATTTATATTTGTCTGTAGTTGATCTGACATAAACTGTTGTGGCCTTCATTTGATATATAATTATAGATTTTCTTATTGTATCCATTGATAAGGTCACAGTATCAGTCCATATCATCACCAATTTCCTCCTAATTTTCTTATCTTGCAAGGGAAGACTTGTAAATATAAGACAACGAAGTGCTAATTGTAAAATATATTGTGAACATAAATTTCCTTGGTGCTGCAATCTTATATAATAAGATATTAGAATTCTATATCAAGTAAATAATATAACTACAATTTATACTCTGTTCCTTAAATGCTCAAATGTTGTTACTGATACATTCATTTAATGCTAAAATGTTCTTAGTAATCTCTTTCCTCAATGAGCATTGACTGCTTTCTATTATGATCCACTTCTGGAACCTTTTATCTTTTTTAAAAAAATTATTTTCCTCTCTTGACTTTAGATGAAAACTTCAACACTTAAGTCAATCTTGAGGACTAGGGCTGGGGTTATAGCTCAGTGGTAGAGTACTTGCCCAGCATGCCTGTGGCATTGGGTTTGAACTTGACACTACACAAAAAAATAAACAAATAAAATAAAGGTATTGTGTCCATCTACAACTAATTTTTTTTTAAAACTTGGGGACTATTCAACTTTATAGAAGGCAATACAGCAACAGTGAAATATTAAAAGTTGAATAAAAAAATAAGGATGATCCAGACATCTCTCTGAGTTTAAGATGCCATGTTTTAATGAGGTGTACAAGCATGAAACAACAACTTTTTCAGTCAGCTTAAATCATATTTCATTTTGTGTTGTTGTTTTTGAATAAAAGGAAAATATCCTATTCACTATTTGGAAATGTATGTAACTATAAGGACAGACCCAATATACAAGCTCTCTCAGCAATTCTATACTGTCAGGAACACATCTATCTAGTGATGGACCACATTTTTTAGCCTGATGTTTTCATTTGGATGAGAGAACGTGATTAAATATTTACAACTGTATAAGAATAAAAGTGACATTTTGGACCAAGGTGGTTATGGAGTACATAATTTTTATTTCCTCATTTTATTTTTGCTCTATCTTTACTCCCTTGTGCTAGTTTTTCTTTTTTTTTTTTATGATTGAGAATGGTGACTTTGGAAACCATTTCATGAAGGTGACAAAGATTGATATCTTTGTCTATCACAGAAATACTAAGTGTCTATGGATCTGGCATCTGTGCATATTTGTTCTGGGTGTCTCTGGCTCAAAATTTCTAATAAGCTTTAATTAGAATAGTTTACTAGGATTAAAGTCATTGCAAGGCTTATGTGAGGCATGATCTGCTTCCAAGTTCACTTGGGTGCCTGTTGACAGCCCTCAAGTCTTCTCTGTTGGCTGAAAATAATGAGCTTCATGTCATGTGTAAAGTAAATGCAAAAAAATTTTTTTTTACTCCTATATTGGTCCCATGCTGTTCACTTCTTCATGGGAGGTTAGGACTATTAGTTCAAAGCCACAGGTAACAAACTCAAATTCTTACGCATTTAATTTATTTAAAGACAACCTAAATAAACTTATATTTTGCCATTTAGTGCATTTTCCCATTGCATACGCTAGGATGTTGCATCCAACATCTGTTAGCCATACATAGGACAAACCCCTGTGCCTATGAATGACTCCAAATGGGTGCTGCCCTGTGGAGTTGTCTGAACTAATCTCCCTACTTTGTCACTGAACAACTACACCAGTTGTGTAATTCCCTTCTCTGATATCCCTCCCATCCTGAGGTTTCTTTGTTCCCTCTGGGTGGTGGTCCCACATTACTCTGATAGGCCTACTCTTGTGAGGGACACCCCCATCACAGGCTACACTGTTTAGGCCCTGCCCAATAAAACCTGTGATGCAATATTGCAATCTTATGGCCCTTTTTTCCTTAATTGATCCCCAGATCCTTTCACTTTCCATGCACCTCTCCATAAAGCTCACAGAATGGGGACTGAGGAGCAAGTTAAGGAGAGAGTGAAAGAGGGCACCCAAGACTGAAGTCACCGCCTATAATAGCCTAATCTCAGAAGTCAAGGAGATGATTTTACACAAAAACTCAGTTACCAGCAGCCTGGGATCATTGGGGGATATCACATATAAATAAGTATATCATTAAACACATTAAATAGATAACTGATTAATACTGAAGCAAATAGGTATTTTATAATGTATAAGAATGTTTGAAAGATTTTAAGACACTATTAACTGTAGAACATAATTCATTAAGCAAATTCTTATTCTTAAGGGCCTCTATAACCTAAATAAATTGCAATATCACATTATAATAATATCACATTATAATTCTTATCATATCAGTTTCAATATAACATTACAGTGAATCATTTTATTTCATATGTAAAGTTTTTATATCTACATATTTTCTAAATCATTAATGGCTTATATTAATGCATTATGAGAAAAACTTTGAAAGTTATTTTATCTTGCTTGATATATTTATTTTATTCTTCATTTTTTATTAAAATTTTCTTTGAGCTCATATTTCTAGTTTTTCAGAACTCAATCATTATACAGCTTAGTGATGACTATAGTGAAGTGAATTATTTATGTTAAACATCTGAATACTTTCTTGTAATCTTATAACTTCAAAATTCCTAAAGCTTGTATTGTATTAGAATGTGAAAGTCTAGAAACAGATTTTTTAATATCACTACTAGCTCATCACAAACTAGTTTTTTAGAACTAATACTTTTTTTTTTTCCAAAACACTTTCCACACAGAAGAAACTCATTGGAGCTTCATAGCATTTTAAGAATTTAAATTATTTTTCACTCTTTTTCACATCAATTTTGATTTAGAGTCAAAGTCAACCAAGAGTTAACTCACAAGTTAAAGCTTTTTCATCTCAAAAGGCTAATTTTCTTTAGATCATAATGTGACAAAATTGCTTCCTACCAAAATATCTGTGGACACTTCCTTAGCAATACCTATGGCACCATGCTGAGAATACTGATCTCTTCCTGCTACTAAAGAATCTAACAGTGTTGCATAAGGTCAAAAACTATTTTCACTTTAGAATGTGTTTTTCTTACATTATTGTTCTTTAGATTTAATTGAATTTTTAAAGCAACACAGAATCTTCTTAATTTCAATATAATCCCATATGAAACACTTGTTTTCTCTAAAAAAAAAAAAATCCAAGAAGAAAATATATTTACATATATTCCCCTTTTAAGGAACGGAAAATACAAGCCACGACAGTTAATAATCTTGATATTGCCATCCCTCTTATTTGAGTTGTCAGGTGATTGTGGGAGCATTAATTCTTGAATCTTAAGGTATATTTTTAAATATTAGTTCTACAGAAGTGCTGCTTTATTCAACCCCAAAATATGAATTGCATGAACCCAAGACTGAAGTCACAGCCTTTAACAGACTTTGATAGCCTAAGCTCAGAAGTAATCTTCTATGTAATCTTCTTAAGAGTACTTAAGGCGTTGTTAGAATTATGAATTAACTCTTCACTGTTTTTTCTATCCATTCTTCAAGAAGCAAGAAAATATTACTAGGTAATAGCCAACACTTTGTTACCACTTTTAAATAATTATTCAGGATAAATAAAGCCATTCACTGAAATATCCTCACTAAAGAATTTTGAATATTTTTTTCTTTTTGACAGAGGTGAGACAGTATTTTAATTCATGAATCAGATCTTTTTACTAGCAAGATGTATTTTGTAATAGAACAAATATAACAAAATGTTCACATTGAGTTTTGCCTTCTTGCTTTCTAATTAAAATTTAAAATTCTCTGAAATTCTTATGTTTACTGCTTAAAGGTGCATAGTAATATAAGGGTTCTACATTTATCTATTCATTGATTGACTCTTTTAACTTAATACTTTGATGTGATCGTTTATTCTGGAGCCAAACTGGGGAACATAGGCTAAGATGGCAGGTGGAGAAAGAAAGTAACATGAAGGGACACTGCATTTCTTTCGTCAAATCTATTCATTCATTTCTTTCTCTTTCACATTATGACTAAATCTGTTTAAATGTTAAATTATAGTGACTATTTTAAATATATTAAAATTAAATTTAACTTATTTGAATTTTATTGCTTTGCATTTTAAATCCAAATCACTGAAGATTCAGACTTAAACAAATTTATCTCATTAAAGGAAATTACTAATTTCTTGGTTCCAGTATTCCCATATGCATAGAAATCAATGAAATTTAGAGTTTACTGTGACTAGATTACTCGTGGAAGCAGGAAATCCTCATGAATTGCCTTATTTATATGTTGCTTGTTCCTACACTAGGTGAAGTACATTTAAACAATACTCTTCATGCCCCAAGTACCCAATAAGCCTCTTAAGAAACCAATCTACCTTTTTCAACAAGCAATCTTCCCAAGGGAATCTTCTGATTTAAAAAGCAACCTGAAGGATGAAGTAAGTCTCTTGCCTGTAGTTTTTGCAAAGACATATTTCAACACCTCATAGATAACAATCTAAAAATGGGCCATTTTTTGGAAAGGTATTTAAATCATGTAATATAAAATTCTTTGTTTTCTTATATTTATTAGACAAAAGTGGAGGCTTTTTGATAATTTAGGATATAATTTTGTTCTAACTGTGTTGAAAACTTCATCTGCCCATTTTCTTCCACGTAGCTGTCATCTCTAATTTTTTAAAACACCCTATTTAAATTTGTCTGGTGTATTTTCTGCCATATAAGGAATCAGTTATTCATGGTGCATAAATCAAAAGTAAATAGGTACTGAATAACTATTATGGAGAATCCTCTACAAAGTCTTATGTTGGAATGTAGAATTTTAAGCAAGTTTAAAACCCTTATTTTCAGGATGTTCTCTGTTAACTGCCTATTAAGATGTCAGCGTAAATGAGAATAGTTTCTGCAAAAAGAGAAAACTACAGAAAATATTTGAGAAGATTATTCTGTGTTGAACAAGAGCTGTACTAATTTATTTTGGTTATGTTATCCTACCAATACTGAGGGAGGGCTTCCACTGAATGGGAGACTACAGAGATCACTACTATGCCAACCATGAGGAATAGCAATTTGAGTCCTTCCATTTCATCTTGGGCTTGAGTTTTATGCGTTTCCCAATTCTGGTGAGAGAGAACACATTTATGCACGAGTAATATGCATCAAGTTTGTTGCACAGAGATAGGCAGTAAAGAACAAAAGAAGTCTTGGATCCATCGTGTTCTCATCACCAAGGCTTTGGAAAACTGCTTAGGGCAGAGTCTTGAGTGCATGAGCTTCACTTGTATCTCAGCTGGGGCAACCAAAAAGGTAATTCACTTGTGCTGACAAAGCTCAGGAACAAGAAGTCTAACAAAATCAGGACATCCTAATTCCAGGAGACAGAGGAAGAAAGCCCAATATTCTCCAGGTAGAATGGGAATAAGACCTGAGCTATTTTAGGAGTATTATCCACTTCAAGAGACTGCCTTTCCATTGCATTGCATAGCTATTCTTGAAAAGCAGAAGTGAGAAAGGTAAGAAAAACTGGGTTGTCCAAACACATACGGAGAGTTGTCCTGTAGTTTATTCCCCAACACAGATATCACACCTAGCATAGCTAGTTCATTTCATAAGTCCACAGATATCTCCAGATCTGAGTTAGAGTTTTGTGTCATATTGAAAAACACCTTGACCAATCTGAACTTCATGCAATATCAATGAGTCATAGTCAGAATGAATTTGGGCAGGTCCAGGAAGACTGCTACCACAAACAAAAAGATCAGACCTGCCTACACCAGTGATTCCTATCCCGGAACCCAGCAATCCAGGTAGGAATTTGCTAACATCAAATAAAGACCTTTCATATCACTATAAATAGCCAGCATGCCTGTTGCCGTATCTCCTCTACCTAGGTATCTACAGTGTGAGGTGTATAACCAAGCAGAGTAGAGGCATTAGCAATGTCACATACTCTTCCAAATTGGGCTAAAAGCAACTCTAAAGCAATTATGTTGTCTAAAACAACTTTCCCAAGGGAGTAAAAGGTGTCTGCTGGGCTATCAAGTCTCTAGTCATAAAGGAAGCAATGTTTACCATGGTCAGGGACAGGTTTCTTTTTATCTTTTCTTGAGTTCTGACTCCTATGTATAGTACTAAAGATCTCATGAAGAATGTAAAATCAGAGTCAATTTCTCTTCCTGTAAGTTTTCTATGGTGCCTAATATAGAGCTTTAGGCTATTGGTCCAATGGAGTGTCTTATTATATGGAAAAATATCAAGGTGCACCTTGTTAAGTTTTGGATGTGAGGTATTCTCCCAAAACGCTCATGTTAACAATGCAGAAATGTTCAGAGCTAAAATGGTTAGATCATGAGAGCTGTAACCTAAAAGTGGATTAATCCATTTGATGCATTAATAATTTGAATGGATAACTAGGTAGTAATTGTAGGCATGGAGGCCATGAATGGAGGCCATGAGTAGGTCATGAGAGGACATGATCTTGGGAATTATGTATTTTGTCCCTGGCACTTCATGCTCTCCATTCCTGGCTTCCCAGAGCCGAGCAGACTTCTTTTGCTACACCCTTCTGCCACAATATTCTCCCTTATCCCACAGCCAGGTCAATGGAAAAAGCTGCCCATGTACTGAACCTATGAAATCATGAATCTGAATTAAATTTATTCTCCCCTAGGTTGTTTTTGTCATGTATTTTCATCATCACAATGCAAAGTTGATTAACACACACCCTTATTATGCTCAGCATGCAGGTTCCTAATAATTGCCAGCTTTCAATGTATTACATTGTGCATCCCATATCTTGGATATCCTGGACTTCCCATAGGTTTTTGTTTCTGCCAAATTATATTTCTCCTGGTAGGGATGCCTATGATTGTTTAATTGTCCTATTGTAAATCTCCTTCCCATATGGCCAGAGCATTAGCTACTGCCTAAGAATCAGTGAAGACATAGCATGGTTCAGCAGCAGAGGTGTTGGAAATATGTAGACAAACTTCATACAGCTCAGTCCATTAGGCATTGTGGCCATGTCAACTATTCCTAATGATGTCTCTGGTTGTCAGGTTGGCAACAGCTGCAACTCATTTCATGCCCCATGGCTTCATTATCCTTGAGACATTTATAGATCAGGAGAAGATGTTAGAGACTATATCCATGATCATCTTTCCCATGGGCTATGGGGAGGACATTATTTTCTTAAATAGGGTAGACAGTATTCTACCTGCAGAATAACTAGCCTCCTTCTTGGTCAACCTGCTATTCCTTCTTATCCTGATGGGGCCTCTCATCTGGTATATGCCATTTACACATTATGGTGATGCTGCTCTGTTGGGTTGACTCTACTCTAGTATCCAGGCTGCTGTAACCTAAGGATAAGGTAAGAATTTCTGATTGAACCATGCCCTCTACATTGTTGGAAAAGACTTCTGGTTCCAATAACAGATTAAAAGCTGCTTTTAAAGATGTGAATTATATGGAAATTTAAGGGAAAATATGACTCCAGGAGTCATTTTATCCTGGCTGCCTTTCTTTAGTGCCAATGGTTTCAGTCTGCACGATCTCTCTTTTAATTCATTTTTATTATTATAACTAAATATTACAGGTTAGAAGATTAATCTAGAATAGATGTTTATTTATTGTTCTGGAGGTTGAGAAGTCCAGAATTTTTGTGGCAGCTTTCTTGTTGCATCACAATGTGGCAGAGTGCATCACATGGTAAGACAAGGTGGGAAGGCTCGTTCTTGTCTCTCTTCCTCTTCTTAGAAAGCTAATAATTCTATTATATTGCATCTCAAGCTCTACAATCTCGTGTAATTTTAATTACTGTCCAAAGGTCCCACCTCCAAATGCCATTGGTGTATGATTTTGGAGATTAAATCTCAGAGACATAAATGATTGAGGAACACATTCAGACCACAGCACTTTCCCAGCCCTAAGGTTCATAATTCAAATGGTGTGAATTCTAATTGCCCCCAAAGCATTCTGTCTAAAAATGTGCTATGAAGCCTTGAATGCCTTGTGTTTTCCGGAGCCCACTGGGGAAAACAGTCACTTTCCTGATTTTATGGTGGAAGCCACCAGGTAGAATATGTTGTCTCTAATGTCCAAAATATTCCAAAATGACCTCCTTTTTTCATATTCAGCTGGGTTACTGCTAACAGTTACAAGCACTAGGATTTGGCCTGGGTTTCTGGGCCAAATGAACTCTTCTTAGAGTCCTCAGATTTTGTTACGGTTCATTTTCCACCCTTCTTTTCACATACTATCAAATGATAAGGCAAAGGCTTACATGTGGTCTGCTCATTGAAAGCCACAATGAGAATACCTATTTGTTATTATTGGATGCCTTGCTAAATGAATGCAAATTGATCTTGATTTTTGTTCCTTAAAGTAATCAAGAACAATACATTAACTAGACCAATGACTGCATACTAATGTTCTAGAAGGTTTATTTTGTTACTATGTTGATATGTGGGGCCACTGGTAGCAGTAGGTCTACCATAATGTTTAACTGTTGACAATTAGTCATTTAATGTCATTGGTGTTCTTCACTGGCCAAATCAGACTGTTAAATGTAGAGATGTTTGCACACAACACTCCTGCTGGCACTAGATCTTGAATGAGAAGTGTGACATACTTCTCTCCCACCAGGGATATTATATTGTATAATATATATTATATTCTTGTATTACATTACAAGGGTTAGAGATGCACAGTAGATCTCACTTCTGGACTTGACCCATAGAGATGGTTAAAATATTCACTTTTGTTGGCAGGTAGCCCAGTAAGCACCAAGGGGTAAAACATTGCATTTGGAGATGAATCCCTGCCAATGCATTAATCTGAAGGAAGCATGATCATTGGCATATTGGATGAGCTAAATGGCTTTGCCCATAAGCATGACCCTCTTTATCTAGCATCCCCTTTAATTCCTCCAGACATCCTAAAGCCACTGGGTTTCTATGACCTTGTGTAGGACCAGAAATCATGGTGTCCAGGAATTCACATATCTCTAGGTGTCATGTAAATCAAAGATCTACCTTTTGTCGCTATACCTACTCTAATTAAAGTTCAACAAGTTCATAAGGTATCTGTTCTACAGTGTGCAAGTGAAGATCTAGGTCACACCCATGCCTGTTTCAGCTTAGAGAGATCTGGATTTTGATGTCCCTACCTGGAAAGATAACTCTCCTGGAGACTTCAGGGAAACGCCAATGGCCCACCCTCCATAAATCATCAACATTGTGTATACACAATAGAGTATCATTTGGGGTCCTATAACTATGAATCCATTCTTACCTTGTAAAAGGTAATGGTACCCTCATTCTCCTCCTTGTTACTTCAGGAGCTCATAGGTAGCTTGGGAAAATAACTCTGGAAGGTAGGAGACTAGAATGTTAGAAATAAGACAGATAAGGAAAAATTCCATTTGTCAGCTTGGCCTTCTATGACTTATTGTATTAGCTCAAAGGAAGGAAACATGAGTAGACTGAGAGCCGATCTGTCCAGGTTGCACTGTTCCTTTGCAGATGGCAAAATGTCCTGCCCTTATTTTTCTTCCTCCAACCCCAGCATCATCAGTTACCCAAGATAGCTAAGACAACATTGTCTTTCCCTGATTTTGTACTATCCCATACCAGTACTTGAAATCATGAATATTCCTATCTATGAAGGAGCATATTTAATGGTTTTTGCTTTGAGCACCACATGATCCATGTGATCCTATATAAAGATGGATCATATTATACATGCTGGTGCATGCTCAAGTGCCTCAGAGACCTTCTGAGTAACTCTGTCCTAAAACCATCAAGTACTTTAGGATCTTTGAGTACCCACTTCCAGAGATCTCTGCCCAGAAATGACCAACAAACAGGGGATTCATCCTGAGCCTCAATCACCAATTTCCACATTCTTTTCTTTCCATCAATCATTGTAGCCAACTCACTCACACTTGCAGGGAGAAGAGGGGCAAATGCTACATCCATCTTATCATCCTTCCTTTGCTGTAAATCATCTAGCAAAGTGGCCAGGACCTGGGGGCTACTGCCCCTCTCACTTTACCAAGCCATGGTTCTGGCAGACCCTCTCCTACTCGCTGCATCAGTCTACGCTATCTTATTTGAGTGATGTCATCTTCACTTTACCTTGCCGCCAATGACTAGATGAACTAGTCAAATGCAGCTTAATAAACTCTTCTTTATCATTATATGTAGCTATTTTTTATTTTTTATATTTACAAACTTTTCAATAGAAGTAAAGAATATGAGAAAGGTGATCATTCTAGCAGGTTCTCTTGACATCTTCTTACCCTGAATTGAAATAAAAAATTCTTTGTCAAACTCTGAGTGAACATTATAAAAAATAGAATTCTTGGGTTAGGTGAATTGACATATTAAAAGAGAGCTCTCAGTGGTGGTTGCCAAGGCTTTAATCAGAGAAAAGTGACAGTCTGAAGTAGTTCGAGTTCAAATGAAAGATGTGCTAAGATTTCAGATATGGTACTTTATTTTGAAATGGTTGCAGCAGATTTAATCTGAAAATAAATTTAAATACTTGTTAGCATTACCTATTGAGCTATGTTAGGGCTTTAGATTTTATGTTGAATATTGTGTAGTCTAAGATTGCATTTTGTGCCAGATATGATAAAATACAGAACTTACAGTTTCTAAACATTGGAAAGATACTGCTATCTCTGAAAAGGTTTAAGAAGAAATTAATGGCAATACACATTGCACATCCCTAATCTGAAAATATGGAATCTGAAATGTTCCAAAATCCAAACTTTTCTAAGTGTCAACATAAAACCATAAGTGGAAATTCCACACCTGACCTCATGTGATGAGTTGTAGTCAAAACGCGTGCACACTAAAATGTTGTATAAAATACCTTCAGGCTATCTTATGAGATGTATTTGAAACATAAGTGAATTTCATGTTCAGATTTGAGTACCATCCCCAAGATATTTCATTATTTATATGCAAATATTTTAAAACTAAAAAAAAAAATTCCAAAATCTCAGCAAGTCTGGTTCCAAGCATTTTAGATTAGGGATATTCAAAATCTGTTCTAACTTTCTATAATATTTATACAGAAACTATTATCACAATTTTTCTGCTTGTTTGAATTAAAGTTTGTTATTCATCCATAGAATTTTTGAAACTTATTTCATGCATGTGATTTTCTGCTCTTCAAGAGATTTTCTGCTGCTATCTTAAGAGGAAGAGATTGTCACATTTTACAAGCAGCTGCTTATTCTTCAGAAGCTGAATATCATTGTGGAACATTGCCTTAAATTTAATTACTGCTTATGCCAGTTTGTTTATCTTCAGTTGGTAGCAGAGTGAAATGAACTGCTTCAGATTCATTCACTGATTTTATATACATCAGAAAAGTTATTTTATCCTACATTAGTTTTTTAAATGTCTGTCTATGTGTGTTTATCTAAAATAAGGCAAAATACAAATTGAGATATTTCAGTCTTTCAAAGTTACTTAACTAACCATTGTCCTTTGAAGCTTGGGTTTTATCCAGAATATAATTTAGAACAATTTGCTAGAAGAAATACACAATCATTTAGATAAGCATCATTAATAATAAGGCATATACCATCAGGGATGATTGATATGGGTTATATTATTTTATCATATTTTAAAGTATCATATTTAGAGCAAAAATTCCCTCTATTTCTACAGGAACATTGATATGATAACATTTTTCAGAGGCTTTATAAATCTTAAATTCTCCATTCTTTAATATTCACTTATATTAAAAATAGTCATTGGGGAGCAATGGGCTCTCTTGTTTGACAAACTATGCTGGTGCTGGATACACTCTGCTGCACAGGGCAAAAACGTCCCTGATTTCATGGAGTTTTTTATTTTTATTTTTTTAATTTTTACTCGTGGAATTATATTTAAAGGAAAGGCATTAAGTAATATGTATGTAATTTATTTAAAACTTTAAAAAGATTTCATCTTTTTAAATACTAAAAAGTAAAATATATTGTACATACAAACTATTTCGTGGGTGCTATTTGATAGAAATTACTTCCTCTTGGTGACCTACTCTCAGAAGTATTTCTAGTCAACTTTCAGTCTTGACTCCCTGACATCTGGCCTATCAGTCTTATTCTAATCAATATCTATAATGATTTCTGTTATAGTGGCAACAATTGGAGGAGCGCCAGTCTGGAGAAGCGGAGAAGCGTGTAGTAAAAAATATTTCTTTTTCTTTCTAATGTGCTTCAGTCTCCTTAAAATGACATAGAAAAGTAACAACCAGATCATACCTTAATTACAGCTATGGAGTCCTTTAACCATTAGTCTTTCTCTTCTTATGTTCTTATATTCATGATGCTATCTTAATCATAGTCAGTGTAGTTTTGTGTTGCCAAAGAACCATTATTATTAAAAAAAGAAAGGAAATTACTGTTTTAAAATAATTTAAATACTATAAAAGTAATTATCATTAATCAATACAAGTCTTGTATTCGGTTAAGATACCAGTTAGAATTACCTTAAAAATTATCTGTCAATGTCATTTTCTAATAAATATGCAGATAATTAAGTACTAACAAATTACTGGAATTTTATTTTAAAGTTGTTTCTATTTATTTTCACTTGTTTTAATTTTTTACTCTACTAATTTTTGATATTTTGAGCAGAGAATATCTAGTTTCACAATTACATTTATATGATAAACAGTTTTTATACAATCTTAGGGAATCTTAACATCCAGGAAGCCTGCATAACATGACAGTGAGGATGTTGAGGACTTTTAGATAAGGAAATTTTATAAAGGGCTGTTATTTTCTTCAGGGTGCCTATCATTTAGTAGTGTAGGAAATAAGAGTTAGTGGCAAAAATTTTAACATACATAACACTACAATTGTGTAATAATTTCAGAAATATGCAGTATGTCCTCTCTTAGCCTTAAGACATAATTATAATTGAAAATCACATCTGATAATTTTAGTCATGTCATTATAATAGAGAAACTATTCCCTGGAACAAAAGTAGTATTAACAATTATTGGTTCAAGGTTGTTTTTTGCCTTTGATGAATTGTCCTAGTGCTTTATTATTTGTGACTAATGAAAAGAAATGAAAAAGATAATGATTATGAAGTCCATGGTTGGCTTTGTCGATTTGACATTTTCTTCAATTTTAACAATTATTCTATATTACAGACACTTTTAAAATATGGGTTTCCTTAGCCTTTTATTGATGAGATCTGTTTCTTTGTATTATTTGATATGTTCAGGCAGAGTTAGAAAACCCTCACAGTAATTCCCTTTTTCTAAAAGAGGTAGAAAAAAAAGAGCTTGGTTCATGGTAAGCTCCCCTGGACACAACGGTGTTTGATTTTCCCTATGAAGTGATCTGCTGTACATTTGAGATGACCCATAATGTCAATATCTAATCACAGCAAGACTCTTCGCATTTGAGATAGTAAGACAAGCTATCTTGTATTCTCTGGCATTACAAAACATTAGTCATGATAAAATATTTTATAGCACAGAGCAAAAGCAAGAATTAAGAACTAGTTTATGCTCTTCCTCTCCTTATCATAAAATGTGAGTTTTCTCACTGGACTTCCATAACTCAAAATTTGCCAGATTATGCTCTTCTAGCACAGGCTTATTAAATTTAACTTATTTCCAAATTTAGTGTATTTTATCACATGAAAATGATCAAGGTTTCCATCAGAACTTCAAAGACACATATGTCCAGGGAAATCTTAAATTATAGTAAATCAAAGATTGTCTTCATATGTTCTATCTGTTTAGGGACTGGAGTATATCTCAGTGGTAGAAAACATGCGCATACTATGTGTGAGGGTCTAGGTTTCATCCCTGGCATCACAAAAAAATATGGCTTATCTAATAAGTTTTCTAATTATCTTTGTAAAATAGGCATAAATTTGGCTATCCATACATACTAAGAAAAGCACACTTTTTCATTCAAGGAAATTCTCTACAGAAGCTACCAGTTTTACAAAATTGTATCTCCTGTAACAGGGTATTGCTCCTTTTTCTACAAAAAAAAAAATCCTTTGATTAATTTTTAAAATGACCATTTGTTATGCTAGATTTGAGATATGCTTATTTGTCTTTAAATATTGCCATCTCTTGAGATATAGTAACTATCACAGCATCTTATAGTAGTTGGATGTTTTTGGAATCTAATAAAAATCTTGAATTTAAATTATAGAAATAGATCTGAATTAAGATTTTAGTGTTGCAGGCTGCATTATAATTTTTTCCTTCCAATCTGTAAAAGACATGAGAAATAAATTTATTTCACACTCATTCATATAATTATTGGGTCAAATTTTTGTTTAAATAATCTGTCAATATTTTAATTTTTACTAATTTTCATGAATATGCTGCCTTTTGTTATTTAGGGCTACCGACTCTGGTGCAGTGAAATAATATATAAACAGAAATGCTCATTTCTGAATGCTTTGTTCACTCATTATCCCCTAATTTAAAAAGCTAATATCAACTATTACCTCAGGAGAAGCAAATATATAATATGGGCAAAACAAAATCACAGATCAGTTTTTAAAATTTCAAAACAAACTTTTTATAGGTCCATAATGAAAAGCTCTTGAGAGCTACAATTTTATGCCAAAGTTTGTCTTTTTGAAAAAAAGAATATTTCTTGAGCTCAACGTTGACAGTTATGAGAACTCAAGCTACACAACATCAAATATTTTGCAGTCACATGATCTATCTGGATTGCAAATGGCAGGTAGAAGGCTTGTGCCATTCAATAGAGACAACTCTGTAGTCACTACTGTGTACTTCAAAAGATCTGTCTCACTTTGTTCTCTCATGGACTCAAAATTCTCCTGAGAGAATGACTAGACCCCCTAGATATGTTCAGGATTCTCAGGGTAGCAGGGCTATGCTGATTTGATGGTTGGGAATCTCACAGTATTAATCTGGAAGAACTTCTTTAGTGCCTCTCTGAAATTGGTTCAGTAATTTGGAAATAATTCATGGTGTACTTAGGCAGAGTATTTAGAGATCTAGAGTTGTCCCAATACCTGGTTTTCCTAAGCTCAGTGAATTTCCACACCACCTAAGTTCCCCTTCTCATCCAGGAGTGAGGACAAGTAACAGAGTTTATCCCATTATTGTTGTTCTGTTGCTTTACCTTTTATCATTGGGGTATGAAAAGTGTTTCAAGATAGGAGGTAACGAAAGTGTGAACAACTTTGGAATATATTTGAGCACTGTCACTCTTTTAATAAGGTAGGTTTGGGTTTAATTTGTTAAGAATCATAGTTTGGAGTTGAAGTATACAGATCTTTCTACATAGCCCATTTTGCCCTGTCATTGATACATAAATGTTCATTAAATTATATTTTTGAACGAAAGAATTGTTAAAGAAAGAGTAAATTATATTGGATAAAGTCTTATGGTTACCTTGATGGTTCTGGCAATCAATTTAATACTATATTGCTTCTTGCTTTGAGTGTGGACAAAATTGATAAAGTAATTATTTGCTACAAAATTGATAATGTAATAATTTGTTACAATCTTTTCAAGTATTCTTGATATGATACAACTTACTTTTACAGTTTTCATATAGTTCCACCAAAGTAGCTTTAAAAAACTGTCTTGCATGCAAAATTTCTAAAAAGTTGATAAATTATACTGAACTAAAAGTAGTGAATAAAAGCAGACTGCAAAATATAGGAGTCATTGAGTCTGGAGAGCCCACAAGAAGAATGAGGAAATTTTAAGTGGAGACTTGGTAGTCAGGTAGTATTGGATTCAACTCAGCCTTGCCAGGTATAGGCTGCATGAGCTAGATCAAGCTGAGTTTCTGGAAGCCTCAATTCCTATTCTATGAATAAGGGATTTTAATATGAACACTGAGGATTAAAGAAGATAATACACCAAAAGTGCTACCATAGTGTCTAGCTTATAACAAATACTTAATAAATTGTACACAGAATGTTCCTGAAGGAGGGATTCAGTTCTCATAATTGCTGCCTTCCCAGTGCTTGGAATTTTAATTCCTGTATAGTTGAAACTCAAATATTTGTGAAAGAAATAAATTTCAATATGATTTTTACCAAGTTCAAAGTAGATTAGAAACTTTTGTAAATAAATACCCATATAATTGCATAAAAATTATGTTAAGAAACCAAACATAAGAGCTGAGGATGGGCAAAGAGAACAATTTAGTAGAGCAAAGATGTTTAATAAAGAAAACCATTTTTCTGCTGTCATGTATGACAAATTAGAATTAATAAATAAATTTTTAAAAGGGATAACCATTTTTAGGCAGTGAAAAAATTTATCATATAAAGAATTAGAATTATTTTAGTATCAGTAAGAGAAAGTTAATATTGGGGGATTACTATAGGTCAAACAACAGACATTTACTTTATGTTCATTCATAAAAATCCAAATATGTTACATTTTACTCTTATTTACTTTTATTATTACAAAATAATAATCTTGTATCCTTTATAAAATATTTAGTTTCTTGTTATAAATAATTACAGACCATAGCTCTGGCAAGCATTCCACAAGTGTTAAGGGATCAGTCAGGCATCATGGGATACACCTGTAATCTCACCAACTCGGGAGATTTGAGGCCTGAGTTTTGCAAGTTAAAAGCCAGCCTCAGCAATTTAGAAAAATCCTGTCTCAATATAAAACAGAACTTTAAAAAAAAATGGGGTGGGGATGTAGCTCAGTGGTAAAATGCCTCTAGGCTCAATGTCCAGTACAAAAATAAGAAGTCAAATGACCATATTTTCAACTAATGTCTTTATTAAAACTGATAAGGTAAAAATAAAAAAGGTTATCTTTACAAAGAAGCATTTAAAATACATTTAAATGTAGAAAAATGCACTTAGATGATATACATTTGCATTGGTAATAACTTCTAAAAATAACCACAGAAGTAACAATTGCTACAAGAGATTTTTTATCCACACTGTTTAATTGAAAATATTTCCAAAATAATATATTTCTTCAACACTTGATGACTAAATATGTTTAAATTCTTGGACAGATGATGGAACTATCATGATTTTACCCTCATAGTCTTCAAATGACATTGACTGTGACTCTTTTCCATAAGTAATGGAATGAGGAATTGAGATGTTAGACAAATCAACCTTCAACTGTACTTAAGTACATGCCTGGTACAAAACAAAAGGCGAAAATCAAACAAGCAAGCACTTACCCAGTCAGCAGGAATAACCTCTACTTGATAGCAACAAAACAGTTCAGTCACAATCTCTCCATAGGGTCCTTCAAACATAACTCCAAAAAGAAGGTCACAGAGGCATGGCAGTTGAGTCAGTGCCGGGAGCACAGCACTGATAAAGAGGACTGCAATGGCTTAACACAGTAATAGCACCACACAAGGGAAGCCAGCTTAATATCTCTAGTGAGATTTAGTTATTAGTGAAGCCTCAGTCTGTGATCTTAAAAGCCGTCTTTTGTTTCCTTATTTTCCTGTACAGATTCTCTAAAATTAAATTCTACCATGAAACATAACTGGTGAATAACTCTATTGCCTATAATTTGAAATTATTCCATTCTACCTTCAGAGATATTTAAGATTTTAAGATACTGTGCTCACCTTGAAATTAAAATAATTAAGATGTCTTTTCCACTGAAAAAGAGTGCCATAGATATCTTTAAAGCATATTTTGTATTATTTTAATACTGAACATGATGCTGTTCAGTAGTTGTAGGGATTTTCTGCAATCTGGTACAATTTAAGGTTTTCAGAGACAATTTTGTTTAAATTTAATATTAACCATACTTGAAAAGTGACTTAATACTATAGGCAATTTGGGGGTTTTCCCCTTTAAATGTATGCAGGACTTAAAAAATTATAATAGTTTTTATTATATAAAATCTACAGGAATAATTTCAAATTGTATTTTAGTCAATTTTAAATAGGCCAGATCAAAACTTTAATCTTCATTCTTATACATGATTTTGAACCAAATTTTAATCCTAGAAATATTTGAATCAAAATATCAAAACATAGTAGCTACTTATACAAAATTAATTTATGGTTATACTTCTGCATTATATTTCATGATGATATAACTGGACAATCTAAGAGTTGCATTATTTCTTGTAGATGGGGCTTCAGCTGTTCACGGTAGCCCACACCGTCCCTCCACATAGCATTCACTGAAATGGACTTCCAGTTTTGTAAAGGAAGTAGTCATGTTTTCCTAAGGTACAGATAAAATACATGTGGGGATGAAAAGGTACTACTCATTTCTATATTCCTAGATTAACAGTGCTAAACATTAGGTTACATGTACTTTTGCAACATGTAGCCTCTTTGGAGGAAATTAAGTGGTATTTAGACTTCTTTTACTTCAATATCTTGGAACCCCCCTGATGGATAGGGAAGTTTTAATTTTTTCCTCCAGACAGGTGGCTGTCCACATTTATGAGAAGAAAATTCACGTTGAAGAATGTCTTAGTCCATTCCTAGTGCTTATTCTATTCTTATTGTTAGTTCATTAGTCTATTCTATAAGCAATAGAATTTTTTTTTCTCATTTCTAGAGGCTTGGAAGCCTAAGATCAAGGTATCAACATGTCAGTAGATTCAGTGTCTGGTCAAAACCTCATACATGTTATACTATTTGTTGTCCTTATGCAGAAGTACAGAAAAGGCCAACAACTTCCTTAAGACTCTTTTATGAGGTCAGTAATCCTATACACAAGGAAGGTTCCTGAAGGTCCCACCTCTTAATGCTGTCATATTGAAGATTACATTTTGGCAGATGACATTTAGGTGGGTACCAATATTCAGAGCACAAGAAAGTGGAGGTCTTTTTGGTGTTATATATAAACACAAGGGTTTGTTCCCACTTACAGACTGACATAGTGTCCAGTTGAAGTTAGAAGCCACTAGGCACAGTCACTCAGACACTACACTAACTTGGAGATACTAGTCCTTAGCAAACGTGATCTTAATGAGAACTCCATTCAGATCTCTTACTATGGAACCCCAATCCCAATCTCAGAGTACTGTCTACTTTTCTTCTGCTTTTTAAAAATGACATATAAAAATTGTACAAAAGTAAGGAGTAACTTGTGATAACATCATGAGTAACATGGAGCAATGTATATGCTGTATAATGTTAAAATCAGGCTAAGTAGACGTTTGTACTCAAACATGTATCATTTCTTTATGGTGAAAACATTTAAAATATTTTCTTCTAGATTTCTGAATTATACAGTACATTATTGTTTTCTATACTCACCCTAATCAACAACATCACATCAGAATTTATTACTCTTATATAACTATATCTTAGGACCCAACAATTAGCATATTTTTCTAAAAAAAGTCATTATATATGACTCAACTTTGTTAGATTTTCTTCAAGTGTTGGGGTAGAATTGTGTCTCTGATTTTTAATATCATATCATGCTATAACATTCTGATTTTGAAAAAAAGTCTCATGATCTTCTTAATAAGATAAAAGGCAATCAAATTTTACAAAGAACTTTATGAAAATAGAGTACAAATAATTGTTCAAGGGTAGTTATAAAACTAGTTCATAAAATATCTTAATTACTTTCAACATTCTATCTAGTAGAATAAGTTCATTAATTTTGATGGCTTGTTTATTTGCTTAAATTATTTCTTAATAAAGCAAAAGAGAACATTAAAATAGATATCTCTCTCATCTAAGTAGTGACTTTCTAATTGAAAGTTAAATATAATTTGGAGTGAAATGATCATTTAAATTACTCTAATTCTCTTAATAAAATCCCTTCAACTTGTACACACAATGCTCTGGATGATAGCACACCCAGAGGACAACTTCATAAATGACAGCTGTCTTACCTTCTGGATAAGCAATTATTTATTCCAGCTTTTAAAATGGTAAACATATATTGAACCTCTAGTACTGATTGTTGCAGATGGAGGCATGATGCATAGAATACTGTAGTAAGAAAAAAAATCTTTGACCTCATAGAGTTTAAATGTAATTTTGGAAGGGGAAAGAAAATAACAATAACAACAACCAAAACTAGATCATATCAGGCTGTGATAAGTATCACCACAACAGATGAGAGGGAAAGGTAAGATGGGGATTGTTGCTGTTTCACATCAGAAGTTCAGGCTTTCTCTTATATGGTGGTACATGTGGACAAGCACCTGAAGATAGTGGAGGGGGAAATGGCAGGGGTCTGGGGCAGAAGTGTGGTCACTGTGGTCCAGGGATAGCAAGAAGTTCTCTGTGTAAACTTTAGAGAAATATTAGGTTTTTATTGTAGACAATAAAATCAGAGAGCTAGTCCAGGACAGAATACATATTGCCATACCTAAAACTAGGTTTTATTTAGTTTTTATTTTGTGCGAGATGGAAAGCAACTGAGAAATCATGAGGGTTTAGCAAATAAAAACGCATTATGTCTAGTTAAAGTTGTGCTTCAGAAAAATAATGAATATGAATACGTTTAAAAATAATTTGACAGCTGGAAGTTCATTGTCTCATATTAATCATCTTTGGTACTTAAATTCTTATTTTGAGTAACATTAGCAAGAAGGCATAAGTAACCTTTCTATTAGTATTTTCAGAAGTCTACAGATAAAGCAAACAAAAATGTTTAGAAAAAGTCAAAAGTCACATGTAGTTTATAGTAATATCAACTTAGATCATATGCAAAATGTAATTAGCTCTCACAGCAATATAAACATTTCAAACCTTTTAATACTCGTGTATTTCTCTCTAATTTTCTGAAAATGTTTAGTAGAAAAAGTATATATAAGACATTGTGAGGAGAGGGGGATAGGGAGGGCGTGACTAGAATTTTTCCATTTCACTGTTATGATCAGTGGGCTTGTCTATAATTATGAAATATGATATTGCTTACAATGTATGCCAGTGCTTAGTCTACTCAGGCCTCCATTCTCATTAGGGGAGGAATTCTATGGGAGACAGGTTCTTCTTTGCTGGGGAAAATTGACTGACAAGAAATGTCATGACATTTATTTACATATTCTTTTCGTAAATATTTATGAGCACGCTTGCTATAATAGACTAAGTTTTGAGAGTCCAAGGAAGAATAGATCTTGGCATTGAGGATTCACTGATTACATACACTCTCTCAAAGTGGACCTCAGAGAATGTCATGTATGTATGAAAAAATATCAAAATGTCCTGATGGAGTAAACCAAGAGAAATATATTCTTTTGAATTTCTGGGTGCTCTAAGTCCAAATTCATCATCAGATATCAGCAGAAGTGTACTCCCTCTGTGGGCTGTAGAGGGGAATATTTTTCTTATCTCTTCAAGTATCATGGTTCCAAAATCTCAATTTAGAGTTAGTATCATGGTAAAGCAATTGGTGCGTTTTCCAAAAATTTGAAGGGACACATAAGTTTTGAAGAATTATCAGCACATTGTGACTCAATTATAATCCTGGAAAAAATATTTAATTCATTTGTTCTTCATTATATTTGTTTTTGAAAACTCATTAAAAGATGTCCAGGAATCTTAATTAGTGTCAAGCATTTAATTAAAGAAATTATTTGAAGTCTTTAAATGCTGAGTAATTAGGGTAGTATATATCTAGATAGAAGAAAATATAGAACTATATAGATTCATCAAAATATATTAATGTGATTCATTTGATATGACATAGAATACAACAGCAGATTTAAGCTGAAAGCATCATTGCATGTTTCATATATAAAATTTTTGACATTTATAGATGTGTTTTCTAAACATCATTAATTTAATTTGGCAAATAGCTTTATTAATGAGGGAGAAATTTGCTTTATTTTCGATAATATCTTTCTTATCAACCAGAAAATGTTACTCAGAGTGTATATTGATTAGTTGGCATGTTTTGTGTATAAAATCCTAAATGGCAGAAAGTTAAAGCAGAAGGTAGGCATGGAGGAGAGGTCTGTTACCTACATTCTAGCCAGAATAGTTTTAATTTTGCAAAATATGCAAAGGATTGTTACAAAACAATCTCAGGGAGATATTGCTTGGAAGATATTTTTTCTCTGTATAAATGCCAACAAAAAAGACAGGTGTTTGATTTTTTATAATTTATATGACAAAATGACAGTTGGAATTGTGTGTGTGTGTGTGTGTGTGTGTTTGCGTGTATATGTGTGTGTGTATACAATTACTGGGCAGCCTAATTGGTGTCTAAGTAGAGAACCAATGGCCTTGATGACTTTGTAATTAGACCTTCACTGTGTGCACTTGGTAGAAAGGCATTGTATGCATTGTACCATTTTTCTTTTGGAAGTTTCCACATGGTGATAATTACACAGATAAGTAAAACCTATAGACTTTTACAGACAGTAGAATGTCAACATCTAAAAATATTGATTAATATCTGTATATTATACCAGTAAAACTAAAAAATAAAATTCCTGGAGCTACTTATTTTGCTAAAGAAATACAGAGCTGACTATGGTTTGCTCTGTTCTCTGGAGAAGACTAAGTCCAAGAGATTAAAAAATCTCTTACAACATTGGTATTTATTAATTTTTTTGCTTGCTTTATAAATGACTTACTTTAGTTTAGATTTCCCCCTATCAATCCTTATCAGTTTTCAAATCATGTTTCCTGACATTCTTTCTCTGTTTTTCATTCAATATGGAAAAAAGACTTAAAAACAGTGTTCAAGTTGATATTATAAGAACAGTGCATCATATAAATTTTTGATCTCAGAATTTATTTTCTGTATTTGCATCCATATATCCCAATTTCATATTTTGACTGCAATTATTACTAAAGTATCTCACCCTCCCTACAAAACTAGAACATAAACAACAAAGAACAATAATCCATCAGATATAATTAAATTATGACCACTTTGTTTTTTTTAAACTGAAGCAGATTCTGGGTAAGTCTTCATGTGCCATGTGGGAAAGGATGAGAATCCTGAGAACAGCCTGCAAAGAGAAGTTATAGAAAGGAGCAGAGGAAGAGGAAAGAATATGTGGATATGGAGTGAATGTGAATGTGCCTATGTTTGAGAAAGAGAATAGGGAAGAGAGAGAATATGAAACTATTTAGAAATCATGAAAGAATAGCAAGTAGCTGCTCTTTCCTTCTTGTTCTTCAAATCCTTT
The DNA here is from genome assembly GCF_048772815.1 of Callospermophilus lateralis. Lineage (NCBI taxonomy): Eukaryota > Metazoa > Chordata > Mammalia > Rodentia > Sciuridae > Callospermophilus > Callospermophilus lateralis. Next base: position 84,960,076 of record NC_135317.1, read on the forward strand.
GTGTCTTGGTATTGTTTCATTATTACCTCTTCTCATTTTTTCTTGAGGAAATTTGTCCCTTGGAAATGAATAAACTTTACTTTGACATTTTAAAAATATTATTATATTACCTGAATTAAAGTATATTGCATCACAGTATAATAGTAATAATACATCTCTTTTACTTTGTTCAAGCAAAAGATGAATTTATTTCAGGATTTTTGATAGTCTTCTCAAGTGAACCACTAATCCTATTTGGTAAGGGAGAATTTGGGGTGATAATAAAGTTAATTTGGAAAAGGTGGACATACTTGCAAGAGAAGTCTCTGTTGAGGTTGTAAAGCCCCAATTTAGGAAACCTGTTGAGCCTAATTTAGGAAATCTGTTGAATCTAGTTTAATCTGATATTTATCAAGTCACTTCCTCAGATCATGGAAGCATTTAGTAAGAAACATAGTAAATATGGTATTTTCTTCATTATTTTCTCCATAGTTAATTCACTGCAATGTTTTTCCTATTGAGGGAACTCTGCCTTCCACAGTTTGAAAATCCCAAATAATCTCATTCCCAGACTTATATTTAGCCCAGATCTAACAATGAAGAAATGATTTACAATACAATAAATATGAGGACTTCTTTATTACACCTCTCTTGCTTTGGGACATTGTTGTGCAAGCTTTAAGTATCAACTTTTACCTTGTCAGCATGAAGAGAGATCTGCTGATGCCTTAGAATGTGAGAAAGAAGGTCAGGGAGGAAGGAGCCTCTTTCATGCCATAATTAATCAGTAGAACCAAAAGTCTATCCTCAACTTGTTTTGCATAAGGAAACATCAATTTTTTGGTGTAACTAGTTTTAGCAAAACATTTTGCTTAGACCCATCCAAACACATTAAAAAAAATGCATGTGAGGATGTCATTGGAGGGTATAGCAGAAGCGAATAAAGCTAAACCACAAAAACTCTAGAGATGTTGACATTTCCCTTTCAGGAATGCCAATTCAAGTGTGAAAACTTCATCTGCAATATTTGACATTAACTTATATTGTTGATATTCAAAATATTTTATTAAAACAACGAATGCAATTTTATCTGTCACTGGAAAGTCATTTTAATAGTCTCTAGGGCAGTGACAACTGAAAATAGCTTCTGATTCTGAATTTCCCTTGATATATTTCATGGACACTTTAATATTTTAAATAATAATATTAATATTTGAAAGCTGCTGTTATATTAAAGAAGATACAAACATTCTAATATGAAAACTGTCATTTTAATTTTAACATTATTTTTAATGCTGACATAAGACATGTAATTATACAGATGATATCTTAAACTAAAATATCAACTCCAAACTTTATTGGATGAGTTGTTTAAAATATTCTTCTGTAAGGGTAAAGCAAATTATTATTAGTCAAACCAATAAATCCAGCTACTTCTTCCTATATTGTACTTCTGTGACAAATAAAAGTAAATTTCAAATTCTTTTGTCTGAACAATTATTCTAAAAGGCTTACATGTAGTTTCCTTTAGGCAATATTTTTAACTTTCAAAGCACATTGTTTTTTTTTTCCTGCAAATATTGTAATTTGGAAGAGTATCATTTAATTATAATGATTTTTATACAGGTACTCTATATGATGTGTATATGAATTGTTAAAATAATTTTAAATCAAAGTGATGAATTTCATGCTATACATTTTATGAATCATTTCTATTTTTTAATACTTTTTTTGTAATTGCTACTGAATATCAGTGATCATATCTCTTTGTGTTATTCTTTTTATACAAATGTCTATTCAATGGCAATGTATTTACAGTCATGAAAATTTGACTAACTCTAATTATATGCGTTTGTCAGTCTTAGTGGTTTTAGAAGAGACAGACTTTTCATTCCGTCTCTGATTGGGTTAATGTTTGATGTTTCTACTGAATTCCATCTGCAGGACAATATTTCCTAAGTACTGACTGATTGCCTTTATTCTAGACAATTCTCTAACCTTATCAAGAAAAAGGAAAGTTTCAGTTTTTTCTTTGTATAGATTGTCATTCAGATGTCCATTTCCTTGTATATCATTGAGGTTTAAATACTAATATAAAATCATTACTATTACAAACACTTAATATACTCAAATTAAGAAACCTAAACATTATCTTAATAATCAGATCAGGAATTGTACTGATGGAAAAATGAGGACATGAATGTGATACCTCATTTTGTATAAAAATGCACAGAATCCTCAAAATGAGCCCCATGCACTCAATGTGTGTGTGTGTATGTGTGATTGCTATTATTTTAATTTCATACCTGCATATTCTCTCATCAAAATTGTTTCTTAATATTAGGATCATTTGTCTTTTGTAGTTACTCTGCTTCCAGTTATTTCTCCTTTAATTCATCCTTCATTCATCGCTTTTATACTCTTGAGGGCTTGCCTTATAAAACTATTTTAATATTTCTGCAAATCCCTATTTTCTGTTATTCCCAGAGGCCTCACCAATATTCAAGCGTTGATATCTCGACTTTCTCCCAAAGACTGTGCTTTCAATGTATCTAAATCTCTGCGGATATTCCTCCCCATATATGAGTTGTCTCCTTCCAAAATTAGAAAGAGGGCTGGTATTATGGCTCAGTGGCAGAGCTTTTGCCTAGCACATGTGAGCCACTGGGTTCAATCCTCAGCACCACATAAAAATAAATAAAGGTATTATTTAATACTAAAAAATTATAAAAATGATTAGAAATAAATAAAACTGGTTGAGATATTATTACTAAAGAGTAATATCTCTAAACTGCAAATGCTGGGATTCAAAATGTCAGTGTGTGCTCTCTTTCTCTAGACAGTTAATTTTGTCTTGCATATATATGTATATGTGTATATATATATATATATATATGCGCATATATATACATATTCCTTTAAAATACTGTTATACTACTATTCCTTTAAAATTTATTTTAATACTTTAAACTACCTTAATATGTACCTTTACTCAGGGAAAATAATACAAGTGCTCACTTTCCATAAAATAAACCCTACACAAAGCAATAAAATAAGTATAATTTAATAAAAAGCTAATATAAGAATATTATCATCTATTCATATTTACTACACAGCAATATCAACAACAAAATTATTAACATATGCATCAAAAATAATGTGGTTCTGCTAAGTCTTCAATTTCTTTCTACTTTAAAGTGATGGGACATTTACAAGATCTTCCCATGGTATGATAGTTCTTAGACCTCTCCGCTTTGCTTTCTTCAGGACTTTCATTATCCATTACAACTAAACTCGATCTGTGTCCTGCCCCAGCCTGCACCCTGACTGCTCTATGTATCTCAGAGCATGCCTAGAACCAGCCAAGGGACTTTTCTCTATTAGGACAGATTTACTACAGGAAGAGAATTAACAGATATCGCTATAGATTATAAGGTTCAGATACTAAAGAACACTTATCAATATATTTCTTCAGCTTAATATATTTCTACTTGTTAACATGTTTATCTGTGCAAATACTTCACTACAGTTCCCTGAAGATGTTTATATTATGTTCTTTTCTCTTGGTCTCAAAATTAAATTTCTCCCCACACAGTTCCACTGTCTCTGTGGCAGATCTTCACATATTAAAAAACATCAACATTAGTGCTGATATGACTTTTTTAACCATCTTTTGATTTCAAATATGAACCTTCCTCTTTCAAGTATGATCTTTCTCTGAATTCTATAAATTCCACTGATCATCAAAGTATCCCATTTATGGTGATTTATGACCCAGTGGAGGCTCATTCATACTAGATGTCTTGGGTCTTCTAGGATTTTCCTTTCAATATCATAGACCATTTTTCTAGTTAATCCCATTGATCAAATCTTAAGAACACTATTAGTTTTCTACTTTTCTTTCTTTCTTTCTTTTTTTTTTTTTTTTAGGGTGGTGGGTATTGAATCCAGGAGTGCTTTACCACCCAGCTACATTCCCAGTTATTTTTTTTTTTTTTCTGAGATACAGTTTTGCTAAATTGCTGAGGATATTGCTAAGTGTTTCTGAAGCTGGCCTCACACTTGTGATCCTCCTGCCTTAGCCACCAGTCTCTGGAATTACAGACGTGCAACAGCACACTGGCTATACTGTAGTAGTTTATGAAGTCTTCTGTAATTAATTGCCACAAACCTGATGGAGTAAACCAAGAGAAATATATTCTTTTGAATTTCTGGATGCTTTAAGTTCAAATTCATCACCAGATGTCAGCAGAAGCGTACCCCCTCTGTGGGCTGTAAAAGGGAAGATTTTTCTTCTCTCTTCAAGCTTGGCCTGCAGCCATATTACACTAATGGCTTCATGGACAAACAGACCTCTTGCCCATGTGTATCTTCTCTTCTGTCTGCATAAGCTCTCCCTCTCCTTACTGGATGTGTGATTACAGACATTATAGATATAGACCCATCTGCCTATCGAGAATATTCTTCTCAGTATCCTCAATCACATATTTTTGTTAGATAATCTACTACTCAGAGGTTCTGAGGATTAGGACCTACTATCTTTGGGGAACATTTTTTTTTACACTATCATAAATATTAACTAATTCTTACATTTAAAGTGCCTCATAATCCTTTTACATAGTTGGTTCACAAAACTCATAAAATTGACGGAAATTGAGTTGTCTTTCAATGCTGGCCATTATTTGATTAGCAATTATTTGTGCTTAAAACCGAATACTTTAAAGTAAGCAATGGGAGAATTTAGGGAGAAAATAATGAATTATTAAGACCTCAGTGTACTTTACTTTGTGTCTATTAACTTATTCTCCATCACAACATTACGAGATAAGTAAGATTATCTCCACATAATACAGGAATAAATAGATTCAGAAAAGTGATTTTTCCTAAGATTTCTAGTGTCTAAGCTAGGTTTGAAACCTGTTTTTCTGAGTCAAAAAATCATTATTCATTAGTGAAATCATGCATCTCAAAAATAAGTATTAGGAGGATAAAATACTCCACAGAATGACTTACATATCAGCATAAATTTAAATACGAATCTTGTTCATTAAAATATCAGATTTGATTTAAAATGAAAACACTAAGTTTTCTTTCCTTGCATTTGTTAATGATAAATGTGAATTTTAAGCAGTGACTATCTAGCAATAAATTGTTAGAAGCTCTACCGTTTGTTTTGTTGATGCACTGTATAAATGAGTATTTAGGAGAAGAGTTTTGTTTATTTCTTTATTTATTATAGCTTAACTGTTGCAAAACATTATGCACTTCACAATCCTAATGCCAACAAATAATGAATAATTACCTAGTGCTGGGTTTCTAAATAAGACCCATACCAACAAACAGATGTTCATAGAATTCTGGCTCCTAGTTTTGGCCTGCAGGAAGTCATTAAAAGATAAGTGGAAAATCAAGTCTGTCCCCTTGCTAGCAGAATTTCCACCCTTTGGAGCCATGTAGGGAGGCATATTTTCGGACAACAGCAGCAGCTTCCACATTAGATGGTAATCACTCTTGTATTTATAGACTCCTTGTAAATTAGACCCAGACAGGCAATAAAATGATCTTCTCTATATTTACTTTTAAGCTGTTTGAGAAAAGTAGTGCTAAATAAACCAAAAATTTTCACACAAACCTATCCCTCAGTAAATGTCATAGCTCAGTCTTACAAAATCATATTGTGGTCTATTTGTGTGCTCTTAATGACTTTCCACTATCTGGAAAGTGGCATTATATTCCAGCTGTGCAAGCACTGAAATTTGTATTCCAAAATGGTTGATGCTTAGGAAGAGAGCCGTGATTGAAACCAGGTGCAGATCATTATGCTTAATACTCTGCTCTTTTCTTTCTTACATCTTAGCATTTTAATGATCCTACAAGATACTTTTTCTAACTCAGAAGTTTGCAGTGACCTAAATGAAGGTATATTTGCTTAGTAACAACAGTCTTTTTCATCAATTTTTTTTAAAAAAGAGTTCAACTTAGCGAACATTTTCATTAACATATTTTTATTTATTTATTTATTTGTTCTTTTTAGATACACATGACAGTCGAGTAAAACATATTGAACATACTTGGAGTATAATTTATTCAAATTAGGATCCCATTCTTATGTTTGCATATGATGTGGTAGGTATCCATATATGAGCACAGGATTGTTATGTCTGATTTATTCTACTGTCTTTCCTGTTACTGTCACCCCTCCTGAACCATTGAGAGTATAGGGCAATGAATACTAGGTGACTTTTTTGGATAAGCAAGTAACACATTACTATAAAGAAAATATATATATATATATTGCTTCAGAAAAATTCAAGAAATACAAAAGAACTCAGTGTATTAAACGCAACAGGAAAAAAAGAGTAGCAGATATCAAATTACCAAACCCTATAAAGCCACAGACTTGGCATACATATTGTAAAGTGATGTAGTTGTGTTTCTACAACTTTCTGCTCATATATAATGAGTGAATTATTCCCCTAAAATTATGAAATGTCAAGCCTGTTTTAATACAGTCCTAAATTACTGAAATGTTTAAAATAAAAATGTAGAAATAATAATGCTTCATTTTTATGTTCTTTTAACATTCACAACTTAATGCTCAGCCTAAATTGATAATATAGCATATAAATTAAGTAAATAATATATGTTATAAGTCAGATGGGTAAATAATATGTGCAGCATAAAAGTATTTATGGATAATACTTTCTGGTATAAACAGAAGAATAAAATTTTAAATATTACTTTGTTAACATCAGAATGTTTATTCTATTAGCAATTATATCCTGCCATTTTTGATGTTACAAATAAAGAGCTATTTTAAGTAGAAACCTATTTAAATTTCATGTTTCCTATTTTCTGTTTTGTAGAAAAACCATGAGGAGAATCCTAGCAGACTATAGCAGTATAGTATAAACACTTACAGTAAGGAACCCAAGTTATGGATAATATTTCCATGGTTTCAATATTTATGTCACTCAAAATTGCCTGAGGCAGTAGCACCACTTTCCCTTGTTTCATTTTCCCTTTTTACGGTGCTGATAGATATTTTCTTTAATTTTTCCACAGTGGTAAATTAAATTATATTTTGTTAAAGTTATGACAGATAAACAACATACTTAAGTTTTCTTTTTTATGATATGGACAAAAGATATCAGTTTGATTGTTACCCATTTGTTGCTCTTTTTAATAAAGATACCCACAAATAAAACATTTACAAATTTCTTAAAATTGTAGTTGTTTATGGAGTTAATGGTGAAATTAGATCAATTATTCAATATCACATAGCTATGTGGCAAATTTTTGGTATAAACTCAAGCAGTCTAGCTTCAGAATCTGTTCTCTGAGTCATAATATCGTATCTTCATATATGGAACTATTTTTTACCAGGATGTATCAATTAACTTCTCCAGTGTAAAAAATCATCCCATGGACAAAGAATTTTCTGAATTCATATGCTGCATATTTTCTTCCTCATGAATGTGGGACCTGATTCTAACCAACAAAATACAATAAGAGTGATGTAATGTCATTTACTTTACATAAGATTCTTGTTTGCTGGTATATTCATCCACTGTAGAACTTCTTCCTCATGAGTTTATGGGGGAAATCATGGCAAGATATTGTGGACACTTCTAGAACCTCTGGGTGAACCCCAGAGGTAGTGGGTGAACCCTGGGTGCTTTAAAGGAGATATTTTCTAGCCAAATCTTCAGCTGAAAATACAGCCTGACTATTGCTTGATTGTAACTTTCAGAGCCCTGTTGCAAAGGACCACACTAAGTAATGTCCAAATATATGACCCATGAAAACTGTGAAATAATAATGCATATTGTTTTAAGTTACTAAATTTGTTACATTTCTTTGTATAATAATCGGTAAATAATACAATCCACAAACATTGTTGTTTAAAACAACTATTCACTTAGCTAACAGTTCTGCAGGTTTGCAATTGGTCTTGAACCACCTAGGTAGATCTCATCTGATTGGCTCAGGTGTCTGCCATCGTTGAAGATCAGCATCTATAGATGGTTCATGAAGATTTCGACTAAGATGGGTATCAACTGGACACTCTCTCCATGTGATTTCTCATCATTCAACAGTGTATTCCAGACTTGTTCCCAAGGTGGCAGAAGAGGTTCAATGTTTAGTGAGAGAAGAGATCAAATTTATAACTGCTTTTCAAGTCTCTATTTTGTCACATTAGCCAGTGTTCCATTGTTTGGAACAAGTTATATGACAGATTCAAACTCAAGGACTGATATTTAGATGCCTCATTATAAGGGGAGAAGTTGCAACATCTGTTTTTACAATCTATCTCACTGGTATCTCCATGTCTGTAAATGTTACCACAATTTGTTCAGTAGATAAAATCTGTAATTTTGGAAGCGTCATTGATTCTTCTTTTCTTTAATTCCCTACTTGATTCTTTTACCATTGCAACCTAAATATAATTAGTTCATTCTATACAGTGGAATGTAAACTATCCACAACACAAATGTCCTTCACCTGGACTGCTACAGTATTTCTCCTAATTTTCCCTCATGTTTTCTTTCTGCTTCCTTCATCCTCTAGTCACTGTGCAGAAAAGAGATGATCATAATAATTATTATTTCATACTTGCCTATAATTTGAGATCTGTTTGTCAGATCACATGTAAAAATTTTAAATATGGAAATCAGCATGGTACTAAATATTGATCGAAATTCAAACATGTAATGGTTAGGTTGTTCCATGGAGCTTCAAGAGTCTAACACTCTAAAGTTTTGGAAATTTTTATGTTGGCGAGTATCTTTTGAGGACAACAAAAGAAGATCTACAGTCTCAGCTGTTTAGACTTTGGGGCCTCATGTTTAAATAAGGCAACCTCTAAGTATTCCTTTTTTGAATGATAATCACTGCTTAGCCATTAGGCCCTGTCCCATTCTAATATTATTAAATATCTCTAATATAATATCATAGATAATATCAGAAAAAAAACTGAAAAAGAAAGGAACAACTCAATAAAACTCATAATTTAAAGAAATGGCACATTGATAATTATGATGAGGGCAGCAAAGAATGAATGAAAAATCATGGCTTGGTGCTTTATCATCAACAAGTACATAGAATGTTAGGCATATAGGATGCTCCAGTGCATAAAGAAGACAGAAGTAGTTTTCAGTAGCAGGAAGTCTGTGCTTGCTTGATTATTCTGTTGCTTGTATCATCTATTGGTAGCAATAGAAACTTGGATTGCTGATAGAATTTTATTGTATTCAGAAAAAAATATGACTGAGCATTGTCTGTGGTGGACTCTGCCTAAAAGCCTGAGATGGATTTTACTTAGGTTAAAAATATTTGCCAAGCTGAGACAAAGAATCTAAGAGAAGAATATAGGAGTTCTATCTATCTGACACTAAGGTCTCAGAACTGAATATGAGAAAATAAATAAATACTTTATATTTCCTATTGATAAGATAGCTCCTCAATTTATATGTAAAGTGATACTGGAACACATTTACAGAATCAAAAAACCCATACTAAATTATCATTTTATGTTCCTTAGATCCAATCCAAAATGCAGCCTAATTAAAAATTGATACAACAATTTGAAGCAAATTCTATACAATTGAACAAGATATGGGGTACCTGGTTATCCTTCCATGCTTCAAAGAGTATAATATGAAGGAAAACCTGAAATGCAATGACTGCTTGTTTTCTGTTTTTGCAAATACTTGGTTTGGAATGCAGATGGGAATGGAAGATGTAATTCTTCATTATATAGCCACTTAATTTTTTAAACAACTTCAGACCTTATATTCCAGGAACTGATATGAATCAAAACAAAATTTGCCAATGCGGAAATAGTGGAAACTCAACCAACTCTGGTAGTTACAAGAGTAGCATTTGGACTTTGATGACCTAGTTGGGCCAAATTTGGCCTCATGTTAGGTTGGAACAAAAATTGCATTTATAGCATATTTCTGATTTAGTACAAAGGATTTTGTAGTGAGAACATATGTCTTCAGTTGTTTAAATAGCAAAAATCAAACAAAAACAAGTAACAATCTGTTTTTAAAATGACAAAAACCTAAAAGGCATTTTTGTAGAGCAGTCACAAATAACCAAAAGGTTTATGAGAAAAAGTTTCCACACCCCTCAATCAGGGGATTGCAAACCAAAACTACAATGGGATATCACTCTGCCTCAACTTGAATGGTTAGTATAAAAAAGACAAAAATTAATGAATGCTCAAATGAATGTGGAGAAAATGGGAAATCTTATGCACAGTATAGAGGTTCCTCAAATGATTAAAAATAGATATATGATTCATCAATAATTTTAATTTGTATAAGTCAAAAAGAAAGAAAATCAATACTTCAAGGACTCCTCTACATTCTTCTCTTTGTTATAGCATTGCTCACACTCACCAAGATATGGACTCAAACGTAAGTATTCATCAACAGATTAATGGACAAGAAAAACATGATGTATATACACAATAGAATAATATTCAACCTTAAAAAAATAAAATCTGTCATTTGCAGTAGCATCTTTAACCCAAAGAACATTATGTTATGTGACATAAGACAGCCAGGCACAAAAACAAAACAAAACATCAACATCAACCAAATATTGCATATTTTCACTTACATGTGGGAGCGAAAAATGTTGATCTCATTGAAGCAGAATGTACAATAGTATATACCAGAAGCTGGGGAGAGTCAGATGGCAAATGGAGAGATTTGTCTTTAAAAAGATGATTTTGAATCTTCTCACCCCAAAGAAATGATGAATATATGAAATGGTGGATATCATAAATACCTTGCTTTTAGTTTTGTGCAACATATATATCAAAATATCATACTGTATCCATAAATATATATACTTATTATAATATGTCAAGTAAAAACAGATTCAAAAGAGTCAACCCTTTGAGCTACTACTCAATAAATATTACTTCTTGCAAATAAAAAGGATAAAAGGTTTGTCTATGTGTATTTGCTGTCTTTTACTGCAAGCACAAGGGCAAACGAATAGTTTAAAACCTCCTCCATCAGAAGCAAGAGTGTAGATGAAGGAGGTCTCTTAAAGTCATACAGTGGCAAAAGGAACTGAAGCCATCATATACTTTGCTCTTCCAGGTGATTCCGCTTTGACAGTATTTCTTTAAGAATGATTAATAGAAAAAGAATGAACATTCAGTGTGTTTTTCCAAGTATGTCTGTAGTCAGTGATGGAAGATACTAGAAGACAGGTTAGGTAATTTTTCAAAAGTTATCATATCTCAAGTTTTCCTTCTCATGAATTAGACTCTATAGAATTTACTGTTTGAAATGCACTAAGTGATAAGAAAGAAGCAAAATACAACAACATGACAATGATAACAAAAATAATCCTCAAGCTTCTCATGGGATGGATATACATTTAAAGGAGTATGAGAGCTAGGATATTTTATAACTTTTAACTTCCAGGGAACCTAAAGATTATTTTATTTTTGTGGAATTATGAATGTATGGTTTATATGTAGAATTTAAAATATGCAAGAATAAAACAAAATGTTTGAAATTTAACAAATGTGTGGCAGTTTGTTGTCTATGAATGCTCATTGATTGTAAGTGAGTATGTGGCATTATTCTATGTTCCACAAATAGCCAAAAGGCAGAAGTCTCTTAGTGGACACTTCTTGAAAAATTGGAAGTACTAGTGGGGATTCACTAAGAAATCTACTTAAGAATGCATTCAGAAACCACTCTGTTTTTATATCTGGGCTAAATTCAAGTGATGTTATCTTCAGTAGGGCTCAAAAATTAGGTTCTGTGGACAAAATCAGGATCACTGCCTTATTTTATAAGATCATGAACTAAGAATTTTTTTTAATCTTTAAAAAAATGAAAAATATTGAAAGAAAAATATTTCATGATACAGAGAAACTGTATGCAATTAAAATTTCAATGTCTATAAATCAAATTTTGTTAGAATACAGCTATACTTAGGTATTGCCTATGACTATGGTCTATAGCAGATAGTTTCAACAGAGACCATACCACCAATAAAATAGAAAATATTTACTACCTAACTTTTTAAGGAAGATGTTATTAAACTGCTCTTAAATAGCATGAGAGGATGCAATTCTCCCACTGAGTTGAGACTGTCGTTTTTGAGGCTCATCCCAATTCTGGCTCTGGTGTCAGAATAGAGTACTAACATGGCTCTGTGGAAGAGGTTCTGGCCCTGGAGAGCAGGACACAGCAATCTTTTGGGACCTAAAATTAAGAGGGCATGGACCTACCAGTCATCGGTGATTCTGGATCTTGGGAGACATGGCAGAAATGAGGTTCTATGAGGGCAGTTGCCGTAGCAGCAAAGATCCAGAAATGATGAAATGTCATATGGCTTGGACCTTGGGGTCAAGAAGCAGCACTGTGATGTCTCTCTTCCCAGACATTCTGTTTTAGCAGCTTGAACTTTGGTGATCTAGTCCAATTCCAGACAGATAAGGTGTGGGGACTTCTCAATCTGAACTGCAGGGTGGCTCAGCTCAGTCAAGGCTCTAATGCTCCAGAGAAGAACCACATCTGCTAACACCCCCGCTGCCCCCAAAGAAAGGTTACTTGGATGAACAGAACTCTGGATCCCTGGACCTAGGGTACCTCATCAATTGTAACAGTAGACAGTATAAATGCTCTGACTATCCAGTGTGAGTGCTCCTAGGGGCAGGGTTCTCCTCACCTGCAGCACTGGAAAGTGTGTGTGTGACTTGATTGCCCTGGTGTGCCAGAGGCCTGAGATCTCCACAGGGTAGGTGCTGCCACTTTTCTTATGCCCAAAATATAACTGCTCTGAGACTTATTCTCTGAGGGGGTGAAAATCACTGCAGTCTGGCTACAGAGGGAGAGTGCAAGAGCACCTGGAGTGTGTGGGAGATAGAGCAGCTTTAGTTGACCCAGAAGAAAGGGGATATCAGAAGCTCTGCTCGGGATTGGCATACCTCTTGGTGCACACAGTGTTGTGAGGTTCAGAGATAGAATGATGAAAAGGCTATTGACCTCAGGAGCAGGGAACACTCCATCAGTGGGCCTGGTTCCATGATGACACAGAGCAGTAACAACATTTCAGCTTCTTGTTTGGGATTAACTCTGTTAATTTTTTAATTTAATGCTATACTTGACCATCATATGTATTTTAATTACCCATTCTAATCAGTTTTGAAAGTCCATTATTATTTTCTAATAATAATCCAAATTAAGTTATTGGATATTTATAGTGGATATACTATTATCTATAAAACTTAAAAGTTTGGATCTTTCTATATACATTATTTATTCTTACTTACTTTATTTAGTAATAATGCATTATCTAAAATTTCAGTACTATTTGAATAAGAAATATCTTTATCTTGTTTATCTTTGAATAAACTATTTACCTCAAAGAGTTCTTTTCCCTTAAATTTCATACATATACTTTATGAGTTGGGAAATAATTCCTTGTATTCTTAGCTGAGTTTAGTTGTGTTTGACAAGAAATACATAATAAGAATCTACTTAGATAATAATAGTCTTCATCTTTGTTATTGAAAAAAGTATGTTAATATACTATGTAATATGTTCCTGAAAGAAATACTCATTTGTTTATGATATATTATTGTATTATTTAACATATTAATTGAGTAGATTTACTCTCTTAATAATTAAGATTTTTAGTCTAAACAATAAACAAATTCTATATTTTTTATGCTATCCTTCTCTGGTATATACATATTTACCTCCATAAAAAATGAATGTGCCAAATGAAATGATAGTTTCTACCTGAATAGGAATCAATGACTTCATTAAAAGAGGACTTGTGAGCTAATATGTATTCTTCTCTTCCAGTGTTGAGGAACATAGAAAAGATTTCATGAATACAATCAACTTTCTGTCACTGAGTGTCTTTTTGGTATATTTTGACCAAAAGAAAATAATTCCCTGGCAACAGATAAACAGCCGTTTTTTTTTTTTCCCCTCACAGTATATTCTATGTGTGTTTACTATTGGATGGTATGTGATAAATCAAGGTTTAAAATGATAAATGGAAAAGTATACATCGTTGCAACACTTATAAGTTGTTACATAAAATTTCTATGGTTTATAGTGCCCTGCTTGTCTGAGCCAACTGATTTTACACTGATTGTGGTACTGATTACTGGATCTCCATAAAATAATTTTCCTCAGATTAATAGAGCCTCATTTTTTTTCTGCATATATATGCCTATCTAGGTATGGCATTTACTGTTTCCTTGTAGTTAGTTGTGGTCATGTGTCTTAGTATTGATTGATGAGATATTAAGTGCAAAAATTGTTTGTGACTTCTGGGAAGCCTTTTTAGTAGAGTGGAGACAAACATTTCTTCTTCCTTCCTCTTTTTTCCCTTCTGCATTTGCAAACTGAATATTGTGTCTGGAACAATAGCAGAAAAGAAGGAATTAAGAATAAAAACCATACTCTGGAATTGCACAAGAAGAAAACTGGAAAAAGATAATTTTTCTGATGATTGTGAGCCTAGTATTCCTACACTTGACTGTTTATTGTCTAGATTCTCTCATATTGGAGAGGAAAAAATGTGGATTTTTTTTTTAAATCACATTTTATTTCTAGTAGTCTCAGCTAAGCCAAATTCTAAAACAATTGAAGGTTACCTACCAACATATCACCTCCGGTTAAGAAAGACCATTTCTTTTGCAGACCCTGCTTATGAAGGCCAGTAAATCCACACTGCTCTACTTTTCAAGCTCAGCTTCAATATCTGTTAAAAAGAGACAAGATTTCTTGTGACACCAGTTAGGTTAACAGAAATGTTTTCAAACTTTATATTCACTGAAGCCCTGATCTTTGAGAGACTCCACTGGCCAAATTAAATGCTATAAATTCAAATCAAATCTGTTTTGCTGACATCTGCTTAGACATTACCATACCACCACGTGAACTTCTATGTTATAAGGTTTATAAGAATCTATTTTCTAACTTTGACTGGTGAAGGCGATCCCCCACTCACTGTCTTGACAGGGTCACAGTGAGAAAAAGTGTTGGCAAAGCCGCTCTCCCACTGTCTTGACAGGGTCACAGTGAGGATGAATGCTGGCAAAGCCACGCTGGTTGGTGGGAAACCGAAACCATGAGACCCTTTTTTATGTAATTGGGACTTTGCATTTTCATGCTTATGTTTCTGACAGGAGGCATGAGTATGTTAAATGCCAAACAAATTAAATTTCAGATGGCTAGAACCTAACAGGTAGTTCATGCCTTGGAGGATGTTCTACCACCCCCCAGCATATCAAGGACAAAGTAGAAGGCTGTTCTTCTATCTCAGTATATTTTGGACAAACCTGATAACGGACAACAATCATCCTTTGAAAGGTCATGAGAATTTTAGGCACCACATTGATTATATCAACTAGAACCCAAGCCCATATTTCTGGCCTCTTAGAAAACCTAGTCAGTATGCTTATTTCACAAAGTTCACCACATGCAGTTTCATTTTTGATTAAGGAAAGTTATATTATACACTTAGGAAAGTTAAAACATATAAAGATATATTCTTCTCTTTTTATAAATCCTTTCTTACTTTACATAGGGATATATGATAAGCATAGTTAATATTGGTGGAAAGTGGATTGATTTTTAGAACTTACTTTCTATTGAGAAAGATTATAAAGATATGACAACTAGTGCACCTTGACTGAGAAACAAAGAAACTCTTTGAGAAAGCAGCTCAACCAGTTTTATGAGAATAAATTTAGGAATTAATTAAAACAGCTTTATAAGACACAGTTTTAGAATAATGTTAGAAATATTATTTTATTTAGATTCTTAAGTTTAGAAATTCTTAAGTTTTTAGTTGTATAGGTTTCTGATATGTTTTAAGAATGATTTATAAACTTTAGGATATTTTAAATATAAGATTTAAAGGGATCTTTTTAGATGGGCATTTTAGATTAGAAATAAAGTACAAGTGTACTTTAGGTTAATGATTGGTTAGGAGACTTAGAGTCTGGTTATGTAGTTTGGCATTAGTTAATAAGAAAATAGCATATCTTGGGAAAAATAGTAAATCTTGGGAAAACCTGAAAAATGTAAATTAGTGACGTATTTTATTAATGATTCTGTACTTTTAATAATTACATAACTGAAGGTCATATCCTGGAAAAATGTAAATTAATGTTACATTTTTTGTACCCCCAATCATGGTTAAGGAAATGTCGTGTTTTGGCAAAGTTTTAAATTATATAACCAATGACGTATTCTGAATCTATAATGATGAGAAAAATTGTAATAAAAGATGACCCAGAGAAAGCTGCATTAGCTCTCTCTCTGGAGATTGCTCCAACGGAACGACTCCTGTCTCATCTTTTTGCTGACGCCACTCATCCTTCAGGACTCCCTGGACCCCGCTAGGGCAGGACCCCGGCATTTGACAGAAAGCAAAGCACAAATATTTATGTTTTGGTATATTTAGGGAGCTCCAGAAGCTTAATCTTTGTTTAGGAATAATTTTCCAACTTGGGAAATGAATTGCTTGTAAATATCACTGCATAAAAACAAACACAAAAACAAATTCTTCATTTGTGCATTTCTGCTTTTCAAAATATTTTAAATAAATAAGATGCCCCAACATTATTATGTGAATAAAAAAAATCTGTCCCACTGGTCTTCTGGGTATATAAGAGTTGGTCTCCTACTTTTGAGAAGCATTGTTTGGAAAAGCAGAAATATTGGTGTCAGACCACTATAAGCCATGCATTTAGACAAGCTCTGGTTTGAAAACTACTTGAGAACTCATTTGTATAATTTTAATAGTACAAGTGAAAAATGCAGATCTTTGCTGAGAAGCATGAGTTAACTCTTTGTTGAATACTGCCTGATTTATCCCTGCCTGTCTGTGATTTTTTTGCTTAATGATGGGTGACTGTATATATTGGAGGAACTTTAGCAGTCTCCTCAGCCAGAGGCTTTCCAGAGTCCCAGGATGATCCACACAGATGACAACCCATTTTATAAAAGTGCCTCTGGGCTGTGACATTTCAAGTGTATTTTCAATTCTAGTAGAACTGGTTATGGTAAAGAAAAATCCAATAATATATTTTGCTTTGTTGTGTGAATAAGTTTGCTCAACTTTGGAAAGTACAAGAAAATTTTGTTATTGTATAAAGAGTGGGGTACTTCAAATTTCCTTTAAAAATCATTCAGGTATCAGAACAGACAAAAGAAGATATTTCTTTAAATTGTGAATACACTGATAAGGATACATACACTTGGCTGTATCTTGATCTTTTAGGGGAAGAAATATGGTTCTTATACACACACACACATATGCATAGTGGTAATCTTGTTTTTTTTTAATTTGCAACATAGTTCTATTATTGCTTTTATGTAATAATTATATCATGACACCCAGAATGATTATTTTCCCTGTCAAATTGGCAATATAAAGTTTGTTTTTGCTTGAAAATGCATCTGTTATTTCCATTTGCCTCACACATGGCAGGGAATAGAGTGGATTTATTTGATGTCATGTTTTCTTTAGCCTGTTTATCAGATGATACTGTGGGAAACTATGAACTGCTCAGTGTCAATGTAGGTATTTGCAATTATCTTTATCACTTCCTTCCAAGTGGATTACATGTATGTATTTGATGTAATTTCAATTATTTTAAGATAATAATTCTATGGTTCAGAAAAACATATATATATTTTTACTTTTAGAAATATATCTTGATAAGTTTAATACTTGTATCTTCTCTTATCTCAAAAAGAAATTCCATTTCTTTTAAAAACCCTAAGTTAAAAAGAAATGTGTTATGGTTTGGATACATGGTATCCCCCAAATCTCATTGTGAGACAAGGCAAGAACATTCAGAGATGAAATGATCAGATTATGAAAGTTGTAACCTCATCAATAGATTAATCCACTTATGGATTAACTGGATGGTACGCATAGGCAAACACAGTGTGGCTGGAGGAGATAGGTCACTGGGGCATGCCTTTGAGATTCATATTTTGTTCCTGTTGAATGAAGCTTTTTCTCAGCTTCCTTTATTACCATGTCCTGAGCTGCTTTCTTCCTCTACACCCTTCCACCAAGGTGTTCTGCCTCGCCTCAGACCCAGAGCAATGACTCCCACTGTCTATGAACTGAGACCTCTGAAACCATGAGCCAAATAAGCTTTTCCTCCTTTAATTGTTTTTGTTGGGTCTTTTAGTCACAGCAACAAAAAAGCTGACTAAAACAGAATGATACTCACCAATGTTCCTGTTTTGCTCACCATAAAGTCCAGATTCCTAGGAATATCTTTTTGTTAACTTAGGTTCCAGTGTTTCTATTTTGAATGTCTTAACACCTGTTCTTTTCAGAGGTATTCTTGTCTGTAAATTTTTGAAGAGACAGTTTGTTTAAAATATTATCTGTATGTTTTTTTTTTTTTTTTTTAAGAATAGAGAACTTACAAGAACACAATCTAAACCTTATTGTCTCAGGAAAAAAAATACCATTAGCTGTAAATTTGAAAAAAAGATGAGAGTTTCCAGTAATTGATCCCGATGGATTTGTTTATAAATGGCCTGTTTTTTCATAGCTGTTAATTGCACTCATTATATAAAGAAAGTAATGTGGAATAATTAAGAATAAAAGTTACATGAAATGATCCAACAGAACAGAAATACTCTTTTTCAAGGTAGACTGAAATCACTTAGCACATATCTTATTTTTTGATCTAGTAAACTTTAATGAAAAATCTCATCCAATTTCTTAGTTCAGGAATGATTTGCATACTCAGAATTCTAAGTAATATTTGCCAATTCTTCCTCATCTATAATAATGTTAATTTAGGATTATTAAAATTATTAAAAACCCAAATTTTCAATATGAACTAATAAGTGTAATGACACATTTTTTAAGGCATTTTATCCCTAAGTTTGATAGTGTTATTTTTAGAAAGCCTGCAAAGAATATCACCATTTTACCTTTATGTAACCATTATTGATGGGAATATTATTATTATTGACATATATCATTTTATTAGGAAACTGGTAGAGAATTCGTTTCTGAGATCTTATAAATTTTGTACTCTGTCTAGTGTTCTGCTTTAAAAGCTTCTCTGAAACTTTGTGGCATAAAGTGACAAATGTCATATGTCATATTTTTTATGGGTCAGAAATTCAGGCAAGGATGAGCTGAGCCATTCTGTTTTACCTGTTATTGACATGGGTCACTCAATGTTATTCAACTGACAGCTCTTGCTAGTCTAGTTTCCAAGTTGGTCATTCCTGACATCTTAAGGCAATGGCTGGAAGGTTAAATTTCAATTGTATCCTTGTACTCTCCAGGTGGTCTCAAAGCCTCTCCATATGGTCTTGTCAGTCAGGTCATCAACTTCCTTCATGGCTGCCCAGGACTCCAAGGACAAGTGTTCCAAGGAGTTCTAATAAAAAATACCACAGGTGTCTTATATCTCGTCTTTCCAGTTCCAGAATGTCACTTCCACTATATTAAATTCATCAGGCATTTAAAACCAGTTCAGATCCAATGAATGAGGTATTAGAATCTACCTTTCAATGATAGGAATAACAATACATTGTTCTGTCTTTATTCTACCACAGACATTTTTCCCAGGACAATTGAATTGATTCATAGAGGCTGAGAATTTGTGCAACACTAGCCTAGGGATTGTAAATTTGACCTTGTGTAGTAATATATTCTGTATGAAAATTTCCCCTCTATATCACTGGAGGTTACTTATCAGTTCTTTAGCTTTCTCACTACGAGATGCATATGCCTACCATACACATTTTATTTTTATTAATTGTGATATGTTTATCTTTACTTTAATCCTTAGCAAGTAGGTAAGAGAAAATGTTTATGAGATTTATTCTGTTATTTAATGGTTTTGATTTAGTAGATTTGGGAAATATTCAGAACAATGCAAAGGCAATTAGATATCAATATTTGGATTTTTTAGAATATAAATTACATATTTTTCTCAATATTGATTACTTAATTTAGCAGAGTTCAATTTTTGTTGTACAATACTAAGTAAAAATTGTATTTTAAAAATGTCTCTATTTTCATAAAACAAAGACAGGTACAAAGCAGGCCATGGAATAGGGAAATTTGTCTTTCAGATATACAGCAAAGTAATTACACCCAAGTAACAACTGTGCATGTATTTTGTTTGTTTGTTTGTTTTTGGTACTTGACATTTTATTTTGAGAGAGGGTCTTCCTAAGTCACTTAGACCCTTGCGAAATTACTGAGGCTGGCCTTGAACTTTCAATCCTCTTGCTTCAGCCTCTGGACTCACTGGGATTACAAGTGTGTGCCACCACACCTGGCCTAACAAATGTGTTTTATTGACATATGCTTTGAAATTTACCAAGGTTTTTATACACAAAATATCATCATTCATTACAGTAACCATTTTTAAAGTATAGTGGTTAGCATTTCATTTTTATAACAAAATAAAGAAATTAAGTCAAGAGAGATTAACTTGTTTTTTGAGGCTCACTTGGCCAAAACAGGTTCAGGTCTCACACTCAAGTCTGAGTCACCAGGAAGAGCAGAATATTTAGACATGCCATTTTTCTAAGAAACTTAAATGTTTGTGAAGAAAAGAAGGAATCCTGATGTTTTATGAAACATCCAAATAAGATAAACACTGCAAAGATTTAGATTTATTTAAAAATGAATAATTGATCAGATAACTGGTTACCATATTATCAAATCATGACCAATCTTTAGATCACATTCAATTCAGTTAAAACTTTACTAAGTGCCTTTCATGTAAGTGTAAAATTTCTGTACTCAGAGAATCTAAAACAGAATCTACAAAAACAACTATCTTAAGACAAAAGTTACTTGGAAATTCAGAAGGTAGTATCATTCTAATTATCATTCACAGAGCTAATAATAGCACTGAGAAGCATTAGTTTTGCATTATTTTAATTTTCTTTTTGAAGTCACCATTATGGTTATCTTAGGTTGACAAAAAATGACTGCTGCCCATTGCCATGCCTGTGACCTTTTCCATGAAAGCAGACAATATTATGCTGTTGAGTTCCTAGAAATTTTGTTAAATTCTATTTTCTCCAATTATGAATTACATAATTAAATCGGGTGATAGACACCTGAATTACTGTGATTTCTGCTTGCTAGAAATTATGTAAACATGTATCAAAGCACTTTGTAAAAAATAAAATTAAACTAAACTTGACTTAGCTTAGTATTATTAATGCTCTAATCCAAAGAGTAAATAAAGCACAATATAATAAAATCCAAATCTAAGTATAAATAGTTTTGTGTACCACAAGCAAAATGCTTATTACTATGACATTATTATTGTAGCAGTGTTGTTTTTGGTATCATTGCTGAGATATTTTGAATTACAGAAGAATCCATCCCTGGAGAGTGTATGATGTAAACATAATGCTATTCTAATATTTTAAGGTAAAATTTCTGCATACACATATGTTAGATATCTAATACTTTTTTGTATATCCTATTTTACTTAGTTTTCTTTTTAAAAAGAAACTAAATATGTTTCTATAATTTAATCTATATTCTAGTGATATTAGCAATGTCAAATCATGATAATTCATTATGAATTGATATTTAGATTTTTATTTTTAGGTGGAATTTTCTAAAACCAATTTTACTGAATTTTCATCACTAAATCATATTTGCATTCATAATTAACTGTTGGCACTTTCTAAACTTCTTTCTTAATATGACAATAGGGATGAAGGACTGAAAGTACTTAAAAAATTGTTAATCATTTTCTGTGTTACCTAATCTTATCTGAAATCTACTAATGGGAATAAATTTGTAAAAATATATTTGAATATATGTGAATATATTATCATCAACCTGGAGGCTATTAATAAAACTATAATAAATTATTTTATGATAAATTAAGCTACTTAAAATATTTATTTATAAAACTTAAAACATTGTGTGAAAATGACCATACAAACATAAGAATATTTTATGTGAATTGATACATTTGTATTATATGGCATTGGCAACTTTATATCAAGTAAATATGTGTGCGTTATAGACTCATAAATGACAAAACAAATGTTTAAAAGTAGGAAAAGCAACTATAATTCTGAGTTTTAAAAACTGCTATTATGAAGATAAATTTAGACATTTTCATGTAGAAAATTCAGTTTATAGCTATCTAGGTATGTAACTCACAAATATAAGTGATTATTGCTTGAAATATTATATAGAATTTCATATGAAAAAAGGAAGGTATTACTTTATTTTAATTTTCTCACTATTAATATGCCAGTGTACAGGATGTTGCTTTTAAAAACAAAGAAAATCCAAGAAACTCAAATTATCTATATTTAATTTGCTTATGAGAACATTAATCTTCAGCATCACCCAAAAAATCATTAGTGAATATGACATAGGCAAGGAAACAGTTCAACTGTATTTGCTTTTATTTCTAAACATACAATTAAACAACAAAGCCTTCTTATATTTTCAGTAAGGTCAAGTCATGTGATGAAGTGCCGTCTGTTGGTATGGAAAGGGCAAAATGTTCCCACACTTCCAGGCCTATTCCATTAAGATTTTCTGAACTTGATCTGCCGTACTGTTTCCCATTTGACCACATGTTGTTGAAAGTCATAATCAGCTTGGAAGCCCAAGTATGGAGTGTGGCAGAGTTCAATGTTGAAGACTGAATGATTAACTCAACAATCAGGGCAGAGATGACTGCTAATAAGAAATAGAAGTTTTGATTTTGAACAAAAATGAAATAAATGTCGATCATATTTAAAACAGTACACATTTTAGGTTGATGTGTGTGTGCACATGCATGTGTATATTCATGTAGTTAGTATAATATTACACAAAGACTCTGAAAACATATGGAGTGAAGATAAAACTCAATGAAATATAATTTGAGTGATTATAAATGGTACTACTTTCAATTGGTGCTTTCCAAGCATTTTTTTTTTCTGTCTTTGGTTACACTTTTGAGTAAGTTCAATTGTTTAAATAGGACAAAGTCCTTGGTTCACATCTCTTTTTTGAAGCAATATTTTTTTTTCATAAAAGCCTTGAATTGTCCTAAGACTGAAGATTTTGCAAATCTGATTCAACATTGAAAAAACTAATAATATAAATCACCAATCAAAAACAAAGAAATAAATAAACTTATTATCTCAATAAATGCAGAGAATGTATTTCATAAAACCCAATATACATTTATAACGGATACTTATAGGAAGGATAGGTAGAATAGAACTTTCTTCACCTGATAAAGAATCTAGAAAAAGAGAAAATACTCTCAAATCATTTAATTAATGATAAATGACTGAATGTATTTCCAGATTATCAGGAACAAAGTAATTGTGTCCTTTCTCAGCACTCCTATAAAATATTATACTGTAGTTTCTAGCCAATGAAGTTGTTCAAGAAAAGAAATACAAGCCCTACAGGATATTAGGAAAGAAACAAGTGTATATTTTCAGATTACATGATTATTTACATAAAAAATATAGAATAACCTACAGAAAACTTCTAGAAGTAATAAATAGTAAGTTTGCAAGATAAAAAATACCATCATATTGCTATACTAAACATTATAGACATTAAAAGGATATCATTTATTATGGTATCCAAAATGAAATAAATAGGTACATGTCAAGTCAAATATATACAAGACTTATACACTTAAAACTATAGAATATTGATAAAAGAAATCCAAGAACTGTTTCTTTAATGGAACAATATGCTATAGTCATCCATTAAAAACCTCTATATTAATATCAATTCTCTTTAAAATCAATTAACAGATTCTAAGCAATCTAAATTTTGAAATAGTAGACATTTCTGGAGATCAAAACAAGCTGATTCTATTTTTTTTTTTTACAATAAGGCAAAGAAACTAGAAAAACCCAAGATAATTTGTAAAAAGTTGGAGAACAAACACATAATACCTTATTTAAGATCTACTATTTAAAATCTACTGAGATAATCAAGACAGGGAGAATGGGTAGTGGGGTAATCAATGAGGCAGAAGAGAATTCAATAATAACTTACAGAAATATAAACTGATTTTTTACAAAAGGGTGAGGTAAATGACTGGAAGTATCTTTTGAAATCATACTGCTATACAATGGGATGATGTTAGGAGCTGTGGCTATGGCTCAGTGTAGAAGATACACACAAACAAAAAGATGAACTTTAAATAGTTAAAAATTAACTAACATTGAGTCATATATCTAAAATATAATTCGAATTTATAAAACTTTTTGTAGAAAAAATAGAAGAAAAATCTTTATCATTCTGGGTTAGGCAAATATATCTTAGCTATGTCAATAAAATCACTACCCATAAAAGAAAAATAATGATAAATTAGATCACATCAAAATGAGAACTTTGGCTCTGTGAAATGTGTTAAGATAATTTTTATAAAAACAACACAGTTTGTATAAGACAGAAAATTTTTAAATCATCTACTTGAGAAAGGGCTTATATCAGGAATACTTAATCCTCAAAACTTAACATTAAGAAAATAAACAATCAAGTAAAAAGGGTGGCAAATATTTGTACACAAATATACCAATGAAGATATATGAATAGCAGAACATTCAAAAGGTGTTAAACATTATGATTCATTGAGAAATATAAATTAAACTGTAGTGAGATAATGCTACACATGAATTACAATGGCTAAAAAGC
The DNA here is from genome assembly GCF_048772815.1 of Callospermophilus lateralis. Classification (NCBI taxonomy): domain Eukaryota; kingdom Metazoa; phylum Chordata; class Mammalia; order Rodentia; family Sciuridae; genus Callospermophilus; species Callospermophilus lateralis. The sequence goes on from NC_135317.1 coordinate 84,984,763, forward strand.
AATTTAAAAGACAGATTCACATTTGTCAACATACATAACTGTATACTGCAAAAGTAAATTTTATCTTAAATAAATTTAAAACATTTTGGACAAATGTTCAGTAGGAAGTAGCCACTTCACATATAATGTGTATTTTCTTTTGCTATATCTTTGTGTGTTGGATACATCTTTCATTGACATATTAACTGTCCATTCATTCATTTCTGCTTAAAAATGCATCATAAAAGTGATATTCAGTCTGAGGTAGAATTTCAGTCAGCCTCTTTCAAATCATCCTCTGTGTGTGTGTGTATGTATGTGTGTGTGTGTTTACAGATTATTTCCTACCTCAATATTAAGTAGGAATATTGATGTATTCTTGTCAAGTGTTATGGTTTTACATTCATTTGAAAATGCCAAGAAACATTATTCAAATAATCGTTTAGATTGGATATAAAAATAATGAAAACAGAAGATTTGGTAGGTCACCCTTATTCTCATCCTCCTTTGTCTCATTGCTCATAAATTCAAAAACCATCAAGACAACATAAACATATCAAAATTGTACTCTTTTGGGCAAATATGATTCTATCACGATTCTGGATGTGGCCTCAGGCAGCTGAGAACTTTCCTACACTCTCCCCAAAATCAACAGCAAATTTCTAATTAAAAAAACCCTAATTAATCCCCAAGTAATTTTAGAAAAAACTGAACTCTAAGATAAAACCCAAATGAACTCACTAAGCCATTTCAGAGAGGCAGAAGGTTGTTGACTGTACATCAACCAGGCTAATTAAAAAACAAATAATCAAACAAAAATTTGGCTCCATTTATTGATCACTTGGGGAGTAACACACATCTTTAGCATATGACATATGCAAGCTTCTATTCACCATGAGAATTTGTCACAGCTTCATTTTGTACAGACAATAAAAGGAAAATGAAATTCTCAGTTATTTCAACAAATTTCAGGTGCTTATTTTTAAAGACAAAAGAAGTATTTTAAAATTCAAATATAAAATGTATGTGAAGAAAATATAAACCATACATCTAACTTTCCTAGTATGAGGAGTCAGGTATAGGTTTACTTTCATTCATTTAGGTAATATAATGTTCCAAAGAATGCACTATTTATTAGGGCTAAATAGACACACTATCTGATCTCATTTCTATAAAAGCACACTAATAGAAGATGAGAAGGAATTAGATGAGCCAAGAACATTGCTTGGAAAGAGATAGACTGGGAGTTATGTAACTGCCCCTATTAAGGTATTGGGATGACACTGTTGATCTTTGGGTAGGAATTAGAAGCAAGCATTTCTAGGAAAGAGAGTTGCCTTGATTGATGCTTAGAGATATTTAATGCATTGTTTTATTTTTGAAGAGAAAAAATCCAAGATTATATCCTTGTAATATATTTTTCAAAGCAAAGTTAACAAGTCAAATTATTGTATTTTGAACATATTGATGTACAATGCTGCAGCATCTTTTATAGTTATTACATGACCTCATGTATCCACTAATAAAACCATCCCCCATACACTCACTTACACTATGCTATATTTTTCTATTTAAAATTTTAATAATAAAAATGGAACAATACAATTTGTTTAATGTGCTTATGTTTGATTATTAAATTGAACCATTGATTTATTGGCATCTTCAAAATTATATTTCTTACATAGTATTTATCATTCAATGTTTATTAGGAAAATTTACCAGAATTCATATAGTTTATCAAACCAGCCGTATTGGAATTCAGTAATCCCTGGAGAACACACACCTCTATCTTTTGAAGGTCCTGGACTAATTTGATTTAAACTTTCATTTACAAAAACTACCTTTGAGAAATCTACTCTTACTTAACCAGGTAAAACCTTCATAGCATAAAAGGTAAACTGTCAAAAAGACTCACATGAATCCCAAGTCCTATCTATCACAGCTTTTCTTATGATCAGCAAATTATCAAGGCAAGAAGTCATTGCCACCAGTTGCTGAGAGAGCTGGAGATAGCTTCTGATCTCTCCAAGTGGATTTCCTTATCTCCAACTTTTATAACACATATGCACTTGCAAATAAACTCAGGTCCTCTGCACACTGACTCCCTCCTCATGAGGTTAGGAGAAGATAAACATTCCAGCCTTGGCATCTGTGGGCCCCAAGTAGATACATGCAACTTCCTGAGAAATTCCATGTTTTGCACTGCATGGATTTTGGGAACATCAAGACAGCCATGAGGGTTCAACATTGGAGTCTAAACTTTAACACCACATTCATCATGCTGCTTGAAATCCTACATGACTAATTTTTATTTCAGTATTGCTGTAGCTCATAAATCTAGCAATTGCCAGTTAATTCATAATGATGGATCTAAACATATGAGGTGTATCCCACTAAAATTATTCATAGCATCCCCAAACAGTGCTCAGGGTATCTTCTAGGTGAGTGAGTATCCACAATATATTTTAAAGGACACATAACTCAAAGTTGAACCGCCTTGAGGGTGAAGGAGTTTTATTTCATCCTTTTATTTGCAACACCTAAAATTAATAAAGGAGTCCCCCCCCCAAGGATAGTTTTTTTTCCAAAGTCTGTGTAAATATATATAACTTTCTTGTAAGTTAAATCATTTTTATCAAGGGGTGACATTGAATATATTCACATTCCACATGTATCTATTTTCTATTGCTGTATAACAAATTATCATAAGCTTAGTGACTTAAAATGACATTTATTCAATATCTCACATTCTCCATAGGTCAGGGTATGACCACAGCATAAATAGATTCCCTGCTCAGACTCTAAAAAATTGCAATAAAAGTGTAGTTTCATCTGAGAATCTTGAGGTCCTCCTGTTAGTTCACATCACTGTTGGCAGGATTCATCTCCCTGAACTTGTGTCACCTTGCTTTTCCAGGACTATCAGGAAAGAGATCACCTCCGATACTGTGTGGCTTATCTATGGAACCTCTTTTAAAGGGCTCACCTAATTAGGTTAGGTCTAGCCAACATAATGTCCCTTTTAATTAACCTAGAGTCAACGAATCAAGTACATATGTACATCGGCAAAATTCCTTCCCATCTGCCTTAAAAATTTAATAGAAGCAAGTTACAAGTTCAATACTGAAATACTGGGCTAGTATGAAGGCCCTGAAACCTTAGAAATCACTGAGCTATCTGAAATTCCTCCCTATGATAACATGTGTTCTAGTTTGGGAACCATAGCTTTAATTTACTTTCAAGTATTTTAACAATAGTGATATACTAAACAAAATACCTGTAATCCAACATTTGTTGTACTTCAGTGTCCTTTTTTTTTGAATCCTAAAAAAGAAAATGAAAAAATAAAAAAAGAACATATTTTGGGAATGTATGGTTCCCAAAGTGGTTTTTAAACATTTTTGTTATTTTAGGTGCTTGTATAAACACTAAATTCTGTTTTTATTATTATTATTATTATTATTATTATTTTTTTTTTTTGGATTGTGACTTAAATTCAGAGGAAATTTACCACTTATTTACATTCCCAGTTTTTTTTTTTTTTTTTAATTTTGAGACAGAGTCTCAGTAAGTTGCTGAGGCTGGCCTCAAACTTATTATCTTTTTACTTCAAACTTCTAAATTGCTGGGATTACAGGTGTGCGCCACTGTACCCCGCTAACTTTTATTTGGTATTCCAGTATTCCATTTTTGTATAAAATAATCTATTGAAAGATGCATCTTAAAAGTTTGATTAAAACACAATATAACCATATAAAAAAGTATATACTGAAAGAGTTTATATTCTAGCTGTCTTATACATACTAAATGTGTAAATTTGGGAAAGTTTTAAAATAACTTGTATTCTTTTTTTATAAATTATTGCAAATTGGTTACACAGAATGGTGGGTTTCATTGTGGCATATTGGTTTATGCATATAACATTTGATCAATTTAACCCTGCAATATAGATAAGTTTTAAAAACATAACTGAGTCCCAATTTTCTCAGTTGTGTAATGGTCATATTGTAGTACTTCTTTGATATGGTAGTCATAATGATAACATTAATAATATTGATTTGTGTGCCTCAGCACAATGCCTGGTCTTTTTATACAAAATATTACACATGTAATTTAATTTCTCATATATACTTATTCACATATACATAACAGTTAAGTATTTGTAAACACTATGGGCAATTTTATTTTCAAAGAATTAGCCACAACATCTCCCATCCCAAAGTCTCTTCTAGTACATGATGTTGCCTTACCTCCATCGAAGTGTGAAGTTTATTTATCCTTATTTTTCACTGTGGGAGGGTCCTGTAATTGCCTTGTCCAACAGATACTACATCAGGGGAAGGTCTTGTGCTTCTTGCAGATTTATCCTGAGTCAAACTGGAAGCTTCTGTAGCTTAATGTCAGACACTCTTTCTGAGAACCCAGTTATGAAGCTGTAAAGATCCAAGCTAAATGGAATGATCTTGTGTAGGTGTTATGTTTGACAGCATCACCTGATATTTCTGTCTTCTAATCTCAAGAATAAGCTATCTTAGATGTTCAGCCCAGAAAAGATTTCAGATGAATTTAGTCAGTTGCCATCTGATGTCAACCATATAAATTACTCCAGAGATGAAATGCCCATCTGAGCCCAGTTAACTTACTGGAAGTATGAAATTGCCAAAAATAAATTATGTTAATCAACCAAGTTTTTTTAATATTTATTTTTTAGTTGTAGTTGGACATAATACCTTTATTTTATTTATTTTTTTTGTGGTGCTGGGGATTGAACCCAGTGCCTGGCATGTGCTAGGCCAGTGTTCTACCGCTGAGCCACAATCCCAGCCCCTCAACCAAAGTAGACATTGGTGAAATTTTCCATTTTGGGATGTTTATTGTTTCAGTTGCTGCATTTCTAGAGCCATAATTTTAAGCTTCCATTGGGATCCCATTCAGTTTTGTTTTATCAAAACTTTGGATTCTTTTCTTACTTATGGAAGCCCAATTATGCTGCAAGTCCAAGAGGTTAATAGGCCTCCTGAATCTCATTTTAAAAATTCTTCTAGGCACTATGATCCCTATTTTAAAAATCGTGCTTTAAAATATTTAACTTGCTTTGTAAGATCCTCTTAATCTTTAAATTCTCAACTAAGTTTTTAAAAATAACATTGCAGTTTAATTCAAAGACAGAAAATGATGGATTAAGGAATTTTAGAGGACAAAAATTTTATCTCTACTCTCTTAGGATCATCATCTGGCCCTGAGAATTAATTTGACATAAGATTGATTAAGAGGAGAAAAACCTGATATTTATTAAATATTCATTTTACACAATATAGGATCATTAATATGGAAAAGAAAACTCAAAGTAGTAGTAAAATATAAATTCTTTTATACTAGGCTGAATAAAAACAGCAATTGTGGGCAGAGATTAAATATATGAAGAAATTTTAGAAAAGGTAAGAGTTATTTTAACAAGGTTGATTAGTATAGAATTCTTTTAGTATTGATCCCTGTCTCTGGTGATAAGAATGCTTCCCTCTAATGCAGGAAATAAAACTTTCATATGGAAATTTTATTTTTAATACCTTCTCTTCTATCCTGCAGTATTTTCTAAGATTTGCATATAATGTTAATTTCATAGTTGTCTATAATATCAGAAAATTGGCAATATACTAAAGAAAAATCAAGATAGTGCATAAAAAAAGAATCATGGAGGAAGATAACTTTATGTATTATTTAATAAGGCAATATTTATGAAGAGTTTCAATAATACTGGGAAAATTTCTATGACATTAGGTGAAATATATAACCAATTGAATGTGAAATATTTTGAACACTTTCTACTTTCTGTAAAAAATGTTTAAGATAGCTTACAAAATTCCATACTATTCACCATGACAAAATCTATATCTAACTTGGAAAGTTACTGAAAAAAGAAAATTATTAGCAAAAATATTTTAAAAAGAGTCCTATTAAATTTATACTTCTAGAATTCTGCCAAAAGATTTTACAGACACTTGCTCTATTGAATACAAGTTTTTCTGTGAGCATTTTCAAAACCCCATTTTCCTAATGCAAAGCCAAGGTGAGTTTTAATTTAAAGCATCAGTTTGAGGAAAGTAAACCAGCTGATCCAGGAAACCCCAGATAACCATGCTGGGTTGAGTTCAGGTACATGAATTACATTTTTAAATGAGGAATAGTTTTATAAGTAATTCTTTTAAAGGCAATAACATATTTCAAGGACTTCTGGAATTTCTATTATCATAGATGAGAGATTAATGAGAGCTTTAATATTAGCTTTTTGTAAAACTCACATTGCACCACATTTTCAAACCTGCTGTGATGAATTGAATTTCTTTGATAAGAAGTGTTTTAAGTTTACCCTTTCTGCATTAAAAAAGAACATCCATTAGCGCTACAAACTTATTGTCCTGTATCATTTCTCAATTCACAAGATTGGCATTCTGAAGGAAGGAACTGGAAAAAATATTCAAATTTTAGTTACTTGGTATGAATCACCAAAATTTAGCAGTCAGTTTGACTCCTGCTAATGAGTTAAATAATTATACCTCTCAGGAAATGAAAAATGAGTTTCTTAAAGTTATCTCTCTCAACTAAAGGTAATATTCCGAGGTACTGAACAGCTCATGGATATAGTAACAAATTCCTTTTATATCTTCTATTAGTAACTCCAAAGCAGAAATTTGATTTAAAATAGACTATTGCATTTTTATCATGTAAGTGTTGATTTTGACTGAAATGACTGAGCACAAACACACTGAGAAAATTGTTCACATGGTGTTAGTTACAAAATGTGTCAAAAGTGAATAAAACTACAGAGGGTATTGGACATGTGGGAAAAGGGGGGCTGCTCTCCATACACCATTTTCATTTAATATTCCTATAAATAATCAAGATACATGTTAATGTACTGTTAGATAAGTATTCTTGTGAAACATGAGTTTTTTGAACAAGGTCATTACAGAAGAGCAACTGGAGCCATGATTCAAATACTAATCCTGTGCTACACCAAACTGAAGTATCTATACTAACAATAACAAATGCAATACTACAATTATCTATTCAGCTTTGCAACTGGAGGTTGAAGACATTGATGGGAATTTATAATGAAATACCCAGATAAAATTAACTAAATCCCACATTATGTAATAGAATGAGAGCTCATTTCAGGTTGTTTTTTTTTTAAAGTTGCTTAAAGAAATTAGTAGGACTTTCTTGGTCCAAATTACTATGGATTAAAATGGATATACATTTAAAGACCAAGTAGATAATGATGTATTTATTAATAGGCCCTTTTCTGTCTTACATGGACCCACATATTATTGTAACTAAACAATATTCTTCCATGAATGTCTGCTGTTTCTTCCTCATGTTATATATAATTTTTTAAAACAACAAAAAAGCACACAAAAAAATTATCCTGATCACATATTCCCTCTATTTTTGGCCCTACTAATTTTGTCCTTTTGTAAAACTTTATAAATAGTTTCTTTTCTATCTTCAATTTTCACCAAATATTCAATCTTTGTTTATAAAAGTTTTTATTGAAATTTAATTCACATGATATACAATTTACTCCTTGAGAATGTACATGTTGGTGTTTTAGTATATGCATGGATAGGTACAGCCACAAATGTGAATTTCAAAACATTTCCATCATCTCACAAAGAAACTCTACAACTTCTATTACCTTCTCACACCTCTATTAACATCTCACTCCAATGATTTATTAAATCAAATAACTAAACCAAATCAGCTCAATTTCTCCTCGATATACCTGAATATTAATTGCAAACTTTGGGACATGAAAATGCAGATAGTACCAAAGTGAAAGAGAAACAGACAATGCTGTCTGGTTGGGGAACTGAGGCCATTATGCAGGCATGACTAGGCTTTAGAGATTTTTCAAGCCTCTACTGTCATGAGCCCATTACAGAATGTAGAATATTGTTATTGAGTACTCTTGCTTCTTTCCCCCTGATCCCTGACAAGAATATCTCCGTGGTCATGGGCACCTTGATGGGGCACATGAAAGACCATGAACCTACCCACTGTCTGGGCTTAGTCCTATTATATCTCAAAAACAATAATGGCAGCCTACAGGAGAAAGAGAAATGACTGCTCTCAATTCTGAGGTAAAGGAAGCTAAAGTTTTCTGTGACACTACTTTTTTTTTTTTTTAAATGGATCATCCCTTGTGGCTTAAGTAGAAGGTACCTGGAGACTCACCATTGATAACAGGTAGATTGACACTCTGGTAGGATTTAGAAGTTGTGATACCTACCTGTCACTTTTTGTCCAGATGGGGGAACTTGGTGTGCAGCAATTCTCATTGCAAATGCAGTTTTCAGCATCATCCTGTACTCAAGTGATCAGAATTAGTTTTCTTTCATGTGAAATTGATGCTGCAGTATACTTATAATATCCTCCCTTAAGGCTCCCAAAACTCTCTTACTACCTGCAATTGGTGGACAAGCCATGACTAGGAATAAACCTGATTCATGGAAGGAGAATTGATCTTTCAATATGGTGGCCACATACTTCTGGAGGACCTAGACAAGTCCACCAACCGGTGGTGACTAGATGCCTGTCTGCCTGTCTGCTGCACATGTGGTAACGCCAGTGGACCATTAACAGAAAAAATGTAACAAATTCCTAAATAACGTTTGTGTATATAATCTGGAAAGGGACTTTCCAAAGGAGGTGATAGCCATCTTTTGATCATACCTCCCTAATAAATGAAAAATAATGGCTGGTTGTATACTGGGACTCTTGCATCTTCCATCCAGGGATATGGATAGCTTCTGACTCCAAGGTCACCAAAAAGGTTGTTACCTTTAAATTGGGTCCCAAATCCATAAGCTGCCTTAGCGCCTCCCCCTTGTGACTGGAACCCAGGTTACCCCTCTCAGTGTCCCACCTATGCACACTTGCCATTTGAACTACAAACCTCAGGATCTTCACAATTTACCAGTTACAAAAGGACACTGTCACTGGTTGGAGATGGCCATTAGACTTTTGGGCTTACACATGTCTAGAGTTGGCTAGAGTCAGCTGAAAGTTACATATGCCTTAAGAGATGAGTAGGATTCTTGTAGAATATTGATAGATACCAAATCTAAGACCACAGTCTTGAAATAATTTTAAAACTAGACATCCATGTAATGAGTCCTCATGTGTCAGTTTTTCATCACTGTAACCAAAATACATGACAAGAAAATTTAGAGGAGAAAAAGTTCATTTGGATTCATGGTTTCAGAGGTTCAGTCCAATGTCAGTCAATGTACTCTGTTGCTTAGTGCCTGAGATGGGGCAGAACATTATTCCAGAAGGGTGTGACACAGGAAAGCTGTCAGCTCATGGCATCCAGGAAGCAGATGAGCATGAAGGGCCAGTGACAAGAATAGAATCCGCCAGGGACATGCCCCTGTGACCTACTTAACCCATCATGCCCCACCTGCCAACAGTTACCATTCACCTTTTCTATTGAAATTACTAATCCATAAAATGGATTAATCTGCTTTTTAGGTTATAGCTTTTATAATTTAATCATGTCACCTCTGAACATTCCTGCATTGCTAAATGATTTTTTCAGAGCACATCTCATATTCAAACCATAAGAGGATCCAAACAATATTCTCAAATTGCAGACTGAGGGCTCCTCGGGAATCTTCCATGTTAAAGCCTGACCCTGCTGGAGTTTCACAATTCCATGGAAGTTCCTAGGAGTAAAGGCTTGGTTTCCAGGTGCCCTTATATTGACCTAGTCCTCCACCATTTTTTGTTTGTGATCCTCAAAAATAAGTGATAACTGCAAAATCTGAGAAAGAGAGGCAATGACCAGATCCCAGGCTCTCTTCCTGCCCCCACCTAAAACAGGGTATGCTTCGGTGCTTTAACCCAATGAGTCCCAGGGTGGACTGCTTTCCAAGGTCCACAGCTGTGGAGCACGTGAGGCACTTGAGATTCCACTCTATTCCCCCTTGAGCTGCTTTCCAGTGTCGAGGGAATGGCTCACAAGAAATCTAGGCTTCTGTTGTCCTTTGATGCTCATTTGTAAGTAATAAACCTGCCTCATGTGATTTATTGTATGTGAGATTAGTCTGTCACACTACACTCAGACAATTTGTAACCAGTGCCTGGCGAGTGAATGTTCTACACAAGGAGTATGCCCTTGCTTATTGCCTGAGGTGACACTGCTTCCACTGGATAATGGAGACCCAGACATAAAATCACCTGGACAAAATATGTGTCTGGTTTACTGAAGACATCTCCTTCTCAACTTCTACTGAGCTGGAATGAATTGCAGCTGCCATCCCACTTGAGAGGGACCTATCCCTTCTCAAACGTGCTGAGGACCGCGCACCACAATGGGCAGTGGTTCATCCAGGCCACCAATATAGAACTCCATCTATATTGTCACTGACTTATGTGGTTAATGGCTTGGTCAATTGGCCAGGTTGCCAGAAATCCCCAGACTGGTATATAAAACAAGATCCCCTTTGGGGATGAGACATTTGGGTATAAAATCAGTTTTGTTTCTAAAATATTTTCTGTTGCCCATGTCAATGCTCACCAGAAAGATGCCTGCAATGATTAGCGGGAAGGTAGCAAACAAGTACACTTGGACTGTAAATGCATGAGAGTAACCTGGGAAACACACAAGTGAATAAATTAAATTAAATATACATCTATAATATATTTTGATTAACATGTTTTCCCTATTATTAGATTATGAGTTCTGTGAGGTAAGGGCTTTCCTACATTAATCAGTACTGAATGATTAACAATTTAGAGTGTGTTGCTCATCATGGGAGCCCAGTGAACACTATTCAATGTATTATCTATCTGCCTGTCTATATTAGGTAAAAGTAGCTTGTTGCCAATAGGACTCCTGTTTGTTGATTTCCATCTCTGCAATGTAGAATTCTTATCTAAATTACTGTGCATGACTGTGTGTTATCCATGTGGCATCTCTGTATTAGGGGATAGAGATTCTAAGAAACTCAATTAAATAAAGAATGAAGCTTTTCTTTTAAGCACAAAGCACCGCATTTTGGAGCAATTTAAAACTGTTTTACATAGGAAGTTTTTTTTTTTTTAATTCCACCACCTTAATAAACCTACTTTTTCAAAATAAATGCCACCTGCAACATTATGAATTACAGTCATTGGAATGATTCATTTGTGGACAAATCAGTTGCTGTGTAATGTTTTCCATAAAGTCTAGCACAGCTGGTTTTAATTTGTATATAAAATAAAATCATTCCCTTTGGAATGTTTTCATTTGGATACTTTGATTTGTCATATTTGCAAACACTATTTTCCTCACTTTATGGGCAAAGAAAAGTGAAAAAAAGAAAGTAAATATACAAACATACAAAGACACATTAATTTTTCCTCATTAGCTTGCCTCCTTTTCTAGATCAGCAGATAATATTTAAAAATAAATTAATGAGAAGAATGTTTTCAGTAGAAAGAGGAATTTGCTCATTTGGCTTAACCTACATTTAAATTATCGATACAGCCATTCCAATAAATGCACTTACATAATGCTTTATAAGACCTTTCCACATGCTTAACACAAGCTTAATGCAATCAACATGGCAAGGATTCTTATCGTTTTGTAAATGAAGGGAAAAAGCCAAACAATACAAATTGACTTGCTCACTGTTACCAAGATAAAACAAACAAAAAACCAACCACCCAAACAAACAAAAACCCTTTTTTTTGCCCCTAATCCAACTCTGTCTATACTACTTATATTAATATCTACCACCATGATCAGGAGGTCTTGGACTTGACTTGGTTTTCGATAGTATGAATATGTATATCCACTTCCCCCTCAGACTTACTTAAACTCCTAACTGTTTAAATAAAGGTGAGCACAGAATGAAATGAAGAACATTATATTCAATTACAAAGAAGCCATGGTTCTAGTCTTATCATTGGATTCTATTATTAGACACACCTGACAAAGTTTGTCCAGATTGAAAGGCTCAGAGTTTTATTCTTCAATAGTTGAAGTTAAAGTAAGTGTGCTATTTTGGTGGGAAGAGTACATTTCCATAGCAGTGCACAGGCTGTTTTTCTTTAAACACATCATGTTTAGCACTGCAACCATGTTTGAGCGTTTCAGTTTTAAATTATTTCAAAAATAATTTTTATGCATTCATCTCTTTCAATGATTATATGACAAAATAGTATCACTTAAGAAATCTGTATATTCTGCCACAAAGTTCTCTTGCAACTGTTGTTCCAATTTGGGTGTTGGAAATTATCTATGCTTGATAATAATATGTTTTAGCAAGCACTTCAGATAATGCAAGCTAAATTATGAGAACTACTGATTTAGGGAATTGACTAAATACTCTTAAGATACTGCTCACAGTATGTTGTGTTTCACATGCCATATATTATATATATATATATATATATATATATATATATATACACACACACATATGTGTATATATATACATATTTTATTTTCTTCCCTCAAATAAGAGTCCAGATGTAAGAGGGTAGCCCACATAATACATGGTGTTTTGGATATAGATGATGCTGTTCCAGGGATGCAGCTGCACTCTCATCCTCTGGATTTTGGAGGCTGGCTACATAGATTTTAGTCTGGGGACATGGGAAGAGGCCATTGTTGTTTGTATGTAGATCTATTTCAGTCAGTTGTTGTTTGTATATAGATCTATTTCAGTAAAGTTCTTTCATTGCTGTGACCAAAAGCACCACCAAGAAAAATTAAGAGGAGGAAAAGTTTATTTGGCTTACGGTTTCAGTGGTCTCAGTATGTAGACATATCTCTGGGCCAGAAGTGGGGCAGAACATCAAGGTCAAAGGGTATAATGGAAGAAAGCAGCTCAGGGCATGACAACAAGGAAGCAGAGAGAACTCTGCTCATCGAGGACAAAATATAACCCCCAAAATATAACACCACATAAGATATTATAGTAGATAAATGACCTAATTCCTATAGCCACACACTACCTAGCTACAGTTACCACCCAGTTAATACCTATCGGTGGATTAATCCACTGATCAGGTTACAACTTTTATAATCTAATCATTTCACATCTGACTCTTCTTGCGTTGTGTCATACATGAGCCTTCTGGGAATACCACATATCCAAACCACAACAGAATCCCAGGCTCACCGGGTATGGTGGTGCACTCCTGTCATCTCAGCGGCTTCGAAGGGTAAGGCAGGAGGATTGCGAGTTCAAACAGCCTCAGCAATGGCATGGTGCTGAGAACTCAGTGAGACCCTGTCTCTAAATAAAATACAAAATAGGGCTGAAGATGATGGGGCTTGGTGGTTGAGTGTCCCTGAGTTCAGGCCCTGGTACAAAAAAAAAAAAAAAAAAATTAAAAATTCCCGGGCTTGCTGTTGTTTTTCTTCCTCTAGACTCTGGAGAGGGACAATCATGGCAGATGCCGTGGAAGTAGCATGGTTAATTCCTCTCACTTCACATGCTCTAGAGACAGTACCATGCCAACACTGGACCTGGGAAGAATGATCTAGCTGTGTGGCTTACAAATGTAGGAAATGCACCTATTGAGAAACTGTAGTTTCTACCAACTTGCACACAATTTAACTTTTTATTTTGTGATCAAGAAGTTTCATATTTCACTCCTTCTCATTTCTTATTGACCAAAACTTAATCACATTCCTAGCAGAACTACAAGAGCTGGGGGAAAAATACCTTGTTGGTGGTTATGTGCTTAGGTGAAAGTTAGGGGGCAGTCTTTTAAAAGAATGAACGTAATAATGCTTATTGGAGGTTTAGCGGTAACTTTGCCATTTTTATGTAAAGTCCTCAAATGTTTTCATTTAGTGAAAGTTTAGAATAGGTTATACAAGTATGTTAACATGGAGATAATTTTCATTTAGCAAGATTTTCAGAAGAAATGACACAGCAATGTGAATATTCTTGTCTCCTTCATTTTGTTAGGTATTTCATCTCTCAATTTAAGACTCAGCTAAAAGGCTTTAAGGATCCATACACTGTATCCAATAAACTTGTATTAATTTAGCAAAGGCTCCTGACTCTGTACTCTATAGAGTTTGACAGAAATTATTTAGTAAAACAATGCATAGGTTTAATTAAATACTTTGCTTTTATTGGAAATATAGCAGGTGACAGTCTAAGTAATTTCCTCTGTGAATCATTAGCAATTATCTCTAATATTTAAGAAGTAGAATACATTCATGCTTAAGAATTCACTTTTCAATATGTCAATAGCTTTATTTTCTCAAAGAAAATTATGCCTATGAAGGAAATCTAACATTTACCTATAATTAAACTATTGTTTGTGAGGAACATTGCTGAATATTTTCACACATAATAGCTAATTTAATAATTAATGCTGTTTCTTTGAGTAATGACTGATTAAGGAGAAAACAAAAAAGAGGTAGATACATGAAACAATGAGAAGGAATAGGAGAATAAAAAACAGAAGGTGCAAGTCCATAAAGATAGACCTCTGAGTCAACTTCATTGCAAATTAGAATTCTTGGCAAAAATCGCAGAGCTGTAAAGAGTGTTACTGTAAATTCACAGAAAATTTAAGAAAGCCTTCAACCACAATCAGTAATTCTACTTTTTAAATTAGCTCTTTAAAACATGTTCTCCCATTTTCAGCAAAGGATAATACATTTTCCTATGTGCCCAGATTTCAAATTCTACCTAAACCCTTCTCTACCCACAGCTTGCAACTCATATTCTCAGTTCTTCTCATGAAGAAGAGGAGATTTTCTATAGAGGGGCCTCTTCCTTTCTCATCTGTGTGGCACCATGGGTGGACCATCTACCCTAGCAAAGGACAAGTCCTCTGATCCCAGACTTTCCTGTTTCTAGAAATATCATTGCTTTTTTGTCTCCCCTTCATTCCCAGACACTAGCCTTTCTGTACTTACAAGTGAATTCCATGTTGCCAAGACCAAAGGTACATTCTTGTAATTTCTTCACTTTACTCAAGTTTTCAGGGTTTTTGAAACCAATGTCTGATTTTCCTTTTGTCAGATAAGGTACTTTTTAAAAGATTCCTTGAGAAAAGGTATTCTTAGTTTTCTTCATTGATTTTTTCTTCATTTCTAAACTATTTTTTTTCTATACCTGTGTGGATTAGTTAGCTTTTTGGTACTATAATAAATTGCTTAAGGCTGTGTAGTTTCTAAGAAAAAGTGGTCTATTTAGCTCACAGTTTCTGGAGCCTGGAAATCGAAGGAGCATATATCAGGTTCGGGCAAGAGCTCTTCTTGGGGCTCAAATTATGGAGGGACAAGTGTGCATATATCTGTGTGTGATTTCTCTCCCTCCCCTTATTAAGTCACCAAGATGTGATAATAGGGCCCAACCCTAATGACCCAATCTAATTTAATCTAATAAATTTCTAATACCCTATCTCTAAACTTTTCATTTGCATTCATTTTTCACACCCTTGGTAACATAAACATAAGACTTTTGAGCATATACTTCTGTAGGTGTTCATGAAAAGAAATCATATTCTACACAAATAATTTTCCTGTCTGCTTAACTTCTAAATATGATATTTGGACAATTCTTTCCTATTGAGGTCTAAATGAGTTGAAAAATAGAAGTGAATTTGGTTATTGGGATGTGCCCTTCAGGGGCACATTGGGACTCTCTCTTTCTCTGCTTCTCGGGCACCATGTGCTCCTCTCCATGTGCTTCTGACATGATGAATTGCCTTGCCACAAGCCTAGAGACAACAGGGCCAAGTGATCATGGACTGAGACTTCTTAAATCCTCAGACAAAATAAATCTTTTCTCCTTTAAGTATATTTTCCTCAGGTATTTTGTTATAGTGACCAACTGACTAACTAGAAAATTGGTATCAAGAAATGGGATTATTGCTTTGACTTTCTCACAACATGGTTCAGAAGCCTTTGGAATGTTTGTGGGAAGAAATTAGAAAAGTGTGAAAAATTAAGAACTCTATGCAGAAGCTCAGTAGACCAGAACATTGATAGGAATGCAAACAGTAAATGCTGTGCTCATGAAATTTCAGATAAAAAGGAGGACTGTACTGGAAATTACACTAATGAACATTTGTGTTGCCTTCTGGGCAAAAAAAAAAAGAAAGAAAGAAAAAAAGAAATGAAAACTCATATACAATTTTCCTATGTCCAGAGATTTTGTGAGTTTGAGTTTAAAGGTGATGGAATAAATCATCTGTTGGACAAAATGTCAAGGCAGCCCAGCATTCAGGCATTGGCATGGATGCAAATAGTCAGTGGCATGTAAATATGCTTTTCACCAGAATAGAACAGAAAGTTAGGCAAAACAGTTTGACAGAAAAGGAGTGTATTTAATGTTTCCACCCAGGAGGGTCTGCTTGTTAAGAAATTCCTGCCATTAAAAAGATGCCAAGTACTTTGCACCAGGACTATAGGAAAGATGCCTTGAAGGTATCTCAGGATTCAGCAAGACTCCAGGCATCACAAAGTTCAAAGACTTTTGCTTGAACACACACCCACCCACTTCCTGTCCTGCTTACACAGGATTACCCAGGGAATTATTTTGAAGGGATTTGCTTACTCCTGTCCAGCCATCTAGGCCTCCGAATCTACTGTGTCTGATTCCACTGGACCTGTATACTGTTCCAACCAGAGGTATTTGTCCATGTGATGATGGTTTTGCAATCATGCAGAGTGTGAGAAATGTGGGGTCATGTAGGTTTTCACTGAGATTTCAAAGAAAAGCCTGGGAGGAAGTATTGGTCAGGGTCAGAGTCCTTGCAAGCAGCCTTTGGGTGATAAATAAAGTTGTGAGAATGAAGCCAAAGTTGCAATGGGGACTCCAGAAAGTTACAGATGCTTGTAACATGGAGGATCTGCTGAAGGAGGCAGCAGGTAGAGTCAGTCCAAGAGTCACCATATGAACTCCAGCCAGTAAGGCCAGAGGTGCTAGGCTACCCCCTTGCACCTTACATCCCTCCACAAGGTGTCTTAGATCCAAGACTTGGAGCTATTGAATTTAATGCTTGTCTTGATGTGTTTTTGTCTTGCTTTGGTTTAAAACCTCCTTTCTATTTTCCTCTTTCTCCTTTTTAGGGTAGTAATGTTTACCCTGTGCCATTTTATGTTGGGAGTATATAACTTGCTTATTTTATTTTTAAAGGGGCTCACAGCCAAAGTTTCTCTTAACTTCCTGCCAAAAGCTCACATACCTTTGGTGCTATTGGGAGGCAATGAAACCTTTTAGGAGGTGGTGTCTCATGGAAGGAAGTTAGGTCATTGGGGATGCATCCTGGGAGAGAATTTTGGATTCCTATTCATTGCTCTCTTTGTTTCAGGAGTGCTGTGACGCAAACAAAACTCTCTAGCCACATGATTTCATGATGATACAATTTTTTGCCAAAAGTTCAAATGCAACAGGGCCAAGCAGTCATGCACTAAAAACTAGGCAACTGTGAGCTAAAACAAATCTCTTTTCCCACAAGCTGATTATCTCTGGTATTTTGTCACAGTGACGTAAAGCTGACAAACACAAAAAAACCATCCCATATATTCTCCCACAGAGATTGGGTCTTTACAATGGGGCTGAAAGTCATAGAGTGCCTTTTCTAGAGCATGGCTTACATGAAGAGGAGATAAAAGGACAGAGCTAAAGTAGAATAGGATCATTATCCTAAACTAAATAATCATATATGCCATTGTCGGGTTGAAGAATAAAGAAGTCAGAAGTGATATATTTCTTCTGAGTGGAAGGAAAACATTGTAAATAAGTATGAATATATATATATATATATATATATATATATATATATATATATATATATAACCTTCCCTATTAGCTAGGAACTCCAGAGGTTGTGTAGATAATTATGAGATATAGACACTATGTATAAGAATAGAATAATTTCATTAAGCTGATGAGATAAGGTACCTGAACAAAAAGAACTTATCAGGATACCCTATAGAAAATAGCACTCTTATCCATTTATTCATTACTTGCATTTCTTTTACAATCTTTACAGACTGATGCTATAATAAAATTTTTTGCCTAAAGTAAGAAGAAAAGCCCTTGAGCTTTCATTTTATTCCATGTTGTATGCCCAGTGTCTACAACAGTAAACAGAATGTAGTAGGCAATTACTGAATGAATGAATAAATGGATGCAAAATCTTGACAAATATACAAGCAAGTGCCACATCAGTAAAGTAAAATAAACTAAGAGAGTGAATAGGAGACCTGTAGTTGCTCATCAGTGGAAGAGATTCCTGCTTTCTCAGATGATCAAGGAAGGTTTCAAGGAAATACATCTTGAGGTGGACCTTCAGACATATAATTTTGCTACATAATTGTGCTAAAAAAATGGGAAGGAAATCAGCATGATTAAATGAAAACATTTAAAAACTGACAAAATATTTTTCAATCTATGAAATTTACTAGTGTGCACATTACATGAAGGGTTTTTATTTACTACCACAGTATGAATAAGTATAAAATATATAGAAAGTGCAAAATTGTATATTTTATTTTTCAACTAATTTTTCTACTGAAATTATGAAAATCTACTGATTTTATTAATGTAACTTTATAAGACTTCTGTGTTCTAGAGAAGACTACAGCATGTATATATGTGTGTATGCATAGGTATGCATACATATATGTGTCTATGGGTGTAGGTACATTGCTGAGAGCCATAGCCAAGTAGGAATGATGCATGGCAATTTCCTTGTCAGCCTACCCAATGTTGCTTAGAGGGAGGACTCTCCATTGTGGAAATGGGCTTGCCTTGGACCCAGGTCATTTGCAGTGACATTGCATGAATGTTTGAGAAAGGTGACCCTGCTCAAGGACCAGGGCGGATCCGGGTTCAGGGTGGTTCCAGGTTTAGGGTGTGGATCCTGCTGGGAATAGGGCGGTTCCAGGTTTAAGGTGGATCCTGCTGGGAATAGGGCGTATCCTGCTGCCTCAGGCGCCTGCTCCTTGAGTTCCCCTTGAGTTCTCCGCGGGATTCAAAGGGTAGTTGGTATGCAGAGCCCGGTGGAGGTGGAAATTTTCCCAGAACGTGCGTGTAGAGTGCTGGTGACAGTTCAAGAATAAAGAGTTGCTGTTTGAATCTACAAGGTGTGTGGTGGCTTGGTTATTTTGTGCCCAGCCAGACTGCGGCAATACACCTACAAAGCAAATTTTAAAAATATTTTTAGAGCATAATTAAAAGTATAGACCATATTTTTAAGGTATAATTTTTCTTAATCTTAATATACTTCTCAAAATTAAAAAATGATTTTGGTGTAAATTTCCAGAAAGCTGACATTGTGGAAAGAGATAATTTCCCCAGGTACAATAGTTTATATATTCCAATATTCTAATCCCAAACTATGTTCAGTATAGTAAAGTTGTTTTATTTTTAATTTCATGTTTTAGAAGCATGGTATGAATAGAAATAATAGCAGTAAAACGTTATTCTATTTTCCATAGTCCAACAGTAAAATGAATTAATGTAGCCGAAAATATAAAATATAAAATTATTTTGTTTATTAGTTTTAGTTTAGTTTACTGAATATTAATATAAGATTGAAAAATATTAGTCTTCCTTGTCAGAAAGAAAAAGTATTCAGGATTATGGAATAATCAAGAATAGCTTAGAGAAGATTCCTGCTGCTTCTTTTCAGTAATTTTCTGATTTTTTTCTCTTATGCCGTTGCATGAAATTGCTTGTGTTAAGAAACTAGCTATTATCAAAAGAACTCAATTGTGACTGAGCTACTTTATCAGATATACAGACTGTTATTTGACTTTTAGTTTCACCATCTATCTATATTGATTGAAACAAGTGAATAGTACCCATTTTATTGTATAGCTCAGGTTATGAATAAAAATTGTAATTGTTTTGAATTAGCCTGTACCTTTTCAAGCTTTTACCTACAATTTAAGACTTACACTGCATCTTTTTTTTTTTTTTAACATAAAACTTACCAAGAGATTCAGAAAGGTCAATTTCATTACTCTCCTATATGACGAATATTTTAGTCACACTGCAGAGCTGAATGAAGATATAACCACCATATTTCAGCTGAGAATCCTTTAAAAAATCCACACCATTTGTGGCATTCTGAAGATTTGGTCTGCACTAGAAGATTAGCAAAGTCTAACTTAGAGGTCACTCAGCTGACTACATTTTATCATTGTTTACCTTGAAACCTTGTGAAAGAAAAGTGAATATTACCTATGTCTTATTACTCTGATCTTTAAAAAATTGTGCCTAACTAGATTTCCAATAGTTCCAAGGCATGCATGATAATATAGAAATTCTGCTTATGAGATGTTCTATAGTAAAAAGCACATATCTTATTGCTATGACATTGAGTTATGTGAAGCACACCTTTTCTTTGAGGTGAAGATCAAAGTCTTTCTTTTATATTTTCATTTAATAATTAAAGAAATAATAGCTAAAAATGTCAACACACATAAAGAAGTGTCAATAATATCACTAATCAGGTATTTATGTACATTTCATGTTATTTCAACTTGATATTTTGTACTTAGATTTTAAAAATTACCATATTCTAATTTCAAATTACTGTTTGAATATAATTATTTTACTGATTGATTTTACTATGCAAAGACTTTCATAGTTTGCATTTTCACAAATTATGAATACTGCTTCAATTGAAAATTGGTGGTTTGGGGGTGCAGATGCAAATTAGTGCTAGAGAACTTGCCTTGCATATTTTAGTCCTTGAGTTCAATGCCCAGTGCTTCGAAAACAGCAATAACAGTAAAAAAATTGGTGATTTAACTTGGGATTCTTTAGAATCACAGCTATCTTCTTGGTATTTATAAAACCATAGAAAATAACAGAGCAAATGTACAGTAAGAAAGAACTTGCTGAGCAAGCCCACTAAAATAAATTAATTTTTAATTTCCTTATCTATGCTTTTATTTTATATAATCCATAACAAGCTCCATAATGAGGATGATTTGTGCTTTTTTAATAGTGTGACTACTTTTAAGAATATCGGAATGAGATTGTTAATCCAATTAAGAAAATTAAGAAGGTAAGACATGAAGATATCTGAGGGAAGAACCTGCAGACAAAAACAGAAGTAATGTTAATGCCTTCCCATGTTTTAAGAACAGTCAGGAGACAAGGATGATTGGTAAACAATAGCCAGGAAGGAGGAGAAGCTAGAGTGTAACAAGGATATGGATTATTTAAAGCTTCATAGGCCAATATAAGGATATTTTCTAGGACTCAAAATATCCATGCAGGGCCTGTAAGGTGGGGTTTTTATAAGTGAAATATATCTGGTGCTCCTGTAACTGCTGTAACCTTAACACACACACACATACACACACACACACACACACACACACACACACCACAAATGTCAACATTATACTTAGTTTTGTTATATATATAAGAGAAAATAAATATTAAATCAGAACAGCCATGAGTTCAAATTTATAGGTTCTACTTAAAAATTTTCAAGAAGAAAATTATAGTGCATTTAAAATGGTACTTAACTCTCCCAATATTAATGGAAACCATAGTTTCTTGAAACATTTGAGGACATCAATGACTATTCAACATTTTTATAATTTCTTTTAGCTTTGCTTCATGTTAAGGGAAAGTCTTTTTTGTGTGTGATTAAAGAGGTTCAGGGCATATATCTAATCAATTTCCTTCAGATAAAT
The DNA here is from genome assembly GCF_048772815.1 of Callospermophilus lateralis. NCBI lineage: Eukaryota > Metazoa > Chordata > Mammalia > Rodentia > Sciuridae > Callospermophilus > Callospermophilus lateralis. The sequence goes on from NC_135317.1 coordinate 85,006,436, forward strand.
ATTTTTTAGTTTATTTGATAAATATGGAAGACTAATGTAGTCCTATATAGTATATTTCAATTTGCAATAATCACAATAACTATTCATAACAGAAGTTAAGCAATTATAATTGGGATATCACTATTTAAGTATGATTTCTCCCTTTGTAGGAATGTAAACCCTTACTTTCCACTATTTTTAAAAGTCTGCTTTATTTTTTTCATTTTTTTTCAGACTGTACTATCTATCAGACACTTCCTCAGGACATAGATGAGAATTAACAATTAAAAATCAAGAAGTCACTAAATACCATGCTGAAAAGGTGATAATAGATGAATGGATTTAAAAAATGGATTAAAAAATGTGGCATTTATACACCATGGAATATTACTCAGCACTAAAAAATAATAAGATCATGGCATTTGCAGGGAAATGGATGGCATTAGAGCAGATTATGCTAAGTGAAGTTAGCCAATCCCTAAAAAACAAATGCCAAATGTCTTCTCTGATATAAGGGGGGTGACTCAAAATGGGATAGGGAGGAAGAGCATGAGAAGAAGACTACCACTAAATAGAGAAGAGAGGTGGGAGGGAAAACTAGGGAGAAGGGGAGCTGCATGGAAGATGGAAGGAGAACCTCATTGTTATACAGAATACATATATGATGTTGTGATGAGAAAAAGAAAAAAAAGTGTGTCACATTAGATTGGATAGAGAGAAAGGATAGGAGGGGAGGGGAGGAGTAGGGAGGATAGGAAGGACAGCAGAATAGAATAGACATTATGATTGATGTATGTATATAGGTGACTCTATGACCAGTGTGATTCTGCAATCTGTACAATTAGAAAAATGAGAAATTATACCCCAATAATTCAAATGTATGAATTGCCAAGATCATTGTAATGTCATGTGTAGCTAATAAAAAATAAATAAATTTAAAAAAAAAAGTCAATGTCCTCAACAGTAGTCACCAAACCATAGGGCTACACAGAAAAGAAAATACTGCACAGATCAACTTGGATAAATCCTACAAACACAGCGTTCATCCAAAGAAGGCACACACAAGACCTAAGAGTACATGAAAGTTGATTCTATTTACACAAAGTGCAATTTGGATATTAGAAGTCAGGAGAGTTGTCACCTCTGGGGAATGATATCAGGAATGGTACGCAAGAGAGGAACCTGGGTGTTGATGATATTCTGTTTCAAACTTGACCTGAGTGCTTGTTATAAGAATGTACTTGAGTGCTGGGGTTGTAGCTCAGTGGTGTGCAGCACTGTGTTTGCTCCTCAGCACCACGTAAAATAAACAAACAAATAAAGGTACTATGCCCATCTACAACTAAAAAAAAAAAAAAAAAATCAAGAAGTCACTGAATACCATGCTGAAAAGGTGATATTTGAGCAAATTTGGAATTTTAAATTAAAAAAAAATTGTCAAACACTTACTTAAGTTGTACTGATTCTTGTTTTCTTTTTTACTCTTTTTGAGCTAAAAAGTGTCAAATATTGTTAAATCACACTTATGGCTTCTGTGGTCTGCTTCTTATGCAGTGTGACCATGTGACCATTGTACTTCTTATGACGTGTGACCCTTACAAATCTAAACTTTTCCTTTAACCATATTTTGACATCACAACCAAAAAGAGAAGAAATGAAATAGAAGCTCAAACAATAGAGAATGAGTCTTGAAAACTGGCTGGAAACCACACATCTCTAAGAGATTAAAATATAGAATGGAAGTACAACACAGGGATAAGAAACATTCAATGATATCTTACACATACAAAAGAATATATAATCTTTAAAGGTAAGGATCTCAAAAACTATAGGCCTAAACTAAAAGTAAGCCTCTAAGTAGATGGGATAGATATTAGAATGATCATGGATATTAGAAGGGGCCAATGGACCAATTACATAGCTAGAAGATCTGGTTTAGAGGAGCTTCTAAATTAGAATAGTGCAGCACAAAGTGTCTAGCAAATGGAGGGCCTAAGAAAAAATGTGGATAGAGTGGAGCAATCAATTCAGAATTTAAAGAATTGTTAGGGTCTGTAAATAAGTCAAGATGGCGCCTGGCATTTTGCCAGAGGGAGTGGTTTGTGAAGTAACGCCAGCAAGCCATTAAGTGTGAAGATTCCTTATTGGTTGACTGCTGTATCTAGTTTATGTTAATTAAGATAAGCTGTGTGAAATATATATATATATATATACCCCTCCGGTCCTACAATAAACGGCTCCCACTCCTGCTGTATCAATGTGCACCCCCCCCCCCGTTGTTTTGCTGCAGCAGGGCTGCGACAAAGAATGTCCTAAATTGAAATTACAGTTTATAGGATTCACAGAAAGAAAGCTCTGAATTACATTGCAGTGAAGGACTGGAGAAGACAGAAAAACATTACATTCCATGAAGTAAAAGTTTTATTTGGCTATTCTCATAGCCAATGCCAGATTCTAGAATATGATGGAACATATTTTTCAAATGCTGATGGAAATTATTTTCTAATTCAAGAATTCTGTATTCAGCAAAATTGCAGTTTACAGAGTAGCCAACCTAAGTACATTTTTGACTTGCAACTTCATGCAATTTATCATCCTAAGATCCTATGAGACATACCTTTCCTTGAATTTTATATGACTAAATATAGGAAAAATATTTTGATATAAAAATATATATAGAACTGTATACCCGAAAAGCATATCATTTCCATTGTTTAAGCAGTTATCCAAACAATAATAAATTTCACAAATTAGGTATTAAAAATAAATTTCAAATAATTTTAAATATATGCTTTTACTGGATATTTTAAACACAAAATATTAATCAAAATTATGTTGCATCATTAAATACCCTCACAATATTCTAAATAACTCTTGGACAAAAAGAAAATAAAAATTTAAAATAGTATTTTATTATGGAAACATTACAAAAGGGATATGATTAACATAATTCATGAAAATGTGTATTTTTTTTAGAAAAATGTGTCACACTGGCATTTAGTGCTGAAGCAAGGTTCATTTTCTGAGAATCTATTATGTAAAATAAATTCAAATGAGAGGATATTTTCAAAAACAAAAAAATTTAAACAGAATAGAAAACTTTAGTGATATTTAATAAAAGCCAATGCTAATCTGTTGGAATAATCTTTTGGATAGCCATCATAATACATTTCAGGTCAGGTCCCTTTAGACTAGACGCTTCAGATTTATGGAGGGCACCCAAGACGATAATTTAGTATGCTTTGAAAGAAATTCTGAATGTCTCAATCATTGTCCAACTTGAATACTATATTTATAAAAGCAAATTTGTTCTATGATTTCTTTTTAATTATTATTATTTTTTACTTGTTGATAGACCTTTATTTTATTTATATATTTTTATGTGGTGCTGAGAATCAAACCCAGTTGCCTCACACGTGCCAGGCAAGTGTGTTACCACAGAGCCACAATCCCAGTCCCTCTATGGTTTCTTGATCCAACTCTACGCTATCCTTTCATGGACTCAAATTCTGGACATGATTTTGATTAGAACCTGGTTCTAATTCCCAAAAAGAAGTTGCTTCTAGTGTGGTGTTTAAAATAGTTTACAAAACTTGAAAGACAGAAAGAGACAATGGCACTTTGAACTTATAGAGCAGGTCCTTCCCTGTGAATGCTGACATTCTTCCTAGGGAGCTTGGGAGGGTTTTTTGTTGTTGTTGTTTGTTTTTTGCCTCCATGCTAGAAAGATCCAGAAATGTTTTGGAAACTGCAAAATGATACAGGCTGCTAACACAATGGAAAAGAAGTAATTTTCTGTGGTTGGTAGCCATAATCCTAGGCTTAGGTTATAAGGTAATGAAGTCAAAACAGGGTTCTTAAACTAAAATCACTTTTCAAAATGTTTGTTCTATCATTCTATGTCTGACTCAAATTAGCCTTCTAAGAAAGTCTACACACAGCAGTGAGAGAAAGGCAATTCAGAGGTATTCTCAGACACATTACAATGAATAGATTTCTGTTGACCCGTTTTACACATGCCAGTCCAAATAGCTTTTATGTTCTGCCATAGAATTTTCCTGTAGGTCTCTTTAGCTAACCCTTAGTATTCTTTACATGATGATTTCTATTTTCTTTATGTAGCAATATAATTACTTTTTAGAAGCAAAAGCATCAGGCCTGTTTTCCTTTTTTTCTATTGAGTTAGGGTTCATTTTGGCAGTTACTATAATTGCATATTACTGAATTCAGGAACTCTAGCCAGAAAAATAAAATAGGAACTGGTGCAGTACTATTTCAATTCACATACTAGTTTCCCTATAAATAATTTCACAAGCACACCATTCCTCTCTCTCCAAAGGCTTCCAAAACACGACAAAAGAAACATGATCAAAAGCATTTTTGTTTAACTCAAGGCCAAACAAGTAGAAGAAAGGCAAGCTATAAAAGGAAGAAAGCATTCCCTATAATTATACTTTCAAAAATGTTTCATTTCTCCTAAATATTGCATATGTTTTAATGGTTCTTATTTTGAATGTTTAATGTTATTCATATTTACTGAAATATACCATTTTTAAGTATTAATTTTTTAAGGCAGGACAAGTTCTCTTCTTGTTAACTTACATGAATAAATGATACAAGTAAAACATATTGAAAAATATAATTATTTTCTGACATAGAACGTCATTTCAAAAGTGGTGGGAGAAAGGTGTGCAAAATCACAGAATTTGGAAGTATGCATGCCTGTGGTTGAAACAGATGACAAAAGACAAAAAAAAAATTATAGCAATTCTAAAGGATGATAAAACTATCACTAGGCTTTTCATAAAAGCCCAGGCCATTTGAGTCTTCTTATTAAGAGAAAAGATTTAATGTCTTATAAAATATTTATTGCACTGCTGCTTTGTGTTACATTAACATGAAAATTTCAAACATAAAATGGAATATTGTTTATGAGACCATAAAGTTACAAGCTCTCCTACATTGGTAAGTACAGTCTGATTTTGACATTATATTCAGGCATCCAGTTATCCTCTCAGTTATTTATGGTCAAAATTTAAAGATGTCTCAATACTCTACTTTTAAAATGCCCAACTACTAGTCATTCTTATCGAGCTATTTTGTGACTACTAAACAAACAGTCCAAATGATGTTTACCAATTCAACTCTAAGTTCTAAGTTCTTAGAAGGCTTTCGAGTGCTATTTGTTGAACAAATTGCTAGAGGTATGATCCTGTGACAGACCTAAACTTAGAATAAACATTTTATTCATTTTATATTCAGGGAATTTTAAAAATCATTTGTTAATTTCTGCATAATATTTGCCTTCTATAATTTGGCTTTTTGTAATGATCTTGACTACTATATTTATGCTTTCATTAATATGGTTTCTCATGAGCTTAAACACTAATGATTAAAAAACAGGCAAAAATACATTGTTTTACACTTGAGGTATTTTTAACACTTTGTATTTTGAAATACAATAATCAATTGCTACAAATTCCAAACATGTCAGAGATATTCTTATATCCTTTACTAATATAACATAAGCACAATATCTTACATACATTATAGCTTACCTGTCTATAATTCTATAATAGCTTACATACATGATAGCTTACCTATGTATAATTCCATAATACAATATCAAACCAATATCAAGACACTGATATTGGCTCAATACTATTAACTATACTAAATGTGAAAATAGTATTAATATTATTAATATCTGTGTGTGTGTGTGTGTGTGTGTGTGTGTGTGTTTGTGTGTAGTTCTATAGGATAACCACTGGAACAAATAAAAAAAATGATTTTATTATCCCATTGGAATGCATTTGTCGTGGTTTAGAATACCATCTGTTTTAATACCCTCTAGCTACTAAACACTTAAAGTGAACTGGTTTGCTTCAATGTTGTAATATATTCAGTTGTACTGTAATGTCTTTACCAACCAGGAGTTAGGCAGTTAATTTCCCCAGCTTCTACCAGTACCTAGCATAAAAAAGATTTTCTATAAATAAACAATTTTATTTGCTTTAATTTCCATGGTTACTGCATAGGTATGCTACAGTTACCACAAAAAAAAATATATATATAAAATAGATTGGGTAGCTTAAACAACAGAAATTTACTTTCCCATAGTTCTATGGGCAGGAAGTCCAAGATCAAGTGGTTGGAAGGGTTGGTACTTTTTCAACTCTCCCTTCTTGGCTTGTAGATATCGATCTTCTCTGAAGAAGATCTTCCCTCTGGGTCAGACTCTCTTATAAGACTATAAGACTGTCCACAGGAATTAATTTAAATTGAATTATCTCCTTAATTACTGCATCTCCAAATGTGGATACTTTATGAAGTAAAGGTGTTAGAATTTCAATATATGAATTTTAGGGAAGTGCAGTTCAGTCCCTCTTTTGAGTAGTGAAATGATGACCACTGAAAACTGGTGCTGGAAGAGAGGTGACCCATTGCTCTTTGATGATAGTCGCTATAGTTCCTTTTAGATATAACAGGCACTCACTTATCTTGTTGATTCATAGGCTTTGTAAGACTACAATCATTCACGGGTTACTAAAATAAATCTTTAAGTAACTAGAGGATCTTTAAATAATTTACCAATTTAAAACTTGTTACTACTTGGATATTCATCTGATAATCAGTATTATCGTTTGGCTGTGAGGTGTCTCCACAAATCTCCTGTGGTTTCTGCAGGAATATTCAGAGGTAAAATGATTGAATTGTGAAAGCTAAAACTAATCAGTCCTTCCTAGTTTGAATGAACTGGTTGTTAGGAGTAGGAAGGAGGACTATGACTGGAGGAGGTACACTGGGGTGTGTCCTGGACAGAGGCATCTCTGTGGTCCCTTCTCTCTCTCTCCTTCCTGACCCCACCTTAAGGTGGATCAGCCTTTTCCTACTGGAGGTTTCCACAAGGACGTGCTGCCTCACTGTGGGCCCAGAGCAATGGAGTTGGTTGTCTGCGGACTGAGACCTCTAAAATCTTGAATCCTAAATAATCTATTCCTCCTCTAAGTGGTTATTGTCAGTGTTTTTGGTCCCGGCAATGAAAAGCTTACTAAAACGCAAGTGATAGGAGAATCACATACCAGCGAAGCACTCCCATTTACAAGACTCTGAAGTGTTGTCTGGTTTTTGAGGGGTGTCCTGAGGAAGTAGAGCCCCGCCTCAGCTTCCAGTCACAACCAGCTACAGGAAACGTAGACTTGTGTTGCCACTGTGTAAATCTGCAGACCTTAAGACTTTCACATGCCTAAAATACCAGTTAACTGGTATATTATTTTATGAATCAGAATATGAATGAAAATTATGATTGATTAATCAGTGACATTACTGGTAGAACTAAGGCTGGAAATGTTTGATTTCCTAGTACCTTCTAAGTTTTATAATAACCACGAAAGCACAAGCTATTTTCATTGCAAGGGATTCTTCCACTAGAATTTTAAAAAGCCAACAAACAACAAATGATAGATACACAACAACATCTAGTTCTCTGATAATTTGAATATATCATTTGAAACTCTAAAGGTCTTTCTATTTATAGGATTCATATGGTTGGTCTTTACACAGATCAAAGTATTTAGATACTAGATTTAAGAGATGTAAAATCAAATAAAACTCTAATACTGATTGGGTACATGAATGATGTAATTGATTCAATATTTCTTTCTAATTTTTTTTCTTAGTAAAAGGGGATAAATTTGGTGACCACCAGACAGGGTCATTTTTTAACTTCAAATAAGATTATTAGTGAGAAGATCTCTAACTCTGAAGTAATATGCCATAATTAATAATTGTCATTCTTTAATCTTAAATGCTATATAGCTATGCTCAAAAATTGAATTTATAAACATAAATATTGTTATCTTTTCTTTGGATCCATTTTTATATTCATTCTATTGCCCATTTATTTTCAACTGAAAATCAAAATCTACTAAAACAGAAAACATAAATTTTTGATATGCTTTTCTAAATTTATCAGCCATTAACCTTTCACAATTTTTCATTCTTTTAAACAACACATCATTATTTTTCTTTCTTTTGTAGAGTAACCTCATAGCATTCCTTTTTTGTTAGGCTTGCTATCATTTTCAATACAATTCTGCAGGTGAAATATAGTTGACCTGTGACAGCCTCTGGTTTGTTATGCTGATTTTAAAATTATTATTGAGCAGTTGCTAAAGCAAAAGTTGATAAGGAAAAATTATGGTTTTGCTTAAAAATAGTATTTCTACAACTTGGAGATAGAAAATTCATTGCCTCTTTATTACTCAAATTATTTAAATACATTTAATTCATGTATAAAACACATTAATATGTGGAAGAAATCAGTGTGCACTTTTTAACTTTCATTTATCTAATTTTGAGGAAATTTAGATTGTTTATAATAAATAAATAAATAACATGGAACATGTAATTCCACATAAAAGTCTCCATTAAATCAAAGGAATAATGATAATTAAGATATATTTTCATATCTTGTACAGACTAATCATCCCTAATCAGAATATCTTAAATCTGAAACTCTCCAAAATTCAAAACATTTGAACCCCAACATGGAATGTCATAATGGAAAATTTCATGCCATAACATATTGTTTCAAGTCCAAAAATATTGAAAATATGGTATAATATTACCTCCTGTCTAGATGTATAGAATTTATATGGAGTATAAATTAATTTCACATTGAGCCCTAGGTTTCATTTACAATACATCTAATCACATATATGAAAATATTTCAAAATCTGTAAAAATGCTGAAATCCCAAGCACTCTCAACACAAGTATTTAGATAAGCAATACACAACTTGTGCTACATTGGTATGAATGTCGCATTGTTCTTTGGTTCATTTTAGAGTTAAATCAACAAATAACATCAGTCTAATTATTTTATGAATGAAGTTGTTGAGATTAAATATTATCTATTATAATTCAAATTAAAGACAAGATAAAAAATAGATATTTTTCTGAAAATTAACTTTTTAAAATGTTTGGTTTTCTTTTTGGCAGTAGACATTTTTATAACCAAATTTTTTCTCAGACTAAAAATTATGTCATATTTTGTCATGAAAATTTTTGACAAGGAATAATTAAAGGAATATTATCAGTGATGTAAAATTATGATAGGTTGGAAAGGAAGACCTGTATGGAATTAAATTGTTGCCAGAATGATCTACAAGGTGAGCTATTTAGAGCAGACTAGGAGATCTATAATACTTAGGCCTAGAAAAGGAGAATAAATATAAGTATCGTTGCACTTTGAGACAGAAAGTATAATTATAGAGAAGAAAAAGAATTAAATGCATGTAATTTAAATATCAATTTGAAACCTGGTGCTTGATGATGGAGTTTGTTATATAATTTAAATAAATTTTGTAACTCACATTATCATTATTTGTCTTGGGGAATATGTCCCTAGTTAATAGATATCAAACTCAAAAAGGATCCAGCCATGCAGGCAGACTGAAAGAACATTTCAGGAGCAAAAGTCCTAAGGTAGAAACTATTTTATTAGGATTGAATAAAACTTTACTCTGTTTGTAATATTCCTTGGTCATGTAAAATAAAAAGAAGTGTAAAATTAAGGATTAATTTAACAGTTATTAAACACCCTTTATGTGCCTGACATTGTTGTAATTTGGATGACATAAGCAAGCTTGTGATATTTCCCAGGTGAACTATGCATCTTATTTAAGGGAGCAGTACCCTAAATGAGTTAGTATAATAGATGTCAATAGACTTCCTAAGAATATGTAAAAAATTAACTCTTTGAGTTCATGCTTGGAAGGGTTACATTTAACATTCATTCAAAGGAAAATTTATAATGGAATGGAAATTTGACAAATTAACTGATATAATGGAGTTTGTTAAAGTGAATTATTGAGAAGTCCCCAGGAAGCAATATGTACAAAGGAATGCAGGTGTGAGAGCTCTTTTTCAGTTACTGAGACCAAATCTCCAGTGTGGATTGGATTTAGGGCCCACAGGGACAGAAGTGGTTACCTGCCACTCATTCAGTATTGTGGATATGTGCAGGATGGTGAGACAAACATGCATGCTTTTACTCTACAATGCTGTGGTGTTAATTAAATGAAACTATAACACGTTTACTTTTATTGTGTATCTTGGACTTGTTGCTGGAGGAAATTTTACATAGCAAGAATTGATAATTAAAATGTATTGTTTTCACATTTCTTTCATTTGCTATCTGTCCAGATATTTTTAATTCTTTTTTTAGTTCAGCCAATTCTTTAGTTTTGTTTTGCTTTCATTTACCTTTAATCCATGTAGATTTAATAAAAAAATATATATAATTATTTATAAATCTTATTTTATAAGTAATTTTATTTAATCAATACAATTATCCACTTGTATTAGTAGAATTAAAGTGTGATATCGCCCCTTATTCTTTATTTACCTCTCTTAAAATTCCACAGTGAAATATAAGTCAGTACTTTTCAGTACATACAGTCATACATATCATTGCTTCTGGCTAACCACAACTTGATTGATGCAGATGTTAAATATAATTTAATCTAAGTTCTCTGTGGATATTAGTAATTAACCCACTAACTCTTGCCTGAGGTTGTATTAAATTTTGATATTAGAAAAATGATTTTCATAATTGCAGGGTTAAATTTTATTTTCCTCGAAATTGAAATAATACACAACATTTGAAAGTAAATTTCAGGTATATAGATTCTCAGGGAGTACATTTTACAGACAAGCAATGAAACTAGCATCTTCAATTATGTTAATATATAACATGTTCTATAAAAATGCACTAAAATTCACTAACTCAGTAGCACATAGTGAAGTGTTCTGCTCATATAGCTAGGACTTTTCTTCATGCCTTCTTGATTTTAAGTTGCTAGTACTCCAACTCCGTGCCCTGATTCCATCACTACTTTCAGAAATTTGTTTCTCTACTTTCTCGAAATCATTCAGCTCTGAAGTTCGGGTCATCATGTCTCCTTATTGTTAACATTTCCAGATACTCAAGTCAACATCTTCATTCTATGAAGATATCATTCCCAGTTTGCTGTCTGGTCCCCCAATTTCTATTTTGATAACTCTTGATAATTGCAATATCCATGTAGATTAAAGTTTTAAATTGGATCTCCTAATTACTTGATCTCCATTTTTTCCAATATCTTGTCTTTCATGTTACCTTGGCTATTCCATGCCATGGATATACCATGGATATTATCCTGTCTCTGACTAATTTTATTTTTGTGGTTATTAAATATTAAGAACCCAATCTTCAACTAGGAATTTCTCTATTTATAGTCTCTTTGTAGAATCTAAATCTCAACAATTCTTTGGCTTCCCAAGAACATGAAATCATTTATTCTACTAAATTGAATGTATTTGTTGGTTTATTGATTTTTATTCAGTTATTTATTTATTTATTTATTCTTATTTGTTTTACTTAGTTGTACATGAAAGCAAGATGAATTTCAACTCATCGTACACAAATGGAGTGTGACATTTCAATTCTCTGGTTGTACACAGTGTAGAGACGCACCATTCATGCAGTCATACATGTACCTAGAAGTAATTATGTCCATACCATTTCATCATGGACATCATTACCTCTAGGTAATGTCAGAACCCCTTTCCACCCTCCCCTTTGCCCAAAGTTCCACCATTCTTCCCATGCTCCAACCCTCATCATAGATCAGCATCCACTAATCAGAGAAAACATTCAGCCATTAGTTTTTTGGGGAATATCTTACTTTGCTTAGCATAATAGTCTCCAACTCCATCCATTTATTTGCATATGCCATAATTTTATTATTTTAATACTGAGTAATTTTCCATTGTGTATAATATACCACAGTTTCTTTTTCCGTTCATCTATTGATGGACACTCTAGGTTAGTTCCACAGTTTAGCTATTGTAAATTCAGCTGCTATAAACATTGGTGTGGCTATGTCACTATAGTTTGTTGATTTTAAGTCCTTTGGTATAAACCGAGGAGTGGGATAGCTGGGTCAAATGGCGGTTACATTCCAAGTTTTCTGAGGAACCTTCACACTGCTTTCTAAAGTGACTGCACCAATTTGCAGTCCCACCAGTAACGTATGAGTGTACATTTTCACCCACATTAAATAGTTTTATGAAATGAAACTGACAAAACTGAATTTCATGCATTTGAATTGATAGGGCTTGAGATAACCATACATTCATAAAATCATTAGTAAAGATAGCCAACATATCATCATCTCCAAAAGTTTTCTTGTGCTACTTTGAGTTCTATATGTCCCAATTGTTGGTCCCCTCTATCATAGGCAACTACTTATTTGCTTTCTAACACTATAGACTGTTTGACAACTTTTAGCGTTATATAAAAATGGAATTATAAAAGTATGACTCTCTTTTTTCTTTTTCGTTCTGAGTGAAATATTGATAGATCTCTCAATTTCTTCCAGACTACTTATTTAACATAATTGCACAAATTTTGATGTGTAGTGTTTTTATTTTCATTCAGTAAAAATATTTTATTTTATATTTTCTGTCTTCTTTGATATGTAGTATTTAAGAAGTGTAACATTTACTGTGATATCATATGGGGAAATTTCCCATATTTCTTTCTAATTTAATTTCATTGTAGTCAAACAACATATTTTGTATGACTTGAATCCTTTTGCATTTATTGAGATGTGTGTTATGTGTCAAAAATTGGTTTATCTTGGGAAATGCTTTTGGTGCATTTAAAAAGAATATGTATTTAGCTCTTTTATGGAATGAGTATTTAACAATATTAATTAGATCATGTTTGTTGATAGTGAAGTTCAATTTTTTTTGTATCCTTGTTGGTTTTCTGCCTACTTATTCTTTCAATTATTGAGAGAAGAATATAAAAAAATCTAACCATATTTAAGAATTGCTTAGTTCTCAATTTGTCTATTTCTACTTGAAGTATTATCAGTTTTTACTTTATGTATTTTGAAACTGTTATTAGATTCATAGGAATTCAATATCTTGAAGAACTAATCTCTCTTCATTATGAAATGACTCTTTTTTTAAAATCCCTAGTTACAGTCTTCTTTTTCTGAAATCAATTTTGATATGAACATCTAAAGTTTAGTTTTTTCTAACTATTATTAATATGGTATTTTTTCCTACATATCAATTTTAACCAATGGTATCTTGATATTGAAAGAGTATTTCTTTTTTAAAAAAAATTAATTGATTTTTTAAAAAAATAAATGACAGCAGAATGCATTACAATTCTTATTATACATACAGAGCATACTTTTTCGTATCTCTGATTGTATATAAAGTATGTTCACACCAATTCATGTCTTCATACATGTAATTTGGATAATAATGTCCATCACAATAAGCAGAATAATGTTGGGTATTGCTTTTAAATCTAATCTGTGTATCTAATATTTAATTGGTGTGTTGAGGCCATGTACATTTTATTTAATTATTAATATGTTTGTGTTTACTTTATAATATTTCTATTTATTTTCCAATTCTTTGTCTCTTTCTCTTTTCTACTCTAATTATTATTATGGCTACTCAATAAAGACTATCTCTGGTTCTCCCAAATCTTCCTTCTGTTTAGCTTTATCTTCTCTGGTACTCTGTCCTCCAAATTCCATTTTCCATGGAATTCCCAAACTCAACTCCATCTCCTCCAATCAAAGAATCTGCAGGTCTCTGCTTCATTTCTCTCTTTCTTTACTGCAGCCTGAAAACTCAAAGTGCTAAACTCAAGTAATAGCTGGGCTCACCTCATTTCATTCCATTTATGAGAAAACACTGTCATTAATTACTATTCAGTCTTGTGAAAGCTGTTTTAATCTTTTATTCTTTTCAGCTAGGTAAAATCAGATTTTTAGTAAATCTTTTTGGCTGGAAATGAAAACTGACCCAGGTAATTTTACAATTTAGCATAGTTCTTACTTATTCTATCCTCTTTCTTCTACTTATATTCAGGTAGTACATTTTTTATTTCTTATGCAATCTAATTTTGGAAAGAGAGAACATGGAAATAAATAAACTGTATTAAGTAGAACATACAGAGTTACCTATCTGATGATCTAAAATAATGCAATGGTGTGAGAGGCTATCTTCCCACGTGATTTGAGTTACCTCCCTGGCTGGGCAAGAGGTGATTAAGACACATCCTTGTGTCCAAAGCTTTCCCCACCCTTCTCAGGTCCAAGGGCTTGTCCTTGTGGAGGCGTGTCAGTCCACTACCCCAAAGACCTAATCGTCGCACCTGACCTTGGGACACTGCCCCCCTTAATCTTCATTGAATGGGATTTTCCCCAGAATTTTTTGTTCCCCAATAAAATTCCACTCCCTGGCGAGTTCTCTCTCTCTCTCTCTCTCTCTCTCTCCTTTTTTCTCGTTAGCCTCTTCAGTAAACCTCGCTACCATAATAGGAGGCTGGAGGCTGGAGCTAGGAGAAGCTGTCCTGGATCTGGTTTAAAGGTAATTAGAGTCTGTCTCTTTAATTTAAACTCCCTGAGAATTTCTCACATACTGAATCTTTATTTATGAAGCCTGTGCTGGCTGCAGGCCAAACAATGGCTTGCTGTACTCTACTGATCTATTTTCAAATACTGATTCGATCTTTATTCTATACTTGCAGAGTTTTGCTCCAATAAATTTAACAAAAAGTGTTGTGTAGTTATTATTTGCTTGATTTCCTAAAATTTTATATTTTGGAGAAGAGTTGTGTATTTCAACTGTTTAGTGGTTAAAATGATCTTCAGAAATCTTCAATTGAGAACTGTGCCTTATATTTAATGCTCTACATCTCTTTCCTCAGAGGTAAAACAGAGACATAAATTGTACCCATAGCTTAAGGTTCCTGTGAATTTTAGCTAAGCACAATATGATATAGAAAACAGATCATAAACTTAGGGTTATTTTTATAAAATAATTGAAAAATAATTTTCACAGCATGATCGAAAAATGTATTCCTTTCTATAAATTTTTAAATATGCTGATTTTTAAAAAAGATGTAAAAGTAAGCACACTAAACATGTAGACTGCTAAGTCTAAAGTTTTATCATCCCAGTGTCATCAGGGCTTGTTTTTGAGTCACCCATAATAATTCCCTGTATAAGATAATAACTTTCATACAGCCAGCCTCCATTCACCTCCTTCAGAGGGTATTTTACTCAATTTTCCTTGGTTCTGCCACAGTAGGAAGTTGATCACAGCAGGCTTGAAAATAAGAAATATGATTTCTCCTTCTTGGTCCATTACATGTAAAATTGTGATGTAAAAATACATGTTGAATCACTTGGGTTAGCCCAAAGGATGATGGATGACTTCAAGTTTTCCTGAAATTTTTCTTTAAAGATTTTTGGAACAATTTTATGTTTAAAATTGGGAGCAAAATTGGAAAAAAGACACATGGATTTCCCACCTAGTCTCTACCCCTACACATAGCTAGCCTCTCTTGTTATCAGCATCCCCCACCAGAGTCTTACATTTGACATACTTGATGATCCTACATGTTACTGGAATTCTTCATACATCATCTGGTTCAAAATGAAGTTGTTCACTCAAGGAACAAAAAAACACATTATGAACGAGCATTTTATTTAATGGAGTGGGTCTTATTGCAAATTAAAATTTATTATTCCTTAGTAACTCTACCTGTATACATAAACAATAATATTTTGAATTCATAAATAATAAGAATGATTGAAGCATATGCAGAAACATATGTAATACAATTTCTGAACACAAACAATAAAAACAATAAAAACAGCACATATTAGTGAATATTAAACTGTGGGTAAAGATATTGAACAGAACTACTTCAGGTTGGCAATGGTTAGTATCAAAACTTTTATTGGAGATCAATTGAGAATTTTGAAGATCAATTGAGAATTTTGCTATCCTCAAGGTAAAATAGTAAACAATAAATGTTATAGTGAATTTAAATAGTCTAATATTTGCTCACAAATAGACTATCAAGAATTTTTATGTATATCAATTTTTATTTGTTTTAATTAGTTATAAATGGCAGTAGAATGCATTTATGCACTTTGACATATCATACATAAATTCTACAACATGTATATGCAACAGATTTTTTCTAAAATAAAATTTTTCAAAATACAAATATAAGCAAAGAGAGGGAAGTGAGGGGGGAAAAGAATGAACTTAGTTAATATTTACATTTTATCTATGTAGATGAGGCAAAAATATATAAATATATAAGCACTAATAAACAGTTGTGCATATATGTATCTGTTCATTCTTTTTGAGCTAACAGATAATATTTTCTCTAATTTTAGAACAGAAAAAACGTTGAAGATATATTTCATGATTCCATTTTATTTATTTTTTTACTTTGTATTAATCCAGAAAGAATGACTGTTTCAGATGGTTTAGTCAGATTGGAGTTGTTGTTGTGGATATTAAAAAGAGGCTCAGAGAAAGAAAAGAATCAGAGGTAGGAGTCAGTTCCAGATGGAATAAACATCTTATTTTTTAAAATCCTGAATTTTACAGTGTCTTCAGAATATGTTAAAAATAATTATAGAACTTATCAAAATGAAGATCATTTCGTGATATGGAAAGAAAGGAAATATTTAGAAGTTTTAAATCTTCTGATCTTTAATAAGAAAAATAAAAATTATACGTAATAATAGCATGGTTGTCAGTATTATGATAAATATTGTTTAATTAATCCATTAAGGCAGTAGAAGAAATGATCAACTTGTGGCACAGCTGTTTTGGTTATTAATTTTTGCCATTTATCTGTGAAAGCAGCGAGTTACATCAATCATTACTTCTGACAAGAAAATTATTAAAACTTTGAGAAAAAGATTTAAATGACATTTATTTATAATACAATTTGAATTTACCTTTAGAACCAGTGCTAACTATAGTCATATCAGAGTGCAAAAATTAATCTTAGAAAAATAACCTACTAAGACAATAGGTGGGGCAAGTTCAGTGAACCAAAGAGTCTATGAACACATATTGCATACCTGCAGTTCAAAGAAAAAATGGATGGCAGGAATCTTTATGATACATAAGTACTTTGTAAAACCTTATTGAATGAATACATGTAGTGCCTTTCAGTCTTAAGAAGTTCACATTAGAATATAAAATCATTGACTGCTTTTGTCCTGAAAATCAAATTAAAGCCAAGCAACTGAATGAAATATATAAAGTTCTTGCTTTTATGTTTGAAAACATGATTAGACCCTAATACCTGGCTTGTACAAGTTGGAGAAAAGGTCTTTGCATACTAAGGGAATAGCTGATACTTTAGGAAATAACTTACTCGAAATAATTGCTTTTTCTCAATAAATGTAGAAGAAACAAATTGGGCCTGATAATTTTTCTGTATTAGTTTGACTAGCACATTGATCCTGAATTTATGGTCAAGATGCCAAGTCAGGTTATCTGTGCCAACACAGAAGGAAAAAAAAAAAACCTCTAAACATTTTGCCCACCAGTGAGAGTAGGAACACTTGTGCAATTATCATATGCAACTGCAGGGTATTTAAATTTCTTTTAATAGAATTTCTATTCTGAAACCTCAAAGGCTTTTTTTTTCTTTATGGGGATTTAACTCAGAGGTGCTTTACCACTGAGCCATATCAACATCCTCAGCTCTTTTTAATTTCATTTTGAAAGAGGGTCTTGCTAAGTTGCTTAGGTCCTAACTAAGTTTCTGAGGCTAGTCTCTAGCTTGTGGTCCTCCTGCCTCAGCCTCCCAAATTGCTGGGATTACAGGCAAGTGCAATCATGTCCTCCTGGTTTGGATCTTTTGACAAACTGAGTATATATCTAAATGTCCAGTGACCAAATGGTAACCATGAGTTACTTGAGTCTGGACTTCCCTTCAAAGCAGTTAGGAAATAAGATTTCAGTTTTGGTATTTTTTGCTTTCCAAATGAGGATTGTAATTTCCATTTTACATCATTCTATGAAGTTTATGTTAAAGTTTGTGGGCATTTAAAAATACATAGATTAAACTAGGTGCAGCGGCGCATGCCTGTAATCCCAGAAACTCAAGAGATAGTAAATTGGAGGTCAGCCTCAGCAATTTAGTAAGACCTTCAGCTACTTAGTGAGACTGTCTCAAAATAAAATAAAAATAAGGGCCAGAAAATGTAGTTCAGCGTTAAAATGCCACTATTTCAATCTCCAGTATTACAAAAATGAATGAATGAATGAATAAAAAAATAAAGAAAGAATTAAAACCTCTTAAGAATATGGGACTTGTAGCACAGGGACAATATCCAGCTTTGCAGTCCTAACAGTACATCAAAAAAGAACTGTGTCTAACTTCCCAATCAGACATTCAGCAAGATGTGTTACATTCCCATTTATGCAGTAACACTGTGCTATAAAAACAGCATGCTGGATGGAACCCAGGACCTGCCAAGAGTGTGGACAAAATCAGTAGTGTTTATGAGCACTTACAGTGTAGCCAGCAAATGATTTAAATGATCACTTCTAACCTTCACAACTACCCTGTATGGAATTCTCCCATAAAATTTCCAATATCTTCCAATCTCCACTAAAATAAAATAAATCAAAAAGTAAAATGAAAATAATACAAACCAAAAGTTTTCTTTTATTGTGTTTCAGTAAATTCACTTGGTAGCAAATCATGCTTTAAACTCCCGTGCCATTTACAATCTTTTTTACTGATCAAGTGAGAGTATTTACTTGTTTCTCTGCAGAAACATCAACAGGTTTGTGTGTGAGGTGTAATATAGTATACAGTTTATGTATTTTATTGCTCACTAAAAATTTTTTAAAATACATTCCAAAACATGTCTGATTATATGAGATTGAATGATGCAATGGAGACCCTGAAACCCTGTCCCACAGCAATATTGCTATAGTACATATAGAGCATATGATTTTAGGCCAACCTACTGTGGCTTTTTATTTCCGTGTAAAATAAATCTTGCTGTGAGTCGTGTTGCATGCCTGTAATTCTGTAATACCAGCAACTCAGAAGGTTGAGACTGAGTATCCCAAGTTTGAGATCAGCCTCAGAAATCTAGCAAAACCCTGTCTCCAAAAAAAAAAAAAAAAAAAAAAAAACAAAGGATTGGGATATAGCTCAGTGGTAAATCACCCTTGAATTCAATTCCTAATACCAGGAAAAAAAACTTATGGAGACAATAATTTACCATTATCATTATCATCATGTACAGCACCAGCAGCATTGGCAACAAAGTGCTAATTCTCACTTCAATGCAAATGAAGGTCTTGATCTTTGAGATTGTCTTTAGATGAACCAGAAGGTAATACACCTCTTTTTAATTGTATATTTATGACAATTGTGTTTTGGGGAAGGTTGCTCTGTGCACCTTTTCTGCTTTGTTCTCTTTTTCCATGAAAAGAACTCTATGGGCTGTATGCCAAGGAGATTGAGGCAGTGCAGGTGAGTCTAGCCAGTGACCCCAGCATGGTTATCTGGGCTTCCCTGGTGCAGCAAGTTTGCTTTCTCTAGCAGATGCTCTAAATTATAAAACTCAGCTTTGCGTTAGAAAAATGTGGGTTTTGAAAATGCTCAGAGAAAAACCTGTGTTCAATAGAGTGTCTGTCTCTAAAATCTTTTGGCAGAATTCAAGAAATCTTAATTTAATAGGACTCTTTTCTTTTTGCTAATAATTTTCCCTTTTCAGTAACTTTCCAAGTTATATATAGATTTTGTCATGCTGAATAGTATGGAATTTTGTAAGCTATCTTAAATATTTTTTAAGCAAAATAGGAAGTGTTCAAAATATTTCACATTCAATTGGTTATATTTTTCACCTAATATCATAGAAAAATTTCCCAGTATTAGTTAAAATATAAATATTGCCTTACTTAAAATAATACATAGTTACCTTTCTCCATGATTCCTTTTTTGTGCACTATTTTAATTTTTCTTCAGCATATTGCCAATTTGCTGTAATTATAGACAACTATGAGATTTACATTGTATGTAAAGCTTAGAAATTACTTCAGGATAGAATAGAAGGTATTGAAAAATGAAAAAAGAAAAAAAGAAAAACAATAAGATTAGATCAATGTGCACATTTTCAAAATTAGCGTATATTTGAAAGACTTACAACATTATATTTAAATATAGGAGATCTCAGGAGCACATGCCTGTCTAGAGGTAGAAGTTACCCCTGGGTGCAGACGCATGAGAACCAGAGGAATTGTCCCCACACATGCTGGCCTGAGACTAGTCCAAGAAGAGACAAAATCTTAATTCTTTCAAAGGGGATAGAATTGCTGAATTAAAACATACATAATTATTTATGTTTAAAGGATTTGTAGACATTTCACTTTAAACATAAATGTTTTGGAAACATTCAATCAATGTCTTTACCATCATATTTGAGAAAAGTATCTGTTTCAAAAAATTAGGATAACCAATACATATGTTAAAAATTTAATTTTTTAATTCCTAGAATTTAAGAATGCTTAGTTCATGCAATTATGTCAAATGATGTTAAGTATAAAATAAATATATGCATCTCTGTTACATTTCTTCTGGGTATTAATTTTCCTGCATTATGAGATAATGTCATGGATTCTTTATCTTCTTAGACTTCTAATAATTCAATCTTCTGTTCCTTCACTGAGACTGCCTCATATTTTACTGAGAAAGGATAAGGAACACTCCTGAAATGCTTGATAGTGTCTACACTAAGCTCTCTGTGCCTTTCCTGGGAGTCCATGACTTCGGTCATGTGACATGAGAAACTGTATTGTCTGCTCCAAAGTCCAGTCCAATGCCTCAAATTTGTCTCTAATCCTCATATGCTTTAGACTTTTTAAGGAATTCATTCCTGAAACAATCTCCTAGAACCCTAAATTCCTCCTATGCACTAGACAGCATAAAAACAAAAGAAATACTTCTCCTTTAAAATTTATAAAAGATCAAAAAGGCTGACAAAATAATACCTTGAATCCATTTCTCCTCATATACATCCCTCTATTTTTTTTCCTTCACAGTTCACATTATAGAACACTATCTGATGCATACTGGTTCCACTTCCATCTGACTCAATTCCAAGTCACTCTACTCCAATGGAACCTCCACCTCTCTGTTCCCCTGGAGATGCTCTGGTTAAGTGAAAGTAAAGGCCATGAAAAATGCTATTTTCCAATCTCAGTATTCAATACAGTTTTCCTTTTGAAACACAAATCCTTGATTACAAAGACAGAGTGCTTTGATTTCCCATCAACCTCCACTTTATTGCTTCCTTCTTTCCAGGACTTCAAATATAGGAATCCAAGAACTGAGTTCTGGGCCTCTCTCTACTCTGTTTTTAATGTGTTATTATTTATAATTTCCTCTAACCTCATAAACATTACATACACTTGATATAATGAAAACTTCTAAAATTTCACCTGCAGAACTCTTCTGTATTCTGAAGTCTAGGCACATGTATAAGATATAGGTACTAAAATTTAATATGCCCTTCATATACTCCCAACTATATCATTATATCTTCCCTGCTCCATTTACCTATTTCTTCATTAATGTCCTCTTCCCCAATAATCTCCATTTTAATAAATGGCACCATCCTTTTATTCATTACTACTAAATCCTCAAATTTGGGAATCATCTTTAATTATTTTCATTCCCTTCATTCCCACATCTATATCATTTATAAATCCTGCCACCTTTATCTCCAAAATATAACTTGATTCAGCCATATTTTCTTCATTTCTAGTGGCACTACTCTAGTTGAAACCACAGTGCCCACTTTTCTAGGTGGATTCTGGGCTTTCATAAGTTAGTAGCTTACAATTTCCATTTTAATAGCAAATGTGATAATTCAGAAATGATAATTGCATCATGAGATTCTCTTGGTGAAAAATCCTCATTGGCTTCTCACAGCACTTAAAGGGACATATATATTCCTATCCCTACCATCAACATAAGCTTCTCACCAACTATCCACTCTGATTGTTTCTCTGTTCTCAGATGGTGTCTTCATCCATTTTATCATTTAGTATGCAGCTCAAAGTTTGCCTGCTCATGGCCAGAATTGACACTGAAATTTCAAGTAAACCTAACAGTGAAACAAGAATACATATATATTGTGAGCATAATCCATAATCCATGAATGGATTCAAGGTATTATTTTGTCAGCCTTTTTGACATTTTTTAAATTTTAAAGGAGAAGTATTATATATATAATTTGTTTTTAGGGAAATCTTTAAGCAATCTGTCCTAAAACAGTATGAAAGACAGGAGAATCCATGTTCATGGGGCCCTCTTATTTGGCAGAATTCTTTCTACATGAGCTTCTGCGATGCAGAAATTCAGGGGGTTCTCTTTTAGTCACATACATTTATATCATTCATTGTGCAGTTAAATTTAGTTATACATTTTTGGCTCTTTGATACTAAAATGAAGTGAAAGTAAAGTCAGTTAAAGTCAAATCATTCTAATTCTGAAATCTTCAGCTTTTGATATTAGCATAGCTTTCACTCTCTTTTATTGGGAAGGCAGGGCTTTGCTGTTTTTGAGCACACTAGCTTATATTCTCCAACCATGTACTTTCTCAGCCATTCATATCCATTTTATCTACTTGATAACATTTTTATTATCTGAAGATAGATGATTTACTTACTTGCTTATCCAATTTTCCTTCCCACAAAAGCTAGTGTCTGTTAGAACAAAGATTTATATGTCTTTACTTTTAGAGACTGCAGTAATTGGTGCAGAGTAGGTGCTCACTAAACATGCTTTATTGAATGATTAAATGAAGCTGAATTCATATTGTCTTCCAGAAGACTTTCAGTTAATTGGTATTCTTGGCTAATATATTAAAAATAAAATATTTAATGCTGTATGTAATAATATAATTACTTATGCATCTTCCACCCATTTTCTCTAGCCTATTTACAATTTTATTCACCTGAATTCATTACATTGATTAATGAACTTGTAGTAAAATAGGTCTCTCTGGATGAATAAATTTCATACCAGTTATCATAATTAGGAACTATAATTGGATCATGAAATTATCATTTATGCAGACAGGTATATTTGGACAACACACCCATAAACCAAAATAATAAAAAGATTGAACAAATAAATAAATGAATTAAATTGCCATTTGCATAAAACTTGTTTTATTTGCACAGAACAATGTCATGTTATTGGAATAACTAAAAAACAATTTATTACTGGTTGTAAGTAAAAAAAAAAACTAAAACACATGCTCATGTTTCAAACTATTAAATAATCAATAAAAATGGGAAAGCATTTTTAAAACATTTATTAAAGACTTTTAATCAAAACTAAATAGAATTCTGTTTATAACAATTCTATACAGACACAATTTAAAACATTTTAATCAAACACCTTGAGGTAAATATTTTTATTCTCATTTTTGTTGGGAGTTAATTAACCATCAAAACAATATATCTGTCAGTGACACAGTCAGAATCAGACATCAGACCTCATGCCCATTTCCTTGACATCCTGCGCTCTCCAAAACATGATCTATGACATTGTAGCCATGAGATTTTCACCTGTATATAAATGGTTTATGCAGAGTTATATAGATGAGGGGAAGGATCCAAGATGGTGGAGTACAGGAGATCCTGTTCAGGACTGCTCTGTCTGAGAATGGTCAGATGGTTTCTTCACCGCCTTACCCTGAGAAATTTGCAGCTCAAAGAGCATGTGACAGGATCTTCATAGAGTACACTGGAAAGACAAGCACAGCACAGAATGCAAGGAAATTGGAATCAATTTTTGCCAGCATTGCAGGAGTCTGAGCACTGCCACGTGGCTGTGTGGCTGCAGAGCGGAGACAGTGTCCATCGCCGGGTGGGGCCTTGCTGTGGTCCCCTACAGTACAGGACATTGGACAGCCCAGCAATCTCCACCTCACCAGATTCCTCAGCGTGGGAAAAGGACGGGCTCCATCTTGGAAAAACTATCTACATAACTTGTGGCAGATGTGGCTGACAGCGCAGATGGGTGTCTGAACAGGTGTGTGGTCCCCAGCCACCCCTCTCCCTAGCTGTGATAACTCAAAATGATTTTCACCAGCTTTTGGTGGGAATGGCTATCAGAGCAGAGTGCAACCGAAAAAAGTGCATGGTCTCCAACTTCCCCTCCCTGCAGCGGTGATAACTCAAAACTTTTCTCACCAGCTTTTGGTGGGCACAGCTATCAGAGGGAATAAGACTGACCAGGTTGCTGGTTTCCAACTCCCCTTCTCCCCAGCTGTGATGACACGGTGACTACTCAACGCAAAGATAGCACTCAGTCCATCAGGAGCATGGGGCAGCCAGGGCACTGCCCACCTGGGGTGAAACAAGGACTGTGGGCAAGAGGTCCCGCAATTGGGACCTGGTGGACAGGACAGGGGAGGGAGATAGAGACCAGGAGCAACCCAGAAAGACTGGGATCTCAGAGGCTTCAGGCATGAGAGGGAGTGCCTCCTCATATGGGTTGCTTCCACCTTAAGGACTGAGACTCAACCTGTAATACACAATGCCACCTACTGGAAGAGAAGAAAACAGAATTCTAAGAGTGTTTTTAATTATTTCTTATTATTTTTTTTAATTTTTATTATTTTTTCTCCTTTTTTGTTCTTCTCTTTTTCTTTTCATTTCTTATTCTCTCTCTCTTTTTCCTTTTTATTTTTCATACTCTCTCTTCCTCTTTCAACCTCCTAATTTTTACTATTTCTACTGTGTGTAACTTACTAAATACATATATGTGTTTGTTTCCATGCTTCTTATTGTCCTCCCACTTACTAGTCTACCCTAAAATACCTCCTGTCTATTTTCCTGCTACTAACCACCTTTATATTAAATTTCTTCTCCAAAGTTGCTAAGATATATTAACCCTATACCTTCACATCTTTCTCCCTTAACATAACATCATACGCCCGTCCCCCAATTCTCTATATGCCACCAGAAACTGTAGGCTAATAACTATATTTGAAACTAACTATAAATGTCTTAATAACAAAAATTTGCTCATAGTGATGTATAGTTGATATTGGAAACAGTTAACATTGTCCTTCACAACAAAGGAGTGATCTTGGAACTATACAAGAGCACTAAAATCTATAGGATAAAAACAATAACACTCCAGTCTCAGAGAGCTGGAAAGAAACATGAGCAACATGAAAAGACAAGGAAAGAAAGTACTACAAACAATGCAAGACAACACGTCATTGGAAGAATTACCATCTACAGCAGAAAGAATGTCAGATAAAGATTTCAGGATATATATGAATCAGATGTTTTGGAATCTCAAGGAAGACAGTAGACAGCAAATACAGACAATGAAAGATCATTTTGACAATGAATTTCATAAACAAATACAAGAATCAAAAGATCACCTCTACAAGGAGAGAGAGGTTATACAAAAAAAAATTAAAAACTTAAATGAAAGTATCACCAGCAGAGTAGACCACTTAGAAGATAGTACATCAGACAACAAAGACAAAGTATATCATCTCGAAAAGAACGTAGACAGCACAGCGAGACTGATAAGAAACCACGAGCAGAATATACAAGAAATATGGGATAACAGAAAGAGACCAAACTTAAGAATTATTGGGATAAAGGAAGGTATACAGGTCCAAACCAAAGGAATGAGCAATCTGTTCGATGAAATAATATCAAAAAACTTTCCAGACATTTAGAATAAAATGGAAATCCAAATTCAAGAAGCCTAAAGGATGTCGAATGTGCAAAATCACAACAGATCCACACCAAGACAAATTATAATGAAAATGCCCAACATACAGAATAAGGAGATAATTTTAAAAGCCACGAGAGAAAGTAATCAGCTTACATATAAGGGTAAACTAATTAGGTTAATGGCTGATTTTTCAACACAGACCCTGAAAGCTAGAAGATCATGGAACAATTTATTTCAAACACTGAAAGATAAAGTTTCCAACAAAATGTATCTAGCAAAATTAAGCTTCAGGTTTGAAGATGAAATAAAAACCTTCCACGATAAACAAAAGTTAAAAGAATTTGCAGCTAGAAAACCAGTGCTTCAAAACATCCTTGGCAAAACATTTCATGAAGAGGAAATGAAAAATAACAATGAAAACCTGCAGTGGGAAGTAGTACACTGTAGGGGTTTTTAGTCCTCCTTCCCTCCCGACCTGCAGGAGATAGGGAGACATGCCCCAGCCAGGATGAGCCAAGAAAGGAGAGGGCCGACTGACTGCCTACACCAGCCCTCCCTCCCCGGAGGATAATCAGGTGCATCAGGGAGACCAGTCAAGGCTGGAGCTCCTTTATTGAGGAAGCTCACACAGCTAATATAAGGCACAGGAGGCACTCAGGATAAAGGTCAGCAGGTTGAGGAGAGTTAATGTGTACACCCATTCTACAGGCAGTAGAGGGAAACACGAGCTGTCCATGAGGGTGGAAGGGTTCTGAGCCTATCATAGAGGTGGTCCAATTTTTCATCACAACCCACGGTATCGCCTTCTGGCTGATTGCCAGGAGCCTTCTTAGCCATGTGTGGCCCCAAGACCAGGAAATGAGCATCAGTCTGCAAGTTAGGTTTCCTTTTCTCCATCATCGGTTTCTATTTCTCTGATGTGATATGCCCTACAGTACACTGAAAGAAAAACTAAGCCATGAGGAAAACCAAGTAAAGTTAAATAATAAAAATAAACAAATATGGCTGGAAATACAAACCGTATTTCAATAGTAACCCTAAATATTAATGGCTTCAACTCACCAATTAAAAGACATAGGCTAGTAGACTGGATGAAAAAAAAATATGCAATAATAATATGCTGCCTACAGGAGACTCATTTGATAGGAAACGACATACAGAGACTGAGGGTGAAACGTTGGGAAAAATCATACGACTCACACAGACTTCGGAAACAAGCAGGGATGTCCATACTCATATCAAATAAAGTAGGCTTCAAGCCAAAGTTAACCAAAAGGGATAAAGAAGGACACTACAAACTGCTCAAGGGAACCGTACACCAATAAGACATAACAATCATTAATATATATGCCCCAAACAATGGTGCAGCTATGTTCATCAAAAATCTCTTCTCAAGTTCAAGAGACAAATAGACCACAACATGATAATCTTGGGTGATTTTAACACACCTCTCTCACCACTGGACAGATCTTCCAAACAAACACAATTAACAACTTAGACTTAATTGACATATGTAGAATATATCATCCAACTTCAAGCGGATACACTTTCTTCTCAGCACCACATGGATCCTTCTCCAAAATAGACCATATATTATGTCACAGGGCAACTCTCAGCAAATACAAAGGGTAGAGATACTACTATGCATTTTATCTGATCATAATAGAATGAAATTGGAAATCAATGATAAAATAAAGGAGAAAAATTCTTGCATTAGGTGGAGACTGAACAATATGCTACTGAATGAACAATGGGTTACAGAAGACATCGAGGAGGAAATTTAAAAATTCTTACAGGTAAATGAGAACACAGACAACATATCAAAATCTCTGGGACACTATGAAAGCAGTACTAAGAGAAAATTTCATTGCATGGAGTTCATTCCTTAACAGAAGAAAAAGCCACAAATAAATGACCTCATACTACATCTCAAAACCCTAGAAAAAGAAGAACAAATCAGCAGCAAAAGCAGCAGCAGGCAAGAAATAATTAAAATCAGAGATGAAATCAATGAAATCAAAACAAAAGAAACAATTGAAAAAATTGACAAAACTAATCATTAGCTCTTTGAAAAAATAAACAAGATTGACAGAACCTTAGCCACACTAATGAAGAGAAGGAGAGAGAGAACTCAAATTACTAGCATACGTGATGAAAAAGGCAATATCACAACAGACACTACAGAAATACAAAAGATAATTAGAAATTATTCTGAAACCTTATACTCTAATAAAATAGAAGATAGTAAAGGCATCAATAAATTTCTAAACTCATATGACCTGCCTAGATTGAGTCAGGAAGATATACATAACTTAAAAAGATCAATATCAAGTGAGGAAATAGAGGAAGCAATCAAAAGATTACCAACCAAGAAAAGCCCAGGACCCGACGGATATACAGCCGAGTTTTACAAGACCTTTAAGGAAGAACTAATACCAATACTCTTCAAACTATTTCAGGAAATAGAAAAAGAGGGAGTACACCCAAGTTCGTTCTACAAGGCCAAACCGGATTAAGATACTTCAAAGAAAGAAAACTTCACTCCAATTCTCTAATGAATGTAGATGCAAAAATCCTCAATAAAATTCTGGTAAACTGAATACAAAAACATGTCAAAAAGATCATGCACCATGATCAAGTGGGATTCATCCCAGGGATGCAAGGTTGGTTCAACATATGGAAATCAATAAATGTAATTCATCACATCAATAGACTTCAAGATAAGAACCATATGATTATCTCAATAGATGCAGAAAAAGCATTTGACAAAATACAGCACCCCTTTATGTTCAAAACACTAAAAAAACTAGGAATAACAGGAACTTATCTCAACATTGTAAAGGCTATCTACGCTAAGCCTCAGGCCAACATCATTCTAAACAGAGAAAAACTGAAGGCATTCCCTCTAAAATAGGGAACAAGACAGGGATGCCCTCTCTCACCACTTCTATCAACATAGTTCTGGAAACACTGACCAGAGTAATCAGACACACGAAAGAAATTAAAGGAATAACTATATGCTGACGATATGATTTTATATCTAGAAGACACAAAAAACTCCACCAAGAAACTTCTAGAACTAGTAAAGGAATTCAGCAAAGTGGCAGAATATAAAATCAACACCCATAAATCAAAGGCATTTCTGTATATCAGTGACAAATCATCTGAAAAGGAAATGAGGAAAACTACCCCATTCACAATATCCTCAAAAACAAAACAAAACAAAACTTGGGAATCAACTTAACAAAAGAGGTAAAAGATATATACAATGAAAATTACAGAATTCTAAAGAGAGAAATAAAAGAAGAGCTTAGAAGATGGAAAGATCTACCTTGCTCATGGATAGGCAGAATTAATATTATCAAAATGATCATACTACCAAAAGCACTATACAGATGCAATGCAATTCTGATAAAAATCCCAATGGCATTCCTCATAGAAATAGAAAAAGCAATCATGAAATTAATCTGGAAAAATAAGAGACTCAGAATAGCTAAAGAAATTCTAAGCAGGAAGAGTGAAACAGATGGTTTCGCTATACCAGACCTTAAACTATACTACAGAGCAATAGTAACAAAAAACAGCATGGTACTCGCACAAAAACAGACTCATAGATCAATTGTACAGAATAGAGGCCACAGAGACTAACCCACAAAATTCCAACTACCTTATATTAGACAAAGGTGCCAAAAGCATGCACTGGAGAAAAGATAGCATCTTCAACAAATGGTGCTGGGAAAACTGGAAATCCATATGCAACAAAATGAAATTGAATCCATATCTCTCCCCATGCACAAAAGTTAACTCAAAATGGATCAAGGTCTAGGAATTAAACCAGAGATTCTGTGTCTAATAGAAGAAAAAGAAGGCCCTAATCTTCATCACGTGGGGCTAGGCTCCAACTTCCTTAATAAGATGTCTATAGCACAAGAATTAAAACCAAAAATCAACAAATGGGATGAATTCAAACTAAAAGGTTTTTTTCTCAGCAAAATAAATAATCTCTGAGATGAACAGGGAGCCTACATTCTGGGAGCAAATTTTTACCCCTCACATATCAGATAGAGTACTAATCTCCAGAGTATATAAAGAACTCAACAAACTAAGCACCAAAAAAAACCCTCAAATAATCCAATCAATAAATTGTCAAAGGACCTGAACAGACAGTTCTCAGAAAAGGACATACAATCAATCCACAAGTATATGAAAAAATGCTCATCATCTTTAGCAATGACAGAAATGCAAATCAAAACTACTCTAAGATACCATCTCACTACAGTAAGAATGGCAGCTATTATGAAGACAAACAACAATAAGTGTTGGTGAGGATGTGGGGAAAAAGGTACACTCATACATTGCTGGTGGGACTGCAAATTGGTGCAGCCAATTTAAAAGCAGTATGGAGATTCCTTGGAAATCTGGGAATGGAACCACCATTTGACCCAGCTATTCCTCTTCTCGGACTATACCCAAAGGACCTAAAGACAGCATACTACAGGAACACAGCCACATCAATGTTTTTAGTAGCACAATTCACAATAACGAAACTGTGGAGCCAACCTAGATGTCCTTCAGTGGGTGAATGTATAAAAAAAATGTGGCATTTATACACAATGGAATATTACTCAGCACTAAAATAGAACAAAATCATGGCATTTGCAGGTAAATGGATGGTGTTAGAGAAGATTATGCTAAGTAAAGTTAGCCAATCCCAAAAAACAAATGCTGAATGTTTTCTCTAATACAAGGGCGGGGGGAGACTGAAATTGGGATAGGGAGGGAAGCATGGGAGGATCGTTATTTCTAGATAGGGAAGAGGGGTGGGAGGGAAAGGGAGAGGGAAGGGGAATAGCAGGGGTGGGGGAATGTGATGATCATAATTAGACAAAATATATATAAGAAGATTTGAAGTTGGTGTCAGCATACCTTACATACAGAGATATGAAAAGTCGTGGTATGTATATATATATATATATATATATATATATATATAACTGTAATGCAAAAAAAAAAAGAGTACTTGTATAATGGCATAAAAAAAGTTTAGCAATGGAACCACCTATACCAATGCCAATGGGCCCAGCTATACCTCCTTGGTATTCATCCCGAAGAATTAAAGTTATCATACTATAGTGATACACGCACACACATGTTTATAGCAGCACAATTTACAATAGCCAAACTATGGAACCAGCCTAGGTGCCCATCAACAGATGAAAGAATAAAGAAAATGTGGTATATATACTCAATGGAGTTTTATTTAGCCATAAATGATATGATGTCATTTGCAGGAAAATGAATTCCTTCAGAGCATTATGTAAAAGGAAACAAGCCAAACTCAGAAGGCCAAGGGTCATATATTTTCTCTCACATGTGAAAGCTAGAGAGGAAAAAGGACATAACGGGGGGAGGACTCATGAAAATTGGAGGGAGATGAGCAGAACAGGGAAGGAGACAAGGAGGAGATGGGAGAGAAGAGAAAAGGGAGGTGCTAGGGACAAAACTGACCAAATAATATTATCATTGTGTGTGAATGTGCAAGTATATAACAATGAATCCCCCTATTATGTATAATTATAATAATGCACCAATAATTTTTTTTAATTTTCAAAAAGAAAAAGATGACTATTATTTGTTAAAATTTAACTAGACTTTGTAAATATATTCCTAACCATAATTCCGATGTTTTTACTGCAATTCCCATCCTGGTTCTGGTCATATTTGGCTATGTCCCTTTGAAAAAAATGATATTCAGCTTTCATTTCTGATCTATACAAGATGTTTTACAAGTAGTCCACCAAAAGGAAACAGGCTGTATCAGCAAGCATGTGACAATTTCTAAGTTTTTCTGTAAGGTTATGATTATATTCTACTCAGTTACTCACTTGTGAATTTGGTTTTCTAGCAATGTATAGTTTCATGGGAATAATAACTTACAACTTAATGTGACATTTGAAACCACATCCTGGAATAGATTAATGGTTGCAGTCAGGTATTCGCTGGGTAACCATTTCTGTTATTTGAGCTATTCTGTATCATTCCCCAAATATAAAATATGATGGTGTCATATAAGATGCATACAGAGGTAGTCATCAGTGGTATTTCACAAATAAAATGATGTTCTGCACTTTTCACTCACTTATACTGAATATACTATTTCCCAATGAAATCCACAAAATGTAAAACTATGGTAATTGTCTTTTCTCTGGGGCACAAAACAAGTTAAGAAGCTAGGAAAAAATGTTTTATTAAAAAGTTGAACCTTTCTCTAATTACTCTCTGGAAGTTTAAGATATATTATTTTTTAACATCACCTATCTATACTGCCTTCAACCTTAAAAATTATTTTATTAAAAGTTAGTGTAAAATAAACTTAATCATGAATGTACATTTTAGTGAATTACCACACATAAAAGTAATCGTGTAACCTTTACCAGATGCAGAAATAGAATATTTTTAGAATTTATGCTCCCTTCAGATTATAAGCTTCTCATTTCTTCCCAGAACATTAAAAAATTATTACTTTAGTTGTATAAATTTATGTGGTAGAGTGTAATAATTTTATGCACGTATACAATGTTCAATGATCAATACAGAGTGTTTACATTTCCATCCTCATAAGCTTTTAAAAAAAACAGTGATCAATATGTACAGATCGTACATTTGTATGTGGTCTATATTATATTATTTCAGTACTTGTATATGATATGAAGAGACCAGATCAGGATGATTATTGTTTATACCTCCTCCTTATCATTAACTTGTGTTTGGAGACTGAGATCCTCTTGCTAGCTGTTCATGAAACATATAGCAATCTGTTATGAACTATAGGACACTAGAACGTATTTATTCTATCTAGCTATGTTTTGGTTCCCTTTATCCACTCTCTTTTTATCTCTATTCCTCAAGCCCCATATTTCCAGGCATCTAGTATCACAATTACACATTAAATTCACTCTTTTAACAGCTACATATTGGAAAGAACATGTGGTATCTGTCTTAACTCACTATACTATTGCTTGTTCTGAAATTTATAAAAATTGAATCATAAAAATGTAGTCTTTTGTGCTTAGCTGTTTTTGTACTAAATTATGTTTGAAGTCTGTCCTGGATCTTGTACATAGCTGTGGTATTTCGTTTTATTTTATTAATATAATCCACTTGATTTATCCTTGCTAGTGCTGATGAACACTTGAACTGTTTGTTGATCACGGCTATCAAAAATAATGTTCAATGAATATGGAGGTGTATAAAATTTTTTGTTGTTTATATATGCACTACAATTTTGCTTAAATTTAAGAGTAGATTATTGATTCACAAACTATATGCACGTTTAAATGTATTGAATAATTTCATCATTTTTAAGAAAGCTGCTGCATAAATTTGCACTACAAATAGCCATGTTCCACAGAATGACATTTGTTCAACAACTAACTGCTTATATATGGGTAATCTTATAAGGTTTAATGGAGCATTATATATCTTAAAATAGAAGACAGTGTTATTATGTATTTACAATAAAGAAATGATAGAAATTAAAATGTATGGCTATACTATTATGAGTTGATTACTACCCAGTATATGAATAAATAAAAAATCATATTGTATGCCATAAATACATGTAAATATTATGTGTCAATCAAAAAAATTAAGAAGCGCACCAAACTGCACAGACTCTTTGAATTGATTCCATGGTGAGTAAATCATTTAGGATACTTTCATTCACATGCAATTAAATAGTTTGATATTTAGTCATTGTTTCTGAATTGTGGGATTATAGATTATTGTGAATTTCTGTAATTCCTAAACAACTATATTTGCAAATACTTTTACTACCATGTAAAGTAAATCATGAGCCAATTTATACATGCTTATAAATTCCCAGTGGCTTGAGAGGCTGAGGCAAGAGGATCTCGAGTTCAAAGCCAGCTTCAGTAACTTAGCGAGTATCTAAACAACTCAATGTGAATAATGTCTGTCTGAATAATGACTCTCATAGAAGATGATGCAAAGAAAAAACAAAAAGCAATTTAAATTATTTGTGGGTAAATAGAAATAATTTAATGTTATAATACTTGTTGATTTAAATTCTTTTTGAGTCCTATTTTGTTAGTTTACTTTATTAGATTCCTTTTCAATTTTATGGTATAGTGTACATAAAACAGTTTGGCTTTTCAGAATGTTTCAACTACTAAATGTGTATATCATACTGTTTGTGTGATTTCTTTTAATAAATCAAATTTGATTTTAAATTTTCATCTTTATTCCTTCTACAAGGATCGTTTTTTATAGCCCAAATCCAATTCCAAGAAATGCCTACTTAGTGCAGAGAAAATACTACTGTGCACATGTACATGCTTTGGAAAGATTTTGCTCAGTGGCAAATATATAAATAAAAAGTAACTGATGTCATATTTATTAATTCTTATGAATAAGAATCAACAATGTTCTTAATTACTGAAGATTCTGCATGTTTTCAGTTTGGAAAATATTTTCTTTTAGATTATAAACAGATCTGAATTGCATGTACTGATAAGAAAACCATAGCATTTGGCCAAGAGTTGAGAAATGAGACTCATTGTAATGCTCTGTTTGAAAGTTTAATATTCAATAGTTTCTTGTTTACTGTGGCATTCAGAAATATTAACCCCAACTGTTCTCGAAAATATTGATTTTGCATGCCTAGTACTCTGTTACTGACTTTGACTTGAAAGAAATAGTGTTATTTAGCTTATTTTGTTTCTATACCACAAAAGCATTAAGATAAACAATATATAAAAAATATCACATCTGCAAGCCTTTAAATACACTTTATTTTAGAATAGTTTAGATTCACAGAAGAATCATAAAGATAGCTCAGACTTCCCATATACTTCACCACCAGTTTCTTCTACTATTTTATTTTAGTATGGTACAATAATCACAAGTAATGGGCCAATAATGATATACTATTTTAATTAAGGTTTATAGTTTATTCCAATTTCCTTAGTTTATATCTAGTGTCATTTTTCTGTGTTAGGATCCAATCCACATACCATCTTACATTTAGTAATCTTGGACTCTTAGGCTCTTCTTGTCTATAAGAATTTATCAGATTTCTCTTACTTTGTGTAGTCTCATGAGTTTGAAGAGTATTCAACAGTTGTTTTGTAGGATGTTCCTCAGTCAGCATTTCTGATATTTACTTCCTGATCAGCTCAGAGTATTTGTTGGGATTACATATCTTATTATGAATTATTGAATTAGGTAAGGTCAACCTATGTAGTCCCCCACCTAAGACTGTCAGACTATAGGTAACAACATGATAACAGACTCCATGACTAGCTCCATCACAGGGAGCTTTATCTTCTAGGTAATTCTGATAAGGATCACACAAAGTACTACCATAGGAAGATTAGGGGAAGAAATGTAAACATTAAAATTTGGGAGAGACGGGCTGTGTTTGTAGCTCAGTGGTAGAGCACTCACCTAGCATGTGTAAGCACCGGGTTCGATCCTCAATGCCACATAAAAATAAATAAATAAAATATAGACGTTGTGTCCATCTACCACTAAAGAAAAAACTGGGAGAGCTGTTTAAACTCTAGCTGAAGTACATCATTAAGAATGACTTAATAAAAATGTACTTAAAAATTAGAATTTGGGCCAATTCTGAAAGATACACCAAAACACAAATATTTCATAGTAAATTCTCCTGAGGCAGAGTCACTAGAATCTCTAAAATGTGTGACTAGATAAGCAAAAGACATGTACAGTCAAACAAAGAGAGTGAACAGATCTGATGGATGTTCTTCACCATGAACTCCCCTGGGTCCTTGTTTATTCTAGTCTCTGGCTTTAAGTGCCAATATGTGTGAAAAATACCTGGACGTTCAGAAAGCTTCCTAGAGAAAAAGTTTTCAGTAGCCCTTTCAATAACCAAGTCAGGATCCTCAAACTATTTAGGAGAGTTACAAGCCATTAGTAAAGCAAGTAACCTTGGAGATCATATACACTTAGACCTTAGAGAGCTCATGATACATTCCTTTGTGCCTATTTTATCCAAGAATTAGAAATCAGACATCCCAGTGTCACCTTAGACAAATGGCATCTCAACTATACCTGTAAATCAATTCTATCTCCACAATATTTAAAATACATGCTGATTAATTATTTTCTTTAAAATTGAATGAACATTAATAATTATGAAAAAAAAGAGGGGATGCATACAAAATAAAGAGATGATGAGATTTCTCATCACATCATGCAACTTGAAATGCCCAGGAATAAAATTCCTGGAGGAAGGAATAATGCCCCCTTTGCTCCCTGTTTTAGTGAGTTTTTCTGCCTCTTGTGACTAAAGGACCCAATTAAAACAATTGTAGAGATGGAAAAGTTAATTTGAGGGCTTACGGTTTTAGAGGTCTTAGTCCTTAGAAAGTCAGCTCCATTTTTAGGGGCTCAAAATGAAGCTGAACATCATGGAGGAAGAGTGTGGCTGAGGGAATCAGCTCACATCAAAGTGATCAGAAAGCAGAAGGAGAGTCCACTCACCAGATACAGATATATACCCAAAGCCATGCCCCAATCCCACCTCCTCCAGCCACATTCTGCCACTTCAATTACCACTCAGTTAATCCCTATCAGGGGATTAAATCACTGATGGTGTTAAGACTCTTAATACCCAATCCTTTTTCCTCTGAACTTTCTGGCACTGTCTCACATGTGAGCTTTTGGGGGACATCTCACATCCAAACCATAACACTTTCTTTGCTACATGAGCTCAGAACTACTCTCCCTGACCTCTACCACTTTATTCACTGCCTGGTCCCTCTACCTGATCAACCATTTCTTTAACTTCCATGTGTCAACTGCCCCCTCAGTGAAAATGTATGGACTAAATTCCCAAGCAAGAACTACTAGTCATGGCCATATCACACCTTTCTGGTGATCCTTATGATATTTTTTGGGTGGGGTATATGCCTAAAGCTAGAGAGAGCTTTTAGAGGATGGTGATATAAGAACTTCCCTAAGGAAATACAAAAACAAAAACAACTATCAATGCAGTAGAAAACATTATCTGAAAACATTTCTACAAAAATGACTATATAAATATTTTTACACAATATTTCAGAGTTAAATTATATTCAAGGAACATTTTTTTCTTGTCATCTACTCCTGCTGAATTATTGATTCAATTTCCAGCCCAAAGAGTAGCTGAGTGAAAAATGAAGAATGAAGCTAGTTAGTTCTATCTCTGCTATTGCAACAAACTATATGAATGATATTTCTCTATGCTTTGCCTTTGGTATCAGGTAAGTTCTGAAAATCCTTTGTGTATGCTTTGTATGTATGTATGTATGTGTGTCATGCATTTTGTTGTAAGCTTAAGGCTTTTCAAAGACATCAAAACTCTACTAACTATACTCATCAAAACTTTTAAGGTTTTTATATGAATATTGATACAAGTAATATGTTATTATTTTCACACCATAATATGTACCTTCTTTAGTTAGATCTGTTCTAAATATTGCTATCTTTTGAAAAGATGTTTTGGTTTTAAAAATTCAGGTAGGATTTTGAAAACTAATTGAATCTAATGATAGAAACTCTTAGTCAAGCCAAGGAATTATGCCAATAAGATAATATCTGTAAAAAACTCAGGGAAGAAATTAATGGTAGTTATTATGCAGAAAACTTTCTCAAAATAGGATACAAGAGTTCTCAAATACTTCCCAGTATTTTATGCTATTTTTTTTATAATAACACTCAATGATACATCAGTAGTGATTTCTCGAGATTAACAATCACACTGTCACATAACATGCTCATAAAACATAACATCATCATAAAAAGTCAAAGAGATAAACAGAATAAAATAAGGGAGGAAAGATATTTAATCTGCACAAAAATGCCAATGGTAAATATAACTCAAGGGACATATTTTTATAATAAAATAATGTTAAGTCCAAATCTCATTTTATACTACTGCTATGAATCCATTAAAATATTTTATTTTACTTTTTTTATTATGTTTATATCTTCTTCATTTTTGTAATATTGTATAAACATGAACCCTTCAAGCAATAAACAAGTAGATTTTTAGACATACTATTTTTTTTATGTCTACCAGGTCACTAAACTGATGATGTTTCCTTTCTCTTTGGGTTCCTGTAACTCACTCAAGAAAATTCATACTGAAAGAGAGTGAATGAAATATGGTAACAAAAAGCAGATGAGATATAGAAATTGAAAAGAATTAATCAAGTAGTAGAGGTGTTCAATTTGAATTAAGGCAGTGTGTTTGATGTCATGTTGCTGCTTTTAAACTCCTGAAAGGTTAAATCTCCTATAAAGAACCCTGCAAACATTCAGAAACTGAAATGCTTTGTGCAAGAAAAATATTATGGCAATGTATTCAAAAGCAGAGACATTTAGATTTGCATTGGTTGGTACCATAAAGTTAACATCTCTTAAAAAAAAATCTCCAGTGGTAATTGAATAAGCATATGGCATGTTGCAAATTACAAAACAGAATATGTCCAAATATTTTTAGGTGACATCAGAGCTGTGACCTTGTAAAACATAAATGTGTACACTGCAATAAATCCTTATTGTTTATTTATAATCCCTTAGAAGAACAAGTTTTAATGGAAACAATTTACACAATGAAATAAGCAAATGATAGTTGCAATAATGAGTTTGACAATGTTTGCATTTCTTATTCCTCAATTTTAATTAGAATTGTATGGTTTTTGAATTTGTAATTATAAAAACAAAATGAAATGTGACTTAACTTTCACTTGTAAGCCTTTTGAGACCCTTTAAATCATCTTTATCTAAAAAAAGGAAGTCTTGAGCAACAGTGATATAAAACAGCAAGCCCTCAACATTATCAGTGGTGCAGGAGTCACCGAGTTAATCAAAAGCAATTAGCTTTCCTCTCAGAAGTGTGGTGTTAAGATACTCTTACACTGGAGCATTATATTATGGTAATGTGCAACTATCTTGTCTCCTTGGCAATGCTTTTTCTTTGCATTTAAATTACGACAATACAGCTTACATTGACCTAATGAATCAAAAAATGAGATGGCTTCTTTGAGGTACTAAGGACCTGGTTTGGCTCTATTCTCTTAAGGTCATTTTTCTTCCCTCTTGTCTTCCTTTACTATTTTTGATCTGCACATGGCTTTTACCTTGATCTTTACAATGTGTGATATTTTCGCTTGAGACTTATACTACGTTTCCTTTTATATGATCCATAGAGCTACTGATTTAGAACTGGACTTTATATTCAGCTCTGGCTATTGTTAATAGTTACCCATAGGTTCACTGGGCTAAGATTAAGGTAGGTTGAAAATAAAGTTGAGTTCTTTTATTTCAGTGGGATCTTTAACCATGGTTTACTGTGCATTAAAATAGTAAAATTTGGATAGAATAATGAACTGAAAACACTTTTGTTTGGCTGAAAAGAGATATATAAAAATTGTTGGTTTGAAGTAAACATCTTTTTATGATTAAGATTTTGTCTGTTGTCAACCATGAGATAAACCAAATCCATTTAACAAAAGAACGTTGTGCTCAGTGGGGTCAACTGGTAGCTATACTACTGGGTTTCTGACCTAGCAAATTGGAGCCATGGATACATTCTCAACATGTGACCTAATTACGTGTTATCAACAATACCCAGTGGAAATGACAATGAATCATACCACAGGAGGAGAGAATTTTTAAACCAATCAATAATATCACAATGTAGTGGGTGTTGGATTAAAATTGAATTCCCTGTGCTATCTTTGAGAAGTTGGATATAAATTCTCAGATGTAGGTAATTAAAGTTTTACTTTTGATAGGTCAGTTCCTTTTATTGCAAAGTGATATTTTAGAAATTTTATTAAAATTCTAGATATTAAATTTCTGTCACATTATGGTGAACCCAAATAACTTTAGCAGCAAATACTTTTCTAATGTACTTTCATATAGAGAGACATGTAATCCCTAAAGAACCTCTGAGATAGTTACCATGATTGTTATGGTTTGGATGTGAGGTATCCCCAAAGCTCACGTGTGAGACAATGCAAAATGGTTCAGAGGAAAAATGATTGAGTTGTGAGAATCTTAACTGAATTAGTGAATTAATCCTCTCATAGAGATTAACTGGGTGGTAACTGAAGTGGCAGGGTATGGATGGAGGAGGGAAATATTAGGGCATGGCTTTGGTGTATATGTTTGTATCTGGAGAGTGGAGTCTCTCTCTCTGCTTCCTGATTACCATGATATGAGCTGCTTCCCTCTGCCACACTATTTCTTCATAATGTTCAGTCTTACCTTGAGCCTTGAGAAATGAAGCCAACCCTCTATGGACTGAGACCTCAGAAACTGTGTACCCTTGAATAAACTTTTCCTCTTCTATAGTTGTTCTTGTCAGATCCTATAGTCACAGCACTGAAAAAGCTGACTACAACAATGATTGATGGGTGGATAAACAGGTTTGAGGAATATCAAGTAATTTGACTAAGATCATACCACTAGTAAGAGATATAGTCAGGATTATTACAAAATATTCATGCTGATTACATATTCCATCTCATTTACCGTTAATATTATTTTGTCTTTCAGAATTAAGAGGTCACACCCTCTTAAAAATTAAAAATTTGGGTTAAAACCAAAAAAGATATATCATATAAACTTGATTTTTTATCTTCAAAACTTAGAATTCTTATCAGAAACAGTATCTTCTTTTCTAGAAAGACAAAATTATGTCTTCTGTCTCTTAATGTAATCCATAATCATGATGTAGTTATATAAACAAGGACATAGGAAAACAAATCTGAGTAAAGATGACTCAGGCTGTTATTGTTTAAGGTGTGAGAGCAGGATGCACAAAGCAGGAAATGAGAGGAGATGTCAAAACCAAAGCACAGAGAAAAAGATTTCCTATTATTCTAAATGAATTGCTGGTTTATTTTGAGCAGCTAAAAGAACTCATATGCGAAATATTGGAAGACATTACCTCCTTAGTGGCTGTGCAGGTATAATGTGAAAGCAGGGTTCATCATTGGCAAAGCAATTTAAGTAAGGTGACAGTAGTAGATTATGACATTGTCATAAACCAGAATTTAGGCTTTTTAATTTTTTTCAGTTCTGGAACTCAAATCTAGGGAGGCTGTACTGCCAAGCTACCACCCCAGACCTTTTAACCTTATTTTTTATTTTGAGACAGGGCCTTATCACTAAATTACTCTTGTCTCAGCTTCTTCCCAAGTCACTATGATTATTACAATGCCACCATGCCCAGCTCTTAGAATTTAGACTTACTCTGTCATTGAAGTTATGAGAGAATAAACAAAGTTATCAGAATATTTAGCAATAGGAAAGGGTATGTAGGATAAAATGTCAGATAGGACTTGATGAGCAATGTTCTAGAAAGTCTAAGGACTGAATCAGTTGGGTTGTGAATGTGGCTGAGAGGTCAAGTGCTTGCCTCATGCACAAGAGATAAAGACTGAATTACAGTCTGTATGGTATACATATAATTAGAGTTTCAGCTATGTGTCAGTTCTGATGAAGGCAATGAAACTTCCTGTTCCATCAGAGCATTAATGATTTTTGGCTATTAATGAAGAATACAGATCCCTAGCACAACACTTGGCATAAAATGTCGAGGTAAAATAAAGCTTTTAAAAAGGATCCTAAAGGATACTTGTAGCATCAAGAGAAATCTGCCCCTCCAATAGGGTTTGCTGAGTTTATCCTTAGCAATCCTTTTCCTATTACAAAAAACACACTATAGTAACTATAAAGGCCTAAGTGTTAAAATCCTGTGACTTGAGACATCTTGGTGACACATCATTTTGTCAGTCAGCCAACCATATTTAACCGATATTTTATGTCAATCCTTGGGGACACAATAATGATCAACAAAGATAAGCCCTAACTTTCCTAAGATTATCTCTCGATGTGTGGGTGTGAGGAAATTATTGCTGAGGATGAGTTGCAGAAAATAATAAAATGTCATAAAAGTTACAAGATATTATAAGATTTTATCATGGGAAATCCATTGGCAATGGCATGTATGTGTATGTGGCGTGTAGCTATTTAACCCAAATTTTATATATATAATAGTGGATTTTGTGGTTAAACACAAATTTTAACACATGGGTATAAATTGAATGTGTGGTTATCTTCATGCCTTACTGAATTCTCAGGAAAATTAAAGAAAAATTATTGAAAAACTTTCTTGTCCTGAAGAAGTAAAGAGAAATAGAAAAAAAAAAAAAAGAATGAAAAAGATGATTAGAAATCTAAAAAAAAAAAAAAAAAACAAAAAAAACCAAGTAAGATAAACACATGTGTTTAATTCTTATCAGAACCAGCAAGAAATCAAGTTAACTCAGATTGTAGGAAATTAGAAACCTTGGAAATACTGGAAATTAGAAGTAGGCTGAAAACAGGTTTGCTTAGACTTTGAGGATCAGCCAGTCTCCAGCCTTACCCACAGGTCTGCCACTGGTCTCCTTAGCAATAAAGCAGATAATTCTAGGCAAAAAAACAACAGAAGGTTGTCAGAACCCAGTTAAGAATAAGATTTGGTTATTTTGTTGGAAACAGAAAGGGAAACAGAAAATCTAGATACTGAATGCCAATAGCTACAGCTTCTTTCCTCATCACCCCACATACCATCACTTTTTGACAACCACACAGGCCACATTTACTATTTGGGCTCTTATTTTCAGGTCCGATCCTGGCTGAATTACTATACTTTCAAGTCCAAGGGTTCACATTTCCTGCCCATAAACCCTGAGCATCTAAGAATCTTTTCACTTTTTTACAATATCTTATGAAGGCTCAGATCACCCTATTATTTTAGCAATGTTTTCAATGTGAATGAGAATACCAAAGCAGCAGATGATGGAGAACAGCAACTTGGAACAAAGAGTGAAGGAAAGAATCAGGAGAGTAACTAAAACTAACACTAATATACTTCAGAGACAAGAGATAATGTTGCCTTTATAAATCAAGGGCATGATGTCATGAAAAGAAACAGCCAGAGAACATGATGCTTTGGAAGAGCAGAAATAGAAAGCTGATCACATTCTAATAATCAATAAAAATTGTTGGGCGTGGTGAATACATTGTTGCTTTGAACTGAGGTGACACCTGGAAAGAGGTGACACCCCTCTATACTGGGTGGGAAGCCGCCAATTGAAAACTGCCCAGTTGATGGTGACCCTGTTAAAGGGAGAATTCTGTGCTTTCCATAGAATTCTTCAGCTCACAGCTTTGAGCTCAAGTACCAGCTCCCAG
Source organism: Callospermophilus lateralis (assembly GCF_048772815.1). NCBI lineage: Eukaryota > Metazoa > Chordata > Mammalia > Rodentia > Sciuridae > Callospermophilus > Callospermophilus lateralis. The sequence continues at coordinate 85,049,339 of NC_135317.1, forward strand.
GAATAGAGGATTTGGAGCATAGCGAGGTAACTACAGTGTTTCACCAGTGCTGTAAATTTCAAGCCTGCCCCGTTAGTAGAAACTTTGAACAATGGGCTTCCTGGGTGCCACAGGACGCCTCAAGCATTGCAACAGTGAAATAGCTGCAAGAAAGTTTCTAGCCCTGTAACTTTCAAATGTGCAAAGAACAATGCCTCTGTAGTCCTCAACTTCTTGATTATGAAATCCTATATTAAAAAAAAAATTGCTGGGCCAGCTCTTCAGATACTTTTTCTCCATCAGAGTATAGTGCTCCACCTGATCCCAGATTTTCCTCGATATCCGTGTGTGTGTGTGTGTGTGTGTGTGTGTGTGTGTGTGTGGGCGCGCGCGCGCACATGCGCGCAGGTCATGGCAAAAAATTATATTGGATTTTAAAGAAGCTACATTAGATTGTAGAAGACAAAGAGAGTGACTTTCAAAATCATCAGAGAAGACATCTGCCAATCAAGTTATATGTTCAATCTCTTGATTAATGTGAACATGTAGACATTTTTAAACATGTAAAGTATCAAAAAAAAACTCATGTTCTAGTCACCCTTTCTTAAGAAGTTTCTAGAAAGTAACTTTAAATAGATATGGACATCTCAGGAAAGAGCTGTATTTTTGGAAAGACTGTTAAGCAGGTGGTACAAAAAATAGCAAGTTAAGGAGGGCAGAGGAAACTACATACCAAACTACAGAAAAAAGAGAAAAATAAATGAATAGATTTCCAGACATACAGGAAAAAAAAGGTTTTACATAATTGTTGGTGACTTTTGCTTAGGAATAAAATGTAATGGATACATAGACAAATATTCAAATCTAACTACTTAACTGCAGGGTGACAAGTAAAACAAATGGAAGTGCAATTTTAGTACTTAATTTTTTTTTCTGTCATTACCAATAATGATGCTTGTGTTGTGAATTCACTGAAAAGATAAAAATAAACCCTTGTGTTAACATGTGTGTGTGTTTATAGCATGTACTGTTTTTAGGTAGGTGCTCATAGTGAGGGGAGTGTTATGTGACAGCTCAATCATGCTTCAGAAGGAAAATAAAACTGAAAAATCAAGGAAGAGCAGAGGAAGAATGTGCTGTGAACATGTAGGTATGTAACTAAGTAATGGCTAAAATGTTTCAGATGGTTGCTTCTGAGAACCGTTTCATGGCTATCAGGTGGAATTTTTATTATCAATCCAGCAATAGTATATAATTTTTAAATAATGAAAATGTATTACTTTGATAAAAGCAACTTAAAAATAGTATTAAATACGTTAGAACTGGATATACCAAACCTTCATTTTCATAAATGTGATTCTAGTAGAAAGTATCAAATGACAACTGGTTTCTTTGGGAAAGAGTTTATTTTAAGTTTTGATATGAATATTATTTGTTTCTAGAAAAATTGCCAGGAATCCATAGGTTTGATTAAGGTTTTATCTTATGTGTTTTCAGAACATCCTAAATATTTTCTGTCATAGTCAATATGTGTGCAATTGTGTCTAGCCAATTTTCTTTCTGCCACTAGACTATGAATTTTTACAAAAGTAGGAACATTGTGTGTGTTGCATTAATCTGCATGTCATTACCTAACTAGCAGTTACTCTAGAGTTGGCCTTCAATATGTATTTGTTTGATTATTGTCAAATGAACAAAATGTTTCTGACTAGTAGAAATGTTTTATGTGGTGAAAGTGATAAACTCAATCATTACATCCTAGAATTATACAATTAACTTCTTATTCTTTGTTTAATTTCCTGAATTTTGAGTTATTTTATCTCAAATTATTTGCTAAGGTGTTTTTCTACTGAGTCTCTTGACACATTTTTGTCACAACGACAAACCAATGGCCATCAGAAAACTTATATCAGAATCCTGATTTTATTAGCTTTTATTAGACAGCATGGACTTAGAAAAGAGAAATGTAATAATATTGCTTTGAAAAGGGCAAAAAAGCATTCATTACTGTTTGATTAATTTTCTAATCAGTATTCATTTACAGTTTCTTCCAAGTTACACTAGAACATAGCAAATAAAAAACAAATCACTAGGCCTAGCAATATTTAAAATATGAATGTCACTTTCTAAATTCATTATTTTCCTTTCCTCAAGGCAATAGACAGCTTAGCTTTCAAAGCAAGAAAAATGGTTCCTCTGTGGTCATTTCTATGCATTAAAAGATTTTAAAATCTGAGACATTATTTTAGTTTGATCCAAGAAATGCTGAAGGCAAACACAGACTATTTAGAGTATATTTTGTCTACAACTCAATGTCTTTTACTATAATCTTCCAATACCTGTCAGTACCTTTGGTAATAGGAGAATCTTTCCACTTTTAAATGTTGTTTATTTCATTAATCTACTATGTGACATAGACCCTCACTTTTGAATATTGTATCAACATTTTCCCCTAAAGGTAGGTAATTTGAGAAATAAAAGCCATCTCTATTTTTTCCAATACTGAATCCCCTTAGACCCACTGCCAGATGTGCCCTGTAAATCAATTAAAAAACAGTTGAATGTAGATGTTTTCTAAAGGATTGTTAAATGTAGTACTTTCTCTAATTCATTTAAATACATTAAACTGATCTCTAAACTTATATTTTTAGTAAAAAACCTGGTCAAATTTATGACTTTGATAAATAGAAATAACATTTATCCAAATAATATAGATGGATCTTGATATTACTGATTTTTCATAAAACTTTATTTGAAACTAGACCTTGTTTAATTGTTATTTTGTTACATAGACTTACATAAAGCTATGACAAGATTAATGAAATCTTAAATTCTGACTTCCACCAAACTGAGAATTTTAGGATCTACACATGTAATCTCTCTCAAATCTAAGTCAGTTCACTTCATCAGATCTCACAATTAGACTATGGAATAAGTCTTTCAGTTTTCCCCATTTTATTAATTTTTGAAAGATTGAGGAATTTCTCCAAAGCCCATTAAATTTGAACTTAAGAATCTAGTCCAATAAGTTTAACTCCAGGGTATAAATTCTAAATCTTTATGCTATGCAATGTATAAGAATGTGAAATGTTACATTTGTATAATGTTCATCTGCAAAGTGTCTGTTATTTTTTGTGGACTTGGAATGCCTTTTTCTCCCACCAAAAGCACAAAATAAGTGGTACTAGTGCAATTTCACATATTTTAGCTTAGATATTATCTAATGTATTCCCTATATTTGCATATTTAACTTATAAGAAGATCATGTTGTTAGAGAGCATTGCTACAAAATATAAGTGCTTAAGTTGGCATTTGACTTACTACTGAATAAGTAAGTGATCATGCAAAACTTCCATGTTCAGTTTTTAATCGATGACCCCTCAAAAGACTGTTATGGTGCTTCAGAGACTTCTATATACATTCCTGGAATCTCCAACCTTTATGGAAAACATTTTCTCATGTAAAAACAAAAATCAAATTATTTAATTTTGTCTTGTAATTGAGAAACCAAGACATATATTCATTAATGAAAAAGAGGGAACATAAGACAAACTAAAATTATAGCATAAATGAGGAGGATCAGAAGAAAAAAAAACTTTCTGAATGACATAGCATTTACACAGGAATTAATACATGTTTGTATGTCTGTGTACTGAAAAAATAATGGTTGTACAACATGACTATACTCAAATGCCACTGGATTGTATATTTTAGAGGGGTTAATTTTTGTTATCCATTTTGATCCCTAACATAATTTTTTGTACATATCATGATCTTTTTTTGTAGGTTGAAGAGAGTTTTTAGGGTATGGGAAATTATTTTCATTAAGTATTTTAAATTTTTTTACATGTTATATATCACTAAAGAAAGAGAAGCTGATATATAAAAGAATAAAATTCACTCAAGTTCTCACCACCCATACATATTTAATTTGGCAATTCAGAGCATTTTCCTTAAACTTTTCTTCTACACATTGATACATTTAAAAAATATTTTTAATTTTAACAATATATTTATTTTATTTTTATGTGGTGCTGAGGATCGAAACCAGTACCTCGTGCATGGTAGGTGAGCCACAACCTCAGCACACATTGATACATTTTCACATATTTGAAATTGTGCTGTTTGTAGGTCTGTGTCTTCATTTACACTTTTAGCACTATATCTTCAACAGTTTCCCAAGGCAGTATTGCTCTTTAATACACCCTCTAATCTCTAGCTAGACGATATTTGTTTTGCTCACTTTATATTTTGCATAATATTCCCAAATATGTTAATACAAGAACATCACTAGGAATCAAAACATCACATCATAGAGACATTATGTGTCAAAAATTTTAATGGAAAATATTAAATGATATTCACATATTTCATTGTTTTTGTCTACTTGTTTTTCAAAATTTTATAATTTTCACATATTTGTGTGCTTTTATTTCTACTCTATGATGGTTAAATTGACCTTACTTATCACTTTTTCTACTGGGTTTCATAAACTCAATGATTTTGAAATATTTATAAGTACATGCTGGTAATTGTATAATTTTCTTATTTATTAAGGATATATCATATTTAGTAATCTGCCTTTAAATTTTATGTGATTTTTTCAAAAGTTTCAAATTTTTTATTGTGTTTGAAGTAAAATTTAATCTTTGGGTGTATTTTATCACTCTTATGATTTGAAAATTATTCCCAATATTAACGTTATTTGGTTAAACATGAAATTGTATAATTTGGTTTATTTTATTTTAGATTTATTCTGAGTGGTTTTACTTGATACATTGTATGAGAGGTTTTTTTCTTAACAAAGTTCCAAATTTTTGTTTGTCTTTTTCCATCCATGATGCATTATGTATATAAAATGATAATCTATACGTCTCTCTATATCTATATTTACCTACAGTTATGCTATAGCCTTACAGGTGTTTACATTTTATCTATCCCTGGAAAAAAATTATCTGCATGAAAATTATTGTATTTCACCATCTCCATAGAATTTTTAAATGTTCAATACAACCCAAATTTTCTAATTTTTATATAGATTCTCATTTTTTACACATTCATGTATGCATTGTTTTTCTCAAATAGTACCAGCTTAAGACAAAACTCTGATTACATACATCTTGAATACACCTGCCCACTCTAGTTTTATCCAATAATTTTACTCAACACACATATATTATTAAACAAGCCATGGTAATACCTACCTCCTCAATGAGAATGAATTGATAGATATTTAGATTCTAAAAGTGAGTATGCTTTTCAATAATGTTATGAAGTTTTTATTATTCTAAATCTGTTTCCCCAAACAAAGGAAACAAATATTGATGAATTAATTGAAGTCATTTTTTTGTTGTTGTTGTTGAGTACATTGTACCTAAGCCATAAGCTGTTTCTTTTTTATTTCTTCCTTCCTCCACCCACTCACTCATCCATCTCTCCCTCCCTTCCTTCCTTCCTTCCTTCCTTCCTTCCTTCCTTCCTTTTTTCTTTCGGGTACAGAGAATTGAATCCAGGTGTCCTCCACCACTAAATCTAATGTACTCATTATTATTATTTCTTGCTGTAGGTGGGTAATACAATGACTTCAGCTTGTTTCAGAACACATATCCAGAGACAATAAATAAATCACAAGTCTGAAAGAACTTACTCTTTACTCATTTTTATGTTTACCTTTAAACTTTTTGTATTAAGAAGTAGTTGAGGATACAGTCACCTCCATGTGGAATCTTAATGTTTATTATAGTTTATTTTCATTACAATGAAAGTACCCATCTTCCTCAAAGCAGTAATCTTTTTATTTAATTATTCTATTTTATTCAATTATACAGGGATAAAATATCACATTGCTAAACATGTTAGTTCTGACAATGTTTCTGAAAGTTGGTTTCTGCCATCAAAGTAACTAAATTGCTTCCCATTGACTTTTGATAACCTAGACAGGTCAACCCCTGCAGAAATCTTCTTAAGGCACAAACCTTGGATTTATGAACTAAAATAATGTCAGACCTCCTGACAGTGTTATGGCCAGGACCCTTTGTAAAACAGTGTTTTTCTTCAAAAGGTAAAAAATATAATTTTTCATTTTTTTCTTTTTTCTTTCTATATTTTACTTTGAAGAAAATCTAAAATATCTTTACTGTAGAAAAGTATAGAATATTTGTCAGAAGTAAAGGGACTGCATGATACAACAGGTTAATAGTGAGAAAATAACTTAAAGAATAGGAATTAACCTGTAACCTCAGCTACTCAGGGGCTGAGACTAGAGAATCACTTGAGCCCACATGTATGAGACTACTTGAATAATATGGAGAGACCCCTCATGTCTCAAAAAACAAAGTGAAACAAAATGAAAAGCATAGGCATTAGAATGTGATATTCTTTAATCCAGTGATATAAATTGGGAATTGATGGGGGATGGATAGTGAGTACATATTCCTAAAGTCTCTTCAAAACACTTTTTGTTAGACGTTCTGTGTACAACTAAGTACCCTCCCTTTAAGTATATTTGTAATATTATTATACATATAATTTTAAACTTTCTGGATGTGGATAACTACTTTAAATTAGCATTTGTATAAATATTGTACAATGTGAGTAAATAGTTTTACAGATTGTTCATTAGAATGGGAAATGGTTTGGAGAAAGATAATCATCACATGAGCTAACGATGATCCACAGATTTTCTGCGTTATTTTAAAATATTTAAAGCAATCTACTGTGAAGATGTATGGAGAATTTCCTTTTCATATATGTTTAAATATTATAAATTCATGTTAGTGATAATAATACACAAAATTAATCCCATTTCAAATCAGTTGCTAATAATAATAGTTGTTAATATAACAATTTATAATAACATGCTTATTTCTCAAACATTGGACTCCTTATTGTTGAAGTTTGGAACAGGTTTTTAATATAATTTTTTAATTCGAATATGCAAAAAAGACTTAAACTTTGGAATTTTTTACTTTAGAATTTCATTCTTAGAAACCAACATCAATCTCTTTTTAATTTTTTTGAAAATTATTAGAAACAATAAAAACAACTTTCTGTCTACATATTTGACATTTGATAGGATGAACAGATGATGAGAGGTCATTGACTCATTATATGTGCTGCAACAAACATTTAGAAATCAGACCTTTTAAAGCCTGTTTTTCAATTATTTAGTTCATTACTTATTGAAGAATAAAATATATAATATTTTAAAACGTTTGCATAAAAGAACAGAGGGTGGAAGGAAGTAAAAAATAACTGGTTTATAATGTTTTAGATACAATATTTTTGGAGCCGTTTTTACTTTTTATTTACTAGATTTACTTACTCATTCATCTAAGTTATTTCTTTCTAATATTCTTCAGTGAAATATATTTTTATTTTTACTTCTAATAGATTTTTTAAATAAAGTTTGAATATGATACATTGAGTTGAATTAGTGACTAAAATACCAGGCTCCATTTTCTTAGAGATACATCTTTTTTTTCATCCCTCTATTTTTACATATTTCTTTGTGCAATTTGCCTGAACACCTTTTCAGTAGTAAGTAATATTGGTGGGGGTAATGATATTTACAAAATGCATTTTTAAAGCCAAAAAGAGCAGTGATGTTATAGCGTCATTATATCTTTTTCATGTTTAAACTTCACCAATGTCTATTTCTCTAAATAAAAGTCCCTGTCGTAGCATTCCTGTCCAACCTGCCATTAATAATTCAACTCATTTCCATTTTTTTCCTCAGGTATGTATTTCCAGTTCTGGAAAAGCTAAGCTCCTCATTTCCATTTACCTTGTTTGAGTCTCCTTACAAGCTTGGGCATTGAGTCAGAATATTTATCTTAATTCTCATTCTAAGTCAGAGGCTGTGTTTCATCTCCTTATCTGCAAATTGGAGAATATAAATCCTGGTTGTTTTAGTCAGCTTTTTTTTTTTTTTTTTTTTGCCACTCTCACTAAAAGACCCAACCAGAACAACTGTAGTGGAGGAAAAGTTTATTTGAGGGCTCAAGTCCTTAAAAGACTGGCTCCTTTCCCCAGGGCTCAAGGTGATGCAGAACATCATGGAGAAGAGTGTAGTGGAGGAAAGCAGCTCATATGGTGATCAGGAAGCAAAGAGAGAGATCCTCTCACCAGACACAGAATACACACCCCAAAGCCACACCCCCAATCTCCCACCTCCTGTAGCCACAACCTACCAGCCTTCAGTTCCTGCTAATTTAGTCCTTATCAGGGGATTAGTTCACTGATTGGGTTAAAGCTCTCACAATCCAGTCATTTCTCCTCTGAACCTTGTTGCCTTCTCTCACACCTGAGCTTTTGGGGGACACCTGACATCCAAACTATAAAATTAGTGTATAGGATTTTGTGAGGAATGAATGACATAAAATGATAAAAGATTTAGCTCTGTGTAGAGGATACTGTAAATGCTCAATGAAGGTACCAAACCATCTGCATCATCATCATCATCTTCCTCATCATCCTCTTCTCAGAAATGTGCTTATCTTGTTTCTTTTCCTGGAATAACTTTTTTTTTCTTTTCTTCATCCTACAATTACATGAATTCTTGATGTTTATCATCAGGCCTCTGGTTTTCATTGGACTAAACCAATTTGTATAATTCTCCCTTTCCTCTGTGCTTTTTGGTGTCCCTTGCTCTGTCTACATTGTCTTTTTACATTTGTTACTGTTTCATGCTGTCAAATTATTTTTCCAACAATACTGAAGGTTTTGAATAAATAAATTATGTTATTTTTTTCCTCTCATAAAGTGAAATGTAATACTAAATAGATATTTAATGATTGATAGCCTATGGGATTTTTCTGAAAATTAAGGTTAAAAACCATGATTTTTAAATTCATTATTATAGTCAATAGTCACCTAATGTAATATTTTATATTATGTTTATTAACTCTTTGTTTTTAGATTTCCAAAGAAGAAAACACTAGCACATTTTGAGTAGATTGCATGAAAATTCATCTCATAACTGTAACATCCACAGCCAATTTTCCAATTTGCCCTTTGTATCAGAGATTTGTTTAGTTACTATAAAGATGTAATGCACATCAAATCCTTGACATGCTGATTGTCATTGTGTATTGAAGGACAAGTGTTGGGTCTATGTGTTCCCTCTAAATATATTAATATTTAATTTATTTTCTATAGGACTATAATTTCCTCAACCATATCCCCTAAATGATGTATGATTTAAAACATTTTCTTGCTTCAATGAAACAAGTTAAATTATATTAATACAAATTTTTAACAAGAAATTATTCTAGGTAATATGTTCATTGTGTTTCTTGTTACTACATATTCCAATTGTGAGGACATCAGATTTTTCTAACTTGGATCACTAGGTATTGCCATCATTCACTTTGAGAGAAAATTATGGAAAAACAGCAAATTGGAAGTTGAAAATAATAGGGTATGTATGGGATATGTTGAGTTTGACATGTATATTAAGTTTGTAACAACCCAAAGGCAATACAACTTGTGAACATGTATCATTTATGATAAGATTATAAAGACATTTAATAAAAAGTGGACATTGAACCATTTTTTCTAAGTCAGAGAAAAGTATAGTAGAAATTTTGAATAGAATCACAAACAGAATTTGTAAAGATTTAGCCTACTGTTTATATGGTATGACAATATTTCTATTATGTTTGCAATATCAGTCTGTTTGGTAATAAAGAATAATGACCCTGGAAATGATAGATTCAGATTCTATTGTAATGTCATTGAGCCATGGTAAGATTTTTAGGATATAACCAATTTAATTATTTATTCAATGAATGTTTAGGGAGGCAGCAAACTGTGTAACACATATTGTACTACAGTTTGGAAAAACAATAAAAGCATAAACCTTTAATATGTTGAATCATATAAAATTGCTAAAATTTTGTTTCAGTCAAAAGTCAAATACTAGCAATTTCATATGGTTCAATCTAGAAACAGGGAATCAGTAAAAGATTCAAAGCACAAATGTGACAAAAGAAGGTACTGATACAACTTTAAATTTACAGGATTAAATGCATCTTTCATAGTAGCTGAAGATAGCATTAAACTTTTATCAAAGAGAATTTTGCCTTTTTTGTCCCATTCAAAAAGTGACCTTTTGCTGTAGGATTGACTAAGGATGAAAAAGGAAACAATACAGAGATATAGGAAACATTAAAATGATTTTAAGCTAATACTCAAAGTAAATGCATAAAATTAAGTATGTAAAACTTGAACTACAACTGGAATTTGAAGAAAAGGTTAATTATATAGGAGAGATAGGAAAGAGTTGAGTCTGTTTAAGAAGGCACTCAATTGAGATCACAGATTGTTCTGCTTTTTTCTAAATATATGTATATATATTTTTTCTAATATATATATATATTTTTCATATATATATATATATATATATATATATATATATATATAATTCTATATAAATTGTCCCACATTATCTAAGAAAGTAGATGATATTATATCAATTCAAAGGCAAATGAATGTTGTTATACACAAACTATGTACAATTTGATCTGTTAGTTTAAAAATACATAAAAAGAATTTGAAACTTTTTTCTTTTTACTATGATCCAATTATAACGTGATTAAAATACTGCACTTGCTGTCTACTGAAATCAGTACTGATATATTTTTAATGAGATTCCTTTATATTTAAATTCTGAGTACACTCAATTTAAAAACTTCTAGTGAGAATCAATACAAATAAATGAATAAATAAATACATAAAAAGAAGAGAGAGCATTCCTACTTATTTAATCAATGAAAAGTGGCAGTGCATCTTCTGCAGCATAGCAGCACTTATACAAATATAAGAAATATGGTCAGCTTCCTGACTCTCAAAAAGACACATATTTACCTTTTTCTGTATCAAATTCAATCTGTCTCTAAAACTCTACACATCAAGGTCAAAGAAAAAAATAAATCAGGAGTTTGGGTTATTTCTTCCTAGTCTCTTGCTTTCACTTTACTACTCATAGGAGAACAGATAAAAGTCTCTTCTTGTTGCTGTTGCATGCTACATTTTAATTGATTTTTTAAATGTCAGTGATGAACTCCTGACTTGAGATATTTATCCTAGCATTTTGTCAACTTCTTCCTTAAAACAAAGAGTGTATTTTCCTAAGAATTATGATGCTTAAGATTTATTCTACCTCTTTACACAAATACATATGCAAACTCCATCCTCTACAATAAGACAGAATATCAAACTGTAGCCTCTACCATAAGACAAATTAATTCTCCCTCTACAAAAGCAACACAATCTTGCTTGACATTTCTTCATACTATACAGAACAATTTTTGATTTATAATTTCTGAGTTGATCTTAACATTATGCTTGAAAGTATCTTCTTTTTTGTACCTAATATTTTCAAAGTATTTTACAGAAAATGTGACTTTGTGAGAGTAAATTGCCCAGGATATTCACCTAAAAGAATCAATTAGATAAAGGGGAAGTTTTTTGAATGTATTATTAACTTATTACTTGAAACAGTACACATGTTTTGGCAATGAATCACCTGAAAATCATTGAAATTAATCAGAAGCTTTCTATTATTGCTAAATGACTTTATAAATTATGTTTAAAAGACATAATTAAAGGGGCATTTATTATATACTAAGAAGTAAAAATTTCAAAATGACCTACAAATATCTGATTCTACTTGAAGTTTAAAATTGCTCTAGTCACTATGAATAATGTAGGAGTATCCAAACTTTCTGTCATTCAATTTTAGAAAGTGTATAACTCAGACTATTTGGGGTATATTAGGAGATAGTTTATTGATAAGGTATTATATTAGAAAACTTAGTGTTTTCCTGCTGATGGAATATAAGAAATTTTTTCTCTCTGATTCACCCTATTAAGATTAAATATGAATATAATTTGGAGCATAATAAATTACAAGTTAAGCCATACTTAATGTATTTTATTACTTGGCCAGCATTTTTGGGTTTTCTTGGTTTGAACTGGCTCAAATTCCCTTATGCGTATAGTTTGAATGTTAATTTCTATGTATGATTTCTACTTATTTTATTAGTTGATGACAAAATTCTGCATGTATAAGGAAGATAAGTTTTTTAATTAATGGATGGTTTTTTTGATGAATTCTCATTTTACCACTGTCAACCTCATTTTAGAAGTATTATTCCTGTCAATTACTATTGGTTAACTTCTATTATATGCAACAATTTGCATCCTAATATTACAAATCATATACTCTGTTGCAATTTCACCATTGGGAAAATATCGATTATACTTCAGAAATTAAAATATTTACATACATGGAAATTCTAAAAATATAAGTGGGACCAACATACAGAAAAAAAACTGTTCGTGAATCTATCTAGAAAGATACACAGTGGACATTATACCTAATTAAAATGTGAAGTTTGAAGTTTGCTTTCAGTGCTTCTCCTTACTTCCTAATCTTTTTACTATATCACACAGTACTCTTACTCCTCAGTCAGAAGGCTTTTCCTTGTATCTCTCCCCCATCTTCCTCTTCCTCTTCTTTTTCTTTCTTCTTCCTTTTTTTAAAAAAAAAATTTTTGTCATTCTATTTTTTCCTTGTAGAATGCCAATCATCAAGAATACAAATAACAACAAATGCTGCTGCAGGAACATGTATGCACTGTCAGTGGGGACATCAAATAGTGTACCAGTATGGAAATCAGCAATGGAGGTTGCTCTAGAAATGTTCTAAGGTGGCTAATGGCTAGACAACATGACCAAATCCTTTTACAAATGCACATTATGTAATTAAAAGGTGATTGTGGATAAATCTATTTGGGAGATTAAGTATGAGAGCAAACCTATGGAAAGCCTTGGAGAATTGTTTAAAGCTCATACACTATAACAGCTAATTTTCACATTAAGTAATGAGTGTTGTTTTGTAACTCATGATTTAAAATTGAATGAAATATATCATTTTTTTCATTTATTGCATTCCCATTTTAATTATTTATTTTTCAGGAGCCTTTTCTCACACTTTTGCAACAGAAATACACAGTTTAAGAAGAATTCCTCTGTTACCCGGCTTCTTCTTGCTCCAAACTGAAGTGTTCTTAGTGTTCCCTTGAAGCAACACAGCACATTCTTGAGACTTTCTTCCAGAGTCTTTTTAATTTTTTTCCCCAGTACTGGGGATCAAACCCAGGCACTTGCACATGCTAGGCAAGCACTCTACCACTGAGCCACAACCTCAACACCATCCCATCCTTTATTTTTTTTAAGAGAGAGAGAGAGAGAGAGAGAGAGAGAGAGAGAGAGAATTTTTAATATTTATTTTTCAGTTTTCGGTGGACACAACATCCCTGTTTGTATGTGGTGCTGAGGATCGAACCTGGGCCGCACAGGCTACCACTTGAGCCACATCCCCAGCCCACCACCCCATCCTTTTTAAAAGTTTGTTTAGAGACTGGGTCTCACTAAGTTGCAGAGGCTAGCCTAGAACCTGGGATCTTCCTGCCTCAGCCTCCTGGGCAGTTAGGATTACAGGCATGTGCAATTGCACTGGTTCTTCCAGAGTCTTTGATGGCTTTTCCTGATAAAATCATCCAGGTGCCTGTGTCTTCATTACATAACAATGATCAGTCAGAGGCCATTGTTTTTCTTAGAGAATGAGTAATATTTGTGTGAATACAAGAAAGATCTTGCAATAGTTATTTTGAGAGGAATACTTCGATCATGATCTTTGTTGACTTTCAAATCTTATCACCTAATTGTAACCTCTATTTCTAGAACTATGTACCCAGTAGCTCTGTTTTAATCCTTTTTAATGCTTATTGATTTTTTAAAAAATTTGCTGCAGTCTGTCTGGGCACAAAATAACCGAGCCACCACAAAAACTTGTAGATTCCAACAGCAACTCTTTATTCCTGAACTCTCACCGACACTCTACATGCACGTTCTGGGAAAAATACACTCCCTCCACCAGGCTCTGCGTACCAATTCTCTCAGAATCCTGGGAGAACTCAATGGGAACTCCAGGAGCGGGCGCCTGAGGCAGCAGGATACGCCCTATTCCCAGCAGGATCCACCCTAAACCTGGAGCCACCCTAATCCCTGAGCAGGGTCACCTTTCAACCAAAAATGCCATGCGTCATTCCTACTTGGCTATGGCTCTCAGCAAAAATTGGTGCGTTTCAATTATACAGAATGCTGGGTTTCACTTGTCCTATTTTCACATATATTGAAATACAATGTGATCAACTTCAATCCCTGATTTCTACCCCTTTCCCATACTCTACACCCTTCTATTTCATGGTGCCCCATCTTTTTTTTTTCCTTTGTATTTTCCCTCCAGCTTCCATATATGAAGTCCGAGTCTGTTATTTCGCTCAAAATTATGGTCTCTAGTTCTCTTCATTTTCCAATGACATAGCCTTTTTCTTCTTTATGACTGAATAAAACTCCACTGTGTATGTGTGTGAGTATATGTACACACATACACACACACACACACACACACACACACACAAATTTACAATAGCCAAGTTAAGTAATCAGCCAAGGTTTCCATCAACAGATCAATAGATAAGGATATATTTATGTATGTAAATAATATATAAATACACATACCTATGTGTGTATTTATACTTATACATACACACATGCATATATACACAAACACATTTTCCTTATTCATTGATTTGATAATGGACACCTTGGCTGATTCCATTACTTGGTTATTGTAAATTGTACTGTGATAAACTTGTGTATGCATGTATCTCTAGAGTATGCTGACTGTAATTCTTTTGGATAAATATTAAAGAGCAGTTATAGCTGCATAAGATGGTAGTTTTATGTTTAGTTTTTGAGGAACATTCATACTGGTTATATCCATTTACATTCCTAACAACAGTGTGTACGTGCTCCTTTTACCCCACATTTATCATTATCTATATTCTTGATGACAACCATTCTAACTGGAGTAAGATGGAATCTCAGTTCTACCAAGCTATTTTTTCTAGAGCTCTTTACTGCTGCCAAGTTGAATATGATTGACTTCAGCCTGAAAGTGTCCCACTTCAATACTACTTTTTAAAATGAAGTGCATAAATATTTTTTAAATGGGACTGACCTACTAAACACAAATTCAGTTGTGAACACTCATGTTTTAAAACAAACGCCAACCATCAATTTTAATTCTGCTTAGAGGAATAGCTTCCCTTTAGAAAGTATTTTCTTTTTTTTCTCTTTTTCTCCTATATGTTGAATTGCATCTCTGCTTCTTCAGAGGTATCTGATTTCTTTTAAATTTCAATGTTCTTGTATTTTATTTGCTTCAGATATGAAAATAAAACTCATTAAAATGACAGGATTGTGTCTTCTCTTGGTGAGAAATGACACCTGAATATAAATTGGGCACACATTCTATATAAAGTATGGGTACATAAAAAAAAAAAACATCATACTCCAAGGACAGATATGCAAGTCAATGCCATTGATAGATGCAGTTTGTTCTGTATAAACTTCACACAAATATTTGTCCAACATTGACCAAGCTGGATTTAGATTGGAAATGCATTTTAAAATAGGAAGGCGGTAGGATTTTGGATGACAGAAACATTCAATTATGTATTGTGCTAATCTTTACTGATGAAATCCATTTGTATTCAGCCCTAAAGACACTCTGGATTTGAATCTCATATTTAATCCTCTAAAAGAGCTCAGGGATAATTGTATTGCAAAGAATACTTATTTTGAAGTGTGACTCATCACTCAATTTTATTTTCTACATTGACTTGAATAAAAATTATACATTCTTTCATATTTCTTCTCATCTGGTATTTTACATGCTTTCTTTGTAGATGGTGACATAAGAAAAAAAGCTGCAAAGTATATATATATATATATATATATATATATATATATATATATATAATCTTTTTAAAAATATTAATGCTATCAAACTTCCTTTTGAAACCAAATTGTCCTTCACAAAATGCTCTATATAAAATACAAAAATTTTCTTGTTATTTTATGTAAGTAGGTTTCTATTTTGTATATATTTTGAAATTGTGTATTATTTATAAAGCATAACAATAGTAAAATATTTTAATTACTAATTCTATGTTTTAGGGTCACTTGAAAATTCCTTCAGAATTCTGAAATATTACAAATGCAAATGACCTACTACCAAATGAATTATTAAGAATATATTATGATGGGCTGGGGATGTGGCTCAAGCAGTAGCATGCTCACCTGGCATGCACGGGGCGCTGGGTTCTATCCTCAACGCCACATAAAAATAAAATAAAGATGTTGTGTCCACCGAAAACTAAAAAATAAATATTAAAAAATTCTCTCTCTCTTTAAAAAAAGAACATATTATGATTATATCTTTCACCAATATGAACTCTCATTGCAACTATGATTTGGATTTGTTAATAGATCAGCAAATCTGATGTCTCAAAGGGTATGACATAGTTATTAATAATATGTCATTATCTATGTGGTTATGCCAAGTGGTTTCAAAGCATTTTAACAATCCTATTTAAAGGAGAGAATTTACAGAATACTTGTGTCTTTGAGTGAGAACAGTTATTTAGTACTAGGACATAGCTCATCAGTAAAGTGTTCACATAGGCTCCGAGAGGCCTTGAATTTGACCCCAGCAATTAACAAAGGAATAATAAAATAGTGGTTTAATTTGCCTCAATATTACCTTTGGCCTCAGAACATAGATCCATTTTATTATTTAATGTTAAAATAACAACCATTTTAGATGCTTATTCTGAATTATAGGGACAATACAGATCACACCCCAGACAATGGCTGAGCTCCACAAGAGGAGTAAAATGATTATTTTCAATACCTGTTATGATTCCAGATGGGAAATGGCAGGAGGAATGTCCTGGGTTTGCCACTTATTCTGACAAGTGTGAAAGGAAAGATGTTTAGCAGGTATTAAACACAGAGTTTATTTGTAGACTTTATCTGTGAAATTATAGGAAAAGTCCTTTAGCAGTCTTTGACCAAGGTAGGAAAGCTGTACATCTTATATCTGAATTGTGCTAAGTACATTTTTGATTTAATCCCCAATGATCAAGTTCCTAGTTTATTCCTTTAATTTTTTTCTGGGGAGTACTGGTAACCCCTAATCTTGTGCATAAAGCTTAATATGACACATTTTTCTACCTAGTTCCTCATTACATATATTATACACTCACCAGCTAAATTCAAATTACTATTTCCTATTTGAATTCTCTTATTCAATTTATTTCAGAATGTATTTATTATGCCTATTGCAAATCGTTACAGAATCTTCATTTTTATCAATACATATTTCCTGGTCCACAGCATATTACCACTTGCTTATATATTCTGGGATACTATGGTCCACATCTCCAATTGGTTTTCCATTGACTGTTGAAGTGTGTTCTTGGCAGAATGGATTTTATATGAGATTCATATACTCATACCAAATAGAGCACAAAAACAATACTTGGAACAAAAGGGAACCTGCTTAGATATATACTAAAACTTTATTTATTTATCATTTATTTATTTTTTACATACATGACAGTAGTGGAACGCATTACACTCATTATTACCCATTTACAGCTCAAGTTTTTGTAACTCTGTATATAAAGTATGTTCACACCAAATTATTCCATTACACACATACTCTTTTTTGTTGCATTACAATTCTTAATACACATATATACCACAATTTTTCATATCTCTGTTTGTATATAAGGTATGTTGACACCAACTTCAAATCTTCATACATATATTTTGTATAATGATGACCATCACATTCCCCCATCCTTGCTAGTCTCCTTCCTCCTCCCTTTCCCTCCTATCCCTCTTCCCTATCTAGAGATAATCTTCCTCCTATGCTCTCCCTCTCTATCCCACATTGAGTCATCCCCCCACTTATATCAGAGAAAACATTCTGCATTTGTTTTTTGGGGGATTGGCTAACTTCATTAGCATAATCTTCTCTAATGCCGTCTATTTACCTGCAAATGCCATGATTTTGTTCTTTTCTGGTGCTGAATAATAGTCCATTGTGTATAAATGCCATTTTTTAATCCATTCATCCACTGAAGGACATCTAGGTTGGCTCCACAGTTTAGTTATTGTGAATTGTGCTGCTATAAACATTGATGTGGCTTTATTCCTGTAGTATCCTGTTTTTAGGTCCTTTGGGTATAATCCAAGAAGAGGAATAGCTGGGTCAAATGGTGGTTCCATTCCCAGTTTTCCAAGGAATTTCCATGCTGCTTTCCGAATTGGCTGCATCAATTTGCAGTTCCACCAGCAATGTATGAGTGTACCTTTTTCCCCACATCATCGCCAACACTTGTTGTTTGTCTTCATAATAGCTGCCATTCTTACTGGAGTGAGATGGCATCTTAGGGTAGTTTTGATTCGCATTTCTCTGATTGATAGAGATGTTGAGCATTTTTTCATATATTTGTTGATTGATTTTATATCCTCTTCTGAAAGTGTCTGTTCAGGTCGTTGGCCCATTTATTTATTGGATTATTAATTTTTTGGTGCTTAGCTTGTTGAGTTCTTTACATACCCTAGAGATTAGTGCTCTATCTGATGTGTGAGGGGTAAAAATTTGCTCCCAGGTTGCAGGCTCCCTATTCACCTCACAGATTATTTATGTTGCTGATAAAAAACTTTTTAGTTTGAGTTCATCCCATTTGTTGATTCTTGGTTTTAATTCTTGTGCTATAGACGTCGTATTAAGGAAGTTGGGGCCTAACCCCACGTGATGAAGATTAGGGCCTACTTTTTCTTCTATTATATGCAGAGTCTCTGTCTTAATTCCTAGATCCTTAATCCATTTTTAATTAACTTTTGTGAATGGTGAGAGCTAGGAATTCAATTTTATTTTGTTGCATATGGATTTCCAGTTTTCCCAGCACCATTTGTTGAAGATGCTATCTTTTCTCCAGTGCATGCTTTTGGCACCTTTGTCTAATATAAGGTAGTTGTAATTTTGTGGGTTAGTCTCTGTGTCCTCTATTCTGTACAATTGGTTTACCAGCCTGTTTTTGTGCCAGTACCATGTTGTTTTTGTTACTATTGCTCTGTAGTATAGTTTAAGGTCTGGTATAGCGAAACTACCTGTTTCACTCTTCCTGCTTAGAAATGCATTAACTATTCTAGGTCTCTTATTTTTCCAGATGAATTTCATGATTGCTTTTTCAATTTCTATGAGGAATGCCATTGGGATTTTTATTGGAATTGCATTGAATCTGTATAGTGCTTTTGGTAGTATGATCATTTTGATAATATTAATTCTGCCTATCCATGAGCAAGATAGATCTTTTTATCTTCTAAGGTGTTAGATTTCTCTCTTTAGGATTCTGTAGTTTTCATTGTATAGATATTTCACCTCTTTTGTTGATTCCCAAGTATTTTACTTTTTTTGAGGATATTGTAAATGGGGTAGTTTTCCTCATTTCCTTTTTAGATGATTTGTCACTGATATACAGAAATGCCTTTGATTTATGGGTGTTGATTTTATGTCCTGCCACTTTGCTGAATTCCTTTACTAGTTCTAGAAGTTTTCTGGTGGAGTTTTTTTGTGTCTTCTAGTATAGAATCAAATCATCAGCAAATAATATTAGTTTGAGTTTTTCTTTTCCTATAGTTATTCCTTTAATTTCTTTCATCTGTCTAATTGCTCTGGCCAGTGTTTCAAGAGCTATGTTAAATAGAAGTGGTGAGAGAGGGCATCCCTGTCTTGTTCCCGATTTTAGAGGGAATGCCTTCAGTTTTTCTCCGGTTAGAATGATGTTGGCCTGAGGCTTAGCATAGATAGTCTTTAAAATGTTGAGATAAGTTCATGTTATCTGTAGTTATTCTAGTGTTTTGAACATAAAGGGGTGCTGTATTTTGTCAAATGCTTTTTCTGCATCTATCAAGATAATCATATGGTTCTTATTTTTAAGTCTATTGATGTGATGAATTACATTTATTGATTTCTGCATGTTGAAACAACCTTGCATCCCTGGGATAAATCCCACTTGATCATGGTGCACGATCTTTTTAATATGTCTTTGTATTCAATTTGTCAGAATTTTATTGAGGATTTTTGCATCTATGTTCATTAGAGATATTGGTCTGAAGTTTTCTTTCTTTAAAGTATCTTTGTCTGGTTTTGGAATTAGGGTGATATTGACTTGTAGAATAAATTTGGAAGTACTTCCTCTTTTTCTGTTTCCTGAAGTAGATTTCATCTGTCCAGTCCTGGGCTTTTCTTGGTTGGTAATCTTTTGATTGCTTCTTATATTTCCTCACTTCATATTTGTCTGTTTAAGTTGTGTATATATCTTCTTAACTTTGTCTGGACAGGACATATGACTTTAGGAAATTATCAATGCCTTCACTATCATCTATTTTATTAGAGTATAAGGCTTCAAAATAATTTCTAATTATCTTCTGTGTTTCTATAGTGTCTGTTGTGATATTGCCTTTTTCATCACTTATGCTAGTAATTTGGGTTCTCTCTCTTCTTCTCTTCCTTAGCGTGGCTAAGGGTCTGTGAAACTTATTTATTTTTTCAAAGAACCAACTTTTAGTTTTGTCAATTTTTTCACTAGTTTCTTTTGTTTCGATTTCATTGATTTCAGCTCTGATTTTAATTTTTTCTTGCCTTCTACTGCTTTTGCTGCTGATTTGTTCTTCTTTCTCTAGGGCTTTGAAATGTAGTTTGAGGTCATTTATTTGTGTCTTTTTATTCTTTTAAGGAATGAACTCCAAGCAATGTATTTTCCTCTTAGTACTGCTTTCATAGTGTCCCAGGGATTTTGATATGTAGTGTCTGTGTTCTCATTTACCTCTAAGAAGTTTTCAGTTTCCTCCTTGATGTCTTCTCTAACCCATTGTTCATTCAGTAGCATATTGTTCTGTCTCCATGTAATGCAGGAATTTTTCTTCCTTATTTTATTGTTGGTTTTCAATTTCATTTCATTATGATCAGATAAAATGCATGGTAGTATCTCTACTCCTTTGTATTTGCTGAGAGTTGCCCTGCGACATAATATATGGTCTATTTTTGAGAAGGATCCATGTACTGCCGATAAGAAAGTGTATCTGCTTGATGTTGGATGATATATTCTATATATGTCAATTAAGTCTAAGTTGTTAATTGTGTTTTGAGTTCTATAGTTTCTTTATTCAACTTTTTTTGCAAGATCTGTCCAGTGGTGAGAGAAGTGTGTTAAAATCACCCAAGATTATTGTGTTGTGGTCTATTTGACTCTTGAACTTGAGAAGTGTTTGTTTGGTACCAAACATAGCTGTACCATTGTTTGGGGCAAATATTAATGATTGTTATGTCTTGTTAGTGTATGGTTCCCTTGAGCAATGTGTAATATCCTTCTTTATCCCTTTTGATTAACTTTGGCTTGAAGCCTACTTTATTTGATATGAGTATGGACACCCCTGCTTGCTTCCAAAGTCCATGTGAGTGGTATGATGTTTCCCAACCTTTCACCTTCAGTCTGTGTATGTCTTTTACTATCAAATGAGTCTCCTGTAGGCAGCATATTGTTGAACTTTTTTTTTTTTTAATCCAGTCTACTAGCCTATGTCTTTTGATTGGTGAGTTTAAGCCATTAACATTTAGGGTTATTATTGAGATATGGTTTGCATTTCCATCCATATTTGTTTATTTTTGTTATTTAACTTGACTTCATTTTCCTCTTTGCTTAGTTTTTCTTTTAGTATACTACCTCCTACTGCTGATCTTCATTATTATTTTTCATTTCCTCTTCATGAAATGTTTTGCCAAGGATGTTTTGAAGTGCCGGGTTTTCTGGCTGCAATTCTTTTAACTTTTGTTTATCATGGAAGGTTTTTATTTCATCTTTAAACATAAAGCTTAATTTTGCTGGATACAAGATTCTTGGTTGGAACCCATTATCTTTCAGCGTTTGAAATATATTGTTCCAGGATCTTCTAGCTTTCAGGGTCTGTGTTGAAAATCAGCTGTTAACCTAATTGGTTTACCCCTATATGTAATCTGATTCCTTTCTATTGTGGCTTTTAAAATTCTCTCCTTATTCTCTTTGTTGGGCATTTTCATTGTAATGTGTCTTGGTGTGGATCTTTTGTGATTTTGCATACTTGGTGTCCTGTAGGCTTCTTGGATTTGGATTTCCATTTCATTCTTTATGTCTGGAAACTTTTCTGATATTATTTCATAGAACTGATTGCTCATTTCTTTGGTTTGGTTTTCTATACCTTCCTCTATCCTAATAACTCTTAAGTTTGGTCTTTTTATGTTATCCCATATTTCTTGTGCATTCTGCTTGTTGTTTCTTATTAGTCTCGCTGTGCTGTCTACGTTCTTTTTGAGATGATATGCTTTGTCTTGGTTGTCTGGTGTACTATTTTCTAAGTGGTCTACTCTCCTGCTGATAATCTCATTTGAGTTTTTAATTTGGTTTGTTATTTCTTTCATTTCCAGGATTTTTGTTTTTTTTTTTTGTATAACCTCTATCTCCTTGTAGAGGTGATCTTTTATTTCTTAGATTTGTTTATGTAATTAATTGTCAAAGTGATCTTTTATTGTCTGTATTTGCTGTCTAATGTCTTCCTTGAGACTTCAAAACATCTGTATCATGTATGTCCTGAAATCTTTATCTGTCATTCTTTCTGCTGTATATGTTAATTCTTCCAATGATGTGTTGTCTTGCATTGTTTGTAGTACTTTATTTCCTTGTCTTTTCATGTTGCTCATGTTTCTTTCCAGCTCTGTGAGACTGGAGTGTTATTGTTTTTATCCTATAGATTTGTAGTGCTCTTGTATAGTTCCAAAAAGATCTCTCCTTTTTGGGGAAGGACTATTTTAACTGTTCCCAATATCAACTATACATCATCTATGAACAAATTTTTGTTATTAAGACATTTATATCTATTCTCAATGTCTAGAAATGTTGAATTCAATTATTATTTAAAATATAGTCATTAGTTTCATAAAAGGGGTACAGTTTCTGGTGGCATATAGACAACGGGGCATCAGGCATAGGATGTTACGTTAAGGGGGAAAGATGTGAGCGTATAGGGTTAATATATCTCAGCAACTTTGGAGGATAACTCTAATGAAGGGGGTTAGTAGCAGGAGAATAGACAGGAGGTATTTTAGGGCAGACCAGGAAGTGGGAGGACAATAAGAAGCATAGGGACAAACACATATATGTATTTAGTAAATTACACACAGTAGAAATAGTAAAAATTGGGATGTTTAAAGAGGAAGACAGAGAGGAAGAAAAATGAAAAGAAAAGAACAAAGAGAGAAAGAAAAGAAAAATAAAGAAAAAAAAAAAAACACTCTTAGAATTCTGTTTTCTTTTCTTCCAGTAGGTGGCGCCCTGTATTCCAGGTTGAGTCTCTGCCCTCGGGGTGGTGGAAGCAACCCAGGTGAGGAGGCTCTCCCTCTCCTACCTGGAGCCTCTCTGGTCTCTCTGGGTTGCTTCTGGTGTCTAACCCTCTCGCCTGTCCTGCCCACCAGGTCCCAATTGCAGGATCTCTTTCCTGCAGCCTGCGGTTCTCCCCAGGTAGGCAGCACCCTGGCCAATCCGTGCTCCAGATTGAGCACTATCTCTGGGTAGGGTAGTCACTGCATCATCACAGCTGGGGAGCGGGGTTTGGAAACCGGCCACCTAGTCAGTTGTATTCCCTCTAATAGCCATGCCCACAAAAAGCTGGTGAGATCAGTTTTGAGTTATCACAGCTGTGGAGAGGATAGGCTGAGAACCACCCACTTGTTCAGATGCCTATCCGGGCTATCAGCCACACCTGCCAAAAGTTGATGAGATAGGTTTTCCAAGATGGAGCCTGCCCAATTCCTGCACCGGGTGTCTGAGCTGTCCTTACGCTGCGTCCAGCTCTCAGTCTGGTGTCCTGAGCTGAAGCAGATAGCAGCCTGGCACTCTGAGGCCCTGTAAGGACAATGACCCAGGGTCTCTGCTCTGCCACCAGAGCAACAAGTGGAAGTGCTCAGATGGTGGGCTCCAATTCCTATCCCAATTCTCGCCCACAAAGAGCGACTCTGCTTTCCTCAAGTTCTGGGCTGTGCTTGCCTATCCCGTGTACTCTGTGAAGATTCACTGTTTGGCATCTTGTCACATGCTAGGAGAAGCTGCAAATTCGTCATGGTGAGCCCGGGTGGAGAAACCCTCTAACCTCCCTCTTGGATTCACGCAGAGCAGCTGAGAAAGGGATCTCCTTTACTCCGTCTTGGATTCCCCCAGTAAGGATGGGTACCAGCTATTGAGAGATGTGCATCACAGCCTGCTCCAGGTGGTAAGTTACTCTCTTCTCCTGCCAACACCACTGGAAGGGTCCCTGTTCTGGTGCCAGTCCAAGCTCCACTCACAGAAATGTGATTCACTGCAGGCAGGTGCAGTTTGCACAAAATGCAGGCTTCTGCAGCCCAGCCACTCACCTTCAATTCCTTCTTCCATGATTCTTGTCTCAGGAAGGCAAAGGTTACCCACCAGCCAACCTCTTTAACCAACGGAGGATTTTTCTATACTAATATTTTAGAGGTTGATTATCCACCCTTTAATTCTCCAATTGAACTTATTGCTTTTACAGATCAAGGTCTACCTACTCTTCATCACCTTTCCTGGACAAGTGCACTACCAGCTTCTTAAATTTTAATTTTATCCACATGTGCTTTTCTAGTTTACATACCTTTGTCCAAGTTGATACCCATGCCTAGAATATTTCCTTTGGAAGCATACTCATCCTTGTGGGATAATACTTTTTAAAAAATCAGGAACACGGCGGAGAAACAGAATCACTTTTGACTATACATATATAAGTTCTGAAGCCAAAGGAATACACCCACAGAATTTCCTTAATTAGAAATTTATTATGGTGTTATTTATTTATCTTCCTTATCCAACTCAGAGCATCTGAGGACAGGGATTGTTTTACACTCATGTTTATATTTTAGGGCCCCATACAATGACTGCATTTCTGAACGAGTGCATTTTCACATGTAAAAATCAGTGAAACAGTTATCATCTATTAGTTTTAAGAGTGAATTCATAAAATTATCAGTTTTATTAACATATCTATGAATTTTCACTACCATATCATCCAAATGCTAGATTGTGTCAAGTTTTCTTTGAGGTCAATATTCTGTACAACCATACTGGCTCGGTTTGAGTGTCATTTGAGTGCATCCCCCTAGACTTCATGTACTGGAAGCTTGGGCCTGCACATGGTGATGTAAGAGATGGTATAACCTGATTGGATTACCGGGATGCTATCCTTGGAAGGGGTTAATACTGGTCTCACACAGTATGTCAGTTCTTATCAGAATCAAATGTCATGAAAAAGCAAGCCTGATCCCTAAACATCACTAGTTCCTGTCTTACCATGTGCTCTATCCCTCTTGTGCATGCTCTTACTAAGATGCCACCTTCCATGACATGATGTGGCCAGGGACTCTCCCCTGAGACAAACTCACTGCTGTGAGTTCAATAAGCTATTTTTTCTTTATAAATTACCCTCTGAGATATTTTGTTATATCAAAGAAAAACAGACTAACATAAATGTTTAAAATAACTTTGGTCTTATAGAAATTTCCACCATGAACACCCTGGGGTTTTTAAAGTCATTAATGTTATATGTTTACTTAGCCATTATATTTTCTATTTGAATTTTTTTCTGGTTGTTTATTTAAATATCTCAGATTTAACTCTAATTAAATACTTTTACATTTTAAAGTATTTTTAACTGTAATTAAATACTTATATATTTTAAGTCTTATTTCCTGATTTATTACTTGTGGAATTCTATGATCTATTACTCTTCCTTAGAGAATCTTCTTTAATATTAACTTCTAAATATGTAAGTTAAAACACATATGTTCAAAATAGAATTGGGTGATAGATTTCTCACTCCCTCCAAAAATAATATTCAAACCTGTTAAGGTGATGTTAATTTTTAATTGGAATAATTGCATCATCTATTTAAAAAGTAAAACATAATTCTCTTTATTTGGAACAGTTTATTTGGAAATGCATTGCTAAAACACAAAAGAAAAAGATTACCTTAAATTGCCAAATGAAAACACTTTGAAATCACATGTAAAATTTTTAAAAAGTCTTGAAAATATCTTCAAGGAAGTCTGGATTAACCCAAATGCTACATTTCCTCAATATTCATGTGGCCAGGGTCTCCATGTCAATGTAGGCTCTCTCCTTAGAATGTGACTGTGGTTGCTTAAGCTCCACTTGATAGTCACCACTGCTCTGCATGTTCAACAGCTGTGTTTATTCTTCCTTTCCTGTAGGACTTTCCTTTCATTACTTAAGCTTGTAGAACAGGCCTTCCCACCAACTTTTGCAAGTTTATAAATCATACCAGAAATTGTTTCTTAAGTAAGGTTACCATCTCTTTCAGTATTCTATCCTTTTCCATTAAAGAAAATTAAAATGAAAATTTCTCTTGATTTTTATTGTTAATACATCAGGGAAGATTTCAACTAAGTGGTTTACAAAAGAAAGTTGTATCTCCACACCTGTTACTCAGTTTATCTGGAAAATGTTCACAATTTTTTTCTTTATATGTATTCACTTGGAATTTCTAACTATATAGGTAATTGCCTAACAGGTCCAGTAGCAAATCCTCTAACCCACACTTGTTGTAATGCTCAATCCCTGGTATTTCTTTCAGCTTGCCTTAGTCCACAAGATAGGTCCTCTTGGAAACCAGTTGAGAATTTAAATAAATAGAAAAGCGATCAGCCTACTAGATAACATGAAAAATGTAGCAATACTACTTCTGAAAAGTATTACCTATTCTGTTGCCCTATTTAAAAAGTTGTTACTTTAGCTATCATAGAACAAAAACCAAACACAAGAAAATTTGATAATATGTCGCTTTGAATGAAAGTTGATATACTGAAATATGCTCTATTATCATTTAGACTCTTAGTATCTCTACTTTATTGGAACAGATTTTAAAATGTTTTATTTCAATGATAATTTGAAGAAATAAAAGTGGCTGAGTACCTGTAGTAAAGTAGATATTGTTCTATGCACTAGAGATATATTAGTGAACCAAAGAGAAAAATTCTTCTACTTAATGAAGTTACATATTAGAGGGAGTAGAAAGATTATGTAAAATAGTTATAACAATTAAATAAATGATATAACATTTTAGAGATTTAAATATTTAACTAAAACAAAAAGAAAAGCAGTGTGCAATTAATCTGTTATATTGGGTGAAGCATGGGCTGGGTTGTACAATATGGTAGTTGGAATATACTCAATGAGAAGAAATATTGACAGAATGAAAGAAGTCAGGAGAGTTACTCATTGTGATGGTCAAAGATAAGGGATATTAGAATTAGAAGAAATATCCAGTACACAGATTTGTAATACTTTTGAATATTAACAGACTGGTATAGTTTTAACAATTTATGCTGGGAAGAGGGAAGTCTAGGAAGAACACAGATGTAAAGATTAGATTTTTTTGCAAGAAGTTTTAGCTTGTATGTTGGTCAACTTTCCAATGTTGTGACCAAAATACTTGACAAGAACAGCATAAAAGGAGGAAAGGTTTATTTTGGCTCATGGTTTCAGTCCTGGCCAGCCAACTCCATTGCTCTAAGCCCAAGGGGCGCAGAACAGCATGGAAAAAGGGCACGGTGGAGGAGTGCTTCTCTACTCATGGAGCCCAGACGACACAGAGAGTGAGGAAGGAGCCAGAGTGACAAGATATCATCTCGAAGAGCATGCCCCCAGCAAATCAGTTCCTCCAGTCACAGCCCATCACCTAAGAGTTACCATCGAGCACAATAATCCTTCCAAATTAGGATTCAAATTCGGATAGACTCTTTAGGTTACAGCTCTCAAAATCTAACTATTTTACCTCTGAATATTCCTTCAGTTCCACAGGAA
Organism: Callospermophilus lateralis; assembly: GCF_048772815.1. NCBI lineage: Eukaryota > Metazoa > Chordata > Mammalia > Rodentia > Sciuridae > Callospermophilus > Callospermophilus lateralis. The sequence continues at coordinate 85,077,229 of NC_135317.1, forward strand.
TTTAGGGGGGAGGGTGGAAACCTTATATGCAAGTCATAACATTCTGCCCCGACCCCCAAAATCCTTGTCTATCTCCAAATGCAAATTGCATTTAGTCCATCTCCAAAAGTCCTCATAGTCTTAGCAATTTTAGCATTGTCCCAAATTCCAAATTCAAAGTTTCCTCTGAGATTCAAGGCAAATTCTTTTCTGTAAAAGCTCCTGTAAAAATTAAAATCAAACTACATACATCCAATATATAATGGTGCAGTGTAAACATATCCATTCCAAAAGGAAGAATAGGGGCATAGAAAGAAGGCCTGGGACTAAAATAAGACCAAAATGCAATCAGGCAAACTTTTTCTGTAGCTCCAACTCTGGCACCTGGGGCATATTTCCAAAGCATTTTGGCAACCCCAATCCTTAGCCTTTCTGGTTACAGCCCATGTGCTTTCTCTTTTAGCCTGGCTCTCTCTCTCTCTGTATGCAGCAGCTTTCCTCAGAAGGCACTCCATGTTACTGGCAATTCTTAATTCTTGGGATATTCATTTCAACTTTGACTTCACCATCCATTGCCCTCTCATGGGCAGCCGGCAAGGGGGATTCAGGCCCTACTATTCTTGCCCTGGCCTCCCAGGCCTTCCTTTGGAATTTCAGTGTAAGACTCCAAGACCCCCTAACTCTAGCATACTGCATTCCTGCCTGACAAGTACCATGTGGATGATGCCCTGGTGGATGATACCAGCTTGAGCAGTAATTAGGCCTCCCTGGTCCATGGATGCAGTGACTCTAATTCTACTTATAGTACCTGTTTCAAAATATTCTTCAGTTTCTATTTGGATAGTAAAATCATTCTCTGTATTATTTCTTTAATCTTAGTGAACTTTTAAAAAATTGTTGTTTAATTGTTCTTACAGTTCTATAATTTTGTAAGTTTTACTGAATCCTATGTGTATATATAGTATGTGCAGAAAATTCAGGCACATTTCTTTTATATGACATAGTTGCTATCACAAAGGGACAGTTTTAAAAAATTGCTTCTTGATGAGAGTTATTTTGTAAAGTGGCAGTCATTTGAGTTAAGTACATGTAAATTCCACTTCAGTTAGCAGAACTAAAGATTTAAATGTGATCATTTAAAAGAATAAAAATTTTGGAAAATTGAAAATATCAAATATATGACTATAGCATTAACTCTTGCTAGAAAATAAAGTGACATTGATATTTATGGCAACTTTCAGAACAGAATTTTATAGTCAGTAGATGGCACTATTTGTTTTATTAATAACCACTGACCACTCCCTTTACTTTCATAAAATATATTGATAGTTTGTTTTTAGCTACTTTTAAGAAATTTAAAATTACTAATACCTATTTTACCAAATGAATCATTGTTATTGCCTGTGTTAGTGATTTTATTTACTTTTGATGAGAGTGTGAGAATTATTTTTCCTAGTATTATCAATGAGCTCAAAGTGAGTATTCAACCTGATAGATACCCAAGAAGGGTCATTACAAACACATTTATTTTACTAAAAAAAAGCTTCAAAAAAAAAAACTTCTAAAGAGATTATAATATGAGAATATTATACAGGTTATCTAACCTTATCTGATTTTACAGAATTCATTTTCATCCCTGAATCTAGACATTCACGTAAGTTTTATATTGATTATAAACAAAATAAAACAAAAAATTGGAAAAGTGAAATAACAGTACCTTTGGGGGAAAAAAAACTAGGTGGAGGAATAAGGATAAAATTATTTTACAGAGAGTAGTAAAGAAATGAGAGGACTCAGAGGACTAGTAATATCACAGATATTTGTAACACTTTATATGAACATAGCAATAACTGATACAAATTTTAATGTGTGATGGTTAATTCTGTATGTCAACTCGGCTAGGCTGTGGCACCCAGTTGTTAGGTCAAACACTAATCTTGATGTTGCTGTGAAGATATTTTTTAGACGTGATTAATATTAATTAGTTCACTTTAAGGAGATTCCCCTCAATAACAGGGAGATTCCCCTCAATAACAGGGATAAAAACCATCAGTCATTTGAAGGAGTTAAAAATCAAACCCTAAAGTTTCCCAAAGAAGAAGAAATTCTTCAGGACTATAACAGAAAACTTGCCTGAGTTTCCAGCTGCCAGTCTACATATTTCAGATCTGTCAACCTACATATTGCATGAACTACTTCCTTAAAATGAATCCTCCCCCTGACCATCTCTCTATTTTCTATTTCAAATTAGGCATTCCTATTCTTTCTGTATCTTTGGAAAACCCTGATATAAAATGTAAATAGAAGTTTACCTTAAGGCAATAATAAAATTTAAAAGCACATAGCTTCTATAAAATGAGGACTGATAGCCATTAAAAGGGAAAGAGTACATACTGGTAAAGACAATAATTGCTGAATTAAGATCAATAATGATGGGAGAAACCATTACATTATAAACAAAATAGAAAATAAAGTACCAAGAAATAATAGACACAAAATTTTCCCTAAGAAGTTCATTAGAAATGGAATAGAGATGATAAAATCATTAGAAAAGATGACACATGAAGAACAGGTGTAGTTGTTCCAACATGTGTGTGATAAAATTTCCAATAGGAGACAATAAAGCTATAATATTGACAATGATAAAATTGAATAATGAATTATAGGAATCATTGGCCTTCAGAAAATAATATAATATTTAATGAATCATATCCAATATAACATTATATTCAATGAAGGAGATAATTTAGTTTATATGAAGTGGAAAAAATAGAAGGCAAACTGAGACATCTCAACAACACTAAGCATGGAACAACAAGGAGCAAGACTCAGAATTTTGAGGGAGAAGGGACAGAGAGCTGAGAACTCTATAGCTGAACAAACTACCATTCATATTTGAGTCAAAGAAAGACCACCTCCACTAATCAAGGGAAGGAAGAGCATCCTCACAGATACTTCTTTTGTTGCATGGGTTCATTTCCAATTCTTCCTGGCTTTGTTGTACTATTCTCAGCTTGCAATCTATTCTCATGCATGATGTGATATATGTATCCAAATATTCTTTAACAGAGTCAACTTGCCATTATAGTAACATACAAATCAGTGATATTCACTGAAAAACACTAACTTGAGCCAGGCACTGTTTAGTATGAAAACAACTTTTGGTGTTGATTTAGAATTACACAAAGATCTTAAAGAAGTGATAAGGAAGGCATCCAATTATTATGCAGTTTGTCCGATTTGTACAGATATTAAACAGTAAGATCAGCATTCTAACTCTGGTAAAACAATTCTACATTATTCAGTTTTCTGAAACAATTTTTTTCGCCACAGATTTAAAATAGCAGCTTTGTGATTTATCAAATTCCTAAACACACATTGAAGTTTGTTTATAGACTTTCTGTTTTGTTTCAACAATCTACTTGTCTATTCTCACACTATCCATTTAAAAGATCCAATCTCATCATGCCATCCATCCTGCTAGATTTTTAGGAATGTCAGGATTATATCCACACCCTTTAGCATCTCTCTCTTCTCCTCCCACCTCCGGAGCCTCAGGTTAGAGTACAGACTTCTTTCATTATTTCCTATGTTCTGATCATAAAATTGTTTTGATTGTATCTGAAGAAAAAAAAGTACATTTATTCCATGAAATGTTCATGTCTCCATCCCTTTCTCTGTAAAGCTTCTCCACTTCCTCTTCCTTGCCTGATTTGTTGAGCAAGCACCTATTCATTTTCAAAGATTAAGTAAATTATCACCAACTTCAGCTCTTTCTCCCTTTCCAAGTATAAAGAAATTATTCTTCCCTCTTTTAGTGTTTATATTCTAAGCCTAATTACTATATTTATTAATTTACATATTTCTCTCTCCAGCACAACATGAGTGTCTCAAGGACAGGACCTTATTAAGTACTGAGTGTGGACTGAATAAATATTCATTGAGTAAATTAATATAAAAGATCATCATAGCATTTGATTTCTAAAAAAAGGTCCAGCCGCTTTTAAAAGTGAGACAAAGCATCATTTTCAAAACAACATCAAGAAGTGGGTGTATTTCAACTTACTCAATTAGCATTTAGCAGAAGAAATAGGTGACAGAAATGATAATTCATGCTTATAGGATGTTTAATGAACTGGTAAAAGAGAAAGTCAGTCACAGGAATCCAGAGTACCTTGTTTTATAAGAAATAAAACTAGGTGCCCATCAACAGATGAATGTATAAAGAAAATGTTTAATATACAATGGTATGTTACTTAGCTATAAAAAAGAGCCAAGTTATGACATTTACTGGTAAATGTGTGGAACTGGAGAACATCGTGCTGAATTAAGTAAGCCAGACTTTTTGTAAGGTTGGGTAGTTTCTCACATATGTGGAAGTTAGGGAGATAGAGAAAGAATTATGGAACCATCTGGCACCTGCTTGATATGGCATCTCTGTTTAGATATGGACATAATAAGGACTCTGTATATCTTCTAGCTTTTTTTTAAGGTCCCAGTTAAGTATGGTCACAATATAACACTTGTGTTAAGTTGCCTAATCTCCGTACCATCAAACATCTGCATAGGTTCCTTTTTGTGGTATCAGCACATTATAGTTATACATAATAGTGGAATTCATAAGTCCATATGTATGTATGTGCATAATGTAAACTGATGAACTGCATTTCTGACTACATTTTCTTTCCTTACCTTTCTCTCTCGTCATGATCTACAGATGTGACTCTATGGATCTCCCTTTCATTTTTATAACTTATTATTTTAATTGATTCAATCTAATTACATATAAAGTAGAATGTGTTGTTATACGATTGTACATGGACAAAGGATAATTTGGTAGATTTCATAACATAGTACTTGTTCATGTACCCTTCTCCACCCACTTTAATCTCTTTACTTTATTAGAGATCACCCCTCTTTTAAAAAATTCTCTCTCTCTCTAACTTCCGCATATGTGAGAAACTACCTAATCTTACAAAAAGTTTGACTTACTTAATTCAGCATGATGTTCTCCAGTTCCATACATTTACCAGTAAATGTCAGAACTTTGCTCTTTTTTATAGCTAAGTAACATACCATTGTATATTAAACATTTTCTTCATACATTCATCTGTTGATAGACACCTAGGCTGGTTTCGTAACTTGACTATTGTGAATTGTACTACTATAAATATTGGTATGCATGTAGCACTCCAGTATTTTGATTTTTGTTCTTTGGATAAATACCAAGGAGTGGGATAACTGAATCACACATTGGTTCCATTCCTAATCCCTTTGAGTATTGTCCTTACTGCTTTCCAAAGTGATTGTACTAATGTTAAGTCTCAACAAAATTGTTTAAGTGTTACATTTTCCCACACCCTCACCAGCAATTGATGTTATTCTTATACTTGATGCCATGTAACTGGAATGAGATAAAATCTCAGTGTAATTTTTATTTACATTTCTGTGATTGCTAAAGATGTTGAACATGAACTCAAATTTGATCAAGGACCTAAGAATTAGATCAGAAACTTTGCAACAGCTAGAAGAAAACATAAGGTCAATACTCCAACATATTGGTGCAGGCACCAACCTCCTTAACCAGATCCGCAAAGATCATGAAATAAAACCAAGAACAGATAAGTAAAATGGTATCAAATTAAAAGGCTTCTGCACCACAAAGGAAACAACTAAAAGCGTGAAGAGAGAGCCTACAGAATAGGAGAAATTATTTGCTAGCCTCTGTTCCAGCAGGTTCCACACTTTAAAAAGAATTCAAAATACTGAGCAACTCAATCAATAAATAAGTAAAATTTCCAAACAGACAGTTCTCAAAAGAAGAAACACAAATGGCCAACAAATATACAAAAACGTGTTCAACATTTCTTTTTCAATTTTTCAAGGACTTCTTTTTCTTGAACTTGGTGGATTCTTTTCTTCTACTTTTTTTGTATGTTTCACTCTATCATTGGCTTTAAGCCTCTATCTCTGAGCTAAGCATTTTCTTCATTGTCCTTATACCCCCTTGCTTTTGTTTGCTTCTGCAAGTTCTTGCCACATTCCTGCTGATTCCCTTGGACCAGTAGGATTTAAAATATCCCTGTGTTTTAATACCTAACATGTTTTATAGTAAATAACTGTTTTCCTTCTTCCTTCAGCAGAAATAACTTTGTATGTTGTTTCATGCCTGAAAACTGGTAAAATGACTGCTGCTCAATAAGCACTTTTCCTAAATTAGTTACTTCCTGGATTACTGAATGGGGCACATTACTGAAGAGCAGTTTAAAAATATTCAGCTGTATAATCTTACTGGTTAATATTAAAACACATAGAAATTCCTAACAAATGTGCATGTAATGTTATTTTAAAAACTGATAAAGAATAGGAAATAGATACAGGTAAATTTACTAGTAAAATGTTCTTTTCTATTTTATAATCCATAAAGTAAGAGAGTGGTTGTAAAGGGCAGGATGTTCTGTTCTGATATCTTAGGATAAGCCCAGATGCTTCTCTGTTTTTTCTCCACATTGCTTGTGTTTCCTCCATATTGGTGTGTTACAGTAAGAGAAATGATTAGATTTCACAGTAGGGGACTGCCTGACATAGGAAAATCAAACAGTAAAATTTGGATTTTTATGGCACTGCTCTACAAACCAGGCCAGACTTTTCGCCAGCACATTTTCTGCCTGGAGGAATGGATGTGGGATTCATTCAATCAGTATGTGACTTCAAGAAATCCATTTAAAACAGGTTACAGAAAAGGATTTTCTTTTTTTTTTTTTTTTTTTAAGCTGTGCAGTCTTAGAACTGCCAACTAGACGTGTAAATGTTTTCAGCCTGGTCATCATTGCAATTTTCTCTAATTCTCTTGCTTGAATTCTGAAGGTCAAGGCTGAAGCTGGACATGAAAAATGTAGCATATACTACACTGTTTAGCATATTTCTTCATGTACTTCAAGGGGTGCCTGAAGCCATGAGCCCTGTGAATGCTGTTTCCCCTACACATTCCTACCTAGGATAAAGTTTAATTTATAAATTAAGAACAGTAAAACCTTTACAAGAATCATAACATAGAACCATTATACCAATATAATGATAAAAATTATGCAGGTGTGATCTCTCAAAATGTCTCATTGCACTGCACTCAATTTTGATGTGATGATGACAGATGAAACAATATCCACAAGGTAGACAGTGCGCACTTTGCAACATTGTTAGAGTACTATGTAAGTGTCACTTAAATACAAGCACTTCCATACTCTAACAGTTGATGACTAAGGCAGTTACTCATTGACTAACAGGCCAGTAGTGTATACAGTAAGCAGGATGCAATTTTGTCACACTACTCATATCAGTATACAATTTGGTATACAATTTGAAACTTATAAATCACTTATTTCTACAATTTTTCACATCATATGGAAACCATGAAGGTGGGCCATGGTGGTTGTGAAAACACACACACACAGAAAAAACAAACCATGAGCTGGTGGTGTGTGGTGAGTATAGTGTATAACCTAATTTGTTCACTAAAGCCACTCAAGTATAGAAGAATATCAGTAAGAAAGTGAACAAACAAACAAAAACCACCAATACATTTCTTTTAAAAGTTATGAATTGGCAAGGTATAAAAAATAAGAGGAAATAAAAAACAATTTTTATTTTTCTCATTATAAAAATTTTAAAAGCCCTATCTTAAATGCCTGCATCTCTAGAGTTAAGAACCAAACAGCCATTGCAATGTCTGCCTGGAGCATACTAAGGACTAGAACTAGGTTATATGAACTATTTGATTTGTTACACAAACAACACTGCAAGTACTGGCAGTACTCTCAGTTTCCCTAAGAGAAAACTGAAAACACACAGATGAGTAATTTGGATTAAGAGTATGAGCAGAGCTGATATTTCAGGTAGTTTCACCTAAGGCCCACAGTGTTAGTAACTATGCCATCTTGATTTACATAAAAGAAAACATATCTTGTAAACTCCATGTCAGCAAATACACATATGTCTAGGAAAATTTCTCATTGATGACAGAGGTAAGAAAAAGTTACATAAAAGAGACTGAAAAAGAATATTAAAAAGTTGTCCTTTCTATGTTTTATTATTTAAAAAGATACAGTCTTAGCAGAATTTTTAAAAAATAGCCAAGCTTTAAAACATTAAAGGTACTACTAATTTACATGTAAGTGAAACTTTTTCAGAACACATTATACAAATGAAAACTAGTAATTGAATCTTCTAAAGTCAGTAAAACATGCCCTGGAATGTGAGAGTGATAGGGTATAAAAAATGTAAAACAACAAACAGCATTGTATATGGAATCATATAGAAATAATTTAAGAAATTAAAAACAAAATCCAATTTACAAGCTGTCCTAAATTCCTTGAATATTAATCCCTTACTGTACCTCTTTCCAACATTACTCTTCACATAATTGAGGTTTCAGGATCTGTGCTAAATGATCTGTTGAGAATTATGCAAAAAACCCTTCTATGCTTTTATTGCAAGGACTGGAAACCTGATAATTACTTTTCTGCCAATGAAATGCAAAGCTGGGAACATAACAGAAGAGGATCCACTTTTGCTCCATTGGGAAAAAATACACGATTCCAAATTTTTAGCAAATGAGAGACATAAACTTTTGACAAAACTTCTGTGAGTCCTCCTGCAAACCCTCTCCCTCAGGTGAGCAACAGCTGAGATTGTTGGTGAAAGTTTCTTGTGATTTCTACACTTCCTGATTTCTTGGAAAGTACTAGCCCTTCCAGTCATTTTATATGTGTCTATTTAAATATCTTCCAACCTGAAATATCTAGAGTAATAATGTATTTCTGTTACATCCTTGGTAACTAAAGTGATGCTTACAAAAATGTATAAAACACAGAGAGGGAAAGGATATCTGACCTATTCTGATTTTGAGATATCAATGATCATCAGCCAGGAGTGAGATAGATAATTCATTGGTTATAGGAAAAGAGATCATTAGATTCTTGGCTTTATTTGCCTTAAATAAAGTATCTATTGAAGTCAAGAATTTTTGAGACTTCTTCTACAATACAATATTATTTGGAGACAATTACAAGAACTTGTGGATTGGTTAAAATCGCTCATTACACAAGATAATATACAGAGAAAAAACAAAATCAGGTTCATGCTTTTTAGTTCTCAGTGCAAGACATGACTAGAAAATAGAGGTATTCTGTAACTACTACGAGATGTTTTGTTAACATTTTAATCCAATGGGTTAATGTCATCCAGATCAATATTTTGACATGCAGATTTTTTTTGATTGTGGAGATCAAACCCAGAGGTGCTTTATCATCATCAGCTATATCCTCATCACCTTTTTAATTTTATTTTGAGATAGAGGCTCACCAAGATGTCAAAGCTGGCCTTAAACTTGTGACCCTCCTGCCTCAGCCTCTGGATTGTTTGGATAATAAATGTGTGCTACCATGCATGGATAATTTTTAGAATTCAAACTGATAACACACATTAAATTCACAACATATGCCTGTTTTTTATGTAAAAATCCAAGTGTTTAATAGCAGGTATTGAGGCTTTGGGAATTGGAATGCAGGAAAGTAAGTGAACTGCAATGAATTGCTATATGTTGAAACTACCAAGTTGGATATTTGGTTTTCCTTTTACTATTTATTAAGTTCTACTAAAGCAAATTCATTTAATCCAGCATTTTTGGAAGTATACAGTCAACTTCTTCTGTCTGGGTATCAACAGCTGTAAATCCTGTGTTATAATCTAATCCAAGGCAAGGTTGATTATCTCATCATTCCCTGTTACATCTATTGTGGAACCAATTAGTAATTTGTCTAGTATAGTTATTATCAATCTACTCTACTGATAAAATCATGTTGATTGGGAATATCAATCTTGGATTTTAACTTAAATAATAGCTTTTGATGTAATGTGAGTTTCCTTGAAATTTGAGAGACCTGATTACTGCTCACTGGTAAATATTTTAGGGATTCTGATATCTGTTAAATAATAAGACAGTCCTCTAAAATGAAACATAAGTCTGTCTTTTGCTTATTGCAAAAGCAAACAAAAGTAAAATACAATGATAGTTGATTTTGCTTTTGATTTTGGAAAGAGCATATATCAAATTAAAATGGACTACATTGGTTATCCTTGCTACAAATATGTTCACAGTCTGAGAACTTGTGAATATAGCAACTTAAATAGTCAAAGCTGCTTAATAAGTGTAATTAAGTTAAAGAACTTTACAAGAGGAGACTATCCTGTACTATCATTGTGGCCACAATATAATCATCAGGGTTTCTTTGAAGAAAGAGGAAGAGGCATGGCACGGAGGAAAAGGGTCTGGGTCTGGGAATGGGGTTGGAGAAGGTAACAAAACAAGTTCCCTTGAAAGTCTCCAAAAGCAAAGCACCTTAATTCTAGGGTTCTGATCCTGTGAACAATAAGAGAATAAACTTATGTTGATCTGGTCTTCTTGTGCCTGTGGCCCATGGAGACTCTAACAAGTTTCATTAGAAGAATCAACAAACAAACTCAATTACCCAGGAAGGATTAATGAATACTGCTCTAATGACATTGTATCTAACACTTATGAAAGATTGTCCAGTGTTTGGGATACAATTTTTGAAGGATTTGAAAAAAAAAGTATGAAATAGTATGATGATGAACCTTTTAAAATGAGAGAAAAGAATATCAGTGTTCTGTGTGAGTATTCATCAAAAGGAAACCATTAAGAAAAGAAATTCACAAAAATATTCACCTATTCTAAGATACTAATAACCTATGTTTGGTTATTGGACTTGTGAATATATTCGCCACATAGGTAGGGAAGGAAGTTTTGCCTCTAGTAAAAAATATTGATTATTCCCTCCCATTGACTCCACAACAGACAAATGTGACTGCCAACACCAGTGAATACTTCCCTCACCATCACCATGACCACAAATCACTACTTCTCAGGAGAGGCAGCAAGCCACATGTGTGGCTGGTTAATTACCTTGAATATTTGTTATTATATAAATGAATTTTTTCTTTGAAATATATACTTCCCCTGGACATAGATTTACCTTTCTTATTCCCAACATTTCTCTCATCCCTGTGACCTATGTATATAAGACTCAGTGACCCTGTTTCACAAAAATGTTCTCAGTGACCCTGTTTAACAAAAATGTTGCTTCTGATAGAATGATTTTTTTTAGGTAGTAACAATATATGTATACACACAAATTATAGAAATGAAAATAATTATTTTATAGTCATGAACATCTCTAGTACAAATGCATAAAGCATCTTCAGAAATCTGCTAAGAAAAACTGAGTTTTGATAACCTGCTAAGAATCAACAAACACTGTGATCAGTTTGCTGTCTTCCCAGATGTGTAATATTGTTTGAACTATCTCTGTCTGGGATGTTGCTGCTCCCAGAGCAAGAGTATCAGAATCTATTAAGTGGACAGCAGTAACTCCCTCACCATTACATTAAGCCACGATTTTGTTTTCCAGTTCTGCAACATTGACCTCTGTTAGTTTAGTGGTGTTGGGTGACAAGAGAAAGATGAATCTCTTGGGGGACAAAACAATCTATTTGAAGAAGTTAAAATATTTGTGTGGCTATTAAGTGTTTCTTCTATCACTGAAAAAAAACGGCCAAAGAAGAAGGTTAATCAACAGGCTGAGATGAATAATCTTCACAATCTCTTGTAAAACATGAGTAAACAAGAGATTTTTTTTTTTTAGTCCTAATTTAGGTATGACTTCACTGCAAGTGTTCACTGTTAATCAGTATGTTAATCCAATACAGGCAGAAATAATAAAGACTAAAGAATGCATCAGAAGTTTCATGTATGAAAGTTTGGTAAATAAATATGATCAGCTGTAGTGATAAAAGCAAAATAAATAATGGGTAACTGAAGAATAAATTTCTCAAAACCAAAAATATCTTATTGTGCAGTTGCAGAAACAAATGATGTCATTTCATTGTAAATAACAAACCAATATTTGTACATAATTGCCAATTTATTTTTTCTCTCTTTCTTATTTGTGGAAAATCACACAAATCAGCCTTAAGTTACACAGTATTAAAAGATAATTATGTCTGAAGAAAAGAATAATCATAACTGAAATGGATAGTTATTAATGTGCAGTTTTTCTATAAGTGGATTCATTTAAACAAACATATTCTCCCATGCTATATGGAAGCATTAAGCTGCCGTTTGGATCTTCTGTGAAACAGTTCTTGAGAGGAAATTTAGAACTTAAAATGAGAAAAATAAATAAAACTTTATATATATATATATATAAATATATATATATAAATAAATAATCAAAAATTATGTGGCAAGGAAGGAGACAATATTATTAATTTTGTGATAATTTACCTAGAAACACTGAAACTGAGAAACAATAACAGCAAAAAAAATACAGAAATGGAATTCAAATATAGATATTCTCCCTTTAAAGAACAAATTTGCAACTGCCAAATAATATGCATTTGACTTTAAAAACTTTTGCAATAAACCCTAATATTCAATACTAAGATCTTAATTAAATGATATTTTGACTATTCATCACTAATATAAAGTTATAATAATGGAGGAAAGATACATAAAAAATTAAATATTAGAAAATGCAATGTTTTTTTACAGTGTTTTCTAAGTAGATTTTTTTGTCATAAAATAAAATACCTATTTAAAACTTGAAGAAACTATGTACAATATTAGCTCTATATTTTAGTTAGTGATGTTACTGTAAATTTTTCTTAACCATTTAGCATTTTTAAATTTTATAAATTGAAGTTATTATTTTTAATTTTAGAAATAGTCATTGTATTAACCAAAATTCGATTAAAATTGCTTTCTTATTGAATAGCCAGAAAACTTAAGAGAAAAATCAGTATCCTAATTATTTAATCTGTTTCTTGGATTGTGACTGGTGACTGGTATTATTTCTTGAATAGTTTTGTTTCTGTTTGAGTAAAAAACATATAGTTTTACAATATGCTTTCAGTTATAAATTTAGGTTAACCTAAATATGTTTTAGGAAATATTATAGACTATAATAATAGAAAGAAACAATACTTATGCTAGACCTGCAGTCCTATTAACAGATTTATGCATTGCCAATTGTGCTAACTATATACAGATGGTCTGCTCTTTGTATTACCTATTGAAAGGGCTGCTGCTAACCATACTGCATACTTCCTGGGCATGTTCCCTTATCATCTAGATAGTATGTACACAGGAAATGTAAACTAATTTTAAAGTGCACTGAAGCAAAATATTACTGGGAAGGTGAAGCTACTAAAATATATAGCATATAAATTGTTTGCAAGCATTCATGACTTTATGATTATCAGGCATTCTGAATGTTCCACACTGCTGATCCTCTCCATTAGTAGAGATAACTGAGAGATGAGCATTATGTCATAGGGAAAAAACCCCAACAGCTTATTTTTACACCCATCTCATTCAAGCAATAGTAGTATTTATTTTGAGGAATTTGAAAGAAAAAGAAAAACAACTTTTTAAAGCATATTTCTTATTGTACTTGATCATGAACATACACTAAACTTTATGAGAATCTGAAAGTTTTTAGTAATTCTCCTGTAATTTCTTGAGGATTTACCTGTTTTGTTTATTGAGATATCCAGAACAAATGCACATCTTCTGTGAAAATATGTACAATTAATAATTGCTAGAATAATAAGCACATAACCATCTGACTGACTTATTCTTTAGTCTTGCCTAAATAAAAATGATTTTTCCCTAGAGCAACTCAAAAGGCACAGTTCAAACTCTAATAAAATCATGTGCCCTAAATTCAGCAAAGTCACAGGAAAAGCAAAATATTTATTGTTCTATGACACTGAGGTTTATTGAATGCTTATTTTGTGATTTTTTTTCCTGGAAATAACTATCTGATTCACTACCTTGTGCAAATGTTATTTACTTGTCACTAAGTAAGGTAGTAATTATTCTGAAGAAAAGGTGAAATATTCATTTTGTTGATATTGGTACATAAACACTTGGTAAATCACTGTTTCATTCTACTTTATATAATATAAGGGGAAATCTGATAGTCATCTGACATTCATTAAAACAATCACTTTATTTATTTATTTATTTATATTTATGGCTTGTGCTCACCTGTTTGACTAAGTATTTAAAATCCCATCACTCAAAACATGTTATTATTGGAACGTTAGTGCACTAGCATTTAATTCACAATAATTGTGTAGGTTAAAGGAGCTGTATTTTACTATCCAAATATATGGAATTAATATTATATCAATCACCATTTACAACAAAAATGACATGCAGATTTCAATATTCTAACTATTCTATTCTATAGAATAAGTTCAAGTATAAGTAAATTCAAGAGAGGTACTAGTAAGATAGCAATCAAGAAGTTTGTCATTATGCAATTCTCTTGTGGTCCTGACAATTTATATGCTTCCAGTGAAACATGAGAATAGTTACTTTTTCAATTATTAAAATGGTTCTGTGATGAGATTATTTTCAATAGAAATCTTATTAATTAAAATTGATATTTAAAATTTTTATTGTATGGATTTAGAGAAAGCACATTTGTATAAATATAAAACCATACTAGTTATGAAGTTATAAGAAATATGTCATTTGTGGTCTATTATATTTGATTAAAGATAATATAGCTAATGTTTTAATATTTATAATATTGCCACTGACTTTAACCTGTGCAGTGTTCAGTTATGATATGCCAGTAGAAGAATTTCATATTAAAGCCATTTTAAATGTATTCATTAATTTTACATAAGTGACATTTTATGTAAGGGAAGATGGTTTAAATTTTCAATGAAGGCTCAATCATCTATTAGTATATATTTAAAAGAAAGAAAGTAAAAATAAAGCATTGTGATTTTTAATGAATTTTTTTCAGATATAATTTTCATGCCTAGCGTTTTCATTATTCTGATATTGCATGTGAAAGTATAATGAAGAGGAATGTCTAATACTTTTTGCTTCTTGTACTTATTGAGAGCATGTACACACTTTCCTCTGGATTGATATGGGAGCCATGAACTAACATTCATATGACTTCAAGAATTGAGTGGAGACACTCCAGGAGTATTAATTAAAATTAACTCACAGTTGTTTAGCCATCAATGTACTAAGCTCTTTGATCTTGTGAATATTTCATCTGAGAAAAGGTTGAGTTCACTTACAGATAATACGGGCATACTTCAGAATAAATTCTTTCAGGATTCTAGAAGAAATCTTATGGCATGTGCCTGCATGGATTGTCTCCCTGATTATCATTTTGTCTTTCTAAAATATATTCTAAAATATACCTTCTTAATATGGGAGCAAAAATATATGTGTTCATCTAGATTTTTTTGAGAACATAATTCTTACTGTTTAATACTAACATCTCTCTTGCATACATATTAAGATTTTTTCAATATGTTTTATAGGTTTCTAAATTTTTTAGGGCAATGTTCATTTTACCTGCTTTATATAGTACTTCATGTCATACCACAGACTGAGTACTGAGCTTCTGAAATGTGTTGGTGGTTGCTCACATATCAGCTTATTGCACTTCCCTAGGAAGCATATATCAAATATTTTAAAGGAAATAGGATTAAGTGCTTCTCCTTCTTGTATGAATGACTTAATGATGGGATTTTTATAAGCTTTCTGAAATCATTAAATGTTTACTAACATGTATAAGAACTGTAATGGCTAGCATACCCAGGTTCATTAAAGAAAAAAACGTTAGTCACCATTAAGGAAATATTTGAAAATGTGTCAGTTTTAGAGTAAATTTTACAATAATACTACTAATTTGTTACTCAGTCTTGTTTTTTTCTTTTCCTACAGCACATTTGCACATATAATGTCTCATCTGCTGTGTCTTTCTGTCCATCTACCTATCGTTTAGACATTTATGAATTGCTACCCATACTAGACTATAGAATATATATAATAAAGTATTTTACACTATACTATTTTTATGGTATTTTTCCTATCACTGTTAAGTTTCCATCCTCTAGCATAGGAGGATATATATGGTGACTTTCTAATGCCAGTAAATCTATATCCTAAAACAGACAAGCATTTCAAATCCTTAGTATCACCCCCAAATCAAAATATAACTAATCATCTTTTTCTTCAAGAATTCTAAATGGGGCTGGGGATGTGGTAGCATGCTCATCTGGCATGGGTGCGGCCCGGGTTCGATCCTCAGCACCACACACAAACAAAGATGTTGTGTCCACTGAAAACTAAAAAATCAATATTAAAAAATTCTCTCTCTCTCTCTCTCTCTCTCTCTCTCTCTTAAAAAAAGAATTCTAAATGAACTAGCATGTTTTACTTGCTTACAACTGAATCTGACACACCTCTTTCCTTGGATAAAAGTAACTTTTCATTCTGGACTAGGACCATCAGATGAGGTAGAATGAAAGAAAAAAAATGTTAAGGTGAAAAGTTTTGTAGTACAGTAATTGCATTTTCTCCCAACAGCTAATTTCCACTTTCTAATCCTAGAATATTTCCCTTCTGTGTTTCTACCTTAGTTCCTGTCGTATTCAATTTTAGAATGCATTTGTTTAGTCTTAAAACCTTTTTAAACACTTTTTTTTGAGAAACAAGTTTTTACTTGTCTATTTGAATTTTAAATGAGTCCACTGCTTTAGGGGTGATAAGGAATATGGCATGAATAAGCAATACTATTTTCTCTGCCAATTTCTGTCATTGGTGGCAGTACAATGCATATTTTGATCAGCAGAAATATATCAAAGTTGCCATAATTAATAGAGAATTCACTTTACCAAACCTTTAACTGTAATTTATTTCAGTTACAGAATAAGTGAACTTGGAGTAGAATAGTTATCAAACCCTTTCTGTATCCTCTGAGGCTACCAGCAGTGGGTCAAATCTAATTCACTCACCAGCTGTGTCCCAGCACTTGTTCTTAGCAAATTTTATGCACACGCAATTTCATGGAATTTACTTCCCATTGTCATTGGGTGCAAACTTTTGTCACTTTAGTCATTACATCAGCTCAAGGTGAATATGTTTCCCACAGCACATTGATGTGTGCCCTGAAAACCTATATGCTTGCTCACTTTATGAACTCAGTAGTCCTCATCTTCCTCTTCCTTTTCCTCCTCCTTTTTGTTACAAAGAACTATATAGTTCATTCTAATTCTCCCTAAAAATTCTGCCAACTATCTCCATAAATGCACACTCCATGGAGTAGTTCATATCATCATTAATCACTATTAAGGAAAAATTAACAGAGATAGTCTAATCATCACAGATTGATCATCTCTGGGGTATTCTTTAATTGTTCAGTCATACAAAGTTCATTTGCCTGACCATATAGCAAGGCCATTGCCTATAGATCAAGAATGTGAATGCAATATCCAAATACTTCCCAGAAGATAGAGGCTCCAATTCCTATGCTAAATAAGCACCTCTAGTGTCTTGCTTTGTCTTCTTTCATCAAAGTTTAGCTAGAGAGAACATTTATATTCTTGCTGGTTTCCAAATAGCAATACCCCCCACCCACCAATCAAGAATTCTCCACTTATTTTTCCTCAGCAGGAAGAGATACATAGGGTTTACACAACACAGCTCTCAGGGAAGGAAGGTTTTGTGAAGTTTCTGGTTTTGACACTATGCACAGATAAGTAACTACTCCTGAACCTCTTTTCTGGTGGATGCTTCTGAATATATCACATCCACTTCATTATTTTATTTTTTATGAGACTTGTTTTCTTTTTTCAGATCTCTGAAATCATGGAAAACAAGACCAGAATTCCTAATCTCAAATTCATCTGATATTCTTTAGTAACAATGGTAAGTTTGCACCAAAGTGCAGTAATAATAAGTCATGGTCTTTCAAATGAAATGCAGTGAGGAACCTAATGTAGGTTTCTAGCTCAAAACATTTATAATAGGACCTATTCTAACTCTCTGTCCAGGACTCCAGTCTGTATACATTCTGGTATTTCTAAAATCAATGAGAAATAAGATTATGAGGACCTCATAAAATAGCCTTTGATACTATTCTCTGTGTTGATGTGAGACAAATCTATATGGCCATACCAGTTTATATTGGCTTGCTGCCTATCATGGACTGCCTTGTTAGTATCGGGTTATTTGCTGTTAACTCCTAGCAACCATCTGCCTTGCAGATTGTCCAGGCAGTAAAATTAAAAAGGTAATTAATAGAAACTAAGTTTCTAGCTTCAAAAATTTCTTTAGTTCAAGCAAGAATGTCTCTTAATGTCCTGGAAATTGAAATTGCTTTGATATTTAGTTTAAAAAAATTCATGGTTTCTAATTTTAAAATGTAGCCTGCATTTCTAACTTTAAAATTTTGTATGGCTAATGGAAACTAATCAAAGGATGGTCTAAGTCAACTAGGGAGTGAAACAAGTGAAGGCAATATATTCCCCTGCATGTGCATTGTCCAAGTCAACAGTGCACTCATGTAAAAGTGGGGCAAACACTTGGATATTTCCAATGATGCTTTCCAGTTTCTGACTCCATTTCTATTTTATTTCCTCCAACCATGGATGGCATCTCTACTTTGGTCCCCACTTTCATATCTGAGAACTCTTGGTCACCATCCTATCTCATGCAGGAATTACTTACTGTACCTTGGTTCCCAACCACTTCATTTTGTACATGGCTTTAGTCATTGCTTCGTTGCTGCTGCCTTCTTTGTTTTTCTGAATTATATGGCTTTAATTAAAGGAGGCTAAGGCAGATCTTCTTTCAAATATTTGTCTTTCTAAATCCTGATCTCTATAGTTGAATTTGAATTTTCCAGATTAAAACAAAGAGAATGAATCTGCCAGGACACTTCAAGAGCAGGAAGTAGGCCTGTGGTATTCTGTCCCCAGCCCCAAATACTATCTACTCCTTAGTAAGAATCATCAATGTCTTTAACTTCCTGGTATTCAAATATCAGCTAAGCAATCAACTAAATGACTGCCAAATGAAGCTGGTAATCACTTCCATTCCTCCCATTTATTTCTTCCTTTTCTGACTCCTTAATTTGCTAGGGCATAGAGCTTTTTTCCCCCATCACTTTATCCTGTACACAGTAACTGAAATAGTCCTTTCCTCTTGCACAATATTTGACTTCCCAAGAACAGATTTTTTTTTTAGGGAGGTGTGCCAGGGACTGAACCTGGGGGCACTTAATTAGTGAGGCATATCCCTAGATATTTTTTATTTTTTATTTTGAGACAGGGTCTCACTAAGTTGCTTAGGGCCTCCCTAAATTGTTGGGATTAGCTTTGAATATGTGATCCTCCTGCCTAAGCCTCCTGAGCCACTGGGATTATAGGTGTATACTATATGCCAGGCAAGAACAGATTTTTCATAAGGTATTCAAATTAAATAAGTTCCCATATCTGCTCCTATCACTGAAACATTTTCATGTTATATAATATAAAGTAGGTATGTCTTTCTGATCCTCCTAAAAGCAGCCTTCGATCTGGATCTCTAGAGCATATACTATTTTTTTTTCAGATTCTATGTGAGTGATATATCTATATAGATATATAGATATATCAAAGAAATATCTATATATCTATATATCAAGGGACCAACAATTGCTTCTTTGAATAAAGATTTATTGAGTCCCAATTATCCACTATAGTTGATTAGTTGTAACTATCAGAATGAGTCTGCTCACAAAAGTTTTCAGCCACTTAGTTACTGATTATTTACCCAAATGATCCCCTTTAATTAGTAGTTTCTAGAAGTAGCAATATGCTTCCCTGGTTGCCAATTCTAAATATCCATACAGAGATTTATCCATTAGCCAGATGTTGATGTTTCTTCATCAAGGGTCCCAACTCTATGACACACTATTCTTGGATAAATAGTCACCTTTACCTCTAGCTCCATGTAAAGATTTCATTTCCTTCATTATGGCTAAAGATCTTAGAAGTAATATGAGAGTGAATAAGACATTGCCCCAAATACTCATGTAAGCATGAGATTGTCTCCAGTGACAGGAGAACTCAGCCTTGTCACTAACTTCTCTATTAATGCTATGGCTTTGGTCTGGAATGGTAACACAATATCATTTGACTATTTCCCTTTTTCCTGTTTTTTTTTTTTATTTGTTTGTTTTTTGTCTTTTCACTTAACCATTTCCCCCAGGTCATTCTAAATCTATTTCCTACATATTTTATTGATTAAATTTATGCCCCATATTCTATAAATGTTTCACTTTCTCATAACAAAGATAGTAAGTAGCCATCCTGACATCAAATCTTCATCATATTATCTTTCTTTTTTTTTTGATAACAGTGCTGCTGTTATTCTTACATTATCTCTCTATTTTGTTTAGGTTAATTCAGTTCTAAAGTAAGGACATTGTTATTATGAGTAAGTACTCACAGAATCAATAAATTATCAATTTACCAAATGAAGCTTTCATGAATTAGAGGCTGCTTGGGATCAGATATTATTTATCTATTCATAGGTACAAACAATCAAAAGTCAGAGTCAAAGCAGAAATTTACTGTGCAGTAGATTTGAACACAATGATTAACAACTGTAATTGATACATGAAATCCTCTTCCAACAATTAAGGAAATATTATTCTTAAATATACATAGAAGTGTTACAAGATGTGACCACATACTGGGACAAAAAAATGATTTTACCAAATTTAAAGAATCAATGTTGTATACAACACTATCTTTTTCTATGGTGTGAAGAAGTTAAAAAAGTCAATGAAAGCTAAAATAATAAAAAGTGATTTTAAAATATTAAGAAATTTTAAAACATACGTCTAAATAACTCTTAACTGAAAGAAAATATTCAGAATGGATTTTAAAGGTTTCAAACAGTAACACATAGAATGAAATGTAGTCTTAAATGTTTGTTATATAAGAAAAAATCTAAAAGGATAAAAAGTTTCAATTAGGATTAAAAGTTTCAAGAGTAGTAAGTTCTTGGGGTCTATCCCATAGGTTGGTGACTATAGTTAGCAATAATATATATTCAAAAAACGCTGAAAGACTGGATTTTAAATGTTGTCAATACAAAAAATGGTAAGTAACTGAACTGCTGAATATGGTAATTAGCCCTATTTGATTGTTCTCATGTATACCTGTATGGAAAATCACATTGTACCATATAAGTAGAAATAATTAGTATTTGTCAGTTAAAAATAAATTTAAGAAAAAAATTTACTATAGGACTGAATTAACCTAAACAAAATAGAGAAATAATGTAAGAATAACAGTAGAAACTAATGATAAAGATTAAAAAGTAACTGTAAAGAAAATCAACAAAAGCAAAAGTTCACTTCATAAAACTAGACAAAACTTTTGAATAAGAAATTATTAATTATTAATCTTAATTGAATAAGAAAAATGAATACACAAATGAATCATTAAAAGTGATCAAGGGGTATATAATAGAATCTATGATGAATATTCAAACAATAAAATATCAAATAAATAATTTTGTTGTCAATAAAATTCAAAACTTCATATATTCCTGAAGATGACTAGGCAAAAAGGAAGAACCAAGACTATCAAGGATATGTCAAAATTAAATTATGTGTTTCCCTCAGATATCATAACCATATGCTAATTTCCCTTGGTTTAAAGTCTTAAATGTGGACAATAAAAACTTTAAATTATTTAAAATAAAATAAGAAAAGTATATGTGCACATATATTGGAATATAAGATTTTGACCTTAGAATTGCATGATAATAGACACACAGAGAACAAATCCTTGGTGCAATTCTGTGTAGAATCTGGGGTTTCTCATGATCCTCCTTTTTTTTTTTTTTTTTTTTTTTTTTTTTTTTAGAATTTTAGCTTCTTTTCCATAATTTGACTTTGGTCTTGATTTCGATCTCTGTATTTGGTCATTGGTGATTTTTGTAGCTATTAATATGATGTAACTGTATTTCTAAAACCATGCCCTCTCATTCCCTTTACTTTTATGTTGAATGTTTTTATTAGTACATTTTAGTTATATATAATAGTGGAAATCGTTTTGACATAATCACACATGTGTGGAATATAATTTGCTCCATTTCAGTCCCCAGAGCTTCCCCTTTCCCGTCCCTTCCTCCCTTGCCCTATTCCCCTTCCTCTACTCTTCCATCTGTGTATTTATATTTTAAAATTTATGTTTCATAGCTGTACATAATGGAATTCTCTGTGGCATATTCATGTAAGCACATAGCATCATTTTTGTCTATTTCACTTTTTGTCTTTTGGCAATCCTGACCCATGTGCTCTCTTACTCTGACACTCCCATTGTCTTACTATGGGCTATTTTATTACCCAAAACTCCACTTTTAGTTGTACACTCACTTTGGCCACCACCTTGGTACCCAGCAATTAATTCCAATCAACCAGACCCAAAATTTGTGGAACTGTTCTCTCTCTGCATTAAATTTTATAGGAAATAATAATTTTTTAAATACTTTGGTACTTTCTACTCCACTCCACTGACACTCTTGTTTTCTTATGATACATCAGTAGTAACCCTCCCTTGAGTAAACCTGAAATATAGCACCTTTATTTTTTTCCACTCTTATGATAAAAAGGGAAAAAATGAAGTTCATTATCACTCACAAATGTAAGATGCTATGTTTATTATGATTACCCTCATGACCTTATCATTTTCCAAATGCTACACTATCTAATACCATCACATAGTGGGATAGAATTTCAACGTGAGTTGTTTTAGGGGGTATACAAATATTTGGTCCATAACACTATTTGGACTTTTTTTTCCGGTTTTCAGGAAAAGACCCTAAAATATTTGTCACTACTTGCTATCTTCAAAGCTATCTCCCCTAATCTCTTAAAATTTACTTCCAATAGGCTTTCTCCTTCACCAATATATCATTGATTTAAATTTCAGTGATGTATGCAAACTAGTAACATCTAACCCCGCTGTTTCTAAACATTACTTCTGCTCCAGTCTTCATGTAGCAGCCAGAGTTAATATCTTAAAATGTAATTTTGCTAAAAACATATCAATAGCTTTTTATTCTCACAGAGTAAACATGAAGGGCTTCATAAAAGTCTGTGAAACCCAATGTATGTAATATGTTAATCTTGTACAGATGCATATGATCATATGCAATAAAAATTTTATAAGACTTATTTGTAATATTCAATACTACAGAGGCAAAAATAAAATTTTCACATGATGAGGTCATAAATTAAGATATAGGTACTTTGTAAATATTACAAAGCAATGAAAGGTTATGAATTATAGCAACATGGGAAATATGATAGATTTCAGAATTCCAAAATTAAGTGAAAACAAAGTTGATAAATGTTATATGTAGTATAACCTTATTATAATTCTGAACATGCAAAGGAAGTAATACATTTATTGGGATTAATATACAGGCAAAAGTGCTATTTTTAAAAGCACGGAATAAAAAAAACACATAGCATGTCATTTCTCAAGTGCAGAGAAATATTTTTAAAATATGCAATTGTAGGTACAATTGAAGGAATGACATAGATTGTAAGATAAGTTCTGATTCACAGGAGTTTGTTTTATTATTGCCTATAATTATTATAACCATGTGTGTATATATGCATATACATATGCAGATATATGTAAATTCAGACAAAGCTATTTTATGACATATATTAGGTATTTTCTCTGGTTAGTCTCCTGTTTTCTAGTAATCTAGCATATAGTAAATACTATAAATATTTTGGAAAACGTTTTTGTTCCCTCATTGTTTTAGTTACATTTTTTGTTGCTGTTACCAAAAGACCTAAAAATAACAATTTAGAGAAGGACAAGTTGGTTGGCTCACAGTTTCTGTGGTTCAGTGCAACACTGGACAACTTGGAAGCTCTGGGTCCAACATAAGAAGGAGCAACAAGGCAGAATGGTGTAGTAGAGGAAAGTAGTTGAGGACATGATGATCAGAAAGCAGAGAAAATGTTTCACTCACCAGGGACAAAATATAAACCCCAAAGGCACACTCTCAGTAATTTACTTCTTCCCACCACATCCTACCTGCCTACAGTTACCATTCAGTTAATCCCTATTAGTGTATCAATACACTGATTAGGTTATAACTCTCATAATTGATTGAGTCATTTCACCTCTGATGGTTCTTACATCGTCTCCACATGAACTTTTGAGGGTACACATCATATTTTAAACATCACACTCTTCCTTTGTATCTGCATCATATTTCCATCACAGAAACAAGTAGTAATAATAAACATCAAAAATAATAAGAAGAATCATTTGATTACTACAACACAGCTAATTTAATAGCATAAGTCTGCATTCAAACACATTCCAAAAACTGCACTGAAAACTCTTTTTTGTGGTATAAATAATTATTAAACTTTTTGTAAAACGTATCTCTAACTATATTAATTATTTCTTTTGGTTCAGAAATGTATTAAGCCACAATAGGAGGAAGACATAGCACTTGGTACTTCTAGGAGGGAATATGCTGCATTAAGATAGTGTGGGCAAATTGGAATGTTTTTAGAAAACAAAAATATCACAAGAACTCTTTGCTACTTCAGAAATAGAAATCATTATGCTTAGTAAGACTGAAAAAGTATAGATCATTATTTAACTACCTGACATTGGGGGTGAAATAAATATGAGTACAAACTTTTGTACCCAATGTTCATAACACTGTATTAAGGAAGAAACATGCTAACAGAAATGCAGGGAATCTCTTTTAGTCTGAGGCTTAGCCTCTTCTAATTTCCCCTACAGGAGCAGCCACAAAAGGTTTATATGATCATGGTCACCATCATTAGGGTGGACAATACACTGGGAGAAATGGTGTATACTGAAAGTAGCACATTCAACGGGGCTTCCAACTTGGCATAATGTAGTATTAAATTTGTAATTCTCTACCTTCTTTCCAACCTGTGTATCTAAATATGGTACTTTGCATATATTGAGTGGATTTTTAAGACAAATAATGCTGACTTTGATTCTCCTCTCACACAAAATGCCAGAATTTAATTAGAAAAGTGGGAAGCTCATTTTGATACAGCTTAATTTGTGGAAAAATAATAGAGTCATAAACCAAGATCTGAATCCCAGTTCTGGAAGTGCACAAGTTAGGTTATTTGCTTTCTATGGACTTGTATGACTTAATTTGGAAATTAACCCAACTACTTTGAAGAACTAAAAGTAGAAGAAATGCCTGGAAAATAATAAGTATCCAACAAATGGAAACTAGCACAGGCATTCATAACTGTAAAAAATGAAAGACTCTCACAACAGATATTATGTTTTTTTTTCCTTAAAGAATTTATTCAAAAAAATATAATAAGAACCCCTCTGTTAGTGCAGTATGTTTTAGGTACCGTGTATATATATTTTCTCTTATCTTTTTCACTTTTATTTGGCCAATGAAGTCAATGTATTTTCTACTTTGTTTTAAACTCTGTAGTATAATAAAATCTAAATGTATTAATTACTAAAAAATAGAAAGTACTCAATTGATGTTAACTATAACTACTATGCATATATACATGTAATTCACTTCTACAGCATGTTAAGATAGCCAGTGAACCATTGTACTTGAAATTATAAAAGATTCAAAACATATTAAATGAAATATTAAAATAAGTAATATAATCAAAGGACTTTAATTTTTTTAGGCTTATATTTCAACAGCTATTGGCATATTTTAAGATGAAATTAGCAATTGAAACTTTATAACATGAAACAACAATAGTGTTAGAAAAATAATCAATCTTTACTATTAGTCATTTCACAAAATAATTTATTCTAATTATTAAATAATGAGTACTGTTTAGAGTTTACCTAAAATATAATTATAAAAATGATCATATTAAAATGCCTCAAAAATGAACTCAAATACAAAGGACAATATTCTAAATTTTACTATACATGCTTTTAACACAGAACATGAATGGCAGAGGTAAAAAAATATAAAAAGAAAAAAATCAAATGCTACCATAAATTTAGAGGGATGCAGTAGTAGAATTTGGAAATACAATATGGTAGTTTGCAATATGGCTCCTGGAACTGGATAGTCAACATCTGAATCTTGACTCTACTCCTTACAGGTTCTGTGGGTTTGTATACATTCTTCTCATTTTGGATATAGTAAAGAGCTCTGGAAATTATGTTCCAACATAATGCTTATATATAAATTCATTCTTATATCATCATTTTTCTGTGTGTAATAGAATTCTTTTACAAATCAAATCAAATTCTCTCTGTATTCATATGTATTATTATTTTTACACATATTTATGTTTGTAATATTTACATGAGTATATGGAAGGCATGTATACAAATTTACATATAAATTTATATATTTATAAGTACCTAGTTGTGTATATAGTATGTGTGTGTGTGCGTGCACACACACACACACACACACACACACACCAAAAACATTTCTTGATATATTACACTGTCAAAATACAGTCTCCTTGGATGTAATATAATAATAGCTTAGAAATATCAGGCACATGCTATATACATAAGAATTTGATATACATAAATGATCATGCATTTAAAATTAATTACAAAATATGGATGCACAGTCTTTTCTTTTCTTCAGCTATTCCATTAGAGATGTTGTGGGTATTTCAAAGAATGAATCATTATTCTTATTTATTAAAATGTACAGCACAACATAAAAATGTGAATTTTTTATATAATTGTAAAATCTATGAAGATAACTTTTATACACCATTGAGAAGTGGTTCCATCCACTTGCATTCTGAGTTTATTCATAAAATACATAAAGCTCCTACACTATATTTTCTCCTTCTTTCTTCTCCATAGGGGCAAAATGGTTATAAATTTACCATCTGCTCTAAGACTTCTGGCCATAAAGACTGCAGTTAAAACTATGTTAATAGCTCAGTTCAGACAAGAGTAATTCCTTAATTTTCATTTCTTATAGGGTAAGTTAATTAAATTCATTAAAGCCATTTTATCATTCCATAAGGCTACTGAGATTTCTGTTTGCTTCCATTTTAGAATTCCAGACTAAAATTTTACATATCTATTATCTCCATAACATTCTTGCACACTATTTTTCAGAGCATATGGTTCACATGTTTAGTAGTAAAGTTTTAAATAGTATATTTTAGATAGTAAACTATTACTAAAATTCAAATTTTATTGATACTGAATGCAAATATATCCAGTGAGGAAAATAAGTCATCTAGGAGTATAGTCATGTCTGGCATCATGCTGAAAGCAGTGTGCATGGGGAATATAATACACAGGACTCCAAGTATGAAAAATATAATTCTTAAGCTGCTGATTCTATTTTGGGAGAAACCTCAAAAAATTCATAAATTTATAATGTAAAAATACTTTGTAGGGCAGAGTTATAAATATCCACAATGTATAAATTGTCAGTGCTTTGTTTTAAGTTTCTAGCTGAGTGGTAAGTATAGCTTGTGAATTCAGCTTAAAAAATACTTTGGGGAAACAGAGAAAATGAGTTTGAGAAGATAGGCATAGGCTTTTTGGAGACATTTTTAATGATTAATAAAATTTGTCAAGTTGAGAAATAAAGGAATACTGATACATCAAAACATCCCTTAGATTATTCATGTAGTGATTCCCTAAACTCATGAGTGACTCAAAATTTAATGAATAATTCTGCAGGATACTCTAACATTTCAAACCAAAAGCTCATTCATTTATTCAGTTGACAAGAATTTATTGATTGCTGACTATGTGCCTGAGGGGATATAGTGGTATTCAAGATAGACTGAGCTCATCTTCTAGTGGGAAAGAATCAGAGTCATGGACAGTGTGTGATATAGGGCAGAACAAGGGATGGATGAAGTCCTAAGAGAACACTTAAAAGAAGCATTCATTCATCTCCTAACATTTAGAAAAATATCTCAGTAAAACAGATACTTGAACAATACCGACATTATAAACAGATGTGTGTTGCTTAATGAAAATGTACATTCATAAGCAAAGAGATTGCACATACATAGTCTCAAAAATGGTATTCATTTCATTTCCTTTGAAATTTTTGCATCTCCCAACCAAAATATTTGAGTTAATTAAAATATACACCAACTATGGTTTAGCTGTAATTTAAATTTACTGATAATCACAATCTGGAATATTTTGAAAACTTCAGAGGTAGTTGATGCATTTCTTTTGAAAACAAAGAAACACAATCAATACAGATTTTTTTCTGAGTCTATGCTTGCCTTTTAATAAGCAAATTTGTTTGAAATGTGTTAAAGATATGTTCTGCCTTTTTGTCTGGTCAAACTATGCTATCAACTTTTCTAAAATTGTACTCATTTTTAAACCAGAAAACTCCATTTTCTGCAAGACATAGAAACATTCATGTGTTTTATATTCAAAATTTCTTCAGTACAATATTGTTTCAGTTTTCAAAAGCTGCAAATGCATACATATAATAATGGCATACTCCATGTAAGTGATATTTACCCCCTTCTCTTATGAAATCATCTACTGTTTGCATCATATCCCATTTCTTTTTGATAACATGTGAGCCTCCAAAATTACAAATCCAGAATTATACAATGCATTTATATTAATGAAATCTTATAGGGCATTTGTTATAAATTTAAAAGGGGGCTGGGATTGTGGCTCAGTGGTAACGCACTCGCCTGGCATGTGCGGGGCACTGGGTTCGATCCTCAGCACCACATAAAAATTAAATAAAAATGTTGTGTCCACCGAAAACTAAAAAAAAAAAGTAAATATTAAAAAATTATCTCTCTCTCTTTAAAAAAAGTTTTTAACTCAATTAAATGTAATTAAATTAGCATTGATCAAAAAATGTAGATTATCTTATTTCTGAAAAAATAATTTCAAATCAAGAATATTTGGAAAATAGAAGTCACTGAACTTTTAATCACTCCCTTCCCAATCAAAACAAAATTGTGTGATCTACAAGTATGAGAACCTACATTTGAACACAATGAGAATGCAGGACTGGGAATTCACCTCAGTAGTAGAGTGCTTCCCTAGCATGCAAAAATCCCTGAATGAGTCCAATTTTCAAAACACACACACACAAAAAAAGAGAGAGAGAGATGCAAAAATGAATAAAATTGATGTCAGCAAAACCAGAATTTATGAAGTCTGGTTAAGAGTCTCTCTTCTTCAATAATCCATGTGTTCATTCTTATTTTGCACATTTTGTAAAATTTTATTTTTCATTTGGACATCCATAGTACTAGGCTCTGGGACTTCAACGGTTAACAAGATTAATATTATCCCCAAACTTACAATATTGTACAAGACAGACAATTTGTACAAACAAGTGTAAAAATGGATATATAAATGTGCATTACAGTTAATACAAAATGTTGAATGAAAATATGAGATTACAAGGACATAGTTATTTCTGATTACTTGATATTTTCTGAAAATGAGGTCTATCTAGATAGCACTAATGCCACTTTTAGAGAAAGGTGATTCCAGGAGAAAAGTACTACCTGTTTGAAAGCTCTAAAGCTGAAAGAAGTGTGGCACATTCATGGAGCTGAAAGATAGTCTATAGAATGTGGCATCTGAGGAGCAGATGAGCTATGTAGGAACAGGCTGAGTGGGGCATCCCGTTTAAGTTGACTGTATTTAAATAAATGAAAGCAGTAGCAAGTTTTAAAATGACAGATGCATGGGGGGAAAAGCAGGTAAAGCTTAACTATTCTAGGCAGCTTTGTGAATGGCTTTCTGAAAGGAAGCATCTTTGGAAGTTTCAACAAAGCTAGGTCATTTTATAACAAAACTTAAATCTGGCCTTCTATTTGTTCTTGGCATAATTCTTTCAGAATGAGGATAAATTTAATAGAAATTAAAGTAAAACAGCGTATTCATGAACTTATATTTTTATAGTCCAGTGGAAGAATAGAAACAAAGCATTTGAAAATGATAATTTTCTAGAATATAAAATGATTTCTGTAATGTTTTTTAAAGGAACGACTTTCAAATAAAATCTTCAGTGTTAAAATGTTGGACATTTTTGCTAAAGATTAAACACCTTTGACTCTGTATGCTGTCCTATTAGACTCCCCCAAAAGCTTCATAAAATTTAGTATTAGGTCCTAGAGAATGGGCTAGGAGGAGAATCACATATTCTGTTAATGTTACTGACTCATTTTTATTGTTACTTTTCCCTTCTATATTTATTTTGAAGCACAGATAGAAAATAAAATACACTGATAAATGCAAATTTGGTGAATCTTGAAAATTGCACACATCAGGAAATCATCTCACTTTGGCAATATATGGTTGCAAACATTTGTATAAGTGTAGCTCAGGAGTGTCACACTTTTGCCACCTTCTATTGGTCACGATAATAAATCCAATCCTGTTAAATATTAGAAAATGGACTCTACCTTTTCATGATTGGGGCTGAAAAAAACACATTACAAGGTGCTTAGATTAAAGGGAGGGGAATAATCAAAGCCATTACTTAAGTATATCTACTATGGTGTGTTTATCTCAAGAAATCCTGTTCAAACATAATCTAGTGGTTAGTGCAGTTAAAAATCTCAGTGGCAGTCCTTGCAAATTTCAGTCATTCCACATCTTCACCAGTTTTCTTAGTTTTCACTGAACACCATTGATAATTGTCACATCCTGCACAACAGTTTATTCAGGGCTACATGGACTGGTCAATGAGGGGATTAGAAAAAAGACAAACAGATACAAAACTAGAAAAAAAGCCAGGGCTTGGTGGTTCAGTCTGCCTCTGGTAGAGGAAGACTGACTATGAGCAAGCTTGGCATGTTTATTATATAGGTTTAAATATCAGAAGTATTTACTCCAAGAAAGCTTCTTCAAGATAAACAAAACTAAGGCTGAGGGTAAAAGCAGTCTAATTAGAACTTTTCAGCTTGTGCCCATAATTCTTTACCTCTCAGCAGCAGATATTTGAGCCCAAGTTTATGAAAGAATAAAATTCCTTGGCTAGCAAGGAATTTCCCTTTGAACAGGGCATCACAATACAACTGGGTTGTTTTTGCTAGATGCCAGTGCATGGAGAAATTCCCAAGAGCTGTGTTACCTTTGTCTTTGGGCAGTTCAAAGACCCATAATTCATTCACTGCTCCTGACAGATAATTTAAACTTCCTTTTCATTTTGAGCCCATCATATTAGTAAAAAGAAAATTCTCAGTGAATGATATTTCTGAAATATTAAAAGACTTAGAAGATGAATGGAAAGAGACCAATAGGAGCAATCTAGATGCTAATGATGGTAGTGGAGTTGACATTGTAACAAAATCTCAGACAATAAGTTTTTAGTTGAAAATAACTTAAGTGAATTTTCTAAAAATAAAAATCAGTTAGTAAATAATTATTTTAAAAAGTAAAGGAAATATGGTTTTTTTATACAGTTAGTCATTCAATGGCAGGGAATATATTATTTAAAATTTTGTTACAAGAATTTAGATCAATCCATTTTGCTAAAATAAACAGCAGCATACATTCATTTGTTATATTTTTAAATATTTTTCTACACTAAAAGGTATCTAAGGCAGTTTTTAAGTAGTCAAGAGTTGAAGGCAGAAATGCACAAAGAAGTTTATTGGAAAGGAAGACATGAAGTACAAATGAAAAAAAATGATTATGTTAACAATTCTAATTTGCGCTTATAAATCTATAGTAAAAATATTTTACAACTATAGAGCAATATAGATGATTGGGTTTTCTTAAATGGAATTGTAAGCTGACAAAGATTTCAAAAGTATTATCTTTTGGCAATGTTAGTGCAAGAAAAGCATCGAAATAATGATAAGCTCCAAGTATGTATATTGCATTTCTATGAGAAATGCAAAAACGAATTAGAAGCAATGATAAACTAGAAACTGTCTGCACTCAATTGGACTTATGATTTTTTTCAGGGTTTTTGTAACACTTGAAAAGCAATTAGGTGCATTTATATCATATCAGCATTGAACCCAAGGAAAATATGGATCAAAATCTGGTTGTTCTTTCTTTGAATTACCATTAAAATTTCTAACCCAGATGGGTGAATTGGTGCATGCTTGTAATCCCAGGACCCAGGAAGCTGAGGCAAAAGATTTGCAAGTTCAAAACCAGCCTCAAAAACTTAGTGAAGCCCTAAACAAAAGAGCCAGAACCTGTGTCTCAAAAACACACACACACACACACACACACACACACACACACATAAATATGGGGATGTGGCTCAATGTTTAAATGCCCCTAGGTTTATATAGTATAAAAATAATATTGTATATTATCGAGTACTAAGAATGTCTCTGTTTGCTTTGAATTCTTCCTTCCCAACCCATTTATTCAAACATTTATTTTGTGTTTGTAGAAAATTATTGATAAATACTTGTCACCCACTGGCCTGCTAGCTAACTTTGCTGCCCAAAGAAGATTTTGTTATTAATGGACATGTTCAACCTAATTCTTTAGTGTGTAAGTGTTCTAAAAAAATTATATGTATTTGCACAATGAGATACATGTTTTTATAATACAAGAAAATTTTGGAAATCTCTAATTTTAGGGAGGCAAACTTCAAAATAAGAAAAAAATCTTTTAATGTACTTCAAGTAAAGAATGAAAACATCTTTTGTGTTTTGTTTTTCTTTAAATTTTTTTTTTTGTAGTTGTAAATGAACAGCATACATTTATTTTATTTGTTTATTTTTATGGAGATAAGTATAGAACTCAGTGCCTCACACATGCTAGGCAAGTGCTCTGCTACTCAGCTACAGCCCAAGTCCACAACTTTTGTTTTTAATAGACATTCTACTTCATTTCCTATATCATCATTTTTAGGTATTATAATTAATTTTTGAGTTAACCTTATTTTATATTCAACATAATTTTTAAAAATTTTCCATTTATACACTATGTGTTAGTTTTCCAACTGACTTGAATAATTGTTACTGTCTCCATTTTCCTTCCAGAATGACAAAAACAATAATGCATAGAAACTATGATAATGATAGATTGGAGAAAACAACAGGATAATTCTCTATCCTGAAGTTCATGTACATATTTAGATTTCAAATACAGTAACATGAGTGAAGAAAGAATATTTAGAATTTTTTAAAAAGATTTGTACGTAAGTTGCCATTTATGAAAAGTTGTGCACTGATGGATATATAGAACAATAATGGAGTCAAATGACAACCATATTGAACAATGCTTACATAAAATTAAACACAATAGAATAATAATTTAATATTCTGAAAAAATTATAGCCAAATTGTATACTTAGTGTTGACTCTGTATTTAAAAATGTTTTTGGTATGAGTACAACAGTAAATACCATCTTAATAAATTTTTGAGTAAGAGCAATAAATTTACATTATTTGGGCACAGAAGATCTTTGGAACTTACTAATCTTATATCAAACATTGAGCAAAAATTTTCTGTTTCTTTTTCTTCTATGAGGAGACTCTGACAGTGCCCATTCTTTTTTCTATCTCCATGAATTAGTTATTTTTTTAGATGCTTCATGTAAGTGAAAACATCCAGGACTTGTCCTGTGACTGGATAATTACACTTAGATGAACCTGAAAGATATTCTCCTATGAAGTGGCAGTTCCATTTTTTTTCTCCTGAGTATGAATAACATTCAATTGTGTGTTTGTATCCCCATTTGTTTACCCATTCATTAATCAATGGTCATTTAGATTGTTTCCATGTTTCTATTATTAATAGTGCTACAGTGAACATGGGAAGGCTATTATTTCATTGAAATACAAATTTCAAATTTGGGAGGACACATACTCATAGGTAGAATTGATGGATAATATGGCAGTTTTACATTTTGTTTTTTGAGATACTTTCTTATTGGTTTTGATCATGACTCTATCATTTTAAGTTCTTACAAACAGTTTGCAGTGGTATATATTTTTCATATCCTTGTTAGGATCTTTGTGTTTTTGACACTTGCCATCTAAACAATTGTGAGGTAATAGTGCATAATGATTTTAATTTGTATGTACTTGATGAGTAATGATATTGAGTATCTTTTCAGACACCTGTGGGCATTTGTACATTTTCTAAACTTTCTCTCAGAAAGTATAAAAATATAATAAAATTAAAATTGATGATGGAGAAAATATATAACTCATAGCTTTATAGATTTTTACATATTTAAATTAACACTAATTAACATGAGAAATTAGCAATCTATATATTGACATGTATACCTCAGGCACTGCAGATGTTTTTAGATTTCAGTAACTTGTTTGGAAGGTAATCTTTATGTACTATCCAATGCTCAGCTCTGTGTCTGTGTTAGTTTAGAAGATATCACTTACTCACTAATCTGTGTTGTAGGTTTTTTTTCTATAAATGAACAATTCAGACAAACCAGAAGATTTTTAAATTTTATTTCTGTGTGAGGAAATTATTTCTTCACTGATAGGCTAGGTGTTTCTGTTGTTGTTAATATCTACTATACAAAATTTATAATTTCATACTGTTGTGAGTTTTTATTCTAAAACCAAAAGTGACCTAAATGCAATGATTGGCATCTGAGATAGTAGTGAGGTATTAAATGGCAAATTGACATGTTGGATCTCTCCAAAAATCTTAAGAGGCCTGTAAGTATACTATGTACTTTATTGTACACTTTGGTTCAAAATATGAGAAAATTGAAATTTTTTTTTAGTAATTTGAACAAAAATAAGGCACATTAACCACCAATGCAAAGTGCTTAATGCTTTTCAATAGAAAATTTAATGTACAACCAAATATTTGTAATCAAAATCAAAGTCTCAAATGTTATTTAGCTTCAGCATTTGTACTTTATAATCACAATTGCCACCATTTCTTTAGTACTAACACTTTATGTGCTTTGTGTAGTCACATGAGCACTTTGTTGTATTTTAAAAGGTTTGTTTTATATAACTTTATCTTCTTTGGCAGATCATAAATAACTATGGGCCAGGGATTTATCTGTTTCTTTTACTTTTCTCAAAGCAACATAGAGCTTATCTCAAGAGCTTTATATTCAGTTAAATTTATCTTAGGGTCAACTTGGAATCCTATACTTTGAATTATTTATGAAGCTACTGGTTATTTCAGTAATGCACATTGATTAAAATTTAGGCATGAAATAAAAATGTAAGATGATGAGTATCTATTATCATATTTTCTTAGGTTGATAAACCATTGCAAACTTAGCTACATTTCCTATGTCCTAGAAGCCTAAGAAAAGGCATAAAAGTATGAAAAAAATAATATTTTCAATATTCAATGAAAACAATAAACATTTTATAACTTTCTTATATATTTCATTTTCGTTTTTTAAAGTACATATTTTGTGCCCACGGAAGCAGATATTAATGTAATGCAGTCTATGGGTCTGACAGGGAGATAAGAATATTCATTTAATCATAAACAAATATTGAGAAACTACACTAGATATTGAAAATATAATCTGTGAAGCTAGAAATAGTGTTTAAATACTGGATTGGTGGACCAAATATGTTTCTAAATAGTTGGCAAAGTTCTAAAAACTATGCCTTGTTGGGCTTCAGTTTTTGTTTTAAAGTGATGGCTTTGAATGACATTTCATATCAAGATATATGTAAATTTACAAATCTCTGATGCTATTTGAGGTAAAGAACATTAACTTTACTAATAGGATCCCTGTCTCTTAAAATATCTTTCCCTTAGTATTTTGTATTTTTTCCACATGAGTAAGCATTTTCTTTGTTCCCTCTTTGCAAATTAAAGTACAGAGATTTAGAACAATGCTGCACACATAAAATTGTAAAAACAATGTGTGTTCTGTGCTGTAATGTATTTCTCTGAACTACTAGCCAAGAATATGTCTGTTTCACCACAAGTGAATTGATCTTACCTCATTTTTCTTGTGCTTTTTATGAAACTGTGGTTTAAAATTATGATTTTTTTAATCTTGTCCCAAAGTTACATTTGGCTAGTTTTTTTAATTCAATTCTTTCATTAACAAGATATTACCTTAAAATTTAAATAAATGAACCATACAAATTATTGATTAATATTTACAAAGTGAAAGTAAGTGGGAGATTTATTTTATTCAAATGTAGATAAATGACAGTGGTTTTAAAAATTATGATTCCTAAGAAAATAAAAATAAAGCTGGGGCTGGGCACAGTGGCACACACCTATGATCCTGGCAGCTTAGGAAGCTGAGGCAGGAAGATTGCAAGTTCAAAGCCAGCTTTAGCAACTTAGGAGGAACTAAAACAACTTGGTGAGAGACTGTCTCAAAAAAAGAAAAATTTAAAAAGGGCCTGAGGATATGGTTCAGTGGTTAAGCATCTCTGGTTCAATCCCTGGTACCAAAATAAACAAATAAATAAATATGGATACCCAACTACTAAGGCCAGTGATCAGTTTATCTACTTGATATAAAAAAATGCAACTAATATTTTTTTACTAGCAAAAACAGGGTCATCCTTATATCTTATTTTTAATGTTTTCTTTGTACTCAAGAACTTTTTAAAGCTAGTGTCTTTATTCTTCAGTCAGAGTTGGGAAAAGTATGACTTAGGATATTCAGAATTTCCAAAATTTGCAGTCCTATAAAGTAGCAGATCTTGGAATCATTCCAATACCTCCTGACATAAGTCTTCTTATCCCCCAAAATGCACAGGAGTTCCCTGATGGATTCCCTCTACTCTCATCACTTTTTTTTTTGCAATGGTTCCCTACAGATAAATAGAGTACATTTTGTAAACGTGTAAATCTGCAAACTCTCAGAGTCTCTTTGTCTGTCAGCTTTTTAAAAACTTTCTCTGCTCTAAACTATCTCTATATGCTTTTGGGAAAATAAGAAGTTGAGATTCAACATGGAAATGTTGAAACCAAAGGCCATTTCTCTACCCTTTCATTTCTTTCACTGAATGCAAAAATATGCATGCGTACACACAAAGGTTGGTGTGAATGTTTATCAATTTGATCATATTGATTTTTACATCTAAAATATTGTGACAGTGTGCTACATTGTAACTCTAAAATACATAGGATATTGAGAATTTATTTATAAGGCTTGTGCTACTACCAACATTTTCATATGTACAGTGTTCTAGGCATTTCAATAAATATTGCACATATCTTATCCTCAAACAATTCTTAAATTACTGCTTTGGAAGATTTGTGGTTTATATTCATTTGAAAAGATGAGAAAAATTGAAGCATATTACCTAGGGCTTCCATAACAAATTATCTCATTTTGTGTGGTTTAAACAGGAAAATTTATTTCCTCACATTTCTATAGGTTTGAAGCCTGAGATACAGGTGTCAGTAGGTTTGGTTTCTTACTAGCCTCTCTTATCTTACAAATGTCCACCTTTTTACTCTGTATTCACATTACTTTTCTCTGTGCATGAAAGTGTCTGGTGACCTTCTTTGCCTGTGTCCTTATCTCTACTTATGAGGACAACAGTCATAATGGAGAAAGAGTCATTCTAACAACCTAATTTAAACTTAATTACCATTTTAAAGGGCTTATAACTAAATACTGTCATATGTTCAGATACCAAGATTTCAGCTTTCAACATGACTTTTGTGGAAACATAGTACAGCACTTTGCAAGCAATCATGAAACTGTGTGACTTGGCTGAAGTGTCAGTTATAAGTGTCAGAGTCTGGATTTGGGATTAGGGGTATTTTGTTTCCTAAACTCATGAATTTAACGACTGTATTCTCTAAACTCAGTTCATGGAAAACAAAACCAAGGTATGCAATTTTCATTATGTGTCCAAAGTTATATAAGCCAATAAATAATTATAACAATTTTTCCCTAATTTATATTCAATATTTCATATTCTTAAACTGGGTTTTATTTTCTACACGGATTAAAGACAGGATGACTAATGGATATGTATATTCCATAATGTGATTGACTGGTATATCTGGCTTATTCTTTGTCCTATTTGGAAATTGCATACAGAAATATGAATTATTACAATTTACAACAATATTTAAAAATAATGTGAAATAAGGTAACTGGAAAGAGTAAAATATCCAGTTCTTCTTCAGAAACCAAATTAATTGATTAGTACTTGAAGAAGCATGGTGTCTTTGATGCAGTTGACAGATATTTGTTGAGTGAATAAAGACATGTGGTATAAATAAGAATGCAAAATAATAGGAGAAACTTTAATAATACCAAAATTCATAAGAGGAAAAGAATGTTTTTAAATATAGCACAGATTATTCTACAATTTAAAAAATGCATAAGGCGTTAAAATAAATTCTCTTCAGAGATGTTAGTGAGCATATTATATGAAGAAGTGAACAGACAAGATTGCTGTGACTCATGCAGTCTGGGAGGGGATAAAGGGTAGATGGATACTGTCTTGTTGGTGCATATCCAGAGAATTCATCACCAGCAATGCAAAAAATACTAAGGCAACAGCAGCCATAAAGACCAGGCATCCTCTAGAGACCTTGTTTGCCCTTGACACTGAACATCTTATCACTAATGAGTCAGTCAGCAGTTAACATCAATGTCATGGTATCCATTTAGAATGCTGATAAGGAGAAATAATATGTTGGTATATAGGATGATTCTTAGAATATCAGATTAACCACAGTGACTGAATTATTTCACTACAGGTTGTGCCTGCTAGGAACACAAAGCCCAAATTTTCTCCCGATGTTCCTCAGTTTGATAAATTACTGAATAAATAATTTGCAACAACTTGCTTGAGAGACCTTGGTTCAGTAAGATAAAAATCACATTGGTTGCCCACAGAGCAGGCTTTTTTTCCCTACCAGATGTCCTTCTTGAGTACATATGAGCAACTGGAAAAATATAAAGTTTCTTTTTTCAATGACTGGGGATTGAGCCCAGGGGTGCTCTGCCAGGAAGCTACATCCTCATAATTTTTATTTTTTTATTCTGAGTCAAGATCTCACTAAGATGCTAAGGTTGTCCTTGAACTTTCTATCCTCTTGCCTCAGTCTCCTCAAATGCTGGGATTACAGTGTGTGTCAGGTCTCCTAAGGAGCTTTTCTGGAAACAGAAATGTTAAAGAAGATGCTAGGCAGCCCTAAGAAGAAAATATTGAATAGAGTTATCACTGGAAACATGATTTTAAATAGTATCCACTTTGTTACCTCATGAAGAGATAAATTCTAACAAATAAAAGCTAAAATGAATTTTATAAAGTAAAACTTTGAAATGAAATACCTACTGTCATGAATATAATAAAATAAAAGGGAAAATAATATGTGTTAACAAGGATGTGGATAAATAGGAACATTTGCATATTTCTAATGAGAAAATAAAATAGCTTTACTTCTGTAAAATACAGTTTGGAAGTTCCACAAAAAAGTTGACTGTAGAATTCCCATATGACCCAGTAATTTGCCCCTAGCTATGTAACTCAAATAATTGAAAACAAGTACTCAAATAAATACCTACGCACTAATGTTGAAATCAGTAGTATTCACTATAACCAAAAGTGGGAAAAAAGAAAATATTCATCAGTTGACCAAAAGATAAATAAATATATAAACAAACTGGAATATTTATACAATGATTTCTTTTATTTTGGGGGGTTCTGTGAATTGATCCCAGAGTCTATATGTGCTAAGCATGTAAGGTGTGTGTGTGTGTATGTGTGTGTGTGTGTGTGTGTGTGTGTGTGTGTGTATCTTGATGGGATATCATATGAATGATGCAACATTATACATCAGCGAAAAATAAAATGCACCTAGTATAACATGGATGAACCTGGAATATGAAGCGAGAGAGTTCACGTAGCACATGAGCTCATTTATATGCAGCATCTCAAAGAGATTAAATCCACAGATGCATAAGGTAGATTGGTGGTTGTAAAAAACGAAGGGAAGGGGTGAAAGGGAGTAGTTTCTTGATGGTATAGATTTTATTTAGGGGATAAGAAATTTTTTTCAACATAGTTTAAACTGGTAGTGGTACAACATTGTGAACAAGCTCAATGCTACTGAATTGTTTACTTTAGAATGGTTAATTTGATACTATGGGAATTCCTACTCAATAAAAAATGAAAAAGGTTGTGGCCAAAATAAATTAAGGTGAATCAAGGCAAGAATAATTAATGCTTTAGAGGATAGGAAAGAAAAACAGATTTTCAAGGTAAATGAGTAATTAAGCATATTGTCAGGAAAAAAGGGCAAACTCATGCATATTCATAATTCCTAAATAATAAACCAGAAAAATTGAAATGGAAAAAATATTTGCTTATAAAAGACATATAGTTTTCTAATTTTATGAAAGATATAAATAGGCATATAAAATACATCACCATCAAGCAAACAATAAAGTCTTTCAAAGAACTACATTCTTCAAATAATCCTTCAAATAATTTAAACATATAAATTAATTCTGCTCACATGTAAATGAATATATAGATGTTCTATATAGAGATAATATCAACATATCAATTTCCTTCCAACATTTCCTCATCAATTATAATATGCAAAATATCAGGGAAAAAAGGTTGAAGGTTGAGATACATTTGTTACCAAATAACCTCAAACTATATGTCATACACAATTTTATTTCATATGAATGTTACACATATTTTCCTAGCTTTCTAATAGTGTAATAAAACTTAACAAAACTGAACAGAGTAGTTGAAAACATTATTTTCAAGAAAGAAAAGGTTAAAAGTACAAAAACACATAAGCATACAAATACAGTAGTATTTAGAGAACATTCATTAGACATTAATGGCATTCATTTTCTGATTATCTTGGTCTATGTTTGAAAGACTTTTCAACACTTTAGCTTGGCAGTTCATTCTCAGAGTCACAATTATGGAATTCAGTTGACTACAAATTTTCTGGTTGTCAGATAAGTAATATCCATATAAAATAAAGATGCATATAACTTAAGATCCAGCCATTTTTTTTTATGTAAGGATTTACATCCTATAGAAATCTTCCTAAAAATACTTATAAATATGTGAACAGATTTTATTTTAGCCTCCTTTATAACAGCTAACTAAAAACGGCAGGAAAGTAGGTTGCAACATCTAAATATCTGGATAGATTTTTGGCATATTATATTATTCAAGAGTGAGAATGACTTAGGTAGTAAATATATGAATTACAACTAAAATTTATTTTTGGCCAAAAATCAAATTTTAGAGCAATTTGTCTTGTATGACTTATTTGGTAACTATGTATTTGCATATGTACATATTACTATGCTATTTTCACAAAATTGTAGATTAAAATGCATATTATTCTACAGTTTATACTTTAATCTTTAAACTGGGCAAAGCCCCTGGTAAACTTCTCCTCCATTCTTATCAGAGGTCTGCTTAGAAAGTAGGAATTAGAATGGAGATATTTTAAATTATTTTATAATATATAATATATACAGGGTCTCACTCTGTTGCTTGGTGTCTTGCTTTTGCTG
Organism: Callospermophilus lateralis; assembly: GCF_048772815.1. Lineage (NCBI taxonomy): Eukaryota > Metazoa > Chordata > Mammalia > Rodentia > Sciuridae > Callospermophilus > Callospermophilus lateralis. The sequence goes on from NC_135317.1 coordinate 85,118,582, forward strand.
AGGTTGACTTTGAACTCACAAACCTCCTGCCTCAGCCCCCGGAGCCACTGGGATTACAGACACATGCTATCACACCCAGCTGAAAATTCTTTTTTGTTGTTGTTCGTTTTAGATATGCATGAAAGTTCGTTTTAGATATGCATGAAAGTGTAATGTATTTGACATATTATGCATACATAATCTGAGGTGCAGGTGACAAATCTTTTCTTCCATTCATAGGATCTCTCTTCACATTTTTTATTTTTTTCTTTGCCATGAAAAATCTTTTTAGGCTGATCCATCCCATTTGTTAATTCATTGCTTTACTTCTTGTGCTTTAGGACTCTGATTGGGGAAGTCAGTTCTTAAACTTACATAATGAGGTGCAGGGTCTGGTCTGATACCAAGGTCAGTATCCACTTTGGGTTAAGTTTTGTGCAGGGTGAGAGATAGGGGTTCAATTTCATTATGGTACATATGAATTTCAGGTTTTCCCAAAACCATGTGTTGAAGAGTCTATTTGTTCTCCAATGTATGTTTATGGCACCTTTGTCCAGTATGAGATAACTGTTCATGTGGGTATGTCTCTATGTCTTCTCTTCTGTTCTATTGATCTTCCTTTCTGTTTTTGTGCCTGTCCCGTGCTGTTTTTGTTAGTATAGATCTGTAGTGTAATTGAAGGTCTGGTATTGCATCACTTTTTTCACAAAGGATTGCTTTGGATATTCTGAATCTCTTATTCTTCCAAATAAATTTCATGATTACCTTTTCTATTTCTATGAAAAACATATTGAGTTTTAAGAGGAGTTGTATTAATTCTGAGTATCACTTTTGGAAGTAAAGCCATTTTGATAATATCAATTCTGCCTATCCAAAAACATGGGATATCTTTCCTAAGTTAGCCTTATCCTTCTTTTAATAAGTGGGGCTACCTTTGCCTTTTGAATTCCTCTTTACAAACCTTCAGCCTGCCTTGTATTCTTTACTTTATTTGACTACCAGGGGAGGAACTATGTGAGCAGAAAATATCATCTTTTCCTCCTCAGTATTTAACATTGATATAAATTAGCTGGGCATGAGATCAGAGTTGAAGAATTATAAAATAGTGAAATAGTTTAAAATACTTTAAGCAATAAATATTTTCTATAGAAAAAAATATTCATGTCGTTATTAATCTTAATTTGATTTTTTCATACCGATTTTTATGTTAAAAATATCTTTTCTATGAAGTCACAGTTTCTATTAATATTCATATGAAATGGTATGGATTTTATTAGAATTTATAAGAAAAAATATTAGGCTAGAGTTGTGGCTCAGTGGTAGAACGCTCGCCTAGCATATGCGAGGCCCTGGGTTCGATCCTCAACACCACATAAAATAAATAAAGATATTGTGTCCAACTTAAAAAAAAAAAAAAAAAAAAAAAAAAAAATATATATATATATATATATATATATATATATATATAAATTATAAAAGTCCAATTTTATTACTAAATATAAATTAAACCTGAAGATCATTTCTTTAATCTAGTATCACATTTTAAAAATAAAACTACCTAGTTGTTCCTTTTATAAAAATCAATACTACCTCAACTATCTTGCTTATCTAATCTCAGTTGAACTGTTGCCCATAATACATTTTTAACAACTCCAGGTTCTTATGTGGGAAAAAAAATTCCACAAATTTCCATATATTTTCCTTCTTATAAAATTTGAAATTAAGATGTTATTTGGCAGATTATCCTCAAACTAGGACACTTTGTTAAATGTGCAAAGATAGAAACTGCCATGGATCCCTATAAAAATTCTCACATTGCATTTTGGTAAATATTTTTTTTTGTAAAGTATGTTTGTAAAAATCAATGTTTATTAGTATGTAGAGAAGCATTCACAAAAATTTATTTTAAAAAAGAAAAATTTCTCTGACCTATACTTAATAAGTTTGATTCATCACTGCTGTACTAGCAGGATTTATTTTTTAGCTTCTTATCTCATCCCTTATAAATAGGCATGTTCCCATATGCCCAGTGTTGGGCATTATATAGGGAAAAGACATTGATAAAGTTTAACAAGCTTTCTTTCTCTTCCTAATAGTTGTTCAATACATTCATATTCATATAGTTGTAAATGGAATATAAGTGATATAAACACTAGCATTTTTTTTTCTGTATGTTACTAAGTTTGATCAATTTTGATGGAATAAACTCTTTATTCTCATACTCAGTGTGCCTCCACTTGCCTTTTAGGTTGACATATTCTTCAAAGAGTCCATGAAGAAAATAAAAATACAAGCCTGAGCTTTGTAGAATATATTTGCAATATTATCCATCAATATATCTACCTCTCTGAATTAACGTAAGAATGTATAAATACAGTAACAAGATAATGTTTAAAAATTCAATTAAAATGATCAAAAATTTAATGACTCTTTACAAAAGAAGATGCATAAAGTGTCAAAAAGAATTTAAATTTATACTCTGTATTAGGTGTTGTCAAACTACATACCGTGGGGTCAGTCACCTATTTGATTGAATCACAGCTACCTCTTTGTTTCCATGTATTTTCTGTAACTTCTTTGGGCTCCCAGGCAGAATTGAACAGGTTGAGAGAGAATGTATGACAAAAGCCTATTTTTTTTTTTTTTTTTTACTATTTAATTCCTTAAGAAAATGTTTTTCTGATTTCATTTCTAGGTACTACATTTAAGGTTTTATGACATAGAGATGAAGTGTTCCCCAAAGTCCCATGTAAGAGACAGTGCAAAATTTTCAGAGGGGAAATGATTAGATTATGACAAGTGTAAGCTAACCAGTGGATTCATCCCCTAATATAAATTAAATGGGTGTAATGTAGGCAGTAAGTTGTGGCTGGAGAAGGTAGGTCACTGGGGGTATGCCTTTGGAGTATATTTGTTCCTGGTAAACTGAGCTCTCTCTGCTTTCTGATGGCCATGGCCTGAGCTGTTTCCCTCCACCACAGCCTTCCTCCATGTTGCTGTGCCTCACCTCACACCCAGAGGTGTGGAACCAGCTGTCTATGGAGTGATAACCTCTGAAACTGTGAGTCAGATAAACTTCCTCTTCTAATTGTTCTTATCAGGTTTTGGTCACGAGAACGACAAAAAAGATTGACTAAAACACAAGGGAAATGAAAATTAAGATAAAATGAAAATAAACTACCACTATGCAGCCAGGAAAATAATTTTAAAAACCTTTAAAAAAGTAAAATAGACAACTATAAATATCTGTATCGAATGCTAATGAGGATGAAAAACAACTGAAATTCTTCATGCATTTTCATTGAAAATGAAAAATGATAAGGCTGCTTTGGAAAACAGTTGGGTAGTTTTTTGTAAGTTTGAGCTTATACATACCAAGTGTCCTGGCAATTATACTCTTAAGTATTTACAAAAAAAGAAGCTTCTTTTTAAAAGAATTGTATATCCACACAAGAACCAAACATTAATCTTTAGAGCAGTCTTAAGTAAGAAACACTAAAATGCCTATTAATTCATGAATGGATAAATAAATGCATTTAGATACGGACAAATAATGGCATACTATTCAGCAATGAAAACACATTAGTGATGTTCGCAACATGGATGAATTTCAAAAGTGTCATTCAAAGTGCTTCCATTTATGTGAGATTCTATAAAAGTCCATTTTGGTGAAGAAAAGCATATCACTGGTTGCCAAAGGTTGATATATAAAGAGGATGTGACATATATCAAACTTATAGAAATGTACAATTAAAATAGGTGCATTTCACTGTAAATTAATTATAACTCAAACACAAACAGGTTTTCTTTTTATCTACAGGTCTAATTAATGAAAGAGAAAAGCTAGAGGGGTTGGATAAAACACTTCGAGTTTAAATCAAAGCATTTTTTAGTACTTATATGGTCTATTTCTATATTCACAAATTTATAAATTATATCCTAATTAATCATATGGAAGACAAATTTTATTTCAAATCTTTAAATATTTAAGTATTTAGCCCTTAGCATTTAATGTTAAAAGACTCAGCATTGCATGACATAAATAAACTTACTTATAAATCATATAAAAGAGAAAGTTCTAGAAATGCATTTATTCAAAGTTTAAATTAGTCAGTAGTTTTAAAATAACAAGCACTAATTAATTTTTCCAAGCTTCGTTGCAGGAAAAAAAAAAAACTTGTACTCTTTAGTTAATTAGTTGTTCTGTGAATTTTATTTCTTGATAATTTTGGTAAAGACAGTTTTCATTGAAAAATACATATGCCTTCTGACTTCGGGCTTCAGAAAAAAGGCATTTTTAAATATGCTGCATTCATACAAATTATTAAAGGAAGTTCTGACTAATTATAACTTCATACAAATGCTTGAGCCTACTTTTCAAATAAATTATTCTGTCATTGAGGCAACATGCAGAAATGTAGAGAAGAAAAAAAACACACCTTCTATATTCTTTTTTTCTCAAAATGACCCAATTTTTAATTTTGCTCTTAGACAAAAATTTAGAAATTGACTGGGGACAATATATATTTGATAACATATAAAGTGTTTAAACCCACACTCTGTGATGGAAAGAAACTTATTGTGCGGTTATTTTTTAAATGAATCATACAGTTAATGATAATATGAGACATGTTTAAAACAAGTGAGCACATTTCTATAAATTGCAACCTCAAACATTAGGTACATAGTTCAAATAAATATTTAATTGAATGCATATTATTTATTGCATAAAATTTTGAACAATAGTAGTATATTCTAATTGAAAGATTGCTCTTAGAGACAAGTTAGCAAGTTAGACAGTACATAGTTGTTTTAAAGACAGCATGGAGCCCATTGAGTAATAAAATGCCTAGGTTATAGGTCTCTGCCTGCAGTTAGCAGAATTAGTGGATCCATATTTTATTTTTTCACATAGTCATTCCTTTGAGGGATGTATTTTCACTTAGTTCATTGAATTAACTTAAAACTTATCTGTAATATGTTCAGGTTTTTAATGCTGCTTTTCCCCCAGAGAATCATGGGATTTTATTCTGCTTTAGAGGTACTATACCATGTATAAGTTTAAAGGGTATTTTGACAGGCTACTTTGATGGAGGAAGTTTAAAAATTATTGAATAACATGTGTTAATTATATATATTATTGGAGTACAGTGTGACATTTCAACACATAAGTATGACATGTAATAATCAAATTCACTCTGGTCTTCCCACTCTTCCCACATTATAGTAATCACTATTTTATATCAGGCCAACATTTTTATATTCCATATGTGAGAGAGAGCATGCAGTACTTGTCTTTCCATATCTTATGTATTTCACTTAACATAATATCCTTCAATTCTTTTTATTTCACTGAAAACAACAGGATCTTACTATTCCTTAGGGATAAATAATATTCCACTGTATTCTCTAAAACAGCAGTTTTAGTGATCCCTGGTATCTAAATCAAGCTCTAGATAAATTTTCTACTAATCTGTTGATGGGTTCCTGGGTTGATTTCCTAGCTTAGCTGTTGTGAATAGTGCTGCAATAAAAATGGGAATGCAGGTGTCTCTTTGGTATGCTTTACTCAGTTACTTTGGATATATATACCTAGAATTGAGATAGCTGATAGATCTAATTTTAGTTTTTTAAGGAGCCTCCACACTATTAACTTTATTAATTTACATTCCTACCAACAGTATGAGACAGTTATATTTTCTCTGCATCAGCATTTTGTTGTTGTTGTTCTTTGATAATAACCATTCTAACCCAAACTACAAGCAGCTATTGTGGCTTTGATTTGGATTTCCATAACGGATAATGATATTAAGCGTTTTCTTTATATTGTTGTCCATTTGTATTTTTTCCTTGGAGAAGTGTCTGTTCAGATCACTTGCCAATTTTAAAATGGACTTTTGGATTAATTGTTATTTTTTTTTTAATTTTAAAACCTTTCTTGTAGAACTGTTCAAAAAATAGAAGTTTTTAGTGACCAGCTCTAGTGAATTTATTATTATTTTCCCGTGAATTGTGAGAGTCTAATTCTTTTCATTGTGAATTGATTTTGTTAATCGTTACTTAATTTCTTCCTGTTTCTTATCATCCAAAGTGGATCAATTATATTTGAAAAATAATTTTAGGGCTATTTACCAAAGAAATAATAATGATAATGATAATAATAATAATAATAATGTATGTTATATAACATATAATTAATATATAATAAGGTTACATACAATTATGATGATGATTATGATTAAGATCATTATTTTTTGTACTTGGAATTGAGCCCAGGTGCATTTTATCACTGAGCCACATCCCAGTCCTTTATTTTGTTTTGAGATAGGGCCTTGCTAACTTGATTACAGCCTTACTAAGTTGCTGAGGCTAGCTGTGAACCTGCAATCTTCCTGCCTCAGCCTCCTAAGCCACTGAGATCACAGGCATGCACCACCATGATCAAAGAGAATTAAACTTTCTTCATGTCACTATATTGAACATATTTTTTTTTCTTGGATGAAGTATCATAGTTGTGATGAGAAAACCATCACAAAAATGATAGAAACTTTATTTCTCTATTTTCAGCTCCATCTTCTTCAACAGATTCCATCTCAATGCACATCCATCTGTTCTCCAGAACCATTATGCTACCAAAGCACAGCTCTCAGTTCTATATCCCATGACAGCATCTAACTCAGGCTTTTCTTGCTGAAATATTCTCCTCCCTTATCTACCAAAATGACATATTTCTTTTTTCTAATATGTCTTTGGCCAACTATGCTCAGTAGATTCCTTTCATTCTCCAATGCCTTCATTTAACCCTACAAGCCACAGTATTCTCTGCAGGATGATATTCCTACCCATCCATCAAGTGCTATTTATAGATCACCTCCAGTCTCTAGGTTTTCAAATCCAAGAGTTATGTTTTGTGTTTCCTCTTCCTGAATGTATCAGCATTTTTTTTTATTACACAAAGGATCACTCTTTCTTCCTTGAAAGAGCTTTCCCACTTCCCTACATAGATACCACATATTCTTGTTGGTTCTTCTTCATTGTTTGTCCCCACTCTGCTTCTTTTTCCTGATTCACCAGCTTCACTCAGTCTTAACAACAGAATGTTAGGAGCTGTCACCTTGTTACTTGATTCTAATTGCTCTTTACTTAAATGCATCCTTCATTCATTTGGTGACTGCTTCTAGTCTCATGTCTTCGCTTCTTTAAATATCACAAATATCCTTATTGATTCTCATATACCTGCATATCTATACATTTATATGTATACACATCATCTTAGACACTCCTCCAAAAACCGATATTCAATATATACCAATGTACAGCTATTTATTCAAAATTTCCAACAACTTTCCTGATGGACATATGGAACCTAAACTCCTTTATTTTAATTATTTATTCCTGGGGGTATATTCTCCTCAGAGATTCCATCTGTTTCCAAATTTTGAAATTATCTATGTTCTATTCATAAATCTTATTCTTCTCTGAGACTTCAGTCTTGCATATATACATTCTTAGGACATCTTCATATTTTTAGGTTTCATATTTCAAAGTGTATAGATAGTTACCTTCGATGTAGGCCAATAGCCCATTCTTTCTACTTATATCCAGGAATGAAGGAAAGTCTGGTATTCTCTCCCAGCCGAGACACAGGTGAACAAATTGCTTATATAACATAAGCTGTTTAAAGTTTGAAATTTCTCAGCTAGGATCCAGGTCAAGCTTATTTATTGAAGCCTTATAACTGGCTGGCTACAGAGACCCCTACCTGGCTTTCCTGGAGTCTTTTTCTTGAGTTCTCCTGAAACTGAGGTTCTTTTCACACATTTTGGTGATTTTTAATCTGGAGATGATATATGTCCTATATCATTAGAACCCTGGGGAGAAGTGCCCCAAAGTCAATAGAGCCCAATTCTTTCATACACTATCTTTAAAGTTATGGTGTAATTTTTGCATATGTAAAAATGTCTCCCAGGAGTATGCCTTTACCACACACTATGTTCTAAATTACCATGTCACCTTTTATTTCTTTAAAATTTTTTCTTTCTACAGAGTGACCTATTTAAATTATTAAGATCATAGTTCTTCCAAATTTTAAGCCAGACTTCTTCACAGACACTTTGAGGTCACATGTAAAATTTTATCTGTCTATGAAGAAGCATTTTGAAAGATCAGTCTTTCATAAGTTTAAAGAATTTTCTCACAAAAAATAATGAAAACCTATTGGAATAAGTTCCTAATACTTCAGCTTGGAATTGTATGGTTTTAACATTTCCTAGATTTCTACATTGTCTTTTTATACTTGTATATTATGTTCCATCTAATTTGAGTTATTTCAAATTTACTTGTATTTATCTATGTATCTGTTTGTTTTAGAATCAACAATTGGAACAGAATACTGTCAGGACCTATCCTTCTTTTTTACCAACTTTACATTCAATGAATGATTAAGATCTCCTTAATTAATACAGATAATTACTATTTATTAATTAAAGTAAAGAACACTTAAAAACTGTTATATTAACTGAGCCTGTTTTCATTCTATTAGGAGTTATTGTTTTAAGTCTCAGCATGTGCCTGATTTCATTTGAATGATCATCTCTAATCCATCTAAGTTGGTTGTACATCCATCTATTGTGATTTCATAACACTTTGAATATACCTATGGTACAGAAGAACAAATAGTTTAACATTTTTGCACAGTTAGTGAGAACTTTCAGTGAACATTGAATTCTGAGATTAAAATACAGAACTTAAGAAATAATTTATAATTGACTCCACAGAGATTTTCCTTTTCTTATCAGTGTGTTATATATCAAAGGTGCATAAAATCCTGGGGCATAGAGAAATCCCTGGGTTATTTTAGCTGGACATAGTGTTTTTTTTATCTTTCTCCTAGTAGGAATTATTTGCATTTGAAACACAGTAAATACAAGATATAATTTCAGATAAGCTTAACTATTTTGGATATAACAATGTCTTGGAGGTTATTGGTTCATTTGATGAAGCAGTTAAAGATAGCTGAAATCTAGACTGACAAATAAAGTTAGACATAAAATAATATAAAATTTCAACCTTCAGAACATTTATATTATGTGACATTCCTCTGACAAAATACTGGTCTCCTTAATTAATACAGATAATTATTATTTATTAATTAAAAATAAATTTTAAAATGTTAAGAAAGTAATCGTCTATGATTCTTTTTAGATATGCTGGTATTCTTTTAAGAGAGTAGCATTAACATAATGAAATTAGATTTGCAATTAGGAAAATTATATTTAATGCTAACTAGGTGGTATACAGCTCTGAGCCAAGGCACCTGTCATAAATTATTCATGCCATCTTTAATAATCTGTGGTGTCATGGTATTGAGCAAATGTCAGTACATGGTCTTCAAACATGATTGTCCCTTCTTTTCCTTTATTAGTTAAATGATCTGGTTGTGCTTCTCCAATTTTGGGCATCCAGAGTGTGATAAAATGACATAAGGGTCTGCTACTACCTCTCAGTAATTCACTTGAGTTGGACTAAACTGAGAGAGAAGTTGAGGAGACATAAATAAAAGATGAAAACTAAAGTTTTGCTTACAATAAAAATGACAGGAGGATTAAATACAAATATGAGAGTTGTTCCTCTCCCAACTTTGGAATGAAATCATATAAGCAGATTTCAAATACATACTATGTTATGGATAAATTCCCTTTTCCTACATTTTTATTAATTTCAGCTTATTAGATTCTGAGGTTTTTATTTCAGATTCCCACATAAATAACATTTGTTGACATTCTTGGGCCTCTAAGTTATGGATACTTAGGTGTCCTGGAAGGTGTGTTTTCACCTAAATACCCATGCTGCACCCTACATGACCACTAATTTCCCAGGCAGGACAGTGAGGGCACAGAGAAGAGACAAACAGACACATGAATAGAAAAAAAGCTGGGCCTGGTGGATTGCTAAGTCTAGGTAGGGAAATAGTGACCAGAAACAAGCTCAGCACATTTATTATACAAGTTTAAACAGCAAAAGGATTTATTGTAAGTTTCTTGAAGATAAACAGAAATGAAGTTGAGAGTATAAACAGTCCAATTAAGCTATTAGCTTGCACCCACAATTCTCTACCCCTAGGCAGCTGTCATTTGAACTCTAGGTAATGAACTGATAGTTTCGTAGCTGGCATGGTCTTTCCCTTTGAACAGGGCATCTCCACAGCAGCAGGACAGTTTCAAATCGATGCCTTCGCACTAAGAGTTCCTAGGAGAGGCATCACCTCTGTCTCTGGACAGTTCAAGGACCATAATTCATTTGCTGCTCTTGATAAGCCCATGCTTTGTTTTGATTGAGTTTAGTAGAATAATGTCACCTCTAGTCTTATATTGATGGTTTCCTGTTCCATTATAAGCTTGTGCTTATTTCTATTTTTTCCAGAAACCTTAAAAAAGAGAATTGTTAATGGATATTTAGCAGCATTTTAAAATTAAGAAATTTTAACATGAGGATTATTTATGTTTAAAAGAGGACAAAGTGTTGAATAGAATAAGGATTTTCTCTCTCTCTCTCTCTCTCTCTCTCTCTCTCTCTCTGTCTCTCACACACACACACACACACACACACACACACATTAACCTGTCTTGTCTTGGCTGTGGGAACCAAGTAATTTTTTTATGTAACTCCAGTGAATTTAAAAAATTTAAATAAATAGAGTACTAATCCAACATATAAACAAAAGTAATAAGCTATATCTGTTAGTTTCCCCATGGTCCCCCACTCAGGGATTTCTAGAAAAGAGGCTTGAACATAAATCATATTATGAATGATTACTATTTTCTGGTGGGGAATAATATAAGTGAATAAACTTTTTGATTAGGTAAAATTGAGTTCTTCACTTAATCTAGCAAAAGGGAGTTTGGAATGAAAAAGACTCAGAGAGTTAAGCTGGTTGACTACAGCTTAGGCATCTGCCTTATTTGGACATGGTTTGATCATAGCTACCTGTTATTGTCTGAAATCTGGGATTTGCTACCAAAAAATATGCTGCTATCTTTCTTTTCAGTTTATTTACAGTATTTACTAGGTATGTTTTTTTTTTACCTAGGAAGTCAAAATGTGAAGATAGTCTCAGGCCAATGGACTCCTACTTATTATATTTTTTTCCTTAAAGATAAAATGATAGTAATCGTCTTTTCAGTTTTCTGTATATTGTAGAAACAAGCACATTGTCCCCATTATTTTCAAACATATGGAATTTTTGCAGATAATACTGGGGTTTATTTTAAAAACATCTTCTATGAAAATTTAAACTTGTTAAATTTAAAGACAGGAAGAGAGAGAGATTAATATCAAATCTTTCTCTTTTCCAGATTTTTTTTGGGGGGGATACTGGTATTGAACTCAGGGGTACTTGACTACTGAGCCACATCCCCAGCCCTATTTTTGTATTTTATTTAGACACACTGAGTTGAACTCATGGTTGTCCTGCCTCAGTCTTCTATTTTTTTTTTTAACAGATTTTGATGTAGAATTTATAAGCTAAAACTAAATTTTAAAGTTCTATTCTTAGAATAAACAAAATAAATTCCAAACTGTTTTTTTAAATGGGAATAACTATCAGACTACAAAACAATTTTTAAAGTTATCCTTAATAAGGTAATTACCCCACAGGTTTGGCTAATTCAAACTAACCCCATAAGAAAAGCAATAATACACCAAACAACAGAATATCTGGAGTCCTGAATCAGGAGGATAATCAGCTTGTTACAGTGTTTTCAGTTTCTTTCTTTTTGCATGAAAGTAACCTATATTTAATTAATGTCAACTAACCATTTATGGTAAACTGCTCTTTTTAAATTTAAGGTTGAAATTTTCATCTAAATTGGAAATCCATTTTATTTTGAAAATCTCCTCTAAGAATTAACCAGTATTTTATCAAAACAACATTTTTATATGTTCTTAGTTTTTTAAATAAGAATTTTAAAACAGTTTTGTTTAACTTTTCTCTGGATAAATCAATGGCTAATTGTAAATAGCCATTTTTCTGGTCAATAATCAGAAAAGGACATGTTCCCACCTTGTATCAGGCCTGTTTTATTAAGTCGCATCCTAACTGTGGAGCACACTCAGAATCACGTGGGCTTCAGAGACTGCCACCCTACCCACCATGCTGTAGGACTTGGTGGTGATTCATATCATTTGTTTAGTGACATCACTTATGTTTCATTGTTACTTTTGTTCTCATTTATTGTTTTTCCCAAATGAAAATCTAAAACACTAAAACTGTTTAGTTAAAAACTAGTGTAGTTCCTCCAGTTGAAGAGTGGTGAAGGCCTTGGGGACTAAAAATGTCTTTTTTCTTGCCTTTATCATCTCTTAGTATTATAGTGTTCTTATAGGGGGATATATGGAATGCTTCTTTTGTTTAAATTTTGAAAGTGAAAACTAGTTTTTGTTGTTGTTGTTCTAAAGGAAAGTATCTGGAGAGATAAACATTTCTTTATCCAGACGCTTACTTTTTCTTTTCTTTTTTAAACATCATATTCTATAACAAAAAATGTAATTCAATGTCTTTTTCCAAATATTAGGTTTTAGAGATTTATGGACATTGACAAGTCCATGACATATTCTTTATTTCTAGTTGTTAATTCTCATTACAAGTGATGTCCAATAATGGAAGAGTAAGCAAGTTATAACTTTTCCACATTCAGATGTGTGAATGCCATGCTTGGAAACTTGCCCAAGTCTCTGTGGAATTTAAGGTTTTCCATCTTCCCTAAAATTTGCCTCTGGCTGAATTGTGCAGTTTATTCCCCAGAACCAGTACACTTACCTGAAATTTACAGAAATAAAAAAAAGGAAAATAAAAAAGCAAAACAAATATTGAAGAATTACTTATTTTTAATACTGCTGGACCTGTGTCCATTCTACTCTTACCTTGAGGGAGCACACTAAGAGATAAATAAAAGTCTATTGCTGGGAAATATTCCAAAATGACCATACGGCCCTCCTCCACTCACTTTCAGCATACATTTAAGAAAAAAAACAATATATGCTACAATATTTTACCTAAGCAACATTGGAAAATAATAATATAGTTTTCTTGACTATCATTCAGGTTTGTGGCAAACATTAGTGTTAAGTAGTTTATAAGACCTTTACCATTCCCTCCTCCAGCACTGCATGTACTTGAACCTTTGAGGTCATACTTGGCCTCATGACTTTGGTCAGAAGAGTGAAAGCAGAATTAAGTTGTATCTCTATTGGGTGGAAATATCTAAAGCCTGGACTATCAATAAGTTTGAAGATAGACCACAAAATTCTGGCATTGTCCAGACAGTGGTTGAGTCCAAAAACAATGCAAGGAATTGTGAAGAATGTGAAAATAGATGAGAAATAAATGTGATTAACTTTATATCACTGATATTTGAAAGGTGTTTTTAGTAAAGTAGAAAAAAATCTCATCCAAAGTGCTTTAGGAACATATTATTATTCTGTCTTATGAAGAAATAATCATTAGCTTAAATGCTGGACAAATAAGATTCTACAACTAACCACTAGGGGCTACTGCTTTTCTTTAATCCAGCAGTTCTTGATTTTGTTTGATCAAGCTTCAGAGTTCTACAGGGATGCAATGAAGTGGAGGTGCGGTGGGACATCCTCTGAGGTGAAGGAAAAGTGGACCTCCAAACACTTTCAGATGTCAGTGCTACTTTCACCAGCAACCTATCCCTCCAGGCATTGGGACTTTATGGAGGGTTTTAGTTACTGTAATCTAGTGCCATTCAATTCAATATTATACACTTTTGTCAAAGTAAGACCATGAGATCAGAAAGGGAATAATAAACAGAGTATTTTTTTTTTAAAGTGAAACTCTTCAAGTAAGGGTGTTTTATTGTGTCTTCAGCCTTGGCCGTTAGGGCTTTCTGCTCAGCACATGCAGACACTTTTGGTTGCAAGTGCTAATTATTATCATCACTCAATTGCAGCTTCTTTGTGCTTTTCATGAGAAGTTTTCCCCAGGGAGCATTCGTTTTGAACAAGGAAAATGATCATTGCAGTCTCCTTGAGTGTTACATTTCTCTTTATAGATTAATGATTTGTCCTTTGGTCAGTATGTCAGTCTCTCATGAATTTGGTTAATATGAGCCATTTCCACTGAGAGCACGTTCCTGCACACACACATGACACTATTACAAACAGATCCTACAGTGCTGCAACCTTACCTTAACCTGCAACTCTGTGAGAACCTTTCTGGGCTGGAAACCTGAGTATTTATATGACAGGCATCCTTTCTACCTCACTGATCTGTGCCATTCACATAAGGCAATGTTGTTATTTATTTGCTATCATTTCTCTACTTTCAGCACAATGAAAAAGAAAAAGAAAGAAAAATTAGAAGTTTACTAGTTCAGCTCTCACCAGAATATAAATTTAATCTGGACTTGGAAAGTATATCCTTTCCTTTCTCTTCTTTTTTATTTTTTCCCTACACTTTATAAGAGATTTATGGTATCTTTGTGTCCAAAGCAACTACTAGCACTTCTAAATGTTTTTAAACCTTCAAGAAGGCACATTTAGTCCCAGGAACGCTGGATATCTACTTCAGTAATTTCAACCTTGCTAGGACTTTGTATTAAAATTATTATTTGAAATACCCAAAGTGATGGTATTGTTTCCTGAAGTAGTACACCAGAAAAGGCCATAATTTTAACAGTTAATGATTCAGAACTAGCAAGAAGAAAACATAAAGAAAAAATAAACACCAGCACATTTTATGACATTGGACATTTTTACAGCAAAATTCTAGCCAAGCAGCTATGATACAGAAAAGATAACTATGAGACTACTGTTTTCCTGTGTTTTTCAGGTGAGTTTTCTAAAAATCAGTGAAAATCAGAAAACTACCTATCTCTGGGTTAACCATTGCAACCAAATTTTAAATGCTGCTTCTCATAAAATAACAAAACACTGAAAAGACTTTGGAGAGAGCAAACTAAAAAAAAAAATGGTAATTGAACTTCAGAGAACAAAATAAAACCAGCAGTGTTCTGATTTTTATTTTTAAAAATGATCTTATAGTATTCTGAATTTAAGTTCCTTTGGAATAAAGAAACTTGTCTTTGCAGTGTCTAAGAAGGAAAGAAAACATTTTGGTGAATTTGTAAAGTTGGAGTTTTTGTGTCATCCTCTCCAGTTAGTATTTGTATTTTTCTCAAAATCTCCATATTTAGAGAGATCTGTAAAAAGATATTGTTTAAAGTTTTTCTTAAAATGAATGTATATATATATATATATATATATATACAAATGTATGTTATATATATATATATATATATATATATATATATATATATATATACACACACAAATATATTACATATTAGTTGGGGGATTGACTGATAGATGGGTAGCTTTGTATTTTATCTAAAATAACTAAATAAAAGAAGCCAAAAACAATATAGTTAAATCACATGTCCGGGAATTTTCTGGACATCTGACATTTTATCATTCTATCACCTGTTTTTCTGAGTCTTTGTTATATGAAGAAAAAAAAAGAAGTGGGGGATTGTTAGTCCACCTAGTCGATGATGCTTTGGTTAAATTCTCCAGATTTCTTTTCTTTTTTCTTTTGGCTGTCTCTTATTATTTTTGACTATAATCTTTTGTCACTAGATCCATTTCATTTTTAAGAAATGTTTTTGATCAAATAAGTTTGAAGATAGCCCACAAAATTTGAAATGACACACAGACATACATACATATGCAAACCCAACATCATGCAAACTTGACACGTTCTGACCAGGAGGCAGTCCTCCAAGGACAATGTAAAGTCATAAAAAATATGTCTAACTCCTTCTTTAAAACTGCTCTATAGATTTATTTTATTTTTCTATTGTCTTTAGTACATGCATATTTCTGTTTTAAGTAATCTGTCTGTGACTGTCCCCACTCTGACTCATGGATTCATATTTTTTTTTCCCTCTTTCTGTTGTTAATTCTTTGATTGACTAATTCTGTTACTTATACTTCAGCAACTAAGATTCTTCTTTTCTGGTTGAAGGATAGGATTAAGCTTGCATACAAAATATGATACTTTGAGTAGGAATCTCCAACATATGAATTAGAAAAAGAACTGTCAGGTCACATGACTGCCTGATGAGAATTGCAGTCTGTAAAGCAATGCACTCTATGCCTCTGCATTCAAAGGAGAACAGGAATGATTGCATTTGCAAGTCAATGAAGAGAGTGACATGTGGAATTCTTTGTTATTAATGCTCTGCTAGATGGTCATTTACTTTGAAGGGGCAAATTGGAGGAAAATTGAAACAGTAAAACTGCAACTCAAAAGAAAGAATTTCATCTAGAAATTGGTGAGAGATCTATCAGAGTAGCCTAGATAAATATGAAGGAAAAAAATGTTCACTCTTGATATAGGGAAATTCAAATAGTCAAAGGTGTGAAATAGTATTTTAAGGTATAAAAATAGTATTTATTTATCTTGGATATAAAATAAACTTTTGGTTTTACAATACTATCTTTGGTAGCTTATATACTTTTATTTAGTTATTCACATCTAACAAGTATAAATAAACATAAAGTAGGCATAGAAATCTCTGGTTCTTTGCCAGCCATGGGTGCAACAGTTGACTCCAGAATCTCTTATTCAGAAGAATTACAGAGGTGAATAATGTTTTGAACTTCCTTGGGTGGCAGGCAAAGTGAGAAGATATATGCTTTTACCTGGAACATTCCAAAAGCTTCATATAAGATGTCTACAAAAATATATTTGCACCCCTACATGTTCGTTTTCAGGGTAAACTTTAGAAGATTAAAATTCTGTAAGATTTTATAATCTTTCAAGGCTTAAGTATTTATAACTTCTCAGTAAAGTCTTGGAGTCTTGTGAAAAGATTTATGTTTAATGCAAATATTTTTGGTCTATTTCAGTAGCAATATAAACTGTCTTTTAAGAATATGCATTTTCCCTTTGTATACATAGTCAGTACTCCTAAAATGTTTATGCTTTCAAGCATGAAATAGTTAAAAATGTTGCATTACCAGTTTCATTTCCACACATTAAAATGTATAAAAACTGTATTCTACTTGCAAGGCTGCTTACTTGGATTAACTTTTGCATAAGGCAATCTGTGCATGTATGCAAATATAGATATCTTGATGAACTCAGATGAGAGAAAACAAAACATAATGTGCAAAATATTAAGGGAAGATATTATAATAAAATTAAGGATTTCTATTTAATGAAGCATAAAACAGAAGACTATAGAAAAAGATATTCAAAAAACATCTAAAATTGAAATATGATTAATAACTAGAATGAAAAGAATTTTGCTAGTCAGCAGAAGACAAAGAAAATTAGAAAAATAATAATGAAATAGATGAAGTATATACAAAATTAACACAAAATCATGATGGCGTACTGTAATGGAAGGAAAATTCAGTATAATATATGGAAATGGATACAAAAGACTATGTTATGGAGTATTGGAGGAATCTTAAAGTTCTTAATAAAGATAAATGTATTTAGCCAAAGAAAAGAAAAGTAGTAATAAAAGAAACAATTGAACATATATCAAATTGTGTCATACAAAAAGTCATAAATATGTGTTCATTTCCATGCTTGCCTTTCTTTTGTCTGAAAAACAATATGGTTTTATATATAGAATTCTATAATACTGAGTTTTATTTAGGTAGGTATTTTATATTATTATTGGTATTGTAAATATTATTTATTTCGAATATGTTTTCTTTCTTGTCAGAGATGTTGTATAGGAAATAATTTATTATATATTTTAGTATTTTTTAATCAAAATTATAATGAGTTCTTTTATTGATCCTCAGAGTTTTGATGTGATTTTCCTGGGTGTTGCATGCGAACAAGCATTTCTTGTATATAAAATATGATAATTTGTATTCTATTTTCAATATTTATATTATTTTTTTCCAGATGAACTGTTTGAAATACCTCATCTATTTTTTACAAGCCATCATCCTCTTGTTACATTCTCACTTGCAATGTTTATATCATTACTTTTAAAAATAACTGTATTATTGGTATATAACTATTTTAAACAAAACTGACCATTGCTGCCATTGATGTCTTGTTATTCTACTGTCATTTTTTTGTGAATGACTTTGTTTTAGATATGAGACAGATATTCTGTTTTGTTAGAAAATTTCCTTTCCTTCATAGTAAATAATCATCTTTCTTTGCTATTCCTATGATTTTCCTAATAGTTCTCTGATGTGGTTAACTGAAAAAAATCTTCATACAGAAAAATTACATGTTTTTAATAGAAAAGATCACAACAATTGTTGAGATTCTTACATAAAGTAAACTCTTATATGAGATGCTGTCAATCCTGTGTAGGATTTGAAAGGCTTTCCTTAAGTTGACTGAAGGGATATAGTGTATGTTAGTTTTTTTATTCCTATGTAACATTTACTGAAAATTAGCATTAAAACAACACCATACTATCTCACATTTTCTGTAAATCCAAAGTTCAAGAATGACGTGGTTAGATTCTCTAGCTCAGGGTCTCATGACAGGGCTTAAATCACTGTGTATTTCTCAGAAATGCAGTTTCTTTTCTTCCTTCCTTCCTTCCTTCCTTCCTTCCTTCCTTTCTTTCTTTCTTTTTTTTTTTTTTTTTTTTTGTAATCCAGGGGATTGAACCTAGGGCCTTGTGAATGTGAGGCAAACACTCTACCAACTGAGCTGTATCCCCAACACTTATTTATTTTTTATGTGGTGCTGAGGATTAAACTCAGTGCCTCGCACATGCTAGGCAATGGATCTACCACTGAGCTATAACCGCAGCCCCAGGACTGCAGTTCTTATCTGTCTCTTTTTGGGTCGGGGATGTGGCTCAGTGGTCAAGTTCTCCTGAGTTCAATCCCTGGTGCCAAAAAAGAAGAATCTTATCTTTCTCTTTCTTACATCTAAGTCTTCTAAGCTCAATGGTTGTTGACAGAATTAATTTAGATAGAGTGTTTTAGCTAACTTTTGAGTCACTGTGAACAAAATACCTGACAAGAACAATGTGGAGGAGTAAAACTTTATTTGGGGCTCATGGTTACAGAGATCTCAGTCCATAGAAGTCTGATTCCATTGCTCTGGGCCTAAGGGGAGGCATTAACAGGGATAGGCACAGTGGAAGAAAGCTGCTCAGGCAATCACAGGGTTTAGAAGAAAAGAGTGTGTGACTAGGAAGAGGCAAGGATCCTATGGAAGATGTGCCCTTCTAGGGAATTTGCCCAGTGACTTACCTCTATAGTCACACCCTGCATGCCTACACTCACAACAGTTGGTTCAAACTAGGGTTGACCAATTGAATTATGGCTGCCATAATCCAATCATTGTACCTATGAATATTTTTACTTTAATAGGAGTCTTTGGAGGATACCTCGTATTTAAACCATACCATGTAGTTATAGAATTAAGGTATCTATTTTCCTGTTAGCTGTTGGCCAGATAATTCCCAACAACTACAGGCAGCCTTCAGTTCTTTGTCAGAAAACTTTATGATTTTATAGGTATGAGATGCTGCTAGTCACACAGAATTCTATATTTGGACTTCTATATGTAGATTTATTCTATGATCCCTGTGTTATATCTATTATTCATAGTTTTATTTTAAAAATTTGTTATATAGCAACAGAAAATTGTTATGGTTTGTGTATGAGGTGTCCCCCAAGAGCTCCTGTGAATGTAGGAATATTCAGAGGCAAAATGATTGGATTATGAGATATAACCCAACCAGTTCATCCTAATTTAAATAAACTTGCTGTGTGGTATCTATAAGCATGTGTGGCCTGGCTGGAGGAAGTTGATCACTGGTGGTGTGCCCTAGAAGTGTGCATCTTCCTTATAGTCCCTTCCTCCTCCCCCTTGCTCCCTGTCTCTTGTCCCTGATCTCACCATGAGCCATGCAGCTTTTCTCCATGGGCCCTCCAATCATGATTCTTCATCTTGGGCCTGGAGCAATGGAATTGACCTCTACAACAGTGAGCCCAGAATAAACTTTCCCTTACCTTAGTTGTTCTTGTCAAATATTTTGGTCACAGTGATGCAAAACTGACTGAAACAAAACCTCACATACACCTCATCAGCTCTGTCAATGTAGGCCATCCTACAAATTCTTTACCTGACTAGGAATATACTGAATAATCATGACAATTGCTATGCCTTTCTCACTTTGTATCACTTTACATGTCAGGTTGGCATCCTGGCTGAAATCATGTCATCAGGCTGAGCCACTAGTTCCTAGAAACCCTAATTCAGGTGGTGTTGTTTGGATATGAGATGTCCTAGGGAAAACTCATGTGATAGTGCAGGAATATTCATAATCAAAATGATTAGCTTCTGAAAGCAAATCTAACCAGTGTATTATTCCATTTGATGGATTGATAACTGGATTGGATTACAGGGTGGTGAAATTCAGGTTGGTGGGATGTGAATTAAGGAAATAGGTTACTGGGAGCATGGCTTTGGGGCTTATATTTTGTCCCTGATCCGCCCCCACCATTTGTGTTTTTTCTTTCTATCTCTCTGACACCCCCATTCCTTCCTCCCTGCCATGAATTAAGCAGCTTTCCTCTGCCATGGTATTTTGCCTCATTTTAGTCCCTGAGAAATGAATTGTCCAACATTGGACTGACTCTCTGAAATCACAAGGCCCAAATTAACTTCTCCTCCTCCAAGAAGTTCTTGTCAGGTATTTTGGTCACAGTAATGGAAACCTAAAATACACCTGGTAAACTAGCATATGCTGGAGAAGATGTTGAAAGACTCTGGGTCTTGCTTCTGCTGTGGATTGAGATAGGATATCCATGGGAAAGGAATATAACTGGCTTGACTTCCCAGATCCTGTCTACAACTAGACACAGCATGTCCATCCAGAGGTTGGTAGGAGTAGAGTCATCCAGCTCTCAGGCTGTGTCCATTCCCTTCTGTGTGTCTGTACTTCTTGATGAATATCCCTGCCACCTTGGAGAGTACTCGACTGGGCTGCTTCCAGGCCTAGAATGACCCTTTCTTTGCTGTTCCAAACTTCCTAAGCCTGTCTTGAATTTCTCTATTCAGACTTGCTAATGGCACCCACAGGGACAATTTTAAAATATTACTTCTTTGTGATTCTATGCAAACTAGAAACTCTGAAGTCTGTATTTAAAAATGACATTACTTGATTCCTAGCATTGCAAATAAATGAATAATTAAATATGATACATGTTTTCTTAGAAAAATAAATAAAATAATTATGGAAATTTGAGAGAGAAACCACAGGGAAAAAAAATAAAATATATTAAATAGTTAAATAAAGAACCCCCGTTATAAACATGAGCACCAACAATTTATAAGAATCTGCAAATTTGGAAGTAGACCTTGATGCTGCACGCTTTTTATAGGCTCCCATTCTTCTCTTCCTTCCTCAACCCTATTAAAAATATTTCTTTTACTATTCCTATTACATCCTGGCAATTAGGTCAGAATGAAGACTGGTCAGGTCCTTTCCTTTTTCTACCTCCATTGTTAGAGGTGAGCTTGGACAGCAAGAAGAAGAGTTGGGAGCCAGAGGGAGCTGTACGTGGTAGAAAGTGACAGAACATTTGGGCTCATGGAATAGCCTCAGCAGTAACTCAGAGAGCTTAAAGAACCAAGGCATGGGAAGCTGAAAAGACTTACTCCATGAAATAGATTTTGTTTCCTCTTTCTTTCCTTCTATTCTTCTCTCTTATCATTCATTTCCTCTTACTTTATGTCAGAACAGAAAAAGACCTTTGCATGATGGGTAACAAAGCCATAAGCAACCTTCTTTGTTTTCTAAGCGCAGTTCACATTTTTGTTGGTGTCTAAGCTTCCAAGTCAAACTTCCACAGATCTTTAATTGTCTGAAAGGGGGTGATGTGTGCATGACTGGTGGTGTTCATTGTTTTCAGGAAACTGGGTTTTATAACTGAGTTACAGGCTTACTCTGGATTAATGAAGGGTGGAGATTGTGGAGGGGAAAATATACACAAAATTTTACCAAAGGCATTGATATAAGTGAGGCTATGTCTCCAAAAGAAAAAAAAAAAATCTATGAGGTTTTAGAGTTTTTAGCATTAGATTTCTAGGTTCACTATATTCTGCCAATCTTAATTAGAATTCTTTATTCATTTAATTTTTCTTCAGTTTCATGTCATCTGTAGTGGTTTTCTTACATAACAACTTATTTTTAGAGGTTATTAAAAACACAAATTAGAGGGTAATATAATGTAAGTGTATAATGAAATTGCTTTCAGACATCTCTTTTACTGTTTTAAAATCCACATTCTTTTCATTATACCTTGTGTAAAAGTTTCTATTTTACATCATTTTCCAGAATGATTTCACTAGACCTACAATGCTGCTTTTGATTTTGTATTCCCTTTTTTTTAAATGAAGAGAGTTTTGACCCTAATTGATGTGTTAGACTATGTTCATCTCTGCATGTTTGCTTTTATACTCTACTTCAGGTTAAAGCCATTATGAGAAGCCATGCAAGATATTCTCCACAGGCTTAATGGTTAACCTACCATGCTGGGCAGAGAAAATCAGATGCTAGAGCTCTAGCAGGGTGAGGGATGCATATTCATAGGACTGATGGGTGAAAGTGAGGCTGGAAACCACCTGGCAGGGATGTTGGAACCAAAGGCAGAAGGCAAGAAGCCAAAAAGCAGAACTGGGGAATATGGAAGTAGAGCCAAATATGGTAGAAAAGGCAACTGCATGGACATAGAAAATTAGTTACATACCATAGAATTGTTTTTTTTGAAAGCAATTATGTTAAAAATAATGGAAGTGAGGTTCTTCTCAGAAAAGGGATTTTAAACTGTGGAAGCGCAGAACTCTAGTATGAATATTGTGATAATGTTTTCAGGGTAAATATAGTTGTGCATATGCTTATATAGAGAATTTTGTCACTAAAATTCATCTCTTGGAAAAGTCAATTAACTTTTTCTGACATTCTATATAAATTAAGAGCAACTCCTTATTTTTTATACACAGTTCATCACTGGAGAGAGAAGCTTAAATGAAAAGATAAAATCAGTTGCAAGTCTTGAGTAGAACATTCTTTTTAATAAATGGTACTGGGTAGATTGAGTATAGAGCAAACAGAAGAATGAAACTATATTTTTTATTTATAAAGCATTTATAAAAATTAAAACAGAATAAAGACTTAAGTATAAAATTTGAAATTATGAAACTGCTCCATGAAAACATAGGCAGCATTCTTCAGGACATTAGCATAGGCAAGAATTTTTTGGACAAGACCCTAAAAGCATAGGAATAAAACAAAAGTGGACAAATGGGATTACATCCAACTTAAAGGGTTCAATGCAGCAAAGGAAATAATCAGGAGAGTAATGGAGACAACTGAAAGGAAGGAAGGAGGTATTTGCTTAATCTCACTATGATCATGGAAATGGAAATGAGATATCAACTCATCCAGTTAGAATGGTTATTATAAAATATACTAAAGATAAAAGTGCTGGCAAAGATGTGGAGAGGAGGAGACTATTGTATCCTGTTGGTGAGAATATAAATTAGCATAGCCATTATGGAAAATAGGATAGAAGTTCCTGAAAATTTTTAAAATAGAACTAACTATGAATCAGCAATCCAAGTACTGGGTACATATTGAAGGGGAAGGAAAGAAATATGTTGAAGAGATATCTGCATTCCAAATTTCACTGAAGCACCATTCACAAAATGCAAGAAATGAAAGCATCTTAAGTGTCCATCAAATGATGAATGGATAAGGAATATGTGGTACACATACACACTGGAATACTATTCAGCCATTAAATGAAATTCTATCATTCTCAACAGCATGGATGTAACTGGAGATTATTATTTTAAGTGAAATAAGCCAGGCACAGAGAGGCAAGTATTGCACATTCTTACTCATATATGGAGTCTAAAAAAAAAAAAAGTTGGTCTCATTGAAATTGAGAGTAGAATTGAGGTTACCATAGGTAGGGGAGAGTAGGGTGAGGGGAGAATGGAGGAAGGAAGATCAAAGGGTACTAAATTATATTTAGATAGGACAAGAAGTTCTGGTGCTCAACTGTGAAGTCAGTTGATTACAGATAATAATAGACATATTTTTGATTTTAATAAGCCAGAAAAAGGGATTTTGAATCTTTTCACAATAAAAAAATAGCTTATTGAGAAAATAAATATATATGTTTAATCTGGTTTAAACTTTGCAGGGTATATACATGCATCACAACATTATAAGATACTCTATGAATATGTACACATTTTATATTGCATGTATCTATTAATGTAAATTTAATTTAAATTAAAAATACAGTGAAGTCATTAAATATGTCTGTAAGTTATCCATGTATGTGCAGAGTTTTGAAATTTTGCTTTATATTATTTTTGTGGCTTTCCCAGCTGCATTAGTTTCCTAGAACTGCATCATAATGACTATAGACTAAGTGGCTGAAAGCAACAAAAATGTAGTGTCATGCAATTTTAGAGGATAGAAGCTGGCAACCATGTTGTTGACAGGGTTACACTCTATGAAGGCCCTGGGGAAGAATCTTTCTTTGTCTGTTTCTAACTTCTGTTGCACTCTAGTCATCCCTGGTTTATAGATGCATCACTCCATGCTCTCTTTCCACTGTCACATGGTTTTCTTCCTGTTCTGTGTCTTCATATGACCCTCTTCTAAAAATAGCAGTCATTTGCATTTGGTCCCTTTTAAACTTAGAATTACCTTCTCTTAACATAAATAATTACATTTGCATAAGCCCTATTTCCAAATAATGTCATATACTGTGTGGCCATGAAATTTTGTAAGATACTCTTTACAATACACAGGTGAGAATGATTATGGAAGAAAATTCCAAGTGAACAGAGAGTTAATAACAGGGAATGATTAGAAATAAATTAAAAAAAGCTAAGTTGTACAAAACAAAGTAAACAAGTACAGGTGGCGATAGTGAAAAGTTTTTAGGATCATTGGACTGAAGATTCCAAATACACCAAATAATTGTTATAATATAAAGAAATACTATAATTATAATGTCAGAAATAATGGTTGCAAAGACTATGAGGTCAGACAATGGGAAGTTTAAAATTGGTATCTTGGAGGTGCACAAGTTGGTTGTGACAGAGTCTGGAATTTGGAGCATACTGCAAAACCCATGGAAGAAAGAAGAAATCAGTTACAGAAGCGAGGCTATTAGATGGGTGATTATTTATATGCATATTGAAGAAACCAAGAGTTATGACAGAGGACCAGAAAGACATTGAACTCATTGCTGAAATCTTTAAAAAAAAATGACAAGGTAAATTACCTAGAGACTTCTGAAATCTTCATCAAAGTAGTTTGGTTTGTTTCCTGAGGGTAGACCTGAAAACAAATTCTTAGGAGACTACTTTTTGTGGTAACATTTTCAAAATAATGGGTTTGAAAGAAGCAGTTTAGGAAGGTGGGAAATCTAATCCAGGATGAAGTCTAGGCTAGAGATAATCTTGACCCTATGTCTGTGGAAAGTTCTGGAGGAAGAAAGAGCACTACAAGATTGTTCCTACCTTCAGGTAAGGAGTCGAAATTTGTCTCCCCTACTAGTCATTTGCCGGGACATAGATTCTAAGATAAACTGATAAGGATATGTGCATATGTAATTTATTTGATAAGGAGTCTACACTTTATCAAAAGTATTTTTTTTAAAAGGAAAGTCAGTAGTTAAAAGTCAATATGAAGTGCACCTGTTAGGATGGGACACTATCTTCCCTAAAGGTATATAGTGGGATAATCTTATTTTATGTGCAACATGTAATGGGTGAAGTTTTGAGGACAGACATTCTATAATTTGCAAAGAAAATTAAGAATTGGGAAGTCCTTGAACAATACTTGAGTCATATAGCTGATGAACTGTGATAAATTAATAGTCATTGTTTGAACAATCAAAGTGCTGCAAAATAAAATATTATTAGGGAAGAACTGGATTCTGTCAAATCAAGAAGTTTAAAGTATGAATTAAGGATTAGGAAAGAAGAAAGTTTGCTTATGACAGATCATGTGTACCAGAAAGCATGGTAGTTTGAAGTGGATAGGAAGATAGAAAGCTCTGGTAGACTGCTAAATTAGGAAATATCTGGAGATATAAGTTCAGGTGAAGACAGATGACTAGAAATTCATGAAATTCTTGTGTAACTCCAAAAATAGGACCACAAAATACAAAGGAATTAAACTTGATTTCGTCTTGGGGGAAGAACAAAACAGGTAATTTCTAATTATTTCATAGGACTGGGTATTTGAATATTTAGGCAAGAGATGGTTATAGTATATGTGTGTGTGTGTATGTGCGTGTGTGTGTGTGTGTGTGTGTGTTTGTGTGTTGTATGTCTGAGAGAGTGTGAATGAAGCTCTGAAGATTTTAATTTGTTCTGAGACCTGCAAAGTCTGGGTGAAAGAGTCTTATCTGGAGTAAAAGACATATTTTGGACTCCTCACAAATTTGTCTAGACTCTAGTATTCTGACGTTTTTTACATTGGTTAATTTGGTAAAATTTAAAGTGACAGGATGTTTGGTACCTAGCCTCAGAGCCCAATAACTTAGATGGACACTTTGGGATAAGCATGGTGTATATGAGTGAACTACAACAGAAAAACAAAATGGGCTAGTATTGTACTATCCAGATTTAGCCAACTCAAGGGTAATAGTACAGTCCTCCACAAGACTGACCTCACTTATGATACCAACTATATATTTGAGGGCTTCAAAAGCCACCCTCAATTTAGCAGAGCTGACTACAAACTTGAGATTCCCCTTGAACAACCTGGGATTTGATGGTAACCTAAAATGGGTCACAAAATATACAGGGAAGAGCTACATAGTAGGTAATTCCTATTTTATTATAACAAAAGCATACAAAACAGAAACAGCTAAAGGAAAAAACTGACAGTGTGAGATTTTGAGCATATTCTAACCTCAAGGCTTCCATTTTCCTAAGGGATGATTACCATCCAGGAATAAGAAGTGTGCTAGCCAGGAAAGCTCATTAAATAGCCTTGATTGATTAGATCTAGTTCCAATCAATCATCTCTAGAGGTGGGGATGAAAAACGGCCTGGCTCAAGACATCAACCCTGGAATTATATGTTTGGTTGTTTTGACATGGGAGGCATATACTATCTAAGGGTCCATCGTGAATCACCTCAAGTATGGTTTGATGGTTCTACTATGAATACCAAATCCCATGCACCTTGTATCCCATAGCAATCCATTTTTTCACATGTTTAGTTTCTGAACATTTCCCGTAAATAACCAGCAAGCAAATACAAAAGACACCCTTATCACTGAGGAAATTCCTAACCCTCAGGATTACAAGTTACCCTCCTAGGAGCTGAGGCAGACTTGATCTCTCTTTGGGTAAAGGTATTTCCTTATTACATACCGACCTATTTCATCTCGCCAATACCCAGCCCAGTGTTTGGCACATACTATTTTGACAGTAAATTCCCTAAAAGTAAAATTATGCAAGTCTTTTTAACAGAAGATTATTCATTATGAGAAAAATAAGTAGAAAAATAGTTTTGAGTGAGTATAATCTGGAGAACTCAAACATCAATTTTGAACAGAGAATCTGAGCTATCACATTTTACATATGCCGTCTCATTTCTGTCTACATATTTTGTTTTAATTTAAAACTAGAAAATATATTTTCTTGGTGTTTATTGATGCTACTAGGCTTTAAATTGATGAAAGTAATATCAAATTCATTCAAATCGTTTATATTTGATGTTTGTATGTATCAGGAGGATTTTGACTTAAATAGATTAACTTTCTAAATTCAATAAATTGGTCCATTGAATAAAATAATGGAATAACCATTTCTTTTCTCTGAATTAATAAGTTGCTGGTCATAACTGATACAATGCAATTTTTAAAATAATGGTAATATTTCTCTTTTCTAAGTACATACTAATAAGTAGAGAAAAGCAATAGAGTTTGTATTTTCTTACAACATTTACACATTTCTACCACAACTCCAAACATAATCACCAAAAAATTACTAAATTTTGAAATATGTATACATTATATAACACTAGTGTTTGATAATTTATCTTATTTTATGTTTTTTTAGTATGTTATGGGAGCTTGTATTAACAGGATTCTTAAGTCTTGTAGTTTACATAATCACTTATAGCCAGAAATAAACAGTCAAAATTTCTAACACAATAATTTGACATAAAACAATAACTTATAAGATGATATTATGCCATATAATTATATGTAAATATACTATACATGTATGTATATAAGTAGACATTACTTGGAATGATTATGATTTTTATGATTAAAGTAACAATTATAAACAGGATGAAAAGCATTGCCTTTTAGAATGCAATATATGCTTTCTCATTGCAGCAACATCAAAATCAGAAAATCAATTCTTATTGTACTCTTGCATAGTCAAACATGAATGTAGGATAACCTTAAATAAACTTTTATTGATGTTAAATATACATTCAGAAAACCACACCTTTAATGAATGAAAAACGCAATGGCTATCCACACACTGAATAGCTCTATTTAACCATCTCCTAAATCCAAAACAAAATAGAGCAGCCTCAATGAAGCCTCACTCACAGTCTTATTCAGTCACTCTCTGCTCACTACACACCAGAGGTATTCACCATTCAAGTTCTAAGACAAAGTTTTGTTGTTTTTTTAAATAGTATTGTTCTTATATGCATCTTTCTTGAAAGTTGGAAATTTTATTTTTTCTCCCCCAAATAATAAAGTAAAATGCTTGGACTCATAGGACTTTCTACAGATTGGTGACTTAAGTCCAGACAACATTTTTAGCTATTCCAGCTAGAAATTCACATATTCTTTATTCTCTCTGTGATCGCTCCTGAGCTCAACCACATTGTAAGCAATAGCCATCCATTTTTTTTCTACTTTCAGAATGATACAAACATTTTCAATACAAACTCAGCAAGCAATCAGACAGAAAGAAATGGTGAGTCTTTCAGTATTCCATTTAACAATAAGTATACTATGAAATGAAGTAAACTGAGACAGACCAGAGAGCTGCAGAGATAGCCGGTTGGTAGAAGTTGACATTGCCGAATGTCTGTGATACACTAAGAGGAAAATAATTAGCTTTGGTTCTATTGCAATATGTTTACAATGTATTAGTTAAAGTGAAAGTGTCTATATTATTTAATAAAATTAAAGTCCAATAAATGAATCCTGTTAATAATATAGACAATCATCCCTCAACTGTTTTGTATAATAATGGGGAATGAAATTCATTACCTTTTAGTCAGTTTATTGCATAAAATATCAGTTTAAATTAAAAGATTATTATTTTTAAGGTTGAACAAAATTTTCCCTTTCTTTAACTTTTATGTAATATTTTTGTTCAATTTGGTTACCTCACACAAATTATACAGAATCCTTTTTCCATATGACCACAATAAAGTCATGAGAGTGATATTATTAATTTCAAAAAAATAATAAAATATTCTAGTTCCCTATAGCTTCTAAGTTGACATTATTTTTATTTTATTTACAATGTTAATCCAAATTAATAAATCTATAGCATTTATTTTTATGATTAATTGGCAAATATTTGTATATGCATACTATATAATAATTTGATATATATTGTAAAATGACTAAATCAAGCTAAATGATATATTCATCACTTCATGTTTCTATTTTTTGGTGTGTGTGTGTGTGTGGTAAGAAAAGCTGAAATTTACTCAGAAATTTTGAAATATATAGTACATTATTGTTGGCTATACTCACCACACTATGTAATAGATCTCAAAAAATGTATTATTCCTATGTAACTAAAACTTTCTATCATCTCTTTCATAATCTAAGTTATGATATTGTGATTATGCCTACACTTAAATTTTTAATGCGTTTGTGTTTTCACAAAATTATCAGTGTTTTCTGTGGATTGATTATATCACTAAGAACTTGCAAAATCTGACTCAGTTACATAAGTTCACCTACCAAGTTTATTAGTATGGATTAGACAAAGTATTTTTTCTTTTTTTGATGCATTATAATTATACATAATAGTAACATTAATTAAGTAGGTTTACATGTCTGCAGACTAATTTTCTCTCTCAAACATGTCTGCAGACTAATTTTCTCTCTCAAACTTTTTTAGAATAAATATATGCTAAAATACTTAAAGACTAAAATTGTGATTTTCCTAATAAGAAGAAAAAACAGATTTATTTGTAACAATACATGTTATTTTAAAGGCTAGAACCTAGATATTTTACATTTACAAATGCTATTTGATAATCCTTGATATACATAATAAGTAAGTATTTATTCTCTTTTCTCAGTGCTTTTCAATAGCAGTTACATGCATGATGGCACTTGTAGCCACAGAAATTTAAGAGTTTCGTTAAAGAGTTCCATTGCATTAAACAAATATGTATTGAATTCCTACCATGCACTGCACTCTGTTCAAGGTGTTTGTGATACACCAGTGAACAAAACAAACATCCCTGTCTTCTGCAGTTTACATCTTAGAAGGAAGATGAGTAACCAAGGTTCAAAATAATGTGGACTTTTCTTCCTGTAACACAGGGCCACATGAGCACTGGAAGGTTCTTGTCTCCTGCACCCAAAAAATGAAGTACCCAGATGATGAGGGTGAGAATTCAGTAGAAGATTTATTAGAAACAAGAAAGAAAATCTCTGACAGCATGGGACGGGTCCGAAAGCGGGTACTGTTGGTGGCTTTCTTTTAGGATTTTTATACTGTACTAATGAGGGAGCTAACTTTTCATTGGGGAGTCACCCTTGATTATTCTCTTTCTCTAACTCAATTGAAAGTGTACAATCTTAAGTTCTTATTCCGATATGGGATGACTTAATGTGTCTGTTAACCTGAGTTTTTGCTGTATTTGTTCCTTAAAACAAAAGAATTGTTTGGATTCAAAACAATTCTTTGGCTTGACTTATGTTAGGATAGTCAAGGAAGCCAGGCAACAAAAGAATGGATGGAAATCCAAACATGAATAGGGCCTTTAGTCAGGCAGCCATGACAAAAACAGAAACACAAACAAACAAAAACAAAATAAAAGAATAAATAAATAAAACAAGCTTTACCCTAGGGTTTTAATCTGGGGTAGTGGGAGCCTCATTCTCCAAGTTCCCATTTCTTTCTCTTGTCTCATTTGGTTCACAGAATGCCAAAAGGTAGAATTGTGGAAATTCCAATATAAGGTGGATCTAGCCAGACAATGTTAAACAATAAAGGGGAATATTATTAGCTTATTTGTTTCTTGGATAAATACAATAAGTCATAAACTTTAAGGACATTTGTTATGTTTTGGATATGTGATGTCCCTCAAAAGCTCATGTATGAGACAATGCGAGAATTTTCAGAGGTGAATTGATTAAATTGTGAGAAGTAAAACTTAATCAATGGATTAATACACTGATGGATTCACTGAGTGGTAACTATAGGCAGGTATGGTGGTAACTATAGGCTGGAAGAGGTGGGTCACTGAGAGGTTGCCTTTGGGGTTTATATTTTTTCCCTGGTAAAATATAGAGATCTTGTCATAACTTGCCATCCTCCACCATACCCTTATGCCATATGTTCTGCCTTACTTTGGAGCCAGAGCAGTGGAGTTGACCATCTATGCTCTGAGACTTTGAAAAATGAGCCTCAAATAAATTTCCTTCTTTAATTGCACTTGTCAGGTCTTTTAGTCACAGTGATGAAAAGGCTGATTAAAACAACACTTCTCCAAAATTATAATAATCAAAAATCCTGGTTTTCCCCTATTCTGTCACAAATATAAAATGTAAAATTATATATGTTATTAATCATTCCATATCAGTTTTCCCTTTTGTAAAACTATACAATAACATAGACATTGAGGTGAATATATAAGGCTTTTCTACAGTCAGCAATCAATCATTGTGAATGCCTTTTAAAAAATGACATTGTTCAAAGTAACACCATTGTTGAACCCATTAATTATTTAATTCTATAAGGATTCAATTATTCCATTTTAATCAGAATTTGAAAGTGTCCTTCAAATAGTAACAATTAAAGTGTCTTATTTTACAGAAATCAGAATACTTGATACATTATTTTCTATTTGCTAATTTCAATTTCCATGAGTTTTGATATTTTCTTAGCTAAAAGGAAAAATAATTTTTATAAAATTAGATTATCTTACATATAGAAGATTTAAAGGAGCAAATTTAAAATTTAAAAAGGCTTAATAAAAATCTTTGTTAAACTCTTTTATTCCTAAAAAATAATTGGATTTTTTTTTTTTTTTTTTTTTTTTTGTGCTCTACACACGTAAAGATTGATTCCTCTTTAAGGTCAATGGACTTTTCTTTTGCAGGAATGCTGCTCCAGTTTTTTGCAGGTTAAAAACCTTCTCATCTTACAAAACTCATCTTAAATTTCCTTTCCTCAATGAAACTCCCCCTCCAAGGGGCCACAAATCAAACTATCTAACGTTGCTCTTCTCTACCTCTGTTCTCTTTCATAACGTCTTGCGATCACTCCAGATCGTTCAATTTAACCTTATTATATTTTGCTTGAATATTTATTTATTTAGCGGTTGGCCTATCATTCTAAGCTTCTTAAGATCATGTCCATATGTGTTTTATTTCACTAGGTATAGGTGTTTTATTTCACTTAACCCAGCTCTGGTATATTGTAAATTCTCAAATTTTATGGATTTTTGTTAAAAAGGATGGAGAATGAATTAAATGTAACTTTATCTGAAGTTAAATTAAGTGACTTTATCTGAAGTGTAATTACTTAATGCTGTTATATTAACTTGTTAAATTATATTCCAAAGAGCTTCAACATACATGTTCACTATTAATAATCAAACATGTGGTTGATTTTATATAAACATAAGTCATTTCTTTGAAGAAAGATGTTCCTCATTGTTCAGGCAGAACTCCTGTCCAGCCTGTGCCCATTCTCCTCTTCTGTTTAGTAACATACTGAGTTTGTTATGCAGGTGTCTTTTCACCATGTGCCTGAGAAAGGAAGATCGTAGCCCCTCCTTCATAAGCGAACTCTGATTGGTTCAACCCAACTGCTTTGCAATGATTGGTTTAGGGGTTAAGTTTGTTTTCTACTACTGACCAGTGAGAACACAGGGAACTCTGCTGATATTTCTAGACAGTTTTTTGTTGTTGTTAATTTTTGGTGTTTTTTTTGTTTTTGTTTTTGTTTTTTACTTTTAAAAGGAGATACAGCAAGAAATGAGTTCACTTCCTTTCTCAGGTAATTATTGTGCCCTGCCTTGACCTCAACAATTTTGATGACTATAAAAGGAATCAGTGTGGCATAGATGCATGCTCATGATGACAAAGCAGAGAGAGAGAAATACTCAGGTCTTTGAATCATCACTGTGCTATTTAATTAACCGACTCTGAAGATGCTTTGCCCCTGAATTTATGTTCAGTAAAAGCCAGTTTGAAAGTTTTTTTCCCTCCTGTCTTTGGTCAAAAATATTTGAAGTACATTTTTCAAACAATAACATGTGATATTATTTTTTTGAATATTGAATATTTTGAAATATTATTTCAAGACAAAAATGTATGACATTCAGGATTGATACTGGTGAATACTATTCCAATAAAATATTTAATCTGCATAATTATCCATTTCACCTTGATGGTCTCTAAAACATTGGGCATTAACATGGGATGGAAGAGAGGAGTTTAGTTGCATTGGGTTAAAAAAAAAACATGTAATTATCTGCTGTTTTCCCATTAAAATCTTCATCATAAATTACTTTATGCCAAGCAATTTAATAGCTATACACCAGCTGGAGCTGGAAATAATCATCTGACACTGTAGGAGTCAAAATGTGTTATGATAGCAAACTTATGAACTTCTTTCTGTTAAAACTGACTTAGCTAAAATATTGAGGCTTTAATGGATAATATTGATAATAATTAGCATGCATATTTGTCTGCCATGGGATGCTTGCTTAATTTTCATGGTACATGACATTAAAATAAATCATCATCTTCATGTGTTCTTCCTTCAGGATTAAGACTGAATTTGTGAAACTCTCAGTGATATCATTGACTCCACTATTATTTAAACTATTAATAATAATCATAGATTATTTATATAGTTTTATATATGTCTAAGGTCCTTCTATAATAACTCAAATAATCAAAAAATTTTATGTAATAAGAATTTTTATTATCTTCTGAGACATGAACAAATAGATGCCCAGAATCATTGCTAGTTGTCTGAGTGCTTTAGAGAGTAGGAGGTGGAACTAGACATTCTGAATGTACTTTAAACTACTTGATTAGATACTTTCTATTAGATAAAACATACAAGAGTAATCAGAGAATAAATATTTTAAGGTATTTTTCTTCTACTAAATTTACACACTTATTTAGAATTTGAAAGAATACTTTACTTGTATTAAGTAAAATACCTTCTAATACTTATAGTGAAATAAATCTATTTTACTCTTTGTTTTTAAGAGGTACCATTAAGTTTAGACTTAAGGTTAATTTCCAAATATAGTAATTATTTTCTTATACTACAGATAAAATTTTGTTTTTTAAAAGCAATTCTAAATATAAGACTGACTTCTTTTTAAATTCTAATTATCATTTGTTTCCCCTGTAAAATTGAGGTTTGCATTATACTGCCAATGTGATTCATTTTGCTTCCTTTACACATATATTAGTATTTTATTTAAAATCTATTTAATGAATATTCTTATGAACAAATTACCTCTAGAAATGATAAATTATAACAAATAGTATTATTAAAGGTGCAAATTAGAAATCTCTACTTTCCAAAAGGATATTTATTCAACCTTGAAAATTCAGTATTACTAGAAAACGTAGGGAGAAATATAGTCATTAATTATGTAGATCTAGAAAAAAATAAATAAGTCATATGAAATAATGGATTAATTACTATATATTGTAATTAAATAATTATGGTATATTAATGAATTGTGTTGTTTTCAGGACTGCATATATCCATACATTGATATCTTTCATTTATACCTCTTTCCATTTTTCTTTGATCTGTGCATATCATAGATTTAAACATCTAAGGAAATTCCTTTTAAGTCTAATAGCTTTCTCATATTGTGTATTAATTTTACACGCAGGTGCACACTCCAAATGATATATTCCTATTAAAAGCCATTTAAGTAAAAAAAAAATATATATAAATATTAGATATTGATCATGTATTTAATAAGTACTTGGATTAATCACATGAAAATAGAAGATACACAATGTTAAGGAAGTAACACTTTAGTGGAGCAAGTTTGTATTGTATTCATAAGCATATTTAATGGAAATCTCACAGCATAAATAACCATCAATTATTTTCTCATTATAAATAAAAACCCCTAAATTTCAAGAAGTTAATTTGTTGAAAATTAAATATTTTCGTTGAATCATGAGATCTTCTCCAAGTTTTGGAACTATTTAGAATTTCTCCTAACCTCATTGTGTTAAATAGTTTTTAGTGTTAATTTAGAGGGCTGATGGTTTCAGTGATCTCAGTCCTTGGCTGACAATTCTATTGTTTGGGGTCCAAGTGAGAGCCCTTATCTTCTCCTGTCCTCCACTGGAGCATCAAGATAGAAGGACATGATGAAAGAAAGCTGGTCCTTTAATGGTAGGTAGGAAGCCCAGAAACTGAGGCAATAGGAAAAAAATATAAAACCCAAAGACATGCACCCAGTGGCCTAATTATTCCAGACACATCATCCAAGTAGCCTACAGTTACCACCTAGTCCATCTGAATTATTAATCCATCCACTGATTAGATCACAGCTCTCATAATCTAATCGTTTTACCTCAATAATCCTCCACTCACATGATAGCTTCTGGGAGACATCTAACAGCCAAACCATAACACTCATTATATTCATTTTCAGCAAGGTTGTCGGAGTGACTGTTCTATAATCAACTGAAAATACAAAATTTTGCCACTCTCCAATTTAAACACTTTGCTACCAATTGTTTGAAAGATTAGAACCAGTTTCCTCAAGCTGTGTATCCTTTACCCCTGTGCTCTTTCAGGGATAGATTTGTCAGTGTTGTTCAATTTGATCCAAATACTGAGATGGCAGGTTGGAAAGCTAGTGGGGTTGTCCTCTCATATCACAGATTTTAAAGGACTTGATTATTTAATAATGATTGAAACACTGTATTGATTATAATAGATGTGTAGAAGACCACTCTCTTCCCTACAAGAACTTAAAAATGTTCTTTATAAGTGAAAAACTATTTTTTACATGGAGTAGGTGAAAGAGCGCTTTCCTAAATTATAGGACATGGCTGAGTTGTTTAAAGAGCAGCTGATGAAAGATTTGTTTTGAGTTTGAAACCAGTAGGTAAGGCAATCCGGGCAGCTTCTCAGATCCAGGGGTTTTAAATGCTCTCGTGAACTAGTAGTCTACCTCTGACATTAAGAAGGAAAACCTATTGTAGGTTGTTCAAAACATTACATAGTTCTTGATATATTATATTTCACACTTTGATTCAAGTGGGATATGAACTCCCATTTTTACCCCATATACAGATTGCAGAATCACATCAGTTGCACAACCATTGATTTACATATTGCCACCTACAATAAAAAATTAATTAAAAAAAAAAGAAGGAAAACCTAAATAAACCCTTTAGTTTCACTTGCTTTTAGTTGATTATTTTAAAAGAATACTAATTTCCGTTGATATGGCAGTATATTATTAGTCTCCTACTAGCTTTGCTGTATACCTTGGACTGAAGCCCCCCCCCCCCCCCCAATGAGTTAGAAATGTTCATGTGTAAGAAGCTGCATTCTACCATCTGATTGGGAGAAATTCACTTTTCCCTTATCTTCTCCAGTCCTCCACTGGATGTTACCTTTTGCTATCTTTCTTGTTCTCTAATGATAAATGCTTTTGTATCCTACTGATTAATGGCAGAGTTAAATATTTCTAAGAAAAGAAATTAAATTGACATGAATCAAGGCTTAATAATTATTAACTTTTCTTTTCAGCTATACAGAACCCAGAGCCTCTAGTGACCTTCAGATAACAGGTGACTGTGCTTCAGCAAAGCAGGCCACCCCCAAAATAGTAACTACCCTGATGTCAACCTCTCTGATATGTCTCTCCAACAAACTCCTAAGCAAGGTGACATTTTTAGGGTAAGAGTTCTCATCTTCCAACTCACTGACTTATTGCCAGTAAAGCCCTTCCTTCCCTTGTCATGCTCTCTCTTAAATGCCTGGCAGATCTTTTATGGCCACAGGAAAAGTATCTCTCAGCACTGTAATGGACTTACAGAGGTAGAGCCTGGGACAATTCACAATACTCTCTTCACTTCTCTCCACTAGGGCCCTGAGTGTCCTATTAACTCTTCAGAGAATACAGCCTCCTTTCTTCTTTTCCTCTACTCAGTCTGTACGGCCTGGGTGGGGGATAAGTGAAGGATTTCTTTTGGCTAGAATTGTTCATTTCTTTGTTTCATGATTTCATCATCTGGGCAAGTAAGTTCATTGTACTTTTAAGTTCATTGTACTTTTAAATTTCAAGAACTCATTTCCATTTATCTTTTTCTCCTCCCGTTCCTCCTTCTCCCTCTTGGTGTTTATTGTAACGTATGTTTTATTAAAACAAATAAATACAGGATGCATTTATACAAAAGTACACTGTCAAACACTAGGGTTAAAATGGCATGTGTGATATATCAATAATGATATACTTATTTTGAACTCCCATTAAGATATTGCTAAATATAAAAAAATTACAAAATATGCAACTACATGGGAAATTGTAAGTCTAACATTGAATTCCACAGTGAAATTTGAGTTCACTTTTATAGTATTAAAACCATTGTGCCATAACTTAATGATTTTGGATAATATATATTTAGACCTGTTAATTTTATCAAAATTATCCATAAAGTTCATATGTGTTATGGTTTGGATATGAGGTGTCCCACCAAAACTTCTGTTCATACAGGAATATTAAGAGATAAAATGACTAGATTGTGGAACTGCAACCTAATTAGTCCATTCTAACTTGAATGAAATGATGGGTAACAACTGTAGGCACATGGGGCTGGATGGCTAAGGTAGGTCTCAGGGGCCATTTCCTGGAAGGTACATCTTTCAAGCTGCCCCCTTCCCTTCCCTTTCTCTCTGTTTCTTGATCTCACCATGAACTTCCCCCATGATGTGCAGGCTCCTCTTGGGCCCAGAACAATGAAGATGGCCATCTATAGACTGAGACTTCTGAAACCATGATTTAAGGATATGGAAAATAACATCCCCCAAGTAAAGTAGAATGACAGCCCTTAGGGAAGAGGGGGGACTCTGGCCCCAAGAGAGAGAAGGTAAACATTAGGCACTGGGCCCTGGACATTCCTCTATTCCCAGTGACAAGGAATCCCAGAAGGAAGGAGACAAACAAATGGGCTCTGGGGTCTGGATTTTTATCCCAATAACAATGAGTTTCAAGCTTTTACAGCTGTTTCCCTGAGTTAGAATGAGTTTTGAGCTTTTACAGCTGTAAATCTAATCCTGAGTTAGATTTTTAACCTGCACTACTAGTTTCCTGACTGCCCAATGGTACATCCCAAGTCTGTAATTATTAAGTCACACTAAACATTCTGCTATGATTAACTCTCATTAAGACCTATTAAAAACAGACCCCTCTTGTAACCAGTCTCCATTTTCTCCCCTGAAAATGTGCCGTGTGCCATTCCACTCCTGCTTAATAAAGATAGCTGCTGATCCGTTTGGGGTCTGCTCCTGTTTTGGGTTATTTTTGCTTACAATGATCCCAAAATAAATGTTTACACTTCCAAATTGTTCTTGTTGGTTATTCTAGTCACAGTGAGGAAACAAATAACTAAATGTGGTTTGATTTTCATATCTCATAACTTTGAGAAATGAAAACCTCATCAAAGATCTCTATAGTTCCTTCCATCAAACTTCTAAACATTGGTTATTGTTTTCTTAAAATGTGGAGCGAGTTTTGTCCTTACTTCTCTACCTCACACAATAGATTTCTTTCTTTTTATAATTCATAGCTTCTAGCCTTGATGAAAAACATTATGGATAGGAAGTAGATGTTTTAAAAGTGGAGAACAGTGATTAACAGAGATTGGAGTAGTCCATGTAAGACTGTAGACTTCTCTAATGCAATTGGCCAAAGAAAATTCAAGACGGTTAAGTAGCCCCAGAATTTGGATTTTCAAAAATATTTTTATTTTAGGACTTTTAAAATCATGAGAAGAACATTTTCTTAATTTTCCAAGAGAAGACAGAAGTCCAAATTTCTTTTGGGGATCACTTAATTTCTCTGAGGCATAAACAAAATATTTCTGTGAGCAGAGATTAGCCTGTAAACCATTAATTATGAAATATATTCTGTAGCTTATATGTAAAAAATAGAACAAAAGAAAAAAAACTATTTGGTTGTGCAGACTTCCAAAGTAGTATGTCACTTTTATGTGTCTTTCACAGATTAATATCCAGATTTTCTTTTTTATAACTTGCCTTCATTCCTACCAATTGGAAAGAAATATTCTTTCTCCTATTAAATATATCTCTCTCTACTCATGAGATCACCTTATCCCTTAGATATCTTTTATTTAATGAGGTATATCCTTTCTTTTCTGTATCTTCAACCATCCTCTGAAATTATTATCAGTGGATATCAAATCTTGCCCATTGACAAAAGTAAAAACAAAACTATAGCATCTGTGGGCTCTCTCTTCTTTTCAGGTATGCGATTCATTTTCTTTTTGAAAGAAAAAACCTTCCTTTTTGTCACACATATATTTTTGTTCTTTAATTCTGATTCAAATGCAGTTTAGCACCTTCTTGAAACTCTTCTTAATAGAATGTGTCAAGTAAACTCACTTATTGGTAAATCTAATGGAAAATTCTATTCTTCAGCAAAATGTGATCCTTTATAATACTGTATATTATTGATCATCTTAATATGTAAGTTTTCAATTGCTTAAATGTTGGTTATCACATACAGATATGTATTAATTTGTACTGTTTTTCTTACAACTTTTAAATACTATATCCATGTGGTACAGATACCCTTCCATGCCAGTGTACATTCTCAAACAGTTTTTTGTAGTTTTTTTGTTGTTGTTTATATTTTTATTTGGATAACGTATTTTCACCTACTTATGAGATACAGTATGCCAATTTGATTGCTGTACACAATGTATGGTGATTAGAGCAGGAGAAGAAGCATTTTCAAGTCTGAAAACATTAATCATGTCTATATGCTAGGAACTTATGTTCTTTTCTACTTATTTTTAAATATATAATAAACCACTGTTTATTAACAGTGTTAATTAACCAATATTACTCTGTGCTGTAGAAACCAGAACTATTTGCCCTAGCTAAGCTGTGTTTTGTTGCTTCTTATCTAACTTCTTCCTGCACCTTCTTCCTCCTGCCCTTCCAAGTCTCTAATGACTACTATTCCACTCTTCTTCTATGAGATCATCATATTTAGTTTGAACGAATGAAAGAATATGTGGTATCAGTCTCAGAGGAAATGCTAATAAAAAACACAATTAAATATTATTCAACCCAGGTAAATTGGCTAATATAATGAAACAACAAACAGACAAATAAAAAAATAAATAAAGCTGGTGAGGATGTGGAGAAAGAAGAACTCTCTTGATAGGGAAATAATTAGTGCAGACACTATGGAAATAAATATAAAGATTCAGCAAAAAAATGAACTACTACATGATGTAACAAGTCCAAGTAGACATCTAAATGAGAAGAAATCACTATAATAAAATGATGCTTAGGATTCCATGTTTATTGCAGCATTATTTAAAATAGGTATAATATGGACTCAAACTAAGATGCCCATCTGTGGATGAATAAATAAAGAAAATGTGATATTTATATACAATGGAATTACTATTCAGCCATAAAAAATGAAGTACTGACATTTGGGAATTGGAGGTTATTATGTTAAGCAAAATAAGCCAGATAAAAACAGATAAATTCCATTTATTCTCACTAATTTGTGGAAACTAATAAGTTGGTCTTGGTAGAATGAAATGGAATAGTTGTCTACAGCGACTAGAGAGGGCAGGGGTACAGTGACAAAGAAGTTTAATAATGGGTACAAAATACAATTAGAATAAATTAGTTCTGCTTTTAACTACAGCATAGTAGGGTAATTAATGGTTCAAATAATCTATGGCATATTTCAAAATGTATAGTATGAAAATCCAGACACATAAAAATGATTAATATTTGAAGAGATGAAAGTAATTATTATGATGATGTGATTATTACACATTGTGTACATATATTGAATTACCACATTGTACCCTTGTACTCCATAAAGAACAAATATTATGTCTCAATGTAAATAATTTAAATATATAATTACCTTTACCACTATAAATAATTTAAAAATAAAATTACCTTTACCACTTCAAATGATGATAGTAGTATTTGTATAAAGTGCAGTTGCTAGTGACTTAAACAAATAAGCAAAATATCAAATTTTGCAAATATGTATAAAATGTTACAATGTGAAACAACAATATTTAGCAAAATATATGTGTATAAAAACTATAGTTTTGGGTACAAAATAGAGTGAACATAATTTTAAGATTTTTAAAAGTGTGTTTTTAGAGAATTTAATGCCATCTTTTAGTTTCTATAAGCAGGTATAAGGTGACCATATGTTTTTTTAATTTGAAATACATGAATTAGCATGTGATATAAAACACACTAGAAACTAACATACTGATTGTTTACTGAACTAAAATTAGTTGTTTGAACTAATACAAAAAACAACAGGTTAAGTACTAAAAAATTTCTTGAATTATTTTTTTAAATGTTTAAATGATTTATAATGCTGTAAAATTTAGTGGAATATTTCTTTATTGCATCTGGAAATATGTTTCCAAATTCTGTCTTCCAATTTATTAAAACTACTCAGACATCTTGTGTCTTGGATATTCACAAAGGAAAAACCATGAAGCTGAAATACATAATCTTCTCAGAATGTGAAAATGATCAAAATGATCACTCTAGTTTATAGAATCTATTATATGTTGTGTATTTTAAACATGTTTAACTAATTTAATCTGCAAAATAAAGCTGTATGGTAACAAAGATAATTGCTCTTGTACAGATATGTAAAAGAAAGTTCAGAAAAACTAAGTTTTTAGCATGATTAAAGTGATAATAGGGAAAATTATCTCTTTATCATGGTGCAATCTTCTAAGAAGGTATTTTTTTCCAATGCATTTTGTGAGTTCTCCTCCAATGAAGGCACCTGTATCATCCAATTTTGGCCTGATTTGATAAGCTTAGAAAAAAAGAAAACAAGAATTAAAAAAAAAAAAAGATGGCATTAATATCTACTCGTATAAAAGTATTTTTTAATTATCATATTTTATAATTGTACATATTTGTGGAGCACAGATTGATGTTTTAATACATGTAAGGTAAACTGAGGACCATTATGTTTTCACAGTTACCTTTATAAAGCACATTTTACATTCTTTCAACAGTAGCCTTTTGCTATGTGATCTCAGAAAACTTCCTTAGCCTCTATGAAACTCCTTTGTTTTATATGTAACAAGATGATAAATTTAACAGTACCAACAAAGACAACAAATTAGAGCTCCCAGAGCATCTTCGAAAATTGAGAAGAAAATGAGAAGAGTTAAGTTCAAACTCACTTTATACAGTGAAAATAATGGATAATCAAAATTAGCTTAAATTCCCTAAAATATTCCCCTAATATTTGGTTTTATGACCCCTGACACACACAGTGACACACAAAATAGCATGTACTATGATAACTAATCTATAAAAATCACTTAGGAAGAGAACTTTTTTCTACGCCAAATACTTTGATGTGAACATATCATTGGGAAACAATTCTTGAAGTTTCACAAATTTCTGCACATTTGGAGTCAGATTTTGTTTTGGATTATCTTTCAAGGATGTTAAAGAATATTAAAAATAGTTTAGGAATTTAAA
This sequence comes from Callospermophilus lateralis, assembly GCF_048772815.1. Taxonomy (NCBI): domain Eukaryota; kingdom Metazoa; phylum Chordata; class Mammalia; order Rodentia; family Sciuridae; genus Callospermophilus; species Callospermophilus lateralis. Next base: position 85,161,623 of record NC_135317.1, read on the forward strand.
TATACTGTATTCTTCCAGGTCAGATTTTAGAATTGTTTTTTGAGCAGAACAATTAAAATATTACATTGTTTTGGTGTATAGTTCGCCAGGTTTATCAGAAGCCTTATGATTGAGAGTTTTTATATATATGGTCCAGTCTACTGAGTGTCAACTATATGAAACCCTCTAAGCAAAATTATAAGTCATTTTAAATTTACTTTCATCACTTCCCTCAAAATGCATATGACCATATTTAGATGCCACATTGTAATTTGGCACGTTGCTTCTGAAACAATTTAATCCATTATTTTTATTCCATTTTGAAACTAATTATGCTTTTTTTTCGTTTATACTCCACATAAGGTTATCAAAAACATTTTGGATAACGTGAGTACACACACACACACACACACACACACAAACACACACTTTAGAAATGGAATTCTTGCTTTGTGAGGCTATATTCTCATGCTGTGAGAAGTGCTGAAGGACTGAGGCTGGTGGCAGACATGGCAGTCTTCCCCTAAGGCAGGCAACAAGGTTGGTTGGTAAGCAGTATGACCACATCTTGCTCCCTAATCCCTTTGATCTGATTGTCCTTTAATTCTCTGTGGACAATCCCCTTCTATTTTTATCTTCTCTAAAGTCAATCTCTCTCTCCTTCTTTCTCTGGCAAACTATTTCTTAATGAACTTGTGTTGTATGTACAAACAACAGAACCCATTGCTATTAGCTTTTAAGAAACCTATTTCTTGTATCATACACTCAGTGAACTGGAAAGGCACAGGAAAGCCACAGTTCTGAAAATTCCTAAATCAATGTGCATTATTGCCAACAGTTATATTTTTTTTCAAAAGAACAATAATGATATAGTTGCTGAAAATATTGATTTAAGCCATAGAATCACCAGGAAGAAAGTGCCATGTGACTCTCCTAGTATGGTGTTATACCCAATATTTAGGAATTGCTACACTAAATTGTTACTGAGTGTATTTTTCACACACTCACTTATAATACAATAAACTCATGGAGGTCATATTTTCAGATATTTAATTGGTTTCAGAAATTATTTATCTCCCCAAAACAGTAAAAGTGTCATCATTCACTCAGTATCTAATGTTAATATGGTTAAACTTATTTATCTTTAAAATGAAAATAATCATAGCACATATTTATAGTACTGTTGAGTATAAGATGAAATAACACATATCAAACATACAGAAGAATATCTGGCGTATATTAATCCCTATGTTGTTTGGTATTATTACTACGAATGACACAAAGGCTTATCAAACAGCACAGATTTAAAATTCAATAACAGATGTTTTATTGCAAGTGACATGAGTTTTCCCATAAATTTCTAAAATAGTTTCTAAATCCATGCTAGCTGACTGATTACAAACTCTTATTTTTATTGTTAAATAGCTTATTGTATTAAACTTATTTTTTAAATTAACAGGTAAATTAAGTTAAACAGATTATGTATATATTAATATATCATAAATTTCAAAATGTGTACATTGCTAAGAAAAGTTTTTCATAATTTATTCTGGGTTATTACAGACTTATCTTTTCTCAGCTAGGTATCTCAGTGAACATTCCAATTGTATTTTAGCCTAGTTATTAAAACCCAATTGTTTAAAGATTACAGAAACTCATTTGGATAATACTCATAATCCTTTATCTATTAGGCTTAATTTTAAGTATTGTCAAAAGTGGATTTTATCTGGAAGTCTGAAAGAGTAATCACATAAAGCCAACAAGGAGCAAGTAGCTGAAAAGTAAAACATACTGGGTAGTGAATTTAATGGAGGTCTATAAGGGAAACTGGAAACTCGGGATGTGAAGCAGATAAGCATGAATATACATCAGGCAAACCAGAACAGGTCATCACAAAGTGCCATGTTTGAATTCTAATGGCATGAAATCAATATTTCAGCATGTCTTAAAGGTTTGATCTACTGCTTCACTCATCTTTTCCTTTGGCTTTATTGTCCAAAAATTTAAAAGCAAGATTTCAGAGTCTCTGTCCTGGGTGCATCAATACAGTTTTCCTAATGTTGAGTCTCTGGCTATTTTTCACATACATTTCTTCACCAATTTTATGTCTACCATTTCCGAAATGTATTTCCCTTTGTTGTGTGTCCCTTTTTTTCACATCAGCAGAAAAAAAAAAAACTTTTCAATGTAATTTAACACTCTCTACATTTATGTGCATATAATAATAGGAATGATGAATCAAAATTAGTTTAAAATTATCAGTTTTTGTCTTTTGTTCTTGTTGTTTATTTAACACAATGAGATTGTATGCTGTGATAAGCCGTGATTCTTTCTTTCTTATATATAGGTAGAATGAAATTACTTTCTTAAGATGCCAAACACCAGGAAACTTTATAATATAGGTAAAATATCAGACCCTTGGAATGTGCATAAGACAGAATAATGTAGGAACCTAAGCTAGGCAACCCAAGATGAATCTTCATTATGCATTCAAGTCTGTAAACGTAATTTCGTTTGGTACTTTGATTTATTTTTTTTCTCTCATTACTTTGATGTTTTTGTTCAGATCAACTTTTGCCTGGTGATCAAGTTTTTCTTTTATGTTTTTCAGGTTGACTCAATTTCCTTTAATTAAATAATAATATTAAGTAGCAATACGTTCAAATCCATCTATATAGGGTATAAGGATAAAAAGTGAATAGTAAATTTGAAATATACATGAAAAACAGAGGGCAAGAACTGATGAAAAATGGGCAATATCAAACTTATTTGATTCACAAGATTTTACTTTTCCTTGAAATGTATCTTGAGGTTTTGAAATATTCATTCTTGTCACACTTCATGGGTGTCTTTTAAAAAATATTTGTATCTATTTTTGAACTGGGGATTCAATCCAGGGACACTTTTCCGATAAACTGCATTCTCAGTCCTTTTCACCTTTTATTTTAAGACAAGGTCTCACCAAAGTTGCTGAAGATCTCACTACATTTCTGAGTCAGACCTTGAAATTATAATCCTCCTATCTCAGCCTCTTGAGTTCCTGGGATTACAGGCATGTGCCCCCATGCCCAGTCATGTTTATATCATTTTAATAATGTGCAACTGTCAGATAAATACAGAGGAAATAGTTTAATTTGAAGTTCAGATAAACTACAAGTATCACAGGGATATATTATGCTAAAAATATTTTCATTGTCTGAAATTCAAATTTTACTCATGGTCTTATATTTTTATTTACTAGTCTATCAATCCTAGTAATTATAAGCAGAAAGTTGCTCAAGTAAACAATGTTAAAGAGGTGAAAACATCCTTTGAACAATTTTGATCAGCTTCATATAAAAATTTACCATTATAATTTAGAACTTTTTTTGATATGCCATTTCAGAGATCTGCAATTCAACTCTGTTGGGGATGTCTGCTTCCTATAAAGGATTATACTCCAAATGGCTTTTCATAAAAATTCCTTCTTTATTGTTCAGGATTGGAGTTTAATTTAGCTTTTCTCTTACTTCATTTTAAAACTATATCTAAAGTTTTTCATATAAATGTAAAAACAGAGCAAAATTACAGTGGTAAACGAATATCCTCTCATTAAATACTAGATTTTTATATATTTCTAGTATGCAATGATAACACTGTATTTTTATCAATCTTCAAGTTTCCTGGTTTTCCACCTCTAATCGTTTTAACTGTTCCTTGTCCAGCATAATTTCATTCTACTTCTTACTCTAATTATTTATTCTTGCTATAAATTAATGTATCAGTGTCTTTGGTTCTCATCTGACCAGCTTAGAAATTTGTTAAACTATGAAACTCTATGTCTGAAAATTGTACATGCAAGTGTACAGACTGCCTGACATGGTGTTTCAGCTTTCTGAAACAGTATATGATTGAACTGAATGTTGTTATAATAGTTAGCTAAAAGCCCTAACTTCTCCACATAGATGTTTCCTACGAAGCTCTTATCTTCATGCTTTTCTCTTTGGATTGGACTTTTTAATATTGCATCAATGTACAATTATTTCTGCAAGGATAAATAACACCTTGTTTTTTATCAAAAAATTTGTTTCTTTTACCTATCAAGTTTCATTTTCCCAAATTCCTCACTCACATACTTCAAATCCTGTAGAAGATGCTGTGATTGTCAGAAAAGTGACTCCCATCCACAACCTAAATTCCAGAGCTTATGATTATGACACTTGTCATTGCAAAAGGCATTCATAGATTTGATTAACCTAGGAATTTTGCTATATGGAACTCATCCTTGGTTATTCAGTAGTTTTGCAACCTGATTATAAATATTGTAAGTTTTTTTGGTCTTAAGAATTGAAGAACCATTCATGACTACATGAAAAAGAGAGGATAGTAGGGAAGAAAGGCCAGAGTGATATTCTTGCAATGTTGGGTTTGGAAATGCACCAGAGGGGCCATTCATTAAGGCATGTGGACAGCCTGCAGAAACAGAAAAAGACAAGGGGAAAGACATTTTTCTAGACCCTCGAAAACACACTTTGAGGCCCAATGAGATCTGTAGCTGGATTCTAACTTACAGAATTATAATGTTAACATAAAATCAAAGCAATATCATGCTTTCTGTTAGTGTACAGGATAAGGTCAATTAAGGGGAGTTTATCAAAGACTGTAAGGAACATATTAGTTGAGAAAAAAATCATGACAATTCACAAAAACTCAGCATAGGAGAAGAGCACCACTTAAATAAATCCAGAAATCCTTTAATGGATCAATATTTAAATGAAGAAACTTATGATTTAGCAATTTAATTCATTTCTGATTTAATCATCCCACACAATGTTATTGAAGAATTATTTCAGTGAATTTCTAGTCTCTGAAGAAAATTTTCTAATGAAGTACTTTAGTTTTCTATTGACACTTTAATGGTTGATCATAAATTTATGGCTTAGAATAATACATACTTATTGTGTTATAGTTCTGGAAGTCAGTTGTTCCAGAACTGGTCCATTGAGTCAAAGGCCTACAAGACTGTATTCAGTTCTAATGATTCCCTTGCCTTTCCCTGCTTCTAGAGGTACTGCATTGTCTGGCTGTGACCCTGTGGGCTCCATGTTCCATCTTTAATGCACATCGTTTTAATTTATGATTCCATTTTCACATCTTTTTGACTCTAGCCCTCTGCTCTGCTTTTATAAGGATTCTTATCAACAGAATGAAGGTATTGGTATTATCTATTTTAAGATCATTAAATTAATCACATCTCCAAGTACCTTTTGTCATTTTATGTAACATATTCACGGGTCTTGGGAATAGAACATGAGCATGTTTGGAGAAGCATTATTCTGTCTATTACACAGGGTAATCACTCTTTTTCAGTTTAATGAATTTTAACAGGGTCTCCAATAGATCTCTCCAATTTAGCCAGAACAAGGATAATACATATTTACTTTGTAATAGCTGTTTTTACATGATTAGTAAAGGTTTATTTTAACATAATGTGAAAGTTACAGACGACTGAAAAGAATTGCATAAGTACATTAGTCAAATACATTTCAAAAAGACAAGTAGAAAATGATGAGACTCGAGTTTGAGGTCCTAACAAGAGAAAGATCTAGTTACAGAACAAGACATTCTCAAATTCAATTATTTACTTCCAACTCTCAAATCATCATCAATCTCACAGGAGAGCACTAAAGTGCAGGCTTGGATTTTAGGGTGGTTTGTATATCATCATACATCACTCATGCTTAACTGGCAGGAAAGGATTATATACTTAATGAGTTGATGTTAGAAATGGGAAAAAATATAACACTTTAATTATTTTCTTATTTTGCCAGAGTATGTGGGAACAATCCTTAGTTTGTTAAAATGCATGATTCTCCAACACCCAAACTTGTAAAGAATTGTTTTACTCAGTTTATCACCAAATTGTTTTCCCACCTGAGTCTAATACAGAACCTCTTGAGTGGAATGTCAAAAAACTAATTAAAAACATCTATTCCTAAAGGTCTCAAATGCTACAAATCATGAGTTATATTGAATGATACATAGACAAATTTTGGATGATAATAAGTTTAGCCTAGAGTAATTTTCATACTTGACAACAGGTTTGCTTATAGAGGAAAAATGTTAGCATTTATTAACATGTTTATGCTCAAGCAGCTAATCAATGCATTTATACACATCATACATGCAAAAGCAGAGTATGTAAAGATATAAATAGCTTCATTTTATGTAAATCATATTTGTTACTGTGATGTCAGTGTATTATTGGATAAAAGGAAAGTACAAGTTAATACTTAAAACACAAGTGATAAAACAGCTAAAGGAAAAGAAATGTTCTAGAACCAAGTTTATTTTCTCTGTAGATACTATATAGACTTGTTCTTTATTGTTTAGGAAAATACTAACTAAAGGGACTAAGAAGATTGGTTATTAATACTTCCATCTAAAAAAAGAATCATCCTTTTTCTCTAGGGTATTTTTTAAAAATAATTTCTGTGCTGCCAAATATCATCTCTTTGATAGTATTGAGAATATAGTAAAATTGATAGAAAAACAATGTGTTGAGGTTATCTTTCCTGCCTTGGTACCTTCAAGTAAAGAAAGTTAACTGCTGAGCACAGCAGTGCTCAAAGAATTCATGCAGTGAGCAGCTGCCTTCTTTGGGAAAACATGTGTTTAAAAATACCTTCTGCTCCAGGTAATTTTGCTTTTACAGTCCAATAAGTTTCAGTGATTCTCAAGGACAAAACTCAGTAAATCAAGATGTTTCAATAGAAACTGCTTTAAATAGTTTGGTGGGCAAATTGTTAGCTGTGTCTACATAAAGCTAGTAGATCAATAATTTTTATTATATATTCAATTCTGTTAAATTTAGACAAATTTCTATGCCCAAGTTTAAAGTTTTATTTGATTGATTGACCAATTATATAGACAAATTTGAAGTGGTACATCCTTATTTAAAATTTCCCTATGTTCTGAATTTTGAGTTAAAATAAAATTAAGATTCCTAGTTTGGAAGTCATTATTTAAAAGGTCTTGGGCTGGGGATGTGGCTCAAGCAGTAATACGCTCACCTGGCATGCAAGGGGCACTGGGTTCAATCCTCAGCACCACATAAAAATAAAATATAGATGTTGTGTCCACCGAAAACTGAAAAATAAATATTAAAAAAATTCTCTCTCTCTCTTTAAAAAAAAAAAAAAAGGTCTAGGTTTAAAGATGACTCTTCTAAGTAAAACATGAGAGAGCCATGAAGTTATTTTTCCAAACACTCTTCTCCTCAAGGTCATGGTTCTTAATGGAATATTTAATATCAGAGTGAATAAAATAATAATCACAAAAAGAGTTGAGGCAAAATTAAATTAAGTATATAGATGGTTACAATGAGCTTTTCTAATCTTTGAGAAAAAAAATTGTGCATTAGTTTTTTTTGTAAAAATTTGTATCACATACCAGAATAAAATTTCCTTAAAACTTTTGTCATGTATAAAATTTGAATGCACTTAGTCTATCATGACAAAGGTATTTGGCAAAAGAAAGTTAATAATTACATTTTCCTCATAAGGTATCAAATAGCTAAGTATTTACAAACATCCACATAATAGTGATTCTATACAAATTTAATTTGCCTATTCATTCAGGATTTGGATTTTTGTTCATTCCCTCTGTAAAGACTAGATTTCTCCTAATTAATGTAGCACTTATTTTTTAATAACTTTAAGTTATAACATTTCACATTTAGTTCAACCAATTTAATGAGTGATCATAGTACATTCAGCAGGAATAATTGTTAATTACATAATTCACCTTTGTTGCTAAGTTTTTGTCAGATCCTGAGATTTACAACATTACTTATGTCTCAATTTTGAAACATAATTTCATAATGCAAAAACAATATAAATTGTTACCCCTTTGACCTTCTTTTTAATCAACACAGTTGAAATGAGTATCAAGAGCTTTGGAGAATTCACTGAAAATATGTATGTCAGATATGTTCATCTTCTGTCCAATTGGCCAAATAAACAGCCTAACAAGTTGTGAGTCAGTATCATTATTATAAAATAAACCTAAATTATAGAAACAACTCGATTTAGTGAACATTTCAGTAACTTCTTTTCTGTTTAGATAAAAACAATGAATCCAAACCACACTTCATGCTCTTCTTTTTAGACTCCAGTAGTTCATTCATTTATTCCACAAAACATTGGCTGACTGTGCACTACATTAACAGATCTATAGCAATAAAGTCACAAAGTTGAGCACTTTGAGATTATCCCTTCTTAAGATTATAGGATCTGAGACACAACCATATCACTATTTTCCAACATGATGATTACCAGGCATAATAATTCAACTGATTGTCACAATAGTCCAAATGGTGGAGTATGCTACAATTAAAGTCAATCAATAAGGCATCAACAGGGATTGTGGTGACTTAAAGTGATTTTGAAATACGAGGGAGGGTTCCAAAAGTTCAAACAAAGAATTATTTTAAGAGCAAATTAGAACAAAGGCACTTCTAATGAAAATCACAATACTTTTTAGTCAATGAGAAGTTACTGAAAACAAAATGAGGTTCATATATAACTGTATTAAAATATAAAACTCAAAAACACACTGGGAGCATTTTGGAGGCTTGAAAGAAAATACAACTTTCATAATTATATGCTAGAATGAAAAATATTATCATCTAAAAATTATGATTGATAATCTGTATATGAGAAGAAATGGGAAATCATTTTTTTATTATATGTATGTGTGTATATATGAACTAATGATATGAATGGTGTCTGCAATTGAATAATAACTTAGGAGAAAGAACAATGATAAAACCAAGATGTCTAGGATAATGAAGTGCTATAAAAGTTAAAGCAGACACCATGTAGCCAGAAAGAGGCCAACTCCATTCTTTTCTGGAATGAACTGTGGAAAATGAGATGTTCCCTTGGTGAAGTTTGACTTTAATTCTGGTAAATATGTCAAGATGACTATAATAAAAAACATGTTTAAACATATGCTTAATTTAATCTCTAAAAAGAAAAGAAAGAAAAAAATGATTTTTACAGAAAACATTTGGAAGATTGAATAGAATGAAATAATTTTGTTAGTCAGCTCTCTGTTACTGTAACAAATACTCAAGGCAACCAAATTATAAGGAGAAGAAGGTTTATTTTGACTCAGAGTTTTATAGTTTTCAGTCCTTATTTGTTTAGCCCTTTTGCTTTGCGCCTGTGGGAACATTTATCACAGCAAAGCTGCTCTCCTCAGGTCTTGGAACCAAAACAGGACAACAGGAAGTAGCAGAGTCCCCTTGTTCTCTGCAGAGGCACACCCTAATGATTTAAAAGCCCCCCTTCTAGGCCTCACCAGGAATGGCTCCACAACCTCCCAATAGGGCCTCCCTTGCTAAAACAATCTTTGGGGGCACTTAAAGGTCCAAACTACTGCAAATAATGCTATAAAAATAAAATTCATTGGAAGATGCTTTATACTTCCATTTGTAGCTATACCACTAGGAATAGGTAACAAAGAATAATACAAAGTTTAAGGAAGTAGAGGTAGATAACAGGATTAAGTTTAAGATGGCTGTTTGACTTTGTGTTTTTCACCAGTCTTAAATTTGTAACCATAATTGCTCCTTATTGATATGTTCAGAAGTTTCAATTATACTATGATTTTTCCTAGTAAGACTGTACATAGAGCTGAGTTTCCCTGCTTATCTGGCACCATTAGCCAGCCTCACAAATTTCAATTCCCCCAATTCAAATGCAAATGTTAATTCTCCTCTGTGTTATTGATCCCATGCAGAGATTATAGAAATAGAATGTGTAGATATTCTTGCTCAATCCCCAGTCTAGATTTATTATTTTTTTATTGATATATGTCCTTAGTGCCCCTTGTCTTATCTGTTTCACATCAAACACAAAAGACTTGAGTGATGGTAGAGTAATAAATGCTCCTCAAACTTTGGTCGCTTGTAATGATAAGTCATTATTACTATTGTTATTATTAACTTTGTATGTTCATTTCTGGATCCTGGGGTTTTAATCCATCATCTCTATGGGACATGGACTGATAAGCTAGCTGTTGTCTTGGACCTTGTGGCTTTACAGCAAAGGTAAAGATGTCTCAGAAGGATTTCATAAGGCATTTTAAAGCCTAAAAAGATGCAACTCAATTTGCCCTTATTGGTTTGCCCACATGGTCACACTCAAGTGTAAGAGATCTGGAAAGTTCAGTCTTATTGTGTTTCAAGAGATCCTGGAAATATTCTGCAAATCACAGTAATGAGCGCCATACATATCGAGTAACGCAGAGTATAAAATCAGTTATACCCATTTTCAAAATCAGGTGACTGCTAAACTCAGGGCTTCAGTTTCACATAGAAAATGAGAATAATAATATAACACTTTTGCATAGTTACTGTAATTTCATTTGATGCATTAAAATGACACAAAATAAATCACTCTTCATTAAGTAACATTTATTATAATCCTAGAATTATTGTATAAAATCATTATGATGTTATATATGTTTCTATATTTTCCACTTCTGGAATAAGTATTTACATTGTGTCACTTTTATATTTGGTGACATAAATCACTATCAATATGTTTAAAGGAATTTGACTTTTTAAAAGAAGATATGATAAAACTGTTTAAAATGTAAGCATTCACTTTTTTGATATCATATTTAATAGAAACTTTAATTTTCCCATGTAAAATTTCTTTAAATCATGATATAGTTCATATGTTTTAAAGTGTTGAGTCAATTTTTGTCAACCACATATTTCATTTTCTATTTTTATGAGGCAAGAATATTTTAGTGCTGAATACCTTAATTTGAAATGTCACAATAAATTAATCTCACTGATGTGTGCATCCTCTTCTACCCTTCAATTAAACATAATTTAACATGTATTCATTTAACCTGGCCTTTTAAAAACCAAGTCTAAGTTCATATATTTATCCATACATTTTCTACTGAATTGCTCTTTGTGCTTCCAAATTTTAACTGTATGACTCGGTTATAAAAAATTAATGTTGCCAAATTAATCCTTCATTTATAAGACTAGGAGAAGTTCAACAATATATTAATTTTTTATTATCAATACCATTCTAATTTATTCTTCAAATTAATTTGATCTTTTGAAATTATAGTAGTAGAGATATTCATTTCTGAACATCATATGTCATTTGAAATTTAACCTTCTAATCACATACAAGTAAAACAAGTCTCTTTTTATCTATATAGTGATGTTCTGCTATATTGGTTTGATATGAACCACCTTACTTGTTTTGAAAATCTTGGGGATAGAGGATAGTTTGTAGTGGAAGAAGAGAGTTTAAGGAGAGAAATGCAGTCTTCTTGATGGACAGTTTGGCTAGAGGAGAGCAGAGTTAGCAGTTCTACTCACTGATCTGGAAATACAAGCCATTTAAGTAGCAGTAAAGACCAATGAACTAGAACTGCTGTGGTTATACTATTTATATAATTAAATTATTTAAAAGGCTATTGGAAATGGCCATTTCAGCATAATAATGTTTAAGGTTATTGAAAGAGAAAACCCATTTGTGTATGTGTATGTGTGTGTGTGTGTGTGTGTGTGTGTGTGTGTGTGGGTGGAATTTAATGTTCTCTTCAATGTGATAATGTGTTATTTTTAAAAGACAAAAGAAAAAAATTGTTGGAACTAAAAGTTCAGGTCAGTATATACTTAGAAAATACTTCTAGTTTCAGTAAGTAGAAATGATTTAATCCTACTGGATATGTTCTCTAAGAGAATTAAGATCCTTTTCCTCAGAATGAGGTTAAAAAGAGTCTTATTTGGTTTTTTGATTATTTTTAAATTTTAGACCCATTTTATTCTCTTAAAGCTTAATCTACAAATCTATCATCTAATTGTGACCTTTTGCAACTGCCTATTGTCTACCTTCTAATATTAATTTTATCAACTATCATAATCTAGCAAGGGAATTGTTTTGATCCAGGTCCCTTATAAAATATAAATATGTTGACCATGAGGAAGAAAAAAATGTTTAGAGTACTAATGGTTTAACCCAACACCATTCTTTTTAAGTATAATTTTATATAGATTCCGTTACTCTTAGAGGATGATAGAGTTAACTATATCTTCTCTCATATCCTGAGAATTTCTTTCTTTAAATTTTTGGTGGAATAGTGCTTTCAACATATCACTCTTCTGTACTCTAGAATCTATTTTCTAGTGATGTCTTCTGGATTAAGGATGTGAACTCTAAAGTCTGAGTATCTTGGTTTAAAATAAAGTCCACAAATTACTGTTTAAAATTGATAAAGCATACACATTTTTTGCCTCAGTGTCCTCATTGTAATAATGCATTATTTTTATAAATTAAATTATTTTTATAAATTAAATTCTTACATGGTTTTTAGAATAGTGCTGTCATTCTATGTGGAATTATTTTTGCAGTTACTAAATTTCATGTGCTCACACTTATTTTATTCTTTGATGCAACCTACGGCTTATACTTGACTCTACTCAGATATGGGCTACTTAAAGTTGTTTTGCAAATAAATTCTTAAATTAAAGCAGTAGTAATGTTTTATTTTTTTATGAATCCCATAAGTTTGATGCTGGAGAATAATGACTAATGGTGTTTTGAGGCAAATTAATCTATTTTGGTACATCATTTGATGGTCTTTTCTGATAATTAGGTTTTGAAAATATGCATTTTTATAAGACAATAGATAAAAACATTGCATTCATGTAAGGAATATTATTTTGCAGTTAAAATTAATGATTTAGACCTGTGTGTATCAATAGGCTAGATCTCAGAAATAGAATAGAGGGTGAGTAGCTCATAACAAAGGGAGGAGATTCAGTAGGTAGCAGCATTTCAATTCAAGCCTAGGGACAGAACTTCCAGGGAAACCACTTAGAGGCCTAAGGGACACAGTAAATGCAGATTCATTTCATAGCTTGCTGACATAGTCTGCGACAGACCACAAGTCTTAAACGTGAAGAGTAATGCAGTCCCAGGTTCTGGTAATGATAATGCATTCCCAAGTGCTCTCGATTCACAGAATTGTATATGAAACAGTTCTGTAATTTGACAGATTCAGGCTTAAAAACCATCCCCAATTTAGACAGCCATGGAGACAGAGCCTGCTGGACCTTGAGAAAAGAATCTGAGAATAGTGGGTCCTGTTCTCTGACTTGAGTAGCTGCAGGGATTTAATGAGATTTTCTTCCCCCAACAAGTGGAAAATTGAACAACATTGTCAAAACATAATGATTTCTTTGCCCTGAAACTGATCAAAGGAAATCAACAACTCTGTTTTGATTTTTCCTATAAAACATCCTGCCTGCCAAGAGGGTTTTAGTCCACTTTAGCAAATCTGTATATTTTGGTCAATCATCAAATATCAACATATTGAAAGTTTCATATTTCTTGCTCTCCTTTACAGAACAATCATTTTTCAACAAATTGCATAGTTTTAAAACACATATGTCAATGATTCCTGCAAAGATATTTTAAATTCCATCATTTTAGCTATATACCCTGATCTCCATTACTGGACATTTCTACCTGAATATAGTAAGAGGACTTTCAAATAATATTCAAATAGCACATTCATTATCCTCAGTCACATACACAATTTCTTCCCTCTTGCTTGTCATATTCAGTTCACTGACTCCATATAGAGGTGCAAGTTTGAGGTCATCTTGGAATCTTCAGTTGCTATCATTCAATACAATCAATCTGCATTTCCACAGTTTCCAATACTTGCTGCCTTGCTAAAGTCCAGGCACTGATTTTATGTTACCTGAATAATTGTGAATCCTTCTTATTTCTTTCTCATTGCCTGCCTTAATTCATCAAAACATTTAATAAGTTTTAGCTATTCAGTGAAGCTTTTAACTATTTTATTTTGTATTCTATACATTAAGACCTTGTCTCTGGATTACACATCATCATTTATTTATTTATTTTAATCTACTCATTTTGGTACATATAAGACAGAGGACATGATGGTCATCTTTGGTTCCATAAAATATAATATAGTACCTGTCTTGTAAGACATGGATATGTGGTGCAGCCATTTCTGCCTAACTATCTATTCTAATGTGTGTTTTTTTAAAAAAGCTGTTTATTTTTCATTTAACCAACTATTAAATACAATAGCTTTTTCTCCATAATATATTTTGAGTTATTTCATTGTTTTTATTTGAATAAAACAAATTGATCTGTATAAGAATTAAAAAGAAGAAATCTTAGTAAAATATACTGAATACATTAGAAAAAAAATATTATATATATAAAGACTCATAGTGTAAACTGGACTCAACAAGAGGAAATTTTGGAAAAGCAAGACATTCAAAGATAGAGGTGGGGTGGGGTAGAGTTGGTCTAGCCTATTTATGTTAACTTTATGTTATTTAAGTTAACTTCTATTTATGTTAACTTCCAGACTGGAAGTAGCTGCTGCAATTTCAGATGTCATATCCCAGATGGGACTCCTTATGGAAACTTACAAAAAGCATGAATTTCTATGACTCTCTGAGGAGTAAGGAAGCATTTTTGATAAAGACCTGAGCTAATTTTCTCTTATTCTTACTAGTCCTTATTTGTTTGTTTGTTTATTATTTTTTGGTACGGAGAATTTAACCCAGGATGCTTTGCAACTAAGCTGCGTCTCTAGTCCTTTTTCTTTTCCATTTTGATACAGGGCCTCACTAAGTCATTTAGGGCCTTGATAAGTTGCTGAAGCTGGCCTTGAATTTGTGATCCTCCTACATCACCCTCCCTCGGTTTTGGGATTATGAGCATGAACAGTCATGGCAACCCCTTATTTACTTATTTGTCCATTCTTAAATTTATTATTGTTAAAAAGATTAACATATTTAGTTTACAAGAATCATAGTCTAACTCTTGGGTCTTAAGATGAAGTACAATCTCCTGGATTATACGGAAATATCCGAACAAAACTTAATTTCTATCAGTAAATAAAATATTGGAAATGGATGGAAGAAAAATAAAGTGCTTACCATGCCCTTGGATTAATTAGGCTCTGAGTTTAAACACAGCCGTGGTTGCATGTATATTCTGGGGTCTGCCTTTTTTGTTTGTTTGTTTCTGGTGGAAAATCTACTGTTAACAATCTAAAAAGGAATAGTTACATATAGACTATATTAACTCTTTCCTTCATCATATTTGCCTCTAAATTCATTATCTTCCATTTTCCCCATTATGTTATTGACTTTTAAGATTTCAGGATCAGCTGATTTTGCAAGCTATATAGTATATGAAGGAAACATGAAAACAAAACACAGGCACTTGCTTTGGCTTCCATGTATTTTATTACATCTTATTTCATAATTCACTTTGATAGCCTGGTAATTCATTTCTTTCTTTCTCAGGCTTGGTTTTGAAAGTGTCTTTCATTTTATACAACTACAGTCTTTAGACTTGCCTCTCAGTGCATATATGGTTCAGTTTAGAAACTAAGAGCTTAAAGACACAGTAAATTTTTATAAAGATATCCTGAAATTATTATATTGGTGCTAGTTTTCATGCTTGCCTATAGAGTACAGTTTAACTTTCTCCCAGAAGGTAAATTAGTAAAATAAAATTATTATACATAGCAATGAAATGATGTAGATACAATTTGAGAGTGGTGTCTTAGTTAATTTTATACACAAGACACTGACATTGCACTTAAAAATTCATCCATATGAATGTAGTACCCAATTTCATTTCCATATTATTTTATTCTAGAAAGTAGAATTATTTCTTTTGTTGGCTAATTGGAGGAAAATTCCATTATAAATAAAATCATGTTTATTACCGCACAGTATTTGATAGCCATAATTGCTGTTTTAAAATTATTTGAAGATTAATTATAACATTATTTCAGGAAGAAAGAAATTTAGTGGATAATGTAGATTATTTTTGCTTTCCTAAGAAATTTTGTATTTAAATGAACTGTATTTCCACATATGCAATTTCAGCATATTATGGGCCCTATAAAATAAATGAAACCTAAATTACTGCATTTTGCAGAATAAGTACCTATAAAATAATATCTAGGGAATTTCATTTCTACATACCAAGCAAAATGTAATATTAGTAATACTGTAACTTACTAACAGTTGATTTTGCTGGAATGGAACAAGTTTCCATAAAATGTTAAATCAGATATTAAAGTAAAAAGAAGATGACATGAGAAAATCTTCACTGTTCTCCTAATTTTTTTTCTCTTAACCAATGCTTATGTTTCTTCTAGTTAATTCAACCCCAGAGAGATTATGGCAGAATTTAAAATACCTCTTTTAGACATTGTGTTTATAACTGACTCTCTAGAAAGGTAAATTTTTATTTTAATCTCTCCAATCCAACTCTAATACCACCTTGAAATACTACTTCTAAAAAAAAAAATAGCAATATTGGCCTGTAAGAAATTCTTCTTTGTAATGTTAATTATAAAAGAGAAGATTTCTCTAATGGGGAATTGAGTATTCCTGAGGAGGGTGGAGTGGCAGAATGACTCATCAAAGGTATCATCAGGGATTTAAAAAAAAAAAAAAAACCGTGAGGTCACAAAGTTATTTTATTTGGAAATTCACTTTTGCTTTTACGTGTGTGTGTGTGTGTGTGTGTGTGTGTGTGTGTGTACAATCAAACACACACATATTAATTTCTGAGCCTGAGTTTTTATGGATCAGAGAACCTCAGGCTAGAATATATGAGCCAGTTCGATGAAATCAAATTACAAGTTTTCATTTTACAATTAAACAACTGCATAGAAAAAGTCAGCCAGGACCAGATGCAGATTAACATGATAGTTCTAAGTTGGAATGGGATTGGCTCTTGAATAAATGCAGTAGATGCAAAAGACATTCAGATAACCAATAAATGCCAAGAGGATAGTACTGGTGTCAATAGTGGCATTGTTACTTATACCAGCAATCTGACCATGAAAAAATTTAAAAGGATAGTGAAATGAAGCTAAATGGGACAAAGGACTTCTCTTAAGAATTTAGAAAAGACAAATGAAGAATGTGACTTTTACCTTGGGGATGGAAGGAAAGTGAATAATGAATAGTTAAATACCTACAAATTGACCTGTCTTCATCACACTGATGCTGAAATTCCAACCTTGTCAGAGCGGTCACAGTTACCATAGGAACACATGGACTGCTGGTGACAGAGAAACTTGCCAGAGGTCTGGAGCAAAACAGGTCTGAAGGGGCAGCATGCTGGTTGGTGGAGAAGCTTGCTGGAGAGTGTGACTGACAGTCTGAAGTTGAATCACAGAAAGCACTCCTAAGATGGTGTAGAAATATAGGCAATGGTGCTGTTGAGTTGAAAATAGTTTACAAGAAGAGTTACTAGGAACTGGAGTATAGCTCAGTGGTAGAGCTCTTGCCCAGCATGTGCGAGGCCATGGGTTTGACCTTCAGCAGCAAAATAAACAAATAAATAAATACATCAGTATATAAATAAATAAAAGGAAGAACTATTAGGTGACTGAGAAACTCACTAGCAATTTGCAGTTGGCCCATGTGAGTAATTCACTAGGCATAAAAAAAAAGTTCCAAATTATGCAGGTGGGTTCTAGTTGATTCAAAGGAATGACCCTCTGAGTAGGCCAGGAAATTCATGGAATAGGGTGGTATCAGTCTTCTGGCACTACTTAGGTGAGTCCTACTGGCCTCCTGTAAATATCACTTTGCAGCCAGGCTGAAAAAGAAGCAGTGCCTCAGACCAGGATAAGTTCTTCTTCCTACTGTCACCTTGTAGCATCACTGCATTCACCCTTGACATAGCTTCTGTTGCACTATCTGGCAAAGAAGGCATGTTTAGAGAACACAGTATCAGTACCACAAACAAGGGGAAAGAAAAATGAATTAGATCTGAGTGGCAATAAATTGATAGTTGTTACAGTTTCTATTAAGACAGCCCTGCTATTGTGCTTTGGATTCTCCCCCTATCCTGGACTCTCCTCCCTTCTTCAACCTGAGCCATTTGATTGTGACTTATACTGAATATGACTGTTCATTTCACTAATAACTGATGTGAATACAAAACTCAGCAGCACAGCAGTGTGCTAGAATTTCCTACCTTGAGGACAAATTTTGAAGAAGAGAGTTGGAAAATAAACTATTTTTCTATGTCTTCCTCTCAAGTGTTATTCAAAAATTACTATGTCATTATAGAAAGGAAGAGAGCTTGGGAAATAGTTAACGTGCATTTTCTTTCTATTATACTTTGCCGTGTTTTATTTTAGCATTACACCTTCACTGCCTGGGCCTCTTAAGCATCAGTACATTAATTGTAAAGCATAGTTTCGGTTTTGTTTGTTTTTAAATTTTTTGGATCAAAGACTAACCAGTACCCAGAGTAATTCTATGTAACAGGTACACTGGATGGCATTTTGAATTTTAATTATTAATTTGCTTGAAGACAATAGGAGCTTCATTGTTCTTGGTAAATGAGGTAGTAATTACTCTTGACAAGAAGTGCAATGGCACTTTTAAAAGCTTATACTTGTGATTAGTTGGACCAGAAACATGTAGATTTTTAAGTTATTAAGAGAGCTGGCAGTCATAACATTTAGTATGGAGAGGAAGAATGAAGATTATGGACTAGGTTCTCCTGTTTCCACACTATTTAGACACTAAAGTTAAAAAAAATACAACATTAATTTTGATGCCAGGGTAGCTGAAAGGTCCCTATAGTCTTTTAGTTAATTTGGTAGCTTAAGAAGATAGGGGTGATAAATTTTGTTTGAAGTCAAATTCATCTTATAGATAATTCATTTTTTTCATGGATCTAATGAATGATAAATTTATATAAATATGTTTATACAATTTACATAAATAGATACAAAACACATGTATACACATGTAAATATAATACAAAAACATATATATACACACATACACACATATTCATACACTGTGCCTACATATTAAACTATTGACTTAGCAGCTAATGGTATCATTGTCTATATTTTTCATGTATAGATTAAGCATACAATCACAGGATGAGTGAAATGAAGACCATGTAATGCCTGACACCCTGCCACATTATCTGTATGATATAAAATAAGAAGAAAAACTTTGTTTTTTAGTGAATTAAAAAATTAGAGCTACCATCAAACATTTGAAAGATTCAGAATGGTTGTATACTTTCAATTTATCTCTCTCGGGCCTCATCATAAAACAACATAGATCATACTATTAACTCAAGAATGTAGCCTTTATTGAAGTTATTCTATGAAATATGCTGCACAGTATCACAGTTGTTATCTTTAGGTTGGGCCTTTTCTTTGAAATCTACCCTAAGCCAGTTCACCTTGATAAGCTAGTGTGATAGTACATTTTTACTCTGATGCTTACATGTTTGCAATATTACCTATAATAATTTTATTACTATTATCTAAAGCATTATCTATAAATAACATGGTCATGATCACTTTCAAAAAAGCATCATTTGGTTCTCTACTGATGGGATATTTGAAATCAAGCCTTGAGTAGATACCAAAGGAATGTGCAAAGACTTGACAGGTGGCTTAGTCTCCTTTTTTACCTTTGTTTATGTTATTCCTGAATATACACAAAAATTTCCTAATGACTATTATAGTTAAGTTATGTGTTGAAGGGATTCCAGGTAGTTGGTAAAAATTTTATCTGTTTGAATTTGTGAGATGATGTTTCCAGAACAATGAGGTCCAAGAGCATTGAGTTCATTGAGGCCTGAATACAACAAAGAGGAGGAAGTGTCGTTTTATTCTCTCGGTTTGAGCCATTGAACTATTTTTTCTTCTGCTGTCTCAGACATTAGCACACATAGTTCTCAAGCCTTAAATCTACCAGCTTCCTTGTTCTCCAGCTTGCAGAAGACTTTTTGGCTTTTACAATTATGTAAGCCAGTCACACACACACACACACACACACACACTTAAACACACACATTTATCCTATTGGTTCTCTTTCTCTGAGGAACCATAACTAATACAATGACTTCATGACCAAATAAAGGATTATGAAAGGAATTTAGTTCAAATCCATTTCATGAGTTGATGCCGTATTTGGCACTAACTGGAAATATGTTGTTGCTATATTATTGCCATGTCAGGATAGTTCCAAAGGAACTAAGGCAGAGAAAAATTCTGATATGTATATAGGTACACACAGTAAAGCTAGTTGCCCAGTGTTTGTGGAAGAAAAGTATCATGGAACATACTTGTGTATCTGGTTTCTCTCCTCTGTTACCTAAGTTGTTTTACAGTGACAGGGACAGAGTGACAAGGTGGAAGACTGTACATTTTTCTAGCCAAGTCCACTCATTTTTATCAAGTCAGCTAGCTCTCGACACTCATGAATTCCCATCCTGCCAGCAGGAAAGAAAAAAGCAGAGCCCTTGATATGGTGTGGGGAAACTTTGGTTTCTCTTTCCTATAGATTTTAGTTCTGTCAGTGGATATCCTAGCTGCCAGGAAGAAGACTTCTTCCCGGGTCATGATGCTGAGCTAGAATCTTCAGCAAACGCAAGCTTACAGTCCTTCTCTGCCAGCTGAAATGTTAGACAAAGGTGAAGAAAATCTAGATTGGGTGGTATTATGTTGAAGCAAGTTGTAGTGGTGGAGATTAAAGCTTTTATTTCATTATATTTCATTTTGTTTTTTAAAATAATATTCTTTCTTAAGGGATCTCTACGCAGATTTTGCTTGATTTACCTGTACTTCCACAACTGGTAAAGGAGTGTTTGATAAAAGTGTATCCCATTTTTCTGTGAAATATCTTTGTTGCAGTAGTGGGACACAATGACATTGGGAATGCCACAAAGAATGGAGTGTATCAGACTTATCTGTGCTATGTCATATTTTCCAAACCTGACCTGACCCCTGGCCACTTGCTCAATCCCGGTATTTCCTATCGGAACCAATTTTATAAATTCTTTCAAGGATTTTTTAATGGTCCCTAAGACCAATAACTAGAAACTATGATTCTTTAATTAATTACACACACACACACACACACACACACACACAATGTTATTCTTTCAAGGTAGGGGAACAAGATACCTGAGCACTTGCCAAAGAGACTAGACAAAATTCCTAATAGTGTGAAAAGTTAACTCTTTATAATTTCAACTTTGATCAAGGGTTGGGGGTTGGGGAACTGGTAACTGCAGGGTGTCAGCAAAGAATTTCTCTCTCCTTTTTATCTCCAGCAGACTATTACAAGTCTCAATAGAGCCTTCCCAAGGCCATCTCACATGGCTCATTTATTGATAGTTGCTCTTCACAAAAGAATAGCCAGCTTAGTAGCATCTTACCATTATTTACTGCTCATTATTACTTGTCATATAACAGTGTCTCTCCATTTTCACTACCCTAGGATTGCATACAATTAGATACTGCCAGTTAAAGTTTTTCTGAGTTCTATTTTCTAGAGAGCTTGGTCTAAGACATAAGAAAATAGACTTGAATATAAATATTCTCAATATATAAAAATCATTTGGATATTCATCATAACAATTTCTATATAAGGTCTTCTAATAGAGGTTTCTTGAAATACATAATTAGCATGAATTATATATTTTCAATTTCAGAATAAATTAGCAACATGCCTACTTTTGAGGATCTAAAAGAAAACAGGGCAAATTAGAGAAATAGATCAGTGAAGTCAGTATTAAGATTAATTATCATTAAAGTAATTGTTAAAGCCAAGTTTTTTGGCAAACTGTCTTACATTTGTAATTGAACAAACATTTTCTTTATGAACTATAACAAATATAACATTTTATAACTAGCATTCTTTATTTTCACTGAAGATTACAAGTTCAGTCCTTGCAGCTATCACATTCATTTTTCAATATTAAAAGAAAATACTACATGTTCCTTAAATTATTAACAAAGAATCCAATTTTATGAAATACACATAGAGGATAAGTGTAGATTGAACTTAAATTGAATGGTAACTAGGCTGCAAATATTCATCAATATTTTATCTATCAAAAAATTGGCATTTTCATTTTTTAAGACAGACTTTGGTTTTACCTTGAATCTAACTATTCAACTTATCACTGGGAAAAGTGTATCTCTTTAAAACACTTTATAATGAACCACCCTGGTTTAATACATTATATTTCTGTGGTTTCATTTATTTAGACAATATGTTTTTATTATCTTATAATATTCATACACACACATATACATACACACAGACGCACACATAAACACACACACACTCACCATGAATGCATGCAAATAGACTCCAGATGGCCTTTAGTACTTGTGACCTTCAGATGAGTAGTCATTCTAGTAATGCCACACAGCTCCTAAAAAGCCATTGTCAATCATTTTCCACACTACACTACCCTAATCTTGAATTAGAGAAAAAAGGAAAAATAAAGAAAAAGAATGTAATTCTCTGTCCTTGACCTTCATATGTGTTTTGCACTTCTGTAAGAAAACGTGCTCTGAAATATATTTGTCATTATCACTATTATTATTATTCAAAACCAATGTGACTGACAGGACCATTTCCCAAGTTATTTTTTCTTTCAATCACAAATTCTTATTCTTGACCCAAAGGCAACCATGTTATGCAAAGTGAAATAGTTGAAAAGGGAAGAGTACATCTTTTTGAATATAATAACTTTCCCAGTATAACATCTCAGAGTGTTCTTGCCTTTTTGCTATGGAAGGTGCCTCTAAGGGGATTATGAGTTATTACATTTATTTAAAGAGGGAATAAGAACTGGAAATGCTTTCCTGAACTTGTTATGAGACTTCTTGGACAAGGCTGACACAGATATATTTATATTCAGGAGAGTGGTATTTCATTATAACAAAAGAATGGGTTAAAAAATACCTTTTCTAGCAATACTGTTGAATTCAGTTTTAATGCAACCTGAATTTTATTGAATAATAAAGTCCTAAAATAACAGTACCACAGTATTGAAAAGTTATTTACACATCTATTATCTTCCCACTTGATCAGTCATTCAGCCTTTGCTTTCACTTTTCCAGCAGTAGTGAGCTTATAGCTTGATCATGAAAAAACATTCTTTTTAGAAATTCTATACAGGGATTTGCCTCTGTAAAGAAAAATGAAAACACTTAGAAATCACTAATATAAATATGATCATGTCTCATTAATTTCAACTCAACTAGAGGAAGAATCATAATAATCTGAAATGTAGATTATCTTTAAAAATAGAGTTTCAGTCATTCCCAGGGCATCCAGCATCCATTTAAATTTGATATACAAACACTGCCAAGTAGCAATCCTGACAAAGACACAAATCATGCTCATTTTTAATAATAATGTGCATGCAAATAGTTGCCTTTAATATAATTGAAATAATATTCTTTCCTTAAGTAGAAATTTACTCCATCATATTTTGTTTACATCATTAATTTACTCACCAGATAATTTTTTAAACAAATAGATAAAATTTAAAACAGCATAGAGTTTAAAGTTTGACATAATACACAACTAAAAAATTATTAATGTTTATTTGAGGATTTTAAGTTCTAATATTGTTTAAATTTATTCTTATGCTTGTTTTAAGCATGATTTGCATATATTTGAAAGGCTTATTTTATGAACCTAGGAAAACATTAAAAGAATTTTGTAAAAATTTTCTTTTTTTGAAATGTGAGATTCAGGGACTAGATACTTGTTTGAAAGGTTTTCCTTTTAAAGGAAAGTTGCATTCCCTCAAAAAAAAAAAAAAGTCACTTTGATATATTTTAAATTACCAAGAAATGAAATGTTATTATCATTTGCTTATTTATTATAATGTATAAAACTCATTTAATTAGGTGTATGATTTTAGCAGTTATTATTTAACAACAATTTTTTGATAAAATATTTTTTATTAAAGACTAATGTTGCTTTTTTTTTTTAAGATATCAAGGATTGAACTCAGGTCCATTCAATCACTGAGCCATGTCTCTAGCCTTATTTTGTTTTTATTTAGAGACAGGGTCGACCTGAGTTGCTTAGCACCTCCCTTTTGCTGATGCTGGCTTTGAACTCAGGATCCTCCTGCCTCAGCCTCCCAAGCCTCTGGGATTACAGGTGTGCACCACTGCACCCAGCTGATCTTGCATGTTCTTTTTACATTATTTTTTAGGTTGTCTGTTATAAAATAACGTGTGTATGTGTGTGAGTGTGTGTGTGTGTCTGTGTGTTAGGATATAAAGTTAAATATATTCAGGGTTTTTTTTTTCCTCAGAAAAAAATTTAAAAATATTTGCCTCTTATTGTACCCAACTTTATGTAATTAGTTTGTTTACTTAATGAAATATGAATAGTTTTAAGGCCTCAAATTAACTGTCTGATATTAATTGATTATAAATAAGATAACATATTATCTATCTTGAGACTAGGATTTTTGATATGAGGGTTATTGCAAAGATCTTCCCTGGACTTATCATATTAATATACAAAATTAGTTTCTTATAGAAAAATTCTAGAAACAAAATTTTATACACTGAAATTTATCATATGTTTATATAGGAAACACTAATAATTTTAATATAGACATGTGGTAGGCACCACCTTTTATAGATAATCTTTCTAAAATAATTAATTTTGACAAATTTGTTGTACAACTGTATCTGGCATAAAAGTTTCATTTGTTTAAATAAAAATAATTTTAGAATTTCTGCATCCCTGTTGATTATTTGTATCAAGTCATTTGTGATTCTTCTATCATTTCCTTGTTACATTTTTATTGTCCACTATATTTATAATAAGTAACTTAGTTTTCAGATGTTAATGTATTTCTTTATTAAATATTATACATATTTTCCACATTTTTACAAATTTTTTTTTCAATTTACAAGGTACATTTATTCTTCCTCTGTATCTCTTTTTGTTTTTTATTTTTTTGGGGTGGGGGACCAGGGATTGAACTCAGTGGCATTTAACAACTGAGCCACATCCCCAGACATTTTAATTTGTTTTATTTATTTATTTATTTATTTATTTATTTATTTATTTAATTTTGATACAGGGTCTGAGTTGCTGAGGCTGTCCTGGAATGTGTGATCCTCCTGACTCAGCTTCCTTAACCACTTCTGTGACCTTGTGTCTTTTCATAATTTGATAGCTATTTTCCTTTTAGTGCTGAATAAATGTCCCATTATGTGGGTGTACCAGTTTATCCATTCACCTACTGAAGGACATTTGGTTGTCTCTAATTGTTCACAATTAAAAAAAAAAAGTTGTTATAAACATCCATTTTCCATTTTTGTGTGACCACAGTTTTCAGTTCACTTTGGTAAATACCAACACTCTTGAATTTACAATGGATTTCTATCCTGATAAATCCATCATAAATTAAAACCTTCACATAAAAAAAGACTGTAATACACCTATCTTACCATACAACACAGCTTACTAACAGAGTACACTATCAGGCTTTGGTTTTGTACACTTGTCAGCATGGCTGATGAGGAACTGAGGCTCACACTACTGCCCACCTTCATTAAAGAGTATCACTCCACATGCTGCTTGCCCAGGAAAAGATCACAATGCAAAATTTGAAATTTGTTTTCTATTGAATATATATCACTTTTGCACCATGATTGAAAAATCATGAGGCAAACCATTTCACATTGGGAACCATTGGTAGTAAGGAAAGTAATAGCTGAATTATAAGGTAATGGTATGTTTAATTTTACAAGAAACCTCCAAACTGTCTTTCAAAGTGTCATTTTACATTCTCACTACAAATAAATGAGAATTCTAACTCCAGGACAGCATTTGGTATTGCCATTGTTCTGGATTTGGACTATTCTGAAAAGTGCATAGTTACATCCCATTGTAATTTGTAATTCACTAATGAAATATGCTGTTGAACAACTTTTTATTGCTTACTTAGCATTTGCATATATTCTTTGGTGTGGGAGATGTTTCTTCTGGTTTCTTCACTAATTTTAACTTGGTTGTTTGTTTCTGAGTGTTGAGTTTAAGGGTTCTTTGTGTATTTTGAGTATAACTACTTTGTAATATGTATCTTTTTAAAGTATTTTCTCCCAATCTGTGGCTTATCTTCTCAGTTTTTTGGTTGTATCTTTTGCAGAGAGATTTTTTTTTAAATTAAAAGGAAGCCCAGCTAATCAGTTGTTTGTTTTATAAACTGTGCCTTTGATGTTTTCTCTAAAAAGTCATTGTTGTGCCCAAGGTCACCTAGATTGCCTCCTATATTGTTTCCTAAAAGTGTTATAGTTTTGAATTTTAAATTTAGGTTCTATGACCCACTTTTAGTTAATTTTTGTGACAGGTAAAATATTATGTCTAATTTTCTTTTTTCTGTTTGCATATGGATATCCAGTTCCTCTAGCACCATTTGTTGAAAAGACTATCTTTGCTCTATTGTATTTCATTTGTTCCTTTGTCAAAGATTAGTTGACCATATAGGATACATCATCACATTTTTATGGGAGTCTTTAGTCAGTTAGAAGGCAAAGGAAGAAAGTTAGCAATGGAAAAGTACTGAGTCAGAGTAAAATATGTATTTTCAAAGTTTTCCCCTCTTACCCAATAAAGCAAGCTTGGTAGGAGACACCTCAAGGTCTTACTCCAAGATATCAGACATGAAATGAAGGCACTGGGGCTAGGAATGCAATATACAAAGTGTCTAATTGGCCAGAGGGACTTGAGTTCTGGGTTACAAAGTCATACCCTGGCTTGTCACCAAGTCTAATGTGGAAAGGATCACTTTCTTGAAGGGGCCTCCAGGTAAAAACTCTGTAGATGCCCATTAGTGAGACTAAAATATAACACATATTTTTTGGCCAGGAATGTACTTCTCAATGGCTTTTCTAGTTCCTGAAAGAAATCCTCTCATGTTGGTAAAGGTTCTGTGTTTGGGATTCAGTTCTCTGATAGCTTCATGACTGTGACATGCTTGGTGGCAATGAAGTTTCTGTGTAAAGATACAGGATGCCTGCCTGCTAGGAAGTTTCTGTGCAAAGACACAGAATTCCTGGCTGCTGGGAAAACTTCTGTTCTTCATGAGGAGGCTGCCTGTTAGAGTCTTATCAGCCTCAACCTTGATCTCAGGCACATAGCTCTTGGGAATAAAGGAACACTCTTGTTAGAAAACCACAATGTTTCACTAAACCTAAACCTGTCCGCATAACAGTAACTTTATATGGTGGGCTTTCTTGAGAGCTAAACAAAGATCCTAACATTGCACATTACATCTTAGCATGTAACTGAGCAATAAGCTACATAATGTTGCAAAGTCTGTAACCTGCCTAGTAAAACAATAAACAGTATGTATTAATGGTGACAATCACCTAAAGTAATCTATTTATATAAATAAAGCTGGCAGCTCTGCCATCCTGCCATTCTGTCATCTTTCCTTCCTCTACATCTTGTCTCCACGTCTCTCTTTATTTTCTTTACACAATGCTTAAAACATTTCACTCTAACATGTCCATATCATCAATGTTCTGCACTGTACAATCTCTGTAAACCTTGTTCCACTCACAAGTATACTTTCTTTGTGGTGCCTTGTCTTGCATATTTGCAACAAAGATGTCAACAACGACAGGGACAATTATCCATTACTGACTTAAGAAATTTATCGATGTCTTCACTGTCTTCTATTTTATTAGAATATAGGGTTTCAAAATACTTTCTAATTATCTTCTGTATTTCTGTAGTGTCTGTTGTGATATTGCCTTTTTCATCCCGTATGTTAGTAATTTGAGTTTTCTCTCTTCTTCTCTTCGTTAGCTTGGCTAAGGGTCTGTCGATCTTATTTATTCTTTCAAAGAACCAACTTTTAGTTTTATCAATTTTTTCAATGGTTGCTTTTTTTTGGTTCTATTTCATTGATTTCCACTCTGATTTTAATTATTTCTTGTCTTCTGCTATGTTTGCTGTTGTTTTGCTCTTCCTTTTCTAGGGTTTTGAGATGTAGTGTGAGTTCGTTTATTTGTTGGTTTTTTTCTTTTTTTGAGGAATGAACTCCAGGAAATGAATTTCCCTCTTAAAACTGCTTTCATTGTGTCCCATAGATTCCGGTATGTTGTGTCTGTATTGTCGTTTATCTCTAAGAATTTTTTGATTTCCTCCTTTATGTCTTCTGTAACCCATTGATCATTCAGTAACATATTGTTTATTTTCCATGTGATGCAGGATTTTTCCTTCCTTCTTTTATCATTGATTTCCAGTTTCACTCCATTATGATCAGATATGGTGCATGGTATTATCTCCACACCTTTATATTTACTAAGAGTTGCTCTATGGCATAATATATGATCTATCTTTGAGTAAGATCCATGTGCTGCTGAGAAGAACGTGTATCCACTTGATGATGGTTGATATATTCTATATATGTCAGTTAAGTCTAGGTTATTGATTGTGTCATTGAGTTCTATAGTTTCTTTATTCAGCTTTTGTCTGGAGGATCTGTCTAATGGTGAGAGTGGTGTGTTGAAGTCACCCATAATTATTGTGTTGTGGTCAATTTGACTCTTGAACTTGAAGGGAGTTTGTTTTATGAACGTTGCTGCACCATTATTTGGTGCATATAAATTGATAATTGTTATGTCTTGTTGGTGGATAGTTCCTTTTAACAGGATGTAGTGTCCTTCTTTATCCCTTTTGATTAACTTAGGTTTGAAGTTGATTTTATTCGATACGAGTATGGCCACTCCTGCTTGCTTCCGAGAGCCATGTGAGTGGTATGATTTTTCCCAACCTTTCACCTACAGCCTGTGTATGTCATTTCCTATCATATGAGCCCAAGAGTTAAATACAAGAATAAACAAATGGGACTTACTTAAACTAAAAAGTTTTTTCTCAGCAAGAGAAACAATAAGAGAGGTAAACAGGGAACCTACATCCTGGGAACAAATTTTTACTCCTCACACTTCAGATAGAGCCCTAATATCCAGAATATACAAAGAACTCAAAAAATTAAACAATAAGATAACAAACAACCCTATCAACAAATGGGCTAAGGACCTGAACAGACACTTCTCAGAGGAGGACATACAATCAATCAATAAGTATGTGAAAAAATGCTCACCATCTCTAGCAGTCAGAGAAATGCAAATCAAAACCACCCTAAGATACCATCTCACTCCAGTAAGACTGGCAGCCATTATGAAGTCAAGTAACAATAAGTGCTGGCGAGGATGTGGGGAAAAGGGTACACTTGTACATTGCTGGTGGGACTGCAAAATGGTGCGGCCAATATGGAAAGCAGTATGGAGATTCCTAGGAAAGCTGGGAATGGAACCACCATTTGACCCAGCTATTGCCCTTCTCGGTCTATTCCCTGAGGACCTCAAAAGAGCATACTATAGGGATACTGCCACATCAATGATCATAGCAGCACAATTCACAATAGCTAGACTTTGGAATCAACCTAGATGCCCTTCAATAGATGAATGGATTAAAAACTGTGGCATCTATACACAATGGAGTATTATGCAGCACTAAAAAATGACAAAATCATGGATTTTGCAGGGAAATGGATGGCATTAGAGCAGATAATGCTAAGTGAAGCTAGCCAATCCTTAAAAAACAAATGCCAAATGTCTTCTTTGATATAAAGAGAGCAACTAAGATCAGAACAGGGAAGAAGAGCATGAGGAAAAGAGTAACATTTAACAGAGACGAGTGGGGTTGGAGAGAGGGAGAGAGAAAGGAAACTGTATGGAAATGGAAGGAGACCCTCATTGTTACACAAAATTACATATAAGAGTTTGTGAGGGGAAAGGGGAAAAAACAAGGGAGAGAATTAAACAACAGCAGATGGGGTAGAGAGGGAAGATGAGAGGGAAGGGGTGGGGGGATAGTAGGGGATAGGAAAGGTAGCAGAATACAACAGTCATTAATATGGTATTATGTAAAAATGTGGATGTGTAACCGATGTGATTCTGCAACTTGTATTTGGGGTAAAAATGGGAGTTCATAACCCACTTGAATCAAATGTATGGAAGATGATATGTCATGAGCTTTGTAATGTTTTGAACAACCAATAAAAAAAAAGAAAAGAAAAAAAATTATCCATTACTTTTCGTTGCTATCTTTTCATTTCCCCTTTCAAAGATGAATGCTCCATTTAAGGTCTTCCCCTCTTATTTGTTAAAGGCTTTAGCATCTTTGAACTGTTTCCTTATCTCAGTGAGAATGACATGAGCTTGGATTCTCTCATTCTCCCTCTTCAGGCATTTGAAAATTATTCCGAGGCAGAGAGCCAGAATACAGATGGGGCTCACTTTGTGTGTTTTTCTTGTCTCAAGTATTGCAGTCATATGCCATCTATCATTCAATACCTGGAAAAAGTAGATGCATGCATTTTTCTCTAATTTTATGGTTCTTTAACAGAAGCAGAAAACTACTACCAGTAATTCATCATTTATTAGTGATAGAAGTCTTTCTCTGCTGCAATTATATTTTTTCACTGCAATTGCCTTATATTTAGTCAAAATAATGTGCTATGAAAATCAAAGGAAAAAGTAACTTTGCAGTAGACATATTTTTAGGAATGATGTTATATATTCCCTAGAAAATATTTAAAATATTTAAAACAAGTAATCAAAGAATAAATATGTAACACAAAATTAAAAGTGTAGCACAAAAGCCTAAAATAGGATTTATTTATTTATTTATTTATGGATTACAGGAGGTGATTTACTGTTGGAAGTGATAAATAAGAAGGTGTACTTCATTGATGTATGCATGCAAGTTAACTTTATTATTTATTTGGTCCTGATAAGTCCAAAATTGTTACCCCAATATATAAAACTCTATATCTGTTTTCTTTGGAACCTCTAAAATTAAAAAAAAAGAATTAAAAGAAGAGTATTACTGTAAATTAATTTTTTTGTGTCTCCCCAAAGTTCATATATGAAATCCTAATGCTCAAATGGATATTAGTATGTGGAACCTCCAGGAGGTAATAGGTCCTGAGGAGGAGTCACCATGAATGGGATTAACACTCTTAACAGACACCAGGGCTTGCTTCTTTCTGCTCTCTGACATGTGAGAATACAATGATATGATAGCCATATGCTACCAGAAAGAAGGCCTTCACCAGACAGTGGTTCTGTTGACAACTTGCTATTTGACTCCACAAACTCCATAACTATGAAAAGTAAATGTTTGTTATTCAAGCTTCCCACATTAGAATAGTCTGTTACAGCAGATGGATTTGTCTAAAACAAGTAGCATCTATAATAACTTAAATTTATTGAAATCAGATACAATACTTTTTTAAATATCTCATTTAATAGTCCTCACAAGAGTTTCAATTTTGGGGAGAAAATAACAGATTAAAAAATAAATATGAACATAACTGTTGTTAAAGATATGGATTGCTACTTTCATCTGCTGCTAGTAAAGATGCAAAACAAGTTGGCAGTTTCTTTAAAAGTTAAAACATATAGCTACCATATGCCTCAGTCTCTGAACACCTAATTATTTACAATGCAAAAAGAAAACACAAAGATTTATACAAATGTTCATAACAAGTTTATGTATAATAGCTACAAACTAAAGTAACACAAATGGTCAACACTTTACTAGATTAATTGATTGTGGTTTATCAAAATCCAGAGTACTTCTCAGCAACAAAAAGGAAAAAATCAATCTTGAAACAATTATGCTTAATGAAAGAAAGAAGGAAAATATGAGTGCATACTGTATTCTTGCACTTACATAAATTTCTTAAAATTGCCTATTGCTACATAGTGAGAGAGAGAGAGAGAGAGAGAAGATCAGCAGTTACCTGGTGTGTTGGTCAGGGTTCTCTAAAGGAATAGAACCAACAGAAAGTATATATAATTAGTAAAGGGTATTTATTAGATTGTTTTTCATGATTCAAGAGTCCCCTAGTAGCTATCTGTATGTTGAAGAGATGGGGAAAACTATAGTTAAATAGTCCAAGGAACTGGAAGCCTCAGGAAAAGAGGGACCAATGATGCAGCCCCAAACTAAGGCCGAAGGACTGGAAGGTCACTGGAAAGTCACTAGTGAGAGTCTGTGTTTAAACACTAAAGAAGCTAGAGTCTGATATCTCCAGGCAATGACCATAGCCAAAAGTACACTTACTCAAGAAGAATTGAGCTTGTGTATATGGGCAAGCCTCCTACTTCCTCTGATTTTGTTCAGTTCTGACCCCAGCCAATTGGATGGTACCATCCACATTCAGAGACGGTTTTCACTACTCATTTACTGACCCACATGCCAATTGTCTCTGGAAACACCATCACAGACACACCTAGAAGTGTGTTTACCCATTTTCTAGGCATCTTTCAATTAAATCAAAATGAAAACTACAAGGAACCATCATACCTGCCAAAAGGTAGGGAAGAATGAATAACAAAGGAGCACAAGAAAATGTATGGTATATATATAGTATGGCTCATTATAGTGATTTGAGTTTTGACTGTGTACATATATCAAAAATTCATCAAACCATACAATTTAAATATTTGGAATTTGCTGTGTGTCAAATATTTCTCAATAAAGCTATAAAACATGTAACATGCAAATATTAAATAGCCTAGAGAGGACTATATGTAATTTTATTAGTATTATATTTATTATAATTATTATCTTCATGAAATAAAATTTTATCCCTTTGCATAAACCTTAATGAATTCACATAATTATTTATGATTGTGTAGTCATAATAGAGCTTTTTCCCTGATGTAAAATTTCCCTCTTCCCTGTTTTACTAATCACTGCATCGCACACCTGGCTTCAGGCACCCACCCTATGATCTGCCTTTAGTCACTTAATTTTGATTGCTTTAGAAGTGCATGTATTAGGAATCAGAGAGTTCATAATGTTCTGTGTTTAACTTTTCACATGGCCTATCATTATGAAATTCACTCATGTTGTGATATGAATTAATATTTATTTAATTTTATTTTTGAGTATCATTTCATGGTATGGATATACTATAATTTGTTTATATTTACCATTTATGTAACTTGTTTATATATTTATCATTTATGTATATATGTGCTGCCTCCACATTTGGATATTATGGGTACACATCTTTATCTGGTTATATGATTTCCTTTCTCTTGGTTAAATACCTTGAGGTGGGATTGCTGGATTCCACTGTAAGTGCATATTCACCTTAATAAGATCATGCCATGTTCTTTTTCAAAATGTCTTTATAACTTTGCATTAACATCAGTAATTCACAAAACTTCCAATTCACTCACACACTCACCCCACAGTTGGTATGTCAGTTTTTAATATTAGCTGTTCTAGTGAGTATGTACTGGCAACTCACTGTTATTTTAATTTGCATTTCTTTCATGAGTATCATTGTTGAACATATTTCCTGTGCTTATTGGACACTTACATAACTCAAAATTTTGAAGTATATCTTAACTAATTTGACATTTTTATTACAATGTTTATTTTTTCCATTGTTGGGTTTTAAGACTTCTATATATATTATATACATAAGCCTTTTGTCAGATACTTGTTTTCAAAAATTTTCTCCAAGTATACTTGCATTTTTTTGTCTTAATGTCTTCCAATTTATAAAATATTTCAACTTATTGAATTTCCATTTGTCATTTTATTGTAACTTGTGTTTATATTATATTTGAAAATCTTTGCCTAATCCAATGTTACAATTTTTTTCTTATGTATTCTTTAAAATATGCTCATTTGGATCATCTGTTGGTTTTATCTAATTCCTGATAGAACACTTGACTCTTCATACCCGAACAATTAGGATATCAGTGCAAAGATGTCTACTTTTTCATTGTTTAGCATATAAGTCATGTGAAACCTGGGCCAACTGAACTATGTATATAGGTCATGCAAATTTTGCTGATATTAGCATTAGCTACTTGTATTTATATATATATTTTATAAATGTTAAGCCAATTATCTTGCATTTTACAAAAACAGAAGTCAGAAACAAAAGCCAAAATATTTTGTGGCTGTGTGTTTCTTTATTTCTTTTATGTTTAGGTTATTAAGTGGAAAAATCTTTTAGGGCATCTTTTTGGTTTGTTTACAGTCTATAATTTAAATTATGCTGGTTAAGTCCAACATATGGTTGGTTGTTATCAATTTTGAGAGAGAATTCTAGGAACTTCAGTTATAACCACTGTAGTTGAAATCATAAAGGAATGAATAAAATTGTTAAATGACAGATTACACAAGAAGAGTGGAGAATTTTGGGACACATACATATTTTGGAAAGTGCAAATAAGTGCTGCCAGAAAGGAAAATATAAAAGGAAGGTTTACAGAAGTTGGAGAGAAACTACGTATGTGCACTCTTGGAAAAGATAAGTGAAGACAATGATAGTATAAAGAGAGTGAGAGAGGGGGACAGCCACAAAGGCCACCAATTAGATAAAGATAAAAATGTTGGGTATGAAATTTGGGTAATCACTAATGACTAATGAAGGAGAAATTTTAATGACAGGATAGATATTAAATCCCTTTTGCTAACTATTGTGGAATATCTCAAAAGCCATTAAAATATGATAATATTGAACAATATTAATGCACACAGGTTTCATCTATAATAAAATTTCCATGATTATCTTTCTGCCTCTGAACACTTAAAACCATTATAGAATAAAATGTAATAATTTTACTATTAAAGGGTGAAAAATATTTGGCTGCTGTGTGAACTATAAACAATAAAAAATGGATAGGCTCACATGGTTGACTTTGCTTTCATGGGGAAAGACCTTTCTAAGTGTTTTACCCTTTTTTGCTCTCGACATAAAGTAGCACCTGACTGCAATGAAGCCCATCACCTTGTCTTGTTCATGGTTATGCTGGCTTCACATCCTTTCCAAAAATAAGTTTTAAGTTCTGCTCTTTCTGCTGACATTTTCATACACTGCCATCCTATAGCAGATGGCTGAGGATTCTAATCAAGAGATTTTGTACAAATCAACAAAAATTGTTGGCCAGAATCTATAGTTATTGAGAAAAAAAGTCCAGAACCATATGTTCCAGTATCCTGCATGCTACTCTGATAGGAAGTTTGCATATCATTTAATCATCCTGTTCCATATTACAGTGAAATCCTTCACTGTGTCAGCAGCTCTGTGCTTAATGTTGCTAAAGTTGGTCCTCCCTTGCATTAAAGAACTGCATAGATTTTTAAATAGAATATTTTTATTTCTTCCTTCCAACTATGGCTCAATACGCCCTTAAGGAAGGGACATGTGCACATTGTTTTCAAGTTTTATTCAGTTTATGGATTTAAGATAAATGAATGCCAAGATGCATTACTGCCACAGCACAAAATACAATATATTGTTTCTAAAAGCAAAATCGTGGTGATATGGGATGCAGGTCAAACTCCAAAGTGAACTGAACTTTAGATAATACAGTTTTTCTTGTAATCAAAATTGTGGCCTGAACATGTATATAATAAGGAGGACTCAAATGGTAGCTTTAAATAAGTCTGACATTCTGAGCAATAGATTTAAAAGGAGCTAAAGCACATACCTATTATAGCTTAATTTGCATGTGAAGTTATGTATCAGCTGTATTGCAGTGAGACAGGGTTATTATACAGCAAATTATATGTGATATTTTATGTCTGCTTAAATAGCTCCAACACTTTTATTTTAAAAAATGACCTTACATAGAAGTCAATTTCAAAGCATTTATACGCAAAGATTTGCATTTTAACCTGTTTTCCTCCTACATATTATAAGAAACACCAATTATCTTCATAGAATCAACTTACACATAAATTTCCATCTATATGTAATTTAAATCTATAATTCCAATATATTCCTAGAAGTTGCATTATAATTTAGTTTCTGTAAAGTAGATGATGCTTTCCCATAAAGGCAATTATAAAATTGCAGGTGTCTGCATTCCTTACAAATGTCTCTATATAAAATTATAAATGAGATCAATACCATGCTCTTATAGTAAATAAACAATAACTGTAGCTTTTGCAAGTATCTGATATAGTGAAATTTGGTATAAATTCCATGAAATGTTCACATACATATTATTAACTTTCTACAGGGCTTCCAGTACACTTAATATGTGTATAATAGAAAAAAGTACAATGTACTTTTGTCATAGTTTGATTGATTAGAGAATTGTTTATGTCAGCTTTTTCACTCCTGTGACAAAAAACAAACAACAACAACAAAAAAAAAACATGACAAGAACAATTTTAGAGGAGGAAAAATTTATTTGGGGGCCCATGTCTCAAAGGTTTCAATCCTTCGAAGGCTGGCTTGATTCCTCAGAGCTCCAGGTGAGGTAGAACATCTTGGTGGAAGGGTGTGACAGAGAAAAGCATCTAGGAACTTAGCACCAGGAAGCATAGAGAGGAACACTCCCCTCACTAAGGACAAACATATTCCCCACCTCCTCCAGCCACATCCTGCCTGTCCACCTCTAGACTTTCTTATATGTCTCACACATGAGCTTTTGGGGGAACACCTCATATCTAAACCATGACAGGAATGCAGATGGGATCAATACCATGCTCTTATAGTAAAGATTCAAAGATATCGTTAAACCTTATGAGTTATTGATAAATATTATAAACCTTATGAGTTATTGATAAATATTAATGATTTTGCTTTTTAAGTATAATGGTTTTGTTTTCCCATATAAGCCTTTATGAAAGTATTTGTTTGCCTACATAATGGTACATGTTGTTCAAGGAAGTTTGAACTGATTCTTGCATTTCTGTAAGTAAATTTTCTTCTACCTGTCAGAAGCATTTGTAGTCTTTCAGCTGATCTTAAATTTGCTTCAAAGTTCTCTAGGTAGCAGGGCAGGTGTGGTGATGTACAACTGTAATCCCAGCAGCTTGGGAGGCTGAGGCAGGAGAATCCAAGTTCAAAGTCAGCCTCAGCAATTTATCGAGGGTCTAAACAATTTAGAGAGAGACTATCTCAAAATAAAACAAAATAAATAAATAAATGAATGAATGAATGAATGAATGAATGAATGAATGAATGAATGCCTGGAGATGTGGGTCTGTGGGTTCAACCCCTGGTACTATAAAAAAATAAAACAACAAAAACACAAAATTCTCCAGATATATCTAACAAATATTTTGTAATTGATTATAACAGATTTACTTCCCCACCCTACAAATATTTGCATGTACAAATATTTCCAACCTATTTTGCTTGAAAAGCACAATCTTGATTGAGTTAAAATTTCTGTTAAGGTTAATACCAAAACAAAGACCAGAACTCATAAATCTTATAGGTACAAATACTACTAAGAAGATTGTTACTTTTATATATATTTTTTACTTACTTCTAAGGATTGAAACCTTTGAAACAGGAGTCCCCAAATAAAGTTTTCCTCCTCTAAAATTGTTCTTTCCAGGTTTTTCTTTTTAGTCGCAGCAGTGCAAAACTCATAAGCATATTATTAGGTTGTTCAGAAATTTTTCTGTTTCAATCTGTTTGTGTCTCACTCAAAAGCTTTGTGTTATATTTTCATACACTCTTATCATGTATGGCTAGAAAAAAACTCAGAATATTTTGACATATGCTGATTAAGCCTCAGTAAAGAAGAGGAAAAAAAGTCAAGAAAATGAACTGCATATTTCAAGTATTATTTTCTTATTGGCTGAAATCCATTTTCTCTTTCACTTTTACCTTATGGAGTGTTGTGACATTAGGAGAAAGATTTGAATTACATGTATTCATATCCTCCCTTCTAATACAGAAGAAGAGATTATCTTGCAGGTCTATTATTTATACTAATTTTTCCAGAGTTCAATTATCTGTAAATTAAGTATGATAATAATAACTCTCCCACAGGAATGTGCTGTCTGACTGTTTGTCTTCTCTCTCTGTCTTTCTCTCTTTATATGCACACACACACACAAACACACACACACACACACACACACACACATATACATACATATACAGTAATATCTTTGAGTCTGTTAAATGGTATACATGTAATGCTGGGAAAGTAAAACAATGAATTAGAAGATAACCATAAAAAATAGATACAATGTACCACAGGTAAATAAATAGGAGGAAATAAATATCAAAAAATAGGTAATGGTGAAGAAAATGTCACATAATGTTAAAATAGTATCCCAAAGGAGAAAAAGAGAAACTAAAATTATTTCAAGAGATAATAATAAATTTTCCAACATAAAATAAATTAATTAATTTCAGAAAAAATTAATTATAAAATATCAACATCTTGGCATTATACTTTGCATATATAACCACAGACAGAAAGAGTAAACTGAAATCCACAAGAAAGACAAATTAACTACAGATAAATGATAGTTTAACTGAGCAAGCTAATCCATACTAACAACAGAAGCCAGAAGGCTTTGGCACTCTGTTGTTACAGAGCTAAGGGAAAATACGTATCTGAGCATGTTTAATCTGAGAGTGTGAAAAAAATAATTTTTGTATTTACAAAACCTTAGAGATTAGCACCACTAGAACTTCACTAAACATATTTCTAATTGTTAAATTTTATGCATTAGGATGGAGGAAAATATTCCTAAAAGGTAAGTTGGAGATTCAAGGCAGAAAATCGAGCAAAGAATTGGTAAATAAATAGGTTAATTTAGTAACATCTCTTTGTATAGAATGCTATTAAGTTCTATTGCACTGGGGAGAAAATAAGACATTAGAAACAGGCCATACAGTCTTTGTTTTTTAATTTCTCATACCACAATGGAAGAGGATATTAATTCCCTATTTTTTTAGCCTAAATGTTTTGGCAAAATCTTAGGAGGAAACAGCATAATGATATAAAAAAAATGTATAAATCTCAATCTTGTAAAAGAAATAAAATAACATAAGAAAATACAAAGGAGAAGAACCATAATTAAGAGAAAGAGCAAGCTAGGTAAAAATGATAAATAGTTATAGAAAAATAATATTGAACTCCTGTCTTAAAATATACTTAAAAATATTTCCAAGATAATACTGGTTGTTGTGGTTTGCAGATGAGGTGTTTCCCAAAGGCTCTCATATTAATACAAGGAGAAATGCTCAGTGGAGTATGAGCACTATAACCTATACAGTCCATTCTAATTGAGGCTGGGTGGTAACTGTTGGTAGGAGAGGTCATGTTTGGAGGAGATGGGTCACTGGGGATGTGCCCAGGAAGGGTTTATCTTCCCTGTGTTCCCTTTCTCCCAGCCCCTGCTTCCTAACTGCTGTGAATGAAGCAGCTTTCCTCCAACCCATCCTTTACCTTGATGTGCTACTTCACTTGACCCAGAACAGTGGATTCTGTGGACCAGAGACTAAACCTCTGAAGCCATGAGCCAAAGTAAAATTTTCTTTTAAGTTCATCCTGTCAGATTAATTAGGTCATAACAATGAAAACCTGTCTAACACACTGACCAACTGAAAAATAACTTTACATCATCTTTAGAATAAGGTGGCAATAGAATACAACATAAGAAAATACCTTTATATTCTTGACACTCGGGTGCTTATCTGTCTACAAACTTCAATTTAAAAAATGAACAGAGAAATATCAAAAAAGTACTCACATTAAGGAGTAGTAAAATTATAGAAAAGAATTTGGCATTATCTGTCAAAGTTCCAGAGGCACTACCATTTAGCCCAGTTATTCTGCTTCTCAGTTTATCTCCTAGGGAAATGTTCACAAATATACAAATAAATACTGAAAGATAACTTCAAGTGAGTTCATGTCATTTTTTCAACAACAAATACACACTTCCTAAATGTCCAGCAACATTATAATAGATGCAACAGTACAAAGACATAATACCCATTTGTGAAAAATAATGGTGCCTAGAAAATGGATAAGGAATAAAAACACAAACAGACCCATGAATCAAGGTTCTAACCTGCATAGAAGAAGACATAAATAAGGATATCAGAAGACTGAAATAGTTTTCCATACATTAGTTGTCTTAGGAATCTCAGTATAACTATTTTGGAGGAATCCAAGTTTGTGAATTTTCAGTTAATGAGAAATCTCACAATACATCCTTCAGAGTAGTGCCTCCTGCAAAAATTTCAAAATAGACATCATTATTCATGAAGTTGTCAAGCAATTATGTATCAAAGTTTTCTTGGAATAATTTTCCATAGATAGTAAATTAGCTAAGAAATTTAATTGTAACCATCACTATTTTCCCAAGCTTTTTCATATTATATTTCTTATTATTTCTTAACCTCTCTCACTTACCTTACTCCTGTAGCACAAAGCTACTGTGTACCCTAACCAGGCTAAGTTTCAGGAAAGGCATGTATTTTCTCAATTGTTGACTTTGTCTCTATATTGCAGAGGATAACCCAGAAATTAGATGGTTTCTTTTCATTCTAAGCTTCCAGACTAGTGTTTTCCACCATCATTAACATACAGTATATAAGGGAGGTGGGAGGAGAAGAAAAGCTTCTCTGTGAGGGTTACAGTGGCTTTGCAGACTTTGTAAGCACTCATTTCTTTTGTGGGGGAGGCTACCAGGGATTGAACTCAGGGTCACTCATCCTCATCATTTATTTTGTATTTTATTTAGAGATAAGGTCTCATTGCCTTGCTTAATGCCTCGCTTTTGCTGAGGCTGGCTTTGAACTTCTGATCCTCCTGCCTCAGCCTCCAGAGTCACTGGGATTACAGGCATGTGATACTGCAACCGGCTGCACTTTTAAATAAGTTGTTTTTATTGTAAATAGTCAAATTATTTTCATATAGTTATGAAGTACAAATATTATAATGTTTTCATAATGCAATGCAAAATAATTGAACCTATAATTAACATATATCACCTAAAATACCAATTTTTATGGTAAAACATTTAAAATTTACACTTGGCTATTTTGTGGTGTACATTATGCTATTATTAACTATGTTCACCACCCTGTGTAATAAGTCACAAGAAAAATATAGATGAGTTATTCCTCCTATCTAGTGGAGACTTTTGCCCATTAACCACCATAATTTATTCTCTCATCCCCACCACCCTCTAGCATTCAATTATTTCAGATTACACATGTAAGTGACAACATGTTGTATTTGTCTTTCTGTACCTATTGCACTTAGCATAAATGTTATTTTCTTTAGAATAATTTTCTCTAATTATAAACATGTTCTCAATAATGGAATTTCTTTTCTGAAGCTGAATAGTATTTCATGTTTTATTTACACTACATTTATTGTGTTTGTGATGCTTCTGTGGATAGCCACCTAGGTTGCTTCAGTAACTTGGCTCTTGTGAATAACTCTATAGTGAAAATTAGAATGTGAACATCTTTTTGAAATATATATTTCTTTTTATTTTAATTTTTATTTTTTAAATACATGACAGCTGAATGCATTGCAATTCTTATTACACATACAGAGCACAATTTTTCATATCTCTGTTGGTATATAAAGTATGTTCCCAACAATTCTTGTCTTCCTACATGTACTTTGGATGATGATGTCCATCACAATCCACCATCATTCTAACCTCCTCTCCCTCTCTTCCCCCTCCCTACCTCACTATGAGTCAGTCACCTTTATCAGAGAAAACATTCCACATTTGTCTTTTGAGGATTGGCTAACTTCACTTAGCATTATCTTCTTCAATTCCATCCATTTACCTGCAAATGCCCAGATATTATTCTCTTTTATTGCTGAGTAATATTCCATTGTATACATATGCCACATTTTTTTTTATCCATTACTCTACTGAAGAACATCTAGGTTGGTTCCATAGTTTAGCTATTGTGAATTGTGCTGCTACAAACACTGATGTGGCTGTGTCCCTAGTAGAATGCTGTTTTCAAGTCCTTTGGGTATAGACTGAGGAGAGGGATAGCTGGGTCAAGTGGTGGTTCCATTCCCAGTTTTCCAAGAAATCTCCATACTGCTTTCCATATTGGCTGCACCAATTTGAAGTGTATAAGTGTATAAGTGTACCTTTTGCAGTGTATAAGTGTACCAATTTGCAGTGTATAAGTGTACCTTTTCCCCCACATCCTTGCCAACACTTATTGTTGTTTGTCTTCATAGTAGCTGCCATTCTGACTAGAGTGAGATGATATCTTAGAGTAGTTTTGATTTGCATTTCTCTAATTGCGAGAGATGATGAACATTTTTTCATATATTTGTGGATTGATTGAATATCCTCCTCTGAGAAGTGTCTTTTCAGGGCCTTGGCCCATTTATTAATTGGGTTATTTGATTTTTGGTGCTTAACTTTTTGAATTCTTTTTATACCCTAGAGATTAGTGCTCTATCTGATGTGCGAGGGGTAAACATTTGCTCCCAAGATGTAAGTTCTCTATTCACCTCACAGATGGTTTATTTTGCTGAGAAAAAAATCTTTTTAGTATTAGTCCGTCCCATTTATTGATTCTTGGTTTTAATTCTTGCACTATAGGAGTCCTATTAAGGAAGTTGGGGCCTAATCCCACATGATGGAGATTAGAGCCTACTTTCTCTTCTATTAGACACAGGGTCTCTGGTTGTATTCCTAAGTCCTTGATCCATTTTGAGTTGCATTTTGTGCATGGTGAGAGATAGAGGTTTAATTTCATTTTGTTGCATATGGATTTCCAGTTTTCCCAGCATCATTTGTTGAAGAGGCTATCTTTTCTCCAATGCATGTTTTTAGTGCATTTGTCTAATATAAGATGATTGTAATTTTGTGGGTTAGTCTCTGTGTCCTCTCTCTATTCTGTATCATTGGTCTACCAGTCTGTTTTGGTGCCAATACCATGCTGTTTTTGTTACTATTGCTCTGTAGTATAGTTTAAAGTCCTGTTTCACTCTTTCTGTTAAGGATTGCTTTAGCTATTCTGGGTCTCTTATTTTTCCAGATGGATTTCATGATTGCTTTTTCTATTTCTATGAGGAATGTCATTGGGATTTTGATTGCAATTGCATTAACTCTGTATGGTGCTTTTCGTAGTATGGTCATTTTGATAATATTAATTGTGCTTATCTAAGAGCAAGGTAACTCTTGCTATATTCTAAGGTCTTCTTTGATTCCTTTCTTTAGGGTTCTGGGTTCTGTAGTTTTCATTGTATAGACCTTTCACTCTTTTGTTAAGTTGATTTTCCCAAGTTTTTTGTTTGTTTGTTTAAGGCTATTATAAATGGGGTAGTTTTCCTGTCAAAGGGTTTGTCACTGATATACAGAAATGCCTTTGATTTATGGGTTTTGATTTTATATCCTACTACTTTGCTGAATTCACTTACTAGTTCTAGAAGTTTTCTGTGGAGATTTTTGGGTCTTCTAGGTACAGAATCATATCATCAGGAGATAGTGCTAATTTAAGTTCTTTTTATCCTATACATATCCCTTTAATTTATTTCATCTGTCTAATTGCTGTGGCCATTATAAATAAAATTATTCTCTTGATTTCTTCTTCAGGTATTTCAATATTAATGTACAGAGCAATTGCTGACTTTCATATATTTATTTTATGTTCTGCTACTTTACTATATTTTAGTTTTGAATTTTTTAATATGTCATTAATGTGTTTTTATTATTTTAGGAAAAACCCAAAATTTTAGTTATACTTTTTTTGTAGTCCACAGTTTAAAATTTTCCAAGGTTTTATTAAAATTATTTATGACCAATGACAATTATGCAAACTATCACAGTAACATATGATTTTATATTTATATGCTCAATACTTAGGTTGGATCTTGCTTTGCACATTCAAGAGAGATAATTCTATTTCAAACCATTTGAAGAATACCAAGGTTTACTGAAACACTTGTCCTTGATTCATCATCTCCTTTTTGGATTCATATGTCATTGGAAATAGCATAACTTC
Organism: Callospermophilus lateralis; assembly: GCF_048772815.1. NCBI lineage: Eukaryota > Metazoa > Chordata > Mammalia > Rodentia > Sciuridae > Callospermophilus > Callospermophilus lateralis. The sequence goes on from NC_135317.1 coordinate 85,205,344, forward strand.
ACAGAAAGAATAGCAGAGTTGAATTTTGCAAATAGATAACTGGTTACTACTAAAAATCCTCCACAAAGTTATCTCAGTCAATCAAACTCTTTACATTTTTAAATGCTATTATCTAGTCTAAAATTAAGCTATTTTATTCTTTACTTCCATTGCCCAGTACAAGCTAGTTCAAACAAAAGAGAGAACACCAATCTCAAACTTTAACCGAGGTGACTTTCTCATCTCTTATAGTTTCAGCTAGATTTAAATTGCTATAGACAATGATGACTGCATCATAATTCATCCCTCTACTGGCAACCCACACATGCTTTTGACTTTGACTTTAAAACGTAATTTCAGAAATGGCAAAATGGGAAATGTGCATCTTAGTAAAAATATAAAATAATAACCTCACAATAATTCTCTTTGGCTTCATATATTCTCTTGAAACTAAAGAATTGCATGACAGAAGACAAGGCAGTGAATAAGAATGATCTTTAGATAATAAGTCTAGAAAAAATAATTGGTTACTTGAGAAAATACATGAGCAGACATTAATCAAACCCACACAAAGAGAAATAGGAGATGTGTACATAGACATATGTAGAAACACACACACACACACACACACATTTAATATGTAGCGTTTATAAATTCCTCTAAGAAATATATGGTAAACATACTGAATCAGAGATAATATGCTTATAATCTGGATCTAAATGTAGATCTCAACTAATAAAGAGAATAAGAATCTTAATCTAAACTTAAAATATTAGCTATGTAACCTGACATTTTTAAAGACTCATTCTTGGCATATCACATAATATTTTCAAAGAAAGTAAATCAGTTTTTAATTAGTTTTCATAGATTGCATATTAACATTGTATATTTTCTTAAAATATGATCAATCAGTAACTTTTTTTTCTTGCCATGAATTTTGAAATAAAGGTCATTAAATAGTTTTTTTGTTAGTAATTCTTGTTGCCTTATGCAGCATTATCTTAAAGAATTTATATTGCCTTATCCACTTTTTCTGATACACCTATTTTCCATGAGAATATAGTCCATTTTGTAGGAACTCTATAAGGAGCTATCAACTTTTTATTAGGAAATCAAAGTGTAAAAGGAGGTTTATCATGAAAGCACACAGAATAAATATTAGTTCTTTAGGAGACTTGATAGACTGAAAAGACCATTAGCAGCACACTGCACATTGATTATTCCCATATTCTTGGCTGGAGCAGTGCTTATAGAAACTAAATTATTTTGTTCTCAAAATAATTTTAGCTTAATGTTGAAAAGGATGTGCCATTCATTGAAAATTGTGATTTTCCTTTGTGGATCTGGGTAGAATGCTTCTGGAATGCAAAATGAGAGTTCAAAGAAAGATATTTTTTGTTCCATTAATGTTTAATTATTGGGTATAATTTTGCAAAACGAGTAAACACTATTCTGAGAATGATGACGCTGTTTAGGTGAACAAATGATCATTTATCTTTTCAATGTATCTTTTTCTAAAGACAATTCTATTTGTAGAAGCTATATGTTGAGCCAGTTTACCACATGATTTAGTAGGAAATCTTTGCGTTGGTCTATTTTCTTTAAACTTCATAGGGAACATTATCATATTAAAGCCATATCCTATAATATAGTCTAACCCATAAACTTCTTTCAAGGTGAATAGTTGCTTTCATTATTAATAATGTCAACAAAAAAATTTTTGAAAATCATAGGATAATCATCATGGTATTGACTTACTACATTATAGGTTTTTTTTCATTTATAATGAATGCACTAAATAAAAACTGTTCCCTAAAAAATACTGTTTCTTAAATTTTACAAAACAGTAATTTCAAACTATTGTATTTTTTAAAAATAAAATGCTTAAAAAATTAAACTCTTAAAACATCATGAGTTTTTAGAAATAGAATGCAAATGTTTGTATAGAAATAAATATTAAAACAGCTGTCACTGAATCATTGCAGGAGAATATCCATGATAAACAGTATGAAATATAATAAAATCTTAAAAACACTGTAGATTTAAATGTCATAATTCTTAATACAAGTTTATTTGAAAACACATACATACATATATGTGTACACATTGATAATCATAATGCATAAGTTTAAGTAAGAAAATATTATGGAGGGAATAAGACTATTAACTTTCTCTTCTTCTAACAAGACTGCCCCATTCCCCCTTTGTTCTGTTCTACAATTCAAATTTTCTCTTTATTTATTTTTAGTTTCTGGTGATTGAACCCAGGGGCCACTCAACCACTGAGTCACATCCCCAGTTGTTCTTTTTTTTAATTCTTAATTTTGAGACAGGTTTTCACTAAGTTGCTGAGGCTTGTTGAACTTGAGATCCTCCTACCTCAGCCTCCCAAATTGGAATTCCAGGAGAGCACCACTGCACCCAATCTCTAATGTTTATTTGTATCTACCATAGAAGAATAAGAATTGGATAAATATAAACTTACATTTCTCCTTTTTGCATGCACAAGCTATAGTGAGTAATTGAAATAAATAAAGTGCTTTTAAGTTTTTAAATATGCTATAGACACATCAAAGTATATTTACTTTACAAATATGCACATGGCATCAAAATAAGAGTAATTCAAATTATTAAAAATAAACTCTATATAAATATTTAAATATATTTAGCTAAGTGTCAGTATTGAATAAGGTGATATGAACACTTTTGAAGGTTAATAATCTTTTATGTCATCATGACAGTGATAACTACTTAATTTCTAACAAGAATGAGGCAAAGTAATATATACTCAACATATATCTGTCCCCTTATATTCTTCTTATATTCTTATAGCAGTGTTTACATTCAATTACTGAGATTAACACAGATACGGAAATGTTAAACTGTACTGTATAGATGTCCTTAATGAAAATACTTTAAATATTTAATTATAGACAAAGATAACTTCCCATTTCCAAATACAGATGATGATGGGCACTGAAAGCTGATAATTTCTGGTCAATAGGCCATTTCCTAAAGCTTCTGGTACGTTTTCTCCCAAAACAGCTGATGCAGTCTTTTAGATTTGAAGAATTATCAATTGGAAGGCATAACTAAGAGGAGATGGTGAAGGGTTTAGAAGTGAAATTCAGTAGGCAATTACCTTATTTATGTTAACTGCTTCTCATTGTTGTTTTATAATATTTTGTTGAAAAATCAAATTTATCTGAAAAAAAATGCATTTTAAAAATATCTTCTCAGGCTGGGGCTGTAGCCCAGTGGCAGAATGCTTGCCTAGCATGCATGAGGCACTGGGTTTGATCCTCAGCACCACATAAAAAATAAACAAATAAAATAAAGGCATTCTGTCCATCTACAACTATAAAAGATATTTTTTAAAAAAAATCTTCTCAATTTTTTTCTTTTATTTCTGAAGCTGCAGAAATAAAAAAATAAAGCTTTGCTTAAAGTATTCCTCTCTTACTAGGTTGGTATAAATGTACTACAAACAGATGGGATGATAAACTTTCAAATCATTATCTCTTCAAATTACCACATGAGAGGGTTTCCAGTCTCACATCAATTTAAAGAAATTAAAATTGGAAATCTGATATTTGTAGGAGAAAGAATTCACTATCCTTGGACAGATCTATATTCAAAGGCTTTAGCATTATGTCAGATATTAGCATGGAAAATCCACTTATTTCTTTTAAACATTATTAAATATTTAAAATATGTCCGAGTTATTTTCAATGATTTATGCTTTAACTACATTTTAAATTGAAATCATAGTGATTTTTACTTTTTATTTTATGAATAATTTTATAAGCCTTTATCAGAGTTATTACAGTATAATAAAATAGTCTGGACTGGAAATTACAAGAAATCTGTTCATTGACTATTTGAATTTTTATCAACCATATTTACTTTCTGAAAATCAAATTTATTCTCATTAAATTATGTTGGGTTAAACAATACCCAAGAAATATTTGATTCCTTAATTTACTTGCAGGTGCCATGGCACTGGAAAATATTTAATTTGCATTTGTGCAGTGAATGACTTGGGAGTCGATAACATTTTTTCAACACAAGAAGAACATATGTTTAAAAATTTTCAGAACATTCCTGAGTCTTTCTAAATAAACAGGAGCAAGAAGTTTTGAAGAGTGAATGAGTTGTTATGATTAAGAGTTTTCTTTGCTTAGCTTTAATTTTTTCTCCTGGCGAATACTGGAGTATCAAACCAGCATTATATGGCTATTGTGATTTACAACTAATTATTAAAGGAAACCAAATTGCAAACAAACAAAATGACATGGTTAACTTCATTAGAACTAGAAATTGCATCATTAGTGAAAACTAGTCTGAGTTACCATTTCTTTAAGGGTTTCTATTGAATTTTAAGTCTGTTTTTAATATATTAATTCAAGTCATCTAAGACTAGTATATTCCTTGGCAAATATTTTGCATTTAGTAAATTATATAGGATTTTCAATGAGACTTGGCTTGTTAAAATACACTTTTGATTATACTAATCTTGTTAAAATGTGTTTTTTTTTCCTACTGATGATTCTCACAATAACCAGCAGAATCTCATTGATACTTTAGGCACATTCATGCTATTTCAATATTTATTAATATATTCATGCATTCATTTGATGAAAACTTACTGAGTACTTATCATGTATCATGTACTATTCCAGCCACTGTGAGCACAGGAGACAAATTCCTACTCTATATAATGTTTACATTCTGCTTGAGTAGATAGATGATAAACAAACTAATTAGGTAAAATACCTGATTTGGTACACACAAATAAGTAGAAAGGGGAAAATTAATGGCCAGGAAAGGAGTGTATGAGTAGTACCATTTTAAGAAGAAAGTCAGAAAATGCTTCAGTGAGTCGTTCACATCTGAGTAAGAAAGTCAGGATCTACCTAAATAGATTGTAGAGAGAAGAACTCTGCAAGCACAGACATCCACAAAAGGGAATGTGCTCCAGGGCAGATGGGCCCTGCTTTCCCAGAGGAGACATAAGCAGGCCAATTGAAGAGGGGGCAAAATTGTAGGAGACAAGGCCAAATAAATATGAGAGTATGGACAGATTACCTTCTGCAGGGATGTTAAGAAAGTGATATATGTGTTAGTTGCCAAGATGCATGCAGATGGTATACAGTGAGAAAGTGTTTAAACAGTTATATAGCTAATTGACGTAAGCATGACATTTGAGCCTCACTAATACTGAACTTGGTATGTGTTTAAAAAGTTTCCATCTTTTAAAATTTTTTATTTATTTATTTTTACAACAGCATTGTTTTATGAAAGCTAGGGAGAAATGGTCTTTTGCTCCATAAGGCATTGATTTAGGAGACTTTACTCTGAGTGTGACGGGGAACAGTTTATATTTAATGAGAAACAAGACTTACTAAGAGTATCCCACTGGCCTTTGTATTGGGAAATTGCCAAAGGAAGCACAGAAACCTAAATGTGGACAGAGGGGTTAGGTGGCTGTTGAGCAAGCAGGTGAGGGAAGATGGTGGAGAGAACAAACAGCAAAGAATGTGAGATATTCTTAGGTTCTGGATATATTTTTGAATATAGAGAAAAGAAGAACATTTTACAGATCATACATGAAATGTGATGTAAAAAAATAAGAAAAATGTCAATGATGACTAAAAAGTATGGCCTGAACAAGTCAAAGAAATTATCATATGCTTAGATCAATGTAGTTTGTGAGAGCAGAGGTTTTGGCTGGTGGAAGCAAAACTGAATGCAAACCAGGAGCTTGGGGAGGGCCATATTCATTCTGAGACCTACCAGGCAGTCTGGTGAAGAATGTCAAACAGAATCTGAATAGTGAGGGAGAAAGGAATGTAGCAAAATCAATGCTTAGAAATGAGAGCATCCAAACTGTGAAAACAATTAAAAGATCATAATTTCAAACAATAAAAAAAAGACACCTTGGATTGGTTGCTCACCATTCCCTGGAGCACAGTGTTAACTTCTTGAATGACTTCTTACACTTGGCTTTATTTAATATTCTTACAGGGCAGACATTAATATTATATATTTAGGATGAGAGTCTGTTGCTCAAAACATTAAACATTTTACCTAAGAAAACACATAAAATCAATAATATAAAAATGCATAACTACTGTATATTAAATAATCTTATTAAATAATCATTAAAAGTTCCACTATCCATAAAGGGTGATGGCCAGAGTCTCCTTGGGGCTTCTTCCTGCTGAGGAGGGTATAAGACAACTGAGAAATTAAAGTCTAGAATAATTAATTAAGAACAAAAGGAGTCAGAAATATATTTCCAAAAAGTGGAGCCCCTGACAGATCTAGTCTTCATGGGTGCTAGAACTAGACAAAGGAAAGATGGATTTGTTGGTTTATTTAAGGGCATACATCAAAGGCAGGGATAAGGTTTCAAGGGTGGAGTCTTGCCTCCTGATGTCTTGAAGTCAGCAGGTTGATTGGCATCTTGGCAGGTAACACCATTTCAGGTGCTGTGTGGGACGTGGCAGCAGGATAGAAATTCAAAATGTCCCTGGGCAATTGACGGATGAAATGTCCACTGGTCATACCCAAACACCAGATGTTCCTATCCACTAGGCTTCGATGCACGGGGACCCACACACAGCCCATGGATGGCTCATGACAGCTATTACTTTATAGAAGATAAAAATTAAAAACAGATTAATAAATATCTTTCATAAGCTTTCACATTGTTTATTGGTAGAGACACAATTTGAGTGTAATTTGATAGGTTTAGAAGTCAAGGTACTAAACAAGATATTCACCTGCTTCCTCTAGACTAGCAAACATTATATAATTAGTTTTTTCTCATAATAGAAATCAGATATTTTTCAGAATCCCTGGCTATTTCTATTAAATTCACTTATCAATAACTGTGCATGAATCAGATGCACTTGAGAGATCATTATATACCAATTACTATGTCCCACCCCCATGATTTCTTATTCATTTTTGTCTAGGGTGGGACCTGATAGTTAACTTTCTTGTAAGCTCTCTGGGAATGCTGTTGTTGCTGGCCTGAGAAAGGTATTTTTGATAACTACTTCGCTTTTGTGTGGGATATTTCTATAGAATATTATGTTCTAATGTTTTATAAACATTGTATAGTTTATATGTAGTCTTTTATGTAGCTAATATAAGCTCAATAGTTTTTTAAAGGAACTATGGTTTAAAATATCCATGCAGGCATTACATTCAAAGAGAGATCACAAATCTTTGAATTTATTATCAAAGTGATTTTCAGTTTGGTCCCTTTTGAGACAGTTCATCCTGAAAAAGATAGTTAAAACCACAATGACAATTTTATATGGAGTGAACTCATGCTGACATCAGGCAGTTTCTGCCAAGCAGAAAAAGGGGTGTCACACTCAATTTGGTCTTTGGAACTATGGTAAAAGGAGCCAGGTGAATAGCTGTATAATGAACTCACTTTTTTTTTTTTTAAGTTCAAAAGATGTGTGAATGGGGAGATGATACTAAGGATGTCTACAAGAAAGGAAAATGCAAAGAATGTAAGGAACTAAAACATTGAGGCAAAAAGTGGGGAAAATTAGCTCCTCTGGACATAGTATCTCCATTCAACTTGTTCTCAGTTTGTCATCCCTTGACCTTGTGATATACTAATTTCAAAACTATATTTTCCCCTATAAATTGTAATTTTTATTCATTTTGTCCTTGCTTCCTTTTTGCAATTTTACTGATAAAAATTTAAAGTCAAAATTTGTAGTTCCCTTCAAAACAGCTGCAGTTACAACTTAACATGGAAATTTCTCTAATGCATTTTAGGCTTCCATCGCTTGACAGTTTGCTAAATTTCTCACATAAATAGTGTTTCAAACCAAAACATTTCCCAAAATGCTCTTCTAAATGAATATCTCTGGATTTACTTCAGTAGCTATAAACCTTACATTTAAAAAAAAAATTCTCCTTTTTTTTGGCTTCTAGGAAACAAGTGTAAAGAAGAAATTTTCAAAACACCTTAGTTTATCATACTGTTCGAAAGTCAAATACAAAGCTGAAATATATTAGTTACATGTCTGAAATTGAAATAACTAGAATACTAGAATGTGTTTTTAAAAGGCTAGCATTACAAATGTTCATCGTAATTAATGTCCCTGCAGATTATAATATCCTGTGATGGTACTAAGTGAGCTAGGCTGCGAACCATGCTTAGAATGAGTTCTCATTCTTACCACTTATTTCTCTCATTCCTTTGCTTTTTGACACTTTGTCTCACTGAAATATTAGATGTTAAGGGCACATAACTTTTCAAAGTTCAATTAGAATAAAATATTTTTCATTAATATATAATCTAAATAGTCTTTATTCCTTTCCTTTTTAAAAATAACAAAATGACACTAATTTTGAAAATTTTACTTTTCGAATAAAAAGCTGTATTTTTATGGGCCGCTATCTAATTCTGAAAGGAATTACTTCTTACATGGACCTATATTTTAATAGTTATATAAGTATATATTTTATATTTAAAAAATATAGTTTTTTTCCAAAAAAATATGCAACTGGTTTTGTGTTAATTGAACTTTATATCTTTTGATACACAATATTAAACCTTACATGTTCTACATTTATTTTAAAATATTTTGTGACTTTAATAGATAATAATTCCCATGTTATAAAACTCACAAGCACTAAATCCCTAAATTCACCATTCCCTTACCAAGAGACAGGTAGCAATATGACTTTTCTTCTATCCCTTGAATTCCAATCTAGGCAGTGTTATATAGTTGAGATATATATTTATGTGACATATATGTGATATATATTTATGTGACATAAAATTATTTCATGGATATAGTGTAGTTTATGTAGCTAGTCATTATATTTCTTCCAGGTTTTTTTTAGAAGAAATCCACTACAAATTGTCTTATATATACAATGTTATTCATGTTATTCAGACTTTCAACTATAACTGCAGGAAATAAAAGAATTATGGAATTTCTAGATCTAAAGCTATCCTTTAGTTTTGGTAGGTATTCTTAATTACCACTCATGAGACTTTCTTTAATATCATGACCAGCAACATGTGAAAAAACTCAAGAAAAGATTGAGTTATCAAATTTGTCAATCAGATAAGATAAAAGTTACATCTTTATGAGTAATTTTTTTATACTTATGTTGAAACTAGGGGCAAACTATCCAACTTAGCTACATCCCTCAGTCATTTTTATTTTTTATTTTGAGACAAGGTCTCACTAAGTTGTTGAGGGTCAGCAGCATTTTTTATTCTGATTTATGTTGACATCTTTTTGTGTAAAAATATAAAAAATAATTTAGTTTTGATTTTCCAGAAAGTGATCTTATTCCATTCTATTCACTTATCCAATTGCATGGTTGAAATTCATTGTATCAACTTTCTAATATGAAAATTGGCAATTTGCTTATGAAATGTGTTAAATTTTTTAAGTTTGTTTTGTAGTTTTGCCTTCTGACCTTGTTTACAGTTTATTCCTGAACGTATTTGACAATAATGTCATATTTCAATTTTTTTGTTTAAATTAAATAAATTTTAACTGATATATGATGACATAAAATTATATATATTAGTGGGACGCTACATAATGTTTCAATATATGTATATGTTGAATGATGTTTAAATCAGGTTAAATATATTTAGCCCCTCTCAAACATTTACAACTTATTTATGGTGAAGACATTCATTATTGTTTTTTCTAGCTTTTGAACTAGACAGTATATAATTGTTACTTATAGTAACCCTACTCTGTTATTGTATATGAGAAATTCTTACTCCTAAGTGTAGCATATTACATGTACATTTTTGTATTCTACATTTAAAAAAATGTTTTTCAGTTTTGTGATCTTTTCCCAACTCTTACCACCAAGAAAGTATTAAAAAATAAGGAAATAAGAGTCTCTCTTCCAATATTTAAGAAAGTTAATTTTGTACAGTAAATTTTGATACAAATACAATAAATAAATTTAGTCAGACATTTGGTTAAGAATCATATTTTATTGTTTATTCAACTCCCTGCCGCACCCAGCTTTGTTACCAGAGATTCAACCCAGGGATACTTAACTTCTGAGCCACAGAAAAGCTCTTTTTATTTTTAATTTTGAGACAGGGTCTCATTAAGTTGCTTAGGGCTTTGCTAAGTTGTTGAATTTGCTAAGTTGCCTTGAATTTTTGAGATTGGATTCAGATAATAACAATCTAACATTCATTATGTCATAATGACATAAGTGTTTATGAATCTCATTTTTTTTCAAATTTTTCTGTCTCTATAGTATTTACCTGTCCAGTTCACTTGCATAAGTAATATTTCTTATTTACATATTAATTATTATTCATATTGCAATTGTTTAGATCAGAAAGGCAAAGGCTAGGCAGTGAATAGAGTTGAGAATTCTCAGATTAATAAATTAATTTAATGATATTTGTAAATCTTAAAGGTAATAATATTTACAATATCATCACTATGTTTTTCTATTCACACTTTCAAATCTTGCTCTCTCCTCTCTCTCTTAAAACCATATTTCAGGCATTAGTCAAAATATCTCCACCACAGACACACAAAAAAAAGATATCTGCTTTATACTCCCCTGGCTCCTACAAACTCAGTAATTTAGAAAAACCTTGAAGGTTTTTTGAAGGTATAATTAAGTGAAGGGTCTCCAGATGGGGCCGGGGGGTGGTTATCCTGGATTATATGGGAAAGAATGGAGCTTTATCTGGAGTGAGCACAGTCTGATAAAACTTTGTCTTCAGCATAGTGATTCTGACCTCAGACGTCTGGCTTCCAGAGCTGTGAAAAAAGTACATTCCTGTTTTACAAGTCACCAAGTTTATGAATATCGGTTACAGCAACTAAGAGAGACTAATGTACTCATCAAAAGCTTTCAGAGGTCTCTTATTCAATCATGAAAATAAATATTCCTTGGACTGAACTCATAATTTTGGCCTATTCTAAAATCTTTGTGTTTTATTCCTATGGTCAGCAAACTGTTAATGAAATGGACCAGATTGAAATATTTTAGGTTTTGCCAGTCAGTATGGTCTTTGTCAAAAATGTTCAAATCTGCAATATTAGTATGAAAGCAGCCACAGATGATAGGTAAATGAATGAGGACAGCTGTGTTTCAATAAAACTTTATTTACAAAAATAGATGGTTGTGCAGATTTGGCTCATAGATAATTGTTTGATACCATCTACATGCTTCATTCCAATAATGTATTTTTTTGTTTCATAATGTATAATTACTTGGCAGTACTTGTTCTTATGCCACCCACAGAGATTATATATTGTGTTATATTAACCATATGTACTATATTAACCATAAATAATTTTTGAATGTATAAAATTCTCATTTCTAGGTGGAATAGTGTGTTTGTTTTCTACAAAACATTGTGAGTGCATGTAGTTTCTCTCCCTTGGCTCTCATACTAGCTAAATACTTATTCTTATATGCTGCTTATGAGTATTGTAATCACTTATCAGAGTTTAATTGCAATACTACCTTCTCTGTGAAAACCAATTCAAATTTCTGTAAATGTTCTTAACCTGCTATTGCATATATTATCAGTATCTCAAAATAGCACATACTGCCTCCTTTGTGAAATTTGTAAATATTCAACCCAGATAATTTTCATAATTTTATTTAGAGTCACTATTTTGGCACCATACAACCATTATAGTTTTTGATAACACAAATTAACCTTAGGGTGTATTTAGAGTGGTTCTTGTATTTCAAATTCAATGTATTTACATTTTGGGTATCAAATGTACCCTCTATGCATAGAAAAAAGCTACATCACCTCTAATTTTGATTCTATTTTACATAGTGTGGAAATCCTGACTCTATAAATAAATATTCAGCAGTGCTTATCAGATCAATTTTTAGAAATTGTATTAGTTGATATTGATAGCCATGTTGATCACAGCTAATGTTAAATTCTGCTATTACATGCTTGTAGAAAATACATTAAGAACTCCCACGAAAAAATACTCAATCATAGCCAGTCCATGTACTGTTCCTAAAATATTGTATTCTGAACTCCATTGCATGCAAAATATAATAATAATGTTCTATTTGATTAAAAATTCCATTACAGATAAATACATTTATATATTCATAACCAAGAGAACAGAGTCCAGAGTTTTTCTACATTAAATGAAAGAAGCAATGTTGAAACTTGAGACCAGGCCCCTCAATCCCCCCACCCCCCAAAAAAATTAGAAAATAAAGAAAATAGAATATGAATGGAAAATTAAATCATTTTCTGTATGTTCCCTTCAAATTAGTTCTATTGTCATTTCAGTACATAAATTATCTTCATATAAATTATGATTTTAGTCTTATTAAAATAGCCTCCAGGATAATCTTCCTGACCACAGCAAAATACATTATGTTTTATCAAATCATATGTAATTTTGATTATATAGGAAAATATTTTCCAGCATATATTTATTCTTCTGTTAGTTTTTCTTATGCTTTCAAATATATTGTGGTGCTCCAGAATCCAAAATCATCTGAAGATTTTAAAATCTTATTTTTCTCTATTTCTGTTTCCACAAAGACCTCAAGAGTAAGTTTGCAATGCATTATAACACATATGTAAGCACAAAAGGAAAAGAATTCAAATGATAGTATTTTTGCTTTTTCAAAAATTGTATTTATACATAACCCTCAATAAAGAGCATCACAGTCTAACTCATGTTGTTGCAGAATTTTTTTCACATGCCACTAAAATAATAACTTTTTACTTGGGATAGTGTGCATTTTATTTAAAATAAACAAACCTACTAAGGGTTCATTCCTTTATGAAGGAAGTGCTTATTGCCATGTGATATTGCATAATATTGAGATACATTTCCATTTTTTAATATATTATTTATTGAAGAACAGTATAAATTAAATATTAATTTGCATAATTTATAAACCTAAATGAATGATTCTAATATTTTAAATTTTTTCTCAGTTGTTCTTTAGGATGTTTATTGGCTTTTCATAAAAACTGTTTGTCATTATGTTGAAACAAATTTCAACATTAAAGTTGATTTAAACAGTATTCTGCTTATATTTCCTAAACATTTATTCAATAAATGATTAAAGCTGATGGAATTTAAGTTTTCTTTTGCTATACTAGTTGTACTCACTGTCAACTTCCCTTAAAATGGCATAGTTAATAGTGTAACCATAAGTGTCGACTTTTTGAGTCAAATTTATATTAGAACTGTTTTATAAAATATAAATATTAAAAATACACATTTAGATATGTAGAATTTATTATTTAATTGCTTTATGAAATGTAAATTTGCTTGAATTTAAGTATTGTTTATTTCTTCAGGTGAGTTTTGTCATCTTCAACTTCATTAGAAAGAAGACATAAATCCAAGTGAGCATCTTCTGTGTTTTCTCCACCTAGGGACTATTCACCTTCTTTCCTTTTCCTGTCAGTATTCAGGGTCTCCTTTAAAAAAACCTTCTCCCTTTATTTATAGCACCATTCCATTTGGTTCCATTCCCTTGAATAGAAAAAGCCATTAAAAGCCCATCTTTTATCACTGACAGCCACATTTACTCCAGATAACCAAACCCTAAGCCAATACTCCGTAGAGCTCCATAGGCCCTAGTGATTCCTCATCCATGATCCTGGTTAGAGTTGGAAATCCTAGGACATGTTCCCTTTGGACATTTCCTGAACTATAATTGGAGTCTGTTTGCTATCAGGAAGGCTAAAGTGGGCATGTGACAAGGAGGGAAGCTAACTAAGGTATGGAAAAATACCATAGAACTTGATTAAACATGTTACCCATAATAGGTAAATAAAATTTTATGTGTCAATTTTCAACAAATTAATACATAAATTTGAAAAAATTATGAAAAACCTGAAGTAATACTGCTTATACTAGGCCAAATTGTGTTTTCTGCTATTTTTAAATCAAATACACTACTTTAAATAAAATCATTAGCAGAAGAAAGTTAGTATGGTAAAAAAAAAAAAAAAAAAAAAAAAAAGTGATTCTGAAGGTAGAATTAACTAAGCCAAAAAAAAAAAAAAAAAAGCAAGTCTGAGGGCAACAGGGATGTCAAGGGGGAAAAAAAGTGCATCACAAATGTAAATGTAAGCAATTGTGTCACAAGTTAAAGAGAGAGAAATGAAGTATCTAGGTTTAGAAAAGACATCAAACACCAGAAAGGTGCCAATCAACCTGTCTTTTGCAATAAAATGAGATCACAATTCATGTGCAGTAATTCACAAGACCAGGTAATTAATAGTCAGAGACATTAACCCTGCATGATAGTGACTCAGGGAACTTGGTGTCCTTAACATTGTAGCTGTATATTCTCCATACAATTCCTCTTCCATAATATTTATGGAAGGAAAAAGACTGAGAATTATGAAGACTTTCTCAGTGCCGCCATCTCTGAAATGTTACATATCATTTCTGTTTATATTCTTTTAGCCAGAGCAGCCATATCATTCCACAAAGACCGGGAACTAAGGAGTTTTGGATCCTGTTGAGGTAATATTTTGAAATATCAATTATTGAGATGTAATACTAGGTAGAGAGTCATTCAAATACGTGCAAAACCAAACGAAAAGCAACCTAAAACAGATTTAGTCCTATTAAAAGTCATATATTTTTTTTTTTTAAAGAGAGAGAGAGAAGAGAGAGAGGGGGCGAGAGAGAGAGAGAGAGAGAGAGAGAGAGAATTTTTTAATATTTATTTTTCAGTTTTCAGCGGCCACAGCATCTTTTATTTTATTTGGTGCTGAGAATTGAACCCATACACAGATATATATATATATATATATATATATATATATATATATATATATATATATATATCTCCACATATGTATATAGTATTATTTTATTTTTGTATTGTGTATTGTGTATGTGAGTGTGTGTGTATACACACACACACACACACACACACACACACACATATATATATATATATATAGAGAGAGAGAGAGAGAGAGAGAGAGAGAGAGGAGAGAGATGGAATTATTATATTTTTGATATTGTACATTGAACCCAGAGATGCTTCACCACTGAGATACCCCCCACCCTTGGTCCTTTTTATTTATTACTTGATTTTTTATTTTGAGACAGATTCTCTGTAGATTGCAGAGGCTGGCCCCTAATTTGCAATCCTCTTGCTGCAGCCTCTGAAATCATTAGGATTACAGGTGCATATCACTGCACCCTGTTTTCATTTTAGTATGAAAACATAAATTATGGGAAATGCTGGGTTTTTTTTATAAAATAAGAAGTCTGGCTTCTCAAAAAGAGGAAAAAGAGAAGGGTGGGAAATAAGATTAGTTTGCTTAAGGGATTAAGGTTAAAACTGATAATGATTATTATGTGGAGACACTGTAGGAAATCAAAGATAAATCTGAACAAAGACATTCTAAAAAGGTGCAAAGAAAAATTGAGAAACAACCTCAGAATGAAATTCACAGATTTGCATTATATTACGGTTATATTGTGGTTATGTAGTATCTTTCAAAAACTAATCAACAGGCTCCAAAACAACTAGATAAGAAAATGAATCAATAAATAGGTTTTTTGGTCGTGTTGCAGATAATGAGAATGGGGAGGGACTCTTCCCAATGTAACTAAATTAAGGCAGAGTGACATAATTGTTGGTCAGAAAGTATAAAGTCAGCAGTTGAAAATAACACTTGGGGAGAGAAAGCACACATCAGGTGGGTTTGAGGTTATAGATGCAATTTGCATTTAGGAACATGGCAGAGAATAGCAGGGATGAGAGGTTCCTGGAGGATTCAGGTTGGGGAAACCAAATTTGGAACTCTGAAAATGTGAGTTGGCTTTCTAGATGTTGAGACTTGTTGGATTTTTGCCCATCGTGGTCTTTGATAAGTTTTTAAAGATACTTCTATACTGTGCTGCAACTAAAGTCAGCCATCTGCAGCCAGAGAAGAGAGCTGTGCATCCTCATGGTTGGCCATGCCTGGCCATATAAGTATTTCTACAGTCAGTATCACTTCATTGGATTGCGGGGCGGGCAAGGGGAGGCGAGAGATGTTCACTAGTGCTTAATAACTAATTTGCACTAGTTCCAGCATACCACTGGCTATTGCCTATAAAACAGTACCTTCTAGGTTTTAAGTTGCAATGACACAGCAGATATGTCTTGCTAAAAGCATTACAAAAATGAATACCATATTTCTAGGTTTACATTTATTGTAATTTCACAAATTTCTTTGAAGTTTGTATAAGATAGGGACTCAACAGCTGTGAGGTAATCACAAACTTTAGTTGTTGAATCTCTTTTGTACTTGTGTTGCTTTTAAACATAATGTTGTTTCGACCTATGAAAACATTTTTGATAGTAAAGGGAATACAACTTTGATAAAGCATAAAATGTTTTTATGAAATGTAACTTCTAATGGACCTTTGGAAATTATACTTGTAATATGAAGTTTGGGAATTTTTCAAAGCAGAAAAACAAAGAGAATGTTTATCAATTAAGAGACTTAGTAGGCAATCTTGCAGCTTTCCAGAATATCATTTAAATATGGATAATGTATATGAAAAATGTGAAGGTGTAATAAAAAGAGTATAACATATGAAAGAAAGTTAAGTATTGTTCCTTTTTGTGTTGCAAGTAATTTTATTAAGAGCCATATTCTATAATTATTTCATTAAAATTATTTTATTAAAGTTATTTCAAAGAAAATACATTTTATTTCATCAAATATAATTATATTACAATAAAAGAGAAAACTTAAAAAGTCTTTTGTATTTAATAATGTATTAGGTATTAATGTTACTTTGTGCAAGAAAAGTGTCATTCTTTGTTTTGCTACAACTCAGTTGATTAAAAAAAAAGAACCTTTTTAATACAGTGGCTGAAAATGATTTTCATCTACTTGTAGTTTTCTCAGATTTTGCTAAGGTCCAGGATGCTTCTCATTCTATAAACTTTCTCATTACTATCTTAGCTATGAATGAAGCATATTATAAATAGACAACATTTTGACAAATTCTAAAATACTTTAAATGTATTGATATAAATAAAATCCTTACAAAAATGAATCTCTTTTATTTCCTTTTTACTGTGTGTTTGCATGATCTGCACTAGTTTTTGTATGACTACATTACATTTCTATTGAACAGGGCCTGGCTAGAGTCTGTTGATGAGTATGAGAAGCTATAAAAAGCTGAAGAAAAAATTGTTCCAGCTGTGGAGTCTAGGAAATGCTGGGAAAATAACTGTGTGGGAAATAAGTTTGTGAAATAAAATCATGGTGACAGTGGTGGACAAAAAGATAGCAAATCAGATATTTGAGTTATGATTGCTGTCACATCAACAGATAAAAGGCAAAATAAATGAAGAGTGGGGAAATGAGAAGACATTCTTTAACAGACGTGAAGTCCTTTAAAAATCGAGGAATACAAATTGTGTAGGAGTAGAAATTATGATAGTAACAGTGTTTGTTCATCCTGTTAATATATTTATTATTTTTTCTTTTAGCACAACACTTGTTTCTAAACACTTTCTGTAAAGTAGCTTCAAAGTAAGGAGAAATGTTACATGTTTTCAATAAAATAATCACTCTAAGACAAATGCAATGTTCAGCCAGCATCTTCTTTTTTTAGTCACATTAGTATTGACACCATTTTTAAAACTTGATCTTATCCGTGTCTGTCACTATCAATATGAATTCTTTGTAAATATAATAAAAAATAAGTAAATGGGAAAACAACAAGCCCATGACCTGTAGCTATACAAGTTATAGTCAATTTGAATAGTACCTTCCATATTTGGGCTGTATATAAACTAGTATGTGTCATTTTATTTTGCAAAGCTGAGGGGTAGGTGACATTAAATGAGTTATTGCTATTATGTAACAGCATAAATTCAAAAATAATTTTCATTTTTTCCATTGGATTTCTTTAGAGAGGATTTTTAAATTAGGGAGAGGTATTTTTTTTTGTATAAGACAGGGACTCATATAGAATCAGTCAAATATAGGACTTAATGCAGTATTAATTTGGTATTTAGAATGGTTCTTGAGGGACCATTAAGAAATGTAGTTACACTGAACCCATCACTTTAAACTATTCACGAGTTTATAAAAAGAGAAAATGTAACTTTCTATGACCAATATGCCCAAATATTGCTACCATTTACTTATCAACAGATTTTTTGTGTGTGTCTTATAGTAACTGGCAGGAGTTTTGAAGTGAATGAAAAAAGGAAAATAGGTATTTAGAAATCTGTCAATCATCTTGATACACAGAGATTGCTATAAAATAGACATTTTCCATTCTTTCTAACTTTTTGCTCTGATTTTCAGCCATAGTTGCCTACATAAAATCAAGTGTTCAGATGGGGCTCTTATACTTTCTATCTTCTATGTTTTATGAAGCCGAGGTTCTGAATGGAAAGAGTATGTGTTCTAATGGAATTCTCCCCTGGGGCACATCAAGTCATTTTATACAATGACACACTAAGAAAGGCAATTTATGATGTGTGACTGACTCTAATGCGACTTTTTTATCATTTCATTTGTTTTCCATTAGTCAGAAAAAAAGACATAAGAACTACATATAAATTTTTTTATTGTACTCCACAGGGGTTTGCTACTATATGAGAATTCCGGGGAATGCAATATTTTATAAAGCTTATGAGAAAATGGATGTTCAAAACCATTTTCTTTTTACCTTCAAGTCTCTATCAAGAATTTCAAAAACATTCTTAAAAGCCATAAAAAATTTTAATTGCAAATGTCTTATAAATTATGCTTTTGTAGATAAATGTTTGCTTAAAACATTAATCAGTACTTTTAAACAATTTTCAATTATAATTCAGATTTCTGAAGCCATTATAATTCAATTATAAATCAAAATCAGAGATGATGGCTCTGATTGTATAATTTAAATCAACAAAGCCCAATTTTTAGTTATCTGATCTGTTTTCAATCACAGTTTTTCCCATTTTAGCTTCTAATAAATTTTCTTCTGTAAACATGCAAACAGTGCTGTGGTGAAAATATTATCATCGGATACAACATATCTAGAGTATTTGCATAACATGTTCAGTTCAGTCAGGTTTTGGCTCTTAATGTAGCTCCTTTGCTACCATCCTTCCAAATCCCAGATTGCACATCAATTTCTTTGCTGTTGTTTTCATTAGTTCCTTGTTGTTAGTTCCACGAGTCGTCTTGTCTTTTTATGACCTACATTTATCCTCTTCACGTTTCTTTTAATCATTTGAACTGTATTGCAGATCTCAGCGCGTCCACTCAAAGCAGTAGCTCATTTAGAGTCTCGAGATATAGCCTGTTATTACCAGTAATAAAAATAATCTTAAATAAATAATATATATAAAATTAAGATAGTTATACATTAGAATAATAAAGGTATTTTGGTATTTATAGTGGCATTAAAAGAACACAGAAAATGCTGAGAGCCATTGCCAAGTAGGAATGACACATGGCAATTTCTTTGTCAGCCTACCCAATGTTGCTTAGAGGAAGGACTCTCCATATTGGACCCAGGTCATTTGCAGTGACATTGCATGTAAGGTGACCTTGCTCAAGGACCAGGGTGGATCCGGGTTTAGGGCGAATCAGGGTTTAGGGCTCTCCTTGGGTTTAGGGCGGTTCCAGGTTTAAGGTGTACCCTGCTGGGAATAGGGCGTATCCTGCTGTCTCAGACTCACCCGCTCCTTAAGTTCCCATTGAGTTCTCATGGGATTCAGAGAGTATTTGGGATCCAGAACGTGGAATTTGGCCAAGAACGTGGATTGTCCCCAGAACGTGGATGGCCAAAAGGTGAAGCAGATGGGATGGAGTGGCCAGGGTAGAGTGATCTGGGCAGGAAGGTGGTGAAATTAACCCTAACTCTAACTCTAACCCCTGGCACAGGTTACCTTAGCAACAATTGGAGAAGGGGCAGGCTATCTTGGTAAGAGTGGAAGAGCTCTGAAGGAATTAACATTTCAATCCCTCCATTCTCTGGATCCACTCTCTTGCCTATCAGCTTATCTAATTCTAGCTTCAGTTGCACTACAATGTGAACATAATGGATGTCACCAAACTGTACACCTAAAATATTTAGGCTACTCTAATTTAAATAATGTGTACTTTATCACAATGAAAAATTACCTTAAGAATGGAAGGGAAATAAAAATAACTTTAGATGTAGGAAAACTAAGACAAAAGTCTTGCAAGCAGTTCTACTTGAAAAGAAGACAATATATAAACAGAAAGGAAATTATAAAAGATAAATATGTGAATATCAGGAAAAAAGAAAGAATAGTTTAAAAAGTACAAGAGTAGATAAATAAAACATAGTCCCCCTCAGATTGAGTTTTATAAATTATGTGTAAGGATTGAAGCAAAATATACAGCACTGTAACAGTGGTCCACTTTATATATTGAATATAGCCCTTGATGCTCTGCCACTGCAACTGCAACTTATTTTTACAAAGGACATGTTTCTTGGGGCCAGGGTTGTGGCTCAGTGGTAGAGCACTTGCCTAGCAGGCGTGAGGCACTGGGTTCGCTCCCTGGCACCACATACAATAAACAAATAAAATGAAGGTATTGTGTGCATCTACAACTATAAAAATATTTTTTTAAAGGACATGTTTCTTTTTTTTCCTCTCTTTCTGCTCCTGCCTAATCTCTCTTCACCCTCTTAATCTCAGGGAAACAGGAATATCTTTCTTCCCCATCCTAGACAAAGTAATCCCAATCTGCCCTTGAGTACTTACCTACTGAAGCCAGAATTAAACAGGCAATCAGTGTAGATAAGTAAATCAAGTCAGGTTGGATCAAGGAGCCCAGTTTTGGTGAGTCCTGGAAGTTGGAGACTGGCACTCCCCAGGGATTGAAATGTTAAGCCCTTCTTCCAACTTTATCAAGAACCTGCCCCAGCTCCAACCTGTTGCTAAGGAATTGCCCCTCCCTACAAGGAGTTATAAAGTTGTTATTTAATGTGTCCTGGCTGCTCCATTCTGTCCTTTCCCCTCCAGCCCACCTGCATCCCACCTTTTGGTCATCCCACCTAGTCATGTATGCAGGAAGGAGAGAGATAAGAGGAAGAGGGCAGGATAACAAAGAAAACTAGGACATATATAAAGGCAAAACACCCTCCCTTCTTGGAATACCAGGATACCAGCTATGGCCCCCTTCTCCCTCCTGGGAGAAGTCTGTTACCCTTTTGAAAATAAACCTTGCTTCATAGGCTTGCCTTGGTGTGCTTCTCTAATGTTCAAACTTCAACATGTGAAGAAGCAGGACTCATCACCAGTAACCAGCAGTATCACTACCATAGGAATGAAGCAATCCAGACTTTGGGGGTGGTGCCAGAAGATCTCAGAAATAACTATCTATCTCCCAAATTAACAAATAAATTACAACTCTGACAGAGAACATGTGGAACGTAGCCTTTGTGTCACCTCTATAAAAGCCCCCTGTTCCTGCTGATGGACAGAATCAGAGCCTTTGGGAAAGGAGCCCCCTATGTTTCTCTTTTGCTAGCAAAGCAATGAACCTTCTTCTCCCTTTTTGTTCAAAACTGTATTCTTATTATTGGATTGGCACTGGGGACAAGGACTGGAGCTTTTGGCAACAGCACTGTCCCATGTGATTCTGTGTAGTATATATTTTAAAACATTCTATTATAAATAGTAAAGAGTAATACTACATTAAGGGGGGAACAGACTTCACAGAACAATAGACTGTCACAGGTCATATAATAATGTATAATGCAGTAACTAGAGACATCATGGATGCAGAGATACAAAGATCGACATTCAGAAATACTACAAGTGAAACAAAATTGAGTCAAATAACATACAAGAAGGTAGAAGAAAAAAAAAACAGAGAAAAGACAAAAATATAAACAAGTGAAAATACAAGATTAAATGGCAAAATTAAATGGCAGACTCAAACACTAGCATATTGATGGATACATTCTGTGTAAATAATCTAAGGATACCAATTAACAATAGATATTATTAATAGTGGATTAAAGCATATGACCTAACTCTCTCTTTTGATGCACAAAATTTTCAATTTTGATCAACTCCAATTTATCTGGGTTTTTTGCTTGTGCTTTAGAAGTACACCCCATAAACCATTTCCAAATTCAGTGACTTGATGGTTTTTTCTATATTTACTTCTAAGGTAGTTTACAGTTTTAGCTATAAGTATAGTTGTTTCATCCATTTTGAATTAATGTTTCTGTAGGGCACAAGTAAGGGTCCAGCTTCATGCTTTTGCATGTGAATATTCAATATTTATACTGTTGAAAACACTGTTCTTTCCTCCATTGAATACTCTTGTCCCTGTGTTGAAAACAACCTGATCTTATGTACCAGGGTTTATTTCTGGGCTCTCTAGTCTGTTTTCTAAAGAAAATTTTTGCTGGCTATGGATCCGTACCTTCACAGATCATCTCTTTCAGTCCTTGGAAAACGCTGTGCTATTTCCTTTATTTATTTATTTATTTATTTTTAATTAATTTTTATTGTAGGTTGTTCAAAACATTACATAGTTCTTGATATATCATATTTCACACTTTGATTCAAGTGGGATATGAGCTCCCATTTTTACCCCATATACAGATTGCAGAATCACTTCAGTTGCACAACCATTGATTTACATATTGCCATTCTGGAGTCTGTTGTATTCTGCTGCCTTTCCTATCCTCTACTATCCCCCCTCCCCCCTCCCCTCCCCTCTTCTCTCTCTACCCCCTCTACTGTAATTCATTTCTCCCCCTTATATTTTCCCTCCTTTCCCCTCACTTCCTCTTGCTATTTCCTTTAACCTTTGTACCTTTCAAGGAGGAATCGAATGTCTTTAGAATAGCTTTCCATATATCCCTTTGCTTTTATCTTTCACAAGTTTGACTTCATTTTTTCTCCATGTGGATTTCTTTAAGTTTATTGTGTTTGGGGTTTATTGAGTTTCTTGAATATTTAAGTTTACCAAATTTGGGGACTGTTCAGTTATCCCATTCTTGAATACTGTCAAATTTAATGTGCTTTCTCCTCTCCTTCAGGAGTCTAATATGCTCATATTTTGACTATTGTAATTTTCACTTTTAAAGTATCTTTTCAAGTTCAATTGGTTACTGTTTGATTCTTCACTTGTTTGTTGATACTTTCTTTGCTGAAATGATATTTTATTTTCCTCAAGCAGATTTTAATTGGTCAGTGAATCATTTTTCTCATGGCTGCTACATATCATTGTCAAATAATTGTAATTTCGTTGCATACCTGGAGTTGGCTTCTATTGATTGTCCTTTTTTATTTAAAATAAAATTTCTTCGTTTCTTTGTAAGAGGACCAGTTTTTTCAAATGAAGTCTGCACACTTGGAGTGCTATGTTTTGATCATCTCAAAGTTATGAAATCTTTTGTTTAGCTGGCTTTTTGCATCACTGTGAGAGTTTTACAGCGACAGAATCTACTTAATCATAGGTACAAGCTAGTTAATCATAGGTAGAATTTGAAATGGATCATAGAGTAAATTTAATGTAGGTATTTAGTTATCTTCTCATCAAGGAATTAAAAGGCCCAAAGTAAAAATAGCAAGCACAGGAAGAAGCCATGGTTAGAAGTGGATTGGGAAAAGAAAAGAAATGAGTGTGTTTACCTCATACTTAATGCCTTAAAACATCACAGATGTACTATCTCACTGTTCGGGGTGCCAAAAGTTCAAAATATGTCCTCAGAGATGTGTTTCTCCTGGAATCTTCAGGGGGGAATCCACTTAGCTTCTCTTTCAGATTCTAGAGGCTTTACACACTCCTTGGTTCACAGTCTTTCATCTGTCCAAACCTCTGCATTTGTGGTCACATCACCTTTTCTACTTCTGTTCCGGTAGCCACATTCTGTCATGCAATTCTGACCCTTCTAACTTCATCTTATAATGATCTTGTGACTACATTGAGCCCACCCATGTAATCCAAGATAATCTCTTTAAACATCTCTAACACAATAATATCTATACATTTTCTTTCACAATGCAAATTAACAAATGCACTGACTGGCAGAGATTAAGAGTCAGAAAGACTCTTAATCAGGAAGTATATTACTTAATTTATCACAATGGGTTATATAAGAACCTAAGAGCAAGGATCACCAAAAAAAAAACAACAATAACAACAACAACAACTAGCAGCATGGCCTGTTGAGCAAGAACTGAACTCACAAAAGAGAGAACCACTGTCAGAAGCACCACTCTTGAGAAAGAGAAGGAAAAGCAGGAGGGTTCTTTTCCAATGCATACTTGAGTCTTTTTCAACTTTTACTCACTGTTGCTTCTTGATGGTAGGCAGATGAAATTTGATCCTTGGGACTGGAGCCAGGAAATATGAAACAAATATGCAGCTTTGTGCTTATTTTATGTTAAGAAAAAAATAAAATGCATATCTATTTTGATATAAAATTTAAAATTGTTACAATAATGAAGAAATTATAATATAAGTGAAATTCCATTGACTATAAGAAAATGAAAAAAAATTAATAATCACAAAATACAACCTCAGAATGTTAAAGCTACACAAAATGATAGAGAATGAGAATACATGAAACAGTAATGGAAGGTATTTTTGATTCTCATTTTTACTATAAACAATTTTTTTGATGCAAAAAAATCACTTAACAAAGGCAATATTTTCAGTGAAATGAATCTTTTTTTATTGACTGTGCTTTCATTGGTAAGAATTCAATTAATTGATTAGTATTTTAAAGAGGATGGCTCTGCAGAATTTTAGCAATTTTATGACAATAAGAATCTGCTCCAGAATCACCTCTACGAACAATGTCCAGAGGTTTACAAGGCCTAATGAGGTTGAGTGCCTGTAATTTAGTCCTTTCTTTGCTTTCTGGAAATACTAATGTAATTCCAATCATAACAGATCTTTAATATGATACATCATTGCATTGTGTGTTCTGCAGTGGCCCATTTAAAAACTATATGCAAGTCACAGATGATGATGGAAATTACACAGTGCTTAAGCAGAGCTTCATCTGTACGCAGTGAAGCAGAGCTAAGGCAGAAACTGACACCTGGAGCTCATGCAAAGTCAATTGAACTACATACTCTCAAAGAGCTCTGTTCAGGGGGTGAAACAGAAAATGGCTGGCGGCTACTCCAACATGGAAGTGAAACTGCTATAATAAGGGAAAGCAATTCACTTTAGACAGGCACATCTGAAGCATAAAATAATTCACCTCCTAAAGAATGACTCTAACAGTTTGAAGAGTCACAACTTTAATCTTTTGTTTTATTAACAGCTAAAGACCCACGCAGAATTGAAATATGTGGAAAAAGATAGTGTGTGCTTCTATATATTAGACTGATTGGCTCATACTTAAAACTATAAATTAGAAAACAACCATGTTTAATTTGAGGAAATATATTTTGAAATTAATGATTTTTCTATGGACACATGTTTATTTACGTGTTTGTTTTTATTTATCACAAAAATGTGGGTGTTAAAAGTGATATCTGTGTATTTGAATGCATGTGTTTGAGATACTAGTGACAGAGCATGATATTGATTCCATTTTTGAGTGTTCTTTTGGACTCTAGGTATACCTTATTATAATTCTTGTAGTTATCCAGTAATATTACAAAATAAGATCAAGGTTCTGAAATTATGTAAACATAAATTATATGCCAGAGTCATAAGACCCATATCTGTTTGTATAGAAGTCTGTTTTTTATTAATAGAACACTTTACTAAATGTTTCATTGTCATAATTTTTGTGTGAGTTTAGCAAGAGTATGTTTTATTAAATAAAATAATTAAATTCCTACAATACAAATTTTCATTTGAAAAGCATACTTCGATTTAATAGGTAATCACCGTCATTTAATTATGCAATTTTTAATCACATCAAACTCTAATATACATATGGCAACAGTTATAGTCAGGAGAATTATAAGTTTTCCACAATGATTGGGGCAATATTATGTTCTCATCTGCCATTACATGATAACTTGGATTAGAAAGTATGCCCTGAGTGGGTGTCTCAAATATTTCTTTCTTTTTTTTTTTTTTTTTTTCAAACGGAATTGAACACAGGAACACTTTTCCACTAAGCTGTATCTCTAACCCCTTTTTTATTTGTTATTTTGAGCCAGGATCTCGATAAGTTGCTGAGGCTGTCCTTGAACTTGTGACCCTCCTGCCTCAGCTTCCTTGGGTTACTGAGATTACAGGTGTATACCACCATGCCTGGTTTCAAATATTTCTTTTAACTACTGGACCATCTTTGAGGGAAAATACTTTGGTAACTCTCCTAGTTATCAAGTTTCTGAATTTAGGGAGACTTGCACCAAGTTTGTAAGGGAAAATAATTTGTATAATAGAAGGATACAAATTTGGAAAGGAAGAGAGGAAAAAAAAGGTGCAAATAGGAGAATGCTGATAAAAAAAGTAAAATTACCCCATCCTATTTCTCCCAAGTTTTCAGTAAAATATGAAATATGTTTTAATATATGAAGTTCTTATGATAACCAGTGAAGGACAGAGTTATTGATGTGAGGTAATCAAGCATAAAACAGAAAACATGAGTGGAGAAAAGGGAACAGGGGACCCAGGTAACCTTGAGGCTGGAAAAGGTTGATTGTCAACTTGAGGGAAATATCTAGCCTATAAGTCTTGCCAATACTTAGTGATTCATAATCCAGGCGGTACTTAAATTCCAATTTCCTTTTCATTATTTTACCTTTTATATCAAATTCTAGGCATTTTGTGACTTGATTATGAGAGTGTGCCTTTTCCTATTATGCTTCTATGACATAGAATAAGCTTCTATAAGCTCATTGAAGAAGCTAACACTTCCTGAAATTTCCATTTGATCTCTTCCTTATGCCTTTCCAGACTGAATTCAAATATCCTCCTAAGTTCCATTTTTCCTGAGTGCCAAATTGTTGATCCCATTATACCCTGTAGTTAATATCTACCATGCAATTTTTAACTTAGATTTTTATCATGTGGCTACTAACCTATATCCCTGACTTGACTGCAAAAATTCAAAGTAGGAGCTATCCATCATTAATTATGCAATCATAAGTTGCAACACTTAAAAATGTGAAAATACAAAGTATAAATAGCTAAAACAATAGTGATTTTTTCTTTGAGAAGTTCCTTCATAACACTACAATTATTTATAAATCTTATAAATGATATTGTTGCAGTAAACTTGACAAAAATAAGAAAGTAAAATCCTTTATTGTATAATTCCTTTTTTGTTGAAATGTTACAATATAATTTTTTTTAATAATTTTCAATATTGTAGTGTATTTTTAAGGGATTGAAAAAATAACTTATAGGAATATTTTGAAATATTAAGCTGGGACATTGCAAGGACAATGAAACAAATTCACTATGATTTCTTTTGGCAGTATTTCTCAAATAAATATGTAGAGAAACTCCAGAGCAAAAGGATCTTTATTGGTGGCTGAATGCCTTGAGGGCCGCATACAAAATATGATTTCAATAGCTTTTTAGTGACTTTGATATGACCTACAGTTTTCTACAAATGCTTGATGTAAATGTGCTTATCATGTCTGTGTTGTTTTGTCCTGTGTTATAGGTACCACTGCACAGAGGGTGATTTCTCAATTACAAATTTATAGTGTGATGGTCTTGGTTTTAAAACAAGTACCAAGGACACATTTATCATAGAATTGTTGTATACATTTTTTCTATTTCTACATTTGTTTCAGGATTTCAATCCTTCCCCATTTTCTCTTTTTTGTGGAAGATTATAAAAAATAGAGAAATATTGGTAATAGGAACCTATGGAGGGCTGTACACATTTGGAAAATCTGGAAGCTTATACTGAGACAGAGACTAGAGGAAGGTCGTTTTTCATCAGAAATTGTTATTTTGTCATAGGTTGGTGTCTAACTCTTTGGGATGAAAGTTTAACTCTTCAAGTAAGATTACACTTTTCTTTGGAGCCTGGCACGTACTGTCTTCGTCTCATTCTATTGTAGGCTCACAATGCTTAGGGGTTTTCCGCTTTACTGAACAACTGCGTCAAAACTTCCTAGAAAGAATGTATAAATGCAGACTTTTGGGTTCTATTTTATAACACATCACAATCTCTGAGTCTGGGGTTCAGAAAGCATCTTGTTGACCTTCACACGATTGAGAACTTCTAGATTTCCAACATCTTGACAATAGCTAATATATAACTCTTGACCTTCCTGGTCTTTGCTCATGATGAAACTATTATCACTTGCATTCAAATTAATGTCACAGAGGTGACTATCATATTGTTCTATAATAGTGAAAATCTGTGATATTATTTGCAATTATTTAAAAATTTAAATAAAAGGAAAGAAATAACTGAAAAATTAAAGTTCTGCTATTTTCATGTTAAGTTTTAAATAAATTTCAAATATCAAACAAGAACATTGTATACCAGTATACTTGGTACATAGACTCTGACCCTAAAACACACAACAGACCTGACAGACTGTGGATTCCAGATTCTCCTTAGGATATTATAGTTTGTTTGTTTGTTTGCACCAATACCTTCCAGGCAACAAATACAAGTGAGCTTTTGAAATTCAGTTCCAAAGTAGAGAATCATTTGAAACTTACTTTCCACTTCCACATAAAAATCACATGGACTAATCATTACATATCATATAGTGAACAACCTCCCTCACACACAGTTTTCTTGGGTGCCTGGAGCCTTTACTTTTGGTGACTTAAAAAAAAAAAAAAAAAGATCTTTCCATTCTTTTGGATTTTCAGTTTCCTAGGTACCTTATTTTCAAAGATCATACTCTCTACTCTAGAGCAGCCACCCACTCCTGGCAGATTCTATGAAAAATAATTAACATCACACATACACATTTTAAAAATTAATCACTATCACTCTCTGTTCTTTAATCATCGTCTTCATCAGGAAACATCAGGAATAGTTTAAGAAAAAAAAATGTCTACACATTCACTAAAATGTTAGTAGCTACATTTTCATCAGATACGTTTCATGAATGCATAGATAAATATATTAATATTTTTCAAATATTTTTCAATGTGTGAAGTTTTACCTTCGTAAGAAAATTCTTTACTTTTTCATAGCATCAAAAGATGGATTTATTGCCTAATACTTTTAGTGTAGTGTGTCCAACTTTTTCTAAAATATTATTATTGTTTTTCACAATTCTATTTCTTCTCCTTGATATATATCAGCAGGGAGTTTAAATCAAGAACTAACTGATTATTTCTGAGAATGGCCAAGAGAGAGTGACAGGGATAAGATTTACCTTCAATGTAAAATCAATGAAACAATGGTACTTTGTAAACTGGATTAGACAACAAGAAACAGGAAGAAAGGGAAACTTTGCAAGTATGTCTACAATTATTCTGACTATTGTTTTGAGAAAGTTTCTAGGATTCAGCTTAGGGAGGGTAGAAACTAGTGGGGTCCACAGCTGGTTTCTTGGAGCTGACATGTCAGAGCAGAATCCAGGAGATCAAAGGGCCAGAGTTAGCCAGACAAAACAATGGAGAGAGGAGGGATGCTCAGAGAGAGAACTCCAGAGGTCTGAAGAAGTCACCCTTCAGATATATCATATATAATGCCACCATAGAGCATGAACGTGTGATGAAGAGACAGGAAAGGAATGACCTGAAAGGATTAGATGGAGCATGATCAGCACTTCCATAGGGCCAGGGGTAGTGCCTGTTTCTTCCTCTCTTACTAGAAAAACTCAGCTCACAGAGTGTTGGTGAGAGTGTTCAAGAAAATCTAGCTTCAGTCATGAAGAATAATTAGTCCCAACTGTATACTTCTCTGGTTCTGTCTCAGAAAAAACAAAACAAAAGAAAAACCAATCAAGGTTCAAAATGAACAAGCTTTGCAAATAAGTATAAATAAGAACAAAGCTTAAGAATTTATAGGGATACTATTTATAGGGATGACGTTGATCTGTCCTGTAATATTTGCCTGTCCTGTACCAGTGGCCTCAGAGATTGTCATGGCTTCTCCCCTGCTCTCTTGTACTGGGTGAAGCAAATGTAAACTTGAACGCGTTCGAGGGTATGGGATAGTGACACCTGAATGAGAGAGATGTCAAGGAATTTGGGGCCTATGTTTTAGAACTCGCGTTGTTAAATCTGAAGCTTATTTTTAAACAAACTTTTTTTCTGCTGAAAGAATATAGGTAATAGACATATTTAAAACACATAAAACTACTTAATGAATTTATAATTCAGAGAAAGGAACCATCATAATATGTAGATGCAAATGGAAGCACTGAAGATTTCACTGTACAAACAAAAATTCAAATTAAAGATTACATATTAATCATTTCAATTCTATAATGTCTATATTATCTAATGTTTAAATCAGGGTATGTATCAGTTTCTTCAAACATTATTCATTTGTTTAAGAAAAAAATTTTCAAAATACTTTCTTCCAGAATCATCTCAATTCATTTCAATGAAACACATCATGCATTGATTTTGATATGTTTTGGATGTAAGTATGATTATTTTCATTACCTCCGTATTTAATTACTGAGTTTGGCATATGGTAAAATCTGGCAAAAAACAAAAGGAATAAAATGCTATAATGTAATTACCACTTCTGATCACAGTCTCTATTCCCATCTTGGTATTCAAAATTGATCAAGGTAATGTAGACATGGCAATAGGTATGCAGCAATGAGTCAAGTTAAAATGCATTTCCCTATGATTTTCCACATTAACCACAAAAACTTCCATCAATATTGCAGTTGACTGCTGGCTAACACTAAATGATCCCAGGAAACCACTATGAAATGTGTCACTCTACCACAACAACCCCATGTCAAGATAAACCTATCAATTAAAACATACCTTAAACTGTTTGATCACTTTGAAATTATTTTTCTATTTATTCTAATTCTAAATATTTTATATTCTTAACTGCACAAAAAATTCACCTACATGGAGAATTAAAATATGTTCCTTTTGTTCTGAGTGAATTTGTTTGCAGATTAATGTATCACTGTGGAAAATTTCCATGCTTTTAAAAGAGGTCATTAAAAACTACATTCTAAAAAATGTTAGACTTTCACATAAATAAACACATCAAGAGCTAAAATTATTCTGTCTTAGAATAATAATATGCTATGTGGACAAATGAATACATATGTAATTTTTAAATTTTTAAGTGGCTTTACAAATGTAGTTAATAAAGCTGTAGAAATGTAGAAATGGTAGCATTCTTTACTCATTTCCATTGAAAATAAACAGTTTTCCACTAAAATAATCATAGATGTTTTTCCTTGTGAAAAACAAAATAATTTAACCATATGAAAACATGATCTTAACAATGTGAGATATACTTTCAAGTATTTATTGATAATAATTATATTATTCATTTTTTCCTAATTTGAAAGTGAAGCTAATTTCAAATAATTCTCATGTGTCTATAAGTTGATTTTGATTTTTCAAATATGGCAGTTTAAATTCCATCTGTAACAACTGTTCATTGAATATAGTCTTGTCAATCTTTCTATACACCTGACTGATTTAAGCAGCCCATACAGTGAGTTAAAATGTGTCAAGATTTTAAGGGGAGCAGAAAAATTACAGACTTGCATAGTACTGAAGATTTATGGCATGCTCACATAAGCAGGTAGCATTTGTATCTAAGTATTACTTGAGTATTTGAGAAGCAACAACACATTATACTCTGTAAATTGTATGGTATTCAAACAGTGCTTGTGAATAAAATATTGCACTTAATTTACTCCAAGCCACTACTAATTACAGGATGAGGCCTTATTTTATGTACACTATAAAAAGAAATGTGCTGTCAATTAAACTATATATGAATGTTTTATTGCTACTTAACATATTTTCTGTTTATGACTCATTTTATGAAATTTAATTAAGAAATTTAATAATTACTTTCTGCAAATGTAAAAATATATGAGAAATTAAATATTTCTAAAATGCATGCACAAAGTCAATATTCCTGTATTTTAAAAATTCAATTTTAAATTTGTTTTTAGATGATTCATAAAAATATAAAAATTTTGCATATTTATGGGGTATTACATAATGTTTTGATACTTGTCTATTATCTAATGTTTAAATCAGGGTAAGTATCAATTTCTTAAAATATTATTCATTTGTTTAAGACAAAAACTTTCAAGATACTTTCTTCCAGAATTTTGAAATAAACAGTACATTACTACTTCCTATGATAATGCTATTGGGCAGTAACACACCAGAATTCTTAATCCTGTTTAACTGTAAATTTGTACCCATTGGTCAACCTCTCCACATCCTCCACCCTTCCACTCCCTACCCTCTGGTAACCACCATTTTACTCTCTCTCACCTTCCATGGGATCAAATTTTGAATAATATTATGCAATATTTGCCCTCTGTGCCTAGTCTGTTTCATTAATATAATGATTTCCATTTCCATCTCTGTTATCACAAATGAAAATATTTCATTTATTTATGGCTTGATATTCCATTATGCATATGTACCACAATTTCTTCATGTGTCAGTTGAGGGACCCTTTTGGTGTTTCCATTTCTTGGCTATGGTGACCAGTATTGCAACAAACATGGAATTTTGGCTACCTTGTCTATTACTAATTTTGATTTCCTTTGAAGAACACATCCAGTAATAGGTTTACTGGACATATGATAGTTCTAGTTTAAATTTATTTGGATAGTTTCCATACTATTTCACATAATAGCTGTCCTGATTTACATTTTCTTCCATAGTGAATAAGTATCTTCTGTTCTCTACATCCTCATCAGCACTTGTTATCATTTGTCTTTTTAATAATATGAATTATTACTGGAGCATTAATGGAGTTCTTCCTGCCCTGCCTCTAACCACACCACTTCTTGTGGACAATGAATCCATGAGTCTAAATATACATAGTGACCATGGTTAATTCTCTTTGACCTCTAATGCAAGTGTAAGAACTCTGGAGATAAATAATTTCTTAGACCCTAAGGTGACATTCCAGGTTGCTATGGAAGTGAAATTTCTAAGGTAGAAGAATAAAACTTTTATTTAGTGATTTGCTTGGTTTATATATTTTAAGTCTCCATAGACAAAGTAGGCCAATTTTATGTGAATACTTGTGTTGAACCTTGTAGAAGGGCTAATTTCATTTTAGTTTTCAATACATGAAACTGTCTAACATAATCATTAATTTCCATTCTGCTACTTTGATGTTAATAAAATGGATAAGTTTTTCCATATTTATGAATGATTGGAATAATATTTTCTCCAAATTTTCCTGGCTAATCCTGGAGACGCTGATACTATTTTTAGTTGAGAAACAATTTCTAATAAAACTGGATACATTTTACATGAGAAGTACTTCAGTTTTTTTCCCCTGAACTTACTCTTTGTCTTCCCAGTAAAACATAGCACATCAGTGTTCAAAAATACAGTTAGCACTATTTGTTTATTCCATTCTTCATAATTTTCACCCCCTAAAATTAATGATAATTTTGAGCTACTTCCTTCCAAGTTTGTCCCAAGAGTGGACACGTGTTAATGACATCTGCAATACTTTATGGTGCAGTATGCAAGTAGTAGTCTCAAGCTCAGAAGCCCTGTTATCTTTTAAGACATGATTTCTAAAAACTAACTGGAATTGTCTTTAGTACAGATGAATTTGAGGTAGTCTTGAAAATGAATTATTGACTGCATTTTTGCAGTATGCTGATTATCCTCTGCATTTTCTTTTATCTATAAAACTGGTCATATAGTCTGGGATGTAGCAATGTATCACAGTATCGTTTATTTCCAAACAAAGCTCTCTTTATTCAGAATTGTTTCAAACATAACAAAATATAAAAAAAAAATTATCA
This sequence comes from Callospermophilus lateralis, assembly GCF_048772815.1. Lineage (NCBI taxonomy): Eukaryota > Metazoa > Chordata > Mammalia > Rodentia > Sciuridae > Callospermophilus > Callospermophilus lateralis. Next base: position 85,239,199 of record NC_135317.1, read on the forward strand.
TTGTTTATTACTTTAGTTTGAATGTTGTCTTATGTTAAGAAGTATCAAAAGAAAACAACTTAAAGGAGTAAAAATTTATTTTGGCTCATGGTTTCAGATGTTTCTGTCCATGGTCAGCTGGCTCCCTTCTTTGGGCCTGAGGTAAAGCTGATCATCGCCATGGAATGGTGTATTATAGAAAATCTGCTCACCTCATATTGGCCAGGAAAAAAGAGAGAGAGAGAGAGAGAGAGAGAGAGAGAGAGAGAGAGAGATAGATAGATAGATACGGGGGGCCTCCTGGGAGAAGTGGGAGAGAGAGAGCACATATGTGAGGATGGGACAAGGGAAAGGTAGAAGGACTGCAAGCAAGTTCAAGGCCAACCTCAGCAAGTTAGTGAGACCCTGTTTCAAATTAAAAAAAAACATACACACACACACACACACACACACATACGAAAGGCTGGAATGTAATTTAGTGGTAGAGTACCACCATTGAGTTTGGCTGCCCTTACCACAAATAAACACACACACACAGGCTTTAAAAACTTCCAATAGTTATGGAAAAAAATAGAATAAATTGGTCAGGGATATTACTGGAGCAGAATAGAAGTTTATTGAAAGGATACTAGGTAATTTCTAAAATAGAAGAATTCAGAATGAGACCCTAAGCATTACAATCAGGAAACACCCCAACAACAACAGCAGATCAGCAGACCTGGTCTGGTGAGGACATCAGCTCCCTTGCCACAGAGTAGAGGTGGAGTTTACCACCTGCAAAATTGAGGCCTGGAAGGCTTGCTACATAAAAGTAGCAACAGCTCCACTGCACGGAATCCTAATCTTTTCATTATGAGCTCTAGGACAGTCTCATGTTCACAGGAATTGTCAAAATTGTCCACTCCTGTTTAGACAGTATGTAGTCTATAAATATGATGGATAGCATTTGAATGGTTTTCAAATGTTGAGCTAGCCTTGTATTTCTACAAAACTTCTTGATTGTGATATATTATTGGTTTATTATGTTGTTTCAATTTGACTACCACTTTGTTGGGAATTTTATCTTTTTCTTATTTGTTATTTTTAGATATACCTCACAGGAGAATTTTATATCTATTTTGAGGAGTAATATTGGTCTCTTTGTATAAACAAACAAAGAAATGTTAGTTGTGGTTGGACATAATACCTTTATTTTATTTATTTGTTTATGTGGTTTTGAGGATGGAACCCAGTACCTTGCACATACTAGGCTGTATTACTGAGCCACAGTCCTAGCCCCTAATATTGGCTTCTTTAAAAATAACTTTCTCTGCCTTATGTGTCTGTATATGCTGGCCTCATAAAGTTACTAGAAGTGTTGCCTCCTCTTAAATTTTTTAAAAGATCTTGCTAGGAACTGTCATTTATTTCTGCTCAAATGCTTAGTTTTATTGAAAAATTTGGCCATCTGCTTTTTTTTTCTTTTCCTGAAAGATTTTACCTATGTAATTAGCAATAGTTATCTATTTTTTGGGGGGAACATTTTGATAGTTTGCATCTTTAAATGAACTAATCAATTTCTTATAATTTGTCAAATCTTGTCATAGAGTTCCTTTTACTATTCCCTCATTGCCCTTAAGATTTCTATGTGATCTGTGATGACAACTTCTCTTTCTTTTCTGATATGGGTGATTTATTTCTTTTTTTCTTTTTTATGGTCAAAATAACTAAGAGGTTTTTTACTCCCTTCCTTCTGTTTGTTTTGGTTTGGTTCCCTTTTAATTCTTTTTAGTTTCAAGAGATGAATACTTAAATTATAGACCTGTGAACTTTATACTTTTCTAATATAAGCGTATCATGCTATAATTTTCCCTCTAATTTTTCCTTACTGTGTTTCTCAGAATTTGATATACTGTATTTACATTTTCATTTACTTCAAAATATTTTCTAGCTTTCCCTTGAGTCTTCTGCTTTGATCTGTGGATTATTTATTATAGTAATGGATGTTTATAAAATGGATGTCTATAAAATGTTTTAAATGTATCAAATAGCCTTTTGCTATTTATTTTATGGTCATTTAATTTTTTCATCAGAGAGCATAGTTTGAGAAACTTTTAGTTTTTTAAAACAATAAGATGAATCAGCAATGATCTATCCTGTTAGATGAAAACATTGCTAAATAGTGAATCAACTCTTTGTTTTGTAGAATGGTTTTATTCTTTGGAAGATGTCTAGCATCTGGATCTTCTGCCCACTCAATAGTTGATCACAATCATTTTGCAAACAAATTTCCCTCAGAAAATTTTATATGTCTGTTAGTGGCAGCAATGCCTCCTGTTGATATGACTGATTTAAATGAACAAGAATATTACAATTATTGAAATTCAGTATGTAAGTATCAGATAATTTAGATTTGCTTGTTCTCAACCTTATTTTAACCATTGCAAAATGTAGCAATTGTTTATTTATTTGACTTTTGGCCCAATGAATTAATTACCTTATGTAAACAAAATGAACTCTGGGGAAAATTATTTATCAATTTAGTATTTTAAGATAGCTACCTTCTTTCTCTCTATTGTATGTGTGTATGTATACACATGAGTACATGTTACCTACCATTAGTAGTAGGCACCTAAAATTTTATTATATTACACTCATCTATATTTTCAAAATAAATTGCTTCACAAGCGTTAGGGGAAAAAATTCCCCTCCTCTTTATCTGTTAACTTTTATTATGGTGAAGATGATGTAGACTCCTTAAAAAAATGAATTTTAGTTTTCCTCTGAGGAAATGTGGCTTGAGCAAGTGTCTCTTGATTGGTAGTGGTGGCAAGCTGTGAGCCTTTTGATAATCACTTAATAATGATAGCTTTGAGGTAGCAGTTTGGACCAGCTGCACTGGATCGTCGGGACCCATCATTATTTCTGCTCTGTGAAATAGGCTGTCATTATGGTTCACAAACACACATATCTCTGTCTTTTCATAACTGGAACACTCTACCTGGGACAAGAAATGAGGGAAAAATCTACAGTATAAAAATTCTTCTCTCCAGAGAGAACAACTTGATATAAATAATATTATTAATAGAGTTAAAAAATTACTTCTCTTACTTTTCCTGTCCAACAGTCTTGTTATTTCCTTGCTGATGAGACTGGTTTATAGAGTCACAAACAGTTCCCCTGTGAGTCACGATAATTATATCTTAATGGCTTAGAATACCAATCTTGTACTATAGATTTAATAACAACTGATTATAACTGATTGACAATAACTGATAAGGATTTCTCTTTTACTTTCCTACATTTAAATTACCAAAGGAAGTGTGAGAATAGGACAGTTGCTGAATATCTAAATTATTTCTTAAAACATGTTCAGCTGAACTACCTAATATCTCCAGTTCTCACAACTGGCAACCCAAATCAACATGTAATACATTATTGTACTCCAATAAAAATCAGCATATTTAAAAACAAACAAACAATAAACAGCTTAGTGTTAGATATATTATGATTAATGAAAATACTTTCTGAGGAATTGCTTTGTACTAAAAAACCTGACTTTTTTATTCAGTAAAATCAATTTTAATCCTCACCATAAAACAGATTGATGCTGTGTCCAAAAAAAAAAAAAAAAAAAAGGAAGATCTAGAAATTGACACTGGATCTGGTGTTCCAGAATCTTCCATTCTCAAACAATTCCATTTTGCCACAGCCAGGGGCAGGACTTCCTTAAGGATACATGAGGTGATTTGTATGTGATTAGCAGAGGGAATTCAAAGGGCGTAGTTATTAAGAATGAGACTGCATAGATACTTGGACAAAATCAGATGGTGGTTTGCCAACATGATTAAGCTTTCTGAGTTTAACTTTGAGAGCATCAAGAAGTCACTGAAAGATTTTAAGCAAACCAGTAATCTTTTTATTATACTTTTAGAACTTTCCTTTGTTTATATGATCAATGAACTGTAGGGCTATGAGACTGGAAACAGAATTTTATAAAATTGTTCTGCATAAAATTTATTGAATTACCAGACAACTATTTTTTTCCTATCTCTGGGTGGCAGAGGATATATTTAGATCATAGAACCACAATCATCTGTTGTGGTTTATTAGAAAAAAATTAAGCATAACATTATAATTTCTGGATAGATTTGTAATTTTTTTCATTGTTTGACAAGGTCTTAAGTAATCTCCATAAAAATTGTAGTGCACAGAAAATTTTAAAATTTTAGGTAAAATTTGTTTATATTGCATTTTTTTCTCTTTTGCAAAAGTCTATGCTAGGGCCAGTTTCTCTATACAGCTGAATGTCAGAACTTTTTTCCCTGCCAGGTCTAACTATATGACAATCCAGATCTCCTTTAGTTCATTTCCTCACTCTGTTATGGAAAGAACACTATTCCAATGATCCTCTGTTTCTTTTATGATTGTGAAAGTAACTAAGTGAACAGGCAAGACAATTGATTACTACTCTTCTACAGCATCACAAAATTGGATTACTGTTTTCATTTCACCTGCCTGTTGGTTGGCTGTTCACATGCTATAACCCTACCTATGAATCCCAAAGCATAATGGAATTATTGGGAATGTTTCCCAACTTCTTTTCTGGGACCCTGCTCTATCTCACAAAAACTATTTGTGAGTCAGCCTTGGTATCATTTTGTTTGTTTGATGTATATTATGCAAAATGTATCTAGTTCTAATCACTGATGAAAATTTCCCCTTCACCTTTTGTACATGTTGTGGCTCATTTTTAAATAGAAAACATTTAAGGAGACATAACTATCACTTTGCAGCCAGATTTTTTACCTTACTTAGAATTTTTTGCTCTGTACTTTCTTATTTTCCATTATCTTAGTCTGTTCAGGTCACTGATGCCTATCAGATTTCTCTAAAAATATAACTTAGTTTTGCATTGGCCTCTAGGTACTCTTCATCTTTCTTCTTTATTTCATCACCAAGATAATTCAAAATGTAGTATCAATTCCACATATCTACTCTATAAGCTCATATTCATTATTCCTCCCACTAATACCAGGCTTCTAACCACTCAGTTACACTGAGCCATGAGCCAGTCATGGTATTCACTCCTGGCTTTTGTCTCATTTAGTTCAATGGATGTTTTGGTTTATATGTGAGATTGCCTGCAATGCTCCTGTGATCATGCAGGGATTCTCAGAACTGAAGTGATTAAATTGTAAGAGCTCTAATCTAATCAGCCTATCCTATTTTGAATGAACTGAGTGGGTGGTAACCATACAGGCAGGCAAGGCTTGGTTGGAGGAAGTGGATCACTGGTACAACCTGGAAGAGTTATTGTTTCTTTAACACCCTCCACCGCCCCCCACTCGCCCCCTCACCCCCCCTCCTCCCCCGTTATGATTTGAGCAGCTTTGCTCTCATAGGCCCTTCCCCCATGATGTGCTTCCTCTGTTTGGACCTAGAGCAATGGAGTTAGTCATTTATGGACCAGCACCTCTAAAACATGAGCCCCCAATAAACTTTTTCTTCTCTAAGTTTTCTTGTTGGGTTGTGTCACAGTGATGAAACAGCCGACTGAAATACCTTATATTGACTTTTCAGCTCCTGGGAGTTCTATACCACCTGGCTGTATAATATACCTTGCTGTTTATTCATAATCTTCACCCTATTGTTTCAAATGGTGAGCAATTGATGATAATGTTACCTAATGAAATGATTAATTAGATATCTGTGATGCTGGAGTCTCTTCTAGTTCCATCTCACTTTAATGATGGTGAAAGCCTTCCATTTAATCCAAGAAGGCTTTAGTAAATCAACGACATGTTATTGAACTCAATTCTAAAAATTAACATTCTCAAGTATTTTATTTAGCATTTACTTTTCAAAGGACTTCTTCATCAGTACCTCTGGTTTGGTCAACAGATTATAAGATTATTATGGAGAGGTTATAAATTCATCCTCCCATAGTGATAATCAGGCTTAGCTTCATGAAATTTTCTGACTTATTTCTTTATCTCTTATCATTAATTTTCAGCTTCATTCATTAGCTATTCTTTCTTTGCTTTCTCTTTATGTATTGCTGCACCCCATGTTGTTCCTCAATACTTTTTTTTCATCCTTTTCTGCTGCAACATCCTCCCAACTTTGAACATTCTCTCTCCATCTTTTCAATGTCACCTTTATAGATGATTTTAAAGATTATTTCTTTCAGCCTTTGTATCTCAACAGTTTTGTTTGCTGTGTCATACTGCTTATTTGACAATGACACTACAAAATCCATAGGTATTTATATATTGTTCCTCTATCTTGTTTCCTAATTAAATAGTTTACCCTATTCAATCACTCAAAGATACATCTGTGAGATTTCTTTTTTTTTGGGGGGGGTACTGGTGATTGAATTCAGGGGTGTTCCATCACTGAGCCACATCTCCGGCCCTATTTTGTATTTTATTTAGAGACAGGGGCTCACTGAACTGCTTAGAGCCTCACTTTTGCCGAGGCTGAGCTGTTGGGATCACAGGCCTATGCCTCAGCGCCCAGCCTGGGAAATATCTTTTAACATTGTTTTTACCTCTGTTCACACAAATTTCAAAATTTGTGTTTTTTTTTTTTTTTAGCCTAGTTCATTTTTTCTGCTTCAGACCTTCAGTTAAAGCCTTAATTCAGACTCACCTCTTCATATCTTCACCATTGAATGTCATAGTCTCCAAAACTGGTTCTGTCTTCTGAATTGCATCCCTCCATTTTCCTCTTCCATTGCTACAAGAATGATCTTTGTTAAAATGCAAGATTAGTGATATTACTCATTGCTAAAAACTCTTCAATAGATCACAAATTTCACAGTATAAAGCTCAAACTTCTTAGGAAATCATTCAGGAAACTCATGATCTGGATGCTCAAGGTAACCAAGGTTTTTCTTTCTTCACCTAAACTCCTACTCTTGCCAACATAATTGTAGCTCAGCAGGGTACCATTATTTCACAATTTAGGTGCTTTTTAAATTTTTTCTTAATTTCTGAAATGACTTTATTCACTGGCTAGAAACTACTTACCCCTCAAACAATCATTCATACATGACTAATATGTCCTTTGTGACTTCACTATAATGTGAACATTCTACCTGTATAACATCTTATTCAAATTATTTGTGTCCATATCTGTCTCCCTCTACTTAGTAAAATGAGTACAGGCAGTAAGGCAGCAAATAGTTAATGGCAATGTTCTCTGATTGAACTAGGTATGTGAAGATGACTAACTCTGGGAGTCTGGAGTCTCAGTCTTGGAATCTCCCTCACCTCTGGTCAGTCTCAGCTTCTAAAATTTTAGTATAGCAGATTGTAGAACAGGTTTTTCTCAATAATTCAGTACTATTATGATTGAATAGTAAGGGTTTAGATGATTACTGGCAAATTACTACAACATTAAATAAAATAGTATGCTCCCATTCTCTCTACACATACCTTAATCCTGACCACTGTTAGAAATTAATTTCCACTTTGGAGCCTCCCTAGATTACCTCATGAAATTCAGAATTATGCCTGTGCTGTTCCTAGATGTCGTTGCTTAGGCAGCTATTAACCTTCCAGTTTCTGAGAATCGATCCCTATTTAGTAGGTTTATTGTGCAGACTTTGAAAGATAATTGTATTGAGATCCTTGTGTATATTAGGTGCATGATGTGTTTTTTACTGATTCAGTCCACAAATCCTTTTTCTACATTATAAAGGATTTGTTCAAATCATGTGGCTCTTTGCACTGAATTTTCATGTAGCATTTTTCATTTATTTTTACTTTTAAGAGTATTTCTAAATGCTACTGAGAACAAATTTACTCCCAGGATTTACAAATATATATATATTTTTTACCCTTTAATCTAGTGAATGCTTTAAATTTCAGAGTTACTGGGGGCTGGAGATATAGCTCAGTTGGTAGAGTGCTTGTTCAAGACCCTGGGTTCAATCCCTAGCAATAATAATAATAATAATAATAATAATAATAATAATTCAGAGTTTAAAGTCATTTATTTGTGGAATGAATATATGTCTTTCCCATATATTAATTCCCCAACCTAATAAAGTACAAATTCTCTGGTCATGCAGATACACAGGCACATCACTACTGCAAGGCTCCTGAACAGGGTTTCTTCTGACAGATTATAAACTATGTTTTGAGTACTTAAAATAAAAGAAACATTTGTTTTTATTCATAGTGAAAATGAAAAAAAAATCTTTTCACAAAAGTGTTGGTAAATTATAGGATTGGGGCAGACTATTAGCATTGCTATACCTTCTTGCACTATTTTACCACTTAATTATGTTTTCTTAAAAGAAACACTAAAGAATGTAAATATGCTGTGATGCAAAAAGATGCATTATAAAAGTCATAAAATAGTTGTTAAGCAATAAGTCTCTGGAAACATTAAAGATGAAATAGGAAGTGAGTGCGACCATATGACCCTCTATATTTCTTTCAAAAATAGTAGAAGCAGTATATTTCTTTTAGGACTCAAAGATACTTTTATGAATCAATATCATTTTTAAAATGTATTTATTCGTTCTAATCGGTTATTCATGACAGTAGAAAGCTCTTCTATTCATTGTACACAAATGGAGCAGAATTTGTCACTTCTCTGGTTGTGCATGAAGTAGAGCCACACCATTCGTGCAATCATACATGTACCTAGGGTAATGATGTCCATCTCATTCCACTATCTTTCCCACCCCTTTGCCCCTTCCCCCCTCCCCTTTGCCCCATGCAAACTTCCTCCATTTACCACATGCCCCCCCATATGGATTAGCATCAACTTATCACAGAAAACATAAGGCCTCTGTTTTTTTGAGATTGTCTCATTTCCCTTAGCATAATATTTCTCCAACTCTATGCATTTACCTGCAAATGCCATGATTTTATTCCCTTTTAAGGCTGAGTAATATTCCATTGTGTATATATACCACATTTTATTTATCCACTTATCTACTGAAGGGTATCAAGATTGGTTCCACAATTTAACTATTGTGAAATGTGCTGCTATTATAAACATTCATGTGGCTGTGTCCCTGTAATATGCTGTTTTTAAGTCCTTTGGGTATAAACCGAGGAGTCGGATAGCTGGGTCAAATGGTGGTTCCATTCCCAGTTTTCTAAGAAATCTCCACACTGCTTTCCAGAGTGATTGCAACAATTTGCAGTCCCATAAGCAATGTGTGAGAGTGCCTTTTACCCCATATCCTTGCCAACACTTATGTTGTTTGTATTCTTGATAACTTCCATTTTGACTACAGTGAGATGAAATCTTAGTTTTTATTTGGACTTCTTTAGTTACTAGAGATGTTGAACATTTTTTCATATATTTGTTGATTGATTGTATTTCATTTTCTGAGAAGAGTCTGTTCAATTCCTTAGTCCATTTATTGATTGGGTTATCTAGTTTTTTTGGTATTAAGTTTTTTGAGTTTTTATATATCCTGAAGATTAGTGCTCTATATGATGTACATGTGGCAAAAATTTGCTCCCAAAATGTAGGCTCTGTCTTCACCTCACTATTTCTTTTGTTGAGAAGAAGCTTTTTAATTTGAATCCATCCCATTTATTGATTCTTGATTTCATTTCTTATGCTTTAGGAGTCTTGTTAAAGAAGTACAGGCCTAGTATGACATTCTGAAGATTTAGGCCTACTTTTTCTTCTATTAGGTGTAGGTCCTTGATCCTCTTTGAGTTGAGTTTTGTGCATGTGAGAGATAGGGGTTTAGTTTCATTTTGCTTCATATGGATTTCCAGTTTTCTCAGCACCATTTCTTGAAGATGCTATCTTTTTTTTTCCAATGTATGTCTGGCTCCTTTGTCTATTATGAGATAATTGTGTTTATGTGGGTTTGTCTCTGTACCTTCTATTCTGTACCATTGGTCTATGTGTCTATTTTGGTGCCAATACCATGATGTTTTTGTTACTATTGTTCTGTAGTATAGTTTAAGGTCTGGTATTGTGAAGCCCCCTGCTTCACTCTTGCTAAGGATTTCTTTGGCTTTCTGAGTTCTTATGTTTCCAAATGAATTTTATGATTGCCTTTTCTATTTTTATAAGGAAGGACTTTGGGATTTTAATTGGAACCTCATTGAATCTATATAGCACTTTGGGAAGTATGACAATTTGACAATATTGATTCTGTTTACCCAAGAGCATGAAAAATCTTTCTATCTTCTAAGGTCTTTTTCAATTTCTTTCCTTAGTGTTCTATAGTTTTCATTTTAGAGGTCTTTCACCTCTTTTGTTAAATTGATACCCAAGTTTTTTTTAATTTTATTTTATTTTTTTTGTTTGTTTTGAGGCTAATGTGAATAGGGTAGTCTTAATTCTCATTCAGAGGATTCACCACTAATATATAGTAATGCATTTGATTTATGGTCATTGATTTTAAATTTAGTACTTTGCTGAATTCATTTATTAATCCTAGAAGCTTTCTGCTTGAATTTTTTGGATCTTCTATGTATTTGATCATGTTGTTGACAACTAATGATAGTTCAAGTTCCCTTTTCCTACCTTGATCCCCTTAATTTTTTTATCTAATTGTTCTGTGTAGAGTTTCAAGAACTATGTTGAAGAAAAGTGTTGAAAGAGGGCATTCCTGTCTTTTTCCCTGTTTTAGATGGAATGCTTCCAATTTTTCTCCATTTAGGATAACGTTGGCATTGGGTTTAGCATAGAGAACTTTTACAATGTTGAGGTATGTTCCTACTATCCCTACTAGTGGTTTGAACATGAAAGGGTATTGTATATTGGTAAGTGCTTTCCCTGCATGAATTAATATAATAACATGATTCTTATTATTCTTATTATGATGTGATGGATTATGTTTATTGATTTCCATATGTTGAACCAACCTTGCATCCCTGGAATGAATCCCACTTGATCGTGGTGCACTATTTTTTTAAATATATTTTGTGTGCAATTTGCCAAAATTTTGTTGATAATTTTTACATCTATGTTCATTAGCGACATTTCTTTTCTTGATGTACCTCTGTCTAGTTTTGGAATCAGGGTGATACTAACCTCATAGAATGAGTTTGGAAGGGTTCCCTCCTTTTTTATTTTATGTAATAATTTGAGGAGTATTAGTATTAATTCCTCTTTGTAAGTCTTGTAGAACCTGGCTGAGAATCCATCTGGTCCTGAGCTTTTCTTAGTGGGTAGGCTTTGATAGTGTCTTCTATTCCTTTGATTGAAATTGATTTGTTTAAGTTGTGTATGTCCTCCTCGTTCAGTTTGGGTAGGTAATATGCCTCTAAAAATTTGTTGGTGTCTTTGGCATTTTCTATTTTACTTGAGTATAATTTTTCAAAATAGTTTCTAATTATCTTTTGTATTTCAACAGTGTCTGTCATGATATTTCCTTTTTTCATCACAAATTTTAGGAATTTCAGTTTTCTCTGTCCTCCTTTTTCTTGGGGTGGCTAAGGGTTTTTCAATTTTATTTATTTTTTAAAAGAACCAGCTTTTAGTTTTGTCAATTTTTTTGTATTGTTTCTTTTGTTCCAATTTCATCTCTAATTTTAATTATTTCCTATCTTTTGCTTCTTTGGATGTGGTTTGTTCCTCTTTTCTAGGACTTTGAGATATAATACCAGGTTGTTTATTTGTTGACTTTTTTTTTCTTTTAATGTATGAGCATAATGACATGAACTTTCCTCGTAGTACTGCCTTCATAGTGTCCCAAAGACTTCTATACATTGTATCTGAGTTCTCATTTACCTTTAAGAATTTTTAAATTTCCTCCATGATGTCTCTGTTATCCACGTATCATTCAATAGCATATTATTTAGTCTCCAGGAGTAGCTTCTGCTTTTTATTTATTATTGATTTCTAATTTCATTCCATTATGATCAGATAGAATAGAGGGTAGTATCTCTATTTTTTTTTTATTTGCTAAGACTTGCTTTGTGGCATAACATATGGTCTATTTTGGAGAAGGATCTATGTGCTGCTGAGAAAAAAGTGTTTTCACTTGTTGATGGATGGAGTATTCTATATATTTCTGTTAAGTGTAAATTATGATTGTTTTATTGAGTTTTTTAGTTTCTTTTTATAAATTACCCAGTAATATTTTGTTATGGTCTATTTGATTCTTGAAGTTGAGAAGTGTTGGTTTGAAACACATAGATGCTCAATTATTTGGGGCATAGATATTCATGATTGCTATGTCTTATGAATGTATGATTCCCTTAAGTATATTAAATTACCTTTTTTAAGGTAATTTAATTTGTTTGAAGTCCACTTTATCTGATATGAGGATGAAAACCCCTGCTTGTTTATGCAGTCCATATGAGTGATATGTTTTTCCCATCCTTTTACCTTCAATCTGTGGATGTCTTCCTGTGAGATGTGTCTCTTGAAGGCAGCATATTGTTGGGTCTTTTTTTAAAAATCCAATCCGCCAGTCTATGTCTTTTAATCTAAGTTTTTAAATTGATTTCTCCTTTGATTGGCCTTTCCTTTAGTGTACTTTCTTCCTTTGCAGATTTTCATTGTTGTTTTTCATTTTCTTCTCGTGGAATATTTTGCTAAGAATGTTCTGTAGGGCAGACCTTCTTGCTATAAATTCTTTTAGCTTTTGTTTATCATGGAAAGTTTTTATTTTGTCATCAAATCTGGAGCTTAATTTTTCTGGATATAAGATTCTTGGTTGGCATCAGAGCTTGGTATGTATTGTCCCCTGATCTCCTGGCTTTGAGGATCTGGGTTGAAAAATCTGCTGAGATCTGAATTGGTCTTCCCTTCTATGCAATCTGATTCCTCTCTTTTGAGGCCCTTAAAATTATATCCTTATTCTGTGTGCCAGGCATTTTCACTATAATGTATCTTGGAGTAGATATGTTTTAATTTTGTACATTCAGGGTCCTGTAAGGCTTTTGTATTATATTTTCCACTTCATTCTTAATTTTTGGTAAATTTTTTGATATTATTTCATTGAAGAGATTGCACATTCCTTTGATTTGAATCTCTGTGCCTTCCTCTGTCCAAATAAATTTTAGATTTGGTCTTTTAATGCTATCCCATAATTCTTGGATGTTCAGTTCTTGGTTTCTTAACAACTTCACTCTGTGGTCAACTTTATTTTTAAGATTATATATTTTGTCTTCATTGTCTGAGGTTCTGTCTTCCAAGTGATCTAGTCTGTTGATGATGCTTTGTATTGAGTTTTTTAATTTTTTTTTTTGTTTGTTTGTTGGTTGGTTGGTTGGTTGGTTTCCATCATTTCAAGGATTTCTGGCTTTTTTTTTTTTTTTCAGAATCTTTATCTCTTTCTTGAAGTAATTTTTGCTACCTGTATTTGCTCTCTTATATCTTTTTTGGAGTGATCAATTTTTGCTTGTGTTTGCTCTCTAAGGTCATTCTTTAATTTACAGAGATTATTTTTATTGTGTACATTTTAAACTCTTTCTCTGACATTTCATGTATTGCGCAGTCAATGAGTTCTCTTGGTGTAGTATCTTGGTTTGTTTGGGGACCTTTCCTCCCCTCTCCCACTTTTTTTTCTTATTGCCTATGTGTCTTCTTGTCTTGCAATGCAGCTCTTCTTGTCTTGCAATGCAGTTTCTACCCTATAATTTTATAGTTTCTCTGCAGGTTACCAATATCTTAGCTTTAAGGGGGATATTGGTATTTACAGCATGAAATGCAATCAATATACAGCCATAAATCCATGATTTTCTATTTTGACATTTACAGTTTTGTCGCTATAAACAGATATGATGAGTTCAGTTATCTTCTACCATATAGCCAGTAGGTTTGCAGTTTCTAATGGTGTGTGTGTGTGTGTAGGGGGATAGGCTGTGATGTTTATGAGGTAGGATGTGAGAATATAAAGGTATTATATTATAGAACTAACTGTTAGTAGGAATAAAAAGAGTGAGGTGACCCCATGCAAGGCTCCCTGTTGCCTTGCAACAGGATGGTGTCTGTTAGCACACCTAGGAGAGATACTTCTGGGGCAACTGGACCCACAGGGACCTAGGTAACAGTCTTCCAGGTCCTGATTGTTATCCCTAGATGGAAGCGGCTGTGTACCTAGTTGGAGGCAGCAGTAGTGTCAAGCCTATAGGTACCTTAATGTTGGGTTTCCAGGCTCCAGTCAGTATCTAAAGGTGGAAGCTTCCCCCATTAAAGATGGTAGAGGCAGCAGTGGAGGTAACCCAAGATGTGGTGGAGATGTCCCAAGATGGAGGCAACTGCTTTCAGAGATGGGGCTGGAAGGATGGGCTGTTCCATGGCATTCGGGAGCCTTTTTGATGATGCCACAGTGTTTCATGCAATGCTGCAATGGCCAGCCACCTCCTGGCCCTGTCTGATGTCCCATGGTGGAGATTACCATGTGAGGAGAGCTATGGAGGTGGCTGCAATGTCCCAAGATGGAGGTAGTTTGGGTGGAGCCACATGTTGTTGAATATGGAACCTCAGTGTGGTCCCTGCCCAGGTGCAGTGTTCCTCTCCACGGGCAGCCATGGGGCAGCAATGGGGCACTTGGTGGGTACTGGATGAAAATCATTTTGATTTAAACTAATATTTTATTCCTAAAATTATATCAAGGCAAATTAAGGTTAAATTCTTTAAAGATAGGCAAGAAGAATGAAATAATATTTTCTTTGAAAAAGAATGCTCTTCCTCCTTTAATTTAAACAAAAAAAAAAGGAAGAGTTCAGTTTCAAGGAGCAAGTCTTAATTATAAAATTATAAATATTGCATATTTTAAAATAATAAGATTGCATAATTTTCCCGAACACTACCACCACTTAGCCATTTGATAATTATTTTTAAATGACATTTTGAGAAAATAATATTTATATTCTAGTCTGTCCCTTCAATTTTTTATGTTTTTATTGGTATATAGTAATTATGCATAATAGTGGGATCATTGTGGTATATCTGTACATGCACAAAACATAATTTGATCAATTTCATTCCCAGTACTTCCCCTTTCCCATATATCCTCACTCCTCCTAATGCTGTTGACTCAATAAATCTTGTTTAAGAATAAGATAAGATAAAACATGTTTCACCCACATCAGTTTTAACTAATATATTGTTTCAATATTTCCAAGTTAGAATTAACAAAACATGCAAACAATATCGAAAAAACTAAAATTCAGAAAGATGTTTTTCTTTTCTTTTGCTCATGACGAACAGATTGTTCACTCTAAGCAAGTTTCTTTCACTTCATTAGAAAGCAGAGAAGCCCCTTTACACCAGCACTTTGCCTCAAGTAAGCCACTCGAGTCTCTGGTTCCAATGCAGCACTGTAGTCGCTCTTAGAAAGACGAATGAACCTCAGGCATATTCCGAACAGTTCAAAGGAAGTCCCAGGAATCCACTTACATTACTTATGCCATGCAGATTTTTTAAGAGGAAATTATTTTTACTGTGTGGATTGCCTTTTAAAAAAAAAGAAAAAGAAAAAAAGGTTGATATTCTAATGTAACAGGACTAGATGAGGAACCCATATTCCATGCCATGCAACATTAGAAAACACATTTAAAAAGATATTTTTAATTGCATTTTCATGAATACTGAATATAAAGTGCTCCTTTTTTCTGATTGCTAAAGTTGTTGCTGTTGCTACTGCTTTTACTGTTATAGTTTTATTTCAAAGACACAGTATGTCTGAAGCTACTGAACACTAGAGATATCTTAAAAGTAAATAAGTTGAGGTAAATGGCTAAATATGGAAAGGATTGCAATAAATGTAGAAAATATTACAATAAATAATGCAGTTTCAGCACTAATATTGATTTCTTAACCGTTGATGAGAATGTACAGGTTTAAAATATATTGGTTCAGAAATAAAACCAGTTCTAAAAGCATTTTCAGTTATTTTGTACTAATGGATGAAGGTTGTTTGATTTGAAGTCACAAAATCAAACTTAAATCACAGGTCTTAGTGTAAAAATCTGGGTAAAATGCTATGCTGACTTAAAAAGGAATATAACACAAGCTGGAACATAATATTGTTTTAAACATCATATGAAACAGTTATGTGAAGCAGACGTATTTTACCTCACACAGTAATAATTAAATGTCAATTATTAACCTGCACAAACTAGTAATGTTCCTAACAATCTGTGTCATAGAGTTAATTTACATTTTTTAAATTACCATTTATTTACTTGTTCAGCAGTTAAACATTTGTTTTATTTTATTTTTATTGTACACATGTAAACTATACATAGTATTTTGATATACATATAAAATGAGTGAATAATATGGTCCAGGAAATTAACTTATACATCACATACCTTTACATTTTGTGGCACAAGCACATTTTTTTAGCAAATCTCCAGTACAATATAAAATACACTGTTATGTTCATTAGATCCCTAGACTTATTTATCTTACATAATTCTAATTTTGTACAGTTTAACCAACATCTCCATTTTTTTCTCTCACTCCCACACATCCCTGAACACCAGCTTCTACTCTCTGTTTTCTATGGATTCAATTTATTTTACATTCCATGTATAAGTAAGCTCATGCATATTAGTGTATCTGTGTTAAGGTACACTTAGCATAAT
Source organism: Callospermophilus lateralis (assembly GCF_048772815.1). NCBI lineage: Eukaryota > Metazoa > Chordata > Mammalia > Rodentia > Sciuridae > Callospermophilus > Callospermophilus lateralis. The sequence continues at coordinate 85,255,698 of NC_135317.1, forward strand.
GTTTTGTAATTTCATCCAGGTTTCATAAATAGCATGAATTTCTACTTTTTAAAGGTTAAGTAATATTCTATTATTTATATGAAATATATGCACTTTATATATATGCACATGTATACAATATTATCTATGTATAATATATGTGACAGAAAATATTGAATATAATGCAATATATAATCTATATTTTCTTTATCTATTCATCATATTAGCATTTAAGATGTTTCCTTAACTTGGTTATTGTGAATAACAAATAAATGTGGGAGTATAGTAGCTCCCCAAAACACTGATCTCAGTTCCTTCAGATATATTTTCAGCAGAGAGTAGTCCTATTTTTAATTTTCTGAGGTATCTCCATACTGCTTTCCATAATGAATTCCCTAATGATTCATGACATTCAGCATTTTTTCATAGGCCTATTGACAAGTTTTATGTCTTCTTTGAAAAAAATGTCTATTCAGATCCTTCCCCCAGTTTTTTTTTAAATGGGGTAATTTTTGTTTTGTTGCTATCAATTGAGTGACTTCTTTACTAGAAATTAGACAGTATCTATTCCTCCCATGCTCCCTCTACCTGTCCCATTAAGAATCAGCCTCTTATATCAAAGAAAACACTCACATTTGGTTTTTGGGGGGGATTGGCTAACTTCACTTAGCATTCTCTTCTCTAACTCCATCCATTTATAGGCAACTGCATGATTTTATTCTCTTTTATTGCTGATAAATATTCTATTGTGTATATATGCCACATTGTTTTATCCATTCATCTATTGAAGGGCATCTAGGTTGGTTCCACAGTTTAGCTATTGTGAATTGTGCTGCTATCAACATTGATGTGGCTGTGTCCCTGTAGTATGCTGTTTTTAAGTCCTTTGGGTATAGACTGGGTCAAATGGTGGTTCTATTCCGAGTTTTCCAAGGAACCTGCATACTGCTTTCCATATTGGCTGCACCAATTTGCAGTCCCAACAGCAGTGTATGAATGTGTCTTTTTCCCCACATCCTCGCCAATACTAATTGTTGTTTGTCTTCATAATAGCTACCATTCTGACTGGAGGAAGTTGAAATCTTAGAGTGGATTTGATTTGAATTTCTCTAATTGCTAGTGATGATGAACATTTTTCATGTATTTGTTGATTTGATTGTATAGCAGTTTCTGAGAAGTGTCTCTTCAGGTACTTGGCCCATTTATTGATTAGATTATTTGATTTTTTGGTGTTTAGCTTTTTGAGTTATTTAACATCCTAGAGATTAGTGCTCTATCTGATGTGTGAGGGGTAAAGATTTGCTCCCAAGATGTAGGCTCTCTATTCACCTCACAGATTGTTTCTTTTGCCGAAAAGAGACTTTTTAGTTTGAAGGGAGGAGCCATGGAGTTATAAATGATGCTGAAATGTGATAATTATTATTATCCAAAATATATGTATAAAGACATGAATTGGTGTGAATATACTTTGTATACAACCAGAGATATGAAAAATTGTGCTCTATATGTGTAATAACAATTGTAATGCATTCCACTGTCATGTATAAATAAAAAAGAGCAAAAATGAAAAAAAAAGAAATTAGAAAGTGTACAAATGAATTACATGTGTCAGAGTTAATTCCTTAAAAATATTATATGTGAGAAGACACATATTTAACAAAGTTAAAGATTGCTCTAAACTCTAGAAATAAAAAAAAAAAACCTTAAGAAAAATTTCAAAGTCAGATAAGTGAGATTTGCATTACTATAACCAATACCTTAGATAATCAACTTATTTATTTATATATTTGGCTCACAATTGTGAAGTTTCCGATCCATGTTTTGTCAGAACCACTGCTTTTAAATATTTGATGAGAGTGCAGTAGATCATGATAGTAACACATGGTGGAGGAAAACTGCTCACCTCATGGTTGAGATGGGAAAAGCAAGAACAAGGAAGACACCAGGGTCCTAGTATCACCTTTGGGCCATATCCTCAATGAACTGGGGACTTCTCACTAGACCCCATCTCCTAGCATTTCCACCAACTACAAGTAGTGACACACTGGGGGTGAAGCTTTGACCACGTAGAGCTTTGGAACACTCTTATCATCCAAACTATGCCATTTTCTTTCTGTTTGTAAGCTTATAAGATTATGTTACATATTTCCACTCAAAGTGTGTTTATGTGGCCACGAAGATGATTTCTCATATGATTTTCAGTTTTCTTCCAACAAGAAACAAAAAAAAAAATATAAGTAAGACAGTATATTCTGGCACTCTCCCAACTAATTAGAGTGCTCTTTTTATAGATTCACTGTCTGGAATCAGTCCAAAATCTTAAATAGTGAACTCCTAAGTAAGACAGAGGTCAGGAGGGTTTCACTGTGTAACCATGGCATATGAAGGGATGTATTTATGATACTTCAAACTTGTTTATATTCTATCATCAGGCTAAAACCTTCACTTCCTAAACCTGCCTTGAATTTGCATGCTGTCAGTGAAACTACCTTGGTATGTTAATGTTTTTCTTGATAAGAATTCCAGGGGAGATAAATGGCAAGGGCCTCAAGCTGATTCTGAAGATCTTTAACAGTCATCATTACATTTATTATGGAGACTGACATCACCATTCTTAGAATTTCAATTCTTTCTCAGAAGAAAATTATTCAAATTTGGAAGGAACACTGCTAAGAAAAAAATAAAGGAAGATTAATGTGAATGACTATAAAACTTTTATAAAAATAGTCAATGTACTTAAATGGACTTGTAAGAGTAGAATAAAGAGGGTTATTTTATTTAAGAGTATTCATACATGAGATTAAATATCTTCCAATTATGTTTTAAAGATACAAGAGTTTGTATCTTTGAACTATTAGTTTTAAGAATGGGAGCATTTACAAGGTAAATTAAAAATTCCATTTGATTACAAATAGCATTTTAACCCTCTCATCTTGCTTTAAAAGGCAAACTTTTTATTATATTAATTCTCTTAAATTATTGCACATAAATATGAAAAATGCCTTTCATTTTTGTATTTGTATGTTTTTTTCATGTCCTTTGTTTTCTATACAATATTAGAAACTTTTTGGTTAAAAATTTTCCAATGCTGCATGGTCTTTGAAGAGTTTTCAATTTATAAATGAAAAATATAACTTTTGCATTAGGATTTACTAAGGTAATTACAATGGATTATTTGCTATTTCTGAATGTCTTTGTTCTTGAAAAATTTTAAAAATTTCTCCATAAACTTCCACTTCAGGTATCAATACATTTTGAAATAAAAGTGAAATCACAAAGAAGGATAAAACCACTATATCTTTCAAAATATTCTGCATTTTGCAGTATATATTTTTAATTCTGAAAGTAACTATAGTTATATAATCTGGTACCATCATGCTACAAATAAAACAAACTTCAAGCACATGCAATAAGTTGAAGTAACTCACAAACAGAATGTTGCATGTCAAAAAAAAAGTCAGAAAATAACTATATATTATATATAAACTTTTATATAATGCTCAAAGACAATTAAATCTGAATGATGAAGTTAGAAGAAAAGGAAATAGTTACACTGGGGAAGAAGAAATGCATTTGTAATGAAAATAATAGATTGGTGGTTCAGAATAAATAATAATATTATGTCCTACAGGTGGTATTTACTTTTTTATATTTACTTTGTAATAATTATTCAAGCTGTGATATTATAAATTAGTCTTCTCTATGGATATTATACTTCAGTGAAAATGTTTATAAAATTTTAAGAAAATAGAGTAATCACATTGGGAGAAGAGGAAATACTTTCATGGCTTGGTAAAGCTATGTTCAGTTCTTCAAACTGCCCATCTATGACATTAATAAGGAAGAGTTTGTGTGATACCTTCTGACAAGTCCATAGTGAAAGCTCTTAGTTCTTTGGGGACATACATGGTGAGGGGGTCACACATTTCTTGACTGCTGTGACAGTGGCATTTTGCTTTCATTATTACTGGGTATTTTTTAGTCAAGCTTCATCTTGAGGTCCTCCTGTGGATCTTATACCCACTAATACCTAAACCCCTTTGTCCTTAAAAAATAGTAACATGGATTTTGTTTGCAACTAAGCAATCTGATCATTAAGAAATAACTGACGAGTTTTTGAGAGATTTTAGTTGTGAAATGGTCAAATTTGGGGGTTCTTGAACTGTTCTTACTAAAGTAACTGTGGCCCTTTGTTACCAATTAGAAGAGAATCGAGAAGCATCGCTTTTCCAGAACTTTTATGAAGCAGGCTCTACTTTGAACAGACAATATCTAGTACTGATGGAGGACCTGACTAACAAAAAGGTCTTCCCATCCTAAAAAGGGTGAGAGAAAATTGCAGATAAATTGGTGGGCAGAAGCAGCTAACACACAGAACAGGATGATGGAAACTATCTATAACAAGTACAAATATCTTTGTGAATCAAAATATTCTGAAAAAATTTTTAAACTCACATTAACTGTGATTGTTTGGAACAGAGAGAGTTAGAAGTATAAAAGGAACAAAACAATATTTGAAATTACATTTAATCCAACCTATAATAATTTACATAATGCACAAACAAGCATGTTAAGCAAAGATCATTAGAATTATAAGATTAAATTTTATCATATATTTTAGTTTTCTTAGGTACATTTATTGTACTTATTATACAATTTATAACTTGACCAAATTATTAGCAATTGATATTACCAATTACCCTATGGATCATATGTTGGTCAATATTAAAACTTTATTATTTTTTAATTATAACCTTTAGTATTTTTATCTTCTCAGATATTTAGTTATTCTGAAAATCTTATGAGTATTTTTAAATATTTGTAGATGCTTTCTATTTCATTTTGTCATATTACTTTATAAATTGTATTTATAAAGTATGAATTTAGAAATTAATTCAGATCATATTAGAATTGAGATGATGAATCCAAATGATATGAAGTATTTTGTTCACATGACACAGACATGCACATCTATGACATAAATAAAGAAGAGTTTATGTACAGCTGTCTATATACTAAATTTCTATTAACATCATAAATTTCACATTCCTTAAAGTTTTAAGTCCTTTCTCTTGAAATTTTATTCAGTCGAGTAGAATAAATACAATGCATTTTTACTTCCCAATAGTGAGATAAATATATAATACTTTGTAAGATAAATTAGTGAATGAGAGTTTGAGTTCTCACTGATGATTAAGAAATGTCAACAGTTTTGTGAAGAGGAAGTGAATGAAATGAGGAGAGTTACCAGTGTAGAATCAGGCATTGGTGAGGTCATGCTTGTAACCAAAGCAAATAATAGTTTCTGCAACTCAGTCAGATGCTGCATGCTCTATTCTGTGAAGGATATTTCATATAATATACATTTTCTTACCCAAATGCTTTTATTGTATCCAGTGAGAAAACTGCTAGAGTGTTTTGAGATAAGAATATTTACTGTGTGTACCTCTGCTGACATTTGTCCACTGAGACAAGTCCGTTAGCAAATTGTTTCTCTATTGACATTTGTTCTCAATGAAAGTTTGTGTTTTCTTATCTAGTAGATAATACCCTCAAAGTATCTATTGGATATTAAAATTGTGTCTTTAGAGATTGGCAAAATCCTTGTTTACACTTAAAAAGCAACATTCCCTCTCATGTGAAAATCCTTTCAGTATTCTCACAGTATATATAGTTTTCTACTCATTTGGATATTAACTAACTTATTATTTAAATTAAATAAATCATTAACTTAATTATCCCACCAGCCTTCTAGAAATATTAATTTCACTTCAATGTGATATCTTCTCTCAGCAGATTATAGATTCAAAATTTTATTGAAAATATAGTAAGTTAAGAAAGGATTAACTGTATAAGAATATTGTGTTATTATTTTTAATCAAACTGTTTTCCTTGGTTTATACCACCAATTTTCACTTCACCATCCTTCTCTAATTAACTGATTCATTCAGGCAAATATATATATGCATTTGCGGGGGCAGGGTGTGGATATCATTAGCCTTGCTTGGTGGAAACTGAGACTAGGATTTATAAAATGACCTCAAAATTAAACTGGATACTAAAATAAAAATGACAGAAATAAAATGAATTCAAATTTCGCTATAAAACCTTAAGAAAATTCAATAGAGTTGCAAAAAAGAGAAAGATAATCATAAGAGAAGCTTTTCCAGGAATGGATTGCATGCATTACTGGATTTTGCTTTGCACAGAATCTCACTAATTTCTCCAAATATGGAAAGACAACACACCAAGGAGTTATGAGAGAATTGAAATAAATTACACAGCTAGACCCTCCTTAAAACTCACAATAGGCAGGAAAAATGTTTAAAACATACAGGCAGAAAGGTTGTAATTACTCAGAACGAATTATCTGCAGCAACTGAGAGGGATTTGAGAGTAGAGAAAGATAAAAGAGAAAGTGAAATGAGAAGACATCTATTGAGATGGTAATATCAAGGGGAAAGATATTTGCAGAGTTCCAATTGAAACAATCTAGCTCTAAAACCTAAACTAAATTTCTTGTAATAGCATGCTGTTATCTTTATTTTTGACCTGATAACTGAATTAGAAACAAGTGAATTTTAATAGTAGATATACTTGAAGAACTTTAATATTGGGAAAAAATGGAAATTATTATCATATATATATATATATATATATATATACATATATTTTGGGTTATTATACAATAGAATATTAACTTATTAAACTTTCTGAGTATTAATACAGAAACATAAATAGCATTTCTCTCTATAAAGAACAAGAGTTTAGAGCACATAATACAAGAGTAGAGAACAATGCATAACAAAATGATACCAAAAATGTGCAAGCAATAAATAAAATCAAGAAATCCTTTGAAAAATCAAAAGAAAATAAATGGAAAAGTTTTCAGTTATTTATCAATAATAAAAAGTAGTAAATTGCCGCAGTCTGTCTGGGCACAAAATCATGAGCCACTCAAGCAGGAACAAACTTTATTTTTTGAAACTGCCGCCAATGCTCCATACTCGTCCGGGAAGATTACACAGGGCCTTCTCCCGGAGTTCTCCCGGAACCCAAAAGGGAGGTTCCTCCTCCGGAATTCCCTCCTACCGCACTTCCCCAACCAATGGGAACTCTCCAGGAGTCCCATAGCAGGCCGAGGTGGACAGCACGAGTTCAATATCCATATGAATGCAAATCTTAACATAATCATATCATCTCAATGGCTTGCTGGCATCACCTTTCAACCAAAAATGCCATGCATCATATTACTTGGCTGTGGCTCTTAGCAGTAAATATATTAATTACCCTTAAGTAAATACAATTTTACAAAACCAATAGGAATATCAGAATATTTTATATTTTGGAGTGTTTGTAATATTAATAGAACAGTGCATGCGTTAATACCAAAAACATTTTTGAAGAAGATGATACTAGTTTATTAAATATAAATTATTAAAAGTATTATCTGAAGAAAAAAAACCCACAAAAATAAAACACTTGGAGAGTGTGGAAATACACTCAAATACACATATTGCAGCAGTCTTTCCAAATTATGAATGAATGTATACGTTTTTCATACTACTATTTTCCTAAGTGGTGGCGAAAAGCTGAAGTGTAGAGATAGTTACTCTCATTCAACTTTTTTCAATTATTTAAAAGACTCCTATGCAAAGAAATGGACCTGTCTCAAGTCTTGGCACAGTATCTTAGAATAATAATGACACCATAAAAGAAGATCTAGGACCACCTTTTCAGCTCCTGCCTATCACAGGTGAATTTCATTTAGTCTGGAGTATATGAGAAATTAACCAAAGTTGTTCCTTACTTTTGATCTTGAATTGTAGCTCTGTCCTGTAAAATGACTGGTTTCTCAACATCAATTTGACTTCTTCTCTTAAATGACACTAACATTTTGCTAACTTTGTGTCATGAAGCAGTGTGTCTTCATCTTACTGCTAATTCCCCACTGATCCCATCTAGTTTATCCTCTTAAAAGGATCTTTAACTTGTCCTAACATATGTCTCCATACAAAAACATATTCTGTGGTTTAGAGAATTTTTTGAATACCTATGATATATATATGATGTGAGTCACTTCCCTATCCTTAACATACAACATTTATTAGAAGATAAAATTGAAAACAATTTTGTGTTATTAGGTAAATAAAAGAGAAAGAAGTATTTGATAAGCAATGTAACAGAAGAAGTATAATAGCAGTGACGACATTCAACAGTTATTTTCTTTTTAAATAATTCAACTTTCTTATATATATTTAGACAGAAAACTATATTAATTATAAGCATATAGATAATTCTATGAGTAGATAATTAGAGAAGCAATACGTACCTGTTTCTTACTTTAATAACAAAATTGAGATGCCTATTCTTTCATCTTTTTAATTTATTATGTCAGTAAATATTATTTTGACCTCTTCAGCAAAATTTTCTTTAAAAATTGTATCCCTTGCCAAAAAGAAAAACAATAGTAAGATAATTCTTGAAGTTGTCACATGAACTTGAATAAACAATAGCGATTTTATCTCATCATGGAGTTTGTATTTTTAACCTATTTTTATTCCTATATTTATGATTTTTATGGAATTTAATTACAATTTTCCAAATTAATTAAGTTATGTGGAATGAAAATTGTTCCTTTAATAGCAAAATAAAAAATGATAAAAGTACCAGAATATTAACTACTCGTGTCCAGAAACAAAAGCCCTTTTTGAACTTAAAACCTGCTATTTAATTCATTGCATATCTAATTAGACTATAAAAATTAGTAAACACTAAGAAACTATAGAGTTATTTTCTTGAATTTATAAAATTTTTGTAATATTAAAAAAAAATAAAAAGAGGTGGTGAGGACAACTTTGTTAGTGAGCTTTTTGTCTCTGTGAACAAAATAACTGACAAGAGCAATTTAGAGGACGAAAAGTTTGATTTATGGTTTCAGAAATTAAATTCAGAATCACCTGGCACTGGGCTCCAGGTGAACCAGAAAAACATGGTGAAAGAGTATGGTGGAGGAGAGCTGTGTAGCCCATAGGCGCTGGGAAGAAAAGAGGGAGCACGAGGAACCAAGGACAAAATACAAACCCGAAGAGAATACCCACTGCGTCCTTTCTGTCAAATGGATTAATCCATTGATTGGGTTACTGATCTCATAGGTTAATCATTTCACCTCCTGCATTAACCCAAAATACCAAAGCAAAATAGGATGAAAAAATGAAGGGGGTTTTATCTTTGTGCTTAGAGGGGGAAAAATGGGGTTAGGGAGAGGAAGGAGGAAAATTACCAAGAGGAGGAGTAAGGGAGTAAGAAGAAAAGGAGAAGGAGGAGGAAGGAAGGCGCGAGGCATTTACTTTTAATAATTTGAAATATATAAAGAATACCCAAATAGCCTGGAAATAAAATGGGATCACTCACAATTCCAACTTAGTGCAAACAACTACTATTCTTTTAGCACAGAAGCTTTTAAGTATTTCCATATGTGTAGGAAAATTAATTCCAGTGCTAAAATCTATATTCTCTTCATCCTGAGCATATAGCTAGCATATATTTTTCATATATTTTGTGCAACTAGTCAAGGTTTTGTGCTTGAACTTTGGACAGACTGCTGCCAGAGGAATTGAACAAGTTTGTGCTTTGTCATACTAAAATCAGCACACTATAATGACATGGCCACATCAATGTTTATAGAAGCTCCATTCCTAATGGCTAAGCTAAAGAACCAAGTGAGGTGCCCTTGAACAAATGAATGGATACAGAAAATGTAGTACATATACACAATAGAATATTACTCAGCCATAAAGAAAAATGAAATTAAGCTGTTTGTCAGTAAATGGATAGAACTGGATACTATCTTGCTAAATGAAGTAAGCCAATCTCCAAAACCAAAGGCCAAATGTCCTCTCTTATCTGTGGATCCTGACTTACAATAGATTTCAGGGGGTTGCGGGGACTAAGAAGGAGAGGTTGACTAGATTGGACAAGGTGGAATGGGGAGAAGGTGGGGATGGGAATGGGAAAGACAGTAGAATGAATCAGAGTTAACCTTATTATATTTATATATGACCAGTGTAACTCCACATCATGTCCAACCAAAAAAATTGAAAGTTGTACTCCATATATGTATGATATGTAAAAATACATTCTACTGTCATGTATAACTAAAAAGAACAAATAAATAAAATAAGATACAGATAGTTAGGAATTCAAGGTGGAAGGACAGATAATCTGGGAAAACAGCTTGACCGTAGTATACACATGGAACTGCTGCATAATTAAATAATCTTTAATTTTTTAAGGTGTCTAAACTTTAAAATTCATGTTTTGATAATGTGATAATAACTTATCATATCACTACTTTATTATAATGGGATAATTAATTTGATGTGTCATTTAACAAGCTCAACAAATATCTAAACATCCATTTTACAAAACATTGATTTTGGAGAAAATTTGAAGAATTTCAGTTATAATTTTATAAATATTCTATTTGAATTGGAGTCACATTATCTATTCAGTAAATGAAAAGTATAAAAGGAAATTTTTTACTGAAATTCTAGGGAACATTTTATTTGCATGTTATCCAGAATAAATGTTTAAATATTAATATTTGATGTGTACAAAATGTGTACAAATGTGTACAAATCTGTGAAGACATACTATGCTAATAACAAAATGATATTATAAACTACATGTATGTTTTCCATGAAATTTAAAAAAATTAAAATACTTGAGTTACTAACATTTATATTGCTTTTATTTCTTAAGATATGATTTCTTCTGTTGTTTATCATATAACCTAATAGAACAATGTAATTCTCTTATATAAATATCTATAATATATGGTATCAATTAAACTTTAAAGACACCTTGAATTCTTACAAATAGCCTCAACTTTTTAAAATTGGAACAAGCCCTCAGTGGCTAAACACTGGTAAAAGGACTAAATGGTGAGAAAGCTGTAATCTCAGAGGTGAGGTGATTGATGCCCGCCCAAGGTTGTCTGCAATACAGCTTCCTCCTCAAAGACCATAACTTCAATGTCACTATGTTATAAAACAGATGGAATATTAGGAAGAGACAGTCAAAATTTGAAAGTAATGGATATGTGTGAAGAGGAAAGGGACTTGTCCTTCTTGAGAATTTACAAGAACCACTCAATAAGATATGATGTATTAATACAGAAATTGGAACAAGCAAAGGCAAGCATTTCATAGAAAGAAGTAACATTTTTTATCTACTATGTGCTGATTTCTAATAAATAGTGTCTCATTTTTGTATGTTCACTTCAATCACCTTATTTTATATGACACTATAAGAAATCCAGACTTATCATGTTAATAAACATCAGCTCTGAATGTAGAAAGAAATTTCTGCAATCTTATTTCAATAACATTTATTGCGGCAACTATAGGTAGATAATCTGGGAAGACATGAAACTAAGGAGAAACAAGTTTCTGGTTGATTACAATGTTTGTATAAAATTGCTTTTAAATCATATAATGATATACCTTAAATTTTTAAATATCTTAAAATCTGTAAGCCTTCTCATATTTCTACTTCCATAATAAACCTATTGATAGTAACTAATTTACAGGGTTTTTTGAATAGATAGTACTGTACACTTGGTAAGGGTCAGGAATACCCATAAGTTAAATAGTGAACAATTAGCAGAAGAAAGTTAATATTTCATAAATAGGCACATTGTGATTTAAATTCTATTTGCTATAACAGCCATATGTAACACACAAAGAGGGGAAAATATACATTCTTAAGTCTAGATACACAAAAGAAAATCCCTAGAAATCATTATCAAAAGTTTAGCAATAAAAATAGGATGAGTTTGTTTAATAAAGTTTTTAAAGTTCTGCTTATATTGTATAATCTCAGGAAATTTAGATATCTTCTTATTCATTAAATTCAATTTTCTTCATCACAGGTTGTGCTGGAATGACATGAATATGACAAATCAAGCCATGACCAAAAGCATTGCACATTGTAATGAGTTATTTTAATTTATATGCTGAACAAGAAGACATTTGAGTCATACTTGTGGTTGAATAAATAGATTGTAAGATTGCCTTCATGATAGAGTGGCTGTTTTTGTATTTGCTTGGATAATACAAACTGTACTCAATAGGTATAAACATAATGCCTAGAAATATTTTAGTATTCAATCTACAGCTTTGAGAGTATTCTTCTTTGAGAGATATAAAACATGTGTGTTATAAAGCTGTGAATTTTACCACCCTACATTTGGTATTTGGATATATCTATGGTAGTGTTTTGCAATTGTAACATAAAGGGATATTCAGAAAATTAATCACTAAACAGTCTTATTCTATACACAGTTTTCATGCAAAGTCTGAATATTGTTGGCCGTATTCAGTTGCTGTAGACCATTTTCCTCACTGTGAGAAAAGCAAATTGACTATTGAAACTTACTGAAATATGCATAAATAAATATATAGCAAGCTAATAATTGAATATATATACATATATGTATGTGTGTGTATATTCATATACACACACATACAAACACATATATATTACTTCAAGGACTGAGGCTGTAGCTCTGTAGCAGAGCACTTACCCAGCATGTGTGAGGCACTGGGTTCAATCCTCAGCACCACATAAAAAAATAAATAAAATATTACTTTAAACTGGAAGTAAGTAATAGTTTTTTTTTTTTGTTTTGTTTTTACCAATTAAAATAAAAATCAACATTTAGTATTATATTCCAAGTTTTATAACTTGAAATTAAAATTATAGTTGTTAAGGAAATACTACTCAAACATTGGTAAACCTGTTTCTTCATAAAGTCAACTTTCTGAAGGGTACAGATGAATATAGTGATTTTTATCAATTATACTTTTGTGACATAATATTTACATGGTAGATCAAAAACAGTGAACATTGTTATTTTCTTGAAAATAATCACACAGAATGTATCAATTACTGAAATGTATATTATTTTCTAAGACATATAGATATATTTTTGTTTATTACATTTATACATATATATGCATATGTGTGTGTGTGTGTATATATATAATATATATATATATATATATATATTTATATATAGTATAAATGTGAGAAGTACATTGGTACATTTAAATCTCTTATTTTTGCTACTAGTACATCCAACTGAAGGCATGCATAGATCATATACAAATACTTTTCTGCCATTTATAATGATAGATCAGTTATTTAGGAAAAAATACACCTGGATAATGCATACTTACTACCTATCAACAGATGTCTAATTCAGTATTATCTGTTTCTTATAATATTATTTATTAAAGCAGTACAAATATTTTGAAAATTCATTCTACCAATTCTATTTTTTCCAAATATGTTTTTTTCTACTTCATTCAGTAACTTTAGTCAAAGCATAATAAGACCTTTATTATATCCACACAAAACCACATACTAAATATTTAGCCTGGCCAAACACTTATCCATTAGGAAAGCAATACAAATTCTGTATAGTTATTGGTACTGTAGAGCCTCAAGCTTCCTAAGAATTCATAGTAGTATCCAGGCACAAATAACTTTAAAAAAATAAATAATTATGTAGTTAAGTTTTAAATTGTTGAAAAGTACACTATTATGTACTATGTTTCACACACATAAGATTTCTATAAGATTTCATTTTGAAGGGTTACATTGATTAAATAATATTTAAGAAACAATAATCCAATGAAAATAGAATGGAGTTTGAAATCACAAAACCAGGTTTTTTTTCCCTAAATTTGTTCTAACTAGTTATTCATGGCAGTAGAATGCCTTTTGACACATTGTATTAAAATGGACCAAAGTTCTTGTTTCCCTGACTGTACATGGTGTAGAGTCACACCAGTAGTGTAATCATATATATATGTCTATCTCATTCTACCATCCTTCCCATTCCCACAGCCCTACCCCTCCTCTCACTCTCTTTTGCACAATCCACTTATCGGAGAAAGCATTTGGACTTTGGGTTTGGGGGACTGACTTATTTCACTTAGCATGATAATCTCTAGTTTCATCAACTTACCTGCAATGCCATAATTTCATTCTTCTTTAAGGTTAAATGATATTCCGTTGTGTATATATATCACATAGTCTTAATCTATTAATCTGTTGAAGGGCATCCAGGTTGGTTCCATAGTTTTGGTATTGTGAATTGAGTTGCTATAAACATTGATGTGACTGAGTAGTGGGATACTTAGGTCAAATGGTGGTTCCATTCCAAGTTTTCTGAGGAATCTCCATACTGTTTTCTCATAGAAGTTACACCTATTTGCAGTCTACTGGCAATGTATGAGTGTACATTTTTCCCCGCATCTCACAAACACTATTGCTCGTATTCTTGATGATTGCCATTCTGACTGGAGTGAGATGAAATCTTAGAGTAGTTTTGATTTGCATTTCTCTAATTGCTAGAGATGATGGACATTTTTTCATATGCTTGTTGAAAAATTTTATTTCTTCTTCTCTGAAGTGTCTGTTCAGTTCCTTAGCTCATTTATTGATTGGGAGGTTGTTGTTGTTGTTGTTAGTGTTAAGTTTTTTGAGTTCTTTATGTATCCTGGAGATTAGTGCTCTGAGATGCATGTAGTAAGGATTTTTTTCCCATTCTGTAGATTCTCTCTCTTTATGTTATTGATTGTTTCCTTTGCTGGGAAGAAGATTTTTAGTTTGAGCTTATTCCATTTATTGATTATAAATTTTACGTCTTGTGCTGTAGGAGTCTTGTTATGGAAATCAGGTCCCAAGTACACATGATGAATATGTGAGCCTACTTTTCCTTCTATTAGGTGCAGGGTCTGTGGTCTAGAGCCTGTGTGAGTTGAATTTTGGGCAGGGTGAGAGAAGTTTAATTTCATTTTGCTATACATGAACTTCCAGTTTTCCCAGTACCATTTGTTAAAGAGGCTATCTTTTCTCCAGTGTGTGTTTTTGGTGCCTTTGTCTAGTATGAGATAAACGGATTTATGCAGGTTTGTCTCCGTGTCTCCTATTTTGTACCGTTGTTCTACATGTCTATTTTGGTAGCAATACCATGCCATTTTTGTTACTTTTTCTATAGTATTGTTTAAGGTCTTGTACTGTGATGCCTCCTGCTTCAGTCTTCTTGCTAAGGATTGCTTTGGCTATTCCAGGTCTCTTATTTTTTTTCAAATTAATTTCATGATTATTTTTTTCTATTTCTATGAAGAAGGTTATTGGGATTTTAATAGGAATTGCATTAAATCTGTATAACACTTTTGGTAGTATGGCCATGTCAACTATATTAATTCTGCCTATCCAAGAGCATGGGAGATCTTTCCATTTTCTAAGGTCTTTTTCAATTTCTTTCTTTAGTGTTCTGTAGTTTTCATTGTAGAGGTCTTTCACTTTTTTTTGTTAGATTTATTCCCAAGTATTTTTTTTCTTTTTGGGACTATTGTGAATGGGGTGGTTTTACTAATTTCTCTTGCAGTGGATTCACTGCTAATGTATAGAAATGAATTTAATTATGGTAATTGATTTTCTATTCTGTTACTTTGCTGAATTCATTTATTAGTTCCAGAAGTTTTCTGGTTGAATTTTTTTGATCTTCTAAATATAGAATCATGTCATGGGCAAATAATATAGCTTGAGTTCTTCTTTTCCTATTCATATTCCTTCAATTTCTTTTATCTGTCCTATTACTCTGGCCTGCTTTTTAAAGACTATGTCAAATAAAAGTGGTGAAAGAAGGCATCTCTGTTCCAGAAAAAAAACAGGGTTTGAATTTTGTCTTAATTGGATTAACTCAAAAACCATTTTACACATAAATCAAGTTCAATCACTGCACCTGATTAAGCCATAATACTTACCAAAGTTAATTGTTAACATCAAATGGAACAGTTTTGGAATTATAAACTATAAATCATTTTAAACAGTAAATTATTATTTTAAAATATCAATAGGGCAATCATGATATAGCATTCTGCTTATTGAAAAAAAATTGTGCATTTTTTTCTTAGCCAAAGGAATACAGAAGAAATATATTTCTCATCAAAAGAATATTTTTTTCATAAAGACTGATATGGTTTTAGTAATAATGAAACAAGAGTAAATAATAACATTGAGAGTAAAACACACTTCAGGCATTTTTATAAATACAGCATATTTTCACTTCATCAATTCTTACAACATCTTGAGGATTTAAGTTCTATTATGATACCATTTCACAGATAGAAAAATTAAAGAAGTATTAATTATCTTGGTGAGTTTTGCCCAATTAGTAACATGACAGAATTAAGAATTGAATATGAGTCCCATTCCAGTTAAATCCATCATATCCTTTATTCTTTCTCTTTACTCACTGTGTTTCATATCAGTGGTTTTATTTCAGCATTGACTCAAATAGAAATTACTGAAATAGTTGATCTAGAATCTCCTAAAATGTGGTTCTATTATAATGTCTATTAAAATGCAGCTGAAAAAAAAACACATAAATCAGCAGAAAGTTTATGGGCTAAAATAATGTCCCTGCTTCTTTGCTTAGTACTTTATGAAAGTAACCAAGAAACTAATAAAAAATACAAAATTTTAGTAACACTAGAAACCTTATTCTCCATATTGTAACTTAGGATTGAATTAAAATAAGCAGACATTAAACCAGCATATGCTAAAATACCAAATGGGGAATAGTTAAGGAAAGAAGAGTAGCATCCTGGTAACTATGCTCAGTGGGGGTTGCCACTTTTGTATCTTTAGTTGGGGGGGGGTGGATCTAAATACCGTGATACTATAAACAATGCATTTAAACATTTCCATCTGTACTTTTAGTTTACAAAGAGAACTTATAGTTAAAATATATTTTATCCTTAAAAAATAGAGTTATTTATGGAAACCATGACTAATATAAAATTCAAAAGGAAAAGACTTTAATAGCATAGTGGTAGATTATGTTGCCTATAAACACCTTTAATAAAGATATTTTACTACAAATTGAATGGGAAAAATAAAATTTGTTGAAACTCTCAGCATATTTCCAAATAAAAAAGAAAGAAAATTGTGCACTCAAAGTGAAAATAACAAGCATGGTTTTATGATAAAATTTATTATCAACAATAAGAAAAAATAAAGAGCTAAATGAGTTGCACACTCATTTAAAATAAATCATCATTATATTAATATAATGAAAGCATAGATAAAAATAAAAATAATACATTGGAATATATGTATATATTATATTTTCAGCCATTATTACATCAAATATTTTTCTGGCCATTTTACTGTCTTCTCCTTGCTACTGGGTGTATACGAAAATCTATTTTTATATATAAATGGTGAGGGGACATTTATTGTAAAAAAATTTTTTTAAAAAGTAATAATTCAAATGTCTATTATCATTGCCGTTTCAAGAAATTGAATAAGAATCTATGACTTTTTTGCCAGGTGTAGTGGCACATGCCTGTAATTCCAGTGGCTTGAAAGACTAAGGCAGGAGGATCTTGAGTTCAAAGCCAGCCTCAGCAAAAATGACACGCTAAGCAATTTAGTGAGACCCTATTTTGAAATAAAATACAAAATAGAGCTGGGGATGTAGCTCAGTGGCCAAGCGCCCCTAAGTTCAATCCATTATACAAAAAATAAATAAATAAAATCTGTGATTTAAGGAATAAAAACAAGCATCATATACCCCAAATTTGATTTAATGAAACATTTCAATTTCACACAAGTATTTGATTGCATCGCAATAATGATACAAAAGCAATCATAGACGTACAACCCAAACTCAAAAGTCTCATTCATAACCAAAATATATAAGAAAAAAGTAGTTTATGGAGAAGAACAAAAACCCAAGAGAGAAGACAGAGATAGAGCTACAACAAAGATGTCAGACATTGGAAAAACAATGAAAAGATATTTTGAAGAAGCTGGCTGATGAGTTCATGTTATGGTTAGATTTGAGGTGTTCCTCAAAAGTTCATTTGTGACACAATGTGAGCAAGTTCAGAAGTGAAAGGATTAGGTTATGAGACTATAAATCTAATCAGTACAGAAGGTAACTGTAGGCAGGTAGATTGTGGTTGGTGGAGACAAGTCACTGCAGCAGGCCTTTGGGGTTTACATTTTGTCCCTGATAAGTGGAATACTCTCTCTGCTTCCTAGTGGCCATGTTCTGAGCTGATTTACTCCACCATGTCTTTCCGTCATGATGTTCTACCTCACTCCTGCCCAGAGATACGGAATAATTCATCCTTGGACTAAAGCCTCTGAAACCTTGAGCCCCAAATAAACTTTTCCTCCTCTATTCTTCCTGTCAGGTCTTTAGTCACAGCAATGAAAGAGCTGACTAAAACAGTCTGTGACACAAACTGCCAGTATGTTTTTCTTGCATATAGTGATATTATTTTATAGAACATCCTCAATAGCAACAACAGAAGAATACTTGGCCACAGGAAATATAATTGAAAATATGAAATAGGATTACTTCTTCTCTTGACTCTAACATGTTTATCCACAGAGATACTTTCAGGTGAATAATGGAAACAAACAGAAATGGCTTAAACCATGTGCCAAGTATATTATGTAACAAATGTAGTTACTCCCTGATTGGATTATGGATTATTTAACATCACAGATTCTAAATCAATACTAAATTATTTCCATCATTTTTTATCTGCTTTTCTAATTAATCTTATCCTAATCAATCAAGGCTACTTAAACAAAATACCACAGACTGAGTGATAGAAACAAAAGACATTTATTTCATACAGTACTGGAGACCTGAAGGTGTGAGATCATGGTGCCATTCAATTTGGTTCCTGGTGAAGACTCTCTTCCTGGTTTGCAGACCCCTTCCTTCTCACTCTGTCCTCACATGATCTTTTCATAGTAGGAGGGAGAGCGGGGTGGAGGTAAAGAGAAGGAGCACTAATTTCTTTCTTTTATTAGGGCACTTATTCCATCATGAGCACATCCTTGCCATCATGATCTAATGGAAATCTAATAACTCCCAGTGTACCAACCTCCAAAACCAACAGAGCGCTGGTAAAAGTGTCAACACATGAATCTTAAGAGATACCCACAGTCTATTAAAAGCCCACTGTTCCTCTGTGTTCCCTGATGGCTTTCATGATTTCAATTATCAGATTCAGATATAATATTGTAAAACAGAAATGAAAGGAGTTTTCTATGAAAACATTTCTTATTATCACAGTAAACTTAGAAGCCCTTCAACGTATTTCCCTTCCTTGGTTAGTATTTCACCACATGCTATACTCTAAAATTTCCAATGATCAATGTAAAAGGGAATGGGATTACCACGGGTAATTTAGATCAATCAAGATTCTCTGCCTATGGTTGGTGAGCCGCTTGTTCTTCTGTGAAGTACAACTGAATTGAGTTTATATCATTAAAGTTAAAGTATACGGAGAGTGGATGGATATTTGGGGGTAAATAAGAGTGTCTAACAGACATTGATTGTTTTGAGTAGCTTTTGGAAGTCACTTAATACCTCTCTGTCTCTCTCTTATAAATTAATAATGGATTTTATTAGTTAACTATTGAAGCATAAAAGAGGGATCACAACATTCAGGACTAAAAAACATAAACATTTACAATCTCACAGTTTCTGAATATCAGGAATCCTGGAGCAGCTTGACTTGCCTTATTGTCCACAGGGTTATTATCTTCTCCTGTCCTGGCTGGAAACTTCAAACTCTCACCATGAAGTTCTCTTCCTGTGGCTGCTTACCTCCCTGGGGCAGGGGGCAGGGGAGGGAGATCAGAGATAAGGGCTAAATCATACCCATGATGGAAACTGCAGTCTTTTACAGTAAACAAGATAATATAAATAAGATCATCTATGAATAATAGAATGTTTTGTAACTCTAAGAACAATGTACCTTCATTTATGAAAGTTTTATCAATATCTCTTAAATATTGCCTCATAAATTCAGGTTTTACCTGCGCTAATGATGAGATTTTCTTGAAGGAAAAGTATGTATAAAAGAATCACAAAATATGTCTTTGCAAAGAATTGACAAATCTGACTCCTGGGAGAATATTTGGGCTTAAGAACACCTTTTTAAATTTTCTTTAAATCTTAAACTTATTTTTCTCCTTCCATCTCCCCTATAGCTTTCTGTTCAGGATTTGCAGAATAATTTTACCAATTATATTTCAAGAGGCCTGAAAGCAGGGATATTTGTCTTCAATGAATACACTTTGAATTTACTGGAATGTACAGATCTTTGTGTACACAAGAAAGAAAAAGAATGGAAAGGTGAGAGGGTACCCATACTCACCATTAGGACCTGTAGTGAGAATTAATACTTTCCTCTGCCTATTCAGATGACTGTTTAGGTTTATAACAACACAAAATATTTTACAAAGGTTTAGATACTTCCAAAGCCTTGGAAGCCTTTATGGTTAAAAGAAAGTATTCATTCTTTTGGGGCATCACAATTAAATGAATTGGTTCCAAGACTCTTTAAAAACAAATGGATCAATCAGTTGGCTATAGTTCCGGTCCAATGGCTAGCAAGTAGTCTGCCATTTTAAAAATAAGTGAGTTTATTTGTCACCTTATTTTGATTCATATGCAATCATAATAAAAATTGGGACTTACTGAAAAATTCAAACAAATCTATGAATGATAGTTGTGTCTTATAGGCAGCTATTATGTTTACTGTACTCCTAATTGCTGAGTTTATAAACACATTTTATAAACTTTATTCTTATTCGTTTGAAAAAATTAGATACCTTTACAAAATGAGTTTTGTCATTTTCATAAGTCTATTTCATAAGTCTATTAAGCTATGTCAAAATATATAATAAATGTTTAAAAAAGAATCAGGAAAATATAATGTTAATTTTAATAACTATTAAAATAATATAAAATAATATCTCTTTAGTCATTTTGCCCTTGACTTCTTACAAACAAAAATATCCTATAAAATGAGATGCTTTGAAAAGACTTGATTTGTAGTCTTGATTTGATTCACGATGACTATTATTATAATGTGTAATAGCAATTATAATATGACAACTTTATATTTTACATTATGATTGATATAATTGTATAATATAATACTCAGGCTTTTACATTCTATCATCTAAAAGATGTCCACTTTAAGATAATAATCAATGTTAATAGAATTTCTCTATTTGCAAATGCATGACTTATTAGGAGCAATACTAGAAGAATAAGTGAACTTTGAACATAGTCATAATTTAATCTCTTTCAATGTTATTATATGTGGTTTTGTTGTTGTTGTTGTTGTTGTTGTTCCTCCTGAGAAAGACACACTTTGGGGGCTTATTAGTACTAAGCATTCTGCAACATAAATTAGAATACCTATGTTAAACTAGAAGCATTTAACTCAGTTCCTATTGTAGAATCCAACAAGACAGAATGAAAAGCCTGCTAAACGTGGGACACTGCATAGAATGCTCAGAATAGTTTTATTTTACTAGGGCTAAAAATTTATCCCTAAAGACTGCTCTAGACTGTTATAACAGGGCTTAAATGCAGACCTCTGATGAATTAAATGGATCAAAGTAAACCAAGTGCATCTAAATACAGTGTAATAATATTTTAAAGAGCAACAAAATTTAACTCCAGAGTAAAATCCACAATGCATAGTATTGAATAGAAATTACCCAATAACCCAAAAAGTAGCAAAGTAGTTGTATAATCTTGAAAAAATGTCAAACTGTCAATACAGATATAGAAATAATTCAGATGATAGAAAAAGCAAATATGAAAGTTAGTGTTAAAATACTTTTTAAAAGGTATTTTCTAAATGTTTAAGAAAACACGAATGTGATGAGGAAAAAAATAAAACTAGTGGTGAAAAATATAACACAATGTCTAGAAGGGAAAATACACTGCAATGGTGTAACAGCAGATTGAAAATTGAAGGGAAATACTCTCTATGCTTAATGCACATAGCAAAGGAAACTACCTGAAAAATGGAAGACAAGTAATAGATTACAAAGAAGAAAAAGATAAAGTAAGGGCTCTAATGAGTTGTGGGTTTAGTCAACTGACCTAGCATCATACAATAGGAACTGCAGAATAGGAGAGAATGGGGAAAGGAGGGCAGAAAACACATTTGAATTAATAGTGTATATTTATTTGAAAACATTATTTACTGGAATTATTTAAAGAACTATATTTATTATTTACTTGAGATGTAGTCTTTGAGTTAACTGAGATAAATGGATATATTTTTGATGCAAATATAAAACCATTATATGAGTTTCATTGCTGCAGAAACTACTAAAATTTTAGTGGCTTAAAATGACACATTAATGCTATTACAGTTCTGGAAGTAGGGAGTCTGAAACGGGTCTAAGTGTGCTAACAGCAAAGGGTCAGCAGCATCACATTCCTTTCCGAATTCTCGAGGATCATCTATTCTCTGGCCTGTTGCGGCTTCCAGAGGCTACTGCCATCCCTTGGCTTGTGCCTTTCTCCTGTCCTCAAGGACACTAATGAACTGGTTGATTGTCTTTGTCACCTGCTATCACTCTGATACTGTCTTTTCTGACTCCAGCTTCTACTCTTAAGTTTGTTCATTTGTTTGTTTTTAATCAGGGATTGAATCAAGGGGTGCTTTACCACTGAACTATACCCCAAATCTTTTTTATTTTCATTTTGAGACGTGGTCTCACTAAGTTGCTGAGACTGGCCTCAAACTTGAGATCCTCCTGCTTCAGATCTTAGGGAAAGAAAACATTGATTATTGTAGATGAATACAAACAAAATTGGTCTATTTTTGTTGGGGGGATGGGGAACTCTCTGGCACTCAGAGCAAAGTCAAACTTTCTCTGAAGCCACAGAAGAGAAAGATAATGTAATATGACGCCCGGAAAAGGGATTACATTTCCTTGAGCAAAGAGTCTTACATCTAAACCAAAAAGAGATTTTTCATCTTTGTCAGAGAGGCAGAAAACTTGTGCCCAAGAACAAAAGAAAGTAAAATGAGGTATGTCTGCCATGGGATGCAGCAAGGGAAAGCTGAAAATGATTTCAACCTCCATTGGAACAACTCTCATAAACGGGCATCCCAGATGTAAATAAGGTAAGATGTGAAATATGATCAGTTAAACAAATGTGTTTCAAACACTAGGACATCCACAATAAAGGATATGTATGTTAACCATTAAAAATAAGTAGGTATTTACAGTGTGTGATCACAAATACTGTTATAGACTCACTCTATTTGTTTTGAGAGAAGGAGGTAAAAACTCATACATTTTATGAAATTGTCTTCTATGTGGAAAGTCTTAAAGAGGAATTTTTACATTTTTCAATAAATTATATTTTGTTACTCTAGAATAAAACCCATATCTGTTACTTCTTTTGTTAAATTAAAAATAAATGTATTTATGAATATATATTAGTGTATGTATATGTAAAACTATAAAGTGAAGTCAGTCAAGTTCATTGTATTTATTTTATATGACTGAATCATTTGATTGTTGCTATGGGCTCAGATTTAAAATGGTTACATATTCATTTTCCTTAACATTGATAATTAAAACTTAAATATGAACAAAAGGAAAATAATATAACATGCACATGTATGAAAATCTTTCTATGTGTTCAATAATCAACCATTCTGAGTCTTGGAAATCTAGGTAACTGAAAAACTTCAGATCACAGTCATATTCAGTTCTTGCCCTTAAGATAATTGAAACTTTTAAAGTACGTTATTTTTATTAATGGAAATGATACAGACAACCTTTTGGTTGGACAGTTGAAAAAGGTCAAAAAGGGTAGCCTTTATGGAAAATCAAGTTTCAAAATTAAATTAAGACAACAACAAAAATGTAATCATCCAGCACCTATATTAGGATCTAAGAACAGCAAATTGGGTCATTTTAAACATTTAAAATGGTTTCAATTAATTCATCGTGACCTTAATAATACGGCTGCCCTTTTCTAATGGGTCATTTTGAAAGTACTTAAAGATTTGAGATTATATGAACTTCTATACTTTACCTAAAAATTACATAGATGTTTCAGTCTAGCTGTCTACTTCTGATTGATGAAATTTGAATAATTACATTTAAATGCTGTGGACAAATTAGCTCCAACTTATTTTATACCTTTATCTTATCTGTTTATTTATATGTGGTGCTGAGGATCGAACCCAGGGCCTCACATGTGGGAGGAAGCGCTCTCCCACTGAGTCACAACCCCAGTCTCTCCAAGGAATTTTATAATTGATAAATACACATATGTTTACAAGGTCCATTTCATAGGTAACTAGAACTAAGACTAAAGGACTAAACATTCTTAAAGTCTGTGAAAAGTGAAAAGCAGTAAAGGAAAAAAGGAAAAGTTAACTCTAAGTGTAAACAATTATAGATATCCAATGAAAATATTTCCATTAAAATGATATGCCTGTTTAATTAGCACAACCAGTTTGTTCTTTTTAAAATTTGTTTCTTTTTAATTTCACATGACAATAGATTCATTTTGATATAATAATAAAAGAATGGAATATAATTTGTTCTAATTTAGTTCCCAGTACTTCCCTTCACCCTCTCTTCCTCCCTCCTCACATTCCCTTCTCTCAACTTTACTGATTTTTCTGCTATTTTGATCTTTTTTAAATTAATATCTTGTAAATATACATGGTGGTGTCATTGACTGTCGGATGTTCACATATGCACATAGGAAAGTTAGCGCAGATTAATTCTCTGCCTTTCCCTATTCCATCCTTCCTCCATTTCCTGCATTCTCCTTTGTATACTCCTCTGATCTTTCTAATTTTTTTTATCTCTCTTCCATTTATTATGGGTTAGATTCCAACTATGAGAGAAAACATTTGATCTTTGACTTTTGGGGACTAGCTTAGGTCACATAGTATGATAGTATCAGTTCCATCCATTTACTGGCAAGTCCCAAAAAGTCATTCTTCTTAATGGCTGAGTAATACACCATTGTGCATATATGCCACATTTTCTTTATGTATTCATTTGTTGAAGGGCACCTATACTGGTTCCGTATCTTGGCTATTATAAAATGGGCTTCTATAAACATTGATGTGGCTGTTTTACTGTATTATGCTGATTTAAAATCCTTTGGATACATACTGAGGAGTGGGATAGCTGGGTCATATGGTGGTTTCATTTTTACATTTTTCAGAATTATCCATACTGCTCTCCAGAATGGATGCACTAATTTGCAGTCCTATTTCCAGTTTTCCCAGCACCATTTGTTGAAGAGGCTATCTTTTCTCCAATGCATGTTTTTGGCAACTTTGTCTAATATAAGATGATTGTAATTTTGTGAGTTAGTCTCTGTGTCCTCTATTCTGTACTATTGATCTACCAGTCTGTTTTGGTGCCAATACCATGCTGGTTTTGATACTATTGCTCTGTAGTATGGTTTAAGATCTGGTATAGTAATGCCACCTGTTTCATTCTCCATGCTAAAGATTGCTTTAGCTATTCTAGGTCTCTTGTTTTTCCAGATGAATTTCATGATTGCTTTTTCTATTTCTATGAGGAATGTCATTGAGATTTTGATCAGAATTGCATTAAATCTGTATAGTGTTTTTGGTAGGATGGTCATTTTGATAATATTAATTATGCCAATCCAAGAGCAAGGTAGATCTTTCCATCTTCTAAGGTCTTCTTTGATTTTTTTCTTTAGGGTTCTGTAGTTTTCATTGTTTAGATCTTTCACTTCTTTCCTCAAGTTGATTAAGTATTTTTTTGAGGCTATTGTAAGTGTGGTAATTTTCCTCATTCTGTCCCAGAGGATTTGTCACTGATATACAGAAATGCCTTTGATTTGTGGGTGTTGATTTTATAACCTGTGACTTTGCTGAATTTGTTTACTAGTTCTAGAAGTTTTCTGGTGGAGCTTTTTGGCTCTTCTAGGTATAGAATCATATGGTCAGCAAACGTGCTAATTTAAGTTCTTCTTTTTCTATCTGTATCCCTTTAATTTCTTTCATCTGTCTAATTGCTCTGGCCAGTGTTTCAAGGACTATGTTAAATAGAAGTGGTGAAAGAGGGCATCGCTGTCTTGTTCCATTTTTTAGAGAGAATGCCTTCAATTTTTCTCCCTTTAGAATGATGTTGGCCTGGAGCTTACTATAGATAGCCTTTATAATGTTGATATATGTTCCTGTTATCCCTAGTTTTTTTAGTGTTTTGAACATGAATTGATGCTGTAATTTGTCAAATGCTTTTTCTGTTTCTATTGAGATGATCATATGATTCTTATCTTTGAGTCCATTGATGTTGTGAATTACATTTATTGATTTCCTTATGTTTAACCAACCTTGCATACCTGGGATGAATCCCACTTGATCATGGTGCACAATATTTTTGACATGTCTTTGTATTAGACTTGCCAGAATTTTATTGAAAATTTTTGCATCTATTAGAGATATTAGCCTAAAGTTTTCTTTCCTTGATGTGTCTTTGCCTCTGTTTTGGAATCATGGTGATACTGGCCTCATAGAATGAGTTAGGAAGTGCTGCCTCTTTTTCTATTTCCTGAAATAAATTGAAGAGTATTGATATTAGTTCTTCTTTAAAGGTCTTGTAGAACTTGGCTGTGTAACTGTCTGGTCCTGGGCTTTTCTTGGTTGGTAGGCTTTTGATGGTGTCTTCTATTTATCACTTGATATTGGTCTGTTTAAATTGTGTATATATTCCTGATTCAGTCTGGGCAACTCGTATGACTTAAGAAATTCATCAATGCATTCATTATCTAATTTTCCTCTGTATTTCTGTAGTGTCTGTTGAGATATCACCTTTTTCATCCAGTATGCTGGTAATTTGATTTCTCTCTCTCCTTCATTATTGTAGCTAAAGGTCTGTAAATTTTATTTAATTTTTCAAAGAACCGAATTTTTGTTTTGTCAATTTTTTCAATTGTTTCCTTTGTTTTGATTTCATTGATTTCAGCTCTAATTTTAATTATTTCTTGTGTTCTACTGTTTTTGCTGTTAATTTGTTCTTTTTCTAGGGCTTTGAGATGTAAAGTGAGGTCATTTATTTGTTGACTTTCTCTTGTTTTAAGGAATAAACTCCATTCAATGAACTTTGCTCTTAGAACTGCTTTCATAGTGTCCTAGAGATTTTGATATATTGTGTCTATGTTCTCATTTATCTTTAAAATTTTTTAATCTCCTCTTTGATGTCTTCTGCAACCCATTGTTCATTCAGTAGCATATTGTTTAGTCTCTAGGTGTTGGAGTAATTTTTATTTTTTATTTTGTCATTGATTTCCACTTTCATTCCATTATGATCTGATAAAATACATGGTAGTATCTCTACTTTTTTGTATTTGCTAAGAGTTGCTTTGTGGCATAGTATATGGTCTATTTTAGAGAAGGATCCGTGTGCTGCTGAGAAGAAAGTGTATCCACTTGATGCAGGTTGAAATATTCTATATATATCAGTTAAGTCTAAGTCATTGATTGTATTATTGAGTTCTATAGATTCTTTATTCAACTTTTGATTCAAAGATCTATCCAGTGGTGAGACATGTGTGTTAAAATCACCCAAGATTATTGTGTTGTGATCAATTTGACTCTTGAACTTGAGAAGACATTTGTTTAATGAACATAGATGCACCATTATTTGGGGCATCTATATTTATGATTGTTATGTCTTGTTGGTGTATGATTCCCTTGAGCAGTATGTAATATTCATCTTTATCCCTTTTGATTACATTTGGCTTGAAGTCTACTTTATTTGATATAAGTATGGAGACCCCTGCTTGCTTCTGTAGTCCAAGTGAGTGGTATGATTTTTCCCAACCTTTCACCTTCAGTCCGTGTATGTCTTTACCTATCAGATGAGTCTCCTGGAGGCAGCATATTGTTGGATCTTTAAAAAAATCTTATCTGTTAGTCTATGTCTTTTGATTGGTGAGTTTAGGCCATTAACATTCAGGCTTACTATTGAGACATGGTTTGTATTCCCAGCCATATTTGTTTATCTTTGTTATTTAACTTGACTTGATTTTCTTCTTTGATTAGTTTTTCCCTCAGGTACTACCTCCCTCTGCTGATTTTCATTGTTGTTTTTGTTTCCTCTTCATGAAATATTTTTCCAAGGATGTTTTGTAGTGTTGGTTTTCTAGCTATAAATTATTTTAGCTTTTGTTTATTGTGGAAGCTTTTTATTTCATCTTTAAATCTAAAGCTTAATTTTGCAGGATACAGGATTCTTGGTTGGCACCCATTTTCTTTCAGAGCTTGTTATATGTTTTGCCAGGATCTTCTAGCTTTCAGGGTCTGTGTTGAAAAGTCTGCCATTATCCTAATTGCTTTCCCCTGTATGTAATCTGATTCTTTTTTTTGTGGCCTTTAAAATTCTCTCCTTATTCTGTTTGTTGGGCATTTTCACTATAATGTGCCTTGGTGTGGATCTGTTGTGATTTTGTACCCTCAGCATCTTGTAGGCTTCTTGAATTTGGATTTCCAATTCGTTCTTCATGTTTGGAAAGTTTCTGATATTATTTCATTGAATAGATTGTTCATTCCTTTGGTTTGGACCTGTATGCCTTCCTCTATCCCAATAACTCTTAAATCTGGTCTTTTTATGGTATCCCATATTTCTTGCATATTCTGCTCATGGTTTCTTGCCATTATCACTGTGTGGCCTATATTTTTTTCAAGATTATATATTTTGTCTTCATTGTCTGATGTCCTATCTTCCAAGTTGTCTACTCTGTTGGTGATGCTTTCATTTGGTTTATTTTTTGCTTTTAATTTGGTTTATTTTTTCTTTCATTTCAAGGATTTCTGTTTGTTTTTGTTTTTTTAGCACTTCTGTCTCCCTGTTGCTATGATCTTTTGCTCTTTGTATTTGTTTATTTAGCTCCTTGTCGATACTGCTTGTATTTGCTCTCTTGTATCTTCCTTGAGTTCCCAAAATTTTTTAACCATGTACATCCTGAACTCCTTCTCTGTCATTCCTCCTGCTGTGGCTGCCAATGATTCTAATGATGTGGTGTCCTCATTTGTTTGGGGCACTTTCTTCCCTTGTATTTTCATGTTGCTCGTGTCTTCCTTTTCAGCTTTGTGGGTCTAGATTGTTTTGTTTTTACCCTATAGGTTTGTAGTGCTCTTGTAGGGTTCCAAGACCTCTCCTTTGTGGGGAAGGACACTGTTAACAGGTCCCAATATCAACCCACCTATGAAAAAATTGTTGTTATTAAGACGTGTACAGTTTAGTCTCAGTGTTCAGAAATGTTGGATTCATTTATTACCTAAAATATAATCAGTAGTTTTGTGAAAAGGTTTACCGTTTTGACAGTGGACAATAACTGGAGGTGGGACTCAGTATGATATACTGAGGAGGTAGGATGTGAGAATATAGAGTTAGTATATCTTAGGAAGTGTGAAGGAGAAATCTAGTGAAGAGGGATAGTAGCAAGAGAATAGACAGGAATTAATTTAGGGTAGGCAAGTATGTGGGAAGACGGTAGAGTGCATAAAACAAACATACAGTTAGAAAAATACAGATGTTAAAACAGTAAAATTTGGAGGAGGAAACAAAAATGAAAGAATAAAAAGGAAAAGAAAAAAAAGGGGGGGCATATACAACTCCTCTATGTTATATTATTCAGATGACTCAGTCCTCAAAGTCCTATTTCATGCAAAGTTCTTGGTTTCACATGTGTTGGGGATGTGAGGGCTGGAGGATGAAGAGGTAGAAGAAAAAAAACCAACCAACCAACCAACCAACAAAAAAATTCCAAGGAAGAAACCAGGATTGTAGCTAGCCTTAGAGATCCATATCTTTTTTGCTTCTCTTCTCATCCAGTAGGTGGCGTCATGTGTTGTAAGCTGGTGTCTCTGCCCTCTGGATGGTTGAGGTAACCAGGGTGGAAGACTGGTCCTGGCACAGACTGCCTGGATTTGGGGAGTGGCACCCTCTAGTCCCCTGCAGAAAGACTGTACCTTACGGATCTCCTTTTGGGACCGCTCGCTCGTATGACATGAGTGCCTGATACTATCTTCCTCCCTTGCCTGGAGATTTCCCAGTTCCTGGTCTCTCCTTTCCCCATAGCAGTTTCCAATTGAGAAAACTCTCACCCCGGGGCTACCGTGGGCAGTTCCCTGGCCGCCCTGCACAGCTGTGTTGGGCAACTACTTTGTTGTGTTATTGCCACTGAGGAGAGAGGAAGGTTGGAAATCTGGTACCTGGCCGCTGGAGAGCCCATCTGGGAACTGCCCCCAGCTAATATGGCGAGAATGTTGAGTCAAGATGGTGGGGTCTGCTTTCAGCACCATAGTGTCTGGTGAGGTGGAGGGAGCCGGGTGAGGTAGGGGAAACCCCATGATGGTGTTTTGCTGTGGGTAGGTAGCAGCTGAGTGACCTGCATGGGAGCGGGGTGAAGTCTTGGCCATCTGCATATGTGTTGATACGTGATTCTTGCTAAGGCTCTCACTGAGTATTGCATGGACTGGAACTTTGGGCTTTGGGTCCTGCTCCAAAACGGGGCTTCCTACTAGAATGATGAGGCCTAGAGCCCTGTGTGGGGTCACAGCACTGGTGATTTCTGTGGAGAGCAGCTGGATAGGGGTCCTCTAACACTCTCAGAGATGTAGTATTCTGACTAGGCAAGATCTGTGGGTCTGGCTGCATGGGCACTGGGCTGCTCACTCCCTTCCTGCCGCCATGTTGGAGATCAGAAAACTTGTTACTATATCTTATGGTATAATTTAAGTTTCAGAACTGTGAGGCCTCCAGCTTCATTTTTTCTAAGGATTGCTTTGGCTCTTCTGGGTGTCTTTATTTTCCCAAATGAATTTCATAACTTCTTTTTCTAGTCCTGTGAAGAACATCATTGGTATTTTGATGAGAATTGCATTGAATTTGTATAGTGCTTTTGGGAGTGTGGTCATTTTGAACTATTCATTCTGCCTATCCAAGAACATGGGAGGTCTTTCCATTTTTTTCAATTTTTTTTCTTCTTTCTATTTCTTCTTCAACTTCTTTATTTAGTGTTCTATATTTTTCATTGTGGAGATCCTTCTTCTGTTTTGTTAGATTTATCCCCACATATTTTATTTTTTGAGGATATTATGAATGGGACAGTTTTCCTAATTTATTTAGGAACAAATGCAACCTTGGAGTACAGGAATATGGTTGATTTGTGAATGCTAGTTTGCTGAATTCATTTATGAACTCTAGAAATATTCTGGTGGAGTTTTTTTGGGGGAGGGAGAAATCTTCTAAATATAGGATCATGTCATCAACAGAGATAATTTGAGCTCTTATTTTTCTATTAGTATCCCTTTAATTTTCTGATTGCTCTGGCTATTGTTTCGAAGAATATGTTTCATAGGATTAGTGAAAGTGGGTATCCTTGCCTTGTTCCTGTTTTTAGAGGAAATACTTTCAATTTGTCTCCATTTAGAATGATTTTGTTCTTGGGTTTTTCATATATAGCCTTTACAACATTGCGGTAATTTCCTTCTAACCCTAGTTTTTCTAATGCTTTAAACATGAGTGGGTGCTCTACTTTATTAAATGATTTTTCCTTCATGTATTGAGATAATCATGTGATTCTTGCTTTTTATTCTGTTTATGTAGTGAATTACATTTATTGATTTCCATATGTTGAATCCACCTTTTATTCTTGGAATAAAACCAACTTGATTGTGATATATTGTCTTTTTAATATGCTTTTAGATGTAGTTTGTCCATATTTTTTATTAATACATTTTGCATCTATGTTCATCAAGGATATTGGACTGAAGTTTTCTTTCCTTGGTGTGTCTTTGCCTGGTTTGGTTGTAAGGGTGATGTTACTCATTTTAAAAAATGAGTTTGGCAGTGTTCCCTTCTTTTCTATTTCATGAAATAATTCAAGGTTAATTGGTATTAATTCTTCTTTAAAGTTTTGGTGAACTCAGCTGAGAATCTATCCGGTCCTGGACTTTCTTTTGTTGGAAAGTTTTTGATAACCATTTTAATTGCCTTACTTGAAACTGATCTGTTTAAGTTTTCTTTATCCTCATGGTTCAATTAGGGTAGATCATGTATCTCTAGGAATTTCAATATTGTCAAGATTTTCTAGCTTATTGCAGTATAAATTTTCAAAATGGGTTCTGATGTTCTTCTGGATTTCATAGTGTCTGTGGTGATATTGAGATTTGGTAATTTAAGTTTTAGCTCTATTTACTGTGGTTAGTTTCACTAAGGGCCTATCAATTTTGTTTATCATCTCAAAACGCAAATCTTTCTTTTGTTGGTCTTTTGTATTATTTTTTAAATCTCAATTGCATCGATTTCAGCTCTGATTTTAATTATTTCTTGTCTTCTCATTTTGGTGTTGTTTTCTTCTTTTTCTAGGGTTTTGAGAGGTAATATTAGATTATTTATTTGGTGTCTTTCTATATTTATTTTGAATTTATGAGTTCAATGTTATGAACTTTTCTTTTAGAACTGACTTTATGCTGTCACAATGATTTTGATATGTTTGCATCACTATTCTCACTTCCAAGAATTATTTTATTTCCCTCCTGATTTCTTCTGCTACCTATTCATCAATCAAAAGTGTATTATTTAATCTCCATGTGTTAGGGAGGGTTCTGTTTTTTATGTTATTAATGATTTCTAATTTCATTCAATTTTTATTTGATAGAATGCAAGGTACTAACTGTATTTTTAAATATTTTCTAATATTCTTTGTGACTCAGTATGTTTTGTAGTACAGGTTTTCTAATATGGTCTATTTCAGAAAATGTTCCATGTGCTGCTGAGAAAAAAGTGAATTCAGTCATTGATGGATGAAGTATTCTATAGGTGTCTGATAGGTCCATCTTAGTACTTGTACTTTTTTTAGTTCTTTTCAATCTTACTTAGTTTTTATTTTTTATTAAATAATTTAATTTTATCTTTTTATACAATGGAGCACAAGTTTTAATTTCTCTGGTTGTACATGATGTAGAGTCACACAATTCGTGCAATCATACCCATACATAGAGGTAATAATGTTCATCTCTTTCCACCATCTTTACCCTGTAACACACTCCCTTACCTCCTTTTCTCTCCCTTTCTGCTGTTCAATTCAAACTTCCTTCATTCTTTCCCACCCCTTCATTGTGGATCAGCATCCACTTATCAGAGAAAACATTTGGACTTTTGTTTTTTGGGGATTGGCTTAGTTCACTTAATAAGATATTCTCCAACTCTGTCCATTTTACCTGTAAATGCCATGATTTTATTCTTTTTAAGGCTAAGTAATATTCCTTTGTGTATATGTATCACAGTTTCTTTATCCATCCATCTATTGAAGGGCATGTAGGCTGTTTCCACAATTTAGCAATTGTGAATTGAGCTACTACAGACATTGAGATGGCTGCATATAACACAAGAGGATAGTAGGGGACAAGAGTAGTAGGTATAAACTAGAATGAGGAAAACAGATGAAAAGTTTGACAGGAAAACAGATGAAAAGTTTGACTCCAGTTAATATTTTAAACCATTAGATGAAATACATTCAAATCCGTTGAAGGTACAATATTGGCTATTGGGTTAACATTTATCATTCTAGTAAATGAGTTATTTATATGATCAAGTTGATATTACAGTTATTTATAATATATCATGTCAAGGTGAAGAAAATTCTTATTGAATCTTGGTTTGGGTTTCACTGGAGTTTGGACACTTAGCAAATTCATCAGGTTTTGGCTGTGGATCTCTCCTGAGTTTCAGGGGCACAGGAGCCAATTCCCTGGTAGCTATGAACCTCCCACTAGCAGCTCTGGTTTAGCATCCAAGCGGCCTGCAGCTGATGGCTTGGAGGGTGCAGTGTTGAAAGCTGGTTGTTTCTATTGTGTGCAGTAATTCAGGATGTAGGCTATGTAGTGTCCCTGTGATTTTTGTGTCTATTTCAGAAAGGAGTTGTACCACATCCCCTCTGCAGGATTCTTTCTGTAGTAGTGAAGATCCACCTCCCTTCTGCAGGATTCTTTTTGCAGTAGTGATGATCCTGGTGACTGTCTTTGAGTGACAGTATTCTGGTTGTAAGTTTTCTTTAGGTGTTTGGTGGTGCAGAAGTATTCCTCCAGCCATTGATGCTCTGTGAAGTACAGTATACATTAATGAAGAGTATCAAATGGTTTGCTCTGACTCATTTTTACTGCCCCAGTTTTGAATGGTAGGCATTGATTCCCTCTGTTTACTGAAACTGCTGCAAGGCCTCTCAAGTATTCTAACAATGCCCTTTCACTTGCCAGTTGTGATAACCTTTCAGGCTATGTACCTGTTAAAGCTAGGATCAGTCCCTCCCTGCTGCATAGACTGCTAATTTTCTATATCTTTGGATATATCATTTTCTGGTATGGCCCCACAATCCCAAGGACTGTCCTGAGGCTTCCCATGGTGCCTCTCTCAAATGTCAGTTTTTAGAGTCTGAAGAATCTGCATTTCTGTGTTTGGGGCCAAATCTGTTTGTAATGGTCTCTGAGTTGAGCAAGCAGATGCTGTGAAGACTTGCCTGGGTTGCAGAGACTGAGGGAGGAACTCAGAGTACTTTGTGGCACTGGTCCCCACCAGCCTGTTTGTTCACCTCGTTTGCATTGAGGATAAGGGTGTTTCACCAATTTTTGGCTAATCATGGTTCTTTGAGAGATTCTTTCTCACCAGATTCTTAAGAGGTCCCACTGCAGGGGACTTTCCTCTTTTTAAGTTTGCAGCTATCTGGGTGCAGGAAGATGCTGTGGTGATTTACAGAAGATAAACAGTTGCCTAAGGCACCTCAAGATGGCTGTAGAACCCCAGCTCAGCCTTCTTTTCATAATTTAGTGTTAAGTTGCTTGCACTGTTTTAAGGATGTTTCTGTCATCATTATGCTTTAAATTTTGTCTGTCTTTCCAACTGTTTTTAAGTGAGTGAGCTCAAGAGAATTTTCACCTCCTTCCAGCTCTTTCTCTTACCCCTGCCCCCTTCTCATCTCCAGGTTCAGGTTTGGGGTGAGGAGATGCTCAGTTTGTTTTCCATTTTGGGGGGAGTGGGGGTACCAGGGATTGAATTCAGGGGTATTCCACCACTGAGCCATATCCCCAGCCCTATTTTGTATTTTATTTAGAAATGGGGTCTCACTGAGTTGCTTAGCACCTCACTTTTGCTGAGGCTGGCTTTGAACTTGCGATCCTCCTGCCTCAATCTCCAGAGCTGCTGGGATTACAGGCTGGTGCCACTGCACCCAGCCTCAGTTTGCTCTCTATTCTGGTTACCTACCTCCCAGTCTATCCAGGTCCCAGACTTCGTCATATTGAGTCGTACTGCATTTATTTTGTCACCCACCTCTCAATTCTGCTTTTCCTTACTGACTTCTTTTTATCTTGTGAGGAGATCAGGACGCACTGCCTAGCTCTCCACCATCTTCCCCTCCAGCCAATTTGTTCTTAAAAGATGTCAACTCCCTGGTATTTATGCACTGTATTTTCTTTATTTATGTGTTGATGGAAACTGAGGTTGTTTTCATGAGTGATAATGTAGTGAATATAGGAATGATAAAATCTCTTTGATATCCTGATTTCAGTTCTTTTGATAAATACTCAGAAGTGGGACTGACTTTTTTTTTTTTTTTGAGGAATTCCCACATCAGTTTTCCATAGAAGTATTCCACTTTGCATTCCGATCATTGGACATGCAAGGGCTTTACTTTCTCTACATTCTCCCAATTCATGCATTTTTTTTGGTTTGTTTGTTTGTTTGTTTTGAATAGTAGCCATCATAATAGGTGTTATTGGGCTTAAAACAGGAGGAATATCTATATTATTATCTATAATAACAGAAGGAATATCCACTCTGCTACAGAATGGATGCACTTGTTTTCACATTCTATTACTCATTACATTATACTAAGTAAAACAAGTCAGTCACAGAAAGATAATACATGATTCCACTTACATAAATATCTAACAGCCAACTCCTTCATTTCAAAGAATAATCAGTGGTTGCCAGAGACAGGGAGAAGGGAAAACTGTGAGTTGCTAATCAATAGACCTGAAGTTTCAGCCAAGAAAGATGAATAAGTCCTAGAGATCTGCTGTACAATACTGTAAGTAAACTTAATAAGAATATATTTTACATTTGAAATTGGTTAAATGGGTAAATATTATTTTAAATATCCTGACCATAATAGTAATATAAAATAAAATAAAAGACAATGACAATTCCCAGTGAATCTAAATAAATAAATAAATATTCATTGAAAGTTTAAAATCTCTTTTAGGTTGCAATCTGAATGAAAAAACTTAAGGGCATTTTGTTGTTCATTTTTATCTTCTGATACTGGCTTCTGCTTCAACTAACTTGATTTTTTAAAAAATTGTATGGAAAAGATTAGATGTGTGAGTACACATGTACATATCTGTTTGTATTCTGTGTCACACCCTAATGTTGACAAGCCTTAAAAAACATCACTTGTAAGGGAGAAAAGAGGTGCTTTCCTGTCCCAAACAATCTAACTATTACAGACTCACATAAGGTTTTATTTAAAAATTGTATTTATGGTGAAGTACATGGGAAATATTTTTGAAATAAGATAACAAAATTGGAACTATAGAAGTGGTTGAATATACATTTTTATAAAAAATTATATACCACATACTTTAAGATAGAGACAATATGTAATTTCCTTACTGTGTTGAGCAAATACTTCTAGCCTCTGAGTTAAACAAGCCCTAAAATCTGTACATAGAATATAAAATGAAGTTCAGGAGATTTAGCTCAATGTAGAGTACTTAGCAAGCATGAGACCCTGAATTCAGTCCCCAGCATAAACAAACAAACAAGTTAAGTTAATTTCTTCCTCATGAAATAGAAAAATTATTGTTTTTAATTTTCCTGTGGAATTCTGCACAGTACTTAAGGCACCAGTATGCCTGAATGCAGCTTTTCTATTACATCTGACCTCAGAACTGTCTGGTAGTTATACTGCATTTACCACCAGATGGGGCAAAAAACCACAGTGGAATTTACAAGGCCTTTGTTGGACCAGTTCCCTACACATCAATAGTGTTCATATTCTATTTCTCAAAATTCAGTAACATGCCTGAACCCATGACAAGGTAGGGTGGCAATGATAATATGGCTATGTGTCTGGGAGAAGATAAAGGTCTTATGGACACAGAGTAGTCTAGGTCACAGACACTGTACTGATTTCTGATTCTTAACTAGAATCTTTTGGATCGATTTCACTTCTTTTTATTTTGTTTCAAGAAATAATTCCTTCATTAGTTCAGCAGTAAGGCTTTCAGTAATCATTTATTAAGTTTCTTGTCTGTGCCTGGAATACATATCAACTGTCCAGTGATAAGGTGACCAGCCATTCTGGTTTGTCTGTGGCTAGGGTTTTCTTGGGACTTTCAGTGCTAAAACCAGAACATTCCCAAGAATACAGGAAAGTAGTGGTCCTAGAAAAAAGAAGAATACTAGTTTTATTATCATTAAAGATATATACTCTACCCGTTTCCACTCTCCTGTGTTCATTATAAGATATTAGAAAATGCAAATTAAATGAAAATTTGCATAGAAAAGTGTTGTTATGGAATGTAATTCTGTGATTACTTTATACATGTGGACTTATAAAATGGATGTTTTTTCCATCCAATGCATTCCTTACTAAAATTTTATTATATTTAGAAGCAAATGAGTATGTATCCTTAACATCATTTTAATGGCTTCGTAGGATTTTAATGAAATAATGCACAGTTAGTTCTTAAATCACATTTTCAATGCTGAGTCTTTATATCAGATTTTAACAGCTAAAAGCTCTGACTAAATTAACATGTTGGTATATGAATATTTGGGCATCTGTGTCTAGACAACAATAGTAAATGATCATGTGCTATATATTCCAGGTACAGTTTTATTAGGAGAAAATTATATAAACAGGAGCAAAACCTGTACCATATTGTATTCCAGGTAACACTGAGATTTCTAAGTCAGTATCTCAGGCTTTTAATCTTTATTGAGGCAATCCGAGCAGCTTCTCTGATATTATAAGGGGTGAGTGCCTTTCCTTGAGGTTGCCACCATTGTCATATGTTTGGATCTTGATGTCTAGTCCTGATTTGCCATGCCAAATTGTTGATTTAACTAATAGCTTAAGTATCCATACATTGTGAGATTCAGGTTTGTACTGATCTCATTCTGTAGACTAATAATCTGTACTCTTTTAGGTTAGGCCTTACAGATCAGCCCTGGTCATGTTTATTGGTACAGAGTTTCCTCAAAAACTAAGAATGGAACTACCACATGATACAGCTAACCCATTCCTGGATATCTATCCAAAGGAAATGAAGTCAGCATACAAAAGAAATAACTGTATGCCCATGTTTATTGCAGCACCACTCACAATCGCTAAGACATGGCATCAGTCTAGGTGTCCATCAACAATAGAAAGGAAAAGAAAAATATGGTATGTATGCATAAGGGAATATTTTTCAATTATAAACAAGAGTGAAATTGTATCATTTGCAACAAAATGAATGGACCTGGAGGACATCATGTTAAATGAAATAAGCCAGACACACAAGAACATGTCTGACATGCTCTCTTTCCCCATTAAATCATAAAATTAATGTGCTAATAAAAAAATAAAGATTCTAAACTTTTGAAAATAAATTAAGGCATAACACACACACACACACACACACCAAACAAAGCCCAGGGTGATCTGTTTTTGAAAGACTGTGGTTCACAGAGAATAAAATAACCCAAGGAAAAAAATAAGATGTGTTTTTATTTTAATATGATAATTCTTGAACTTCAGTTTCAGTGGTCTTCCAAATGAACTTGGGACCTTGCACAAATACGGATTTCAGGCACATGGAATATACATTTTAATTGGTCAGTATGGTGGTCGCACAAGAAACTCAATTTCACATGCTGTCCAACTAACTATAGTTTTTTTTTCCTGTTTTTCTTTTACTACTTATTTAGTTATTATTAGTTTATACGTTCATATAATTGCACATTATAGTGGCCTTCATTGTGACATCTCCATACACGCACATAGTAGTTTGGTCTGTCTCATTCTGGGTACTTCCCCTTCCACTCTCCTCCTCCCTCCCAGATCACCTTTTACTGCTCTGTTAATCGCAGTTATTTCATCAGGTTCTTTTCCTTTCTTTTTTTTTTCTCTCTAGCTTCAGAATACTATTGTATCCCTTCAAAGCCAGCTGTTTTAGAGAATCACCCCCATCATCACTTACTAAGTAAAAATGAAAGGTCTGAATGTTATTTTCCCAAATCCAGAGTAAGGTGAACAAATACTGGTTGAATTAGCTACTACAAGCTCCAAGAATTAATTATTATGGGTCAAAATTCATAAGGCAAGTAAGAAAACTCAAAATAAATTTTCTTTTGAAAATAAACAAGGAGCATAAATTCCTGTAAGGACAATGTATAAGTGTCATGGTCTCCATGACAGGTGGTGTGTAACAACAACAGCAAAAACAATGAAAAGAGACTCAGGAAAGAATTTCCTAACAAAATTAGAACTGAATACTGTGGTGTAAAGACACAACATCAGTATAATAAATCTAACAAAGACATATTTTCAGCCCTCTTTGATGAATGTTCCCATTTGGATTTTCAGGTGAGCTGGTTTTTAGCTTTTCCCCTTCTTTATATGTATCAAATTACTGTTTAAAACACTAAAATCTCTGTTCTTTCAAGGTAATTACTTTCTGAAAATTATATTTTTTGTTTTAATATTAAAAAATTATAGTTTTGTTTTAATATTAAAGATATGTGGATTAAAAGTTATAGATTCCTAATTCCTAGTCACATTCCACAGTAATACAACCCTTATTAAATTAAAAAAAAATTCATAAATTAAAAAAAAAGTCATCCAGTTTGGCTGCTAAAAACTTCCCAGGCCACAGTTTATCTTATAAACTATTTATATGTATCTATCAGCATAGGGAGGTACAAAGTAAATAGAAACCATCTATATTATGATTTTTTTTGTCCTACAGTGCTTTCTCTATATTATTTCTAAGCCTTAGTTGTAAAGACACTCAAGTACATTTTCATTTGAGCACCAGAAGAAATTGTAAAAGCAACAGTAAGAAATTTCTGGGTGAATGAAAGAGTAAATTATAGTGTCTTTGTTCGAAAGACTGCCCATTAAACTTCTTCTCCATCTTACTTAAAATCAAGCTATCTGAATCAAAAGTTGACATATAGCCAAGCTTTTATGAAATCTTATATTGTACTTTATATTTAGTGTTTTTAATATGGTAGTTGCTATTAGCTCTTCCTTTTGAACTATTTATATATCCATAGATTCATTATCACCCTGAAGACAGAGTGAAATCTAAGAAAGAGTTGAAAGCAAAAAGTAAAATAAATAAACAAACAGTCAAACAAAATTGAAATATTATAGAGTTAAGTCACATAGCAGTGAGTCTGTTGGAACTGTCTATGCTTTCAGTAGAATATAGATTAATATTTTAATGGTGATACCATTGCTTTTTTGTATCTGTCTGTTTTGAGTATTTTGGGAATTCATCATATAAAACAGATAGCAAGACACAAGACACTGTGAATTTTATTAAATCAGAAAAAATAAATGCACACACAAACCATAAAATAAAACACTATTCTTCCATTTTCAATGGCACATTGTCTCATAGATATTCAATGATTCTTTTTGCTAGGTTATCGCAACATAATAAAAATTCAGGCTTTGCAAAACTGTTTATCAATAATAGTCAGAGGGTTTCCGTCATACCTCATTTATACATTCTGAGTAAGTGCTCTAAGCAAATGGAAGCTGAAGTATATTAATATGGACAGATGTCAGAATGTTTCAGTAGCTGCCTCTTGCTGCTATTTCTTAAAAGAGTTTCTTCAGGGCCTATTGACATCATGGGAAACCAAAAGAAATTTAAGAAAAGTAACTTTTTTTTTCTTAAGTCCCTCATATTGAAATCTGGAAATGACTTTTCTGCGTCTGGTTATGGCCGTTTTATAAGGATTTCAGATCTTGAGAACGTTCTTCCTTTGGATGTATCATAGTAAAGTTATGGAAGTGATGTTGTCATGTTTCCAGTGACTTTGACCAGACAGGTATCATGCCCACATTCAGTCACAGTAAAGGCAGATAACAAAAAAAAGTACAATTGTTTTCTGTTACAGTTTAGGTGTGTGGTATCTCCTAAAAGCTTATGTGTGAGATAATGCAGGAATTTTCAGAAGTGAAAAGATTTAACTATGAGAGGTACAAATTAATCAGTGGATTAATTCACTGATGTGGATTGACTGGGTGGTAACCATAAACAGATAAGTTTGTTTAGATGAAGGGTTTGGGGATTTGCCTTTAGAGTTTTTGTTTGGTTCCCTGGTGAGTGGAGCTCTATCTCTACTTCCTGAGTGTCATGTCCTGACCTGCTTTCCTCTACCTCACTCTTCTGTCATAAAGTTCACCCTATTGAACCTGTAAAACTGTGAGCCCAAACTTTTTTCCTCTGCATTTTTCATGTCAGATCTTTTATTCACAGAAACCAAAGATCTGACCAAGACACCTTCTTTTTGAGAACACTTTGCAGAATTTACTCACCCTGATTCTACATACACACAGTTGGCCAGAACTTTGTAATGTCACACACCATGCTGCTCAGAAAGCTAAGAAGATATTCTCATTTGGGTTCACTATATAACTTGATGAAACTCTGGGTGAGTTGAGAATAGATATTGTGGAAAAGTTTTCAATCTCTGCCACAGCCTATGCAATTGAGTCCCCATAAGCCCCTCTACCTCCTTCTCTCACGCACTTAACAATATTATCATTTCCCTAATGAAGCATCAGAAGGACCACTCAGCAGAGATTTCAGCTGAAAGCTCATGATCTCTGAATTATATGTAAACTCCATCCTCCTAAGGTATAATTCCATATTGTCCTGTGACCTCTAATAAAGGACATGTTATTGGTCTCTAAAGAAAAGGAATAACAGCATCTGCAATCACCTATTTGGAGAAGAGAAAATGGGAACATTTGCAGTGGTGATCTGTAGCATTTACCAAATCCCATTGCATAGGAATGGAGAAGAACCCATTTCATGACAGGAGCCAGGATTCATTGGTTAGCTTCTGTTTCTGGGAAGACAGCTCTTCATCATCATCTTCCAGGAGTCAGGACTCTGCCTTTTGGGGAAGTATTGCCATGTAACCTCTATAGCAGAATCTGAGATGTACATTGAGGAGTCTTGGTGGTTTCACAGTCTTTATAACATGCATCCCATTGGTATATTTGATGGCCCAAGAGTTATAGCAGGTAACAAGATATTTCAGGTCAGTTTTGCAGTCTCTGAATCAAAACATTTTCCACTGAACTAATTGGCTCCTTATTTTGTTGCATTTTATCAGTTCTATATACAAGCAACTGCAGGGAATTAACTGAAGACACAGGTAAAGCCTGAAGACTCTGGTATTTTACCTTTGGGGCTCAGTATTCTGTTTACCAACATAAACTGAATCATAGTTGTTTTGACACCATCTGAAGCAAACAGTGGTTTTAATCTGATCTTTGCTATGATGCTATCTCCCAACCTGGTACAGAATTCTTGCTAAATGCTTAAAAATTTCTGGGGCTCCAGTATGTTAATGATGCTACCATAAGCCATTGATTGTTATTTCTACTTGGAATAGAGGCTATTTTAAAACAGCAAAATTCCTATTATAGTATAGAGATTACCTGAACAGACAGACGTATTTCTACAATATTTCTTTGCAAAGTAACTAGTTCAAAGATTTTGAAACAATAGGGAAAAAATAACCAATAGCCTGAAATTTCCTGTGATTTAATTTCATAATAAAGTATGTAGAGCTAACCAGAAATTTGATGAAATATATTTTTGTAATGCAATAGAGACTACCATCTGATTTTCACCTTGTAGTAATTAAATTGTTGATACTTGATGGTCAACTACTAAGTTAATGTCAGCATTCTCATTTTATTGTAACATCTTACTTGTAAAAGATTTATAATAACATGCATCCAGGTATGGAATTTAATTTTTTTTGCAGTATCTTTATTTTGTTTACTTACTTTTATGTGGTGCTGAGGATGGAACCCAGGGCCTCACAAGTGGGAGGCAAGTGGTCTACTGCTGAGCCACACCCCAGTCGCCTGGAATTTAATCTTAATCATTCTGATTAAAATTATGTTTGGGAACAAATAA
This sequence comes from Callospermophilus lateralis, assembly GCF_048772815.1. Lineage (NCBI taxonomy): Eukaryota > Metazoa > Chordata > Mammalia > Rodentia > Sciuridae > Callospermophilus > Callospermophilus lateralis. The sequence goes on from NC_135317.1 coordinate 85,298,849, forward strand.
AAAATAAGCCAGATAACAAAAGCTGAATCAGATGAAGATCAAGTCCCTCAATTTAAAGTCTAGGAGTCAGTGTCCAGGGGCCATATGGCCTAACTCAAGAGAGTTCTTTCTCATTAGCCCTCCTGCCATCCATAAGATGAAACTATCTTCATTTTTTCCTTTTCTAGTTTTCATTTCTATAATTTTTATGCCTTCATTTCTATAATTTTTTAGATAATTTCATTTTTAAAAGGGAAAAAAGTAATTATCATAGGGTTTTCTTTTTAGTTTTAACTTTGCTAAGGGGAATAAATACAATTTCTAAGAAATTAGTAAATTACTGTTACTGAATTCTGGAGAATGGAAATCCCAGCTGCTTCTATAAGTAGCAGTCAGTCATCCTGCCGTTAACCATGGCATCCAAAGTCCTCAGGATGAAAATAAAGCAGACAGATATAATTTGGCTCAAAGAATCTAAGAATTCATTATTGCCTACATTCCATCTACGAAACCAAGGAACCAAGCACTGTCCAGTACAAATTAGGCTCTGAGAGGCAAACTTCTATTTTGTAAAACTTAAAATAACTTTTCCACTCTTATTTCCATGACAACCACAAGTAAGAATTGCCAGAAGGATGTCTTAGGTTTAGCATGTCAATCAGTCTTTGCTTGTTTCTTGCTATTTCACTTTACCTAGATCACTATTGCCATATTCCATTCATCAAAAATTCTAAATCACACAGATTTTATTTGGCAATAATGCAGTGATTTCCTTCAAGGATGATAACACCCCCTTAAGCAATGTTAGAAAATTTAGATTTTTTTTGTGATTTTAATAATGGGGAATTATTATTGGTATTTATTTATTTATATTTAAATATAAATATAAATATCTATATTTATATTCATATAAGTGAAAATCATTTATGATTAACTGATCCTAAATCTTGACTTCATCTGGTCTATAAAAACATGTGTTTGTAAATGCATAGCTTCAACATACACTAAAATTCCAGGTATGCTTACTTGCTTATACTACCTGTACCAGAAAATAAGGCATCTCATCATTCCACTTAGTTGCCCGTTTAGATATTTTTGTAGAAAATAATTAACACATAAAAACATTTTTGCTTTGCAGTTCCCTAATGAATACAGTTTTATCAGAATTAATGCTCATTGGCTTCATCATTTAAAAAATTCCTTTTATTTTCCTGTCATAAGTAGACTTTTGTATGTTTTTAAAAATTCAAAGAAATGTTTATATAAAGAGGTTCTCTTTGTATTTAATTCTTCTTAGTCATTAGTGTTCTAAGTGGATCATATGGTTTTAGGTTTGTCTTAAGTATGTCTTTAATATTGTGAATTATTTTTATAGACTTTATAAAGTGAAATATTTCCTTCTTAATTTCCATGTTTTATGTGTCATTTAAGACATGGTTTCTTACCCTGAATTTTTATTCTTCTACATTAATTCCTAAAATTAATGTTGATTGATTGTGTATGATCAGAGTTACCTTTTTCTTTTTATGGAACCTCAGTTGCACTGGCAAATCTGTTAGACTCTCCACCAATCATTTCACATTGAGCAGAAACATCCTCCGTATCGTAAAGCAAGTTGTATATCAGTGTAGTTGTGTTTACCTGCTATATATTCTGTTCTATTAATTAACTTTTCTATTTGTGCATAAATAACTTCTTAGTTACTATAATTTTTATGATATTTTTCCAATTAGTTAAAGCAAGTCCCTCCACAAAACTGTTCTTTTAAATTACTATTTAGCTATTGCTTTAGTCCATTCCTTTTTTAGTATGATTTTTAGAATTAGTTTATATCCACAATCTAATTTTGAAATTGAAATTATTAAAATTTATAAATAAATGTGAAAATCTTAATGCCTCAATTACATCAAACACTCTAATCCAAAACAATTACAAGCATTTCTAAGTTATTTTTAGGTCAAGCTTTGAAATTTTCTCCAAAATTTAGTGAAGTTCATTTTCACTAAAACATTGATTATTTAAAACATAAATCCACTTAATCCAGAACAGTTAAAATGGTGAAATATAGTGTAATTAAAAAGAAGGAAAGGGACCAGTTTCTAACCTCTGGTTACTATATAACTAACTGATTTCTCCTTTCAAATCTTGGATTTGACACAAAAAAAGTTGTTTTGTGGATCAAACAGGAAGATATAAAATTATATACTTATCAGTAATATCTCTTTAATTTTTGAATAATTAACCATTTCTTCCATAACCATATTGGCTCATCCAGAGCATCCGTTTATGCTCTAATCTGTTTTTAACATCTCCAGAGTGTAGATACACACAACTATCGTTTTTGTCACTAAATTCATGGAATATACTCTCTAGTTACATAAAGAACCTACATTTCTTCTAACACCTGCAATTCACAATCATCATTAAATGGTTCTACTTAACATTTTTAGTCCAAGGTCGTCTCTTTGGGGTTTTCTGCTAATAAAATTCAAATTTTCCTTAGTACATGTCTAAATGCCTTTTCCTATATTATAGTTTATCTGACTTGCAGATTTAGAGTCAAATACTATTTTTACTAATTATTATCATTTTAAGTACATGTACTCACTCACAATGTGAAAATTTATAGCATGAGTAAATATATAATTATCCAATCAGGATGTTGACATTTTAATATTCTTAAGCATCTTTAAAAATTTGATTATCATGTACTATTTATAACTGTTTCTCAGGTACAGTGTGATCTTTTTATACATGAATACAATGCACAATGACCAAATCAGGATAATTAATGTTTTTATTCTTTTATCATTATTTTGAATTTTAAGCCTTTGGACTCTTCTAGCTATTCATAAAATATAATACAATTTATTGCAGACTTTAGTCACTCCACTACTGTAGAAGAACTGAACATATAAATTCTAAGTGTGTCTTTCTACCTATAATCCAACCTCTGTCAATCTCTCTCCCTACTAATCCCCTGTGACATTCTAGAAATGATTACTTTATTGTCAGATTGACTTTTTTAACAGTCAAATATGATAGAAATAATGTTGTACTTATCTCTCTCTTTTTTTGTTCTGGCTTATTTCTTTTAACATATTCTCCAGTTCCACCCATGTTTTTCTTTTTTTTTTTCCCCAAATAACAGCATGTCATTCTTTTTCATGGCTGAGTAGTACCCCATTATGTACAGGTACCACAGTTTTATTCTGCATTCATTAGTTACTTGATGGACACAGTTTATTTCTATTTCTTGGCTATTGTGAATAATGCTGCCATGAACAAGGGCATGCAGATGTCTCTTTGATATACTTATTTCATTCATTTGGATATACACCCAATAGTGGGATGGCTGGATCATATGTTAGTTCTATATTTAGTTTTTGGAGGAAACTCCATGCTGTTTTCCATCTGTCTATGCTAATTATATTCTCACCCACAGTGTGCAAGCTTTCCCTTTACTCCACATCATTGCCAACATTTGTTATCTTTAGTCTTTTTAATAATATCCATTCTTACGAGGGTGAGATTGTATCTCATTGTGGTTTTAATTTGCGTTTCCACCCAAATTTAGTAAAGTTGAGCATTTTTGTGAGCCTATTGTACATTTGTATACCTTATTTTGTGGAAATGTCTACAGAGATCTGTTGCCCATTTTTAAATCATTTTATTACTGTTATTTTAGCTATAGAGTTTTTAAGTTCCTTAGATATTCTGAAAATTAACCCGTTCTTAGAAGTATGGTTTGCAAATATTTTCTCTCTTTACGTAGGTTGTCTTTTCTATTGCTTCTCCTGCTATATTGAAGGTTTGTTTTATTTTGATATAATCCCATTTGTCTATTTTTGTTTTTAGGTTCTTATCCAGAAATATATATCAATTTCAATTTTTCTGAAAATTTTCTTTGTGATTACTTCTAATAGTTTAACAGTTTCATGTATAACATTTAAGTCCTTGGTCTACTTTGAGTTGATTTTTTGTACTGGTGAGAGACAAGGGTCTAGTTTCATTCTTTTACCTATAAATATCTAATTTTCTCAACACCATTTTTTAAAAGACTGTCCTTTTCCAATGGCATGTTCTTAGCACCTTTGTCAAAAATCAATTTTCTGTAAATGCATGGATTTATATTTAAGCTTTCTATATTGTGCCTTGAACTGTGTGTCTATTTTTATGTCACTATCTTGCTGTATTGATTATTATGGTTTTGTAGCATATTTTGATGTTAGGCACTACAAAGCCTCATGCCTTATTCTTGCTCAAGTTAGCTTTTTCTATTTGGCATCCACTGTTTTTTTTTTTTTTTTTTTTTTTTTAACAATTGCTTAACCTATTCAGGATCTCAAATGCATCTACATGAATTTTAGGATGAGTTTTTCTAGTTTTGTGAAGAACATCACTGGTACTTTGATGGAAATTGCATTGAAATGTAAGTGACTTTGAGCAGTGTGGACATTTGACAACATTACATCTTCCAATTATTATCATGGAAGATCTTTCCTTTTATTTTGTGTGTATGTGTGTGTGTCCTCTGTTTTAGTCAGCTTTTCCTCATGGTGACCAAAATGCCTGACAGGAACAATATACAGCAGGAAAATTTTATTTGGTGTTGATGGTTTCAGGGGTTTCTGTCCATAGACAGCTGACTTCATTATTCTGGGTCCAAGATGAGGTGGAACATCATGGCAAAAGGGTGTGGCAGAAAACAGCAGCTCAAAACATGCGGGGGTGGGGTCCAGTCCTACTTGCCAGGAACAATATATAAACTCCAAAAGCAAGTCCTCAGTGACCCACCTTCTCCAACTATACACCACCTGCCTTCAGTGACCGCCCAGTTAATCCATTCAAGTGGATTAATGTGCTGAATAGATTAAGGTTCTTCTAACCCAATCATTTTACCTATAAGCTTTCTTGCATCGCCTCACACAAGAGCTTTTGGGGGAAATCTCATGTCTAAACATATCCTGATTTTTTATTAGATTTATTTTTTATTGTCAAGGTCTTTCTCATTCTTGGTTAAATTTATTCATAAGTTTTTTACTTGTGTAGGTATCATGAAACAGATTGTTTACATGATTATTTTCTCAGCACATTGCTTTTGGTATATATAAATGCTACTGATTTTTGTATGTTGATTTTATATTCTGCAGTTTTATTGAATTTGTTCATTGGGTTTAATAGTCTTTTGGTGGGGTCTTTAGATTTTTCTATATACAGATTTATGTCATCAGCAAACAGGGCTAATTCAACTTTAAATTCTATTCAAGTCTTATCTTATTTGTGTTGAACACAAGATGTGAGTGAACACCCTTGTCTTTATTTAGATCTTTAGGGAAAGGCTTTCAGCTTTTATCCATTCAGTATAAAAATGACTGTAGGTTTATTACATAGTCTATTATTCTTAGGTATGGTCCTTCTATATCTAATTTTTTTCAGGTTTTTTATCATAAAGGGATGTTGAATTTTACTGGGTGCTTTTTTTCTGCAAGTATTGGAATAATCATGTAAATTTAGTCCTTTATTTTGTTTTTATGATGTATTACTTTTATTGATTTATATACATTGAATTATCCAGGAACAAATATTAATGAATGCTCCTTATGATTTGCTATTGGATGGATTTGTTAAGATTATTTTGAGTTTTTGAATCAGTTTCTAAGAGATATTGGCCTCTAGTTATGTGTGTGTGTGTGTGTGTGTGTGTGTGTGTGTGTGTACAGGTGTGCATGTCCTCATTTCATTTCGGTACCAGGGTTATGCTGGCCTTATAAAATGATTTTAGGAGAATTCCATCTATTTATTTATTTATTTATTTATTTATTTATTTATTTCTTCCTTCCTCTCTTTCTTTTTTTGGAGTAGTTTGAGCAGAATTATACTAGTTTTTCCTTCAAATTTGCAAAAATTCAGAAATGAAGCCATTCAACTAGTTTTGATTTTTCCCCCTAATTTGGAGGAGGTTTTATTATTGATTCAACCCCATTACTCATTTATTTGTCTGTTTATGTTTTCTGTCTGCACAGCTCAATTTGGGTACATTGCATGCGTCCAGAAATTTATACATTTATTCTATGTTTTCCAATTTGTTGTCATATAGTTTTTTATTATCTATAATTATCATTTCCATATATGTAGCATCTGTCAGTTATGATGTTTCTTTTTTTACCTTCAATTTTATTTAAGTTTTTTTTCTGAATCTAACTAAAAGGTTTTTTATTTTATTTTATTCATCTTTTCAAAATCCAGCTCTTCCTTTCATTTCTTCATGGCTTAATAGGTCATTGCATTGATAAGGCTTGAGTCTTTTCTATTTATCTTTTGTGTATCTGTTCTTCTAGTGTATTTTACATTGTCATATGTTTTTATGATGCTCATTCTCTTTTTTGTGCTTCTGGATATAGGACTCTGAGTCATCTGGCCATGTTCCAGTCTTGAGACTGACACCCTTCTCCCATGTAGAAACTTCTTGTCTCCTATATGCCTATGGTAGGTAGCATGCGGTGCTATGAAGGTTTGAATGTACAGTTGTTCTTCTGGGTCATATTGGATTCATAAAGCTGCAGATACTGTGTTAGTGTGGTAAAACGTCTGTGTGGGCCCAAGGCTGGATATATGCATGGTTTTCTGATGCTTAGAGTAGTATGAATCCCTTCTCAAGGTGGAACTGAGCTACAGCAGCTTTGACTCTGGGAGTTAGTGAATACATCATGTGAGTTACTTATCTGAAGCAAAGCTTCTACATGGATTCGAAGTAGCTCCCCTAACTGAGCTGTAGGTGATAACTCCAGCTAGTATTACCCATTAGCTATAATTGCCCAGAAGCTAGAAGTACTAGCATCTACACCAATGTAATCTTCTGGGACTTTCCCATTTATTCTTCTCCTGCAAAGGGGACTCCCTGTGGTTAGGGTCCTGCAGTTATGGTTTTCAGTACTCTGTTGCTTTTCTTATGCTGCCATCCCAGACTAACACATTTCAAAGTGTTCCAGTCTCTACCTTCCAGAGTTTGAACATATGTCCTTTGTCACTCACATCAAAATGCTCGGATGATTTACAAATATTTTCTCCTGGTGTATGGTTTCCCTTTTCATTGTCTTAACAGCTCCTTCACAGAACAGATATTTTTCATTTGGAAGTACAAGTTTTCCTTCTGTAGATTGAGTTTTGGGTTTTAAGTCTAAGAATTCTATGCCTACCCCTATATCCCAAAGATAATCTCATATGCATTTTCTAAAATTGGATGAAATAAAATTCACTGATGTCATATTTGGAAGGTAAATACTAGAAAAGCAATAATGTTGCAAAAATTGAAAAGGCAAAGTTAGTCATTCTGTACCAAATAAGGCACGCATCACAATTCACTTTTAATATACTTGATTGATCATAACTGTCAGTCTAAATTCTTTTCAGAGCAAGAAACAAGTAATCATTCCTTATGCATTTACTGTCCACAATATTTATTGTATTTACTACAACATTAACAGTAGTCCATCATCTTTTTTCTTAAAAGAGAATGAAAAATTTTAACAATTTTATGAGAATAATATGTTACAAATACATAAAATTTTATTTGAATCTCCCAAGTTAGTAATACAGCTTAAAATGTCACATCTTTGTAATGATTTATTTGATTTGACAAGGTTTTAAATATATGGTCAGATATAACAAGGTTCAAAACCTAACATTAGCCATTATTGTTTTGACAATTTTGTATTAGCCTCAATTTTCTGAAATTAAAAAAGGATGTTTAAAGTGAGTGAAATAATATTCTCAATTCTAAGCAAGACACTTAGCCAAAAATTAATAAATAACTGATAGTCAATAATTTGTTGCTTAAGAATGAAACTGATAATCATTATTTATTTATTGTCTTTTTCTGATTAAGTCTCCCATATCTGCCATTGATAAATGATGGTAAGGGATTATGGAGGAAAAACAATGTGAAGTGAAGGTTAGGAAAAAATATATTGATCAAAAATACCTAATAGGAATAAAGACACCACAGGTAAACGTGATTGCAGCCTTCCACTTAAAATAAATGATATAAAATGACCATGACAGCATGGACACAAAAAGTGTCTGTTTAAGTTTATGTACACTCAATGATAGAGTGTACCTGAGGGGAAATGTTTTAGAAAATGATTACATTGGGTTCTGTCTCAGATTTTTTTTTTTTTTCCATTTCTCTGTAATAAATAGCTCCCGACTATTCCAGGCTTCTGAAGTTTTCCTCGGGGTATCACACTCAGTAGAGCTCTTGTACTCTGCTCCAATTATAGAATTCCTAGGAGTCCCTCTTCTGAACTGCCATGAACAGTTCCTAAAGGCAGTCAACCAATGATCAGAGGCGGGCCACCTACAGTTTAGCAGTACATCAAAACATGGCATAGTAAAGGCAATTTATTTTCTTACCCTTCTATTTGTCACCCCACAGAGGGAACTGCAATACTTGTTGCTACTTGCATTCTGTTCATTTGTAGAGATAATACTGTACAAGTAAAATTATATCAGATACTGATTCTCACAAGAAAGAGTGTTTCTCCAAAATGTCCTAAGTCCTCAGTGTTTAGAGAATTTAACATGGCATCTTCTGTGGAACTGCATACAAATAGATCATAATTTTTTTTCTTCTATTCCCTGGAAAATGTCTCAGAATCAGATAAAGAGGCTCATTTTTTTAATCATACAAATGCCCAAATCCATTTTATTTATGTTCTAGAATATGTAGTAATGACTCTTCTCAGTAATTCAAATTTTGCTTTAAATTTAATCATATCGATCAATTAGTATTTAATAAAATGTATATGCATCTTAGACCCATCTTATTATTTATGAAAAAAATGCTATGCTAATTTAAAGAGAAAAGCACACTGTTGTTCTTTTTAAAATTAAGATTGAAAGATGGCTTAGTTAGTGGTATGCAAAGCTATTCCAGAATAAATTTTGTAGTGATATATCATGATGTAATAAGGGAGCTTATTTACAAATAAAGCAGCCCATTAACATTTGGATTATTCATAGATTATTTTACTGACATAGGTGCCATTTACTTGTCAACAAAATATATGGAGAATATTTCAATGCACTGAATTTCACTACTTACCATATGTATAATTCCTGGTGGCTTTTTAAGATTGCATGTTGTGCCATGCATATTCAATTGAATCTGAGATGGATTGCTATTCACATCTCTCTAATTTTCACAAAATGACAAATTGATCATAATTTTGAAGTAGAAATCATGGCCTCATTTTATTTCAAAATATACAATTTCTGTAGAATATATAGCTTTATGATGCATGTACCTCATCTCCTCAACTGAAAACAAATATAACTCCCTAGGTTGTTAATATTTTATAGAATATTTTCAATAAGTAATACAGAAATTTTTGCAATACTTATGGTAAATCCAAGGTAATTACTGTTCAGAATTATTTCCAAGTTTCTGTTTCCTACCTAATTTAATAGATTAATTAGCATGTGCTGTTTTTATATATTTTTGTTTTCTACTTTTTAGAGAAAATAAGATATATATATATATATATATATATATATATATATATATAAACTATATATATAAAATGATGTCTAAATCAAAAGCTAAAAATACCTTTGGATTTAATATCCTATAGGAAATACATTCACACATTGAATGTTTTAGGTTTATTAATCTTAATTTTTTTTATTCCCTCCCTTTTGACTTTCAATAATTGTTTGGATTGAGTTTACTCAAGAAGAGAGAAAATTTTAATATTACCATACCAGGTGGTTCCATGCAAACCAAGAGCCATTTCTTTTTTTAACTTAATTTTTTAATTAGAGCTTTATAGTTATACATAGCAGTTGTGTTCCTGACAATTCATACAGGCATGGAATTTGATTTGGGTTCATGATTCCTGCCTGCCTCTTCTTTCCCATCCTCCCTTACCTCTCCCATTCTCCTTCCTCTACCCTTCCTGACTTCCTTTTGCTCAACTGTTAATTCTATTTGATTGGGTCTTGATGTTATACTCTCCTTCCTTCCCCTTTTCCTTCATTTTACTCTAGCTTCTGCATATGAGAGAAAACATTTCTAAGTCTGACTTATTTCACTTTGCATGATGTTCTCCAGACAGAAAACCTTTCTCTCTCCCTAGATGCACCTATCTTTGTATCCTCTATAAATCTTCTATTTTCATGATTAAGTTTTGACAATTTGAACTGGCCCACTGACCTCCCAGTTCAAACCAGATTTGGAGTGAAGACTTGCCTTCCTCCTTCCCTTCCCTTTCCTTCTCTCCTTTCTTTCTTTTCTTCCTTCTTTATCTTTCTTTCTAGTGGAGATTGAGCCCAGGACCTCATGTATACTACACATTGCTCTACAACTGAGCTACATAGCCAATTTTTCATTTTATTTTGAAACAAAGTGTGTAGCTATGTTACCAAGGCTGACCTCAAACTTAAGATTATATTTTTCTCAGCCTCCTGAATAGCCGGAATTACGCACATGTGCCAACATAACTGACTGCAGAGTTGCTTTCTAAAGCATAAAGATGGTTAATCAATTCCTTGCTGCATCATATACTTTGTACTATATTTCATGCAACAGCTTCATGGTTGGTACATATTGAGAGTAGTATGTATTCACCAAGCCTGTGGTCTTTTGAGTCTGCTCTCTGATTAAAGAAATCTTAACTTTTAACCTAAGAAAAATCAACTTCCAGCTACTTCCTCCAGCTTCTGAGTTTATAAACTTCAGAGTAGCCCCTTATTCTCCATGAACCATGGAATATTTTGTATCTATTTCTCTTCCAAGGAGATACATCTATATTTTGAAAAAAATCAGACTTTTTTTCTTATAATAAATATTGGAAGACGAACTAAAGAATGTGTTAATTGTTAAAATGGGTGAGCAAATATTTATTGTATAGTCTTTTTTATAGGTCAGACCTTTTTAAAAATATAAGAATAAACAATTTATAAGTGAATTCTTAAGTATATAAGAATATAAAATATCACCCATTCTCTGTCTTTGTATTGAAAATACTGCTACAATTTTTACAATTAGCCTGCAATAGTTATTTCTATACACCCTGTATGTTGTATCAGTGTGTGTGTGTGTGTGTGTGTGTGTGTGTGTGAGAGAGAGAGAGAGAGAGAGAGAGAGAACATGAAGGCTCAGAGTCAACAAAACCTCTTTGTGTCATCCCCTGCATGTTTAGCCATGGATGGAGTCAACTCTATATGTTTTCTTGTCTGGAACTCAAGTGGAAGGAATAGGATGAAAGGCAGGAATAAGAATTTAAAGAAATCTACAAAAGTACCTTAAAGGCCAGGCATGGTTGCACATGTCTGTAATCTCAGCCACTCAGGAAGTTGAGATGGAGGATCATGAGTTCAAAGCCAGCCTCAGCAACTTAGCGAGGCCCTAAGTAACTCAGCGAGGCCCTAAGTAACTCAGCGAGATTCTGTCTCTAAATAAAATATTTAAAAGGGCTGAGGATTTGACTCAGTGATTAAACACCCCTGGGTTCAAAATAAATAAATAAATAAAGTACCTTACTTTTTTTTCCCCCCTCAGATGTAAAAAATGTCACATCCTTTTGCATCTCATTAGTCAAAAATCTCCAATGTTCTGAAGTTCTGGGAATCTACATTGTGTCTACAGAGGAGCATGATAAGGAATAAAACAGAATAAATGATTATGAACAAGTAATTCAAATTGCCATGGTTATCCTCCAGTCTTAATTATATGTGATTATTTTTGTGCCTTCAAACCACATTTCTAATAATTACAGATTGCACCCTGTATCTTTTAACAATTTATCTCATATATAAAGGTAAATTTACTATTATAAGAATACAATTTTTTATCAACTAATTTTTGGCTCTTTCACTTCATGTTAAAGCTTATCACTAGTTCATAATCCTAGTTCTTAGGTTGATAAAGATAATCAGGAAAGTAAAAAGGCGTTTTTATTCAAAAACAAGATACTACATGAGACACTAGAAAAACCTAACCATAATATTTTTTATTCTTTGGCCTAAAGCTGAAATGTTTTTTTTTTTAACACTGAGTTATAGATTTCCTTCTTATGAACAGATATTTAATTTGACATTATGTTCCCTTAATACATTCTTACATTTGGTAAAATTGATATTTGCCAAGATACATATCTGATATAAATATAGTTAAAATAAAAGGAAAAACATCTAACATGGGCAATACTTCTAGAAATGGTAGCTTGAGGCAGTCAGGTGACTCACAAAGAACACAAATATAAAACTCAACAGAATTATTAAAAACAAAAAGCACAAGACAATAGAAAATGACTAAAGAGAGACAACATCTTGAGAACAGTAATTTCTCATCAACAGGTGCTAGTGCTTCAGGTCACAATGATTGTGTTCACTTCACTGTCCTCTTGTCTCAGAATATTTTTATATACCTACAAGTGATTGTCTTGAAAGAGAAAAGAGAATCAACATAATTAAAGCAAAAATAGTTCAAGTATTCCTTGGAATTCATGAATGGACATTGTGAAAGTTAAGTCTGTCTTAGGTTAGGATTTCTACATATAGAAGAAGGACATGCTTGTAGCAAGCCCCTTTTCCTCCAATTTTAAACAATTTATAATCACATTCAAGGCAAGAACGGGTAAGTACAATCATAAAATATAGAACTAGAGCTCTAATACATTTGCTCCTGCGCCCAACTCTAGACTTACCTTCATCACACTTGGTTTCGAAGGTATGCATTCAATTATTGACATATTTCATACCAAGTTTTCATTATGCATTCATCAGTTAATGTCCATTGAAGTGGATTACACTTCTTAGCTACTGTGAATAGTGTCCATTACCATGAAACTATAGATGTCTCATTGACATACTGATTTCTTTTCGTTCATAATATATCAAAAAGAATCAAATTGCTGCATCAAATATTATTGTATCTTCCATTTTTGAGTATTCTCCATATTGTTTACCATGATGATTGTAGTAATTTATATTCCAACTGATAGTGATCAAGGATTCCCTTTTCTATACATCTTTACCAGCATTTATTATCTTTATTCTTTTTGATAATCATCATTTCTATCAGGATAAGTTGATATTTCATTTTTGCTCTGATTTGCATTTCCCTGATGCTTAGTGACATGGGGTATTTTTTAATATACCTGTTGGCTATTTGTCCATTTTCATTTTGATAATTTTTTTTTAGGTCTTTTACCCATTTTGAATCAAGTTATTTTCTGTTGTTTGACTTCCTTATGTATTCTGGATATTAACTACCTGTCAGATATAGAGTTTGCAAATATTTTCTCCAATCTTTAGGTTGCCTCTTCATTATTTTGATTGTGTTCTTTGCTGTGCAGAAGCATTTAGTTTTATATAATCCCATTTGTCTATTTTTGTGCTTTTCATGTCTTATCCAAATAAGCCTAACCAATTCCAGTGGCCTGAAGTTTTTCCTGTTTTATTCCAACAATTTTATGGTTTTCAGGTCTTATATTTATGTTTTTAAATCTATTTTGAGTTGACTGGTGAGAGATGGAGGTCTAGTTTCATTCTTCTGCATGTGGATTTTCCATTTACCCAACACGATTCATTGAAAAGAATTTCCTTTCTCCACTGCATGCATTTAGTAGCTTTGTCAAAAATCAGTGAGCTGTGGATGCATGGGTTGTCTTCTATACTTTCTATTCTGCTCCATTAGTCTATGTTTTTATGATAATATTATACTGTTTGATTACTATAGCTTTGTAGTATGTGAATTTTTAAAAAAGGTTCCCATATAAAATATCAATGTATAAGTACTGTCATTAAATATTCCCTCTTTTGAATTATTTCAAAATAAATCTTATCAGTAACAAATTAATTTTTAAAATCATCAACACAGAAGATTGGCAAAAAGTACTCTATGATTTCTCTATCTCTAAATATAGCACAGTTGCTATGATTGAACAATAATCAACTTACTTTATATATAAACAGAGATATGAAAAATTGTGGTATATATGTGTAATTAGAATTGTAATGCAAAAAAAAAAAAAACGAAGTACATGTATAAAGACATGAATTGGCATGAACATACCTTGTATACAAAGATATGAAAAATTGTGCTCTATATTTGTAATAAGAATTGTAATGCATTCCATTGTTGTGTATCTAAAAAATAAAATCAATTAAATAAATAAATATAGCATAGTTGCTATGATTGAACAATAACCACAGAAGTCTCATTGTTAATACTACACAACTCTGAAAAGTGGACTCCTGATTTAATGCTCCTTTTGTCATGAAAATGCAGAGAAAGGAAACAAATATTCACTCAGATTGAATTACATAGTACAAACAAATTTCTGATGAAGTCTTTTACTTTACCTCATAATGAAAATATTTGGTATTTTACTCTGTTTCAAGGTCTTATATGCTATGTAGTTGTGCCCACACTATGTTTCCTTTACTTTTTATTAAATGGGAAATTTTTTAATGCATAGCTGATAACCACTGTATGTTTTTGTGTTATATAAATAGGAATTTGTTAAGTGTTAGAGTTTAACGACTATAAAATATATAAGTTGGACTTACAGCTTTAAAGAAAAGAATATATTATCTACAGAATAAGAACTTAGAAAAAATACTTATCTTCAGATGTAATATGTGAACTTGACTTTAAAATGTCTTGCAAAATTATAAACACAATTCCAGTTTAATGTAATAGTCTCATTTACATACAAAAATTGTTTTTTTTTTTAACTAGGCTAGTTCACCAAAGAGATTTTATTAGTTTTTTATTGTTATTATGCAGCATTGTGACAACATATAACTGAATCATGATGGTTATAATTACCATACATATATCAATTTATGTGCAAAATATATTGAAATGATTTAGCACATTACTTAATAACAATGATAATGGTAATGTGCTATTCTTTTGGAGAAATAACTACAGAGTAAGCAAAAGTATTAAAAATTTATCTGTGGATCGTTTACAAGACTCATTGACATGTTTTACAGAATTAGTGAAATTCTTAGGAGGTCACAGAGTATGTTATTTTGTTTGTAGTTCTACCCACAGATATACTCATTTCTGAATCTGATACATCCTTCCATGTACTGACTATGGAACACTGGACAACTTATTTTACTATCCTAACCTTCAATTTCTTCATCTGAACAATGGAGTTAGCAATACTTAACTTATAGTGTTATTGTGTGGATTCAACAAAAGTGGCCCCTGTATGCATAACCATAAAAAGAGACAAGATGTATAACCATAATCAAAACTTATTTAAAAATCTCCATGTAAGCACATGTTTCAGCTAAAATTCACATTTGGTTGCAAGCAATGGGTGATACAAATATGTTGGCATTTATGCAGTTACAAGTCTCCAAGTACATAAGTAGGCATTTCAAGATTGGTACTGAGATTAAAATTGGTCATGAATGGTCTCTATTTCCACTATAATTATATTGCATAATCCTCATTCTTGAAGCATTAAGAAGCCCCTAGATTTTTCAGGTTTTGCATTCATATTTCAGATAAGAACAAATTGAAATTGCCCCAAACTAGATTCTGTGACAAGTATGTATAATTACGATACTTTATTCAAGTTCCTCCTAGTTACTTACATAACTTTAATTATCTCACATGATCATCTTTTTAGCAAGGAAGGTCTGGAAAATATTTGTTAACTGCAAAAATTACAATACACAAATACAAGGTTATTTTAGCAACAGGGAAATGGGAAATTAACATTTAGTGGAACATCAGTTATAACTGTCCAAATTGTCTATTCAGAACCTGAAACCATCAAATTACAAATAATGGAAAAGATTCTCTTACAAATGACTATTATTTACCATAATGAGAAAAATTTTAAAATACTAAGAAACATTTCAAAATTACTTATTTATGTATTTGTGCACTGGTCGATTGCTTCCCTTAGGATCTTCTTACCTGTGAAGTAGAATTTAACAACTCTTTATATGACTACTCTGAGTGCTGCGATGTTTTTATGTGGACCCACCTATGTGTGCAAAGTCAGATGCTCTGTGTGTGTTTACAGGAGGAGAATTTTCACAAAAGCAGGTTGCCTTAGAAACGCCATCATCTATAGCACAATTAAGTTGTCCAGAGTTATGGATCCGAACCAATTCAGAGACTTTCAAGGACTTTTCAAACTATAACTGATAAAGCAAGTCAGTGTCTTCCTGGAGAAGGAAATCATAATGCATACAGGTAATATAATACTATAAAAAAGAAAACTAAGTTAATATAAAATGAGATGCAAGAATGAGCCAATTATTCCAAAAATCAGCCTGATCTGATTGCTTTGGTCTGTTGAAATATTTTTAGTTTTCCATGAAACA
Source organism: Callospermophilus lateralis (assembly GCF_048772815.1). Lineage (NCBI taxonomy): Eukaryota > Metazoa > Chordata > Mammalia > Rodentia > Sciuridae > Callospermophilus > Callospermophilus lateralis. The sequence goes on from NC_135317.1 coordinate 85,315,193, forward strand.
TTAAATTCTCATTTCTAGTATATTACATTATTTTGCCTCTACTTTTTATCAGTAGATCAAACATAAAAGCTCTGATGGTTATGCTAGTTAATATTGTTTGATGAATTATATATACTACTTTTTCAAATTTTGAAAATAATCAAACTTCTTATTTATCTTGATATAGATGTAAACTAATAAAATCTAGAATATGATTTAGCACTAGGTAACCACATACTGTTTTTGGGAAAACCAAACCAAATAATACAATGATAATAAATTGCATTACAAGGTATAAGCTAGGTTATATTGCAGTAACCACAAGAAAAACAAAGGCCTACCGGTTCATAACTATGAATGTCTTTATTCTTTGATTAATCTCAGATTAATGCTAATTATGTTCCACATTGTCATGTTGGGAACATGATTAAATGAATATGACCCATATCTGAAATTTCACTCATTTCTTGGAAAGAGAAAGGATACATGGTTCTACATAGGCTAGGTCTTAAAGCTTTTAATTGTTAAGAGGCATGAGTCATTTTTACCTAAATTTCATTAACCAAGTCAAATTACAGCACCAATCCTGAATTGAAAAGAGTGCAGAATCAGTGATTATGTTAAACAATGCTAGAATGTTTCAAAAGAAAGGAGTTTCCGGAGGTTACACTGTTTCAAATTATTGCTTTTCTATTTGATTAAAATATTACTTTAGGCATGTTAAACAACCCTTCTGTACATTTCATTCTTCACTATAAACACACACACACACACACACACACACACACACACACACAATCCTGGTAACAATATCATAGAATTTATGTGAGGATTCAATAAAATAATAGAGAATGCATAGCACATTATCTGGCTCAAAAACATTAAATTTTCAAAAATAATAATATCGTGCAATATGGGATTGTGATATTCATTCACAATATTAAACCTAGACATAGATAACAATGATAAATGTAATCCCAATCTATCATCTTCTAATGAAAGTCCTACCCAAACATCCTAGGGCTAAGTGATTTTGTTAAGACTAGATTGTGTGCCTGAGACTTTCAAAGTCCATTTGTTCTCTCAATAGTTTTTAATCTTTTCACTTACTTTCCAAAAGTTACTTTGATTAAAATTAAAACTCATTAGCTGATCTTAAGATATAACACAACTAAACCTTACATAATATAAACAATAGAAACACAAGCTGCTACCCCGGAGGAGGTTTAATCAAATATTAAACAACTGCAGAAATTAGTATTGGTAATCTTTCACTCCTCATCACAGAATTCTCTAGAAGTGCTCTCTACCACTTAGGGAGCCACCTTTCTCTTATTCTTTGAAATCACATTTTAAAAATAATTACCACTGAATAAGGTCAAGATGGCGGAGCAGAGGAGGGTGCTTTCCAAGCTGCCCTGTGGTGCCAGACCAGGAAAGCAGACAAATGGCTTCACTTTGAGGTGGGTGAAAAAGACAAATCCTACTTCGATCTAATACTGGACTCTCAGAACAGCCTAGGGTTTCAGAAGTTTGGACAGAATAAAATTAAAAAAAAAAAAAAAAAAAGGAAGGGAGGGAGGACGTTCTCACCACAGCACCTGTGGCCCTGATGCAGATCCAGTGCAGACAAATCCGTTAGGGGTCTATGAAAACCTTATTTCAGGTGACACCAAGGCGTGTCTTGAAACGAAGAAATCAGTGTTCAGGACATTGTCAAACTGATCCAGTGGGTGAGCTACTTACGCTTTACTTTTGTGCATAAAGATGCTGCATGCCCCCTGGTAGCTGGCCGAGAGCCAAGGCAGCTGCCATCTTTTTCCGCTGTGGGGATGGTGGATCTGGGTCCAAACCCAGGTGCCCAGACGTGTGTAATTCCAGCTGGGTCCAAAAACCTGACCAGGCAGAAGCCTGCCATGCATCCCAGAGTGACTGGAAACCTGGTGAAATTCAGGCATGGAGGGTATTGTATCCAGGGAATTCGGAACACTCAGGAGAGATCCCAGGTGCCTCTCAGTCTTAGAGTTTCGTGGATCACAGTGACAGCTGCGGATAACCTGGGACTTAATGGGGCGGGCATGTGTGTGGCGGAGGGAGTGAACGTGCACTTTGGGGCTGAACTCAGGACGCCAAGATAGGGGAGCCTTGGGAGGCGATGCAGGGCAAGGGCCTGGCTCCTCCTTTGCTCTAAAGTAAAGTGGGGGTAGATTCCAAGCAGTACCCAGCGCAGATCGGATGAAGCTGTGCTAGGGAGGTGTGCAAATTTAAAAGCTTCAGACTAAAGATAATTAAACAAAGCACTGAGGTGTGTGTGGGGGGGTGGGGTGGGGGGAGTCTAACTAGACCCAAACCCCACCTCTAGGAGCTCTGCCTCTGGGATCCTCTTTCACAGAACTCTACAGTGACCCCTGGCTGTCAGTGGAGTACACAACACCCTCCAATGCCCCACCTCATAGGGCTGAGAAGGGAAGCTGAGAACCAGAAACGTGACAAGTTCCCCCAAATGAAGGAATTGACAGCCCCTGACTATTATTTTTGCACACCTCAAGGAAAAAAAAAATGGAAAGACAGACAATTGGGAACTGACAACCAACATGTTACATTGCAATGGAAACAATTCCTTAACCTTCCCTCAAGAATGCACCCCACCTTTTTTCTTTTTAATTTTTTGTGCTACCTGGTTCATGGACATTTGTACATTTACACATTTGTCTCACTCTTCTCATTTCTAGCATTTCTTGAAGGTACTTATTTTCTTGTCTCTGTCTTTTGCTTATTAGACATGGTTTTGTAAATTTTTTTTGATTTTATATTATTTTTCTCCTATTTCCCTTGATTCTCTTTCTCTCTTTTTTTTCACTAACAGCCAAATTCTATTGTTCTCTCTTTCACTCTTCCTTAAACTCTTTACTTCTACTCTCTCCCATTCTCTTTCTCAATTATTACTTCCTACATCTCCTTTGCATTCTCCCTCTTCACCTTTTGAAATAGCAAACTTTGCTATTTGTTTGCTATTAGTACCAATTAACTGTACTATTAGCAGTTTGTTAATAGTACCAGTTAACAATGTATATGCCAAAATAAAAACTAAGTACTTAGTATAGTACCATATATTTTTTACATTGGTTGTTGTTGTTATTTGGCTTCCTCTAAAACCTGAGATACTAGAAATCTTAGGAACACTATGAATTCATAGACTAGTACTCAAGATTCTTACTTATAAATGGGTGGACATACAGACAACATGAAAAAGCCAAGGGACCCAGTGACAAGATTCTACATTTAGAAGATCCAAAAAACTCCACTAGAAAGTTCCTCAACTAAATTAATTGTATATCTATACATCAAGGATATATCAGAGAAATAGAAATCAGGAAAACTAGCCCCTCTACAGTAGCTTCAAAAAAAAAAGGAAGGAATCAGCCTAACAAATGAGATATATCAGATTCATTCTAAACATTGCAATCACTACAATAAAAAATCATAATAAGCAGAGAAGTAAGTTAAAGTGGAATCATAAAAAGTACTAAATTAGCTTGGCTATGGAACATTATTGATTGAACTATATATTTTTCTAGTGTTATTTTTTGGTTCAATAATGTGCAAAGGAAATGAACAAACACAGAACAAGAAATTTGAATGGTCAAAAAATATATGAAAAAAAGTTCAACAACAATTAGAGAAATGAAAATTACAATGACCCTGAGATTCCATCTCACAGCAGCCAGAATGGCAGTTATAAAGAATAAAAGTAACAACAAATGTTGGCAAGAATGTGGAGAGATGAGTACTCTTATCATTGTTGGTAGGATTGCAAATTGGTGTAACCACTATGTATAGCAATGTGGAGCTTCCTTAGAAAACTTGGAATGGAACCACCATTTGTCCCAGTTATCCTAATTCTTAGTCTATACCTAAAGGACTTGAAAACAGCATACTACAGTGATGCAGCCACATCCATGTTTACATCAGCTCAACTCACAATAGCCATGCTATGGAAATAGCATAGGTGTCCTTCAATGGATGAATGGTTAAAAAAAAAAATGTAGAACATGTACACAATGGAATATTACTCAGCCATAAAAAAACAATGTCTTTCTGACATTTGCTGGTAAGTGGATGGATCTGAAGAATATTAGACTAAGTGAAATAAGCCAGTTTAAAAAAATGTTTGAATGTTCTCTGATATTGGATACACACAATAAGATATGGGAGAGAAGAATAAAAGTTCAGTAGATTAGACAAGGGGAACGAAGGGAAAGGGGTGGGACAGGAATAGAAAAAACAATGGAATGAATCTGACATGAATTTCTCATGTTCATATGCAAATACACCACAGTGAATCTCCACATCACATATAGCTACAAGACTAGGATGCTAATTAGAATAAGATGTACTCCATGTTTGTATAAATGTGTCAAAATATACTCTCAGGTAACTAATAAGAACAAGTAAAAATAAAAATAAATAATTACCACTTATTTTCATTCATTCATTTCTGTCCACAACTTAAAAATGCTTTAAATTGTTTTCTACTATTCTGAGAGTTAAACATTTTTCTCTTGACTGGATTATCAGTTCCTTACAGCAGTTTGGCCTCCTGATTTCAGAAAAGTAAACCAAGTGATGCTTGTGTGAAGCTTCACAATACGTCTCTCAAGCAAAAGCCTATTACCTATTGTTCTTAACTGTATTAATCTTTGCATCTAATTTTGGTTTCTCCAATCACTTTCTTTACTCCTGATGCTTTTGAGACATTGGGCACAATATTTTCTCTTGTTTTGCCAAAAGAGATGGCCTTTGCCTCATTCATTATTATGGATCACAAATAAAGGTAGCTAGTTGTTTTTTCAGTTGCTTTTTCCTGACCCCGAAACAGTATACAAAAGTTCACTAAATTAATAACCAATTGTTTGCGTTTAGTCACAAAAATTTTTTTCCAAATATTAGTGTAATAATTTAAAAAATATAAACTAAAATAATGAAATAAGTTTAAGTATCATATTTAAATATAAAGCAGAAGTCACACTGGGCAATCTGGTAATACCTTATACAATCTATATTTATGAATATCTCTATACTTATAGGTATACCTGTATATCCATAAATTAATGATAAATAACTTTCATTTATATTCTAAAATTTGTTCTAAAAATTTGCAGGAAACTACAGCATATGGTCATTGTTAATTGAACAAGTGATTTTAAGACCCAACAATAATACATTCAAATACTTAACACAAGAGATACAAAATATATGCCTTTAAATTTCATAAATAAAGTTTATCTGAGTTTTTTTTCCAAGATATCTCCATATTACATATATATAATAAACTTACTATAATCAATTTTAAATTTAATTGAAATTTAACAAGACATTCAAAGAATTTACTTAAAAGACAAATATCATTGTAATTTTTATACATAATAAGAATTTTAATTGATTTGTGCAGTTTTATATTTTTTTATTCTTCTAAATTACTAGATATTACAAATTATTCACAAAAGTCTATGTGAATAAGACAAATTAGAATTATACTGATAATTCTATTTGTCTATTCTTCTAATTGTATGAGAGGTCCTGCAACTTCCTTCTTAATTCTGTTCATGGATATCTTAGATAATAATAGGATTTAACTTTTGTGAGGCCTGCAGCTAGGGCATTCAGCAAGAATGCAGTAGAATTTAAAAGAAGACCAACTAGGCAAATTGATGTAAAGATAGATTAGAAAAATAGAAGAGGAAAGGAAGCAAAGGTAAGTCGTTAACGTAGCAACTTTTCTTAAAAACAGAAAGATAAGATTTGACTGGCCAAGTCTATATGGATAAAAATTTTAAAATTATAGAAATGACAATCAGATATTACTTAGAAGAGATAATGTTACTAATAAAAAATGTGAGACAATGACTGCTGCAGGTTTCCTTTTAGAAATTTCAACAAATCAAATCACTATTTCATCAGGATACACTACATTTCTCACTCAGAATAAAGCATTTTAAAGTTCATGCTGGCATTTTAGATAAAGTTCTTAGTGCTAGATAAGATAAGGTATTACTGAAATAATGTATTTGCTTAATTTCCAGTAGATATAGAATGTTGGACCCCTACAGATAATTTTCTTACTGGTGACTCAATAGACAGAATAATAAATTTGCTAAGAGTAATGTTTTCATGTCAATGCAAAGTACCACATGATGCAATTTTAAACTAACCATATAAAGTATATTTTAATGAATAATACTGAATATTATTATATAATATGGTACTAAATTATCATTAAATCACTGATTTAAACATAAATTTAATTACTATATGTATTATATATATGTGTATGTACATATATATAGTCATTATTCTATTGAATGATATGGAGGCAACAAGTTCCCATGTAACAGAATAATCAATCATTTTCTAAATGTATAATACCTTTTCAAATTTCACAACTGATGAGGCATCAAAACACATCAACTGGAATCTGTTTATCTGCATGTGAACTAGAAAGTATGCCTTATCCATAAACTGAAAGTGCACCCAGGATGCAGAACAGATCACCAAGATTAGAAATAAATCTTTTTGACTGTTAGGTCCTGTGATGTATTAGATTAAGTATATTCATGACTTTGGTTCTTCACCACTTGCAAGGAGGCTACAGACTGGACTACTGAATGACAAAACATGTGCAAGAGAAGTGTGCTGCTTTATTTTTCTTGTTTGAGGCCATCCACCATCAGGAAAACTTCAGCCAGCCACCAGATACAAGAATGAATGCATGAGGTCAATGGAGCCACCACAGTGACCCACTTCTTCCTGTGGATATGTCAACAAGATTAGCAATGCTAAGCTTAGGTCAGATCATGCATTTGTGAGTAAAACAAAACAAAACAAAATGTTGTTATATGCCACTGAAGTATTGCAATTGTTTGCCAAAAGTATTGCATTGGTTAGGCAATAAAAGACAGAAGGAGAACAAAAATAGGTAAGCACATTGGATGACATTATTACACAATTGACCACAAATTTGGAGTTAGATATTCGATTATTTCCATCTGGTTTGACTACAAAAAATAACTTCACAATAGGAATAAAATTTCAGATATAGTTCAAACAACAGTTCAAATTCCTTTCTTACTGTAATAAATGATAGTTATTGAATAAATATTACATATTAATAAATTATCTATACACTTTATAAGCATTGCTTCCCTAAATAGAGACCTTACCACCACAGGTGTAAATAATGTGTTATTTTCCCCTTATAAAGAAAGAAACTTGCTGCCTCTGGAGGGAGGTTACACTATCCAGAAAGTCCTGAAGAAGTTGGCTGGTCAGGCAAAGTGTCCTAATAATGAATTAGAGTGTCCTAATGATGAATTAGAACATGTTTCCTTTTCAAAATCTGTGTTGGAAGTCAACATTTTACAAATCTAAAATGATACAACATAAAGAGAGCTCATATTTATATATTTTAAATTCTTGATTAGACCAATAGTATAATCTACAACATAGAACACTAAATTTGAAAGTAAGAATTCTTCTAAGATAATTTAAAAGTATTTATAAGTAAAGCAAATGAAAGCAACTCATAAGAAGTATCCTTCACAACCACATCATGAATGTACTTAGAGTAAAATCTAGAAAAAATGTGTAAGATCATTATGAGAAATTTTCTAATAATTTGTCAAAGGAAATTGGAAGAAACCCCAACAATTGAACAATTCATGTTCATAATTTAGAGAACAGAGTAGAAGTAAGATAAAAATTCTCTTAAAAATACAGTCTTAATTTTGACAAATTTCAATCAGAATCCATAGATGGCTCAAATGAGAAACTTAAAAGCCTATTTTAAAGTTTATATTGGAGACCAAAACATGAAGTGTAACCAATACCATCCCCCAAAGAAACAAGATGCCTGGATTGCTCTGCATCATATGTATAATTCAGATAAAATGATAGACATTAAGGTAAAATGTGACGTAAGGATGACCAAATAAGAGAAAAAGAATGAAATAGAAAGCCTAGAACAAATTCACCTTGAAAAATATACATAGTAAGAATTTTCCTACCAACTTTCTGCACAAAAAAGTAAACAGCTGACAAAATGAAATGGTTACCTATGGACTGGGAAAAACTATTTGTAAACCATATATTCAATAAAGGATTAATATCCAAAATTTATAAAGTAATCATACTACTCAGTATGGAAAAACAAATATCCTGATTAAAAAATTGTCCAAATATCTGAATAAACTTTTACCAAAGAAGACTTAGCAGGCTGAAAATATATATGAAAATATGCTTAGTATCATGCATCAGGGAATTTGCATCAGGGAAATAAAAATAAAAGCCATATATGATTTTACCTCATACTATTTAGGATGGCTAAGATAAAAAGACAAAAGGTAAATAAATATTGGTGAGTGTGTGGAGAAAAGAAAACTCTTGTATACTGTTGGTGAGAATGGATACTGGTATAGACACTATGGAAAATAATATGGAGGTTCTAAAGGAATTAAAAATAGATTTACAATATTACCTAGCAATACCTTTTGTGGTTGAACACTTAAAGGAAAAGAATTCACCACCTCATAAGGACATCTGCATTCCCATGTAAATACAGCATTATTCATAATAGCCAAGACATGGGCACAATCTATGTGTTCATTAATGGGTGAATGGATAAAGAAACTATGATACATAAATATATGGTAAAATATTATTTAACCCTAAAAAGAATGTTTTTTCCATTTTCTAAAACCTGAATGACACTAGAGGATATTATGCTAAATTAATAAGCCAGAAATACACAGAAAATATTTTATTTTCTCATTGATATGGAATCTGAAAAAAAATTTAAATACACAGAGAAAAAACAGAGGTTACCAGGGGTGAGCCAAGGCTGATGGAGGATGGGGAGATGTAGTCAGATGATACAAAATAGCTGGTATGTAAGATGATCAAGTCTACACATCTAATGTAAGATATAAAAACCAGAGGTAATAAAATTTTACTGAAAGTGGAATTCATGTTAAATGCATACATTTCAGTGGCTTTTGCCTAAAAACAAAACAAATAATGAGAAACTATGTGAAATAATATGTGCTAATTTTTTTCACAATAATAACCCTTTTACTTTCTATAGGTAATATCATATATATGTGTATGTATATACATACATTTTATACACATACATATAATTTATTTAAAGTATTGTTTCATAAGTTAGTAAAGAAGTATGGATTTTCCAAAATATATTACCACAACAATTGATGTAAAATACCAACAAGAAAACCTCACCACCAATAACAAAAAAATACAACAACAACAACACACACACACACACACACACACACACAAATTTATACCATTTAAACTTTAAATGCATGACTAGCCCATATTATATTTGGAGATAGATATAGATAGTGGGTAGAGTATATATAATAATATTGTTATATTGAATAAAAATTTAAATTTGAAAGGAGAAATTAAAAATACTTAGGGAATATAGGGATTATATTTTCCACTTTGAAATTAAAGAAAAAAAGTCATGGGGTATACAAATCACATAGAAAGATGACAGATTTTGAAAAATTTGACATCAATAAGTTAGCATAAAGGGTTTTGACACACTACAATGAAAATTTATATAAATAAATGAAAAACTACAAAATGAGAGACTATGTCTGAAATTTTCATAATTGGCCAAGATTCAATATTCAGCAGTTATAAACCTAAAACAAATATATAAATAAGAAAAAGAAAAACAAGAGGAGAAACTTTATCACAATGTTAGATAAGAAAATACAAATGAACTGTAATCATAATCAAAAGTGTTTATCATCACTAATGATAAGGAAAATGCAAATTGAAAGCCTACAGAGATGTCATTTCACATTTAGAAAATGAATAACATCAGACAACACTAAGAGATGGCAGGGAGGTGAAACAACTATTAGAGTAATTAATGCTATTTTTGAGTATGTATGATATATTTAGAAATTTGAAAAATAATTTAATACAACCAAATTTTAAAAATTGAAAATAGCATATTATGATGCAATTATTTTAACATTAGCTATTAGTACAGCTCCTACACACACACACTAGGAGATATTTCCAAAGTCAGAGGAAAGGGTCATCAATGGTACAATGCAAATAAATTCATATACTGTTACTAATAAAAATGCACCAATTAGATAGAGGGAAGTTATGAATGAATTTCAGAATACATAATGTTGCATGAAAAAAGTAAACCTGAAAACTCTATATATCATTTATGTGAGTATGACTCACACACATATATACACCACATACAAGCACACAGTCCAAATTGATTTGATAAAGCTTAACTTAAAAGTAGTAAATTTTAGATGCAAACCTCAAGATAATGTGACTTTTGAGGGCATCAGAAAAAAGGAATGGCCAAGAAAGCTATGCAAACAGTATCAAAGTGAAGGATAGATTCAGTTTTATATTGAGTAGTGAGTGAATATATCTATGTATTTATTTCTTACTCATATTTCATATTTTTATCTATTTAGTACTACATATTTTTGCAATTAAATAATACTTTGATTAAAGGGAATACACTTAGTTTTAAACAGAAGTAGATACTACGTTTATTAACTTTAGTTTTGCCACCTAATTACAAACATGACACAGCAAAATAAGAGTAGCTTATATATTTAAATAATTACATTTTCCTGTCAGTGGTAGCTAATGCAGTGATCCACACACATAGGTATTCACAACCTATATTTTCATATGGCTGCTAGTTAAGTGTGTCTTTCATTCTCAACTGCTGACATTCCAGCCATCAAATTTACATTCCAGGGAACAGAAATTAGGGATAGGAATCAAGGATAGCAGCTTTGAAAAAATAGTTGCACATAACTTCTCTGATCACACATTGTGTTGGTTAGAATGCACCTATATGGTAATGTGGATGGATTAAATTTTGCTAGTTTTGAAAAAATATTAAATCTATAACCAAAAAAGATAGTGATACATTGATATTATGTACCAATACAACAAGAGGTCTATGCCTCCAGTTAAAAGGCTAAAAATAAAATTAAAAATAATCTTTTTCTTAATAATATCTAAAGAAAATGGAATATAATTTTGAGAACTTATGTAAAGATAATTAACTTCAGGTTTTTTAACAGCAATGAAAGAGGAGATCTGCAGATAAATGATTATCAGGCTTAAAATTAAAATATAAAGGTCACAGTATCAAGTGTAAGGAAAATGGAGAATGATATCTTCCATAATATTTCTTTAACTTTTTAAATAATTTTCTTGCTATGTTCTTGGTTGTATTATGTAATCTGGCTTACTAGTCCACAATTATTCTCTTTCTTAAGCAATATTTTCTCAATGAAAAATATTTTTTTTCTTTTACCTTAGAGATTCCAAATCCTTAGTATAGAATAGCAAGCTTATGTGCCTTTAGAGTGTGCACATCTTTTCTCATCCATCTTGATATACCTATAATTTTATGTCAATGTCTAGAAAATAAATTATATTTCTTTTAAATTTCATTTTCATGAGAAAATATTGGGAAAAAAATAAGTCACATCAAAATCAAACACACACACAGAAACAACAAGCACATTTTCATTATTTCTAAGAATCTTGGAGGCTATGAAAGGAAGGAGCATTGGGAAGTATAGAAAGGAGTCACAGTACTGCTAAACCTAAACACAGGACTAGAGTCCAAGGAATATTTTTATTGAGTCTTCAAAGACCACATACCCCACCCATACTCTACTAAATGTCAACATTTATGGCAGGAAAAATAAGAAACACATTGGTTAATTTGAGGAGAGATTAATAAAGTGATTATTTTCAAATAATTTTGTCGAGTATAAGGAAACTATATAGTTCAGGATTCCCAAAGTAGTACCTGCAGGGAGAGGTTTCCCAGGTCTGAAAGTTGAGGGAGGGGGAGAGCCCTGTGGAAGGAACAGAGAGAACTGGCTGAGTTGAGACTTTTGGATAAGAGACCCTGTCAGCTGCAGTGACCCAGCAGCTGGAAGCAGAAAAATAATTGCTTGGCCTTCTTCTGCACCCTTCTTCTAATGCTGTGACCTTTCTAAACAGACATGGCAAGTCAGAAGTCAAGTCAGAATTTTATTTTATTTTTAATTGAAATAAAATTTGCATGTTTTAAGCAAAGTGCACAAATCTTAGAATTTTACATATTTATTTTCAGGGCAGAAATGGCTCAAATAAAGCTGTAAAGATTCCTACCACAGTGTCAGGCTCTTTTAGGCTTTTTCCCCCCACAATTATGCTCCTTTCCCGATGATGCTTTTTTCCCAAAAAAGCTAATGGGAAAACGCTAGTGTAAACTTTGTCGCCATAGATTATTTTTGCCTTGTTATGAACTTCATACAACTGGAATTATGCAATTTATATTATCTTGTAACTGCTGTTCCGCTTCCAGGGGGTTGTACTTAACAAGAGTGTGATCTATTTTCATGATTATGTAGCATTGCACTGTATATGTATGTGTACACATAAAGGTATTGATAGTGTATATATGCATATGTGTGTATGTGGAATATATACATATATATGCATATACATATACATATATATGTACATATATAAAGAATGGTATGTGTATATGAAAATGTACATTGACATTTGGGTTGTGCCATGTCTGTGCCTATTATTTGCAAACTCTTAATTACATTTTTTTTTTGGTGAATATATACATTTATTTTATTTCAGCTCTATCCAAAATGCAATTAATTGGTCTAAAGTTATACATATGTGTGTGTGTGTTTAGATGCTATCAAAACATTTTCTAACATGTTTGTACCAATTAATAATTATAACAGCAAGGCATTTTAGTCTTATATCCAAAACCTTGGTGGCACTTGATATAGCTATATTAAATTTGCCTGCTCCGGTTGGTGTGTAATTACATTTTCCTCCATTTAATTTGCATTTATCAGATAACTGATGAGATTTTCTTTTCTAAGGTGCCTATTGCCAGTGTTTGCCTCTTTTACCTCCACTTTTTGGTCTATCAGATTTCTCCAAAGGAGACCACCCTCCACCCCCGTACACAGATACACACACACACACACACACACACACACACACACACAACTTAAGAGGTCTATGAGAGGGAGCTGATGCAAGTGGTAGTGCAGACCGGGCATGTTTGGCAGCCTGGAAAATAAGATAAGATTTCTACTGTGTAGTCTTGAGATGAGCTGGCAACTTAAACATGATTTTTGTTGCAGAATCGAGGCTGAGTTACTTCTTCTCCTGGAAACCTTCCTTCGTTTATGCTGTTAAAGCCTTCTACTGATGGAATGAGGCTCCCTCATATTAACAAAGGTAATTTTTTTTACTCCAAATCAATTAATAGTACTTTTCACCACTTTGCTTCAGGGATAGCAAAGAGAGAAGTTAGTTACAGATAAAGAAATGAATCATTTTTTTCTCCTCTCTCATATACTACAGATGCCTTTCAAAGGTAGGTTGTTTATACAGTTTTTAAAGCCTACAGAATGCAAGAAAATCTTTACCAGCTACTCCTCTGACAGGGGATTAATGTACAGAATTTATGAAGGACTCAAGAAACTTATCACCAATTAATAATAATGATAATAATAATAATAATAATAATAATCCATTCAATAAATGGGCATAGGAACAACACAGATATTTCTCAAAAGAAGAAACACGAACTGACAACAATTATATGAAAAAAAAAATTCAACATATCTAGAAATCAGGGAAATAAATCAAGACTATACTAACATTTCATCTCTCTCCAGGGAGAATGCCAATTATCAAGAATACAAGTAAAAATAAATTTTGGCATGGATTTTGGGAAAAGGTACACTTATCCATTGTTGGTGGGACTGCAAATTACTACAACCACTTTGGAAAGCAGTATGAACATTTCTCAAGAAAAGTAGGAATGAAACAACCATATGACCCAGATCCTGCTCCTTGGTATTGACCCAAAAGAACTATAATCACATACTATAGGGATTTGGGATCATCAATGTGTATAGTACCACAATTCAAAATAGTCAGATTGCCCAGATGCCTTTCAAAAGATGAATGTTGTTGTGGGGCCGAAAACTAAGATGGCGCCTGGCTAAATGCCAGTAGGAGGACACTGAAATTGTTTTGAAACCTCCCTGATTGGCTTACTTCTCTTCTGTGCTTGTGCCCAGCTCATGCTCTTCATTAGAAACTATGGTATGGGTATACCTGTGAATTCCTCCTGCTGACTTGACCTTTATGTTGATTGGTTCCCGCTTTTCTGTGTTTTAAAATGATTGGCTTTTACTCCTTATATAAGTTGTATGTGCTTTCTCAATAAATGAGATCCTGCTTTGACTCCTCTTCCCGGCTTGTCTGATTGTCCTCCAATGGGGAGGGCTGGATGGACGGCCAGCCGACCCTCACCTTTCTTGATCCATCTGGGTTGGGGTGTGCTCTCCTAAGCCTCTCTGCGGTTTGGAGTGGATAGAAAAAGCTAAAAACCCCAACATTGTTTATATAAACCACATTAAAAAAATGTGGTTTATATAAACAATGGGGTTTTACTATAAAGAACAAAATTGTGAATTAGAAATTTTACATGTAACACATAGAGAATTTCTCTGTTCTAGAGCTAAGCCACAAGATATATATTAAGGTTTTAGTATGCGGTGTTTCCAAAGACTCCTGTGTTATTGTAGAAATATTCAGAGAAAAACAATTGCATTATGAGAGCTATGATATAATCAGTGTTCCCAAATTGAATGGAGTATCTGGTTGGTAACTGCAGGCAGATGAGCCATGGCTGGATGAGGTGGGTCAAAGGGGGAATGCCCTGGAAGGTACATCTACAGCCCCATCTCATTTCTTTCTGCTTCCCAGTCGCCACAATGTTTCTAGAGGCTTTCCTCTGCCACACACCTCTAACAAAATGTTCTGCTTCACCTTTGGCCCAGAGCAATGTGGAGTCACTCATCATGGACTAAACCTCTGGAATCATGAACCAAAATAAAATTCTTCACCTAAGTTGTTGTTGTTGGGAATTTTGTTGACAGCAACACAGAGCTAATGCATTTATTTTTTTAAATAACTCAATTTATTATATCAGTGGCTTGAAAATTAGAGGAAAAAATAATCCTGGGCTTTGGTGGTTGCTTCAGTACCTCTGGGAAGTCCAAAAACAGGCGAATAATGCCTTTAAAACTAGACTTGGTGGTTTGGTATGTTTTTATTAGCTTGTAGATTCTGAACTCTCACTGCCTCTTAGTTAATTAAGCAATTGTGATCATATTTTGAAGGTGATAAATAGTCATTGCTCTACTAATTTTGCTCAGATTACTTTAGTCTTAAATTTCTGTTTATTGACCAAAACCAGATAAATACTGGTTAGTGGTGATGGGGACATATATCATTTAATTGATATAAAATCAGAGGAATGTTAGAGTATGCTATGCTCAAGCACACAAAAGATTACTTCACAAATACAAGAGAGATCAAAACCATTAATAGCAGAGAAATATTGCCATTAATGTAGAGCTTCAACAATAAGCACAATAAAGGATTGATGCCCTAAATCCCATTGACTGTTTTTAGGATTGACTCGTGGGAGGGATTCATAAATAAGATTTTTTAAAAAATCATCAGTGATATGGAAAAATATATTTTAATAGAGGAATTATCATCAACTAATAATGCATGGTAGAATAAATAAGTATAGCAGTGTTTACATGAGGGAGATTAACGACTATGAATAATATTGAGCAATGAGGTGACTAAAAAATCATTTGAAATCTAACTATTGAAGAAATAAATATAGTATTAAAATTATATTAAAAATGAGAGCAGATAAAATTAGAAACACCGGGATGTAACTTTCTTCAGATTCAAGATGGAGAGAGATACTTGAAAAGCTCAAGTGGAAGAATTCCTGGGTCTAGCTCTTAAAGGAGGGCTGGTTTTCTCCTTCTTACTCAGCAAGCAAGGCTAATCTCATAGTAGAAAATTATATATATTTCTTAAATCTAGTTCATCTTTTAGATTATATATTGCATTCTCCAATTTGCTTATCCATGAAAATCAGACACAATGCTATAAGTTTATCTATGTAGGTAGGCCTCTCTAAACTGTTTTCAAACATCAGGGATGGAAGAAATTACTATGCAGATAGAACAATTTGTGGCCATATGCAACTATGGACATCTTTGCCAATTACCGAAGAGCATATAGAAGAAGGAAGCAGGGGTGATAAACCACTAACTATGCTTCATTTGCTCCTCAGAATTCTTATTTCCTTCAGTTTCTGCATAACAAATGCTGCAACAGAATATTAAAAATAAAAAGTTGAGCATATACACAATAGAAAAAGAAAAGTACAGAGGTATGTGTTAACATGTGGGGATTTGTTTGTTTGCAAAGGTGAGTAAATGAAAAGGGTTACAAATAAAATTAACTTTTAAGAAGCACAGTTGAGCCAGGTGTGGTAACGCATGCCTGTAATCCCAGAGACTCCAGAGGCTGATACAGGAGACCATGAGTTCAAAGCCAGCCTCAGCAACGGCCAAGCACTACGCAACTCAGTGAGACTCTGGTCTCTAAATAAAAAAAAAAAAATTAGAGTTGGGAATGTGACTCAGTTGTCGAGTGCCGGTGAGTTGAATCCCCAGTACAAGAAGAAGAAGAAGAGAAGAAGAAGAAGAGGAGGAGGAGGAGGAGGAGGAGGAGGCACAGTTGAGGGAATATGAAACTAATAAAATCTATAATTTAACCTGAAATGTTATTCTATTACAATGACATGCTGTCTAAGGTATTTACCATTTCAGGGCAAGCTTTAGAAAACCTAGAATAAAGATAATGTGGGTTGGTTTACTTTTTTTTTAATGGCAACAATTACTGAAATATAAAATATATTTTTATGTTGCTGCAAATCCTAAATTAGGCATGTTAATAATTTCTTAACTAAATCTTTAATTTAGAAAATAACAATAAAAAAGAATTTCCTCATTTGTTATAACTTAAAGAATGGTTTAACTTTGCCAGGGAATTAGAGATCAATTTTATTTTAGCATTTTTTATTTTCATAATCATTTTCTTCAGTTTCTTCTTTCTTTTCTACTAATTTCAAAAAAAATCTTACAATTAATTAACACTTAAGAATATCTAAGTTTGAAATGGACAAGACAGGAGAGTGGTAGATGACTCCCCTTCTCTATCAGTACTTGTTGATTATAAGATTGGGCATATAACTCTTGGGGGAAAAAGAAAGTTGAAATAATGATCTAGTTAATCCTGATATATTTTTACATGTTAAAACAAAGATTTTTCTGTCCTTCAGCTATAGATATTAAAGGACTACACTAAAATTATTAAGAAATTGATTGCAATTATTTTCTTAAAACTCTCCATAGTGGACGTCTGGAGAGAAAATGAAGTACTAGTAGTAATAACAGTGTACTGAACAATATAGTATAGATTTGTGCTTTTGAGTATATTGAATATGCTTTTAGCCCTTACCCTGAAGTCAAATCAATTTAAATTTTGTAACTGATGGAGTACAATTATCAACATTTTCCTTCTATTTCCTACTTTTTAACATCACTGCACATAATGGTTTAAAATTATATTCAGTCAATCTATAGTCATATGACCTCTAGAGATTTATTGGAAGCAAGGCAGCAATAAAAAAAACTGACTTGAATTACAAACATGCATCAATATGAGAAAAATTAATCTGGAGAAATACTAGGAAAATTATATTGAATGCTAGTTCTATCTAATGCAAGGTAGCTAATTATTGTTACTTGAACTTGTTTTCGGGTATCTTGATAATTTTAAAAACTTTTAATAAGAACATTTTTCAAAGTGACACTAACAAATCTTATTAAACCATTAATCTGACAAGTGTATGTCTAATTTTTTAAAATAATTTTCTACAACAAGTATGTATTATAATTCATGTTCCATGCAAAGATCAAATATAACTATGCGAAGAACTGAGTGTAAATGCTTAGGAATTTATTCTGCAAACACTTGTCAAGGGCTACTACTTTTTTTCAACAGAAAGACAAGATTAATTGCACTTCTATTAATATACTCAAGGGGTATGATCAATCTCATAGGGAAAAAAGGGATCAGTACAAAATAGCTACAATACCAGGCAGAATGTGAGCAGCAACTTAACAATAGTGGGAATTAAATCTGCGTAGTTAACTTTCAATAATCAAGCCCAACCTGTTTTTTTGTCAACTGAATAATTTGAGTCACATTCAAATATATACACTTTTAATCACTCTATAACTAATCTTCTCAAATAAACTTTCACTACCTTTTAAACCAATACTCTACAAATCATCATGAGTTGGCTGATAATTGAAGTTCCAAAATGGAAAATGCAAGTTATAGAATTAAGTGTTTTATGAACCATTGATAATATGTTTAGGTTTTATATAATATAAAAATTCCTTTACAACAAATGCAAATGACAAAAATCAGTTATAAATTAGTAAGTTTGTAACATAATTTCTAGCCCTTGGAGAATTAGTGAGTATCCAAATTATGTAGATTCCATTTTGAACCACAAATTTATCTAATGCTCTTTTCACTAAAGATCTGATTTAGCCAAAGTTAGGCACTATTTTACAGAGTACAAATCTATTTTTACACTATAATAATTTGGTTATGTGAAGATTTATGATAATAATAAAATACCTGAGTCTTCTGCGGCAGTTTGTACTTTAGTATATGTTTGTTTGGTTCCATACATAGGTACCATTTATTACAACTGGGAATACTATCAATGTGCATTTTATCATTGATAATTTATTATTCCTATCTTTGAAATATAAAATCCAAATTATTTACATCATCTTAACTTTACAAATATTATACAAAAGTTCTTGAAACACATGTAAATCAACATTTTGCTACAATAATAGCATACAATGCAATAATAACATAGTGCTACAATGAAGCACCTCAACAGAGCTCTAGCTAGTAAAAGAACATAAAACATACCAAGAGAAATATTAAAATGCAAAAGAATGAATGATGTTATTAATATTTGAAGAGATTATTGTGGTCTATGTAAAATTGTGAAGAAAATCTAATTTAGGAACAGAACCAATAACCTCTACAAAGTCATTGATTGTTAAAATCAATACATAAATACTAGCTGCCTTTTGCACAGAAATAATTTCTAATTAAGGATCATAATAGAAAAACATAATCTAGGCATATAAAATTACAAAAAAACTTTATGGATGTGTTGTAGTTCATAAAGGAAAATCTTGAGAAAGACAGTGGAATGAATCTATCATAAATTTTCTATGTACATGTATGAATACACCACAGTGAATCTCACCATCATGCACATCAACAAGACCAGAATCCTAATTAGAATAAGATATACTCCATGCTATATAATTAGATCAAAATGGATTCTACAGTCATGTTTAACTAAAAAAGAACATAAAAATTTTAAAAAATTACAGCACCACATAAGTTTAAATTAATTAATTATTAATAATAATTACTATTATTATTATTATTATTATTTTGATGAGCACACTTTTTAATCCATTTCTGGTAATGGTGCTTGCCAGGGAAGGGCACAGGCTAAACAGCAGTTTTGACATTTCTACGAAAACTATTCTTTGTTGCTCACAATTAGATGTCTCCTTTTATCAGCCTTTTTTTTTTTTTTAATATAGGAATCCATGCAGAAAGGAAAAGGGAGAAAGCAGACGTGAAAAGGCAGGAAGATAAAAAAAGGCATTCATTCCAAAGAGCTTATATGCATTCATCCAACCTGGCATTATTTGCATTTTTAATTTTAAAAAAATTGTTCCTTTTAGTTATATATGACAGTAGAGTATATTTTGACGCATTTATATAAACATGGAGTACATATTATTCTGATTAGGATCCCAGTCTCATGGTTGTTCATGATATAGAGATTCACTGTGGAATACTCATATGTGCACATAGGAAAGTTATGTCAGAGACATTCCACTGTCTTGTCTTTTCTTTTTTTTAATATTTTTTTAGTTGTAGATGGTCACAGTACATTTCACTTTATTTATTTATTTATTTTTATGTGGTGCTGAGGATTGAACTCAGGGTCTTGCACGTGCTAGGCAATTGCTCTACCGCTGAGCTACAATTCCAGCCCCATTCCAATGTCTTTTCTATTCCTGTCCCAACTCTCTTCCCTTCATTCCTCTTTGTCTAATCTTCTGTTCTTCACTTGCCCCCCTCATTGTGTGTTAAACATCTACATATCAGAGAGAACATTTGACATTGTTTTTTGGGGATTGACTTATTTCACTTAGCATAATATTCTCCATATCCATCCATTTACCAGCAAGTGTCATAAAGTCATTCTTTTTTATTAATGGCAGGGGAATATTCCATTGTGTACATGTACCACTTTTTCTTTATCCATTCATTTATTAAAGGCCACCTAGGTTTGTTCCATAGTTTAGCTACTGTGAATTGAGCTGCTATAAACATTAATGCGACTGCTTCACTGAAGTATGCTTTTTAAAAGGGTTTTGGGTATATATACTAAGCAGTGGGTCAAATGGTGGATCCATTCCAAGTTTTATGAGAAATCTCCATACTGCTTTCCAGATAGTTTATAGCAATTTGCAGTCCCACCAGCAATGTATGAGTGTACACTTTTCCCCACATCCCCAACATTTTTGTCACTTGTATTCTCGATTGTTGCCATTCTGGCTGGAGTCAAATGAAATCTCAGTGTAGTACTAATTTGCATTTCTCTAATTGCTGCAAATGTTGATGATTTATATTGTTCACCATTTGTATTTTTTCTTCTGTGAACTGTCTGGTTAGTTTCTTTGACCAATGACTAATTAGGTTATTTGCGGGGTTTTTTTTTGAGGGGGGGACGTATTAAGTTTTTTGAGTCCTTTATATATTCTGGAGATTAACGTTCTACCTGAGTTGCAGGTGGTAAACATTTTCTCCCATTCTGTAGACTCTCTGCTCATGTTCATGATTGTTTCCTTTGTAGTGAAGAAGGTTTTTAGCTTGATACTATCCCATTTATTGATTCTTAATTTTACTTCTTGTGCTTCAGGGATCTTGTTGAGGAAATCACTTCCTGAGCTAACATGATGAAGAGTTAGGCCTGTATTTTCTTTTAGGAGATGTAGAGTTTCTGATCTACTGTCTAGGTGTTTCATCCATTTTGAGTTTAGTTTTGTGCAGGGTGAAAAATAGGGGTTAAACTCCATTCTGCTACATATGGACTTCCAGTTTTCCCAGTACTATTGGTTGAAGAGGTGATCTTTTCTCCAATCTATGTTTATGGTGCCTTGTCCAGTATGAGATAACTGTATTTATATGGGGGTAGTCTTTTTGTCTTCTATTTTATTCTATTGGTCTTCTTGTCTATTTTTGTATTAATACCATGTCATTTTTGTTACTATGGCACTGTAGAATAAGGTCTGGTATTGTGATGCTACTTGCTTGACTTTTCTCAGTGAAGATTGCTTTGATTATTCTGGGCCTCTCATTTTCCCAAATGAGTTTCATGATTGCTATTTCTATTTCCATGAAGAACACCATTGGAATTTTAAATTGGAATTGGAATTTTAAAAGGAATTGATTAAATCTGTATAACACTTTTTGTTGTATGGCCATTTTGATATTAATTGTGCCATCCAGGAATCTGGGAGATCGTTCCATCTTTGAAGGTCTTCTTCAATTTTCTTTCTTTAGAGTTCTGTAGTTTTCATTGTAGAGGTCTTTCACTTCTTTTGCTAGATATATTCCCAGTTTTTTTTCAAATTTGTTAGCTGATTCATCATTGGTGCATTAACATAATTGATTTATGGGTGTTAATTTTATATCCTACTAATTTGCTAAATTTCTTTATGAATTCTGGATGCTTTCTGATGGAGGTTTTTGTGTCTTCTAAATACAGGATCATGCCATTGCAAATAGGGATAGTTTGATCTCTTATTTTTCTATTCATATCCATTTTATTTCATTCCTTTGCTTAATTTCTCTGGCTAGAATTTCAAGGACTATGTTAAATAGAGTGGTGAAAGAGGGCATCCCTGTCTTGTTCCAGGTTTTAGAGAGAATGTATTCAATTTTTCTCCATTGAAAATAATGTTGGCATTGGTTTTAATATATATAGCTTTTAAAATATTGAGATATGTTCCTACTCTCCTTAGCTTTTTCTGGTGTTTTGAACAAGAATGCATACTGTATTTTGTTAAATGCTTTTTCTGCATCAATTGAGGTAATAATATGATTAATATCTTGAAGTCTGTTGATGTGATAAATTGCATTCATTTATTTCTGTGTGTTGAACCAAATTTATGCCCTTGAAATCCACTCAATCATGATACACTATCTTTTGTATGTGTTTTTCTATGCAATTTTCCAGCATTTTATTCAGAATTTTTGCATCTATGTTCATCAGGGATGAGGTTTTATTTCCTTGCCTAGGTCTTTGTTTGGTTTTGGAATCAGAGAGATAATTGCTTCACAGAACATGTTTGGAAGGGTTCTATCCTTTTCTTTTAATGGAATAGTTTGAGGGGATTGCTGTTAGTTCTTATTTTAAGGTCTGGTAGAACTCAGGAGAAATTCCATCTGTTCCTAGCCTTTTCTTTGTTGGTAGTCTTTTGATAGTATCTTCAATTTCATTTTGTAATTGATTTTTTTACATTGTATATGTCCTCCTGATTCAATCTGGGTATATTATATTACTCTAGAAATCAGTCAATATTTTCAAGATTTTCTATTTTATTAGAGTATAAGTTTTCAAAATAGTTTCTGATTATCGTCTGTACTTTGGTAATAATCATGGTGATATTTTCTTTTTCAACATGAACTTTGTGAATTTGAGTTTTTTCCCTGTTTCTTTTAGTTAGTATAGCTAAGGGTTTATTGATTTTAGTGATTTTTTTTCAAGGAACCAACTCTTCATGTCATTTATTTTCTTAATTTTTTTGTTTTAATTTAATTGATTTTCGCTGTGAAATTAATAATTTTCTGTTTTCTGCTTTTAGTGTTGAATTGTTCTTCTTTTTCCAGGGCCTTGAGATGTCATGTTAGTTTATTTGGTGACTTTCTATTCTTTTAATGAATGAGCTCAGTTCTAATAACTTACCTATTAGAACTAAATTCAAAGTGTTTAAAATTTTGACATGTTTTGTCACTATTCTCATTTACCTCTAAGTATTTTTATTTTATTCCTGGTTTCTTCTGACATCCATTGATCATTCAGTATGTATTGTTTATTCTCCAGGTATTAGAGAAGCTTCTATTTTTTATTATATGGTTTATTTTCAATATAATTTGATTGTGATATGATAGAATGCAAAATATTATTTCTATTATGCTTTATATTTGCTAAGCATTTCTTTGTAGCCTAAGTTGTGGTCTACTTTAGGAAATCATCTATGTGCTGCCTAGAAGAAAGTGTATTTAGTTATTGATGGATGAAATATTCTTTTTTCTATGAAGTCTAAGTTATTAACTGTTTTCTTAGCTATAGTTCTATAGCTTCTTTTTTAAGTTTTTGTTTGAATAGTCTATCTAATGATGATAGAGGCATGTTGAAGTCACTCAGTATTATTGTGTTGTGGTCTATTTGATTCTTAAAATTGAGAAGGGTTTATTGGATGTATGTAGATGCTCCATTGTTTGGAGAATAAATATTAATGATTGTTATATCTTATTGATATATAATCCCCTTAGTACATATGGAATAACCATCTTGGTCCCTTCTGATTGATTTTGGTTTAAATTCCACTCTATCTGAAATGAGAATAGAGATCTCTGCTTGTTTATGAGACTCATATAAATAATATGTTTTTTCACATTCTTTAATCCTTCAGTCTGTGGATGTTTTTCCCTAGGAGTTGAGTCTTATGGAGACAACATATCGTTGGATCTTGGTTTTTAATCCAACTTCAAGTCTGTGCTTTTTTATTGTGAAATGTAGGCCACTTACATTCAATGTTATAATTGAGAAATGATTTTTATTCCCTTGATTTTCATTTATTTCTATTTTCTAATTTGAATTAGTTTCTCCTTTTATCGACTATTCTAGTTTAGTTCCTTCATTTGCTGTTTTTCATATTTATTTTTCATTTCTTCTTCGTGAAATATTGTATGAAGTTCATTTTTAGTGCAGGCTTTCTAGTAGTGAACTATTTTAACTGTTGTTTATCATGGAAGATTTTTATTTCGTCATCAAATGTGAAGCTTAATTTGGCTGAGTATTGAATTCTCGATTGTCATCCATTGTTTTTTTTTTTCAGGTCTTAGTATATATTATTCCAGCCCTTCCTATCTTTCAAGGTCTGGGTTGAGAAATCAATTGAGATCTGGATTGATTTTCCTATAAATGCGACCTGTTGTTTTTCTCTACCAGCCTTTAAAATCTTATACTTATTCTGTATGTTGAACATTTTTATAATGATGTGCCTTGGTGTGGGTCTGTTGTAATTTTTTATATTTGGAGTTCTGTAAGCTTCCTGTATTTGATTTCCATATAATTCTTAAGGTTTGGGGAATTTTTTATATTATTTCATTGAAAAGATTATGCATTCATTTGGTTTGCATCTTTTAGCCTTCAAAGATAGATCTTGAATTTAGTCTTTTCAAGTTGTCCAGTATTTCTCAAGAGTTCTGTTTGTGTTCTCCTAATATACTTTCTCCATGGTAAACTATATTTTCCAGATTACATATTTTGTCCTCATTGCCTGAAACTCTGTCTTTCAAGTACTCTATCTGCTGATGATGTTTCCCATTGAGTTTTTTATTTGCTTTATTGATTTCTTCATTTCAAGGATTTCTGACTGATTCTTCTTCAGGATTTCTGTCTCCTTATTGAATTACTATTTCACTTAGATTTTCTTTGATTTCTCTCCTTACATCATCTTTTACCTCTAAGATTAATTTAACTATGAACTTTCCATTTCACTCTGCCAGGAGAAAGGCAGGTAGAGACCAAGATAGGTACCTGAAATAGTTCTAGCAACTGGTATCAATGCCTTAAACAAGGTGTCTGATGTGACTTTATTTCCACCAGGATCATATAAGCAGTTAAAGCAAAATTAAGCAAGAAAAACATGCTATATGTCTCAAAATATTAAGTTCTACTCCGACCTTATAAACACAAACTCAGTGACCAGTGAGTTTGTAGAAAGACACTTAGAGCAGGGAATGCTGTCCTAAATAAAGTTGGGGAAATGCATTCCAAGCACAACAAGGAGCAAGAATGATTTGATTATGAGTCTCCAGAACACTCAAGCCATATTGATAGTCCCTGTTTTTTTCTATTTGTTATTCATAGGAGAATTAGTCTCAGTGAAACAGGAAATATAATGATTTTAATGAAAAATTGGGAAATCATAAAGTAGTGGAAACTTTTGTCATATGGCAGAAACTAGTGTCCCTTAGCCAAGCGATATCTCAAGTAGTTTATTTGTACATATTTGTTTATTATCTTTACATAAACTTCTTTTTTTGCCAAAAGTTTGATTGGAATAGTTGAAAAGGTGCATGGTGACATTTTCTGAAAGAATAACTATTCATTTTCCTCTTAACCTTAACTATGATGGGCAAAAATTGTTTTAATTTGGGATTATTTTTCTTATAATAGACACCTTCATGTAAATAAATAATCTGGCAAAACAAAATGCAGTGGGATTATGAACACAGGCACAGGAGAAATGTTTATTTTTTCCAAATGTGTTACAAATAATTATTAATAAATAACTGTAACTTAGTTTTAGGAATTAGATCTCTCTGGAATAATTTTGTTTTTAAAGTATTTTATTTTTAGTGTTCATTCAGAAAGACAGCTATTTTAGTATCAGGGTTGAAAGCTCTATAAGTGGGTGTTGCAAAGGTGACTTTGAATCTTCCTGATCATTCTTCCTATTACACTCTGATGTCCTGATGGGTACTTTGCTCCCTTACATCCTTCCAGGCTTTACTGAATGTCACCTCAGTGGATATCCACTGTTTAACTAAAATTGTAGCCCTTCCAACATTCTAATTCTGTTTTATGTTTTCCTTTAGTTCCCTCCAGTATGTAAAATATATATATATATATATATATATTTTACATATCTTATTTATAGTCTGACTTCTAGCTTAAAGTTAGAAACTCTACTTGGTAAGAGATTTTGTTGTCTTAGTCAAATCCCTGACATCTAGAATGGTAAATGGCATAGAAAATGCTCATTAAATATTAACTGAGTAAAAATAAGTGAACTATGAAAGCATACACAAAGTTCCAACAGTGTTTTCAAAGAGGTGAAGAAGAGCAGAGTTATTTTAGGAATTAACACTGGCTCCTAATTAAAAACAACACAAAACTAAAATATGTTTCTTGGTTTTAAGTAATTCTTTTGGTCTTGACTGTATATGTTTTAAAAAAATAAAGCTACTTTGATGCTGAGAAAATTATTTTTTTCTTTACATGCAATAGGGGAATACTAATTTTAAAATAAATGAAAAGAAGATCTTATTATAACCACAGAAAGAGAAGTGAAACAAAATACTATTATATTTCATGCATGAGATTAGCAAAATATAGCAAGCATAAAAATGTCCCATTTTCCCAAAGATCTGAGAAATGAGAAGTAGTGAACTGGTGCCATTTTAGCTACATTCATGGTGAAGCCTGATGTAGCATTCTAGGACTCAAGAGTTCCACCTCCCATATATGTGCCTAGGAAGAACAACATGGTGGCGCTGTCTATAATAGCAAATGAGAAAGAGAAAGAGAGGGAGGAGGGGTTGGAGGAAAGCATGCAGTTCCATGAAGATGATAGCTGTATTATTTTTTATTTAATTATGAAAAGTAAAATATAGCATGTTATTCATAGGAGAATTAGATAAATGGATAATGAGATAGATTGGTGATACAGTTGGTGGTATGCTGGTCTATCAATTTTTGATTCTAATTTATAGTGTCTCCAATTTGATAGTAGTCATATCTGCCTGCCACTAAAGTATAGGTCAAAAGCTAAATTATCAATGAAAGTGGCACATTTTCTCAAGTGTTATTTGAAAATAATCAAAACAACTCAAGTACAGTTTGACAGCATTTGATAACTACTTACATAAATATATGCTATATTAGGAAGATATACCCAAATTTATTTTTTCTATTTTTTAATTTTTGAAGAGTGTGTTAAGTGAAAATATTTTTTAAGTAGTGAAGACATTTTCAAACATATTTGTAATATTTTACTTTATCCATTTAAGTAGTTGCCTGAAGGAAACATAGATATTCTTGATATCATTGATTCTGGGTGTCAGAGATAACAGTTATTTTTGTTTATCATCTCGATGGTAGAGAGTTTTTAAAACTTTCAAAAATATTATGAGAAGAGAAATCTGCAATACAAGATGGGTGTTACAGTAGTAGTGGTGTGTAGTGGAAAGCAGAGATCAATTCAGATGAGTATTTGGCTGACACACCCTTCTTTACATCTGTTCTCTAAAATCAAGAGCTACCAATGAAAAAATATTGAATGCATGTTTAGTTAATCAACATACCCTTAAGTATACAGAATCCTGATCTAGTTTTGTGGAGTGATGCTGGGAGCCATCAGCCAAGTAGGTATGACAATTTCCTTGCCAGCATACCCCCATGTTTCTTTAGTGGAAGGGCTCATGGAAATAGGACATTTTGCAGGACATTGCATGTAAGGTGACCTTGCTCAAGGACCAGGGCGGATCCGTGTTTAGGGTGTTCCTGGTTTAGCATAATAGGAGATTAGGGTGTTCCCCCTTTAGAATAGGGCGGTTTAGCATAATAGGAGATTAGGGTGTTCCCCCTTTAGAATAGGGCATATCCTGCTGCTGAGTTCCTCTTGAGTTCTTAGGGTCAGACAGTATATTTTGGGAGACAGAAGCCCAGGAGTAGGTGGATTTGGGCAGAGAACGTGGATTCCCCCAGAACGTGTTTGTAGACGGCCGGTGTGAGTTCGGGAATAAAGAATTGCTGTTTGAATCTACAAGCTGTGTGAAGACTCGTGATTTGTGCCCAGCCAGAGACAAAAACAAATCCAGATTATGGAAAAATAAGCAATGTAAGTATTGTTCTTTGATGCAATGAAAGATACAGAGAGAAAACATCTAGGTGGAACTGTGTGAATTTTTTAAATTATACCAATAGTTTAGTAAACTTAGGTTTCTGTACTTGGAGAAAATGTGTCAGAATTTTAAGTCCTTTTAAGGAGTAAGAGAATTGCATGTGAATTAGAATAACTGTAATTCATCGGCAAAAGTAGGAAAGTTTTGAGAATGAAACATGACACTGTTATTAATTATGCCTGAGCAGGAGTTACAAACCTGAATTGATGGCACATGGGGATGTATCCAACCTATCATGACAGATATGTTTGATAGAATATATCAACAATGGGAAATAAAGCATCGAGTTGGAGGGCACAATTAATTTGTCAGCAGTTTAGGATGACAAGTAATTGCATCAGGATTATCTAAAAGAGGGTACAGTGAAACAACAATAGATTTATTCAATCACTTAGTAGAAGAGACCAAGGATAAAATAATAAAATGGACAAAATATCATTATTTTAAATCTTAAGTATACTTACAAAATATGAAAACAAGTAATCTGACAAAAGTAATAGTTTAACCATCTCTTATACCATTTGCCTATTCCACCAATTTTGTAAAAACCTTTGAAATGTGCAATATTATTAACATTACAAACTATTCTTGGGATTTGTTGTTGTTATTGTTCTCTGGTTCATTTCAAAGAATTTCTGCAGTGTTTTCTAAAAGTAGACATACTGCTTTCTTTGATATCTCAAATTTTCTGAATGGATGGAAATCACTGACTTTAAGTCAAAAAAATCTATAACTATTCTTTTGTCAAGGTATTTATTGATGAATAGGGTCTACTAGATTGTAAAACCACCCAATTTTCTTGTTCCTTTACATGTTTGCTTCTGAGCAGTATGAGAAAATCAGCACTGTAGATAGCAATTTTTCTTTTCTTTGTGCTTCTACAAGGCAAGGGACATTTTATTCTATTCTTCAAAGTTATACTTTTTCTTTAGTGGCTCCTGAGAATTCTTAAATCATTGAAAACTATTCAACTCAATACATACTTTTTTAAGAAATTATATTCACATGAGTGATAATTATAATCCACTCTAATAACACAAATACCTGGTGGATCCCTAAGTGATCTATATTTATGAAGTTTTTTTCTTAAATTGCAAAAAAATAAAAGTCCATATAAATGTTTAATTGTAGACATCTCATGTGTGAAAGTAAGAATTTGAAATTATACTTCAACATGTACAATCTGTACTATTTTTAAGTTATTAATACTTCAAAATTAGAGAAAATTACAGACACTTGTTCATCATGCATAGACACATACACACACACACACACACACACGCACGCGCACACACACAGAATTACCAATCCTAACAAACATAAGGAGGCAAATTATAATGATGAGAAAGTACAGTGACAAAACACTAAGTATAATTTTAAGTACAGATGATAGACTCTTTAAAATAACAAATTATCATATGAATTCTATCCCACAAAACTCAGAATTTGGGACAATTATAATCAAATCAGATCTGATTATCTGATACTACATATTATTTGCAATTTCATTTTACAACTTATTTCAGTAAAATTTAAAGAATCTATAACTGAAAGATTTCTATCTGACTGTAACTTTTCCTCCTTAAACATGAGTTGTTACTTGCTAATGTTCATCAAGGCTCATAAGAATATACTTCCCTCATTAAAAACACTGAAACCTTTGCAATTTCTTATATGTATTCCTGATTAATAACTTTGGAACTTGCTACCTGAATAGTTCTTATTTTTTAATTCATCAAGTAATTTAGACTATTGTTGTTTGAACCTAAATAAAGTTGTTATGTCTTCATCTGTGATGGGCCATTTTATGTGTGATTTGGAGAAGGGGTGACCAGACCACTGGTGCAACATTATTACTGAGTGTGTCTATGAGGATGTTTATGGAAGAGATTAACATTTGAATGAGAGAACTGAATAAAGAAGACCACCCTCACCACTGAGAGGGGCATCACAGTTCTCCAAGGGTCTGAATAGAACCAAAATGCAGAAAAAAAGGTGAATTTTCTCTTTATGCTCAAATTTTTACTGTCTTAAAATATCCACACTCCTCGTTTGGGGGCCTTTGGACTTTAAGATTTACATCATTGATTTCCTTGGTTCTCAGGCCTCCAAGTTGCAGACAGTAAATCATGGGACTTCTTACCCATCATAATTGCTTGAGCCAGTCCCTCAAAATAAATCTCTTTCAATATGTCTGTAACTGTCCTATAGATTTGTTCTTATGGAGAAAGTACCATGTCTACTATGAATTTGTAGTTTAACATAAACATAAAAAAGAAGCATTTTCAATTTTCACTATAATATTGTACCAAATAAAATTTTCAGTATTTCAAAAACATAGTTTTTTTAAGAGAATTAAAGTAGTGTTGTAATTATTCACATTTAAAAAAAAATCATCTTGAATTTTCCATTTTACTCATTTCATCCCACAGGTATAAAAAGATTATATAGAGTAAAAATATGGCAAACAACCAACATGCTATAATCCTAACAAATATGTCTGTTAACAAAGTCTTAACCGTGAAATATCCATCAAGAGATCACATTCAGATATATACCCAGTCATTATTCTAGTTAAACAGATTTACATATTTAGATGCATTTTAATTTTTCAAAAGTTATAGTACTACTTTTGTATTATTTACACATGAAATACTGGGAAACAAAGAACTAATATTTTTTAAAATACTGTTAAATAACCAAGGATTAGAATCCTTCAGAAAGAAATCACTTAATCTATTTAATTTCAGGTCATGATTCCCCTTACAGTGTCTTCATTTATCCATATTTGTTATTTCTTTAAACTTTATCTGCAAAACAATGTAGATATTTGACACATGGATCTTCTCACACATATAATTTTTGCAAATTCCATAAAACTTCTTAGTCCAACACCTCTCTGTTCTCAGTTTTACCTGCCATAAAAATTTGACTCTGACATGCTTTCCTTTTAAGTGGAGATATTGTTTTACTCTTTCTTGTTCTCACTAATCATTTTTATTGATTTTACTTTGCTAATGTTATGATCTTATGTTAATATGAATTTAGTTTCCAAAAACTTAAGGCAGATAATATCCTTTCTAACTTCATAGTAACCCGAAACTTTGTGACTATTTTCGTTTAGTGCTTTTCATCTGTATCTCCTCTTCAATTTGTATGCTCGCAAAGTACTCAAGGTTAATTCCAATTTCAGGAATTTCTCCTTTGTGTGGATCTCATAACTCAATGGGAGACATGAGTCCTGCGAGTTTGTGGGGACTGGACTTTCCGACCCATTTATTCCTCACTGTGTACCTATCAAAGACAAGTACCATTATTTTAGGCAAAATGTTACCTTAGCTGCTGTTTTCTTGGACCCATGGACTTGTGATTGATTATCCTTTAGCTATGGTTTGGTTTTTCTATTTTCATACAATGTTCCATTACTCCCCTCTGCTTTTTCTCACACCACTACCAGTAAATGTACTGATTTTATGGCTGTTAGTGTATGTCAACTACTCTTATTCTGAATGTTTTTGTTTGTTTGTATGTTTTATTTTTTTGTGTGTGACATAACTGCTTTTCTATTATTATGTTGGACTCAGAAATACAAAATATTAATACCATGGATGCTTTTCCCCCCAAATACTCTTTTTAGCTCTTTGAATGTATAAATGACTTGCTAATTTGGATGTCAAATTCTAAAACAGTAATAAAAGAACTCTCTAAAAGCTGGTCCAGGTTCATCTTCTTTAATATGATAGGGGATTAAATGGTGCTTGACAGTCTTTGTATTAATTCCTAAGTCATTTCATATTGATTATAAACTCAGCCTATTCTATGTTGTACAAAAAAATCCTGCCTATAGACATGAAGCTTTTGAGACTGGGAATGAAATTATAGATGAAAGAATATGGGGTAGCAAGAGCAATTTTTTTTTCCATTTTATTTTTGCAACTTAGTCCTAACATGTAGCCCTAACTTTATGGTATTTCCTATAGCACATACTAAACAATTAGATGTCTGCTATTATGGCTAAGTAGTTACTATTATTAATTTTTTTAAAGAGACAGAGAGAGAGAATTTTTAATATTTATTTATTTATTTAAGTTCTCAGCAGACACAACATCTTTTTTTTTTTTTTTTTTTTGTATGTGGTGCTGAGGATCAAACCCGGGCCACACGAATGCCAGGCGAGCGCGCTACCGCTTGAGTCACATCCCCAGCTCAGTAGTTATTATTGATTGTATGATATTTGTTCCTCAGTATCATGTGATTTTTAGGTACATATCTCTTAAATCAAATCCTTCATATCTAGCACAGTTGCTTAAGCCCTGTCTGTTGTTTATTATAGAGATTTCATAATAATAATCCTACTTTATGAAAACATTTTCCATTGGCATGTTTAAATTATCTGTTGGATAATGTGAAGTATGATTTCACCTATAAAATTTTTTGACATTTCATTTTTTTTATATTACTCTGGGGCAGAGCTTTCATATTCAGTCTTTTCTCTGTTGTTTTCAAAATTAATTAAATTTATTTTTTACTGATATATAGAAACTTCTGGTTCATGCATATTTAAGAAATACTATGTGGTGTTTTGACAAATCTATACATTATGTAACTTTTAAATCAAATTAAACATCCTTTTCTCAAACAGATATTATTTCTTTATGGAGAAATATTCACAATCCTTTCTTCTAACTATTTAAATGTATAATACATTATCTTTTTCTGTGGCCATCCAACTCTGAAATACCACAACAGAAGCTCCTGCTCCTAACTATAAATTAATAGCCATTGATCAACCTCTTTTTTACATTTAATAACTTCCCCCCTTTGTTCTGTGTATTAAATATTACCAGGTCATATTTATTTAAAATAAAACCTTAATGTAAATTTCCATAGTTTTTTTCTTTTTATCACAAATTATACATCCGTGTCTCAACATGTTTGCAATCAAGATTTTCTTTACACTGCGCTATAATTATAACTGTCACTATTTTACACTGTAACTACAACCATCACTATTTTACAGGAATAACATACTTTCTCCAATCATGTATAGCCTTCTTTTTAAACTTAATTTTTATTTGTGCATTATAATTATACATAATAGTAGAATTCATCAGGACACATTCATATATGCACTCATTTGCAATCCTCTGAGTACACTATCCATTTTTTCTTCTTCACTCTACTTGACATTTTGATAGTATTGGACAATTAACACATGTTGCTTTAGTCTCGTTCATTTGATTTTACTTTTTAGAACTATATTCATATTCTCTGTATTTTTTATGGAGTCTGACAGTTTTGCCCTGCCCCCAGACATCAATTCCTACTTTCAACGTGTTTTCTGGTGTATCTCGGTTTCAACATGACACAATGTGTTTTCACAATCAATATTAATTCATCTAAATTCTAGTAACTGATTTATTCTGTTTCTTACCAATTCCTCAAATATCTCTTCCACCTTTTTTTATATTTCTGTTAGCTACCTCACAGGTTTTCAACATCATGTAGTCATAGCTGCATCCTCTGATACATGATCTAGTGTCATTAAGTATAAATTACCTTTCTTTATCAGACTTTAATTGCTTACACAATTCTTATAATTTATAGACATTTAGTCGTATTAATAGTAATAAATATGACAGACATCATGTCCTGACCCTTCACCCACAGCCATGCCACCTCTTGCTCCATTATACAGCAGTAATGCACTTCAAGCAATATTCTCACAGCCATCTGGGAGGATGGATCAATCAGAATTAAAAAAAAGATCAGAGTAGGTTTTTACTTTGGATGGTGGTGTTTTCAGCAGAACACTTGTACTATAAAGTATACTTACTCATCCAGAAGTGAAAGTGATACATCCAATTTAAGTGGTATTACAATTGGTAAAATACTATAAGCCCACACAAATGCACATTTAGTTGAGTTTGTTTATATTGGATTATAGTTGTTTGATTGGTATTTATAATATGCATTCACATATCAATCCTTATTTAATAACTAAAAAGATATTGTCCTTCTGCAATCCTTTATTGTTTGGAAAGCACAGAAGATTAAATTATATTTAAAATATACAAAGTTTATAATTATTCTAGATTTATTTTCAGCTTACTTTAGTTTAAACATGCTACCTTTTTTGCAGATAGAATATTTTTGTACTTCCTAGTACAGTCATATAACATACTATTCTATTTTTTTATAGTCTGGGAAGGAGTCTATGAGGCCCAAATGAGTGGTTTGAGATAGATCTATATGCAGGTCTCAATGCGTGTAGGAAAATCTGATATAAACAAAAGATTTAGTTGTTTCAGTCTGTTGCATCTTCCATATATGTACCACTTCTGAGAAAAAAAAAAGGGAAAGGAAAAACAGAATCTATCAGGCATATCCAGTTTGGTTTCACTTAGTTGATTTTACTAATAAGATAAACAAATCATCTTCTACATACAAAAGCAGTGGAAGTAATACTTTTTCTCCTGGTAAGCCTGTATTCCTTCTGTGAAGATTGTTGACACTGATGCTCATATACTTATTCTTGTGTTTTAAGAGAATAAAAAATTTCCAAGGAGATGAAATAATTTTTCTTTGGTCATATTTTGATCATTGAGTAAAAATTTAAGTGATATATCTTTAATTTTAACTATATACAATATTTTTAAAAATATACCACGTCAAATTTGAAAAACACAAAACAATCAGA
The DNA here is from genome assembly GCF_048772815.1 of Callospermophilus lateralis. Classification (NCBI taxonomy): domain Eukaryota; kingdom Metazoa; phylum Chordata; class Mammalia; order Rodentia; family Sciuridae; genus Callospermophilus; species Callospermophilus lateralis. The sequence continues at coordinate 85,350,042 of NC_135317.1, forward strand.
CAAAGGCTTATATCATTCGTTTACCTGGGAATCTTTTAGAAGGCATATAAAAAATTTTGTGCGTTCTCTGAATTATGGAAAGGATATTGAACAATTATTATTAGGAACATATATAAAATCGCTTTCCATAGGGTGTTAATTTTCATAGATCAGTGGTAGATATTCATATTACACTAAATTAGGTAAGCAGCTCATTTGATTAAAATGTTTACTGATCCTAAGAAAAAGAATGTATGTAGTTTGACTTTTAGTAATCACTGGAAACAGGGAGTTGTGTGAAAAAAAAATAACAGAACTTTTATCTTTTTCACTTTTGTTATGGTTCATTTACTGTATCAATTCAACATCTCAACATGACAGGTGTCATGTATCAACAGCACTTGGATTCAAATTGCTTATGTTTTTATCACCAGTGAAAGTCTCCTCATTGTATAAGTTTAAATTTCTAAAAATAAATAAAATTTAGAAATATCTACAGCTATTGATTTATTTTTTAAACATATATACAAACATTAATATAGTAACATAAACTCACAAATTTTTTACTCTTTATTTCAATTTGAAATATCTAATCCATACTATCCAGATAATCCAATTGAATTCTCCTATATGCAATTTTCAAAAGGGAATATATAGCTGTGATATTTGTATTTTAATGTCATATTCATTTTTTGTCAAACAAACCTGAAAATAAATTCAAATAATAAGGTATAAGCTAAATGAGTTATATTCATTACTTCCACAAAAATAAAGCATTCTAGTGAAGAAAATATAACAGGTTAACCAAAATAACAAGTTTAAATAAAATAAAAAATACAGCTATGAAGAAATCTTAACACCTGGATGATTGACATGTTTACAGTTTCATAATCCATCCTTCCATATTATTGAGGAATATGTTTCTGTATTCTGCACCAGACAGTTTTCCTTGCCTTCTTTTTGGTTTTGGACAGTGGGGACACCTCAGAAAATAAGAAGAGAGAGCTTGGTTATTATCACAATAAGATACATAGAAGGAGTGGAGAGTGGATTCTGGACCTCCCCCTTAAAATAAAGGAGGAAATGTTTTGAATTTTCATAAAATTATAAAATAGCAAACAAAATTGGTGCATATCCCTGTAAATTAAGATATCACCATAAGTGAAGTTTTGTGATTTGTAAGCATTGATTATACCCTGTTTTTTAGTAGGTCTAAGTAGACCATTGACAATTCTTAGTTCTTTAATTCCTCTCAACTTCTGCCTTATATTTAAAAATAATACAGTTTCTCTGAAGGAGTTCTATTCTGAGGGATCTATAGGTACCAAAATCAATGGTTTAAAAAAATCAGAGATGATCATTTATAGCCCATACTTTTATCTCATATTTTGCCTCTATAGGAGAATATGTATTATTAGAAAATTAACCTGAGTTGACAGCATTGCAATCCATTGATCAATATGTGGTATATTCACAGGATCAAAGCACAATAGACCAGTCATCCAGCATGTACCGTTTGGCCTGGTAAATTGTAAGGAAAATAAAGGAGACACAGAGACAAGATACAGAGGCAAGAAAGAAAGATGGCAGAATGGCAGAGAGGCCAAGCTGCCAAGTTTTATTTATATCAATAGGTTACTTAAGGTCATTGGCATCATTAGTACTTATTGTTCGTTGTATTACTAGGCAGGTTACAGACTTAACACCATTATGGAGCTTATTCCTCAGTCACATACTAAGTTGCAATGTGCAATGTATGGAGTTTTGTGCAGCTCTCAAGAAAGTCCATTGTATAAAGTTACTATTATGCAGACAGGTTTAGGCTCTGTGAGACACTGTGATTGTCTGACAAAAGATTTTCTTTATTCCCAGGAGCTGTGTGCCTGAGATGAAGATCGTCACTGTTAAAACTCTAGTGGCATTGCCACAGCAAAGTAGACATAGCACATGTATTAGTTGTATTACTAGTTCCTAGGAGACTTCTGGGCATTCTAAGGGTTGGAATCAGAGTGCCAGTTACCCCCCAGTAGTTTGCTCACCAGAGGAATGCTTCCCTGTATATTTCCATGGTCAGAAACCCTACAGTAAATGGTTATTTTCAATACATGTTAGCAAAAGTAATTGGAAACAGTATATATTCATGTGCAAGGAACATTTCATGCATAATTTTTCTTGCAGTCTATTGCCTTCCTTGTACTGATATAGCACATAATGAAAACTCTTGCCAGTACAGTTATTTATTGCAATAACATACAACTATAAGGAATTCACAGATATTAATATGATTGTCCTCATCAAGAAGTAACTGACAATTAGACAATGGAATGACCTGCTAGGTGAGATATAGCACTTTGTACCTAGGGTGATTTTCTGCAGTATTTGATTTTCATTTTCTCTCAACCACTAACCAATATAGAGATGTAGCATTCTCAGAAGCTCCTCTGACAAGAAGAATCCCCCTTTGTACTTGGGCCTTATGCTTTTTAAAGAACTTTTTTTCTTATTCCTGTGAACTTGAGGTCTGTAGGTTTCAGTGAGCTAGTGTCCAAGGAAGAAATACTTTGCAAGAAACAGTCATGGCTCAATTGATTTGGAAGCTAAAAATAAATAAGGTCATTTTGAAGTCTTCATGCAACTTGCCCAATACTCAGAGGAGAGGGTTAATTGTGCAATGGCTATTTGACTCCAAATATGAAGAAGAACTTGAATTACTTCTTAGTGTAGTTAGAAGGATGACATCTGAAGTAATGAGGTTCACAGTTTACTAGAATTTCTTTTCTCAATAATACTGGTCAATGAAAATCTGCAAAAGCTCATTTAAAGACAGGATCTCTAGGATATTGAATCCTGGAATTAAGGCTTTGGTCAGCTCATTTGAGACCTTTGGTAGAATAAAAATAACTTCTTCTAATTCCTTGCCAATTCTACCAAGTAAAGGCAGAGTGCAGTGGCATATGCCTGTACTCCCCACAGCTAAGAAGGCTGAGGCAAAGGAACACAAGTTCAAAACTAGCCTCAGCAACTTAGCAAGGTCCTAAGCAACTTAGTGAGACCCTGTCTCAAAATAATAATAATAATAATAATAATAATAATAATAATAATAGTTGTGATGTAGCACAGTGAGTAAACACCCAGGGTTCAATTCCTCACACACACACACACACACAAAAAAAAAAAAAAAAACAACTTCCTTTTTTAAAATTGGTTGGACCTAGTAGCAGTTTTGGTCAATAGAATGGGAAAGTTTAGCTGTAACAGTTTCCAGTTTCTAAGTCCAAACCTCAAAAATGTATTATGTTCCATTTTTTGTCTTTGGAATCATTCACTCAGGAGGGAGACATTTGCAATGTAAGAAGTCTGGCTACCTTAGAGTACAACTGTGTGAGTAGTCCATTATTGATTTTAGGCTTTCTACCATCCTCACTTTTTTTGGATTTGGTTGTGTTCCCAAAGCATTAATTCCTGATTCTGGGTACCTCAAACTGTAAGAATTTCTTTTAAAAATTGAGACACTGCAGATGTCATTTGTTTAACTAAAATGAAGTCATACTACGCAGAGGTGGCACTTAATCCAGTATGATTGATATTCTTATAAAAAAATGATATGATGTGAAAACACAGGAGAAGAAAACCAGGTGATGATGGAAGTTCAGTATGGTTGGTAACATACCTGTGAACCCAGGAGCAAAATATGGCCAGCAAGCATCAGTATTTAGAAGAGGTGTGGAAAGATTTCACAGGTTTGAAAGGGAACATGGCACTGCTGACATCTAGATATTATATTTCAAGTCTCCAACATTATGGGACGATAAATTTCTGTTGTTTTAAGTTATAGAGTTTGTGGCATTCTGTTATGGAAATCCTAGGAAATTAATACAACCAGAAAGGCACAAGATGTGTGGAAAAACAGTAATGAAAACCACTTGACCTTTTCATTGTAGCCTATCCATCAACTCACTGACGCTGAGTCCAAGACACAAGGAGCAGGTACTTAGCTTTCGAATTCTGCTAGTCTGGGCTGCTGCATCTTCCATTATGTTATTTAGCTTTATGCAAACTTTGCAAAATTCACCTCTATTAACCTTTCCTTAACTAACCATTCTGATTGTGCCAATATTTTCTTGCTGTTATTTTGACTCATGCATAATATCCCCAGAGATCCCAACTGAGATTAAAATATATCAAACAAATAAATGCACAACAGTAAGAAAAGATGGAGAGGGGAAGCTATAGCAAAGTTTTGTGAGGAAGACAGCTTCAAAGGGAGCATAGTTGACACTTGGACTTCAGGTCATTAATAGAAACAGCCAAGTAAATGAATTTTCAGCCAGGCCATAACCATATCAAAACTGAAAATCAAATAGTATCATCCACCTACATATATAATAAACTTAAATCCATAACTATAATATGGAAATATAGAAATAAAATAATATAGAAATAAAAATAATTTATTTTGAAATAGTGCTTTTATATAATGTAATGTATTAGAAAACATTTTCCACAAGTTTCTATAGTATCATCTAATTTATGACACTATCATTCACATAAACAACTCTTCACAGAAAAATACCAGAATACTCTCATTATGGAAAGTGAGCAATCATCTTAGAAGAATTATTGGCTCATTATAGAGATTTGTAGCAGAGAAGAAAATTTGGAACACTTTGAGACTTGAAGGCCATGTAGCCTGAGAATAAGTTTCTGCCTTCTACCTTAAATTAAAGTCAGGATGCCTTAAGGGAGATTCTATCATGAACACATCCATTTTCTAATAGAAAAAAATCCCACAGCAGTCACTTCAAATTTTCTTTATGGATAACTAACAAAGTGGTGTTATGATTGAAGATTACTAGTTCCCTAAAAAGGAGGAAAAAAAAGTCTAGTTCACAACAGGCAGTCCGAGGTGAAAATTTAAAAAATGACAAATTTAATTCAAACAATGAGAGATTCCCCTCCCAAAACACCCAATATTTTATCTGATACATTAAAGAGAATCAGGAACTTACACTCCTCCTGAAACAGAATATGACCATTAAATGAACTATTAGAGCATTATAAAATATATTTAGAGAATAAAAAAACTTCAAAAAATATCAACAGAAATTCTAGAAGAGTTAAATACCACAGAAGTAATCACATATGGTAGAAGAAAATATAAAACAAATACATGAGAGAAAAAAGTAAGAACATAGGCTTAATCCTCTAGAAAACACATGCAAAACAAGCAATTCCCAGTATTGAAGTACAAAACGAGTCTTTATTTTGAAATAATATTACCCTCTCATCACAATGTTAAGAAACAAATAGAATAAACAAAATATGACTTTCATCAGGAAACATCTACAATATTTGGTATCCTAGGAGTAGGTAACATGATTCTAAATATGATGTAGGTAGACAAAAACAACAAGAAGAGAAGCACACTATATACATTATATTATAATTTATAAAATAATTTTTTTCTGTTATTACCAGAGTTCTCATTACCCCTGTGCTATAGTTTGGATCTTGCATGTTCCACAAAGACCCATGTGCTGAAGGCCTTATGGCCAGCATGGTTCTACCAGGAGATGATGAAATCCGTGTGAGATTTGGTCAGGTGGGTGACTTTCGGTCATTAGAGGTATCTTCTCAAAGGAGACTGTGAGACCCTGATCTCTTGCTCTTCTTTTTCATTCCCAGCATTGAGGTAAATAGGTTTTCTCCATCATGTGCTCTCACCATGATGTGCTGCCTCACCACAATCCAAAAGCAATTGGATCAATTGTTCATGAACTGCAACCTATAAAATTGTGAGCCAAAACTTGTCTTTTCTCTTTATATGTTGATTATCTTGGGTGTGTCTTGAGGCCTGGGAAAAGTAAATATTTAAACAACATGTTTAAATATTAAACACTGTAGCAGTTGAATCTTCCAAATCACAAACTCATCTGAATCTTCCTTTCAACTTCTTATTTTGTATCATATATTCTCCTCCTTGAGATTAATTAAGGATACTGTTTTGGTATCTTAAGAGGAGATAAGTAGGGGCTGGGGTTGTGGCTCAGCAGTAGAGCGCTTGCCTAGCATGTGTGAGGCACTAGGTTTGATCCTCAGCACCACATAAAAATAAACAAATAACATAAAGGTATTGTGCCCAACTATACCTAAAAAAATATTTTTAAAAAGAAGAGATAAGAATCTTTCTTGTATTTTATTGATACTTTATCACTCCCATCCCTCTCTTCATCTTAAAAAAGTCAAAGGTTTTAAAGCTAATGACATGAGATAGCTATTAATCACTAGTTTTGGCAGTCATATATGGTTATTTAAATTGTGCGTGCCATATCTTGAAGAGAGAATAAAATCTTGGCTTACTGTTTATGTTTCAAATAATGATATAATTCCTGATGACCTTAATATCCATGAAAATAATTCATTCAGTATGTGGACCTTTCAGTTACTTTATTACTTCTCCCTGATGATATTATTCTCTGACCACTAAATTGGGCCACTCATGCTGATGACTGTATTCTAGATACAGTTATTTTCCATATAGATGTTCCTCAACTTAAGATGAGATTATATACTGAGGAACATATATGAACTTGACAATATTATAATTTGAAAGTGAAATTCATACACTTAGCCTACAAAACATTCTAGCTTAGTAACATAAAGCACTGTAGTGTATCAAGTGTTTACCATTATGATTCTGTGGATGGTAAGTCTGCAGCTCTTATGCTCTGGCTTATGGCTGCCGCTCAGCTTCATAAAAGTATTATACTGCATATTGGTACCTGGAAAAGATCAAAATTTAAAATCTGATGTACACATTCTATTGAATGTATATCACTTTCATACCATCATAAAGTAAAAAAAAAATCACATGTTGAGCATCATCAGTGAGGGTTTATTTCTAGCTATGAGTTCAAAAGTTACCATTTTCTTGGGACTAAAGAAAAATGAAAATGCATAAGTCCTTGCTTTTTCAGTTACTAAGAATTTCAAGTTAATGACCTCAGAGCACTAAGGAGAAAAGGACCCTTCTAAGTGTGGAATCATGAGTGCGCTACTGTTCTTGTATTCATGAAACCAAAGCTGATCATAACTACTACATAATTTAAAATTTAACTTTCCTTTTCTTCCACACCTACTTTGTCCCTACACCCATGCTTACTCTCCTTGGTTCCCTATTCTGAGAATTATTAAGTCTTACAAATGCCTGTCACCTTTTGACCACTGACTTTTCATTCTTTCTTACCTATATCATATCTTTATTCATCTCCTCATTGAGATGCCACAATCCATACCCTTATAGAGGTTCTAAATCCCCTAGTCTCATTCTCTATCAGTTACATTCATATGGGGGAAAAAAAGTCTTCTGGATAATCCAATGTCTGCTGCTCTCTACCTCTAGTAAGCAGCTATATGTGACTGGAGAAGACCACAAAATTGTGCTGACTGATGCAATGTTAAAATCAACTGCCAATAGTGAACCTTTAGTATTGTCTGAATATTTTGCTACATTTCCATATTTGCCTCTTTTTATTAGGCTATAATGTAAATCTCTGTATCCAAGCCCCAAATGCAAATTTCATAATTTATTGTCTCAGTCAGTGGCCTTGTTTACTAATGCAATGAGGAAATAAAGCAATAAAATAAGAAATATTTTCTAATTTCAACTTCAAAACTATCAAATGCACTTATATTTTTATCCACATAGTCAGTCTACCTTCCATCCTGTTAGTATAAATGAATTGTCTATACCACTATATAAAACTAATTTTCTACTATTTCCTAACCAAGAATATTGCCAAAATAATAACTTCAACCTTGTAGTATCTGATTCTTTCTAGCAAATCTATCATCTCAGCATAGTAACAGGCAACATAGGCCATCTTATAGTAAACTAAAAACAAAGAGATAGTCTATTAAAATGTCTATTCCTATTTTCTTTTCTTTTCCCCTCACCTTTAAATATTGGACTGCCCCCCACCCTACAGACTTTCCATAAACACAACCCCCCCACACTTTCTACAAAGACACACACACACACACACACACACACACAGAGAGAGAGAGAGAGAGAGAGAGAGAGAGAGAGAGAAAGAAAATGTGTATTTCTCCTTTCTTTTGGATTTAAATACTCCTATATTTTGATGATTTTCAAACACCAAACATAGGACTCCAGATTATACTGAAAAATCTTGTATTGCATAGGTAAATAATATTGAACATTTCCCTCATTTTTCTAATCAGAGTACCAAAATAAAGCATTTAAAACTGAACTGTTGACCTCTTCCCAAATCCTGTAATCCTGTTTTTAACTGCCATGTTCTTTATCTTTTAAGTAAGGCCATTCTGCAATTTCCCAGGGCAAGAGTCTTTCCATCATTCTTGAATTAGTTCTATCTTCCACACTATCTAATCCAGCACTAGATCTTGTTGAGTCTAAGTATAGCATATATCAAGACTCTGACTACATTTCATTGACTTTCCTACTGGCCCTTTGGTCCAATACACCAACTCTATCACCTGCAATCTTCCAGCAATCTTCTAACTAGTTATCCTATTTCTGTTTTTCAGCCACTACAGTAAAATTTCTACAAGACAGATCTCTCCTCTAAAAATATATTTTAAATCTTATAATTCCTCTGCTCAAAATCCTGCATTGATTTTACAGCTCGGGAAGAGCAAAAGCTTTATGATGGTCTGCAAATTGCTGTGTGTCTGAACAATCTAATGCCTCATCAACCTCATCTTCTGGCTCATAGTGCTCAAATGACACTGTATATTATTTGTGCTTTCTCTAACACATCTAGCAAGCTCCTCCCGTAAGGCTCTCAGGTTCCTGCTTTCCCCTCATGGACAGTTCTTTCCCCAAATGTACATATGCCTCACTGCTCTACTTCACATTCTTCAGGTCTTTGCTCAAATGTGACCTTACCAGTATCTTATCTGTATCTACTTCCATGAATCTGTAAGAAAAAAGGAAGAGAGCAATAAAAATATTGGTGACAACTGGTAAATTTATTCTTGAACCTCTCTGTGTTTGCTGCTTTGATACATGTGAAAAACAAAATACATCAGTCAGAACCCAGAAGAATTAAACTATGTCTAAGTATCTCTATGGCCCAATTCCAAAGGTTCAGACATATTGTCCAAGCCATCTTAGGCCATTGCTATGTACTGAAAATGTCTCCCTAAAATTCATAGTTGAATTCCTAACCCCAAATATGATGATATTGGGAGGTGAGGCTTGTGGTAGATGATTATATTGTAAGGATAGACTCCCCTTAGTTTGTGCCCTTATAGAATAGAACCTGAAGAGCTCTTACCCCTTCTGCCACATTGAGAAGATAAATGCCTATGAAGTAGTAGGTACGTCCCCAACAGAAAATGAGTCTGTCTGCACCTTCATCTTGGACTTACCAGTCTCCATAACTGTGGGAAATTAATTCTTATTGTTTATAGCCCCTTAGTTTATGGACATTATTTATGAAAGCCCAAGTTCATTAAGGCAAACATATATAAAGAATTGACATAGACAGTTTTGATTTTTAGATCATGGTCCACATTCGGTACTAACATGGAGGATATAACCTCTCTGTGACACCAGTGTACAGAAATTTCCGTAGGAAGGACCTGTGAAATTCATGTAGTCTGATAAGGAATTTAGAATAACATGCATCCTAAGATTCATTTACTACCTGAAATCCAATTTTTCAGTAATACCCCAAATGTTAAGGTTTGGAGAATAAAAAAATCCAAATAACACTAATCCTTATACAGCTAAAAATTATATGGTTTCAACTAATCAAGCTCTTCTGACCATGGTAGCATGTGGTATAATAAAATGTGATGTTGAAATGCATTAGTCAAAATCCCTAATACAACTCAATATGATGTCAATATACTGTATTATTTTTAAAAAAGTATCTAAAAATGACTGTTTGTGAGAACTGAGAATTCAGAGTCTGGCCCCCATTTTCCCATTATTTCCAATAATATTGATCTAAAGGGCTTATTTGCGTTGTCTAGGGTTTCTTTACTTTCTGATAAGTAGTACAGTAATTAAAAGATGCAGCTTATTGTTTAACTCTCATGAAAACTAACTTACCTTATGCATGCTGAAAATATCTAGAGTTCAGTGTTTATCTGATACCTAAGAACACAAATTTTATTAGAAAAATAGAAAAGAAGTTTTATCAGTTTGCAAAATATAGCATGTGCTAATGAGAAAATATTGATTGACAGAAAATTATTAATACAAATTATTTTAAAAATAATATTTTAGTTTTGCAGTTCTACTTGGGAGAAAGTTTCTTCAAAAGGAGTAAACATCCTTTGTTCTTGTAGGATTTCACTGTAGGATTTCAGCAGCATATAATTAGTATCTGAGTAACCAGGACTTTCAGAATCATGTTTATGGGAAAATGTGGATTATAAAGAGTGTCTCTTAATGAAATATGTTAATATAATTTTTTCCCATTATATCCTCTAAAAGATGTGCTTAGAGATTAGGCGTTGTATTAAGGAAAGATGAGAGGCTAAGTCTCTCTATTCATACCTTTTATTTTATGGACATTGCCCTTGCAGATCAGTTTGATATTTGCAACATGGTCCTAGTGGATTTCATGGTTATCAATCATCTGAACTTGATTTTATTGGCATAAAACTTAACAACAGGTTACTGACTAACTTCTCACAGATTAAATCCAAATAAATTGTTAATCAAGGTTTATTATTGCAACAATAAATCTGTGTGTTTCACTATAACTTCCTAATTATCAATTCTTTGGGGAGCAAATTCTGGTTTAACTAGAAAAATTGTTGTATACAATTCAAGAAAACATTGCCTGCCCGGATGTCTTTGGATGGTTGTTTTGCTTTTGGTTACTTTGATTTGGAACAAGAATAGTCCTGCCTCTAATGTTCTATTGCTTCATAGAATCTAGTTACCTCTTTATCTTCATAATAGAGGAAAGGATGTGCTGTATATGTAGGAAGCAAACCATGTTGTGGTGAAAACAGAGATCTATCACTATTCAATTGTCCATGGCCACCCCTCCTCATCCACTAGCAGTTTGCTATGGGTAGGGACATTATCTCATCAAGTTTAATACAATTTTATTCCTTTAGAATATATAATTGTAGTTTATTTAAGTATGTTCATTTTACAAGCCTTTATTTAAAATGAGACATGGGTAATAATTGTCATGCTAACACTTTAATTACTCATACATTATTAGCATACTAACAGCTTTTAAAAATATTCCTATAATTCTCAAAAATACATAAAACTGTATTTCATATTGTGTTTTCTTTGTCAATCATAAAGTCTCTATGGAGCAATTGTCAATCGAGTTTTTTGCTCCATTTATCATTCTGACTGAGAAAAGACCAATTAGCCCTTAACTGTCTTAGTCAGCTTCTGTTATTTATCGATCTATTTATAACTGTAATACCATCAATTTTTCAAATGAAGATGAAGTTCCAAAATGGCCACTTTGCACCTTTCAATAATTACTTAAGTCCTTTCTGTTGACCTTTGTCTTTCATGTTATTAGTGTTTTGCTGATGTGGGTTCTTCCTCTACTAATCTACAAATGGATTAAATGATGCTTCTCTTTGAACATGGATATTTCTTTTGGGAGTTTTTGATTCAGTTCAAATGTACTTGCTTATTTTATCCTTGTGGCTTATGATAGTCCAAAGTATTTAATAATATGTGTATGTATGTATGTATGTAGGTTGCACTATTTTGATTTCCTAATATACATCAGAATTTAAGGAAATTTTGATCTTAGAAAATACTCTTTCCCTGATTAGTCAATTTTCTTGCCACTGTCATCTACATTAACTATTTTTCCAGTCAACATTATATTCACTTTTTCAAGCTTTTAAAAAAAATAATTATCCTATTATCTTTTTTAAAAGCTGGAAAAAGTGTAAAGATAGTGTGACTCAATTAATGGACAGTTCTATCTCTTATAGATGATCTTGTTGAGAAAAAGATATTCCTGAGATAGTAGATATACATAATGTGGAGGAAATTTTAAATGTGAAATTTCTGTCATATAAAATGTCCTCTTTTTAAAACTTTGGCTGTATTGCTACGATGGTTGAACTTTTATCACAAATTTTCCTTATTTTTAAATAAATAAAAACAAAGATGGCATGAAATTAGTTTCCACAGTATGAAATTATTTACAGCAGCGGCAGACCGAATTCTCAGATAAAGGCATTGCAGTGTGTATGTCTGAAAGGCTGGGAATTTATGCGGCTTGACTCTGCTGCATCTGGAGGTCGACAGCTGGTTATTATGTACACCTAATTTACCGGAGCGGTAAATACCGCAAGTGAAGAGATCAATTCACCAAAGGTCCATGGTTCAATAGGTTTAGCACTTCGTGTTGAAAATAAAATGTGGAATAAATTATGAAAAGTCCTTTCCCACACTGCCTCAATAATAAAAGATCTCCCACAGTGGAAAAGACAATAAATGAGGTGTCTTTAATATAATTATGTTGATGTTCATAAACCCAGTTTTGATCTGCTTTATGAAACTGTTATAATAATATTAATTGTGTTCAGCCATATAACAGTCCCTGGACAAATGGCAAATCTATTTTCAATATCAAATTACTCATCTTTAAAAGAAAATAAATTAATAGTGTTTCCTACTTACAGGTCATTACAGGAAAATTAAATTAGTGAATTTTCAGAGCATGTAGAAAAAATTTAAAGGAAAAAACACACTTTTAAGGAATTTATGTTAACCCAGGACAGTTAGCTAATAGTTCACAAATCTAAAACTTTAAGGAATTGCTAATTTTATTCTTTAAGTCACTAAAACAAAAAATAAAAAAAAATGATTAAATAGTTCTATTCACTGATCTTAAAAAAGATTATTCAAACTTATACATTAAAAGTATATATTTCTGTAATCCCAGTGTCTCAGAAGCCTGAGACAGGAGGATTGTGAGTTCAAAGCCAGTCTCAACACCTTGGAGAGACCCTAAGCAACTAACTCAATGAGACCCTCTCTCTAAATAAAATACAAAAAAGAGTTGGGGATGTGGCTCAGTGGTAGAGTTCTGTTGGATTCAATACATGCTACTGGAAAAAGAAAAAGTATATATTATTTTCTATCACTGATTTTGAAGAAGAGACTTTAAGTGTCTGACAAATGTATAGCTGTGTGATCACTCCCAATTCAAAAGACACAATGTGCCTAACTCCCTCAAAGCTTCCTTGAGCCCCTCTGCACTTTACCCCTTCTGTCCTAAGCCCATCATATGATAAGAACCACTCTGTTCATTGAAACTTCAGTTTCCTTCTATCTCATGACATTTATTCACAATAGTATAGTGGGTAGGCTTTGTGACCAGTTCACTTCATTGAGCATGATCTATTGAAGTTAATCAATGATGTATATAACAGAAACTTGATTTTTCATATTTGAGAATTATATAATCAGACTTTACAGCACAGTAGGATGACCATAGCCTCGTATGTAGTTTTTGAAGAACTAAAAGAGAGGGGCTCAAAGTCTCCAAATAAAAAGAAGTGATAAATGTATGAGGAGGCAGAAATGCTAATTACTATGATTTGATTATTTCAATGTATATGTATGTATTGAATTATCACTCTATATACATATGTACAATTATTGAGTCAAATCAATTTAATAGAAAAACAAAATCATAAACACATTTGCTAATTCCAGTATGATTTCAGCTCTTTCTATTGTTCTGCATTTTAAAAAATCTTAATGAGTGTTACTTTGAGGGGGAGTCCAAGTAGATTTGAGAGTAAAACAAAAGCTGAGCCTCTTTCATATGAACGACTGCTTTGTGAACTGCCTTGAACACTATTCACAAAACCTTATTCTTAACATTACTTATTTTATTCAGTCTATAGATAACTGTTAACTATCACATACAATTTTCAAAATAAAATAAATGTTTTCCCAAATGTAAGTTGACATTTTATTTAAATATTAAGGGCTTAATGACTTCTCTTTTTTTGAAATGTTTGACAATTTCTCTTTGAAAAACCTAACATCAAAAAGTTCAGGTGACTTCAAGATGAAAATGTCTTTATTATTGAATATTTATGATATATTCAGATATTAATTTTAAAATTCAAATTTATTACATTTAATTTCAGAATTTTTAAGGAACAATCTTGTTTAAAAGAATCATTTAAAAAATAAGAGAGGGCTGGGTCTGTGGCTCAGCAGTAGAGCGCTCCCCTCACATGTGTGGGACCCTGGGTTCGATCCTCAGCACCTCATAAAGATAAATGGGTGAAATAAAGGCATTGTTCCAACTACAACTAGACAATATTTTTTTTTAAAAAAAGACATGCTATAAAAATAATAAAAATAAGAGAAAAACCTGGTAAAAAAAAGCATATTCCTAACATCAATATAGTGTTGTGTGATCTTTGCTGGACATCAAGAGCTTCTGTAATTAACAGGGCTGCAGGAGTTAAGATAACAACAAATCAAGCCAACTGCTCATTTTTTTAATATCTCAAAGTAAGTTTTTTTGTGTGTATGTTTCTTTTTTTAAAATGCTAAGCACTATTTGTTGCTAGTTAAATCATTATTAAATATATAGATTAATTATAAATGCTACATATATATTCTGAATTGCAGTGTTGTTCTTGATGTCTAATAAACATTGGTCTTCTTTGGCCTTCATTCTCTGAAACTTCCCAGATGCTTTGAAAACTGTTGATGATGACTCATTTCTTTTTTCTTTCTTTTTTTTTTTTTTTTTGTGGTGCTAGGGATTGAACCCAGGGCCTTATGCATGGGAGGCAAGCACTCTAACAACAGAGCTATATTCCCAGCCGTGACTCATTCTTTTTCTCTCCTTTCCTCTTTTTTTTCTTTCTAACACTCCTTTCTTCATTCTTTTACTTTCTTTTATTTGTTATTTTTTTACACCCCATATTGGCATCTCTGAGATCACACTACCCTCTTTTTTTAAAACAAATATTTTTTTTAGTTGTAGATGAACACAATACCTTTATTTAATTTATTTATATTTATGTGGTGCTGAGGATGGAACCCAGTGCCACACACATGACAGATGAGCACTCTGCCATTGAGCCACGACCCCAACCCCCAACACTACCACTCTTTTACTGTAATCATTTTGGTCTCTTTTCTCTGTGTCTTTTACTGTATCCATTCTTTAAAAAATATTTTTATTGGCGTATTATAGTTATACTTAATATTGTGGTTCATTATGACACCATCAGAAATCATGGAATATAATTTTCTCCACACCAATCTTCAGTACTTCCTCTTTCCCTCTTCTCCTCCATCCTTTGTTCCTCTTTCTCTACTCTACTAGACTTCCTTCTATTTATTTATGGTTTTCCTTAAATTGGTGATTTATACATAAACATAAAGGTGAAATTCACTGTGGCCTGTTCATACAGGTACATAGCATAACTTGATCCCTTTCATTCTGCAGTTACTCCATTTTTCTGTCCCTCCTTCTTCCTCCTTTCTCTCTTCTCTGCTGTTCTCCCTTGTATTTTTTCCCCATATTTTGCTCTACGTTCCCTCTAGGAATAAAAACATTGCATCTTGACTTTCTGACCCTGGCTTATTTCATTTAGCATAATGTTCTCCAATTCTATCCATTTACCTGCAAATTACATAATTTCATTCTTCTATATGGCTGAGTAAAACTCCATTGTTAATACCTACCACATTATCTCTATTCACTCATTCATCTGTTGGCTGGACCATGATCTGGTTCCAAAACTTAGCTATTATGAATTGTACTATTATAAACATTGATGTGCCTTCATCATTATAGTATGTGGATTTTAGTTCTTCGGGATAAATACCAAGGAGTGGGATAGTTCATAGGATAGTTCCTTTCCTAGTCTTTTGAGGAATCTTCATACTGCTTTCCAAAGTGGTTGTACTAATTGGAAGTCCTATCAACAATGGATGAGTGTATTTTTCCCCCACATCCTCTGCAGTACTCATAATTATTTACAGTCTTGATAATTGCCATTCTAATTGGAATGAGGTGAATGTCGATGTAGTTTTGATTTGCATTTGCCTGGTTGCTGGGGATGTTGAACATTTTTTCATATTTGTTGCCTATTTATATGTCTTCTTTTGAGAGGTGTCTGTTCATTCTTTTGCTCATTTGGTGACTAAGTTATTAGTTTTCTACTGTTAAATTTTGAGTTCCTTATATCTGTAGATGTTAATCTCCTCTTGGAGGAATTGCTGAAAGAGACCTTCCACTCTGTATAAACTTTCTTGATATTTGTTTCTTTTGTTACACCTTTTAAATTTTTGTAGTCCAATGTATTGGTTCTTGGTTTTATTTCTTGAGCTTTAGGGGTCTTGTTAAGGAAATTGGTTCCTGCACCAATATGTCAGAGTATTGAGGCTATATTTTCTTTCAGCATTTGTGGAGTTTCTGGTCTAATTTCTAGGTGTTTTATCCATGTTGAATTGACTTTTTTACAGGGTGAGTGACACAGATTAAGTTTCATTTTTCTATATATATAGATACCCAGCACTCCCAGGACCATATGTTAAAAAGGCAATCTTTTTTTCCAACTGCTTCTTGGCACATTTGTGAGGTATCAAGTGATTATATATATGTGATTCTCTGTGTTTTTTTCTTCTATTCCATTTTTCATAGTGTCTATTTTGATGCCAATACCATGCTGTTTTTATTAATATAGCTCTGTAATATAATTTGATGTCAATTACTTTGATGTCTTCAGTATCAGTATTCTTGCTCAGAATGGCTTCAGTTCTTCTGAGTCTTATATTTTTCCAAATGTATTTTAGGACTGTTTTTTCTAGTTCTGTGAAGAATGTCATTGGTATGTTGATGGGGATTGCATTGAATTTATATACTGCTTTTAATACTATGGTTATTTTGAAAATATTAATTCTTCCTACACAAGAACATGGGAAGTCTTTACACTTTCTAGGGTTTTCTTTCTTTTTTTCTCAAGTATTCAGTAGTTTTCATTTTTGGTGTCTTTTACCTCCTTAGTTAGATTAATCCCCAAATCATTGTTTTGTTGGTTTGGTTTGGTTTATTGTGAAAGGGATAGTTTTCCTGACTTCTTAAAGATTTTTTATTGGAGCATAGGAAAACTATTGATGTTGATCTTGTGTTTTGCTACTTAACTAAATTTGCTTATTAACTTTAGAAGTTTTCTGAAAGTTTCTTGGGTCTTCTATATATAGGATTATGTCATCAGCAAACAGAGATAATTCAACTTCTACTTTTCCTATTTGCATCCCTTTAATTTCCTTTTCTTACCTAACTTCTTTGGCTAGAGTTTCAAGAACTATGATGTTAAGTAGGAGTGATGAGAGTGGACATAATTTTCTTACTCCTGATTTTAGAGAAAATGAATTCAAATTTTTCTCCATTTTGTATGATATTGGCTTTGGGTTTGAGATATATATATATATATATATATATATATATATATATATATATATATCTTTTAAAATATTAAAATGTTGTTTACAATGTAAGTTTCTACTATCCCTAATTTCTTCAACATTTTGGATGTCCAATTTTGTTGAATCCTTTTCCTGACTCTTTTGGAATGATCATGTGATTCTTGTCCTTACTCTATTTATGTGGTTCATTACATTTATTGATTTACATAGTTGAACCAAACTTACGTTCCTGGCATGAAACCCACTTGATCATCATGTACTGTCTTCTTAATGTGTTTTTAAATGTGGTTTGCCAAAATTTTATTAAGAATTTTTTTATTTATGGTTTTCAGATATATTGTTCTGAATTTTTCTTTCCTTGATATAATTTTGTTTGGTTTTGGAATCAGGGTGATACTGGCTGCATTGAAGTTCCTTTCCATTTCTATTCCATGGAAGTATTTTAAAGTTCAGCACTACATATTCTTCAAATGTCTATTAGAACTCAGCTGAGAATCCATTTGGTCATGGACTTTTCTTTGTTGGAGGGCTTTTAAATGCTGCTTAAATCACATTGCTTGATATGGATCTGGTTAGGTATACTGTATCTAATAGTTTAATTTGGGCAGGTTATATGAATCTAGAAGTTTGTCAATATTTTCTAGTTTATCGGAGGATAAATTTTCGTAATAGTTTCTAATGATCGTCTGGATTTTAGTATTACCTGTGGTCATATTTTCTTTTTTAAAAGAATCTCTAGTTTTGTTGATTTATGTCTTCTCACTTTTGATTAGTTTGGTTACAATTTTATCAATCTTGTTTATCTTTTCAAAAAACAACACTTTTTTGCATTGATCCTTCATATTTTATTAAAATTTTCAATATCATTCGTTTAAGCTCTGAATTTAATTATTTCCTGTCTTCTACTAACTTTGAAATTAATTTGTTCTTTTTCTATGGGCTTCAGGTATCACATTAGATAACTTACTTGTGATCTATTTTTAATGGAGGAACTCAATGTTATAATCGTTTATCTTAGAACTGCTTTCATACTGCCCCAGAGATTATGATACCTTGTAGCTTTGTTCTTATTTGTTTTTAAATATTCAAAAATTTCTCCCCTGAATTTTTCTATGATCCATTCTTCATTCAAGAGTATTATTTAATCTTCAGATGTTAAAATTATTCCTATTTTTTGTGTTGTTGTTGATTTAAAATTCCATCCCATTATGATCTGCCATTATTTTTCCTAATGTTGTAATCTTAGATTTCAATCATTCCACAATATCCTGTTTTGTTTTTAGGTCTCACCTACCATACTGGCATCTTTTATTAGTTTTGAATTCATAATTTTCAACTATATTTCTCTAGTACTGAACTTTTATTTGTTATTCTGATTTTGATTTTTATGCCAAATATTTTCATCTGCATGTTATAGCCTCAAATTAAGTGTATATAATCAATCCATGTTTTACTATGAATCACATTATTTTCTATTTTCACAATTTCTTTTTTTGATATTATTATTAGGCATTTTTATAACATAAAATATAACTTTTTTTCCTTTTCTTTTCTTTTAAAGTCAATATCTAGGTCTTAGAATTTAAGAATATTCTCTTCCCAGTTATTATTGTATCTACAAGTATCCCTTTCTTTGTAGCAACCCTATCTTCACCCTAGCTGAGGTCAGTGTCATGCATTCTTGAACTAGTATAATAGACTCCATTGTTGTTTTTTTTCACACATTAATCCATTATTCACATATCAGTTACATTAATCTTTTAAAACCTTTTCTTGTTGTATATTCATAGTAACAAAATTTAAATGGCATATTAAATATCAAGGTTCAAACAAGAACACTCTACTTACTAGCAAAAGCAAGAAATTGGCTAGTTTTAAGTATTAAAAAATCTTATCAAATTAGATTTAATGAAGGAATAATGTGTAATGGAAATAGATTTAGATGTACATGTAGGTAAGTGATGAAAACAAGTCATGATTATGTCAAACAATTTTTAAAATTGATTTATTTAAAGTGGTGCATTATTTTTATATATAAAATAGGATTAATTTCGACATATTTGTACATATACATAACATAATTTATCAATTTTATTCCTTAATACTTTCCCATTTTCTCCTCTTCTCCCTCCCTCAAAGGCAGTTTGCAGTCTTGGTCTATATAACTAAGTTTTAAAATATGATCAAAGAAGCACAATTAACAAATTAAGGAAGATAGTGAAGAAACATAGAAGGTAAAGAGGTAATTATGTCAAGAAACAATATTTTGCATATTCCAAGAATTTTACTGGTTGACACCATGGTTTATGGAAGCATCATGGAATTATTTTGCAAGTTTTATTTTATGAAAATTTACAATGAGATTAAACCTATCAGATTAAATATCAAATGTTCAGATTACATATCTGTTTAATCATGAAGTCCTATGGGAGAGACTTTCCATGACAGTCCCACTAAGGAAAACTGTTTATTTCAGGGATCTAATTTCAAACCAATTGCTGATGCATGCATAGTGTTGAAAGCCCGTTCTGTGGCTTACCAGGTTATAAGATTTACTCCCAAATAACTTCCACCAAATTTTCTATTTCCTTTCACAATTTAGCATAGTATCTTCTAAATATGAAAAGCTTGGTGAAAGATATGTGAATGTTTAAGATAATTATTCTAATATTTTAAATTGATTTATGTACTATCTTCTTTTGATATTTAAATTAATGTCTACTTCAACAAAATCAACCAACCAAGATAAAACATTTTTTTGTATAGCCAAGCATTCCCTAAATTGGATTATCTCCAAGTGCAATGATTTTCTCTTTAATGTTTTCTATAGATTCATGTTTGTGAAGTTGCTTTGAACTTCATCCATCTAATAAAGACTTAACTAATGATTCTATTTCAGTGAACTCTTTTTGTTCTAAACATAATAAATTATAATTAGTACTTACAGAGACTTAAACAACTGCAAACAACTGCACCTAATTATTTTTATATATTTTAGAACTTTCTTTTTTGGTACCAAGGATTGAACTCAGAAGCACTTATCCACTGAACCACATCCCCAGCCCTATTTTGCATTTTATTTAGAGACAGATTCTTACTGAGTTTCTTGGGGTCTCTCTAATTTGCTGAGGCTGGTTTTGAACCCTTGATCCTAACTCACCTTCCAGAGCCAATATGATTACAGACATGTGACACTACACTCTGCTGTTGAGATTTTTTTCTTCTCTGTGTAAAAAGTCTAGTTGCAAATTCATCATAACAGGAATATTCTCTTGCATTTCTCTATAATTTGAATAATATTTCACTATAATGAGCAGGGATTTGCAGAGAATATGATTGATACTTTTATGGCTGATGGATTAAAACAAGTTTTTATATGTTATGGATCAATGAATGTTTTGGTGAAAGGTCATTAATATCTGGTTGTTAGGAAATATTGGCCCTATCTAATGCATTGTGATGCCCATAGGGCACTATAGCAATAGCATCAGATTGCAAGTAAAGACATTGGAGCGTTAGCTTTAGGTATATAAACTATGAAAATAAACCTCTTTTATTGGCCACAATTTTCTCAGTGAAAAAGTTAAGGATTGTTTACTGATAAAATATTTTATTATTCTGTAAATTGTTTAACCCACAGTCCTTTTAGCTCTCAAATTTTTGCACTATAAAATAATTTTCTTGAATAAAATGACATAATTTTGTCATCATCTAATTAAATAAACTTTTTAATTTCTATGTAAAGAATAATTCTTAATCATATCATTATGTATATACTTACTAAATGAGTACTATATTATTTTTTCACTCATTTTAATCATTTAACATATCAGTATTTGTTTTTTGATATTATTAGACATTTTATTATTTAAAAAAAGTATGTGGCTTATGTAGGTGCCTGTTAGTGCTTTTGATTGAGATGACCATGATCAGGAAAATTAATAAATGAAACAAGTTCCCTTAGGATTTCCTTAAATCAGCATCTTCAGGAAAGTTGAGGCAAAAATAAATGCTACTGGTGTTAATTCAAATCAAATCTGTTTCAAAATCTGTGAGCTGTAGATCGCATGCCTTATACATTGTACAAAGTAGGATAGATATGCATCTTCAAATAAATTATGCCTTAAAAGCAACCTGAAAGACACAAAGCTATGAGTGTAGTGAAGGATAGTTGTAAGTTATTCCACATGATATTCTATGGATAAGGTATTAACTCACAACTACAGGTCCCCTGTAATCCAAACTCAAGGAAATAATCACTACCTGTTAATTACTCTCTAGGGAGGGTCCTCATCAGAATTTATAAAAGGACAAATATTTTGAACAAAGGCAAGCCAGGTGAAAGCCCAGGCACATCCCATCCAATCACATTTTTTCAAGTTGAACATTTTCAAACTTTTATTCCTTCTCACATTTCTATATCATCATAACACTTTTGCATTACTGCACTTTTTTCAGTTAATGATAACTCTCAATTTAGCATTGTCCATGAATTTAATTAGTATATAATTTTAGTCTACATATCATTAACTGGGATGCTCAATAGAGATGCAGCTGTGGCCGAACAACTATTGCAGAAATGCTTAAACTTCGTATCCTAATTCATTAAGAACTGATAAGAAAGAGAAAGAGAAATAAAATTTGAAAAATATCTATATTAGTTTTTAAATGTCTGAATGCAAATGAAATATTATTATCAATGTGGCTAAGAGCAGCAATAATTCAAAAAAATAAAAATATTGATTTTAAGAATACTTTTAATTTTCGACAGACTTTTTTTTATTAATTAAGGATAATGATCTGAGCCAAAATTAGATTTCAAATGTAACAAAAATAATCAAAAAGGAAAAGCAAGATGTGATCACTGGTTTTGAGATTTTGAAAATTCTGAGTAGGATAGATGATATCTTATAAGTTAAATTTCCCTGTTTCAGAAAGAATTTTTTTAAGTTGTAGATGGAAAGAATGCCTTTATTTTATTTGTTAATTTTATGTGGTGCTGAGGCTCCAACCCAGTGCCTCATGCTTGCTAGGCGAGTGCTCTGCTGCTGAGCTACAGCCCTAGCCCTCAGCAAGGATTTTTAAAATTCCGGGAAAACATGGACCTGAATGGTAGGAAACCATTAGATCCCAAATTATTTATCATTAGACTGTTTTTTAAAATAAAGAAACCTATTTATAATTGGAAATTTCAATGAATAATCTGCAAAATTGAAAAACTGCAACTCAGTATTTATTTTCCAGAGAGTTCCTTTTCCTCATCCACAAGTTCAACATTGCTCCCACCCATATCCTAACACTTTTCATCCTCAGTATAAGAGCACTGCTTCAGAAAATTGAAGAACAAAAACCAATGACACAAACAAGAAAACTCCAGAAGATGCTGCAGGGATTTGTTTTCTGAATGCAAAATGAAGAGTCCTGAGAACTCAGGCATCACTAAGAGTTTAAAATATGTAACGACAGCAGCTGTCATTGACGACTTCTGTAAGCAATGCCAGCAAGCAAAAATTTCAATATCAGAACCCAAACTCCTTCGTTAATTTACCAGTCCCCTAAGTAGATGAAACCATCCGTGGGTACCTTCCATCTGTTCCAAGAGGTCCCTATGTTTGTCATTTCTTAGATGGGTGCACACCATCCAAGTGTGACCCAAACTCACAAATCAGCTGTCAGGTAGTCGTGAAGGCAAAGACGTAGGAAAGTAATCTCAACTTTCAAAATATTTTTACTCGTAAAAATATTAGAATCAAATCTTTTGTGACTCTAATACTATAAAATCATTTACCTTATTCAAACTCTCTTAAATAGCAAATTATATGTTATGATTATTGCTATTTTCTTTTTATGGAAGTTCTCTGATTATTTTGGCCCAAAGCTGTCTTTGTGATTTACTAAATTTTGTCAGGCTACACAAAATAAGACGTAGCTAGAAATGCAGAGAATGGATTTCTTTCTTTCATATCTAATGAGAAGAATCTCAATTTGTAGACATTATAGATGTTTTCTTATTTACCAAGGACAAATAAAGAAATTTTAGTAAGAAAATCAGAAAAATAATTATAAAAAACATGAATTCACAGAGATAAATTGTGTCTTATTTAAAAAGCTTTAAAAGGGGAATGTCTAAGACAAAGGATCCACAATACTGTTTATTTTGTCTTTGAAGATTCTTAAATAATGACTTCATTTTTAAGATTCAGATGAATATATCTCTACTTTTTAACACTGCAGTGATTATTTCTAGAAATGTTAATTTCACAAATTCCTACTATAATCAATCTTATCTCCACAATCACTTCTTCTTTGTTCAAAACTTTATTTAATTAAATATGTCTTGCATAGCTTCTTTTCTGAGTGGAAGTTTTATATTTTCAATTACTTTGCACACTCTGGGCACAAGAACACTTAGTCATTAAACATGAGCAATTTGAATCAGCCACAGGTTTTAATTCCAACTCATTTTCTTACTTTTTATGTAAACTTTGACTATCCTCTCTTGGTTTTAATATTCTCAACATAAATAAACCTGCACTTAAGTTTAGTCAAAATTAAATCAGTTGAAGAATGTAAAGTACCTTATCAAAAACACAGTAGTTAACTATCTATTGTGTGGGTGATACCAAGCCACACTTGATCTAAGACCTTTTTCAGAGAGTCTTACAGTGCATTGAATGACACATTTCAGTAATTCAGTAATTCCTGCTTGTAAACATTCAAAGTAGTACGGGTAAAACACTAACAACAACAACAACAACAACAAAACTACAAATGAATAATCTACAATTGTGTCACTAAACCTGATTTTAGTTATCAGCTTATGAATTCTGTAAAATGCCTAATTGCTTTGGTCACACATGATACCACAGAGCTGCAGGTTCTCCTGGCCACCCCCATGGGAAATGACTTTTCTACAGGCCTTTCTTCCATGAAGTGTTCCATTAAGTGTCACTCCTCAGGGTTTTGACAGAGATCTATCTCTCTTTCTGTATTATCCCAGTTAAAAATTTTTTATTATGTTTGAGAGGAAAAGGTACATATAAGAGACTATGGGGAGTTTTCATATTCTCACTCACAATATCTTCTGAAATTATATCTGAATTAAATTTGCTCCATACTTCTGGACCATGCTTTTATTTCTTCTCCATCTCAACTGGGTATGCCAGGTCCCTTGCCTTGCCAGGACTCTGACACACAAAAATACAGTGTCTGTTACATTTCAGTGAGGCTATTTCAGTGTCCTTTTTTTATGCCAATTATCTTGTCTCAGGTTGTGCCCAGGTAAAAGTTGTCTCCAAAAAGCCATCAGGGTGATTTATTTAAAGTATAATTCCAAACAAATTGCTCTGGCTAGGATTCCCCATACTATATTGAATAAAAGTGGTGGAAGTGGGCTTCTTTGTCTTGTTTCAGATTTTATTGGAGGAAACTTTTCAAATTTTCCCTGTTGACTGTGATGTTGGCTGTGGGTTTCTCATAATGGACCCTTACTGTATTGAAGTAAATTCTTTGTATATTTAATTTGCTGAGCATTTTAATCATGAAGAAATCTTAAATTTTATCAAGTGCATTTTTCTGCATCTATTGGAATCATCATACAAGTTTTCCGATTTTGATTTTTTTAGCTAATGTATTTACTATGATAGCGTTAATATGTTTATTGGGTTACATAGGTTGAACCACTAATGCTTGAATCCCTTTTACGCAGTGTGAATGATGTTCATAATGTGCTATGCAATTCAGTTTGCTAGGATTTTGCTAAGATTTTGCTAAAGATGTTAAACAGAGATATTGTTCTGGAGATATTTTTTCTTTTATGTGTGTGTGCATGTGTGTGCACATGTGTTTGTCTCTTTTGGCTTTGATATCATGGTAATTCTGGATTCTTTGAAAAGAATTGGCACTACAATTGGCATGTTTAGCAGAATTCAGCAATTAAATCATTAGGTCTTGGGCTTGTTTTTGATTTTGTTTTTTGGGGGTATACTAGGGATTGAACACAGGAGCACTCAACCGCTGCCCCATTCCCAGCCCTATTTTGTATTTTATTTAGAGACAAGGTATCACTGAGTTCTTAGAGCCTCACATTTGCTGAGACTGGCTTTGAATTCGTGATCTTCGTGCCTCAGCCCCCTGAGTCACTGGGATTACAGGCATGAGCCACCATACCAGGCTTTTCTGATTTTTTGAAGTCACACTTTTTATTACTGATTCAATTGCTTTGCTAATTATTGTTCGATGGAGGTTTTATATTTCTTCGTGAATCAGTTTTGGTGGGTTTTATATATCCAGAAATGTATCTATTTCTTCTAAGTTTTTCAATTTGTTGGCATATATTTGTTCAGAACAGTCTCTAAATGATCTATATGCTTCTGTGGTATCAGCTGTAATTTGTTTATAAACTCTTATTTTATTTGAGCATTTTTAAAGTCTAATTAAAAACAATTTGTCAATTTTATCATTTTACAACACCAACTCTTCATTTTGTTGATTTTGTGTGTGTGTGTGTGTTTAGTCACTAACTTATTTCTGCTTTGATTCTATTACTTTTTTTCTACTAACTTTGAATTTAGTTTGTTCTTGTTTTTCTAGCTTCTTGAGATGTGGTAATAGGTTGTTTATTTGAGAGTTTTCTCTTCTTTGATGTAGGCATTAATGGCCACCAACTTCTCTCTTGGTACTGATTTCACTGTAATCTGTGGGTTTTCATATGTTGTGTTTGTATTCTCATTTTTCTCAAGAAATTTTAAAATTTCTCATTGACCCACTGGTTATTCAGGAGCATGTTGTTTAATTCCACTGTATTTATAGTATTTGGAAGTTTATTCTGTTTTGATTTAGAGTTTTATTACACTGTGGTGAGAAAAGTTATTTTATGTGCCCTCCCCCTTTTTATTGCTTAAGGCTTGTTTTGTGCCTAATATGATCTCAACATGTACTTATTTTAAAAATGTCAAACTTTAACTGCTACAATCTTTATGCCCATTTCCTATGTCCTTCATAATATTGTATAAATGTGAAGAAGGTCCAGATTGAGAGAGATCATATCCTTGGGGGATGGGAAAGAACCAAAAAACTGTAAATTGGTACCATTGCCCATTTCATGTGTTCTTTCTGATCTATTTTCTAAACAGAATGGAAAATTATTATTTCCCAAATCAGTGGCTGCACACCATATGTTTACAGATGTGGCACTAATCTCTAGGAAAAAAAATAGCATATAACACAGCAGCTGTGACTGGGGCTCCAGCTAGATTGACAGGTGGATAGTCGGATAATGTAGTATCATCCTTCAGAGTCATTCTGGTTTCTTCAGAAGCCGGATGGTAATTTGTTTTCAACAAATGTGGAGGGTTCCACATCTGTATCGTTTAGGCTATAGAGGATGGAGTAATGTTTGCCATTGTACTCCATGATGTTGAATTACTTAATTTATTACATTTTGGGGCTATTTATAGAAGCTTCCACTTGGTATCACTTTCTGAGAGTTTTTATTAGGTCTAGGAGCCGAATGTGAGAATTACAACTACAAACTATGGAAATCCCAATCACATATTCATGAAACCATTGTTTGCTATACTCATTATCTGGCCTCAAATGTCTCCAGTCTACTAGAAGAGTGTGATGGGGTTTCAAATCTCCAGTATTAAGGTCAATTTAGACCTTCAGAAAAACAGTCCTCTAAATGTTTGGGCCCTTCCTTATCTCCATCAGAATTATCCAAGGAAATGTCCACAAGTCACTCTTTGGAGCAGGCTAGAGTAATCACTGTTTTGGATGGTATTACAGGAAATCACATTCTTTGCAGCAAAATTATTCTAAAGTTGAAATGAACTCAAGTTTTGAATCTTGGCAGAAAATGTTTTCTTTTTAGAAAACAGCAATTAAAGGTTATATACCCTTTATTTGTCCTGTTATATAAGCTGAATAATACTTCTCTGCCTGTGTATTTTGCACATATGGGCATTGTTTTCTGCTTACTGTCTCCATAAATATCTGTGGGATAGCTAGGCATCTTGGCTGTTAATCTAATTCTGCTACTCATTACAATAATTGCATCCACCTGGCTTCTGGTGTCTAAGCACACCCTCTATGGTTTGGGGTTCTCTCATTTCTATTTCTATTTGTGTTATTGCTCCTAGTTCTATTACTGCCTCTCCTTCCGTCAGTTCTGGCTTACTAATGAAAAGGAAAATAACTACTAAATACTTTAATGTCGTCGTTGCCCCTCTTACTAATGTACAATTTAATGATGTTGTTTCTTATGGTTTTGGCAAATTGTTGGTTTCTCCACATCTTTCTATGGGATGTAATTATCTGGCTAGAGTTCCCACCCATGTACAATTAGTCACTCAAATAGTCCCATTTCCCTGAAATTTTGAAACTGTCTACTGCCTGCAATGGGAATGTGGCCATCTTCCCTTCATTTGGCATATTTATTGCTTTTCCAATTTCTGGAATTAACCCTAGTAGTTAGTTCATACCATCTTGTATGGCCCATGATAGGGTATTAAGATTAATATCTTCAAAATTTCTCTTAGGTAAACTCTCCCATATTTAAACAATTCTCTCTGTAGGTCAAGAATTCTCAAAATTAAATCCTATTTATTTTCTTCCAGCTCCTTCTAATTCATGCTGACTAGTTCTTTTGAGACATAGCATCTTTCCTTTCTCATGATATTCTGCAAATTCTCAGCTTAGTCATGTCTTGACTTAATATTACTTATGTCTAGTGTGCATCCGGGAAGATGAGGCCCATCCTGAGCGAAAAAATGTTTTCATAGGATAGAAACTTCTTCATTGTCATTGAGGGAGGAACAAAAGTAGATGAGCCACATTTTCTAAGCCCCCAAGTTTAGAGTTCTCCAGTATTTCAAAATTTTCTCAAGCATCCACCTAATCATACACATCTCAATTATTGGGGTTCCATTGTTTCCCAAACTGAACTTTGATACTACATAACAGATAGTCCTTGGTTGGTCAATAATCATTTCTAGTGTTTGAGTATTCTAGATATTATATGCTAGGCCTGACCCACATCATTCTCCATACCCTGTGCTAGAAGATGAGAAATTATTCTTTGTTGAATCTTCATTTTAGTCTTTGTTAAAAAGGTTCTATTTCAGTACCAGACTGAAAAATAGGGTAGAAACAAGGGATGCATGGGAAAAGGGAGTTTGAGGGAAGGCACTAGAGAATGTAATCAATCTAACTATATTGTATGCATTGCATATATCAATATTCACGACAAAACTCACAATTCAGCCAGGTGCAGTGATGCATGCCTGTAATCCCAAGGGCTAAGGAGGCTGAGGCAGGAGGATTGCAAGTTCAAAGCCAGCCTCAACAATAGTGAGGCACTAAGTAACTCTGTGAGACCCTGTCTCTAAATAAAATATGAAATAGGGCCGGGGATGTGGTTCAGTGGTTGAATGCCCATGAGTTCAATCCCAGGTATCCCCTCCCCCAAATTCTATGTAATTAATGTGTGCCTATAAATAAAGAAGTTTCCGTGTTCATCAGTTTTTTGTTGCTGTGATCAAAAGACACCACAGCAAAAGTAAAAGAAGGAAAAAAGAAGGAAAAGTTTGTTTTGAGCTCAAAGGACAGCTGCCTCCATTGCTCTGGGCCAGAAGAAGGTGAGGTAGAACATGCTGGCAGATGAACTTGGCAGAGGAAAGCTGCTAGACTCATGGAAGTGGGAAGGGGAGAGAGAGAGAGAGAGAGAGAGAGAGAGAGAGAGAGAGAGAGAGAGAGAGAGAGAGAGAGAAGGAATAAGGAAGACAAGATATTATCCCCAGGGGCATGACCCCTGTGACCCACCTTCTCCAGCCATACCTTCCCTAGATACAGTTGCCTCCACAGTAAAGCAGTTCTTCCAAATTATTAATCCATCAATGTATTGATTTACTGCTTAGTTTAAAATTATCATAATCTAATAATTTTACCTCTGCACATTGTTGCATTAACACAGAAGGTTTAGGGGGACACATTTATTTTAATACTTTTCTGAATATTTTTGAACCACATTTTTTAAGCATTCTTGAACTATTATGTATAGAGACAGTATGAAAATTTCATATGCTTTAAATTCTGTTCATATTTATAAAAATCTGGTACAGGATGTAGATAGCTATATTTTGGTAATAGTTTTCTAATTTAATTTTATATTTATTCTTTTGCCATTAATAGAAACTCAGTGTTATCTTTGAAAGTAGAATGGTGTACTATATAAACACAAAGAGGACTTTACATTATATTGCATTGCCTATAGAACAGCTGAGGCCATCAGACTTATATTCCATTTGCTAGTTTATTTTTGGTGTGCTTTAACTGGTATAATTGAACTTTATTTCCACATGTAACTTAAATCTCACAATTATTTTGTTTGCGTTAGTTTAAAATTTAATATTTATATTTCTCACCTACTGTACTTTTTTATGATTGTCATTCCACACTCTATTATTAAAATCCTGTCTTGAACATTATTCTTCTATCTAATTAATTCTTATGATCTATTTTAAAATGTGAAAGTTTTTGCTGGTCATTAATTCTCTTTGGTTTTGTTTATTTTTGAACATGCCCTATATTCCACCTTTGTATTTCAAAGGTATATTTATTGCCTATATAAATTCTGTATCAGAATTAAATTTGTCAGCACTTTAATGATACGATGGCAATTTCCCTTGTTTTTAATTATTTCTTGAGAAGTTAGCTTGCAATCTGTTTCTCCTTTGAAGATAAAAGTGTCTATTTTTGGCCTTTTTATTTTGAGATTTTACTATTTTCCTTTGGTTGTGAGAAATATTATTATAATAGAGCTTAACTCGAATCTGGGGTCTTATGTCTTTTTTGTTATTTTGGAAAATAATCTGACAATATTTCATCATAATTCATTGTTTTGTTTTGAGTCTTTCCCTTTTTGTTAAAAAATATCATAAAAGAAATTTGTTTTCATTTTATGAATATTGATAAGGCTATCTGTTTAAGGAGGAAGTTACATGGACTAATTTATACTTTTAAATATGTGTATATTTCTGAACTTACCTATATTATTCTTTCTAGTTCTCTGTGTACTTCAATTTTTATATTTGTTATTGAAATTCTGAGTTCTCTAATCTATTAAGTCCATATCACAAGCCCATCCTTAATTTCCTTTAATGCATTACTGATAGTTATAATCTTCAAGGATTATTATTGATTAAATTGACTTGATATATATCCATGTTCTCTAATTTATTGATTATAATACTCTAGTTATTTTAAAGTCCAGATCAAATAACATTAATAACTTGATAACATGTGAATAATCTTTAATATGTCTTTTTATTTCTCACCGTTTTAGTGGTCATTCTAAAAGTTTTCTTGACATACTTAATAACATATTATTGAATGCCAGGTATAGTGCATATACAAATTATTCAGATGTAGATGCTATCACCTCCCTTGATGAACATTTAATTTCCCTTTGCCATGTAGAATAGAAACTATTAAATAACATTGATCATCTTAAAACTAATTTTAGGCTTTGTTGAATCTGGTCTCTTTGTTGTTGTTGTTGTTAATTTTGCTTTCAACTCCAGGGCATAGTTCTTTCTCTTACAGCATAGGCCTACCTCCTCAGGCATAACACTATCTAGTCTTTAGGAGCAGAGGTGTTTTCCAGGGTCTGTCTATTCAAGAAGCCTCTCTTCTCTTTAGTAGGTAAGACTTTTTCCAGTTTCATTTTGCTGATCTGTTGCTCAACTTCTATGCCCTCTGATAAGAATTAGAAAAAGCCACAAGAGAATAATTGCTTCTCTTTTCTTTAGGATCATGGTCTCTCAAGTGCTCACGCTGTCTTAGTGTTCTCTGATGATTTCAAAATCAGTTTCAAATAGAGTATGCAGCTTTTGTACTCAAATACATATCTCTGTGGGACAGTTTTTTTTTTTTTTTGTTCCCTGAATCAACTAATCTATCATGTTTAAAAGGAGAGAACTGCAACTGTAACAATATGAAGAAAGAATGCACCACATTGAAAGAAATCTGAGTACAAGAACATCAATGAATTTTGAGAGAGGCATCTGTTGTTAAGGTATTAGGCCATGGAAACCAGAATAGAGTTGATAAGTTTTGATACATGAACTTGGAAAATAATCTTATAAACATTATACTAATAGGAAATTTGTTTTTAGCCAAGTATTGTGGCCCACGTCTGTAATTCCAGTGGCTTGGGAGGCTGAGCCAGGAGGATCATGAGTTCAAAGCCAGCCCCAGCAAACGTGAGGCTCTAAGCAACTCAGTGAGACCCTGTCTCTATAAAAAATACAAAATAGGATTTGGGATGTGGCTCATTGGTCGAGTGCCCCTGAGTTCAATGCCTGGTAACCCACCCCTCATAAAAGAAATTTGTTTTCATTTTATGATTGATAAGGCTATTTGTTTAAGGAGGGAGTTTCATGGACTAATTTATACTTTTAAAAGTATCAGTGTCTTCTTTTACACAAGGTGGAGTAACAGGAGCTGGGATTGCTCTCAAGGTTGAAACAACAAAATGGATGAATATGGTTTTAAAGTCATTCACATTAGACAATGAAGGACAGTGGTCCTTGAATGCCAGGAAATAAAGAGAGGATCTCTATAATTGCTGTAGCTTACTGTGTGAGAGGGTGAAGCAAGGGGTGGGGGGCTAACCTAGTTAGGACTCAGGGATCTTTCTGAGTCAAAAGTTCTGAAATGAATCTAGCAAGGCCAAAGAAGATAGAGTTCACAGAGGAGAGTTCAGATGGGTGAAAGCTGCAAAAGAAGAACATCAAGGATCTGCAGACTAGACCACTCAAGTCATGAAGTGAGCAGCTAAAATATGCTGCCTCTGTAGTAAAAATAATACTAGAAAGGGATTTCTGGGATCCCAATTCAGAGTAGAAAAGTTTATATCTAAAAACCATCTCAATGGATGATTGCATTTATATGACATGGTCAAAAATGCAAGCTCATTTGCAATGACAATAATAAGTCATGAGTTGCCTTGGAACCTGGTGTGGAATTCTTGGTTGCAAGGTTTACAGATTAAGAAATTAGGCCCAAGGGAAATTTGGGGGATGATAAATGTTTTCATGAACTTGATTATGGTCATACCTTCATAGATTTACACTTGCATAAAAATGTAAATTGTACACTTTAAATCCAATTTATTTCAGTTGCATATTAACAAAACTGAAAACAATATATTTAAAGATGGAAAGTCTTTAGAATGGTGGAAAGAACAGAAGGCACTTCGATTGGAAGTGTTTTGCAACAGTTCAGATAATGAGGATGGCAGTATTGACAAACCATGAAAACATTAAGAAAGGTGAACTTGATATATATTTGGGAAACTTGGGATAGTTTTAGAGAATGATATTGCTGACTGTCTTTTGTGCTATGTAAATTCAAGGCACTAGCAATATGGAATCCTTCATAGCTTCAACAGAACATTTGAAAAAGTTGAAATGTATATATTTTAATCAGAACTATAGAGAAAGCAAGCAAGGGAGCTTTGGTTTCCACAAGGAAGTATGTGAAATGAAGAGAAAGAGAACTCAATAGAGGGACTTCTGAGAAAATGTTAGAAATGAGACATTAATATAAGCTATATGGAGGACTGTTTTTTTTTTTAAGCATATCTATTTTTCACAAAGATGTGAGCAATTTAAATGGATAAATAGCCTTAAAGATAGTATTATTTTCATGTAGAATAGGTACTATATTGTATACAGAGGCATGGTAAACTTTCATCAGTAAAGAAAACAGCAAATAAGCCATACACGATTCTCTTCTCTATATCTTGAATAGATATGATTGAAAACCATAAACAAAACACAAAGATTAATCAATATCCTATTCTATTTCCCATGCCCTTGATCTGACAGCTTCTAGCAATAATCCTGAGCTAACTGGTGACTTTCAATATACGTGTTCAATTACCTTTATCTATATTTAACAAGCCTGTTGATATCATTCACTTCAAAGCAGCTCAGCCTGGAGAATATTTGCCAGTATATCATGAATTTCCATATTTAGTTTTTATACTTTTTTACTTGATGCAATAAATTAGGTGTATTGTTTTATTCACACATGACTGCTTTGCAATTCAGACCTTGGCAGCACTTTAGAATTACAATGAAATCATCATAGGGAACAGATATCCATGCCTTATTTCTTCAAACTGTCACTAAGCCATTCCAACTTGGGGAGAGCACACACATAAACACATATATTAAATATAAACTTATTTCAGATTTACTAAATAAGAATGTAGGAAATATGGTGAATTATCACTGAAGACAGTTTAAGGAAGAAATAAAAATAATTTTAAGCAAAAATATTTATAATTGAGGTTTTGCAGTGTCTTACTTTGTAAATAGATATGAACAGTGGGAATTTTGCAAACTTATTTTCTGTTTTATGAAATAAATTGGGTGACAAGAGATTCTGAGATTACTATTTTTTTTGGATCTACCTCTATCCCATTAAGTGAAACTAGGAAGTGTGATAATTCCTTTATAATTGGCGTTTTTAAATGCTATAGGAATATTCATATTTAGTAATATCAAGATAATTACACAGATTTTTACAGAATTTAAGAAGAGAAAATGTGCTTCAAAATTAATTCTGTTGCACAACTTCATTCTTTCATGAAAAAAAATTGCTTGGAAAGTTTATTTATAACAGCTAAAGTATATTTTGATTCTTTGTGCAAACATCCAATTGTTACAGAAAAAAACTAAGATCTGCCTGGGAGTTTACAATTCCCATATATTGACTTCAGAAGTATCTTTTCACTCTCAATAAATTGTTTGACTTTAACTGCCACAATTATCAGAATTGTGTAGTACACACCATTGTCAAACTTGTATTTATGTTATGGTTCCAGTGTCAGAAGTTTGAATTCTGTTCTTCTCAAGTTTTAGAAAAATATGTGACTATATTCTTTGCATGAAAATATAGACAGAATATTAAACCACATATTGATAATTAGAAAAATGGATTATTTTGTTTGTCAATTTAATTAAACCAATAAATGTAATAGTCAGTAAGAAACAGGTTTGAAAGGTAATAGAGAACTTAATTACTGGAAACCATTTAGTGGCTGAAGGGAAGGAGCATGCCTTACAATTAATGTAAAGTTTGAGTTTTGCATATACAGTCTAAATACAAGCACTAGACATATCAGGAATCATTGGGTTGAAACAGATTTAGACATCTTTCAGGATATTTTGTTTGTTTGTTTTTGTTGTCGCTGTTCTTTAGAAAGCAATATTAATTTTTTATTTGTAATTTCTTTTTTTATTTGTATATGCCAGCAGAATGCATTACAATTCTTATTACACATATAGAGAACAATTTTTCATATCTCTGGTTGTATACACTATATATTCACACCAATTCGTGTCTTCATACCTGAACTTTGGATAATAATGATCATCACATTCCACCATCATTAATAACCCTATGTCCCCTCCTGTGCCCTCCAACCCTTCTTCCCTATCTAGAATTCGTTTATTCCTCCTATGCTCCTGCTTCCTATCCCACTATGAATCAGTCTCTTTAGATCAAAGAAAACATTTGGCATTTGGTTTTTTGGGATTGGCTAATTTCACTTAGCAATATCTTCTCTAACTGCATCCCAGTTTGTAGATTACCTTAATATGGATTTTAAAAAATGAAACAATTTCTTCTGTCACCAGGGAAGACATAGAGATATTTGAAATAGATGCCTCTCTGAGATGGATACATTTCCAAATAAAACCTGTGACTAAAAGTTACTGTGCTAATTGGGTAAAAATGCTTTTCTTAGTGGTATGAGAAATTTGTCCTTGCTGGAGGGGATTCCATTACTCCTAAGTGTTGCAATCCCGTCTGAACAGAGGGACATCATTCCTGTTTATTCATATTGCATTGGATAATATGCAATCACAAATATCTTAAATTGTATCATACCCATCTATTTCAAAATGTTGCTGAAAACTGCTTAATAAAAAAAAAAACATGAAAAAACTTTGAATCTTATTCAGATATTTGATTCCTCACTCCATCCCCCACCC
Organism: Callospermophilus lateralis; assembly: GCF_048772815.1. NCBI lineage: Eukaryota > Metazoa > Chordata > Mammalia > Rodentia > Sciuridae > Callospermophilus > Callospermophilus lateralis. Next base: position 85,385,556 of record NC_135317.1, read on the forward strand.
GACCAGGGCTGAGGACAGAACCCTGACCTTGAGTGTGCTAGGCAAGCACTCTGCCAATAACTAAATAGCCAACCCTCAACATCTGATTCCTTTCAAAAAGAATAATATTACCATCAGAAAGCTGAAACTGTGCATATATTACTTGATAGTAGTTATTCCTAGTGATTAATGATATCTTAATTAGAAAACACAGAAATACATTGAAAAAAATCTCTTAACCTATCTTGAAAGGGAGATTCTAGGCCTAATAAATTTGTGATTTGGGCAAAAGTATGAAAAGTGGATATGGGAAGAATACTTTGGATGTTATTGACAGTATTTAAAAGGATAATATATGATTCAAAAATGGATAGATTGTAAGCACAAATGAGAACGAGTATAGAGAATCCCAAGGATTTGTAATGTGCAGGTTTTAAAAGTGGAATTGTTTTCCATTTTTAATTTATTAAAAATAAATTTTTAAAAAGCTGGTTCTTAATGGATGAATACTATTACTTAAGAATTTTTAAATTTCATCTTTTTAACAACTGAAAAGAGACATGTGTTTTGTTCAAACACATAACTAATAGTGAGGCTATCATGCTCTTTGTTCAAAATTCTAAAAAGTATAATGCATTTCCTAAGAAATATATTCAGATGAACAAAAAATATTCAGAAAAGAAGACTAAGAAATGAATCACATTAGCATAGAATTTGTTCAAGTACTAAGGGAAGAAAATAAATCATTCCCAAATACATGTATTTCTTTTGTTTTCAAATTATTTTTTATTTCAGGATAAATGTAAATTCACATGAAATTATAAGAATATTTTAGACAGATCCTGTTTGCCCTTTACTTGGCTTCCTTCAACACTAAAATTTTGCAAGGCTATAGTGCAATATCATAACCAGGATACTGACTTGATAGAATCAAGATACAAAATAATTGTTGCTTTGTGAATCCTCTTTTCACACTTCAACAAACACAAAAACTTTTTTCCTCACCCTTAAACCCTGACAACCACAACTCATTTTTTTCCATTTTTACTCCCCTGTTATTTCAAAAATGTTATGAAAATGTAGTCATATATTATGCAACATTGTAGATGAGTTTTATTCACTCAGCATGAGGCTATGGGGATGCATCTAAGTTGCAACATTCATAAATAAATTTTCCTCCATTTTTATTGTTTAGTAGTGTTCTATGGTATGAATCTATCATAGTTTGTTTAACTGTGATCCCATTGAAGTACTTCTAGGTTACTTTCCATTTTTTGTTACTGTGAATAAAAGGAATATAAATATTTGTGTAAAAGGTTTTCAAAAATAAGTTTTCATTTCTCTGGAATAAAGACCCCAGGGGTAATTTTAAAGTCCAATGGTAGTTTGCATGTTCAATTTTTTAAAAAACTACAGGTTCATTTTCCAGAGTGGCTGTTCCATTTTGCATTGCCACCATAATATGGGAATGATACAGATTCTCAGTATCTCATCTGTTGTTGATTGATTGATTGGTTGGTTTCAGTCATTCTGATTGATATGTAAGGATACTGCAATTTGATTTCAGTTTTCAGTTTCCTAGTGGCTAAAGATATGAAGCATCTTTTCACATCCACACTTATTATCTCTATGTTCTTTCTTTTTTATTTTGATCTCATCCTTTGTTGTTATTGTTTTTGTTCTTTTTAGATATACATGACAGTACAGTCTATTTTGACATATTATACATACTTTCACTGAAGATGTTATATTCCTGATACATGGAATATAACATCTTCAGTGAAAGGTCTGTTAAAATGTTAAAGTGGATTTTTTTCATATTGAATCTTGAAAAATTTTAAAGATATTTACTAGACACTCATCATTTGATCAAGATGTGACTTCTAAGTATATTCTCCAAGTATGTAGCATGCTTCATTTCTATTGTATGAAATTATATCAATTTTCTCTCTAATTAATCATATCAAAAATTCCATTTAATGGGTCATACTGTCGGAATCATATCTATGAACGTGTTTCCTAGTCATGGATCTGTAAGATATTCATCCATGTTTAAGTTGACTTTGATGTATATAAAAAAAGTAATGTTTAGGGAGAAAGTAATGTATTTGCCAACAGACATTCAATTTCTCCAGGTTCATTTCCTAACAAGACTCTCAGTTGGATCTATTTGCATAGGACTATTCCTGGGTTCTCTAATCTGTTCCACTGATCATTGTGTCCATTCCCTGCCAAAACCGTACTCTCTAAATATGGAAAATTCTGAGATGAATGTATTGACCAGAGGATGGCTTGATGGATGGATAGATATAAATCACTGGTGTTTTTTAAAGTTTTGATGAAATCTCTAAATATGTGAACACAGTCTACTGATTCTTACATGTTTATAAACTTTTTATTCAACTTCCTTTCATATCTTTCTTCTGATACTCTAATCTCTAAGTTAGGTAACATTTAGCTCTTCTCTTAAATAGTTTCCTTTGATATCTCATTCTCTAAATTCTACCATTGCCAAATTAATTTAATTTAAGGTCTAATCATACTAATGTTCCTTGAGGAGAAATCAGTTCCCTCAGGAATCCTGATACATTCAACTCTCAGACTATATACTTACTGTGTGAACCTATAATACAGTAATTCTCCTGGTTCACAGAACATATCCCAGTTTTCTGGTACATGTAAATTATCTTTATGTTTATTTTTCCACTGGGAGGAAATTCTCCATTGTCCTTTAAGAATTCTGCCCATCTTTGTGACCACATCAGGGCTACAAGGTCTTGATTGCTCTTATTGAAGTTTGCAAAATGCAACCTCAGTGAATGAGGTAATCTCTTTTCTAGGACCAGAGAACAGTTTTACTTACTGCTTACTGTGAAATTTATGGTTCTCCAGGCAGTATTTCTCTCCTGTAACCTACTGTGTGTGTTGGTATTCACATAGTCCCACAGGGCATAGGCTATAAATAGAAACTATACAGCCAGGTCCAATGGTGCATGTCTATAATCCCAGCAGCTATGGAGGCTGAGGCAGGAGGATTGTTAATTCAAAGCCAGGCTCAGCAAAAGTGAGCCACAAAGCAAATCAGTGAGACCCTGTCTCTAAATAAAATACAAAACAGGGCTGGGGATGTGGCTCAGGGATTGAGTTCAATCCCCAGTAAACTGCACCCTCCCACAACAAAAAAGGTAATGAATACAAATGTGACATTGAAGTGTTTATTTTGCTATGAACAATAAAGTTATGTCATTCTCACCTATGTTTTTTTAAGCCCTCATCCATGAAACAATAATGGGTTTACTTAATATCATACATGTAGAATACAATCAAAACCCTCACCCAGCACTTACTATTAAACTGAGTTACAGTAGAAGGCAGCATTTCAAAGCTTTCATCATTAGAACCTAAGAGATATACAGCATATGTTTAATAATTACACGTAAAATAATTGACTTTTAACAAGTAGAGAAGCAAAGAGATGCAGGGTATACAGGCTCAGTGTTGAACTGGACAGATGGAATGAGAGAAGAAAGCAAAACGAATTGAAGAGAAACACTATGTGAATTTCTCCTTCGCTGCAAATCAATTCAATTTTATCCTGCTAAATATTAATATTAAATCCATCCTGTTATTGCTTATTCATATTTTGTTTTAAATTATAAAAAATTTGAATTTTAACTATTAAACTTTTCTGCCTCAAAGATCACCTCACTTCATCTTGACAACATAAGCATGAGAAAGGATATTATTTTTCAAAAGAGGAGGCTTAAGTTCCGCACAGGTGAAGTGACAGCCCTCAAATCAAATGATTCACAAAACCATTTCCAAACCTACCAAAGAATGCTAATTTCTCCATGTGTGGATGATATAAAGAACATATTAGTAGGCTTTGCACAACTTCCTTTGAAAAGGAAGTTCTGACATGTCTATGCAAAATTGAAGAGAATAAATTGATTTACATTATCCACTCTTACCATTTTGGTATCTACACGAGGGTGCTATCAAAATCTATGTTGCTGATTATGTGTAGACTTTTAAAATTCTTTAAATGTTAGCTTCTCTGGATTTCCAAAAATATTACATACTTATATTATCCAAAATGTAGTTCAGTATCATCTTATTCAATTACCTTTTGTGTTTTTTATATAGATTAATAAGTTTGTTAAAATTTGAGTTTGTTAAAAAATTTTGGTGAATTTAATTTAATTTAATCTACCCCAGGCAATTCTGTGTCTCAAATATTTAATAAAGATAGGAAAAGTTCCTAATCTTTGAATGTTTACTTGCTGACAAGGCACCCTCAGCAGATTCATCTACTATACTTCTTTGTTGCAGTTCATTTCTGATAACTCTGATGCAGCTATGGCAGTTTGCACCCAATTTTTTTTTTGAACTTGGAATTGAACCCAGGGATACTTTGCCACTGAACTACAGTCCCCAAACTTTTTATTTTTTATTTGAGATCCAGGCTGGCTGGCCTTGAGTTTAAGAAAGTCCTATTTCAGCCTCCTAAATCTCTGAGATTATATGCATTAAAAATCTGGAAGTTATGTCTTAGTTTTATTACATGAGACTTCTTCTGACTAGAATATTTGCTCATACTAATTCATAATAATTCTATCTGCACACTCTCTGGAGTGATATTTTTAATATTAATTCTTGTATGCATCTACTATCATAGTGTAATATCTAAAGTTACATTACAATATGGATCTAACCCCTTTTGTGCCACAAATTATTATTACAGTTTTGATTAAAAAAGGACAAATACATCAGCAGATAGGCAAAAATTAAAGACTACTTAATATAGTGAAAATATTAATAAATTATAACAACAATAGCAGCTAATATTTATGCAGTGCTTTCTCTAAACATGACATTATTCAAACATTTTTGACAATTATTATATTTAAAACAAATACTGTGAAATCACACATTATTATTAGTACTAGTAGTGATAGAAATAGTAGCAATATTATTTTCAATTCATAAAGAAGAAAATATTGATGCCCATTTATGTGGTACATGGATACATAATTTAGAAGATACAACGTGAATTTTTGTTGGAAGTTCATGTTCCTCTTGCCTTAAATAACTCTGTAATACATACATGTTGATGAGAGTCAGAATCCTATCAGTTTTTTTTTAACTTGTGTTTTTTTTTAAATTTTTGTTTTTTGCTTTAATTAGCTATATGACAGTAGAGTGCATTTATGTATTTTGATATATCTTTCATAAATGAGGTATGTTTTCTCATTTTTTTCTGACTGTACATGTTGTAGAATCACATCAGTCATGCAGTCATATATGTACATAACATAATAATGTCTGTTTCATTCTACTATCCTTCCTTTCCCAATATGACTCTCCTTCCCTTCACTCCCCTCTACCTGATCTAAAGTAACTTTATTCTTCCCTAACTTTATTCTTGCCCCTTATCCCTTATTGTGAATCAAGATCTGCATATCAAAGAAAACTTTCAGCCTTTGTTTTTTTTGGGATTGGCTTGTTTTATTTAGCATGATATTCTCCAATACTATCCATTTACCAGCAAATACTATAATTTTATTCTTCCTTAATGCTGAGTAATATTCCATTGATTATACCACATTTGTTTATTCATTTATGTATTGAAGGGTACATAGTTTGATTCCATAGTTTTGCTTTTTGAACTGAGCTGCTATAAACATTGATGTGGCTATGTCGCGGTAGTATGCTGATTTTTAAGTCCTTTAAAACAATCAGTAATGTGAAGAGTACCTACAGACTACGAAAAAAAATCTTTACCACATGCACCTCAGATACAGCATTAATCCCTAGGATATATAAAGACCTCAAAAAATTTAACACCAAAAAACTCAAATAACTCAGTCAATAAATAGGCTAAGGAACTGAACAGACACTTCACAGAAGAAGAAATATAATCCATCAACAAAATATATGAAAAAAATGTTCAACATCTCTAGCAATTACAGAAATGCAAATCAAAACTACTCTAAAATTTCATCTCACTCCTATTAGGTTTCTATAACTTAACCAGTGTCTTTCTTAAAATATTCGAGAAGAGGTGACATTGTACTCTTGTGCCTGTTGTGAGAGCTATGTAGGGATCCTTACTTACTAGCTGGACTGGTGGAATGTATGAATGATAACCAGTTTGTTCCCAGAATCCTGGGTGAAGGCCTGGCTCCAAGGGTCCCAATAGACCAGGTCCAGCCATTTTACCTGCAAAGACCAAAAAAGATACTGGAGTGGTGGAGACACTAAAGGTCATCCACATGCAGGATGACCATACCAGGAAGACAGTATGTGGTCTAGCAACCTAAGATCTGTCTTTGGAATATCAAGAACAGCTTTGTGGGTCCATAGGGAAGGAAGAAAGTCAAAATTTAAGGAGGTTTGCACAGCTAGCCATCTCATTCAGCCCATGATCTGGTTGATCATTATTATGGGATTGACAAGGCAGAGTTTCCTTGGTGTCAAGGAAACTATAGTTGCTCAGGGGACAGTTTCAGTTTCAATAAAAAGATGTTTATCTATCAGTTCTGTAATCTTGGAACCTAAGAAACACTGAGGGAAAGAATAATTCAGAAAACAGCAGGTTGTAGAGAGACAAAATAGAATTAGGTCAATGATTATGTCCTCCTTCAAAAAAGCCTGATTATCCATCAGTAGTACCTCTAGCCCTGGGAATATTTATTTATTCTCCTCCTTAACAGCAGAATTTCCATGTTTCTCTCTAGAACAAGCATTTGGCCAAATCAGTCTAACATAGCTGAAGGCAAAGGCAGTACTCTGGATTATTTTTGCGGGTTATCTCTAAACACCATTAGAATGTGACATTTCCAAACAGGGAGGATTTCAGGCCTGCTTTACCTCTCCACCCACTTAACTGAAGTTCTATTTACTTCCTACACTATTGGACTTGTTATCCCAGCTTCCTCTGCCCTCCTGAACTTTTCTAGCAAATGCAGAATCTTCATGCTGTACACTTAGATTTCTTCCTATGCTCCATTTGAAATTATCTACTCTTATCTTAGGAGAGACCTAATTATCTTAAGCATGTAGCACGCCCCATAATTAGTTAGGCAATTCCTTCTCTATCTTTCCATGGAACTTTTTGTTTTTTAATTAACCACATCCTTTAACAGGATGGGGTGTAATTATTCCTTCAAGTGTCTTTCTCAACAACTAGAATAGAATCTCTTCAAGGGAAGAGTCATTTCTAATTGATCTTAGTACTCTTGGTTCTTATTTCGGCATCTGGCTGAAATTATAAACGTTCATAAATATTTGGTTAGTTATTTTATTAATAGAATACGTATTTAAAAATTAAAAAATCTCGAAATTTAAGTATCATGAGCCAGAATATGATTCCATATTTTTTGGTGTGTGTGTGTTGTTTTATAAAACATATTTGTTCCTATTTAATTTTCCTGATCATAATGAGGATTAGATCAAAGAAAACTAAATTATTTTTATAGTGTAATAAAAATTCAATGACTTTAAAATGTATCATATATTGAGTATTTTAAAATTTCTAATTCTGATTAAATTCAATTGCATTTTAAGTTGGCTTTTAATTTAAACAATTAGATAACCATAAAACGTAGCTAAGGAATCATTGATAAATGATGTAACCTCAATCAATTTGACTGCAGATGCAATATCTCCCATGCTGACTCCATAGTTAAATTTTTGCTATGTAAACATCCTAGGGGAATTAAACATTTGTTTAACAACTTTAATTATAAAGCTATGGAGACATCTGATAACAAAGACTACTAAGAATATCTTCTTGCTTATTTTAATCAATTCCTTCTCTTGAATTATTACCAACATCAATCCAAAGGAAATACACCTAACTAGCATCAGCTTATCCATCTGGAGAAATAGGAAAACTTTAAAAGATTATTTGAAATATCTGGAATTATATATAGCTAAACAAGGGCCTGTGTGAAAACTGATTTTCTTTTAATAATATAGTATTAAAGGGACTTATTTCCAGATTAGTGCACTAGACTTTATTGGGTCACTAGATTATTTCTCATGGAATTTTATACTTTTTCTGACATGGTACCTTCATAGCATTATAAAGAATCTTTCTGAACAAAGTTGAGCTCTTTAACATCTCAGGAAGTGTGACCTACGAATTCATAGATAATTCAGTAGTATTTCCTGTTGACTAAAGCTTTGCAAAGTGTGGCAGGGAAGTTCAAGGAAGGGACTGCCCAACCCATCCTGAGAGAGGGTCTTGAAACTCTAGCCACAGCAATTAAATACACAAAAGAAATTAAAGGGATATGGCTAGGAAAAGAAGAACTCAAGCGATCACTATTTGCTGACATCATTCTATACCTAGAGGATCCCCCCCCCCAAAAAAAAATCCACCAGAAAACTTCTAGAACTAGTAAATGAATTTAGAAAAGTGGCAGGATATAAAATCAACACCCATAAATCAAAGCCATTTCTGTATATTAGTGACAAATCCTCTGAAAGAGAAACTAAGAAAACTACCCCATTTACAATAGCCTCAAACAAAATAAAATACTTGGGAATCAATCAAAGAGGTGGAAGATCTCTCCATTGAAAAGTACAAAATACTAAAGAAAGAAAATAAAGAAGACCTTAGAAGATGGAAAGATCTCCCTTTTTCTTGGATAGGCAGAATTAAAATTGTCAAAACGACCATACTATTAAAAGCACTATACAGATTTAATGCAGTTCCAATCAAAGTCCCAATGAAATTCATCATATAAATAGAAAAAGATATTTTGAAATTCACCTGGAAAAAAAAATGAGAGATCCAGAATAGGTAAAGCAATCCTTAGCAAGAAGAGTGAAGCTAGTGGCATCACAATACCAGAACTTAAACCATACTACAGAGCAACAGTAACAAAAACAGCATAGTATTGGCACCAAAATAGACTTGTAGACCAATGGTATAGAATAGGGGACACAGAGACTAACCCACATAAATACATACCTCATACTAGACAAAGGTGCCAAAACATATATTGGAGAAAAGATAACCTCTTCAACAAATGGTGCTGGAAATCCATATGGAGCAAAATGAAATTAAGCCCTTGTCTCTCACCATGCACTCTTTTTTTTTTTTCTAATTTTTCATCCATACAAAGTGTCATTTCCATCATTATTTTAAATTTGTAAGCTTAAACTTTGTGATTTTATAAATTTGCAAGTGATAGGAAGTTTTTTTTTAACATTCTTTGTTTTGGTAATTTCTCAACCTTGGCCTTTTCTTTCAAATGATATGAGTGTTAGAATTTATTTTCACTATCCTTATATGTCAATGATGTGGTTCATTTTTTAAACTCATTTCTCTCTATTGCTTAAATTGAGTTAATTTTTATTTTTCCAACCTCTGTGTCACCAGTTACTTCTTCTTCCCTCCATTCAGATTTCCATTCATTGAGATTTTCATTTTAAATATTGGGTTTTTAATTCTAAAATATTTTCTTCTATTTGTCTTTTTTTATTTTCTGAGACCTATTTGTGTGTGTAGGTATGTGTGCGTGTGTGTGTGTGAGAGAGAGAGCTTTCCTTTTTCATTTGTTTCAAGTGTGTTTGTAGTCACTTCTTAAATTACTTTTTATGTTGATTCTTTTAAACTCCTTGTCAGAGAAGTTTGCATCTCCTTCTTAATGTTGGTAAACATGATTGACTCGTTTCATTTAGATTGAGACCTCATTGGTTTTTTTGTATATAAAGATTGAGAGCTGGATATTTTTATATTGTGTCATGATACTCTGGATCTTTTTTGTGTCTTCCTTCTGTTTAATCTAGAATTTTCTAATGGCACCAGGCAGGGTTTTCAATTAATACCTAATGAGAAGTGTGAGCTCCTTATTGCCATTGGCCAGATATGGGAACTTTGACTCCTTCTATGTTCTGCACTGACATTACTCTTGGGGGTGCTTTGTTTCCACTGAGCAGTGTAAAAAGCCTTGGTTCCCTAAGAGACCTCCTTGCACATCTTCTCAAGGAAGAGGGTGGAGGGAACCAAATTATGTCCAAGTGTGTGGGGTAGTCTTGGCTTTTACCAAAGTCATCCTTGACTCCACAATTCCTGAAAACCCCCCTAATTGATGGCACCTATAGATGGCAGTCCTGTGCAAAATAACTCACTTTTTCTGAGTTATTTGACAACCATCAGGTAATAATTTTTAGGTAGCCCGCTACAGCTTCATAGAGGTGGAAGTCTACGCTCTCCATTCACCATCTGTTGCCATGGGTGCCTGTGAAGGGAAAGAGTGTTTTGTTGCTTTACTAAAGGTATCAGTTAATTATCTAGATTTTATCTTGTTAGGCTGTTCCTCTTTTTCCCTTTTAGCTAGAAGGAACAGGTCTCCACTGGATATTATTATTATATTTTTGTGGGGGAGTACCAGGGGTTGAACACAGGGGCACTCAACCACTGAGCTATATCCCCTGTTTTATATTTTATTTAGAGACAGGGTCTCCCTGAGTTGCTTAACACCTTGCTTTTGCTGAGGCTGGCTTTGAACTCCTGATCTTCCTGTCTCAGCCTCCCAAACCACTGGGATTATAGGCATGCACCACCATGCCTGGCTTACACTGGAGATTTTTTATTATTTCATCTGTACCCCCTGGCATTAGAAAGTTATTGACCTGTGAGCAATACTATTAATTTTAATCTTGCAAACACTAAATAATTTCAATGGTTTGAATTTGTATTCTATCCTATCATTTCTCCAAGGAAAACATTCAGTTTAACTATTAAATTAATTGATTTATGATCATATCCCAAGAGTTATAAGATTAAAAGTGAATTTTACAATATGATGAGCCCATAGTCTCTATTCTAGCATAAAAGTTATAATCCATAATCCATGACCAAAGACTTTAGGCCTGAGTTTCCTCTGTTTCTTCTCCAGTGTCTAATGATTAATCCATCATGTTCATTTTGCAAGCTGGGCAACACAGTAAGAAGTTAAAGAAGATAGGCAGATTGGCTGCTATTTTCTCTATAGCTATTTAAAAACATGTCTATTAGTAAAGTCTTTGTAAATCAAGATTAAATTTACAAGGTGAGCATTATGTATAATTTAAAAAATTCCAGACACATTTTAATATATTCAATTACATAATTTGTAAGTGACATTGAAAATAACCGCTTAGTTTTATCTACAAAATATTTATTTTCATGTTTAAAAAGAGCTAATTATTTGAGAGCTATGATGACAGAAGTTAATTTCATGATTGGAAAAACTATCCTTACATGTACCATTTCCTGAATTTTGCAAGAAACCAGCCTGCTGATTTTTCATTCCCTTTAGGCAATGAGGATCTCATTATTGAGACCACCTACAGATGGTATGATTGAAATTTTGAATCTGTGCATAATCACCTCATCATTTTGATCTTTTTATGCAAATCTCTAGACAATCATGGACATTATACTAAGCAAAAGCTTAGGAAGTTCACTTTTAGCCTTAAATTGTTCAAATTTTGTATGCCCTACATAAATCTAAAAAAATGCTAGTAATCTTATGTTCTCTCAAGTATTAAAAACTACACTTTAAACTTCCTGTGATTAACAAATTGTTTTATTTATCCGTACCGTGAAGTTGGGGTTTCAGGTTATAATATGTTTGGAGATTTTGGTTTTATATAATGTATTATAATTTTTATTTAAAATCTCAAAATTTTGCAGTTCACTTTACCCTATGATTTATTTTGTCAACATAGTATTAATTTGTGAATTCATGGTTCCTTTCCTCTTAGAGAATGAAAATATTTTTCAACACAGGTATTTATTTTATATGAAAATTAATTAATTTTATATTTATTTTTTATGATGATAAACCAAATTTTTCTTTTAAATAATAAATATTTCTTTGAAAATCGAAGGGTATTTATAAATTACTTTTTCCACTTCTTAAATTTTATTTAACTATTATAAGAAAACTAATAATGTTTCACACATTGAAAAATTTTTAAAATAGTACTAAACAATAAACTCAATATGATTTGGTTATGAAATAATTTTAAAAGATGTCACACTGATATAAAAAAGATTATAATGTACACAGGGATTATTTTACAAATTTAATTATATTTTAATTAAAATCCAGCAGGATTTACTATATACAATCTGTATGGTAGATCTGACATAACTAGTGGCGCTTATTTTATAACATATATAAAATTAACATAAAATTGATAACTGTTGAAATAGAAATGACAAGTATATGATTGTTTTAAGTTTAAAATTAAGTAAAATATCAATAATAAGATCATATATCTATAGATAAAAAGTATTCCTTTACAGCTATAATCCAAATATGCTTTGAAAAATATATTTTTATTTAATTGATCATAGTCACATATCTGTGTATGAAAGCTTTCATAGCCTAATCGAAAAAATATTTAATAAAAGTGTGTGAATGTGTGTAAATAAAAAAGTTAGATATGGTGCAGCAAACAAATTTATTTCTGGTAGAACAAGTTATTGGTTATACTTGACAAGTTCCAAGCCAAGCATAGTCAAAATGAAAGAAGGAAAAGGGAATGTTATTAATATTTCTTGAGAGTCATCCTGTTGAATTATAAACTACATGTTTTCTATGCAATAGCTAAGATAGTGCTCAAAATGATTTTGTTTAGCTAAATACTATTTAAGTTATCAGTTATAAATAAAACTATGGAAAAGTTACATCTTTGTCTTTAAGAGGGGAACTTGATAATAAATAAAATTATTTATGAGGAATGCTTCTAATAGTTACTTTTGAAATGATGTATTTTAAAATATTACTTTAGAAGATGTCAAACATGAACACAGGGAGGTAGGTAGCAGAACTGATATCACTGAGTAAAATTACATATATCTTTGTTGATGTTCAAGCAGTTTATAAAATACTCACTTTTTTGTTTTCTAGTCTGTTTTTCTCTCTCCTTTTATCTCAAGTGTGATGTATGTGCATAATTTCCATTTCATATAGTTGAGCACATTTAAGAGAATAAAATTTCCTTTTGTATTAATATTTAATACATCAGACTATTGCTTGAATGTTTTATAATTATACATCATAGAGTAGCCATAGGCATGCCCTGTGGTGTATTCATATAATGAAATACTTTTCAGCAGTAAAAAGAAATAAGAAAGTGATGCACACAGCAAAATAGATGGATCTCCATAGAATTATGCTGAGTCAAAAAAGTAATTAAAAAAATTAAATCAATAAAAAAATTTCCAGAAAGAAAAAGGTCAATTTCACATGGTTATATGTATCTCTACCTAATTTTATCAGAATGATGAAATTTCCATGATGGAGGATAGATAGGTGATTTCATAGCTTTAAGGGAAAATGAGTGCCTATTAGAAATGGAAAGATGAAGTATCTTGGTCATAATAGAATAGTTTCATGTCTTTATTGTAGAGATACTTGAATTGACATATTTGATAAATTTCATAGAATGATATACCAAAAAAAATTACAATGCAGGTAAACACTGTTAAAACTGAAAAAGATCTGTACCTAAATTAGTACTGTTACATAAATATCTACTTCCTTGTTTAAACAATCTAATTTGGTCACATAAGATATCATCATTGGAGGAAGCTAAGGAGAAGGCCAATAGGAACTATTTATATTTCCTAAATTCTTATGAGTTCTGTTTCAAAACACAAAGTTGTAAAAAGTAGAATAGATTCAGTTTCACTATGCTAAATAATTTCTTACTAATAAGATTTAGTCCATATTAAAATAATAAAATAATGAAAATAGAATTAAATAAGATATGGTCAATTTTGCTGTTTTCCCACTATTCTACAGAGTATTAATGGTCCACATGATTTTTAAAGTGGAGAATAATTGGAAAATCAGGTATTTGTATATAAATTTGCATCTTTTCTGATTATCCAAAGAATATGTATTTCTCTTTAAATAGCTTAGAATTCCTTAGAAACTACAATAACATCCATGATGATAATGATTCAAAGTCATATGTTATGGATGGCCTTATTTTATACTGTGTTTAATTTTCATTATTTAGTCTGATAATTTCAATTTAATTAATACAACAGATTTACAAAGGATAAATGAAAAGAAAACTTAAAAAAAAAACAAAGGAAATGTATAGAATTTGTATCAGTTGTTCAACATAGTCCAAGGTATTAAAGTTTAATAATTTGTTCCACAGAATGCAATTCACCATCAACATAAAAATAATGGTTAAAGAAAGTCTAATAATCAATTGGTATTGGTTACAAATTTCTATTTACTTTGATTTTTTTTAAAAAGTCAAGAATATAGTCTTAAAACATTATCAAAAATAAAATATATTCTTTGCACCAATATTATACCCTGTATAAAACTATTTTTATACAGTGTCAGTTCTAATTCTTTTCTTCTGCATCCATTCCTATTTATGTGTGCTGATTAAAAACAATTTTAGCCCATAATATATGTATTGATTAAATAATATTTCATTGTTAAATAACGCTGAAATACAGAATTTTGCAATATCTGAAATGAAAATAGTATTATTCTGTTGATCATCACAAAGTCACCTATGGTGCACTATACAAACTAAAATCATTATTTGTGTGTTTGTGTGGTTTATATACATATGAAGTGTGTATACAGATTTTATATGTGTGTGTGTGTGTGTGTATATATATATATATATATATATATATATTTATTTATTTATTTATTTATACACATATAATCTCAGATTACACTGTTATTGCTTCTTTTTTTTTAAATGGTTGGTGGGTGCTACACAGTACCATTTTGCCTTCACAGATTCTGCCTGTAATGATTGGCATTTGCTTGGGAAATCTTTCACAGCTAAGGTTATATAATTACAAATATAAATCTATCTCATACAACCGATTATAAGTTAGGCCACTTTGACAGCTATATTCTTATTTTTAGTTCACTAAAAATTATGCAGTACCCTAGGGTAATAATTACTATTCAGAAAACTAAATCAGAAAGTTACTAATGGTGCTATTAGCAATTGCAGAATTGGTTGACCTGAATTAAACTTTCTTTCTTTTCCCCCATTTTATCCTTCAATTTAGATGATCATGATAAAAAATATCCAAATGTGCAAAGAGAGATCAAGGAAAATAATATAAGATGTTTGAATAGTTTACAGAACTTAGTATAACAACATATTGATTTGGTCTTTCCTGCTTACTTGAGATATTAGTAAACCCAGAAGCAACAATCTTTACTTTTACAATTTGGTTAGTTCAGCAAACTCCAGTGTATTCCCATACATTCTCCAACCTGTTTGCTGATATGGCACACTAACTGCACTCCCCGATTCCCTGAGATCAGTTCTGCCTGCTGTCAGAGTTGGGCAGGATGTACCACTCCTCTTATTGCCTGAAAACAATCTGGAAATTTAGCCTTTCTGGTGAAGTATTTGACAATTGCACAATGAAAGAAAAGAGAGGGCTCACAATTTGGAATTTGCATTACCTACCATTTCACTGCACTCCAGTTTTCTTCAGTTGAGCCACTGCCAACTACAGCCAGTCATAGAAAACTATCTTTGTTTAACACCTTGTGTTCTACTATAAGGAGAGGGAAGTGGTAGAGAGAAAATACATAATGAGTAGTTATTTTTATCATTCAGCAACTTCAAATTTAGAGATCTCTTCACCCTACCCACCTTTTTTTTCTGAAGGTTAAATTTCTTTTCTCCTAAAAATTAGGGGGAAAAAAAGAAGATAGAAATACAAAAACAAAAAACAAAACAAAACAAAAAAACCCTTCCTTAAATCCTCACTGGGTATTGCCTCCTGACTTCACCTCATGCTTTTGATAAGTTGAGAAGCTTTAATCACTTTTCTGGAGCACTATTTTTGTTATTTGGCCTAATATATTAGTCCAAACAGCTAGAGCTTGTTCTGCATCATTAGAAGCACTCAGAGAAAACTGAGTAGTTGTGAGATGTGTAGCATCAAATATGAAGCACAATGTTTAATTCTGCATGGTATGCAGAATCAATTCTGATTGTAAGTTTGCTGTCATCATTCTTTCATCCTTCTGGATAGTGTCCATCACATAGCTCAGACTCATTTTGAGTTGGCAATGGTATGTTCAGGTAATACCTGACTTTCACAGTATTCCTCCTGGGAGCCCATGTCTTCTGCAACAGAGGACTCAGCAGTGGGAACTTTTATACTGAGGACATCAGATTTGCTCTGTGCCTTATCCCTGCCATGTTTAGACATTATATACTGTCAGACCAGGTTAATATTTTCTTCTTTATAATTCAATCACATGGGGGCAAAGTCAATTATGTAGGCTTGAATTCCTGACTCATCTCCTTGATATCTGACTCCATAAAATTTGTTTAATCTTTCTTAATCTCAATACCATCACCTATAACATCATCAACATATTTCTTAGTGCAGTAAAAACAAATTCAAAATTCTGGCAGTCCCAATTGGTCCATGAATTCCATTTTATATGTATGTGATCTTCATGACACTGAGTGGTAGTAACAGAGGTCTGGAAAAGGTGACTCCTGTTCCTATAGGGTGAAAACACACACACACACACACACACACACACACACACACACACTTACTCATTGGAATTTCAAATTTGATCTGGTTGATATTTCTAACATGAAGGATAGAGAGTGTTGATTTTCATACTCAGGTGACTTAGTGGTACATACATTAACTTTAGCTCATTCCAATGAGATTAAGGCAAGCTCACTCTTCCAGCCCCTTTTATCATCTCAGCTATGTGATGTTATTTACTGAGAACTCAGAATAATTTTTCTACTTTGATTTTTCTTCATTAAACCAAGAACCATGCAAAAGCAGAAAAAGGGGCAAGATGGGAGAATTTTGTATCTTTTATAACTTTTCTAAGAACAGTTCTATACCATCTACTCCTGAAATAACTAGATATATAGGCAGGCCAATTTCACCATTTTTGCAACTTTCATGAATGAATGAACTCTCTTTATGATGATCTACATATATAGGTATGGGTTCTTATTATTATTGACAAAGGATACTACTATGAATAATATATTAGCTTTGATCCATATTACCATATACACATTCAAATGCTGTGAAGAATTCCTCCTTTTTTGTTGATTCAAAACTATACAAAACTTATAATGCAGGACAAGTTATTAAGTTTACTCAGATCTTGTCCCCCAGTGCATGACCATTTGGCAGTATTTTAAACTCATATGCAAACTGCTACCCAAAATCCTTTTCTTTGGTTCTTACAAATGCCTACGAGTTTCTTTCTTCTTAAGACATTTTCAGTTCTTGCATGATATCCAGGCATACATTAGCAGTTTGCTCTTCAGGAAATTCTAACTTGGCAAAGGAGGTAGTTGAATAAACCCACTCGAATGCACCAAGAATACTTAACCATTATAACTACTGTCTTAAATAAACTCTCTACTCCCTCCCCAACTCTTGCTTAATTTCTCTTCTTTAACAAAATAACAAACCTGGAAAAACCCAGTGTTCTGCCTACCTCATATCTGTGCTCATTAAATTGAGTGTGCCCGAAAAAGAAAAATATGTTACCTTGAATACTTACAGGACCACGGACCTCTGAGTTTCCTAGTGGTCTATCATACATTCCTACTCTCTTTTAGAACCTTTAACATCATTCCCCAATTGGTGCTCTCAACTGTTGACTTTGCTTGCTACATGTTGAAAAATTGAAGAAATTATAAGAACACTTCCATTAACTATCTTAGAAAACTACATAAAAAGTTTTCACTCATTTAACTATTTTTGTGCTACTATAACAGAATAAAAGAGACTGGGTAATTTGAAAACAATAAGAATTTATTACTCATAGTTCTAGAAGCTGTGAACTATGGGGCTAGCATGTGGCAAGGGTCTTTTCACTGTGTTGCCATATAGCAAAAGGAAGACAGGCAAGAGAACCCATGTGAATGTGCAAGAGAGAGAAAGATGGAGAATCAGTAGATGAACAGAGTACAAGAGGTAGGCTTACTTGTCATTTTATAAGGAAACTACTCAAAAAAATAATGGAATTAATTCATTCAGGAGGGCAAAGCCCTCATTGCCTAGGCACCTTCTGAGGTTTTCACTGATTAATACTGTTAGATGGCAACTAGATTTCTATGTCTCTTATTTCTTTATTCAAACTTTCCTTGCTCCTGTACATGACTATCTCCTTTTCTGTGGGTGAGCCTCACTACTATGCCAATTCAATGATGTTACCCCAGTTTTCCTCCATTATTTTTTCTTCTCTACTTAATCACATCAATCAGAATATAAGCATTTACATTCTCAATAAAACAAACAAAGAAGTCTTTTCAACTTCCATTTTCCTGGAACTCTTGATCTCTTTATTTGCTCCCCTATTCTGCAAAATTCTGGAGGGCGCTACACAATCTAGCTCCTGGTTAATTCTGTCTTCATTTCATTTTAGTCCAGCCAATATGGATTCTGATGTACCTTGAACACTGCAACCACTCTGTTGTCACCTAATATTTGCACTGAATTTGACCTTAGACCAAAGGGTTTTTATCCATCTTGCATACACATGACTATTTTTATCACCCGATTCTCTTCATTGCTCAAGTGCCATTTTCTCAATGTATCTTACTCTATATAAACTACCTCTTGCATTTTTACCTGTGTTTATTTTTGTAAAGCATTTGCGTCAAGTTAATTATTATGTAATTTTCTTACTTAAGAATTTTGCTTTTTACTATATTCTCCCACTAAAATGTAAGCTTAATGTGGATGGGAATCTTTGCCAGTTTCATTCTTCAATATTTTCCTAGCATCTAGAAAAGTGACAAGCCATATTAAATCCTCAACAATTTATTTTGAATTAACCAGTTAATTAATCATATAGGTATCTATTTTTTAGTCTAAAATTAACTAAAGCTTTTTTAAAAAAAACTAGATTGTAAAATTATATTTGTAATACAATTGCAAGGGGGAATTTTGTTGTTGTTTTAACACAGGGCACAAGGGCATTTCTATTTGAACATTTGATATCAAGTTCTTATGCTACTATTAGACTGTGCAGGTGGAATTCATGGGAAAAATGCATTGATGATTATTTGTAGTGACAGTGGTTTTATATGATAATAACATTGTGTTAAAGAATGTGTGAAAGTAACCTTACCTATGACACCAATGACACATGTCATTGAATGCTCCCACATATTTAGGCAAATGCCCCACAACACTGACTTTACAACCCATAAGAGGTATTTATTCTTCTCACAGTTTTAAAACAATGTGATGGTATTGCTTTATAATTCTTTATGTCCCTTATGATTCTCAACAAACCCAGATATGAAACTCTGTTTACCAAGGAATAGATATAAGTTTACTGAAAATCTATCTTTCGCTCAGTGATTTAGGAACTAGCAGAAAAAAAACCAATGTACTGAAAGAACCTCAATAATTTTTATGTTAGTTAGTATTGAAGGGGAATGCCAACATGTATCTACTATTTAATACCCCACAGAGCCTCTCTGCTCTCCTTTACCCATTTGCCAAAGCTTTTGACTTGACATGACATCACCCCTCTCAATGCCAAGTGTCGTAGAAGTTTAAATCCACTGTTACAGTCTACATTCATATCACATCAATAATTATTCCCTCAGTAAACAAAATTTGAAATTGGCAAATGCGTTTATAGTTTTAAAAACAAATGAATGAATTAAGGTAAAAATATTGGTTTTTGTTTGTTGGTTTTGCTGTGCTGGAAATCAAACCTAGGGCTTTGCCTATGCTAAGCAAGTGCTTTACCACTGAGCTCCATCCTAGCCCCCCTTGATTAACCTTTGGATAAAAACAGTGTAGCTGTATTTTATTACCTGATATAAATATTTTTTTTTAGAAAAACTTCCTTTTATTCTCCCAGGAATTTCTCTGCTCCTCCTTTTTTATTTACTTCATAACTGAATTCATATCCCTATTCTGGCACATACATCACATACTTATATTTATTACCACATTGAAATTCTTACCAGTGGACAAGTGCCCTAATTAAGCCATAGTATATGCACTAAGAAGCCAATTAATGATTTCAAATGTCTTTAATAAATCAAAATTCACTACAGCATTGTTAAATTTCATTAACATAGATAATTTACTCTAGCCTATGTAACACACAAATTCAAGGATTGGCAAGAATTTTTCCTTTATTCATTTTAAAAGGTAAAAATGTTAAGCCTTTCACCGTAAAAGACTGGAGTGACCTTCTTGATTTCCAAAAAATTATGAAATCCCATTTTAATTGCTATACATAGCAAATCCTTGAAGCATAAGACCAGCTTTAGGAGAACAAAATGTCAGTAAAGTCAGCTTACTGAAGACTCTCTGAATATTTTACCTTTTTTATTAATATATGATTAAAAAACATATTTCAGTAATGCACCAAGTCCTTTGAGGCATTTTAAATAGTCAATAACTCAAGGGTTTCATGCAAAACAAATAAGAAACATGTTGATTTGACACTTTAATAAACAATAATGAGGTTTAGGACTAAAATGGAAATCAATCAGATGTACTTTTTATCTACACTGCCATTAACTTAATAACATGTGACATTTTTATTAACCTAGTAGTCTCACTTGCTTATTTTATTGTTCTCCAGCATGACTGCTTTCTGATGATCAGTGATTTGTCCTCTGTATTTACATAATTAAACACACTGTCTTCACGTCTTTGCCTTGCAAATCAACTAAAAAAAATCCTCTTGTGCTTTTCTTTCTTTTTTTTCCTCTTCCTTCCTTTCTTTCTTTTTTTTTTTTTTTTTTAAGAAACAAGAGAAGGAATTAAAAATGTATTACAAGAATTCATGGAGGAAATATCTCTTTTCAAAAGTGGTTAATTCCTAAAGACAGTACAGATTATTTCATCATTAAAACATGTAATATAATTTCAAAATTAAATTGAAAATAAGATGTCATAGTATAAAATGTTAACTAAAAATTCTTTAGATAATAACATCTTTTGAACATTTTTTTTACTACAATAATGGTTGTTGAAATAAAATAATGAATTAATTGATGCCATAATATTACATAAGAGTTTATGGAATTTTAGGCTAAAAATTCTATGCAATATCAAAATAATTAAATTAATTTTATTAGTATAGTGATTGTGTTAGATAAATAAAAACATTGCTTAACTTAGATAAAATAAACAGATAAGAAATCAGACTGTTCTAATGGTCCAAGGAGAAAATCTTGGATAACATACTTATTGTCAAGGTAATTTTCTAAATTGATTTTTGCTTAACTTGTCGGTCTGTTCATTTGGTAGCCTTGGGTTTGTTAATTCAAGGTGATTTTTAATTTTATTATGCTCAGCGTGCTAACTGAAGCCTTGTTAGGCATAGCAAAGTGTGTTACTATGCAAGGATGCTGCGTTCATATTTGGATACTCGCATCTCTATTGACAAGGTCAGAGTAGATTCTGCAAAGTGCATCAGAATTGCTTATATTTCATAAGCTGTCAGTCTAGCCATCTGATTAATAAAGCCCATTGACCCTTATTTCTCATGGTCATGCTCAGCTTTCCTTGTTTTGTGAATCTTTAATGTGTCCCACCCCACCCCACTTTTTTGTTTGTTTGGTTTGGCTTTATACCTATAAAAGCAAATTATAAAGGTATTTTGCTTTTCATGAGTTTCACTTTCAGTTCTGAAAAATTAAGTTGTTTTAACTTTAAGGTCTGTGTGACATCTAAACTTTTTCTTTAGCTCTCTTTTATCTCACTCTGTTTCTGGCTAGAAGAAGCAATGAATCATCCTTGATAACTTCTGCTCTTTGCACCTCTAAATTCTATTCTGTAAGGACTTCACATTCCTATCTCCTAAGAATATCTTTAACTAGTTCTCCATTTCCACTGCTGTGATTCCAATTGCTTCTTTTGAGGATCTGGATTTCGGTAGCTTCTTCTTGATAATGTTCTCAAAGCTACTGTCAGTGAAGTTCTAAAAATGGAATCTGCCTTTGACTCCAGGAAACACTTCAATATTCTGTATCCCCTCTCAACCACTGTAACCCAGCTATGTCACTGCCCAATGTATCTTCAAGGTAATGTCAAGAATCATAATGCATTTTTAAGTGTTTGCAAGTGTCCTTTAACAATTTAAAATGATCTGTCTGAGAGATGTGGTGTGAGATCTATACTGTTAAGAAACTTTCTGGAGGCAAAGAACTTATTGTAAACCTTCAAATTTCATTCTTACTGAAATTGGAGAAAAAAAAATCATTGAGGTAGAACTGTTAGTTCTGGAAGACCAATTATCAGTCTCACTAAAAGGATGAACTAAGGTGCCCAGTATAATTTATTTTATAATCTGTAGTTATATATAATATCATTATAGGGTTATATTGTTGACTTTGTTGTTGTCACACTATCTTTTCTCTATCAAGCTGTTAGGAAGTCAAAGATAACCAAGCACAAAGGACTATGGCACTCACCTTTTTGTTTTTGTTTGAAAGTAGGAATACTGATTTTGTTAATAAAATCTGTTAATTCAGCACAACATTTCATGTTACACTGGAGTCTCATTTATATCCTGTGCAAAAAATATGTCTTAGATTTACATAAGACTTTCTTTATGGAACAATAAAAACCAGATTTTAATGCTGGATTTTTTCCCTAATAAGCCAAAATTGGACTTTTCTAAAAAAAGCATATGTGCATGATTTGTAATCCATTGTGATAAAGATTTAGTTTAATATTACAAATTTTAGATACATGGTTCTGTTCTTATTTTCTTCTAATTTTAATTTTCTTCTTGGCCATTATTTGCATCCATAATCTATTGTTTATGACTATTATTAAGAATAATCCCATTGAGAATGGTGGTATGAGTCTGTAATCTCAGCTCCTAGATAGAATGAGGCAGGAGAATTATGAATTCAAGGCCAACTTTGGCAATATAGCAAGATCTTGTCATAAAAACAAAATAGGATTTCATAAACGAGTATGTATAAGAATAAATAAAATATGTGATTTGATTGTGTATTATTTATAGGATCTGAAGTACTTAAGTGTATTTAACAATCAGAAACATGAATAAAGTATGAATTTTATAGCATCTTTATATTTTATGTATTTTTGTTTTTCAGCTAGGAAACAGAAAATATATTTTTGCTCTCAGAAAGAATGAATCAGTTTTAGATTTAAAAGGATGATATGTGATATAATTCTGAAAGATTGGAAGCAAATATAGAGGAACTGGATTATGATTTTCAGGAGGAGGATTTGAAAAATCAGACTTCAGAAGGATGTGAGGTCACCTACAAGAAAGATACGCATATATGCACTCTATTTTTAGTAAATTCTCTGATGATTCCTGTGCATTCTATTTGCAGTTTAATTACAAAGTCATAGAACATGTTCTTCTTTAAGCTACACTAAGAACTACACTGTTAGTTGTTAGTGAAGTTTGTTACATACTTTATGTCAATTCCTAACCCACTTGGATATTTGTTCAATATCTGCTGTCATTTCTCTCACTTTTCCTCAGATACTTCATTACTTCAGTAACTGCAGTTATGCATGATTCTCATACTCAGTACTCTCTCCAAATTTTTAGTATTGTTCAACACTATTCAAAATGGCTTACAATTTTTGTATTTCAACAAGACCCAATGGAGGTCTAATGGAGAGAGAAACTTGGCTCCCTTTGCTACTCTATATGTTTTAACAAAAGTCAAGGATACCTTTTGTATTTCATGCTGATAATCAAATTTTTCTTTACACAAATGCATAGTTTGGTATTTATATAATGTGTCCTGTGTGTGCCAGCTCAGATTTTGTTATCATATACTAAAATCTACTGTGTTACTGTGCTAAAAAAATATTTATGTTTTCTTATCCAATTCTCAAAATAACCTTCATATATTTGTTGCAGTTCTTTGAGTAGACTAATAACTATTACAGAAACAACAAAAAATAAAGTTATTCAAATAGAATAGAAATGTGTTTCTTATTCCATTATATAGAATAACATGACTCAAAGTTGTTGTTGGGTGGCTGAATAAGTAAATGTTCACATAGTTATTCAGGAGCTAGAGAACATACACAGGGAGTTGGCCATTTATAAGGAGTGCATCTCAAAGTTTATCCTGGGAGAAAGAGCATGAAATATTGCCTGTAGGATGTCTGTGTGCTTTTTAATGATTCTGTCTTTTAAATTTGCACATCACTTTAGTTTACTCTCCATTCACTAGAACTCAGTTCAGTGCAATACAAAATTGCAAGCAGGCTGGAAAAGCGGAATAATTATGGTATTTCCAGGAAGAAGAAATTCAGTTGATAATTAGCGTGTCGTCACCCTCATAGGTAGGGTTCTTGGCAACTGGGTAAGCAGACTTATTGACTTTAAAAAACTGAATTATTCTCATACATGTAACAAATTTTTGACTTGCGATTTGATGATTTTCCTCACTTGTTCAATTCTGCATTTGACTGCAGGAAACACTTCAATAATTTGTACAAAGCTAGGGCTTTTTAGCATCCCTCAATTAATGCTCAAAGATTTAGCTTAAAAATTTTTCATTCAAAGAAGTTGCTGAATAAATTAACTTAGAAGGAATGTAATATGCTCAACACTGGGATAAGCTTTCAGAACTCTTGATGGAAATTAAATGGGAATCATTATTTTATTTTTAGAATTATATGATTCTTAGAAAGCTTAATTCAATAAATTAACTGTAATCGGTCCCAATTATGTCATGATTTTAATGAAATAAGATATATTTTTTCCTATGGGAAAATTAATCATCAAATACTCCCCACTGATAATTATTTTTTATTGATACATTATAATCCCATTGTGGACATGAGATAGATACTTAAAGTGTGCTTTCAAATTTGTTAGCATAAAATAAAGCATGAATCCATGATTCACCTATGTAGATATTCAAATTTTCTTTAATCTATCTTTAAAAAATGTAACAGTTTATCAAGAGTCTTCAGATTGGTAATAAACCTAGTGGTGGTTTATAACAGTGTTTCTGTAAGCTTGAAAGACTCAAATTATCAGTGAAAGGATAACTACTTTTATCTCCTATAAAAGTAGGATTTTCTTCAGTTTTAGGACAAATTATGCATTTGAATCGTGATGAAATCTTTAATTTGGAGATCTCAACAATGTGATTTATCATAGCAAGCAAAGTACTCCTATTACTCTGTAAGGGACCCGCGAACGACGGAGGAAGAGATCACCATGAGACCGACTCATGCAACAGCAAAAGCGGGTTAATTGAAGATCCAGCGCGCTGGGGCTCCGTGCTCACTCAAAAAGGGAGAGCAGCCCAGAGCCCCGAGCAGGGGCTAAGCAGTGCTTAAGTACACTTTTTGGGGAGCGTGGGGGCTTTGCATACATCAGAGCAAATCATCATGAGGCGTGGGAAAGTCAAACAACAACTCTCAAACATGATTAGCACATTTGTTGGTGGGAACAGGTCGGGCGGGGGTGATAGGTCAGTCCTAAGGAGGGGGATACATTCAAACTGATTGGTTTAGGCCCTGAGGTGCCTACCTGCTGAGCTGCACAGGGTCCAGGTTGTTAAGCAACTAAGTGGTCAGGGGGGATTTCCACACATATCTAATGGGCAGTTCCGGGTATTGTCTTAACTGCCACAGGAATTTCAGGTTCTGAGTGCAGTTTAGAAACTTTACAATACCTGGTCCTGTACATTTTAACTTCAGTTTCTTTTATCCTTTCAACTCTTTTTTTTTTTTGGTATTTTTTTTTTCTTGTGGAGATTTAATTGACACTTAAAAGTTGTATATATTTATGGAATACTATATGATATTTAGATACATATAAACATTATGTAATACTCAAATTGGAATAAAGTTCTCTATGTCCTCAAACATCACTTCTTTATAGTGAAAATATTGAAAATACTTTATTCCAGCTCTTAAAACAAAACATGTTCACTTTTAAAGCATCTGGTTATGATTGGCAATTAAAATCTTTTATCATAAACAAAAGTAAAATTTTTCCCCTGTGCTTAACATAAACAATCATTGGCACAAACTTATAAATATGCTGGAAGGAAATATTATTATATTTTGAGAAAAAACACAAGACACACATGCATATACATATGACAGTAAATGTTTGGCTATAATATCCTATTTAAATGGTACAGGTTTTTATTTACTTTCTTTTTACACATATGCATATACGTGCATGAGTGCACATGTGAATATACATATGAATATAAGTGTAACAAACATGTCTGTATACATATATACATATAATTGATCATTTTGAATGTAACAAGTCTTGTTTCACTTTTTCATGAAACTAAAAATAATGGAATTTTACACGCTTAGTATAAATAGTATAATGGAGTAGAACATTCTAGATTTTTAGCAAAAATGGTGGTGATATTTTCATTTATGTATATTTTATTTATTCAGTGTTTTAGATGGTATTTAGTGCAAAACTAAGACATATCTGAGGTCTGCTCTGTGTCAAATCATTTTTACTCATTTACTGAAACTATTCTGTTGTCATAAAGGACTTGAATATTAAAAAAAATAATAATCTAATGTGTGTAGTATACTTTTGCCTTCCATTTATAGGCAATATGGTATGAATATGTATTATTGAGAAAGAAATGTGTGATGTTTTTTGATAATCATTTTCAGAATATTGTTTTCCATTGCACTATTTTATAAAAAATAATATTTAATATAGATAATAATAAATTATTTTAATATTAACTGATATTTAGCAAGCTAAGTAGCCTATCTTATTAACATTTCTAACCTACAAAAAATGATAGTTTTATCTTAAAAATTTAGTGGTATTTAAATGTTTAGATGGATTTTTTTTAACTAGTCTAGGTAAAAATGTACCTTTATGAAAACATCTTCTACATATTAAATACACTGGAATTTTTTTCAATAAACTTTATCTATAATAAGTTTCATAATAGGTATATAATAAATTTTGGTTTTATAGAATATTGTGAAGATGCTACAGGAAATATTCAAGCATCCTTTACCAACTTTTCCATCAATATTGAACATTCTTTTTTTAGTTAGCATTTTCACTTCGGTGAGCAAAAGGCCTGATAAGAACAACATAGAGGACAAAAAGTTTTTTTAGGGCTCAGGGTTTCAGAGGTCTCAGTCCATAGAAGGCCAACTCCAATGCTCTAGGCCCAAATGAGACAAGGAGGGTGTGATGGAAAAAAGCAGCCCAGGACATGACAATCATGAAACAAAGAGAAACAAAATACATACCCAAAGGCATGACCCCAGCAACCTTCTCTTCCAGCCCCACCCTACCTGCCTACAGTTGCCACTGTTAATTCCTATTAGTGGATTAATACAATGATTAGGTTAAGGCTGTCATGACCCAATTATTTCATCTCTGAATGTTCTAGCATTGTATCACACATGTGCTTTTTGGAAGCACCTTTTACCTGATCATAACAGTTATAGTAATATATGTATTACAATAAAGAACTCAACTTTGTTAGGAAACTATTAATCAATATTGTTTTTCTATTCCAGTAGCATAGCCTAATATCACATCACACACAGTTTTCTTATCTCCTTAGTTATTTTTTGTCTCTAAGTATCTCTCTAACTTGCTTTCATCTTGAAGATCTTGACAGTTCTAAGGAATACTAACAGATATTCTGCAAATGTCAGTACCTTGGTATATGTCTTATATGGGTAAAGATGGGGGTTAATCCGTGTTACCTGTTTTGGGAGGAAAAACACACAGGTAAGTACTATTTTTATTTCATAATATCCAGGGCCATACTTATTTGACTTAATACTGTTAATATTAAACTTGGTTATGTGGATGAGGTATTGTTTGTCAAGTTTTTACACTGTAAACTTTGTTTTTTTCACATTTTACTTTTTGTAATGGCATTGTTATGTCCAGTCCACATGGAGGAGATGAGGTATACATTTATTATACATTTATATAAAATCTTTGGGAATTCTCTACATAAAAGGTATATTCTCTTCTCTCCCATTAATTTATCAATGTATTTTCTAGTTAAAGTATAGCCATTCATTTTCATTTTACATTTGTCTAAAATTCCATATTTTATTTGGTTTCTCAAAGTATTCAAGTTTTAAATATTAAGAACTTTATTAATTGCCTCCTATACCCTTTGGCAAATCCCTTTCACTATTTTCTTCTTCTTTCTTTTTTTTATTTCAGTAATTCCTTACTTTCTCTGACTACAAGATAAAGGATGATAATTTTGCACATTTATTTCTACAATCTTAGAATATGATATTTTTCCAATTACACTGGCCACTTTTATTACAGGATAGTTGTAGAAACCATTATTTAAACTTTAAGCCTGTCTGGTTATTAGTGCAGTGTTGCCTCTAGGGTCTTTGTGCTGAAAGAACAAAGAAATACATGTGTATAAATTAATCAGGGCATATGCACATAAATATTTCTATGTGTACAGCTATATCTTTACAAAACTAAGGATGAGTTCATACTGATGTCTCCAAACTTTATGTTGTCACATGGAGTATTCTAGCTTCCTCCTTTTACTTTTCTTTCAAGTTCTCACTCTATCAGTGAAAAATATGGCTCCCGTACTCCACCATCCATCCATATATTTAATTCCAGAATTTATGCATAGCACTACCATAATTGTTACCATGTACCCCTTAAAGAAACAAATTCATTAACTGTAGTACAGCACAAATATACAATTTTTTTTTTTAGCTTTTAAGTACACAGACTCCAGACTTATTTTCAAAGATTCTTAGGTCAGCACTTTTTAATTCACTCCCTTCATGAGAATGATATATACATTTGTCAGTTTCCATATTGAACCTGTGTGTGTATATAAAGTAACTGTACATTAATGTTAATGCTGTAGAGTTTTATGCATATTGACAAATTCATGGTGTCATGCATT
The DNA here is from genome assembly GCF_048772815.1 of Callospermophilus lateralis. NCBI lineage: Eukaryota > Metazoa > Chordata > Mammalia > Rodentia > Sciuridae > Callospermophilus > Callospermophilus lateralis. The sequence continues at coordinate 85,414,467 of NC_135317.1, forward strand.
CACAATGATAGTACTGTAGAGAATAGTTGTGCTGTTTCAAGCATTCACCTTTTATTCAAGACTGAACATCTGACAACCACTATTTTATCACTGCTACAGCATTGCCTACTGGCAGTTATTTTTCAAATCAAATTACTGCTATGATATCTCTTTATAAATCATCCATTTCTTTAAGAATATATACCAATTTGAGGCCATATACATAGGAGTTCCTACTGTAGAAATAATGAAAAATAAGTCAACTATATATACATGGATTCATAAATGCAAAACCTTCATGTCAAAGACTCTCAGTGGTATATTGAGAGAGAAAAATGAATTTTAGCTTATAAAAACTCAGCAAAAATGTAAAATTATATATAAATGTATATATGTGCACATATACATATATGCAAATATAATTAGATATTGCCCTTGACATTTGTGTCTCAAATAAAATTTAATTAAGAAAGTAAGAAATGTAGTAAGTTTTGATTACTTCTACTGTTAAAGGAAAGATATAATCCACAATGCACTAAAAATAGTTTTATTTTAAGGAAGACAAGGTGTTAAACATTTTTCAAGTATAAATTTATAACCCATGACTAGAAAATGCAATGTATTTGCATCAGCCATACTGAATTTTGCAGAATTCTTCTAAATTTTATATATGTCATACTAGTAACATTAATAAAATAATTATGTATTAAAGTATGGTCATAATAATTTTAATTACAGTTAACCTTTATCAACAACTTCTAAGAGTCATGAGTTATGCTAAATGCTTTGTATGTATTAATATCAAATTAAGAGGAGCTAAAGGTATAGCTCAGTATAATAGTGCTTGACTAACATGTACAAAACCCTTGGTTCAATCACTAACATTGCAAAAAGTAAATACATAAAAGTTAACAAACAAAAACATTTAAGTAAGCAAACAAACATGAAGTAGATACAAGTAATTTTTTTCTCTGTTGGAATAAACAAACAATAAGTGTGAACAAGTAGTTTCTCCTATATTGATGAGAAATTTCTATATTAGAAATATTAATTACCTCCTCAGAGTCACACATCTAACACCACCACTTAACTTCAAAAATGTTATTCTGTGACCATCTCAAATATATTTCTTATTTACATGCAACTTTTGTTTTTTTAATCTTATATTAAATGACATCAAAATTTTTCTAATGTTACTTGGTCTTATAATTATTAATATTTGCAGGTGATTTTATTAGTATATTTGACTTTAAGCATTTAACATTTTACTTTTTCAATATAAGCTTGTGGTTTTTTTTTTTGTTTTTGTTTTTTTGTTTTTTTTGCGCCCCTGTAAAAGAATAGAGATTTTAGAGATTTACTTTTGTTGTGTTTTTGTTTGTTTTGGTAAGTGAGATTGAAGCCAGGGGAACTTTACCACTGAGCTACATCCTCAGACTTTTAGGTTTTTTATTTTTTTTAATTTGGAGACAGGTTCTCACCAAGTTGCTTAGGCTGGCCTCATTCTTGTATTCCTCCTTTCTTAGCCTCCTGAGTTTCTGGGATTACAGGCTTGTGCCACTATGCCCAGGGGAATAGGGATTTTCAAATTAATTGTTTTTGGAAGACCAACAGTGATATTTAATTTTTTTATTAGCTAAAACCACTACCTACAATGAAATGATATCATGTGTATTCATTTGTTACATACATTTTTAAGAAAAAACATTTTATACTTCTAACATCATTGGCTTTTAATAAAGATCGCTCTCAGGTTTTGATTAACCTTTTACCTTTTATGATGTACATAAATACATTAATCTGGTAGCCAACTAACAGAAAACCTTCTCTTGTCTAGATTGTAATGAAAGACATCCAAGAAGGAGCCATAATGCAAAGTGCACATTAGACCAGGTAGATTATCTCTTTTTGCATGACAATTTGCTCTATATGAGACAATGGTACAAATCAAATAAAGTAGCTAGTAAAACATACCCTTATTTAGGAAGACAGTTCATACTTCTAAGATCTTTCGATAAAAACTTCTAAACAAGAAAGATTGTAATTCTGATGGATGTAAAGTGACACTAATAGTATAAAAACAAAAAAAAAGGCCATTGGTAAGCATGAAAAAGGATCATTGTCATTTTAATTTAATATTGTATCCATTAGGCAATAAAATAACACTGAAACTTATAGATTGCTTCAAATGTTTGTATTAATTTGAGAATTATTTAAAATTCCCTTACTTCAATCATACATAACCATACTAAGAATATCCTTGTGGTTAATCATTCCTATAATCAGTAACATTAAAAAATGTGACACTAATTAGACCCTGATACCTATCATTATAAATGGGCCTAAGAAAATCCTGTACCAGAGGAAATAGAGCAAAGATGCCAGATATTTTTAACATGGTCTTATTTGAGGGTATATTTATATATAATTCCTTATTTTAGTGTGATGTTTGCTAAATATTTCACATTTCATTTTTAAAAGAAGTATCAAATATGATTTTAAGTCTAAAAAGGAAAAAGGTGAAATTCTTAATTACCGGCATGTTTCAGCCCCCCACTCCTGTCCCAGCTCTCAGGCTCCTTTTTCTACTGTTTCACCCCTGCTTTTAAACCCAAAGACTTCAGTCTCACCTCCCATTTTCTCTCCGCTGAGAAATTTTTTGGGGGTTAGGACAATGAAAGGGGAAGGAAAAGAAATGAAAATAAGAAGGCAAAACAGCAAGAAGCAAAGGCAATACATCCCTCCACACTCCTGTGTGCTGTCTCTCTCTGTACATGCATATAACCCAGATTTGAATTTTCAACACTCACTGGGCTCCAATAAAATTTTTTACTACCTTGATTTCTTTAGCAGAAGGGCTATGATAGGTCCCTATTGCAATAGTTTTTTCTGCATATTCCCATTTCTACTTTTAACTCCTGGTGATGCCAGGACTTTTTTGTAAGTCGATTCATTGAACTTTCATCATTGGAAACTTGTAGAGTGACTTTAAATTCCTTTCAAAAACTGAGTCTCAAATATTGAGAAATAATCACTTTTTAAAACTCTGGTGACTATCCTCTATGCATATATACATTGTAGGTCTATGTCTGTAACTGCACGTTGGTGAGTCATCTGGTATGCATTTTTAATTCACTTTTATTTTTCCCTGAAGTGCTTAAGACACCTTGTGTTGGAGCTGGAATGCCTAGATTAAATCTCATATCTGTCATTTACAACCTATGTGACCTTAAGGAAACAATTTTAAACACTTTGGGTTTTAGGTTTCTAGTTTGTGACATGGAGATTATGATAATGCTGACCTCATAAAATATTTTGGAATAGCAAATGAGTTAACAAAGATAAAGTATTTAGAAAACTGTATAGTGCATAAACCTTCAAAAATTATAGTTGCTTTTTTAATAAACTTGTTCTTTTGTCACTAACAAATATTATCTTTCCTTGGTAAAGTAAGGCTTAGATATTAAAAAATGATACATTTATACAACTATCAATATTGCAGGTGATCATTCATTCTAAATAGACCAGAAAATACTGACATTTTTCCAATATTTTGAATTTTGGTTTATGTAATAAGACAAAATACCTTATTCTATTTGCATCACATGTTAGCTAGTGAATGTTAATATAGTTTCTGTACATCTAACATTTTTCATTTCTTCTTTTGACTTGATTTAACTTATACATTTTAATGTTCATTCACTCAATAAAATTTTTTGGTTTGTAATTTATAATTAAAAAGGAAAAGTAAATACATCATAATTCTAGAGCTGTAAGAGTTTCCCAGTTTTTCGTATTCTATTCAATTTTACTTATCTTAAAGTATATCTTGTCATACAATTTTATAACTATATGTGTTGAATAAACCATCTGTGTACTTTCTGACTTCTAGTCTTTATAGTATGTCTGGAAATTTCTGAACACAAAATTATGTTTTTTTTCCAGACTACTTATAATTATTCTTACCTTTTTTTCACTATTGATTATGGTTCAAATATTTTCTAAATAATGATATATATTTTTATGTAAGGAGAAAAGGAAGGATTACATTTTTATGTCATCATGTTTATCTTTTTCTATCCTTCAGTAATTTGGAATGAAATCTAAATTTTTCACACAAATTGGAGTTTTCATATGTGTTGTCTATTTTACTGTCCTGATCTGACATAGTTTGAAAAATACATAAAATCAGCTTCATTCGTTTACATCATGTTTTTCTTTTCTTTTCTTTTTTTTAATATTTTTTAATTGTCAATCGACCTTTATTTTATTTATTTATATGCAGTGCTGAGAATCGAACCCAGTGCCTCACACATGCTAGGCAAGTACTTTGGGGTTTCTGAGACCCAACTCAAGCACCATGATATTTTTCTTAATAAATGATAGGCATATTATGTAGCTATTATTTTGTTTATAGTAGTTTTTTATTAGTTTATAGTTATAGATCAATAATTGTCTACTGGGCTCTGGTACCAATTCCTAATTAATTCTTCTTCAGGGATTCTTAATAAATTTCATCTTTCTTACAACTTAAAGTTCTTGTTTCTCTGTTGTAATATTTACATTTTTTTCTATCTTCTTTTTGCAAATTATCTCTGTTTTTTTTTTGTTGTTGTTGTTGTTGTTTGTTTCTTTGTTTGTTGTTTGTTTTTGGTACCAGGAATTGAACCCAGGGGCACTTCATTGAGCCATATCCCCAGTATTTTGTGTGTGTGTGTGTGTGTGTTGTACTTAGAGACAGGGTCTCGCTGTGTTGCTTAGGTCTCCACTATGTTGCTGATGTTGGCTTTGAACTTGGGATCCTCCTGCATCCCAAGCCCCTGGGACTACATGTGTACACCACCTGGTGTATCTGTATAGCCTTTTGCTTCTTCAGTGACCATGGCAGTCAATTAATTAATTCTAATCATTGCTGTATACCAAAGAAAAAAATCAAATGTTCAATAAATATTTGTAAAAGTGTTATGGCTATTTTGGCACAAATAAATTCAGGATGTTTAAAAAGATTTATTTCATAAAATTCTTCAAGGTTCATATCCATTATATTAGTACTATATACTTTCAGTACCCTAAATAAAATTTTTTAGATCTTCTGTTAAAATATATTCCATAAATACATTTTACCATAAATACATAAGTACTAATAGCAAACTCAAAATGAACTGATACAAAATATTCAGCGTGCATTTTGCATACCTTTCCCACTGATTCTATTTTGTATTCCATTTTGTAAAGGATGGTCTCCTTAGCAACAAACAATCTGCCATACATTTCCTTAACAGAGCATTACTGAAAAATAATGGATAGACTTTATGTGACTGAAAATGTTAGATTTTCCTCACATATTAGAGTTATTATCCAATAATTTTAAATAAGATTGTGATATTTATATTTTAACATTTGTGGGAACTTAAACTTTAGTGTGGTGCATGCTGAAAAACTAATCTCCTGAAATTGTCACCTTTACAAAGAATATAGAGAACTTGTTGAAATTATGAATGGAATTTGTCTTTATTGTAAGTATTCTTAGGAAAATGTATCATAAAGAAAATCAAACTGCTGATACAGATGGCTTGAATTATGGTCATAAATAAGTCTCCTTACAAGAGATGAAATTTCTCATGAATGTACATAAATTGTGTACTAAAATATGTTTTATGCTAAAACACATTTTAATAGAAATGAATATATAAACATAGAAAATCTCACACAAATGCACACACATATATACACATAGGTAGAAAATCGTGTGTGTGTGTGTGTGTGTGTGTGTATTTATTTATTTTAACATAAGCTGAAGGATGAGTAAACTTCACCCAAAAGAGATCAGCATGCATGACATTGACAGGAATTTATGGTATGTTCATACTTTGCTTATATTTACATGCAGCAAAATTCAGGAAACTTGTCCTTACACTTTTATGAGATCTTAAAAATCTATGTACATTTAGAACACACTCCTCTCAAGATGTATGACATAAATAACCCAGAAATTTACTCATGCTACTTTGCAGGTAATCCCCTTTTCCCAAAGGCAATATATTATATTTTTCTCTATTGTAAATTAATTTTTCCTTCCTGGAATTTAATAAAAATAATAATATTAAGTATGTATAATTTTTTTGTTTTAGAATAATTCATGCTGTTGAATGAATTATTATTTTTGTTGTTATTGCATTTTTCAGTTGCTGGTTAAAATTTCATTTTATTTTATTGCATCTTTTCTTTCATTTTACAAAATTAGGAACATATAGAGTTTTATTTTATGATTTTACCACTGATGTTTAATCATTTACCTGCTAATGGACATTTGGAAAATTTCCAGGTTATAAATAAAGCAGCTAAAATCCTTCTTGTGAAAGTATTTCTAAGGTTCTGTGTTTTTATTTATTTTTAATAGACATTTGTTTTCATTTATTTTTGGCAAATACCTAGGATTAGAATAATTTGACTGTAGGCTAGTTTGGAAAAAAGAAGTTAGTAGGCCTTTTTTTCATAGTGCTTACATAAAATGTACGTAAGTTATAACTTTTTCACAATCTCATATGTATTAGTGTAATGGCATTTTAGATTTCAGTTCTAATAAGAATAATATAATAAAATAATAATAAAAATAAAATAATAATAATTTGTATGTGATAACTTACTGCAGCTTTAAATTCACTGGGTACTAGTGATAATTCCATGTGCTTTTGGCCATTGGTTATTGTTTTTGTTAATTATACACCCAAGTCTTAGAGTATTTATTTTTGAAATGGAGTTTTTATATTTGCATTATTAATGTATATCTGTTATACCCAATTATACAAATATACAACTTTTTATACACAATTATCAAGATATTTGTTTAATTGTTGTTTTGTTCTGTTCTGTGTTATTGGCCTTGAATTAAGAAATATTTACTTATCTTCACTACATCATGTTTGCTTTATATTTAGGTCTATAATCCTTCCTGAATTAATTATCATCATTTCTATGAAAGAGAGATCACATTGTATTTATTTTTCTCAACACTTTTTAAATTTGTCAACCTTTTTTCAACTATTTCTAATCATCTACTCTGTTTAACTGAACTTCTTTTTAGTTAATGGGACTGTAATTGTTTTTAAAATTTGTTTATTCACTGTAGTGTTAAGTCTTGCACATGCTAGGCAAATGCTTTACTACTTAGCTTCATGACCATTCTACTCTTAAATTTTATTTTGAGATAGTGTCCAACTAAGTTGCCCAGCATGGCCTTGAATTTCTGAGCTTCCTGCCTTAGCCTCCCAGGAACTGGGATTACAGGTGCACACCACTGCACTTGGCTGTTCATGCCAATCCCACACTAGTTTGTTTGCTACAGTTTCATATTAATTTTTGAAATCAAAGATTTGACTTATGTTGCTATGTCCTTTAAATTTCTATATAATTTCAAGTTAAACTGCAAATATCTACAAAATTTTAATTTGTCCTAATTTGATAATTGTCATTTTAAAAAAACATTTCAACTCTAGTTACATCATGATGCCATATCACTTCATCTTTCATTAATTTTAAAAAATATTTCATAAAATCATCAGGGTAGAAGTTACAAATAATGTATGATGTTTGTAAATATATTCATATTTTAATTCTCACACAAATGGCCTTTTTTTCCTCACTTTTCAGTTGCCATTAGTATGTGCAGATACAATTATTTTTATGTGATAACTGTAATCTTATGATATGGACACATTTTATTATTTTTGATAATTTTGCTATAGATAATTTTAGATTTATACTTACAGTCATCCTGTTCATGCTCTTTTCTCTTACTATATTCAATAGCTATGATAGCTAGCAAAATATCAAGTAGCAGTGGTGAAATCATTTGTCTTTTTTATTTTTTATTATTATTATTATTATTTATTACCAGAGATTGAGCCCATCCAAAGGTGTTTTACCAGTGAGCTACATCCGCATCCCTTTTTATTTTTATTTATTTATTTTTTTATTATTTTGAGACAGGGTCACACTAAATTGCTTGGGGCCTCAATAAATTGCTGAGGCTAACTTTGAACTGGTGATCCTGCTGCCTCAGCCTCCAGTGCTTCTGGAATTTCAGGCATTTGCTTGCTGCGAATGAGATCACCCATCTTGATCTTAGGGGAAAATATTCATATAATCACCAGTAAGTGTGGGAGGCCATCCTCGCACGTGATTTGAGTTACCTCCCTGGCTGGGTGAGAGGTGCTTAGACACAGCTGTGTAGAGCTTTCCCCACCCTTTTCCAGGTCTGAGGGCTTGTCCACTGCCATGAAGACCCAATCATCGCCCCTGACCTTGGGATGCTGCCCTCCTTAACCTTCATTGGATGGGATTTTCTCTGGAATATTTTGTTCCCCCAAAAAAGCACACTCCCTGGTGTGTTCTCTCTCTCTCTCTCTCTCTAGTCTCTTCTGTAAACCTGGCCACAGCATTAGGTGGCTGGAGGAGGGAGCTAGGAGAAGCCGTCCTGGAGCTGGTATTAAAGGTAATGAGAGTCTTGTCTCTTTAATTTAAAACTCCCTAGCGTTTACTCATGAATCGAACCTTCTTTCATGAAGCCAGTGCTGGTCAAGTGGCAGAAGTAAGTATGATATTATTTGTTGATTTTAAAAAAATAGGTTACTCATTGGATTGAGAAAATGCCTCTGTATTTCAGAATATGCATATTTTTATCATAAACACATACTGAGTTCTGTGAGGGCGTTCCCTTTATCTGTTGATATGATGGTCATATATATCTTCTCCATTTTTCTGTTAATGTGGCATTTTATCTTGATCCTGGATACTTTTATATTAAACTAACATTGCTGCAGTACCATAAAATGATTGTATTTTTTAAAAAGACATACATAAATCACAGATTACCACCAGTAGCAAACGTCAGAAACTATTCAAAGGATTGAACACTATTAAAAGCACTAACCCTAGCATTTTTTTTATGAAGAAGCCAAAGCCATCAGAAGCAGGTTTCTAAGTGTTTCTTTCTTTCACATTAGGATGATGAAAAAGTGGACTATTAAGCATGTGTGCATGAAATTGTGTTAGATGAGGCCAATTTTTAGTATTTTTTACACCATCTGCTTGAGTTAACTTCATTCTCCAGCTGGTCATGATCAATAAATCACTGAATTCTGGGTTTACTTACAATAAAATAGGCAGACAGGCAAGTCATTTCTTGCCAAACTATATTTATTTATAAGAACTTCCATGTAAATTTCAATTAGTAAATTCTGATAGCTTATTTTCAAGATGGTCTGGTAGTTCAGTCATTGCCTCTGGAGTTCCCATATAGGAGGGAATAAAACATAGCCCAGTTGCTGCTTTTCCCACTTGACTCTTTTATTTTGATCACAATTTCCTTGCCAAATAGTTCTAGATATCTTTCTATAATTTGTCTTAAATTCTGCAAAGTATTTTCTGCAAAATTTTATACAAATAAGCCAAAAATTTCTTCAGTGACCCACAGGTTTTAAGCCACCCAGTAAAATTATAGTTCTTTCTATATCTTTTGATATTATTTTATCAGCTTAATTATTTTGTCTTTCATAAGATTAGTCACATTTGGATATGTTAATAGATGCATGTGTGGTTTTTCTAAAGCATTCTTCTTCTGGTTCATCTTCTCTCAATTATAATATGATACTCATGTATATCAAATTAATTCAGTGCTTCAAATACCCTCCAAAAATATTTTCTCATTCTGTAAGATATAATCCATATTTGTATAATTATATCAAAATGGACTCTGTTGTCATGTATAACTAAAAAGGACAAGTTAGAGATTTGATATAATGTTCTACATGCCATAGCTAAAATTACAAACATTTACATGTGTAAACATTTCACGTTTCCCTTTCATGAACTTATTCTATGTATCTATGATTTTATGGTCATTTTTCCAAAACACTACATTCCATTTCAGATGTAGTCATAACTGTATTCCTCATATTTTAGTGCAAGTTCTTACTAGCACATACTTTCAGGTAACATTATATAATATTTCCCATATTCTTCCCAAGTGAGATGACATGTTGTTGATACTAATTTCTCCAATTCCTGACAATTTGAACAACAAGGAACAGATTTCCTCTTTTATGCTTAATGTCTGAGCACTTGGAGAATAATAATAAATGCCACATCTCTGATATCATGCCTTCCTCAGCTTAGAATACTGTTCTCATAAAGGCATCTCCCTAGCATAAACCTTTTAACACTGCTGACCACTGACCTTCAAGATAAAATTCATGGTGATTGAGTTACCAAAACACCTTCCTTGAGCAATGGTGTAAAATTTCTCTCATTATTATTAATAATGTGCTGTCCTATGAGTGTGTACTCTAGTCCATCAATAAATACTCCAACACCCTCCAGAATGGACTACCATCTACCATTACTTGCAGTCTCCTGAAGTAATTTTCCTTTACCATCTATGTTTGGTTAACAATTCTTTTCATCACGATGGTGAGCTTATAGGAATGACATTACTGCTTGACCTAAGTTAACAGTGTATTCTTTTTCTTTAAATGTGCATGTAATATACATATATATATATATATATATATATATGTATATTATATATATATACAAACATATGTATAAAATATGTGTATGTATACACACATTTTAAAATGTAAGTTGTATATATATATTAAATACATGCATTTTAAAAATGTATGTTATATACATATGTATTCATTTAAATTTTTTTGATTGGATTGTCTTTGCTGAGAAATTAATTATGATTTTAATCTTTTTTTCTGGCTATAAAATATAATTTTTCTCTCTAGTTTGTAAGATTTTCTATGGGCATTCTGAGGATTAACTCTGATTTCCCTATGTTTTTTGGTAGTCTTTCTATTTAGGCTTTGCTGAGCTGATTGTCTTGGAGATGAGACTGTTGTCCTTGGATAAATTTGGAAAAGTTCATCTTTAATATCTTCAAATAAGAGGGTGCAAGCCCTCGATCTCTTTCACAGCTATTTTGAGGTGGTGGTCACATGGATTCTACTAAAAATTCCACTTAAAATGGAGTTAACCTGAGGAGATGCAGTTGCTTTAAATAAAATGAATTCATTTCTGGTTACTTTCATTTCCAACTTTCCAATATATAATTATTGAAGACCTTATCTTTATTAATATTTTAGTTTTATATAACATTAGGATTTATTTTGACAAAATTATAAAAGTATGGAATATAATTTGCTTTCAAATCAGTGCCTAAAACTTCCCTTTCCCTCTCCTCCTCCTTTCCCCTATACCCTTCCTTGTGATCTTTGGATTATTTACTTACAGCCGTTTTTTTGTTTTTTTTTAAGTTAGTGCCTTTGGATGTAAGTGATAGTGAAATTCACTGTGATATATGTGTACATAGGAAATTTAGGTCAGATTCATTCCCATGTTTTCTCCTTGTTCCATTTCTCCTTCTCAGCCCTTAATCACCTTCATCCATCCACTGATCTTTCTTCTATTTATAATGAATATGTGATATACATACACAATCGAGTATATAAAGAAGAATGAAATTATGGCATTTGCTGGTAAATGAATGGAACTGGAGACAAACATGCTAAGTGAAACAAGCCAGACCCAAAAAGTCAAAGGTTGAATGTTTTCTGATATGGGAAAGCTAGTCCAAAATGAGGGGGAAGAGAGAGGAAAGGAGAAGCAGGGAGAGAGAGAGAGAGAGAGAGAGAGAGAGAGAGAGAGAGAGAGAGAGAGAGAGGGAGAGAGAGAGAGAGAGAGAGGGAGGGAGGACAGAAGGAAGAAAAAGAGAGAGGTAGGTAGGAACATGTCTCTTGGTTTGGCAGTTTTGGAACTGAGGTTGTTTGGACCCCTTTTTCCCTGTTATTGACATTTTTTTAAAGCTCATCTTCGTATCATACTCCTGGTCCCATGATTTTTTCCTAGCTCCTCTTCTTATTGCTTCTTAGGTGGTGGTGGTGGTGGTGGTTGTTGTTGTTGTTATTATTATTATTATTATTATTTGAGGGTTGCATTGTTAAATCAAATGGCTTATTTTGTCATTGGACACATTTTCTTTCTCTTCTATGGGGTCTCTCCTGTATACCTATTTCAAGAGAAGAAATTTGACCCTGGAATAAAAACTGACATGACACTGTAATAATTATGGGGTGCATTGCTGTTATTAGACAGTGCTCTAGGAAGTCCTAAGCCATGTAATTTAGGGAGAGTCTTTATAAATTCTCTGATCCAAATGGACAAAAGTGGCTCCACTAAGAAGTATGATTATTTGTAGGGATATACTCTTTCGTACCATAGTCTTTCTGTCAACTACTGGAACCCATACATATTCTCTAGAGCATGCTGTCAAATTTCCCTGCTTTGACCAAGTCATTTTATGTATTTGACAGTTGTATCATTAATAATCACAACCATACCAGGGTCAGCAATATATTTATATGATGTTCTAAAAAAATCTGTTTTCTGTCACCATGTCATATAAATAAGTATGATAACTTACAAAAATCTATGTTTTAACTTTTAAAACAAATGCTTTTTATAAGACATAGTAAGGAAAGAAAAAAAAAAGAAGCTGATATTGATAAACTAGAAATATTTTAGTTTTAGCAGAAAGTAGCTCTTTCTACTCTTAACAGTTAGTGTCTCTGGATTGCATTGTTCTCACCAGTTTCTGGCTTCCATTGACTGCATTTGCAGTATTTTATTCTATGTTCTTACTATGTAACTGTTGAATGAGTGTAATTCTTGTCTTTTCAATGAGAATAAAATTCATTAAGAAGTAAAAACATAGCTTATACCTACTTTGTTTACATCCCATTTGTTGTTCAATTGACTCATTAAAAAATAAACAGTAAAAATATTTGAAAGTGGAAGACATTAGAGTTTTTGGAAAATCAGTTGTTATTATTAAGTGTGTTATTTAAGATATCTATATTCAAGATAACTAGCATTATGTTTATTTAAATTTAAATATGTGTGTCTTTTATGTTAGGGTTTTCCAATTCATTGAAATAATGGTTGTCACTTATTAAGTATCTTATGCATAAATTATTTCATTTAATATTTTCTCATCTTCATACATGCACAACGCACACATATTTAATACACTCTAAGATGAGAATAATCACCCTTATAATAATGGGATTGAGGCTTGGAAATATGAGTGACTTCTTTAATAGTCAACAGCTGATAAACAGCTAGATCAAGAATCTGATTTTAAAGCACACACTTTGTGAGAAAATGACCATGGTTCTAATGACTCATTAATAAAAATCTTTAATAAGAATTTAAAAAGATAACCCAATCAATAAATGGACTAAGTAACTGAACAAACATTTCATAGAAAAAGGAATACAATCAATCACCAAACATGAAAAAATGTGCATCATCTCTAGCAATTAGAGAAATGCAAATCAAAACTACACTAAGATTTTATCTTACTCTAGTCAGAATGGCAATTATCAAGAATACAAGCAATGATAAGTGTTGGCGAGGATATGAGGAACAAGATACACTCATACATTGCTGGTGGGACTGCAAATTGGTGTAAACACTATGGAAAGATATCTCAGAAAACTTGGAATGGAACCACCATTTGACCCAGTTATCCCACTCATAGGTTAAGACACAAAGGACTTAAAATCAGCATACTACAGTATTGTAGCCAAGTCAAGATTTATAGCAGCTCAATTCACAATCACTAAACTATGGAACCAACCTGGGTGTCCTTCAACAGATGAATGGATAAAAAAATGTGGTACATATACACTACACGATGGAATATTACTCGGCCTTAAAGAAGAATGAAATTATGGCACTTGCAGGTAAATGGATGCAGCTGGAGTATATCATGTTAAGCAAATTAAGCCAAAACCCCCCAAAACCAAAGGCCAAATGCTTTCTCTGATAAGAGAATGCTAATCCATAGTGGTGGTGGGTAGGGAAGAATGAAGGAACTTTGAGTTGTACAGAGGGGCATGAGGGGAAGGGAAATGGTAGGGATGGGAAGGACAGTGAAATGGACATTACTACACTATGTACATGTATGATTACACTACCAGTGTGACTCTGCACCATGTTCAGACAGAGGAAGGAGAAGTTGTGCTCCATTTGTGCACAATGAATCATAATGCATTCTACTGTTCAGAACAAATTACAAAATTAAAGAAAAATAATAGTGTAATCCTGTCTATTCTTATATACATTTAATGTCTAACTTAGAAATTATATTTTTTATTCCTGCCATATTCTTTCTTGTATGGACACACATTTCCAACTCTTTAGCATGCAAACATGTTTCATTGGGTACCACATGTAAGAACACATCTATTGAAAGTTTTGGCAACTCTCTAAAAAGCCAGAGTTTTAAAAACAGTGTTTAAAAGTGAGTGATAACTGGGACTTATTTAGTGTCCTTGAAATTTTTTTCTAATTATTCAAACCTCACTGAAATATTTTTGGAACTTGGAGTTAAGCACAACTTAATTTATTTTCTTTCAACCAGTGTTTCTGCTTTTTCTCAAAAACACACATCATCAGTTGTTTCTTTGGCTAGACTTAAACAAACACAGGTGCTAAAATTATCAGTTTCCTCATATTTTTCTACCTATTTGTGCTATGGAAAGTCATTAAGTTTCTGCAAAAGACACATTTTCCCAATTCATTACACCTAAAGAAACTGCCAGGCAAAGTATGCTGCCAGTTTATGAGCCGTTGCAGATTTCCCCATATGTATTTTGCAAGCAGGTGTTTCATTTGCAGTTTGCCAGAAACAAACTGTTTTTCAGGTGCATAGAGAATATCATCTTTGTAAAAAAAAAAAAAAAGAAATAGTAATAACTACTCCTGGTAGAGTCTTGCTCAATAGGAGAGCAATATAGAGTTGTTGAAAAAGAATTGAATCGAACACACAATGTTTAAACAGCCTAAATGTAACCATACAGTTGGGATCCATGTTAATTACTAACCCTAGAATGGATAGAGATAAAACACCAGCACTAAACCAGAAGATTGGAATCGAGATTGCCAAAATACCTTGCAGATAAAACACAGTGGCTTACCATGTTCCTGTGAGTTACACACTATTATTTCTACTGACTAATGTAAAGCCATCCTCAGATTTTATGCAACTTTCTCAAAGTCATAGAGTGAATAAGGGCTGCACTAGATCTCATGTTCATGTCAGTGTGATTACATAGCCTAATCTCAAGTGCTGGATATCTGCCTTGGTTTCTGATCCCTTTTTCTTGGAAGCTATTCTCCCTAGAACTGGAATGCTTCACGTGAATTTCAAATAGTGAGTAGAACCCTGCCATTCTATGGAGGGGCTGGGAATAAAATGATCATTAACCTTTCTACCTTTTCAGTTCTTTGGATTATGGCCTGAATCTTCATTTAAGTAACATTGTCTTTGTTCATTTTAAATTTCCTATTTTGATGACCTATTTCCTATTTTGTCAAGACTTCCTTTATAGTTCCTATGGCACCATGAAAGCAAATAGTGACTTTGAAGTAATTAACTCTAAACATATGCATCTTTCCAGTAATAGTCAGTATATCTTACATAGAATTTCAATATCCCAGTTGTACCACTCCATCCAAAATGAAAATGTGTTAGCCTCTGGAAAGAAGTACTGTGGCACAGAATGCAGGCTGGATGATCTGAATTGCTAATCCTTCTCTACCATTTGCCAGCTGTGCACATATATGAATTGCTTAATATTTCAGATTTTAGTTTCATTTTATATTTAGTGGAATTAAAGCTAATTTCTATTTCATTGGATTCTTTTGAGCATTAACAAGAAAATGTGTCTTGATAACTGAAAACAACTACATTATTATCTCATACATAATAAGGCTAATAAATGTCTATCATTTTCATTGCAATTAGAATCTGTATATTTGAATTTTATTTCCATTCTTGAACAATATTAGCATGAAAGTGCCCCGGGAATAGAAGGGTCCTTAAAATAGCACAGACATCTTAAAACCAATTTATAAAAAGCAAGCTGAGCCAGAGGTCCACAGCCATCTTGTGGGGCTCTCAGCTGACCAGTCGTCCCTTTCAATCACTCCAGCATCTTCTTTTGCCCAAACAGCTACAAATGAAAACAGAAGGACTTCAGCTGCAGTGGGACCTCTTAAGAATCTGGCCAGAAAGAACTTGTAGAAGAACCACTACTAGCTCAAAATCTCTAAAACTCCACTTCGCTCCTTATCACCATGAACAAGGGGAACAAACCTGCTAGTTGGGACCAGGAAAGGGCAGAAAGCTCTGCACAGCATCCACTGTTCACTCACCCAACTCAGGCAAGGACAGCAAGGTAATAGCTTTGGCCCTGAAAAAAGGAAAGTTTATTCACCAGGCCCGACCACTGACATTGGGGAAGCCTAGGGACATTCCTTGGGATCTAAGGCTGCACTGGAGGGAAGCTACCTGAATATCCAATGACATAGAGACCCACTGGAAAATTACCAGTCTACACAGCAACAGAGGGCTAATTACAGCTTTAACAGGTATACAGCCTGACCCATGATCACAACTAGAAAATGACAGGGCGCTGTTTGGATACTTGTGAGACCTTGCGTCAAACTTAGTAAAAATAGGGAATCAATGCCTGCCACTCACAACCTGGGGCAGTGGAACCTAGAGTCTAGATGAATCTCCTGAGAACCTTCACTACAGTATCTCACAGAGTATTTGTGGCTGGGGGAATACTTTTGCACCATGGAACATCCACAGAAACCCACTAACAGAGTTCCCGCACTCAGCCCGCCACTGTAATCTCCACTACCACAAAAATAATCCTGTATAGGCACAGAGTGATCCACAGTAATCACGAGGACACTTCAGAGCCTGTATCCTGAACTACTGCACACAATAGAAACACCCACAACACTGCGTTGTCCAAAATGTGAGCTACAAGCCCCTGGGCTTATAAACCAGAAACTGCTGTCAGGAGGTGAATAACAAATAACGAGTTTGCTCCTGTGCCCTTGCCCCTCAGAAGAGATCCACAGCCAAAGAATATGGTGATCTGCTAAATATCCAAAGCCCAATGAAGTTGAAACCAAGATTCAACAAGAATTTTCTTCACCTTGATATGGCTTACTATAAACAAATCTAATGTCAACTTTGAACCTATAAACAACTCTATCTTGAACAATAATTGTTAGCCTAATAGCCAACATTGTACCTTCAACCTATTTGAATGTATTTCATGTAATGGTTTAAAGCATTAATTGACATGAATCATTCTTTGTTTTCCTAGCTTTATTTTATACCTGCTCCTCTTATCCCCCCTTGTAAGATGTAGCAACCTTTTACATTATCTCTTGTGACCTCAAATACTGACTATCCATCTATTTCTCCTATCTACCTTGGTGTAAATAATCCTTTATATATTTTTGTTCTTTCTTCCTCTTTCTTTCTTTCCTTCTTTCTTTCTTTATTTCTTTCTTCCTCCCTTCTTCCCTCTCTCTCTCCCTTCCTTCCTTCCTTCCTTCCTTCCTTCCTGTCTTCTATCTTTCTCTCTTTCTCCTTCTCTTTTTTTTCCGAATCTTTCTTCCTCCCCAGCTTTTAGCCCTCACTTAAGGTATAGTAAGTTTACTAAATATTTTTTTTAGATGTTGACAGACCTTTATATTATACATTTATTTTTATGTGGTGCTGAGAATTGAACCCAGTGCCTCACACATGCTAGGCAAGAGCTCTACCCCTGAGTCAAAACCCCAGTTCCAAGTTTATTAAATATAACAACTAATTTTTTGACATTTTCCAGAACATTTTTATAGGTTTATACCTGGATTGGAAGACCCCATAGAGAGCAATTACAACAAGTTTTTATTCTTATAAGGCTGAAAAGAACAAAGCTTGGATCTGAAATGTATATAGTAATTTGAAATGATTATAGTAATGTTCTTTCAAGTTTTATTGGAAGCTTTACTATAACTGAAATCAAAAGCTCTCCTAGGGTAGTGGATGTATTTTGTTGTTGTTGTTGTTGCTGTCCTCTTATGCAGAGGGTCCTCTATCCCTCTTCTGGCCCTGTTTCTGGTAGCTATAAGGGGATCCCTTACCTTTTTACAGACATCTTTCACTCTTTCTTCCATCATTTTATTTTTTCTCCTTCAGAATAATTTGTCTGTTTTACCCCAATGTCTCTTATTATTTATTTATTGACATTAGTTAAGGTAACTTTTGTACTCATACTTCCTTCCAGACCATCACTTCAATTTTAACAAAAAATAAACTTTAAAATAAAACTATTCTCTCTCTTAATGATTATTTTATCTTGTTTTTATAAATTATGGCTTTAAGTTTAGGAAGTCTTAAATTCTTTAAGGACTCTTGATTTTCAGGTCCCCGAAAGATGTTCCTCTGACTCCACATATTTGAATGGGTTCTGGCAATTCAAATTGATTGTCTTATCACCTCAGAAGGCCAGTTATTTTTCAATTTTGGCTTCTTAAACTCAAATTCAGTTATTAGAATATGTCTATTAGTAGGATTTCTGCATATTAGTCCCTGTCCTGTGTACATAGTGTCTAAGGTTCAGCTCTCTGTTCTCTTTGCAAAGATATTTATGAAACAAGTTTGATATCTCATCCTCTTTCACTTGATTCTTCCACTGGAATTGAAGGTCCAGACCCAAGTTAGCTCTACCTGACATTCATTGATAATCATAGAGTTGACATTGAAATCATCAGATGAAATAATACATGAGTGAGCCACCCCATGCCTCACTCTGCCTCACCTGCAGGTCTCACCTAATCAGAATACTCCATCTCTGAGAGTGTTAGAAGACCCCAATACAGATGCTCTCCACAGAAATCACCAGTGCTGTGACCCCATGCGGGGCCCCGGGCCTCAGTAGGATGCCCAACGATGGAGCAGGACCCAAAGCCCAAAGTTTTAGCCCATGCAAGACTCAGGGAGCGCCTTAGCTGAATTACCTATCAACACATCTATAGATCTCCAAGATTTTGTCCCACTCCCACGCAAGTCAATCAGCTGCTACCTACCCACAGCGCAAAGCAATCCTCCGGCTCCCCCAACCTCACCAGGCTCCTCCCACCTCTCCAGACACCTGAAAGCAGACCAATGCCATCTTGATTCAGTATTCTTGCCATTTAGCTGGGGGCAGTTCCCAGATGGGATCTCCAGCGGCCAGATACCAGATTTCCAACTTTCCCCCCTCCCCAGCGGTGGTAACCCAACACAGTAGCTGCTCAACACAGGTGTGCACTGCGACCAGGGAGCCACCCATGGAAGTCCCAGGGTCAGAGTTTCTTCAATTGTTAACTGCTAGGGGAGAGAGAGACTGGGCTAAAGTATGAAGCCTAACAGAGACACCAGGAACTGGGAAATGTATAAGCAAGAAAGGGAGATAGTGCCGGATGCCCAAATCATACCAGCAGTCCTAAAAAGAGACCCTTGAGGTGCAGTCATTCTGCAGGGACTGATAGTTGCCACTCCCCACATCCAGGCACCCTGTGCCAGAACCAGTCTTCCATCCCTGGTTACTTCCACCATCTAGAGGGCAGAGACACCAGCTTACAACAGATGCCCTGACCTATTGGATGACAAGAGAAGCAGGTAAGACACTGATCTCTAACACTAGCTACAAACCTGGTTTCTACCTTTGAGTTTTTTGTTTGTTGGTTGGTTGGTTGGTTTTCTCTTTTACCCCTCCATTCTCCAGCCTTCACATTCTCAACATATGTGAAACCAAGAACTTTGCATGAAATAGGACTTTGAGGACTGAGTCATCTTAATAATATAATATAGAGGTGTTGTATATGCCCTTTTATTTCCTTTTTATTCTTTCATTTTTCTTTACCCCTCCAAATTTTACTATTTGAACATCTGTATTTTTCTAAATACATATGTGTGTTTGGTTTATGTACTCTGCTGACATCCCACATACTTGCCTACCCTAAGTTGCTTCCTGTCTATTCTCTTGCTGCTAACCCTCTTCACTAGATTTCTCCTTCATACTTCCTAAGATATATTAACTCTATATCCTCACATCCTACGTCCTCAGCATATCGTCCTAAGCCCCACCTCCAGTTTATTGTCCACTGTAGAAACTGTAAACCTTTTTTACAAAACTACTGATTATATTTTAGATAATAATTAAATCCAATATGTCTGTACATTGAGACTAAACTACAAATGTCTTAATAACAAATTGTTCATAGGTGGTATATTGTTGATATTGGGATCTGTTAACATTGTCCTTCCCCACAAAGGAGAGGTCTTGGGACCCTATAAGAGTACTACAAACCTATAGGATAAGAACAATAACAATCTAAACCCACAGAGCTGGAAAGGAAGACGCACGACAACATGAAAAGACAAGGGAGGAAAGTGCCCCCCCCCCCGCAAATGAAGACACCACATTATTAGCACAAAAATTAAAAGCAAGAATCAATAAATGGGATGGACTCCAACTAAGAAGCTTCTTCTCCGCAAACAAAATAATCTGTGAGGGGAATAGAGAGGCTACATCTTGGGAGCTAATTTTTACCCCTCACATATCAGATAGACCACTAATCTCTAGGTATATAAAGAACTCAAAAAGCTAAACAACAAAAACAAAACAAAAAACACAAATAACCCAATCAGTACATGGGCCAAGGACATGAACAGACACTTCTCAGAAGAGGATATTCAATCAATCAACAAATATATGAAAAAAATATTCACCATCTCTAGCAATTAGAGAATTGCAAATCAAAACTACTCTAAGATTTCATCTCACTCCAGTCAGAATGGCAGCTGTTATGAAGACAACAATAAGTGTTGGCAAGGATGTGGGCGAAAAGGCACACTCATACATTGCTGATGGGACTGCAAATTGGTGCAGCCAATATGGAAAACACTATGGAGATTGCTTGGAAAACTTGGAATGGAACCACCACTTGACCCAGCTATCCCTCTCCTCAGACTATACCCAAAGGACTTAAAACAGCATACTATAGGGACACAATCTCATCAATGTTTATAGCAGCACAATTCACAATAGCTAAACTGTGGAACCAACCTAAATGCCCTTCAGTAGATGAATGGATTTTAAAAAATGTGGCATATATACACAATGGAGTATTACTCAGCAATAAAAGAGAATAAAATCATGGCACTTGTAGGTAAATGGATGGTATTAGAGAAGATAATGCTAAGTGAAGTTAGCCAATTCCAAAAAAAAAAAAAAAAAAAAAAAGCAAATGGCGAATGTTTTCTCTGATATAAGGTAACTGACTCATAATTGGGTAGGGAGAGCAAGCATGGGAGTAATTGACAAACTCTAGATAGGGCAGAGGGGTATGAGGGGAAGGGAGGGAGCAGGGGGTTAGTAATGATGGAGGAATGTGATGGACATCATTATCCAAAGTTCATGATGAAGACATGAATTGGTGTGAACATACTTTATATACAAATAGAGGCATGAAAAATTGTGTTCTATATGTATAATAAGAATTGTGATGCATTCCTCTGTCATATATTTAAAAAATAAAAGCAATTAAAAAAAGAAAGAAATGATCCTGTGAAGCACATATTCTTCGAGTTTCAGATAACATCATGACCTTTTTTTTTCTTTTTAATCCTTTATTTCATGTTTTGAAGACACTCTCCTTCTAATTCCCTAAGCCTTCCCTAAGCCATGGAGAATAATGCATTAATTCAGTTTCACAAATATTATCTCAGATGAGCTGAGTTTATCAGCAACACATTTTTCTCCAGAGATCTCATGAACTCTCTAGATCAGAAAGTCACACATTTCAGGGTTTGTAATAAAGGAAGAAATTGTATTCCAGTACTATGTAATTAGCCCTCCAAAATTATTGACTCTTTCATTTAATTTTATTTTTTTACTTATATAACTTGTCTCTCAAGGATAATTTTCGAGATTTACACTTGGGATATTAATCATATTTTTAAAATGTATTTTTTTATGTTTTATTGCCTTCAGTAGTGGCAGAAATTTAATAAAGTGATTTCTATCTTGTTGAATCTTACAGTATGATGAAGACAGTAAAGAAATTTCTGCTGCTTCTTTATCCAGATAAGCACAAAACCAAGAGCTTGGTAAGTAGAAACAATTCGGCTTTACTACTGATTCAGTTCTTAGTGGATATGTGTTTGATATGGTTCCACAATGGGTTCCAGATACTGTCAAAATTAGACAGATTGATCCATATTCTCTGGCAACAAGGCAAACCCACAACCTTCAACCAGCAATCAGGACCATGTTGCTAAGTTTATCAAACAGTCGAGAGCTGAAGAACACAACCATGCATACAAGCAACCAAGAAAAGAGAGAGAGAAAGAGAAGTAGAGAGAGCTGTGCTCTACTTGAACAGCTTCTTCTCTGCAAATACATCTTGGTACAGGGCTAGTAAGGATGACAGAAAGGTCAGGAGTATAACCATACCAGCTGACAATTGAACCAAAAATGTAGGTCAAGGCAACAAACAGGTCAATTTTTAAATCCTTGCCTCTAGTCAGGTAGATTTGTACAGTGACAAAGGAAATCCTTCTAAGTCACAGAGCCTGGGTTTAATGCCCAGCTCCTACTCCCTACACTGAGGATCTGGAGAAGTCACCGGAACTCACTTTTCTTGGTTTCCCTATTGCAATCACCAAAAAAATCAGAGTGCGACTGTGAGCTGTGAATGCGTACACACATATATGTTACAAAGAACTATGTCTGGTGCTCATAGCCTCTGTAGATATGTTTGCTCTTTTCCTCACATGTGATCTCTGAACATCAATGTTCTGGAGAATATTGAGACCAATTATTTGTTGCCTGCATAGAGTAGCTTAGTTTTAATAATGGGCATTTGACATATTTTAGTTATCATAAATAATTAACATTAATTACCACAGATGTTTAAGTGTTGATCAATTGCTACATTTTAAAAAATGTTAAATTTTACAATTTTGTCATTTATGTAAAGGTTACATGACTACCTAATTATGTTTAACATTCAAATGTTTATATACTGCTGCTTTCTACTTATAATGGAACTTCCATGGTTGGTATCATGCTTCTCTGATGCAAATAATTTTAAAGCATTAACCAAGTGAAAATCTGGAGTAACATGTTGCCAGACAGTGGAAACAAATGCAAAGGCTTGGAAAAAATGATGCCCTTGATGTATTTGAAAAACGCATAAATTGACATGGGTGGGTGGACAGAAAGGGAGGAATACATTGGTAGCTGAACAGATATGAAAGTAAATAGGCTGTTTGACCTTAGGTTGTCTATAACACAATAATCACTTTGAATTTGTCTAAATGTGATCAAATACATTGGAGTATTTGGAATAGCAGAATTATATGATCTGATTTCTATATTGAAAAGTCATTTTTGTTGCTATGTGGAGAAATAACTGTGGAATTTCAAGAGTTGGGGTGATAATCAATTCTGATTTCTCCTGATGCTTCTATTTTATATATTAAATCAATATGCATTAAGTGCACTTTATTTTACTCATACGGTTTGTTGCTTTTCATCAGTCAAAGATTATAGGTCAGAAAATTTCTGATTGTATAGAGGACTTGCATAGTTTATGTAGTAGTACCAAATGTGACCAGTACAAATTAATTACAGTCAACTCTGAATATTTTTTAAGAAATAACAATTTTTAACATTTATATAGCTAAATGTGAATTTGATTAATATTCTCAAATATACATCTTAAACTATTTGCCTAAATGTATATAAACTAAATATATATATATATATATATATATATTTAGTTTTTTATTTTTTTTTAAAGATAGAGGAAATAGAGAGAGAGAGAGAGAGAGAGAGATAATTTTTTTAATATTTATTTTTCAGTTTTCGGTGGTTACTACTTGAGCCACATCTCCAGCCCAATACATATATGTGTGTGTGTGAATATATATATATATTTAGTTTTAACTAAATCTATACACTAATGTTCATGTTAAACTAACTTAGTAATAAACTGCTTACTAATAATTTTCTATTTTAAATATACCTGAGTATAGTTCCAATTTATTGAAAATCATTTTTTTTAGTCGGCAATGGTTTTAAACTTATAATTGTTTACAATTATTTCAATCAAAATTTAGATTTTAGAATGTACATTTGAAAATTTTGTAAATTGCTGAAGTTTATTTTACAAAGGAAAAAAAAAGAATTTTATATCTGTGACCTAAAAATCTCTTAAATCATTGATTTATTTTCATCTGGATTCTCATAACTTAAACTTCAGCAAATAATAGTTTAACTGATCTCCTCACATCCTTTACAGTTAAAGTTACATTTTCCAAATCCTAATAATCTCCTTCTCACCAGAAACCACCACCAACCCTTTTTTGAATCCTTCATTCACTCAACTTAATGAACTTAAAATATTTTTATGTGTTCTTATTATTCTTAGGAAAACACACAAATGACACCAAGCAGCAATAGGCCCCTAAATAATCTTACCAACCTACACAGCCTTATGTCTTTGCATATTCCTTCATCTGTCTGTTCATTAAAAACTGGTGTCTTACAGTATTATTAATTTAGCATTCTTCTTCTCAGCATAAAGCCCATGTAGATGCTAAATCTGTAGTCTGGATGCTTCCCTTCCTCCTTCTTAACTCTTCTTAAACTCTGATATTATAATTTTAATGTACTTCCTGAGGGGAAAACATTTTTAACTTCCTATCTTTTAATAACAATAAAAATATCCAATCAATATCTATTACTGTTCACACAAAGCTTAGTTCAAATATTCATATATTTGCATAAATATATTATTATTTGTTTTCTTTCCAAGATTAAAATACCTAAAATAGCAACAAATCTCTATTTACTCATCCTTTCATTACAACTTCCAGTAAAAGTATTTGCTCATAATGTGTTACTACAAAGTAAATGAATAAATATCTCCAGTATAGCAGTATTAGGCTCAAATATATCCCTTGTAATGATTTTGCTTGTCCTACAAGCACTTATTCAGAAAATTCTACATTGTGATTATAATACAAAGGTAAATAGGTAAGCTTGCATATTTTTAAGCAATATTCATTATATGCACAAATCACCCTGAGCCATGTTATTTGGTGATCATGCTGGGTGCATATTAAAAAAAAATGACATTTAAAAAGTAATTTTTAAACAACTCCATGGACAGATGTTCTTTCCGCATGTGAATTTTTTATAAATGTCATATTATTAGTACAACTTGAATGTGATAAAGAAAACCATAAATTTGGAAGAGTTTAGAATTAGAATATTTAAACTTTAAAGTACAGCTATGAAAATAAATTATACTAATGACATGTTATAAAATGCCTTTTATAAAAGATATTTAAGTTAGTGGGTAAAAAGTGAAAAATTTTATAGCGAGAGTATATATTCAGAACTGAATTTCTAAGTATTTTATTAATATTGTTTTATTAATATAATTCATAATCTCTAAGCATTTAAATTTAATGTGCCTTATTTTTACATCATCATGTAATTTCATATTATTGAATATTATGCTCATATACATTAAACATACTAGGTAGGTATCTTTAGATTTTTCCTGTTCTCCACTTTTTTCTATATGGGAAACTATCTTTCCCATTCCAAGAGTCTTAGTGAAACTGTCATTCAAAGTAAATTCCCATATACCAGTCCAAGGATGAGAGACAAAAATGTGACCAATTACAGCCTATCCAACACTTTTGATGTCTGAAAGATACAAGAATTAAAGATTGGAGTTGCTTTACCATAGAGAGAAAGCCCATGTAGACTTACACTATTGTGAAGTTTCTTGATTTTTCAGAATTGCCTTGTCCTCATCCTTCCACAGGTCTATCCTGGCAGCTTTTTTTTTAATTCTGTGGATTACCACAAATACACTAAATAAATCTCCTTTTCCTTAAGTTTATCATATTTGTTTTATAACACTGGCAATAGAAATAACTAGATCCATATGAAAAGTTTGTAGTAAATATTTGTTAGAATTGCATTGACAATTATGATTAATTAAAATGGAATGCATTTTTTTATTCCAAAGCTTTTATAAATTTCTCATTCTAATAGCTTTTCTCTAGATCAGATTAAAATATATGTATCCATTTTCTCATATGGATTATTGTGATTATATGTATGTGTATATATATACATATATATAGAGAGAATATATATTACATAAATATATAGAGAGAAACATAGATATAGATTCTTCCTTGCAATGTCATTAATAAGCCAATTTTTTTCATAATCATATACCTAATTACCACAGGATAATAAAAATTATTTACCATGCATGCAATAAGCAAGTGGAAAGAAATCAGTGATGATATTAATTGAGCATCATTTTTATAAGAAAGGTAAAATATAGAAGAATTATTGTGGTAAAATTTGAAGTACTATATTTATGGAAATATCTTTATCCTTTTCCTTTGAGAGAATTGTTTTAAAAATGTATATGGATATGTGATGAAGATTGCCTTTTTTCACATATACTTGATTTAGGAATTTTTTTCCCCTCACCAGCTGATTTCAACTATATTTATAGTTGCCCAAAAGAAAGTCCTGGAACACAGCCCAGTAACCAACACTGAAATATGCTTCTAAAAACACAATTCTAGTAGGAGGGACAAGTTTGATGAATGAAAGACAGTCACATACTTACACAAGTTGAAGTTAGGTAATTGCAAGCAGGTCTAAAAGAAATACCTAAATGATTTCACAAAAGAATGGAGACTCAGCTATGGACAACTGGACAGCAATTCCAATTAGCAGAACAATTTGTTTTAAAGTATTTAAGAAAAATAATTGCTGAAAGTAAATTGAGGCAATGTTCTCAGTGCATACTGCAGGTAATGTCTATATGCAGTAGTAAATTAAAGTTTACATTTGAAGAAAATGGAAAGGACTGATAATCTTATTCATATTTTTACTTTTTAAGCAAATATATATTAAACCAAGGAATGTCAGGTTGGTAAGAAATGTGAGAATGAGTAAATTTTAACTCTATTGTAAAGTAACTGCAATTAAAATGAACATAGGGATGCACATAACTACTTAAAGTGATAGCTATATTGTGTTCATGTGCTATGATTACTGCATGTTAAAAATCTCAACTTTCTTTCAAGTGTAAGAAAATACACAAGGTAGAGAAATAAAATTTTTTGCCTACACAATGTGCCTTTTTTTAAGAATCTTGTTAAGTATTCTCTATTGTTTTTAATTATATACAACACCAGGATACACCCTGACATAATCACAAAATCATGGAACACAGCCTACTCCAATTTAGTCCTCAGTGCTTTCCTCATCCTGACCCCCAGCTCCCAAAAAGTAAACTGTAACATATATTGTATCTTAATAATCACAAATCACAAATACCATAGGAAATTTATAAATTAATTGATAAAAATTCTATCCCATTAACAGTGTGACAAAAATAGAATTTAAAGAGGAATTTAACACTTAATATTATCATGAGAAAAGTAATGAAGATAAAACCACCAAATGTCAAAACTTTTGATCTTAATGATATAGTAGCATTGGGAAATTTGTGATTTTAGACATTTATAATCTTACTAGTATATAAAATTTACAAAGCGATATACTAAGTTTCCAACTAAAAATTTTAAAAATATAGCAAGTAAATATGTACTAAAGATTTTTTAATAGAAAAATCAAAACTAAAAGCTGGTCTTGAAATTAAAAATAAAATAGACCTATTTGGTAAATAAGTAAAAGGAAAAAGGATGTACAAATAAATTGCTTCAGAACAAATTTTTTAAACTATATAATTGAAAATACAAAGCAAATCAACTACTAATTTTCAGTAACTCTAGATTATAGTTTACCACAATTTGTGCAAAGTTTCACATTTTTCAACAAGAAAATAGGCTTATGTATTGAATTTAGTCATCCTTTTCCTACCTTATTCATTTATACCATAAAATATTTATTAAATTATTTATCTATCTATTTACTTATTTATTTAATTATTTAGTTGTTAATGGACCTTTATTTTACTTATTTGTATATGGTGCTGAGAATCGAACCCAGTGCCTCACATATGGTAGGCAAGCACTCTTCTGCTGAGCTACAACCCAGCCCATGAAATATTTATTAAAAAAAAAAATTCCCTTGGGCTGTCAATAAGAAAAGATTGGCCAGGCACAGTGGTGCACACCTGTAATCCCAGAGGCTCTGGAGGCAGAGGCAGGAAGATCATGAGTTGAAAGCCAGCCTCAGCAAAAGCAAGACACTAAGCAATTCAGTGAGACCCTGTCTCTAAATAAAATACAAAATAAAGCTGGGGATGTGGCTCAACATTATGTCCACTGTTTGAAATTAACATTGGCTCCCCTGTTCAAATGTCTTTTTCTGTGATTCTGAGTACCTCTGAATTCAATCCCTGGTACCAAAATTTAAAAAAAAAAATAGATTATAGGGTTACAGGCAGGGTGTTTTTACTCTATTTGTTGTTTCCTGCAACTCTTTGAGAAACAGTATTTTTTCAATTGTTCCTTGCTGACCACCAAACTTAACACTGCAACCTGCACCCCCATCCCATGATCAACAAACCCCATCCCATTATACTGCCTATTTTTAACATACTAAACAGCTTATTTATTCATAGACAGTTTGCTATCTTTACCCTTATTGCTTATATATAGTTTTAAGAATATTACAGATAATTTTATGTTATCTGTAGTAGGTGTGCAATAAATCCTCCTTGGTAAATAACATTAAGACTAAATTTTTCAATATTGATATTTAAAGTTATTTTTAAAATTCTTCTGGACATTTTGATCCTTGCAAACTTTCATTCTATTTTATCTATCATATGTAAAGCAAATCCCTGTTTTGTTGTTCTACCCCTCCCCCCAATTTTCACATAAATGAAATTGTACAGAAAGGAAAATGAATAAAAAATGAAAAATTTAAAATAAAGTGTTTTTTGGATGATTCCAACAAATACTATGTTTATTTTTGGAGAATAGTTAACAACAAGATAAATCAAATGAACAACTGCTATTTTTCAGCCAGAATGAAAAAAAAATTCAGTAAATTATTTATTTCTGTTACATATTTCATCACCATTCAAATTATTGTCATTTTAAGAAATAGTGTAATTAGGGATTGAATTCCTCAGGAAATACTAGATCTGAATAAAACTACTAGTCTATTCTTCTAAGTTAGAAGGTAAGTATCTAGATTCTCGATACATCCCAGGCCTAATCCAATGTCAGGCAAATTCATAACCAGTTATGAAACTGGCAGAGGTTGAGCTTTCAAATTATTGACTCAATACCACAGGAGAGATGTCATCCTGGAGGAAAGAACAGTGATTGTTACTCTGGCATTCAGCGATATATATATCAATACATCATTTTCTTATTAAAAATATTATATTTAAATAGTTGTATCTGCATTAACTTACATCAAAAGGTTAAATAAAATTCTTTTAAAAATAATTTGAGTTATAGATGGACACAGTACTTTTATTTTAATTTAATTTATTTTTATGTGGCACTGAGGATCAAACCCAGTGCCTCATGTGCTAGGCAAGCACCTACCACTGAGCTACAAACCCAGCCCCAAGGTTAAATAAAATTCTGATTGACTAATAAATGGAAATTAATACCTTAACCTGATCTTCTGAAGGATCATAATAACAGACAGTGGATGATTTATTTTCAAGAGTTGAAATGTTTTTCAAATAGTTTCAGTGCTTCCTATTTTATAGAATTTTCATTTTATGGTGTTTAATATACATTTAGAGCCATATGTCTCTTCAGATTTGGAAGTCAGATGGGATGAGTGGAATAAAAAGGCTTTGGCATTTAGATGGTTATCTGCATATAAATTAATGTGCTAATTAAACTTTCCTGAATCACATAAAAAGTCATTTGAACAGGAGAGCCAATGTTAATTTCGAACAGTGGACACATTATTGTTGAGTATTAGAATCCTATTCAATGTATGAGAATTGTTTGTGAATATGCAGATAAAAGTAGTCTTCATGTCAAAGAACATACAGACTTATGGAAGATAACAGAGTTCAGCCACAAATCCAAAAAAAATTGAAATATTTGTCTTAAAAATCAGTTATATTCTTAAAATGAAACTATTTAACTACTAAAATATTTTTTAATCAAGGAGGTTCTCGGGTTTATATATTAATCTCATACTCAGCTGCCTCTTCTGGTCATCAGCTCATTATTTAGATCTTCAATTTTACAATTATTATCTTTTATTTTCAGAGTTATTCTTACTGTTCTGAATTTAGTTCATTTTCTTGTCCACTAATAGTAAATTTACTTTTTAAGGGCCCAGTAACAAAAGATTCTTTGAGATTGTAATTGTGTTTTAACTGCAATTTCTTCCACACTATCCAACCCTATGTTTTAACAACAGTAATCCTAGTTGTAAGTTTTAAGTTGTCTCCTTGTGCATTCCATAATGTTTTTAGAAGTGAGTCCAGTTGAAATCTAGACAGGAGAGATCTATTAGCCTACGTGTGTAGGGAAGGAAAGGAATCTTTTCCTGTTGGTGTTTTAGGTTCTTGGCTGGGGATCTCTAATAAAATAAATAAATAAATAAATAAAATAAAAAAACATAAATTTAAAGTGCGCAAATTTAAAGACATTTTTTGGCTCAGAATGATTCCACTTGTTTTTCTGATTTTACCATGGTGCCAAAGGAATGCACATTCAATGAAACCTTATCTACTTTTAATTTGGAATTTTGATCTTTCCTGAATGATCTATAGTACCATAATCTTATGTTGCTGAATAGTAGCCCTGAGCCTCTGCAGCAGCTCCCATTCAGCCAGAGATCACAAGGGTAAAAAACAGTACTCTACAATATATTTTATTGATAGCTATGACGTCTGGCAGGTTAGGTGTGTTAAGTCACTTATGACTTAATGATATTCTATGCACAGGGGTTTGTCAAGAAGTAAGCCTAAGCTAAATCGAGTAGCATCTGTATTTGATTTTAGAAAGTAAGGAAACAACAGAGGAATGACTCTTACCTAAATTTCCTATTTCCTATGTACATAGAAAATTCCTGTGAACACATGAATATACATAGTGATTCTTACTATATGTGTGTATATATATACACACACACACACAAACACACACACATATACATATATGTATTCAGAAGACACTAAGAAAAATGAAAAAGAAAATCTAAAACTAAATAGATCAGTAGAGTAGAGGGAATGAAACAGGAGAGGAATGGGGGAGGGAAAGGAGAAATTCTAGGGACTAACTTTGAGAAAACTATATTCCATGCTTTTTTAATTATGTCAGTTTGAATCCTATTGCTACATATAACCCGAAAGAAACAATAAAAAGTTCATATCTTCAAAGGTATACCTATTCTAACTGTGACTCCAAACAAATCCCAATAACTGTTTTATGACTTAAAAATCAATAAGTCTTTTTATGGCCCAAATACAGATTCAAGTGGCATCTTCAAAGAGGTTGTGAGTAAATCAGCCCTTGTGATCAAGAGCCCTCTGATATAAGACAGGCAGATAAACTGCCCTGGGTGTGGCAAAAATAGGGAAGACATAGGGACAAAGGGGATGTGATCTACTTTCTTGTCTTCCCATCTATGTATTCTCCATGCCCCAGCCTAATGGACAGCTGCCTGCAGATGCAGTCCTAAAAATCTACTCCTTCTGGCAGGAGGAAATTAAACTAAATACAAAGGCAAGCCTTTTGGAAATCAGAATAAGACAAATATAAAAGCAGATCCTTTCCCTGAGAAGGAAAATCTCACTGAACAGTGGGTACCCAAAATCAGGTCCATGAAAGTCACAATTCAAATTTGGAAAAACAGACAAATAAAAGTGTATATTTAATACTCGCATGAAGCTGGAGTTTGCTAACAGAAATCTAGAAGGCTGACTTTAGTAAGTTTTTTTTTTTTAACCTTTGATTATCTTTGTTAGAAGTCTCAGGTTTCAAATACCAGTGTCCAGACCAACAAGGTGTCCCAGCCTATTGTATCTCACCATTGTTGCTAGAAACTGAAAGGAAAGGAAAATTTATTTCCTTTCACTCTTTTATGTTCTTGGGTGGGGATCTGTAGCAAAATATATATATGCGTGCAAGAAAAGGGCATGTCCTTTTATTTAAGTTGTATATGACCCAGGGCAATGCATGATAGAAGGAATAGAGGACCTGAAAAGTGATCAAATGTATGTTTTTATGATAAGTTTGATGAAGTGTGGGAAAATGTGGTAGGAACAATGGATGAGACTAGGTAAGATATGAGCCTTAAGAAGAAGAGTAGTAAACTTGGAGAGGCTACCAAGGCTTTCTAAGACTCCTCTCTGCATCCCTCCATTTTCAATGTGATTGATCTTCTTTTCTCGGATATAGTGAGGGCACCTTCCACATGAGTGTCTCATGACAAACAGAGTAAAGTTGAGGAATCCACCCTATACCAGCCATTTTTTCAATTCAATACACCAAGGTACCATGCTTTGGAGTAGCATGTTCTGAACCCCATCAAGTTCAAAGACTGAATTTTCAACAAGATATTGTTGACTTATTTTCATGTTATTATAAATAAGAATAGTTCACAAGATTGTAAATATCATATTTATCATGATACTGTACTACATTGCATAAATATTTAAAAACATATAATAATGTTTTATTATGATTGAAAGACTTATAAGTTGCTTACTTGCAACTGGGCCTAAAAGTACTATCCTTTCAAAAAATCAATGTTAGAGGCAGGGCATGGCAGTGCATGCCTATAGTCTCAGCAGCTCAGGAGGCAGAGGCAGGAGGATCCCATGTTCAAAGCCAGCCTCAGGCATTTAGTGAGGCCCTAAGCAATGTAGTGAGATGCTATCTCAAAATAAAAAAAATAAAAATGGTAGGAGATGTAGCTCAGTGGTTGAGCACCCTGGGTTCAACCTCCAGTACCAAAACAAAAACAGAAACAAGCAAACAAACAAACAAAAAAAGAGCCTTAAAAAATTAATGATAGTAGACGAAACACCTCAACAATTGCAGTTTGGGATGATATTGGCATAAAATCAAGCACATAGATCAATGGTACAGAGTAGAAGACACAGAGACAAACATAAATATCTACAGTCACCTGATCCTTGACAAAAGTTCCAAAACATACATTCAAGAATATATAGTCTTTTTAACAAATGGTGCTGGGAAAACTGGTTATCCATATGTAAAAGAATGAGACTAATCCACTATCTATAACCTAACACAGAAATAAAAGACAATAGATCAAAGACCTAGGAATTAGACAAGGAATTATGCAACTCCCTGAAGAAAATGAAGGGTCAACACTCCAGCTTATAACATCAAGGAATAACTTCTCAACCAGTAAAGTTTAGAAAATAATGCCAAGAGTTAATAAACGGGATGGCATCAAATTAAAAAGTTTTTCACAGCAAAAGAAACAAAAATGTGAAGAAAGACAGATGGGGAAAAAATATTTGCTAACTATTCTAACAGAGGGTTAATAGTCAGAATTTATAAAGAACTCAAAAAACTTAGCACACAAAAAAGAAAAACAAATTAATAAATGGGCAAATGAAATAAACAGACATTTCTCAAAAGAAGAAATACAATGATCAAGAAATATATAAAGAAATATTTAACATCATTAACAATTATAAAAATGTGAATCAGAACTATACTGACATTTCATCTCATACCACTCATAATGATAGTCATTAAGAATATAAATAATTAAAAAATGCTGGAGAGAATGTTGAGATTGTAAATTGATACAACCACTGTGATAATCAGTATGGAGTTTACTCAAAAGACTAGGCATAAAACCACCATATGACTCAACTACACATTTCCTCAATATTTATCTTAAGGAATGAGAATCATAATATTACAGTGACACTTACATACCCAATTTTTTTTAATATTTATTTTCTAGTTCTCGGCGGACACAATATCTTTGTTTCTATGTGGTGCTGAGGATCGAACCAGGCCCCAAGCATGCCAGGCGAGCGCGCTACCGCTTGAGCCACATCCCCAGCCCACATACCCATTTTTTTTAGCAGCACAATTCACAATAGCCAAACTTTAGAATCAGCCTAGGTGTCCATCAATGTATAAATGGATAAAGAAAATATGATATATATACACAATGGAATTCTATTCAGGCATAAAGAAGAATGAAATTATGTCATTTGCAGAAAAGTGGATAGGGTTTGAGAACATTATTTGTTGCTACAGTCCGGCTGGGCAAAATAAGCGGGAGGTGACAAACAACTTGAAGGTTGAAGTGGGAACTGCTTTATTGCAGAGTAGCAGAGGTATATATATGTAACTGATTACACACAGCTTGACTCAATTAGCATCATCCAATCATAGCATTGCTCTCCTACAGATATAGCAATCAGCCAATAAGGAGTCCCCACCATCTTGATGGCTCAGTGGCGTTGCCTCACAAACCACTCCTCCTGGCAAAATGCCAGGCGCCATCTTGACTTGGTCTTGGCCTCCAACAATTTGTCAAGCAGAATAGGTCAAACTCAGAAGATTAAGAGTCATATGATTTGTTTTGTATGTGGAAGCTACAGAGAAAAAGAAAAAAGCTGGAGGAGGAAGACCTCATGAAAATCAAAGGGAGATCAGGAGAAGAAGAGACAGCAGAGGGTGGTGAGAGAAGGGGAGGGAGAGAGAAGTGCTGGGAGCCAAATGGGCCAAATTATGTTGGTATATTGTATGCATATACTAATATATAACAAATCCCACCATTTTATACAACTATAATGTGCTAACAAAAAAATGTAGAAAAAATTTCAGTTAGATCTTATTTTTCTAGTAATATATCAAAATTTTTTCTGGTTTTATCAAGATTCTACTTTTACTGATTGCATATATTTTATGTTAGTATATTCTATTAAAGAACTTCTTATTTTGTTGTTGTTGTTGTTGTTATAGTTGTTAATATTGAAAAGGTATCCTGTCTTATGTTCAAATTATTTACTTCCATAATTTTTACAGAACTGGGGATCAAACGTAAGTCCTCACACATGCAAGGTCAAAGGTCAAATACGGAGCCATATTGCCAATCCATATTCCAACACATTCTTGTTATAATTTTCCCTTTCATTCACTAAGAAGGTCAACTTGGGAATACATTTACTCTTCTGTGTAGAGTTAATTATTTTCAAAGAGGAATGTTTTTCATGTTTACATGAAATATGTGCAATCTATATAATTTTATGGATCTGGCAAAAAATAAATTTAAAATAGAAAACAATCATCTTTATGACAAGAAAATACATCTTGAATTTAGATTTATATTCTTCAAGCACTATATCCAAAAACCCTTTTAAAATCTGAATGTAGGCTCTCTCTTAAAATACAAGTTCCTCACTTCTATTTTATTCATGTGTTCTTATATAGTTGCTTCAAAAGGACTGAATTTTCAATGAATCGTTTTTCACTCATTTCCTTTTTTAGGACCATATCTTCACCTCATATTTTATAAATCAAGATTAATCTGTTATATCTCCTGACGAACTCCAATAACACTATGCAGTATTTAAAACTTATTAACATATATGTGCCATATGTTCCCAACTGAAATATCACACATTGAAATTTCTAATCTTGCACACCTTAGGGTAATCTTTTTATCTTTTTCTAGAATTTTCTTCGTATTCTCATACATTCATGAATATTTTGAAAATTTTTCATTTTTCACATTTGAGTCATAATCTAAGTGAAATTATGTACTGAATGCAGGACTATGTAAATGCAGGGAATACAGCAGAGCCTGTAACCAGGCAGAATTTCTTTTGCATGTCACTGACAGTTGTGTGACTATATTATTACACACACAGATAAGCATTGTATTTAACAGTATTCAAGTTACACATGTCATTGATGACCAAGTATTATGTACAATAAGGAAAATAAACACTTATTCACAACATTGCTTTAATAAAATAATAATAAAATTATTATTATATAGGCAATTTAAATATTTTATGTTTTAACATTTTTCTTATAACAATTCCAAGGTAAATAACAGTTATTTCCAGTTTATATATGACAAAACTGAGGCAAAGTGAAGGAAATAACTGGCCAATATGACATAGCTAGTAAGTGACAAAATGAATTCTAAAAACCAGAAACTTTGATGCCAGAGTTCAATTATCTCATGGTTTCTAGATTAAATCAGAAAATTATTACAATGTGTGACTTCTTAGTGCTTTGCACACTTTTTATTATTTGGTAGCTAAAATTATTTAAATAACTAATAAATAATGACAAGTATTAAATTCAATATCATGCAAATATAGTTTCTGTAATAAAATTTACTAATTTACCTTCTAAAAATGACTTTAAGACAAAACTTGTAATATGGTTTTGATTAGCTTTCTTGCTATCGTGTAATAATTCTTATGTTCTGAGACAATGACAAAATGAATTATCTGAACCTAAAACTCTAATTTTGAATTACTAAGTATTAAGTGGAAGGTTATTTTGTAAAAGGAAATTCAAATATCAAAAAGAAATATCAAAAAGAAATATCAAAAGGAAATTTTGCAAACATAAATTCAAAGATCATTTTTTAGGAAAAAATTCTGGCAGAGAATTGTACCACTAACACCCTCAGCCACATTTTGCTTTCATTTCTTCTAAACATTTTAATGGCATTTAATTTTATTGAGAAACTGAAACAACTAAATTTAAGTAACAACAATGAACATAATAAAAAAATCATTGTTGTCTTTAATATGTATGTTTGTGGGTTTTGTTTGCTTCTGGCATTGAATAGATTTATCTTAGGATCACATCCATCTTCCATATTTTGTTGATCAATTTGACTGTTTTTAAACAAATGATAGAAGTAAATATACATGAAGAACATTGGTTTACATATGAAGCATTTATGATATATGAAAATATATAAACTCATATTCTTCACCCTGGAGTAAACTCTAACATTCATGATATAAACTACACCATTCTTTTTTGTAACTTGAAAATTGTAAAGTATAGACTTCAAATTTTACTCTTTTAATAATTTTTTATGAATTCAATATCAACAGGCAGGAACCCATCAATATATGAACTTCTCAGGGTTATTTTTTGACTCTTCAGTATAGTTATATGTTCTATGCTGTGTTAGCCAGAACTTCTACAGTCATATCTAACTTCATTTCTACCCAAAACTACACCCTCTCCATCAATTTCTACTAACTTTCCTTTCAACCTGTGTAATTTATCTTTTGAGATCATCTCTCTGTTTCTCTTTAAAAATTACTTGACCATAAAGGCTCAACTGTGATTTTAAAAGTAATCATGCCTATGCCCATTTTATACAAAGCTGGATATATTTATAGTAATATTACTATTTTCATAGAATATCCAATTCAAGGAAAATAAAATGAGCTGACTGCCAAAAAGAAATTATTTGACTACATGAGAACCTTTAGTCCCTTGACTCAAACACCTTACTGTTACTTCACCCCCACTTCAAATCTTCCCTTTGTTATTTACCATGTCTGGGTTTTTTTATTTTGTTTTGTTTTGTTTTTGTTTTTATGATCCACAAATAGGATCTTTCCTGTGCCTATGGTTTTGACCCTCTTTCTCTTTTTTGGTATATTTTACTAACTTGAGAAAATCTACCTCTGATAATAAGACAGTTCTCCTCCTGTTCCTCCTCTGCATCATGGTTACAAATTTACCTAGAGAAAAATAGATAGCTTTGTCAACTCAAGACTGAAAATATTAAGTAGCTCTCTAGTGCTACTCTGCAAATGTACTGTTTAATTATACCATTCACGACTTTCTTTTCAAATATCCTTGTGTTATAATCATCTCTCCTCATCTATCTCAACCACCTGAATCAGATGGAAGGGAACTTTTAAAAATTACCATGATTATATCTTTATTTACCACCTTCTTATATAAAACTCCACCCTCTTTACAATACTCAAGATATCATTATACCTATTTTCCCCTTTCCAAAATCATGGTTTGCTTTATTCAGTCATTTGCATCAGTACACACACACACACACACTGATACTTCCTCTTGTTAAAATATAAAAAAGAGAATGAAGGTTAAAAAATAGCTTTGGTGGGGAGGGCTGGGGTTGTAGCTTAGTGGTAGAGCACTTGCCTCGAATATGTGAGGCACTGGGTTTGATTCTCAGCACCACATATAAATAGATAAAATAAAGGTTCATTCACAACTAAATATACAAAAGTAGCTTTTTTGATCTCACAATACCCTATTTTCCCTATCCACAGTTAAACTCTGCAAAGTGGTTACTAAATTCCTATCACCAATACATTTTTCCTGCTGGAAATTTACCTTAAAATCGATCTTTTACCCATATATGTTCACTAAAATGTTCTGTTAAAGGTCTCCTGTGATTATTATGTTGCTGAATCTAATGGTCAGTCGTCATGACAAATTGTATTGAACCTAACACAATCATGTATCACAATTGGTCACTCCCTTTTAAAATTATTTTTCTTATTAATTACAATTTTGGTTTATCTTAATATCTTTTATGTACATTGTTTTTCTGTATTTTTATTGGTTTCTCTAATCTTTCTGAGAGTACAACTCACTTTGACACTTTTAGCTATTTCACCATAGATATTATTATTTTTGAAATAACTTAAAACTCTACCTCATACATGTTTTCCAAATATTTCCCACTAATCCATATTTCTCCTGTGTGAATCATAATAATAAATGCAAATGACCATAACATATCTCCACTCAGATTTTATAGACACTCTATACCTGAAGTATTCAATGGAAAACATCTAATGTTCTTCTAAGATATGATCCTCCTGTCATCTTGCCAAATTGAGAAATTCTATTCTTCTAGTTACTAAAATCTTGAAGTTATCTTTATCAATTATTTTCTTTTGTAAAACAAAAGAAGACAGCTTTAATCCTATATTTCAGCATTCATTTTTGTTTTCATCATTGTTGTTCTTGAAGGTGTGTGTTGAAATACTGGCAACTGACCACCATTTCTACCATTAACATTCTTGTCCAGTTAACCATCCACTCTCATTAGATTACCACAGCAAAATATAATCTGTTGTACTCTTCACTAATGTTCTCTAGATTTAACAAAGCAACTGAAATTTTTCTATCAGTAAATATCAAATCATATGAATTAATACTTTATTCAAAACCATTGTATTACTTTTCTTTTTAATAACAGTAAAAGACAGTGTTTTAATTTAACCTTACTTCTGCTTATGCTGCTTTACTGAATTAATATTTTACTAATTCTCTTCCTTTTTGCTTGTTCCAGAAAAACTGACATCCTTATTATTTGCAATATATCAGGCATGTTGTCAAGTTAGGTCATTGCACTTGTTTCATCTCTCAGGAAAGTTCTTCCCTTAGATATTCGCATTACTTGTTCCCAATTTCCTTCTGGTTGTCCACTTGATCAGAAAAGTTTTACTTGATTCTCTTCTTAATGTCAATTATTCATTACTCTAAGCTTTAAACCATTGCTAACTGCCTTATCTGTGAACAATGGTCTTGGTTTTTAAAATATTTTCCCTTGTATAGTTAGCATGATTTCAGTAGTTGTCAATAGATATAACTGGAGAGAACTGGCTGAAGGAAAGAGTTTTGCTTACTAGTTTTGGTGTGCTCTGCTACTTGCTTCTTGGGGATGCTGCACTTTTATATCTGTTTTGCTACATATAGAAGCATGTACTTGCACAGTGTATGCCACATCTCCACAACAATATGAGAGAGCACCAATACCCTGTGCCCACTCTTAAGAACTGTGCTAAAATGATTCTGTTGTGCAGTGCCTCTAGTGAGACATCTCCAAATGAAAAACTTTTCCAAACATCTTGAGGACCAATTTCCAAAAAATTCTACAGATATGACACCATAGGTTTGACTTGCTGCCATACCCATGATCTGTCCAAGAGGCACTGGATCTCAGTACTGGATGGGACAAGGGAGGCCTCTCCATCACCTGTGTCATTTGAACCTTTGACTGCCCCTTACATCTGTAATCCCAATATATTTGTGTCATTTACTTCAAATCATCCAACTCCTCACTACTCAAATCCCCTTTTGGAGTTAATAATTCTTTAAATATTGTTTTCCTTATTCAAATTACTGTGTTATTTCTGTCTTCTAATCAGAGACCTTCTTGACCAGGTAATATAAAACATCAATCTCAGTCCATGATTATTTTTATCAAACTTCCTCTCTTTTATTTGCTTCCAAGACAACTGTCATCTTCTGATATTCTATGAATGTTTATTATCTAGCCTTATACACAAATAACATCAGTAATAACTGAAGAAGGAAATGGTAATATAGTTGTCAAGGCTGCCTGAGAGTTAGACTCCTTGGTATTCTATCGTAGCATCTACTCTACCTAGAATGATGCCTGGTTTTTAATCAGTCTTCAAAATACATTTGAAGAATGAATAAGTAAAACTGTACAAGAATAACACTTGGAAAAATATGTAAACCAGATGCATTGTAACCCCATTCCTATGGTTGTTAATGATTATAATAAATACATAAATATTGTATGATAGTTACAGAATCTATTTTTATTACATATTATAAACTACTCAGACTTTTAATAGAGTAATTACTGTGAATTGAGAATAATTTTATACTTTCAGGTAGAAAGTATGTTTTATTAAGAGAAGTTGAAAAAGACTGAAAATAAACGTATCACTTCTTGATGGAAACAAATTTATTGACATTAACATTGACATTTCAAATTAAAAAACAGAAATATAAATTTGTTGAATCTTTATTTGTTCAAGGATTGGTGCTCTCTTACAAGAAATCACTAAGTGAGAAACAACTTCTGAATGGCCACAGTAATTTTACATCAGGTTGTTATATTAACTTACGACATTTTTTAGAAAATTAACTTATAGTGAGATCTTTGAGTAAGATGGCAGGCAGATTTCATTGGCATATTCAAACTGGAAAGACTGGTATAGATTAAATAGAATCCTGACTCTTTAAGCTGCCATGTGTGTTATGAGTATGACAGATGAATGATGTCCATTTATATGATCTACATTAATTATACCTCCTTTAACATAATTACATAAAAGAGAACATGTAAAAAGTTTAGGAGAAAGTCTTCTAAAATATACTTTAAATGTCAGTTAAATAGCACATTTTTTACTTTATTTTTAATTAAAAAAACACATTTTTTATTTTGCTGTTTTGTTTATATAATGTCAAACAACTGAGTTGTTAAAATCTACAGATAACTAAATTTCAGGATATTTTTTCCATTCGACACTATGTAAAAATAAATTGAGAAGTCAGTGTTTTGAGGATTTATAGTATAGGGTTATGTACAGCACTGATGAGCTGAATCATTCCTCAAGAATATATAAATGCATATTTATTTCTGACACTTCTGGTTCATGGAGTTTAAGTCTGGAGTTTAAAAACAAATTAACTTTCAAAGCTTCAAAGGCAGAATGACATTCATTTTCACCCTACTGAAACTACATCAGTAGTAATTGAAGAAGAAAATGGTAATGCAGATGTCAAGGCCCCCTGAGCAGTAAGGATTCAGCAGACGACTTAGTGGAAAAGACTACTGGGTCATAGCTTTAATAACTCACACCTATCTGCTTCTAATTAGTCTTTGGCAGATTGTGTGACCTCTATAAAGAGCTCAAGGAATATTTCTATGTTGTCAGGCTATTGAAGAGTGCCCATGGGTGACACACCACTGTCTCTTTTCCTA
Source organism: Callospermophilus lateralis (assembly GCF_048772815.1). Taxonomy (NCBI): domain Eukaryota; kingdom Metazoa; phylum Chordata; class Mammalia; order Rodentia; family Sciuridae; genus Callospermophilus; species Callospermophilus lateralis. The sequence goes on from NC_135317.1 coordinate 85,456,202, forward strand.
GAAAAACACAATGTATTTCCAGGATGGACATTTAAAAGCTCAATTAATCTCTGTCCGTGGCAACTGTACAACTAGACAACATGCTCAACTTCAGTTTACTCTAAGCAAACAATCTCCAAGCAAACAATCTATGTGTTTATTAGTGTAATCTCTACTTCGGTTTCATTCGTTTTTTTCAACTTAAGGATTGAACTCAGAGTCTGTACATAATAGGGAAGTGCGTATATCTCCAAAGCTGCAGTTCAATTCTGAATTTCCTTTTTAATACATATTAGTTTATGTTCTCTTTAGATTTTCTCTCACTGCAAAACTAAAAACAAAAGTATAATTTCTTCTTTTATTATGATATCGCTCTTTGTCATATTAACTTTGATATTTAATATAATGAAAATTATATAAAATATATTTGGACTTTACTTTGTGTAAAATGAATTCTCTATTTTTTGACATAATTTTGCAATAATGATTTTATTGTAAACAGCATCTTTTCAAAATCCAATGCTTTATAATAAGGTCCTTGCCAAGCCCTTATTACATTTAATAATAAAACTTCTCCTAACTAGGCATGGCGATGTACACCTGTAATCCCAGCTGCTCTGGAGGCTGAGGCAGAATTATTTTGAGTTTAAAACCAGCCCTAAACAATTTAGTGAGGCCATGTTTCAAATATATATATATTTAAATGCTGGGGATGTGACTCAGGGGTTAAGTGCCCAGAGGTTCAATCCCCGCTTTAAACAAACAAACAAAAAGCCTCTCCTAAAAACAAATGTTCAAGTAAAGTAAAAGCAAAGAAAACGAGAAAAGATAATACAAATGAGAAGAAAAACAGAAAACTAGCTTGCTATGAATACCTTTATTTATTAAAACATCCTTTTATGTACTTTCTTATATTTTCTCCCAAAATTTATATGGTAAGTAAAATTCCTGAACTTACTATAAATTTCATAGAAAAGATAAAAATATCCTCTCCAAAATTCTTTAAAATAAGTGTGTACTTCTATAACAATTCAATATTTCCTGAATGAATACTTTAATTAGGTGGCTGTTTGACTTCAGTTTTATCTCCACATGCAGGTTAGGTCTTCAGAAGTTCTGCCTGCTGATTTTTCTTTATTGTATATTCTGCTCTCTTTAATTTGTTTCCACAGACGTGAAGTGAAAAAGGAAGAACATTTTATAAGAAAATAGTTATTTCTGTGAATAACTGAGAAAGAGCAAATAAAGAAAGAATACTAGTCATCAGCAAAACATTAAGATCAAGTCCTTTGTTACTAATTGTGAATGTTCACCTGATATTATCTAGTCCATACTTTCTCTTACTCTATTTGCTATGTAATGACATTAATATCACACATCTCTGCCTGTCTGTTACAATAATGCCTGTGTCCCTGAATTGAAAAATTAACATTGTCATTTTAATCTAAAAAATGCCACACATCAAGTTTCATTTCCTACATAATGACTATATATGGTAGGAACTTTACTCCTGACAATATATTCCAAAAGACAAATGGGTAAGATATGCATAATGTACATATATATGATAGACTGTGTTTTACCCAATAAGTTTGTTCCAGAGAGGTTTTGGTTTTTTTAAATTCATTTTTAGCATTTACAGATAAATATGTAAATAATAAATAAAAGAATTCACAGAATAACTGTTAAATAAGGAAGAATCAAACTTATAACTAATATTTATAAAATTATATATTATGCTGACAAACAAAAAAGCCTAGGAAATATGAATTTAACTTGATTAGAAATATCTATCATTAAATATTAAATAAAGAATGTGTTATAAGCATATGTATATTTTTCTTTATCAGCATATATCAGATAGATTTGAATTACATAATAAATTAATAATAGAACACAAATAACAAATTCAAGAATATTAAATATTTTTTAAATATACAAACAGTGCATCTTACCCCTATTTTGGATATGGTCCTTTATGTTAAGCAACTATAAAAATCAGTAAATAGAGAAAATGGGTTAATAACAAAGGCATGTATAATTTGTATGTCTGTTTTAAATATTGAGTTCAGTGGCAAAAGACATTTTAATTGAAATAAAGGCTTACAGGGATACTTTAAACAAATAAATATAAGCACTGGAACTTGGAAAATTTCAAGAATAAGGAAATACATCCTGGGAGAGTTGGCCAAAATCAGAATGTGATGCTCCATTCATTGTGGGACATATACCTGAGTGAAGTGTCTCTGTATCCATTTAGGTAAGCATTTCTCCCACTTGGAGTTAATAATTTTTCTTAGGAAATGCTGGTGGTAATTCAGATAAAAGGCTCATTTCCATGTCTCTATACATTCAAGGGACGAAGGAACATGTTTTAAGCTCTGTACACTCCTGATACTTTTTTGTCCTGTGTCCTTTCTTTTTTAAAAACTCAGAACAAAGCATAACACATTTTGGTAATTGCTAAATATATATAAATACCTGGGGAATAAATAAATAAAAGTCCCTGGTCTTTTAAGGGCTTCATAAATGATAATGTTAGTAGCAATTATAATAATAATGATGATTGAAAAACTAAAAAGAACAAGAATGAGGAAGGATGGAGGAAAGAAGAGGAGATGTTAAACAAAAAGAAGAAACTTGAAGAAAAAATGAGAACAATCATCACTATTTAGAGTCCATCCTGTGACAGATCTATGTGAATGATTAATTCTTCCAAAATCCTATGAAAAGGCTTCTACAAGTATTTTTATTTTATGAATGAGTCAGTCAAGATAGCATTTTAAAGTAGTTTGGATGAGTTAAAATCCCTGAAACAGATGTCTGATTCTACAAGTCTTACCATAAAAATTGTACTCTTTTTTTTGTGCAATATGATAATATGTTCAGAGAAAAAGCTAACCTCAAGGAATTTTTTCTGGTCACCTAAATATAAAACAAATGAACGCCATAGAATAAAAGAACAAATGCATTAATCACCTCATCTATGCAACAAAAAAATTTAAAAGAAGTATTTCCACAAAAACAACAACAACAAAAAAAAGTGAATTAAGAGTATATGAAAGATGATATGTCATGAGCTTTGTAATTTTTTGAACAACCAATAAAAAATTAAAAATAAATATGCAAATATAAAAAAAGAGTATATGTTGATAACCAGAGAAGGTCAATCTTTATGATGCATTTGAACAAAATAGAGGAGATTATGAAAATATAATCAAAGGTGATTAAAAACTGGTTTTGTTTTGTTTTGATACCAGGAATTGAACCCAGGAGTACTTAAGCACTGAGCCACATCCCCACTCTTTTTTGTGTGTTTTACTAAGAGACAGGATCTCACTGAGTTGGTCAGGGCCTAAGTTGCTGAGGCTGGCTCTGAACTCTGGATCCTTCTGCCTCAGCTTCCTAAACCACTGAGATTATAGGCAAGCACCAGGACACTTGGCCCTAAATACGGTTTTGATATAAAAAAAATTTTAAAGAAGTGGCACTTCCACTAACACTAGAAATTAGATCTAACAGAAAAGTAAAATTTCTGTTCAGGGAAAGAGAATACATAATGGTCAATTTTCAGATGTTGATGAAAGCACTTGTTTTAGAATATTGAGTCTCTTTCAAATCAAAATGGAAAAAATGAACTATGTGTACACACACACACACACATATATTTTTATATATATGTATATATATAATATAAAAATATAATAAGCATACTGGAATTCAGGGAAAAGCAACATTTAACACAGGTAGAATATTTAATTCAAGTTTCAATGAATAATTATATGCTTCTGAGATATTCCCATTGACACAATTGTCTTTCTTCTTATATTATTGTTATATTGAGTAAACTAATATGTAATATTTCTTACATTCATAACTTTTTTGGCTTATTTTGTAAGTAGGTTGGAAAATTTAAAGACTGGAATGAATAAAATAAATGACGTTACTAAATATTCCTTTAATTTCAAAATATAACAAAAATAAATGTTCACAATTAAAAACTACCATTATATAAATAATGATGAATGAATACTTCCTAAAACAAATATTTGAACCTTTGTTAACTCAAAATCATTTGGATTTCAGGTAGAATTATACTCTTGCATGAGCATTGTAGATGCAAATATCATATAGCTCACGTCATTTTAACATAATGATAAATTCCTTATGTTAAAAGCATTTCAATTTGTAAAACTAAGATATTTTGATTCAATTATTTAAGCCTATCACAAAATGCTATTACTCTTTACTTTAAAAGCATTATAGTTATATATAATAGTTAAGTTCATTTTAACAAAATCAAATATGCATGGAATTTAATTTATTCCCTTTCAGTAACCTGCCCTGTTTCTATTTCTTTCCTTTCCTCATGCTCCCTATTCTCTTTCCTCTATGTTAGAGTCTGTAAACAAGTCAGGATGGCGCCTGGCATTTTGCCAGAGAAATGTTAGGGTCTGTAAACAAGTCAAGATGGCGCCTGGCAAAATGCCAGAGGGAGTGGTTTGTGAAGTATTGCCAGCAAGCCATAAAGTGTGGAGATTCCTTATTGGTTGACTGCTGTATCGAGTTTATGTTAATTAGATAAGCTGTGTGGAATGTATAAATACTGCTCCTGTCCTACAATAAACGGCTCCCATTCCTGCTGTATCAATGCACACAAGTTGTTCTTCACTCCCCGGTTATTTTGCTGCAGCCGGACTGTGGCACCTCTACTTATTTATTTCACTGGTTTATTTATGTATTTTTCATAGGTGTTTCACACATATGCATATAAGTAGAATTTACTATAGTATATGTATACAGGTACATAGCATGATTTTGTAAAATTCATTCCATATTTCCATTCCCTTTCCCATCCCTTCTTCCTCCTTCTCTGATGATGTCTTCTATTCCACTCATCTATATTTTTATGATATCAAATCCTTCTTCCTTTTTTCCTATTTTGCTTTACCTTCTGCATATGAGAGAAAACATTCAACCCTTGATTTTTGAATCTGACAGTTCATTTAGCATAATGTTCTGTACTTGCATTCATTTACCTCTAAATGCCATAATTTTATCCTTTTATAACTGAGTAAAACTCCATTCTTTATATCTGCCACATTTTCTTAATCCATTAATCTATTGTTGGGTATCTTGGCTGACTCCATGATTTGACTATTTTTAAGTACATTACTATAAATATTGAAGTGGCTGTGTCACTATAGTATGCTGATTTAGTTCTTTTGATAAATACCAAGGAGTAGGATTGCTGGATCATATGGTGTTACAGTTCTAGATTTTTAGGAATCTTCATACTGCTTTCCGGAGTGATTTCCAGAGTGTTTGTACTAATTTACAGTCATACCAACAATGTGTTAGTGGATACTTGGCCCAAAATATTCATAAGCGTTTATTATTATTTGTATTCTTTATAACTTCCATCTAACAAAAGTGAGATGAAATTTTATTGTTGTCCTAATTCCCATTTCCAAGATTGTTAGAGATGTTGAACATTTTTCAATTATATTTGCGTCCATTTGTGTTTCTTCTTTTGAGAAATGTATGCTTAATTCTTTGGACCATTTATTGATTGTGTTGTTTGTGTTTTGGTGTTAAACATTTTGAGTTCTTTATATATTTTCAATAAAAGGATTTGGTAAGAATACACAATATATATATTTCTCAGAAGAGCAAGTCTTTCTCCAATTCTGTAAGCTCTCTCTTCACACTCTATTTATTTTCTTTGTCAGGCAGAAGTTTTGTAATTTGATGCTCCTCCACTTAATGATTTTTGGTTTTATTTATTAAACTTTAGGTGCCTTCTTAAGGAAGTTAGTACTTACACAAATATGATGGCATGCTCACTCTATGTTTTCTTCTCGAATTTGCAAAATTTTTTATCTAATTCCTAAGTCTTTGATCCCTTTGATTAGACATTTGTGCAGGGTAAGAGAAAGGAATCTACCTTTATTGGTTTATGTATGAATATCAGGTTTTCCAAGCATCATTTATTTGTTATCTTATCTCTAATATATGTTTTTTTTTCCCTTAATGTGTCTTCAAGTTTGGTACTAAGGCTATACTGCCTTCATAGAATGTATTTGATAGTATTCTTTGCCTTTCAATTCATGGAATAATTTGAGAAAGACTGATTTTAGTTCTTTTTTAAAGGTCTGATATAATTTGTCTGAGAATCCATCTGGTCCTGGGGTTTTTCTTTATTAGATTGCTGTTTCAATTTCATTAATTGATGTTATTCTGGTTAGGTTTTCTATATCTTCCTGATTCAATTTGACCAGATGATATGTGTAGAAAATTTTCAATATCTTCTACATTCCTGGTTTATTGGAATATAATTTTTTAAAATATTTCTGATGATCCTGTGGATTTCAAAAGTGTGATTATGTCTCCTTTTTCATCTCTATTTTTTATTTCAGTTCTCTTTTTTTTTCTTTTCATAAGTTTGGTTGAAGGTTTATCAATCTTATTTGTCTTTTTGAAGAATCAACTCTTTTTTATATAATTAGGTGCACTTATATTTGGGGCATATAAATTTACTATTTTTATATCCTCTTTTTGAATTGTTTCCTTTACCAGTATGTGGTGTCCTTCTTTTCTCTTCTGATAAATTTTTGCTTGAAATCTGCTGTCAAATATGAAAATAGCTACTCCTGCTTCTTTGCAGACTCCATTTACATGGAATAACTTTTTTCTATCTTTTTGGTTTCAACCTGTAGGTGTCTTTGTCTTTGAGAAGTGTCTCCTTCAAATATCATATAGTCAGATTTTTTAAAAAATTTTTTATGCATTCAGCTAATACATTTCTTTTATTTGAGGAAGTGTGACATTGAACATCATTTTGGAAGTTTTTGTTTGTTTCCAGACATTTTGAGTTGTTTGATATATTTAAGTCAGTCTTGACTTACATTTAATTTGGTGCTCTTCTAGTCATCTTCATCTATTTGGTCGCTTTGAAGTTTAATATTAGATTCTTCTGTGTGTACTTATCTTTGGATATTCTTAACAGTACTGACTTAGTGGTGATGTACATGTAACATCTTTATTTCTTCATCAATTTTGAAAGAAATCTTTGCTGGATATACAATCTTGACTGGTTATTTATATCTTTTGGAGCTTGGAATATTGCATTCAAGCCTATCCTTGATTTTAGGGTCTGAGTTGAGAAGTAAGAGTCAAGACTTATTAACTTGCCTTTAAATATTACCTGATTTTTTTTATCTCATCTATTTGGCAACCTATATGTATCCTGTGAATGGATGTCAATTTCTTTCATAATATGAATAAAATTCTGTTACTATCTGAGTGAAGACATTCCTAATACTTTTAATATGTATCTCCATATTCTTTTCTATCCCAGTGCTTCTAAGGTTTGTTTTCTTTATGCTGTCCTAAAGTTTTTGTGTATTCTTACCAAATCCTTTTATTTTTTTTTCCATTATTGCATACTGAGTAGTCAAGTTTATATACTATGTCTTCAAGGCCTGAAGTTCTATTAGCTCCACAATCTAATATGTTGGTGATGCTTTCAAGAAAATTTTGAACTTGATTCTTTGATTTATTTTGAGGAGTCGTCTTTGGTTTAATTTTAATATCTCTATTTCTTTATTTATTGGAATGTTCTTTTGTTACTAATTTGTTTTTTAAATTAATTCCTTATATCTTTTATTTAAATGACTGTATATATTCATTACCAGATTATTTTTAGTGAGATTGTAAATTTTGGGGTAGTTCTGTTTGCCTATTTCTTTATATTTTCAGAGATCTTAGACTTGTGCATCAGTTGAAATGGATGCCCCTTTTGGGGGGTTTTAGTCCCCCCCATTTCCTCCTGACCAAGGGAGAGATGGGGAAAGCATGCCCTGACCAGGACCAGCCAAGAAAGGCAAAGGTCTACTGGCCACCTGTGCCCAGCCCTCCCTCACTGGAGGACAATCAGATGTGCCAGGGAGACCAGTCAAAGCAGGAACTCAGTTTATTGAGAAAACACACACAGCTAATATAATGTACAGGAGCCAATCAGGGTAAAGGTCAGCAGGTGGGGAGAATTCACATGTACACCCATTTTACAGGCCATAATGGGAGAAACTAGCTGTCCACGAGTGGGGAAACCATTCTAAGCCTATCCTAGAGGTCATCTGATTTTTCATCACCACCCACAGCACCACCTCCTGGCTGATTGCCAGACACCATGTAGTCACATGTGGCCCCAGGACCAGGAAGTGGGTAGCAAGTTAGGTTTTCCTCTTTTCTGATGCAACATGCCCCACATGTTACATCATGCCCTACACCCCTTCCTACTTTCTTTTGTGTGTTTTTGTTGTTATTGTCATAGTTATGGGACTTCTCTCCCTCTCTCTCTTTTTCTTGCTATCTCTTAATGTATGAGTAGATTTCCAGGAGTGTGACATAAGAACCCTCCTTGGTTGTACCTAATTGTGACCTGGTTGTGGGTTTGGGTTTTTTTCCTTCTTTATCCTAATCTATGTGTTGAAATATTATTAAGAATTGAGTTGGGCTAGATTTTGAGTGGAACAAGAGTTGCTGTTACAATTCTGAGTTGTGAGTATTGTTTGACAGTAGGATCTCTACTCTGTGAACTCAAAGTGTCCCGCTTACTTTCTAGCTCCATTAGTAGAAGGGGACAGCCAATAATAGTAATATTGTTTGCAACAGATTTACAGTCTTAAGACAAATATCAGTATCTACTTTGTCATCTAGAACACTAATTACCACCTGTATAGGAATGGTGGTTTACCAACAGTAAACAACTATAAAAGAGATCACATATTAAACCACCAGTATCTGCTGCATCATTCACTGTATTAATAATCACAGCAACATAAATGGGGTTGGAGTTATATAAACTATATAATTCTATCAGGTAGTGAAATTATAATTTCTTCATATAGACAAAACAGGTAGGAAGGCAAGAATAAGTTTGAAATATTTAAAAAATGAACAGAGGAGATGTGGGAGGATAGGTAGCAGGTGATAGTTTTAAAAAAGGATAAGTATAAAATAGCGTAAAGAAATAAAATAATAAAAGAGAGGAAGAAACAGCCAAATGTAGCTCTTAGTGAGGAAGGGGCAATAAGAAGAACAGAAAGTAATATGTGAATAAACAAACCAATGTAAAATCAAAGCAACTCAATCCCATGTATAATTTCACACCATGTGAGTCAGACCAAGTCTAAAAAATAAATGGATTAAAAGAAATCAATTAAATTGAGAGTAAAATATAGAAGCCAGGCACTGTGATGTATGCCTATAATCCCAGCAACCAGGAACTTGGGAGGCTTAGGCAGGAGGATTGTGACTTAAAGCCAGTCTTAGCAACTTAGGAAATTTTTAGCAAATCAAGGAGAGCCTGTTTCTAAATAAAATATAAGAAAGGCCTGGGGATGTGGCCCAGTGATTAAATGCCCTTCAGTTCAATCCCTAGTACAAAAGGAAAAAAAAAGAAGAAAGTAAATTTTATATATATATATATATATATATATATATATATATATATATATATAGGCTTTGGGAAAATTTATATATATATATATATATATATATAAAATTTTATATATATTTTTATATATATAAATTGTTTTATATATATACATATATATATAAAATGATTGCCAACTATCCTGGCTAGGAGCCAAGGTTGATTGTAATAGGTCTTAGCTTCCCATCTACCAGTTTATGTTGGGCCAGACTGGCAAGTGCTAACAAACTGTATATTTCTGCGGTGGGTGTTGTATGAAGTTCTAAATCAGAAGTTTTTGTATTTGGGATTTCATCTTTAGTTTGGAAATTTGTCAGTGGGTATTTTATATGTGATTCCCCCTCTCTGTTACTGGGGAGATGCCAATCTGCAATGTTTATCAGGGTCTCAGTGGCTTCTCATCAATTTCACGTTTAGGATGTGGAATCTAAACCATTACAGGTTTCACTTTCTCAGTGTCTCGTCAATTGATGAGAAGTCTCAGTGGCTTCTCATCAATTTCACATTTAGGATGTGGAATCTAAACCATTACAGGTTTCACTTTCACCACTATGTATGTCAAGTACCCAACATCAACCCTGGAGAGCAGTTCCTATGTGTTCACTATTGACATCTTCCCAATAGCTATTATGAAATGTCAGCAACAAAGAAAACTCTGTCTTCTTGGTATCTGAAGTTTGGGTGCCCTAGACACAATGCTCCACGTACCCATTTCAGTCACACTGATCTAGGCACACTCTAGAGCCCACAATAGGCAACCCCTGGGTAAGGCTGGCAGTTTCCTTTGATTTTCTAAACTTCTACATCTGTACTGGCTGCCCAGTACTTATAAGTGGTTCTCTCCCCAATAATCCCAGTTTCTAATTATTCATCTGTGGACTAAGTGTTTTTGTTTGCTTTTCACTCACAATTTCCCACTGACTCTGAGTACATTTATATAATCCTCCCTCTCTTATCCATAGGTTTCCCAAAGCCAATTGTTTATATCCACCATCTTGTCATCTCCATGCCTGCACTCACCCCACCTCCACCCCAATAGCCACAGCTGCTACCACCAGGAAAGCTGATACATCTTTAATGTATTATTTCTTATATTGTGTTCAAATTTCTAACTTTCCATGTCTCTCTGTTTTCCTTGAATGTCCAGCTTTGAATTTCTATGAATTCCCTTAGTTATAGTCTTCCCACATTTTCAGTCTCCATTTAAGGAGCTGATGAAAAGTACACCCTTTTTCTAATTAGCAATCTGCTCTCTTTTCATATATTTTATTCTTTTAGACTGAAAATACAAACTGTGAAGGTCATATAATTCTTGTAAGTTCCTATTATATTCCTTGCTGTAGCTAATTTTCTCCTTTATTCCAAAACTTTTGAAATTCATACTCATACATATTATGCATAGAGATTAAGAAGCAGAAAATTCCTATTGGAAAAATTTCCTTTTACAATGATATTTAAAAACATTCTTCCTCACATTTGGCTATTGCATATGTATATTCTATTGTGTTTTTGCTTATTATAGAAAAAACTCAAATATATTAAAAATATTTAGTTATCCTACTTGATTTTTCTTTAAACACAAACCACTGTTTGATGTTCCATGATTTATTTCTGTTTTTATTGTCTAGCCTTTGTTTTTCACCTGGAGTCTAAGAAATGGGCTTGGTTTTGTCTGATACTATAAGCTAGTACTTGCCACATTAACTCAGGCCAAATATGTTTTCAATAAATTTGTATAATAATTAAACTTAATATATAATTGATTTCTAATGATAATGATTATATACATTATAAAAAAATTATTTCTTAAAACTTTCTAATAAAAACTTTAAAAAGTGGTTATTTACACAGGATTAATTTATAAGAATGTAAATACTAAGCAAATGTATTAAAAATATAATATGAATATATATACATATGTATGTATGCATATATATACACATTATATATGGGTATGTTTTAAGATCTTCAAATTGATACTCTGTAAGATATATTTTATTTTTTCAGCAGATGAAAGATGAAATTATAAGTGATGTTCTTAAAACTGACACATTGAAAAAAAATACAGGATTTTTGTACTGAAAACCATTTCTTCTAAGATATTTATAATCCATATAAGAAGTAAATAAAACTCTATCTCTCTTTCTATACTTATTTTAGTATAATATCAAAGAAGATAATTTAGGAAATAGATTTCTTTTTTTTCCCCTTTCTGTTTTGCACAATATGCTTTTCTAAATATCGACTTGTAAGATGATAAATGACTGGCAATATACAAATATTGAAAATAGCACATTTATAAACTCTGATACAAAGAAAAAGCAAAGGAAGTTCATAAGAGAGAGTGGAGGAAATAAAAACAAAGAAAGCAAATTAGCTTTGAACCACTGATCCACAAAAGGTATAGCTAAATGAATCCCAGTAAATTGTGGTAGTAAATTGTTCAGATGCAAACAAATTGTGAAGGTGCAGGTGCCAGTTTCACATTCATCATTTGTTCATTATAGTGTGATTTAATATTGAATGCTGAGTTTTTCTCCCCTTCATATAGCAGCATAAACTATCAATGTATTTGTAGTGTATACTTAACCCAAGATTAGGCACTACTATTATATCTGACTGAATCATTTGAAATTATTCTCTAATCTTCGCAGATTACAATTTTCTTGCATTTTTATTTTATTGATTAAATAATCAAATGACTATTTTTGGAAAAGAAAGAGAACAATCCTTCCTCAAGCTCAGGACATAGATATTTCCACGAGTGCAAGCATTTCATTTAGATCAAGTGCCCAACACTAGACAAATGACAGTTATCAGGGATTCCATGCATTTGTTGGCTTAGCTCAATCAAAATCTGGAGCTATATAGAAAAATATTACCTTAAGGTAGTAAAAGTGGGCAATAGTTCTCCCTCAAACTTCAGTCACTCTGGCTGGAAGAACCTAATTTCTCCCTACTCTTTCTTACTCCTCAGTTGTGAGACAGGCTCTGTACACAATCCTGTAAATATCACTTCTTCAACAACAAAACAACCTTCTTTTTTTTTTTTCTTTTATTATGGTGCTGGGGATTGAACCCAGGGCCTTGTACATTCGGGGCAAGCACTTTGCCAACTAAGCTATAATCCCCAGATCCCAAAAGTAACCTTTTTTAAAGACTTTCTGCAAGACAATATTGTCTTTTCACAGGACCTACTGATTTTCTTTTTTATAGAGGAGTGATTTAAAATATTATGATTATGTTTGCTTTCTCTCATTCACTATTCTATAAGCCTATTTTGTTCATTACTATATTCCCAGATCTTTAGATTAGTACTTAGTATTTATAAAATGTATTGAATGAGTAAGCGAGAGAGTAAAGACTGAATGACAGATTTTGCAAATAGTATGCAACTCAATGTAGAATGTGAGTTATCTATTGCTTTGATAGTAATTTTCAGCAAGAGGATTCAAATTTAATAGCTCAAAAACAAACAAGAAACTGATCAATTATTTGTTTTTATGAATTGTGGATGATTTGATTGAGGTAGAATATATCTGCTTCAAGCCTAGACATCTGAGATGACTGTGGTTCTTATGCAGACTTATGGATTCATTGATCAGATGAGGCAGCATTACTACATAATGTGAAGCCCAAACTATCAGCATAGAGCCTATTAACATCCACCCACCATTTTTTTTAGAATATAAGTGCAAGAGAACAAGATCCAGTTGAAAAAATATATATGTGAAGGTTCTTCTTAGTGAATGTCTATGAGGTCTCCATTGCTAAAGCAAATAACATAGTCAAACCAAATCCAAAATGAAGAAGAAAGATATTCTACTGTTTTTGGTACAGAAATGGAAAGTCACATAGTGAGAAATTGTGGATAGTGGTGAATCCAAAAATGTGGGCAAAAAAAATTAGTCTACCACTATCCTAATACAATGAATATTATCTCTGTATTATTTAGGATCTTTGTTGACACTTTGTATCCTATAATAGCATCCATTCTACCTAATTTTAGCAGGAATAGGTTTATGGATATTATTAGGAAGTTACAAAATTTCTAGGAGAATCAAGGGACTCATGCATGGATACTAATGCAGTTTGGAATAACACAATCTGAAAAAAGACCCACATCATTTGTTACCAAAAGTCCCATTCACTATTGAGCATCTACAATGAAAAAGACCTAAAGAGAAGAAGTTGTATAAATAATTTTCCCAAAAGAAGAGTATTCATCCACTACATAGGTGATCTTCCCAGTCATGACTGTCAGTACCCATTGCTTACTCTTCAATCATGATTCTCCTTGGCAAAACACGGCTCACACGCAAGAAGGCTGAGAAATGTAGTTTTCAGGTTCTGTCCTCCAAGAAATTGCAGTGGATATAAATGATAAACAAATCTATATTCTATGCCTTAAAGCTGTGGTTAAATTATTTCTTTATCTCATCCACTTGACATTGTTACTTTTAATTTTTTATATGTTATAGTTGTTCATATTTGTGTTGTGCAGTGTAATTTTTCATACATGGATACAACATATAATGATCAAATTAGAGTAATTAGCATAAAATCACCTCAAATATTTATCTTTTTTTGTACTATTAATATTCATAATTTTTCTAAGGCTGTGGAGGCCCTAGATTATTTCTCCAGCAATGAAAAATAATTTATTTCCTCCAGTCATTGTGAAATATGCATTAAAATACTGCTAACTTAGTCACCTACTGCCCTACAGGACACTAGACCTCATTTCCCCTATCTATCTGCAATTTTGTATCTGGCAATCAATCTGTCTCTCCGTCCCTCTTCTCAGACTTGGTAAAGCACTATTCTATAATCTACTTCTATGAAATCAAATTACTTAGCTTCCAAGTATGAGTAAAAATGTGCAGTGTTTTTTCTTTCTATCTCTTGTTTATTTCATTGATTTCACAATTAAGTATCTGACCAAAGGAAATGAAATCAGTATGTGAAAGAGAAATCTGCATTCCTGTGTTTGTCGTAGCACCCTCCACAGCAGCAAAATAGAGTCACCTGCTGAGTATGTCTATGGATGGATGAATAGATAAAGAATTGTAGTATATATTCATAATAGAATTTTATTTAGTTGTAAAAAATGAATGAAAATCCTGTCAGTTGTGGCAACATGGGTTAATGAGCCTGAAGGACTTAATGTTACATAAAACAAGTTGCCATTTTAATCTATAAAGTATATCTTAAGAATAATAAAGGTCTACTACTTCCATGGATACATTTTTATCCATTCATGGTTATTTAATACCTAAACTATTTTTTTCTGAATAGTCTAATGTTTTACACTTTTGACCTTAAGCATCTATTCTCAATCCATCAGCTGAGTGAGTTCCTAAAATATTAAATTATGGCATAGAATACAATCATAGTCAGATTTGTCAAATCTGTCTGAGTTATACATTTTGCATTGATGCATTTTATTGTGTATAAAATATATCTCAATATATGTGATTTAGATACAAATCAATATGATTAATTCTCCCATGCTTAGGACTCTCTATGGCTGCCTCTTTTAGGTGGATCAAATTCAACATTTCTGTCCTAGTCTTTGTATTAATACTGTCTCTTTATTATATTGTAATTTATATTTCAGATTCTCATATCGATCTTTCCTGGCCAAATCATTGATGCTAACTTTTCCTCTCCTTCCTCAGTGAAGTTGTGGATCTTAATGCACTTATCACTATCATGTGTACTCATTTGTGTCCTGTTTTTTTTTCTTCATGAAAAGTGAGTTTCTCCAATTTTCTTTTTTAACTACTGCATCTTTTTGACTTAGAAGAACTTATGTTATCTAGGTCCTGAATGAGAATTTCTTGAAAAATGAATAAAATAATGACTATCATCGGGATAGAAGATAGGGGAAGGGAAGGTGCATATCTCCTCTATTGAGGAAATAAACATTAGCCTTTTCTACTTAAAAAAAAATCTCAGGCTAGATCTATCCTTATTCAAAGGTTGGGGTAATCAGATTTTCTTTAAATGTTGCTTGTGATTTTCTATAAAGCTTTTGTTTTAACCAGTTTCGCCTTGTTGTAACCAAAAAAAAAAAAAAAGACAAAAACAGCTTAAGGAGAAAAAGTTAGTTTTCTGACCAATGGTTTCAGAGATTGGGTCCATGGTTGCTCAACTCCATAGTTCTGGGTCTGAGAAGAGGCAGAACGTCATGGTTGAACAGTGTGGTAGAAGAAAACAGTACAAGACACTGCAACCTGGACAGCTCATCTCATCACTGCCAAAATATGTACACTCCCAGTGTCCTACCTCCTCCAGTCAAACCCTACTTGCCTACTTGCCACTCAGGTAATCCATATCAGTAGATTAATCCTCTGATTAGGTTTCAAATTTCATAATCTAATTATTTCACCTCTCACCATTCTTGCTCTTTCTCAAATGAGCTTGTGGTGGACACCACATGCCCAAATCCTAACATTTTTCTCCTGGCCTCTGAAATCTCATGCCCATCTCACAATTCCAAATATATTTAGTTTATTTCCAAGAGTCCCCAGAGTCTTAACACTTTCAGCATTACCAAAAGTCCAAGTCAAAAATATCTTCTGATACTTAAGGTAAATTTTTAGCTCTTTTCTCCTATAAATATAAAAATCAGAGGGAAGTGAAGGGAGAAAAAGGGGATATGGGGGTGGAATGGATGTGGAATGACATGGACATTATTACCCTATATACATGTATGAATACCCTACTGGTGTGACTCTGTACCGTGTACAGCCAGAGGAATGAGAAGTTGTGCTCCATTTGTGTACAATGTGTCAAAAGGCATTCTATTGCCATGTATAACAGTACCAAATTAATTATAATTTGTTATAATTAATTATAAAGTGGTTATAAAAAATTTAAAAATTAAAAAGATGAAAATCAAGTTACATATATTCAATACATAACACTACATATTAAATATTTCCGTTTCAAAAGCAAGATAGAGGGGCATGGATAGAAAGAATGAGATAAAATCCAGCTGGGTAAACAATTCCTATAGCTCCATGTCCAGCATCACAATACACATGGCTATTTGCAGCCCACATGGCCTCTCCCTTGGCTTCTCTGCTCAATTCCATAGCCTTCCCTGGGAGATGTCCCTTGGTTTTTGTGTATCTTTATCATAAGGGTCTCCACTGACATTTCAGTTGCCTTCTCAGATCTTCATGTTATCACCCTCTCAAGAGCAGCCTGCAGTGACTGATCATGCTACACTTTGCTTGGCCTCCAGGACCTTCCTTTGAAATCTCTATGGCCTCTGTGGCCTCCTAATTTCAGCATCTTACCATCCTGCAGAACTAGCATGACATGGTTACTGCCGAGGTCTGTCATCATCTTGAGTAGTACTCAAGATCCTTGGGATCCCAATTACAGAAGTTTTTGAGGGCCTGGGAAGCTGGCACATGGTAAAATAAGTTCATATGCCCCCTTGTGGAAGCAGGGTACTCCCATGGTCTCTTCTCAAAGGAATTTCTACTTTCATACCCTTGAGTCTCAGATGTTGTAATCTTGTCAATTCCTGAGATGCTCTCAAGTCATATTTCCTATTGTCTGTATTCCAAGTACTTAGCTTAGCATTTCTTCAATGGCTTTAAGATCTTTAATAACCACAACTTCCTTAGTTCCAGTTTTGCTCATAATTTTCTGACCAAACTGCAATTTTTTAAAACTTTCTGCTATGTTTGCTGCCCCAGATTATCATAGTAAACTTAACTAAAAGCTGTGGCTTTGCTGCCTTATGATTTTCTCCACTAGAATAATTAGTCCATCACCTTTAAATTGAACTCCACAGAAAGTCTCAGAACACACACACACACACATGTCAACAACTTTTCTGCTAGGATGTAACATGAATGATCTCTAGTCTCATTTCCAAGAGTCCTTTTTTTCCTCTGAAACCTCATGGCCTAGTCTTTACTGTTCATAGTTTTATCAACATTCTGGTTTTATGAGCTAACGCCAGAATCATTCATTCATCTCCACGTAGAGCATTCTAAAATGTTTATAGTTTGGGTGTCTAAACTTTTCAAAATCCCCCTGCCCCCCAAACTTCAATAAGCTCCAAAATCTTTCGAACTACATGGCCAGGTTAGTCATAGTAATAAACCCATTTTTCAGTATAATTTTATGTTTTAGTCATCTTTTATGTTGCTGTGACCAAAAGATCTGACAGAACAATTAAAATAGAAAATGTTTATTTTCTGTTTTACCTAACGGTTTTAAAGGTTTAGTGCAAGTTATCTGACTCCATAGCTCTGGGTCCAACGTAAGACAGAATAGCGTGGAAAATAGCATGGTGAACGAAAACAGCTCAGAACATGAAACCAAGGAAGCAGAGGGAATTCTGCTCACCAGGAACAAAATATAAATTCCAACTGCATGCCCCCAATTACCTTCATCCTCTAGCTATGCCCTACCTGCGTACATTTACCATCTAGTTAATCCATATCAACAGATTAATCCACAATTAGGTCATACCTCTTATAATCTAATCATTCAACTCTGAGAATTCCTGTGTTTTGTGTTGTCTCACACATGAACTTGTAGAGGACAGCACATAGTCACACCCTAATAGCTTTCATAAGTTTAAGTTACAATTGAGTGCTTTCTATTTGTCAATAAAGTGGCTTTTTGTTTTGTTTTTTAAGTCAACAAACAATCTGACACTAGGGGTATAGGCAAGAATCTATTAAAGATATAAATGGAAGGAGAAAGAGAAGAAGGAGTAAAGGGGATAAAGCTGGAAATGAGGCAGAAGCTCAGTATTAATAGCTTTAGATCAGAGAAGTACTTTTAGGAAGAAAAACTGCTCTTACAGTTGTTCTTTGAATGATTTAGAGCTATATTGAATCTGACTGCTCTCTAGCTGTAACCTGTCTTTGTGTGTGAAGAATCTCACAGTATTAGCAATCATAGCCTACACATGACAAGAATAGTATTTTTGAACCTGGGGATTGTACTTCAGCCAGCAACAACCATACTCAACAATCTATTGCCCACTAGAGGCAACTCCAACAAGGAACCCCTGACCCTTTCTGTTCCTGTCTCAGAACTCAAGCCTTTGTATTTGTGGTATGTATTGTGTACCCCAAATTAGAGGGGATTAGACACTGACTTTGCAACATAAATTTCCCCAATATACCTGGATTTTATAGTAGGGTGGTCCTAGGGTCTTTGAAAATTGACAAAGCTATTAATACATTTGATGCTTTTAAAAATACTTATTTTATATATATATATATATATATATATATATATATATATATATATATATATATATATAATTCCTAGTCACATAATACTAAAATAAATTATTTATACTTGTATGTTTGAGGGCATCGAAAAATGGTGTACCTAATTAGAATAAGATATATTTTGTGCATGCATAATTTTATCAGAATGGACTCTACTATCATGTATAACTGAAAAAAATAACATTAAAAATTAAGAGGTAGGGGCTGGGGTTGTAGCTCAGTGGTAGAGCACTTGCCTAGCATGAGTGAGGCCCTAGGTTCAATCCACAGCACCACATAAAAATAAATACATAAGATAAAGTTATATAAAATATATATTTAGCTGGGCACAGTGATGCAAGCATATAGTCCTAAATTCTAGGGAGGCTGAGACAGAAGAATCATGAGTTCAAAGCTAGCCTCAGCAAAGGCAAGGCACTAAGCAACTCAGTTAGACCCTGTCCCTAAATCAATTACAAAATAGGACTGGGGATGTGGCTCAGTAGTTGAATGCCCCCTGAGTTCAAATCCTGATAAAATTAAAAAAAAAATTTTCACCTCCTTTTATCCCCTTAAAAAATATATATATACTATTTAAGGGGATAAAAGGAGGTGAAAATATCTTTATTTCTAATGAAAGATGTCATCCAGAAAATCAAAGATTAACTTTTTGTATTTTTCTGAATGGTAAAGTTAAATTTACCTTTAATAATGTACTTGAAACAATAAAGAAATAGGAGGTTTTCTAATCTTCAGGGTTTTTTTTTTCGATTTTTTTGGTGTATGAACAAAATTTGTATATATTTAAGGTATACATCCAGATTTTCTGATATATGTATAATTCTTGAAATGATTAGCACAACCAAACTAAAATCATATCATTACCTCATACACTTATCTTTCTTTAATTCTTCTATTAATGCCACAGTCCATTCAAACATTTTCTTTCTTCACAATTTTACTGAAAGTTGTAGCTTTAAATAGCTTCTTCCTGTTTTGTTTTCTTCATTGCTCTAGTGCTTCCTGGATCATTTCCAATTGTAATGTCTGGTTATTCATTCTGTTTTACAGTGTTTTCTTTCTTCTCCCAGCTCCTCAATGTTGTTTTTCTGGTTGGATTATCCTTCTCTATTTTTTATACTCTTACCATGGATAATTTTATTCTCTCACATCTGTATTTTAAATTTAAATAAATCAATATCAAAATATGTATTCCTGGTCTGGGATATATTTCATGGTAGAACACTTGCCTAGCATATACAAAGCCCTGGGTTCAGTCCCCAACATCAAGTGTGTGTGTGCATGTGTGTACACTTTTCATATTGCTCCACAAATTCCTGGATATGTATATTCATATGACCATTTCTGGGCATCTTTCATAGTGTACCCTACCAGCACAATAAATGCAACTGTCTTGCAAAATTATCATTTTTAAATTGACTAGTCCCACATTCTATTCATTTACCTTATTCAGGAAACTGCTTTATTGAAGTTCTCTTTTCTATAATTCCCTGACTTCATCACCAATCCTCACTACTTTCTCCTTATTTCAGCTTGCTGTGCTTATATCTAGAAAATTGTTGAATTGATAAAACACATGTTTCTCACCCAGCCTGTGTTATGCCTCACCACATTGTCTCTCCTTCCTAACTCAAATCTTGATGTGTAGCACCTCATAATGCTTCTGAAGTTGTCTATTTTAAATATAAAGCTGAATATGTTGATTGAGTAGTCCCAACTATTCAATGGTTCCCTATATTTCTTTTGGATGGTTTCTAAGTAAGTTTATTTTTAAAATATTTTTGTTTTAATTAGTTATATATGACAGTGGAATCATTTATGCACTTTAATATATCATATATAGATGGGATATAATTTCTCATTTTTTCTGAGTGTACATGTTGTAGAATCACACTGGTCATGCAGTCACATATATACATAAAATAATAATGTCTGTTTCATTCTACTATCCTTCCAATCCCCATATTCCCTCCCCTTCCCTCCCTCTACTTCCCTCTACCTAATTTAAGGGTAACTCTATTCTTCTCTAGTGCCCCCCGAATTGTGAATTAGCATCTTCATATTAGAGAAAATATTTGGCCTTTGGTTTTTTGGGGATTGACTTATTTTGCTTATCAGGATATTTTTCAACTCCATCCATTTACTGGCAAATGCCATAACTTCATTCTTTTGAGTAATATTCCATTGAATATACATACCATTAAATAGTAATATTCCATTGAATATACATTTTATTCATCTGTTTATCCATTGAAGAACACCTAGGTTGGTTCCATAGTTAAGCTATTGTGAACTGAGTTGCTCTAAACATTGACTTGGCTGGATTACTGTAGCATGCTGATTTTAATTCCTTTGGGTATAAACCAAGGAGTGGATAGCTGGGGCAAATGGTGGTTCCATTCCAAGTTTTCTGAGGAATCTCTATACTGCTTTCCATAGTAGTTGTACCCATTTTCATTCCCACTAGCAATGTGTGAGTCTACCTTTTTCCCCAGATCTTCACCAACATTTATTGTTGCCTGTACTCTTGATGATTGACAATTGGAATGAAATCTTAGTGTAATTTTGATTTGCATTTTTCAAATTTCCAGAGGTATTGAACACTTTTTCTTATATTTGCTGATCAACTGCATTTCTTCTTCTGTGAAGTGTCAGTTCCTCAGCCCATTTATTGTTTGGGTTATTTGTATTTTTGTGTTTTTTGACTTCTTTATATATCCTAGAGATTAATTCATTATTGGAGGTGCAGGTGGTAAAGATTTTCTCCCACTCTGCAGGCTCTCTCCTCACATTATTGATCTAAGTTTATTATCACAGGTCATGAAACCCTTGGATATCCTTATTTACCCACTAATTTGGTGTAAGCTTTCATTTCTTCCTCATCCTCCACATATGTGCTTATGCACCACACACATTTATACACATTTTATTCCAGGAGTGTGAAACTCCTTCCATTACTCCACGCATTTATAGATGTTTTGTTAACCTGGATGCTCAATGCGAAGCACTCCATCTATAAAAAAAACTACCTTGACTCTTCCATAAGATTTAGACAAACCTCTGTCAGCAATCACAGTTTGCTCTTTGTATATTCATGATATGTCTTTAACATGTACAAACTTTGTTACCTTTCTGTCTTATTAAGACACAATTATGTTTTGAATGCAAGGACAATGTCGTCTCTCTCTTTTCTGGAAATTAGCAAAATATCTGGAAGATACCAATTAAAAGCTAAACATATCCTAACATATTACTAAGTATTAAATTATATATATATATATATATATATATATATATATATATACACATATATATGTAAATGTATTAGGTAATTTTGTGATCAATAACAGCTTTTTGTGTGGGGAACGTCATTATTTAGGTAAACTGGAATGCACATATTGTACTTCTAAATTTATGTATTCTCAGAGTTCTCTAGCAAGGACAGTATTTTTGTTTCTTCTCAGGTAACTGCTCTCAACACATTGGAATGGTAGAGCTAGTAGTTTATTTTAATAATTCACTTAGTATAAATTCTGACACATTATAAATTCATGAGACAAGCATGGGAATGTCATAACTTTTTTTTTACATGACTTTCATTGTAATCTGCTGTATTTATGGTGCCACTGAACTAATAACAAGAGATAGACATTGCTGAAAGGTTAGAAATCTCTTTAAATATGTCCTTGGTTGAGATGTTTTTCAAATTAATGGATAAGAACAGTATACTATTTAAGGATTATTGGCAACTTGTTCACTGAAAAAAATAAACAAATACATTTGAAGGTCAAACATGATATTGAAGTGTTTCCTTTTTCTTTTTTAAGATGACAACCCTTTAATCATAATTTATTTAAAAGAATGCATTTACAGAAAGTTCAAGTAATTCACATAATTACTGAAAAGCAACTTTAACTTTCACATCTTAGAATTGGAGATGATTGAATCTAGCTTCCTAGCTTCCACAGGATTGTAGAGAGCTTTCTATGAATTCTCCTGGGAATGGCATATTGCTAAACAGGTGGCCCTTTTTCCTCTTAGCCAGACAAATAAAGGAACTTGACCAAATTATCCTATGTAGGTATAAAAATTTTAAAAAGTTGTAAATAAGTAGAGGAAAGATCCACAGAGTAGAGGAAATGGAATAGAAAGGAGTGGAGAGAAAGAGGAAGTATTGGAGACTGAAGTGGAGCACACTATAATCCATGTTTTTATGATTGCATCAAAATGAGCCCCAGTATTATGTTTAATTATAATGCACTAATAAAAATCCTGATTTAACTATTTTCCTCTTATGTACAATTTCATGTAAATAAGAAATTTAAGGACAAGTAAAAGTGAGAGCACACTAGTCATTCATCAGGGTTTACAGTCCTTTGGGCATAAACTATTTAATGAAATAAGGTACCTAACACAAGTTTGGATTAAAAGTTAAAATTTCTACAAAGTTTAATGTTTTGCAAGAATATTTTTCTGAGAAATATACTTTAGTCTTTAAATCTCTCCCTTTCTTTGAGTGAATTTAACTGTATGTTTGACTTTGCATGCAAATTTAATGATGCAAACATCAGTTCAAGATCCAAGATCTTACACTACCTGCAAGCTAACATTAGTCAGCCAAGTATCCTGAATGGTGCCTTAATAGACAAGTCTGGTCAGTACAAAAGGCAGCTTTTTATTTATGACAATTGAAAAAGTCAATGTATTGATATTTTTCCTGTTTCTCTATGCCAAAATTCTCAGTGTGGTGATGAAAAGAAATATGAGGATGGAATGGATTGTAAAACAGGACCTCTGCATTTACAGAATCTGAAAATTTTATAATGGGTATACCTAACCTTTGTTCTAATCTTTATTTTATTGTATAATCAGAACATTTTAAGCTTTGCTCTGGACAGAGAGACAATCTCCAGAATGTTTCTTATACAAACATTTTGGCAAAGGTAAACTTGGAAAAGAGCATTCAATTTCTCGACTCTCAAGACAAAAAAAACAGACCAGACTCCTCCCACACATACACACACATTTCTCACCACCCTTTGCTGCCTTGTTAGAGATAATAGTGGTTAAATAAAACCCTTACAGTTAAGTTAATATGGTTATAATTTTAATTTGAAGAAATATGGAATTATATACAATTCTATAGTAATTAACCCCTTAAAAATGTTTCTTTGAACATTATAGTAATAACAAAATTTTAATAAGAGCAGGATGAAGTATCAGAATGAAGTATTCATTACATGCTTTTGAAGACTTTCATATAAACAATTTTAAAATAACCTGATAAAGGTGTGTTGATATAGAACCAATAGAACAAATTCATAATGAACAATTTGGTCTTTTTTTTTTTTTTGTATGTGTACAACTGTGAAATTGTTACCACAATAAAAGTAGCAAACAGATTCATAGTCAGCATATTGTAGTTACATATCTAACTTTCTAAAAGCCTGGGTAAAACAGTTTTTTTTAAAAAGCTATTGTACAATTTCCCATTACTACAACTGTGTAGGAGAGTTCCAGTCTATTCATTTTGTCACCAATATTTGCTTTGATCATTCTTTGTAATTAATTGATGTCATTCTAGTAAGTGTTTGCCCTTCAACGCCACTGGAGACTTAATTCAGGATCTAAATGGATGAGTGTATTTGTGTATACACTGGTGTAGGTGTGTTTGTTAAGTCTTGGTAGAAATCTATCATGCTGTTTATTTTAGCCAAGAAATAGATGTTAATTTATATTATCATTGATTTTCACTCCCACATGTATTATTTATTTAATATTTCCTGCTTACATTTGGTTTGGTGTGCTCTATTTTGCCAGTTTCTCTATTTGAAGTCAGAGACATTAATATGACAGTTTTCAACATATATTATACAAGTATTCAAAATATATGTAATTTTCTAATTTTTTTTTCTTTTGGTACCAGGGATTGAACTCAGGGGCACTTTAACACTGAGCCACATCCCTAGCACTATTTTTTTAAATCTCATTTAGATACAGAGTCTCACTAAGTTGCTAAGCACCTTGCCTTTGCTGAGGCGGGCTTTAATCTCATGATCCTCCTCCCTCAGCTTCCCGAGCCTCTGGGATTACAAGTGTGTGCCAAAGTGCCTGGCTCTCATTATTTTTAACTTTTAAAACTGAGACATAAAAATCACACATATTTATGGTGTACCTTAGATATATGAACCTTGAACATATTGTGCAGTATTCAAATCAAAGCAAGTATATCATCTGAATTTGTCTTTGACCTAAGTGTTTTTTAGAATTATTTATTTTCTATGTAGTCCTATGTTATGGAGAATTTTGCTTATACAGTTCTCATTTAATTATTTTGCATGTGGAGAACATGCTTTGAGCCACACAAATACTAAGTATTTAAAAAATATTGTTAAAAGTCTTCATATTTCAAAACGTGGTCAATTTCTTAAATTTTCCTCTCTTCTCGTTTCAGTATTCTCAACAACAACAAAAAAATTGATGCATTTCTTATTTGGGGAATTCTTTAGAGAATCCAACTTCTCTTTCTGCCTAATGTGTCTGTAGTTTTTGTTTTAAATCTAGTTTTTGAACAATTTGATTATAATGGTTCCTTGTAGTTTTTTATGCTCAAGTTCATTGAGCTTCTTGAATCTTAGCATTTATGATTTGCATCACATTTGGAGATAGATTTCAGGCAACATTTGTTCAAATATTTTTTTCTGACCATATTGGAACTCACTGCTCCTTTCTAAGCCACATATTTAATACTCACAGTTTTCCCCTAAAATGATAATATTCTGTTCATTGTTATTTTGTTTTTTATTTTTCTTTTCTTACCAAGTTTATTTTGGATAGTTTCTATTGCTATATTTTTGTGTTCACTAATCTTTGTTTTTTTTTTTTTTTACAATGCCCCATCTTTGTTTCATCACTTTCAATACATTGTCCTTGTGGACATTTTAATTTTCATCTCTAGAACTTTGAAAGTTTGATTTACATGTCTTCATATCTTTATTTCTACTTATTTTATTCACATAATATAGTTAAAATAGCTTTTTTGCTGTCTATTTTTACTATTTCAAACACTTGCTTCATTATTTTTCATTGGTTCTCTGACATTGTGAATTTTCTATAGTTAAGTGCTTGATATATCTATTTTTATAAATATTCCTGAGCTTCATTTTAGCATTTATTGAAATTTCTTAGAAATGCTTTATTCTTTTTGGATTTTCTTTCTTTTTTTTTTTTTTTGAGATTAGTTTACTGAAATTTCTGGAGTAGTCTATGTAAACTTAATTATTTCCCATTACTGAGGCAGTACTATTCTCTGAATAACACCTACTATTTCATTAATCTTGATATCTTCCAGTCTAGGTTGTAAAAGCACACATTATCAGTGGCCCTGTGTAAATGTAAAGTCCTGCTACATCTGATCCTTTACATGGTTCTTTCTCTGGCCTGAATTACCTCATATCCATGCACTAGTCAGTATTTACCTGAATGTTGGAGTGAAGCTTCTACAGATCTCTGGATTCTCTCATATATCTCCTCTTTGGTACTCTGTTCTATGAGCTCTAGTCCTGGTCTTCATGTTGCTCAGGTCTAACTTCCCAACTCATGCCTCAGTCCACTGAGTTAAAATCCTGTCTACAA
Source organism: Callospermophilus lateralis (assembly GCF_048772815.1). Lineage (NCBI taxonomy): Eukaryota > Metazoa > Chordata > Mammalia > Rodentia > Sciuridae > Callospermophilus > Callospermophilus lateralis. The sequence continues at coordinate 85,482,593 of NC_135317.1, forward strand.
CTAGGAAGAACCACTCTAACAGTTCTAGAAATGTATTTTAGAAATTTTGGTGTAGAAGCATAACTTATAATAAGCATGATTACATGCTTATGTTACTCCTATAATATATCGCTATAAAGGCACATAGAACATAGTATCTCTGAAGCATAATTTTCACCTTATATTCTAGTCATTTCATATGATTTTTAAAGTAGTTCCAAACACATTAAGTACTGCCTTTCACTATAATTTGGCTCCTTCCTATATGTGACCTATAATAATTTTTTATACATAAGCATATATAAAAATATATTTATCAGTTATATATTTTATATATTACATAAGTGTAAATATGTACTAAATATTTAAAATTGATGGCTTTCAATCATCTTCTCATTTTCGATAAGATAAACAAAAATTTCAGGGCAATGAGTTTATTCTGTAAGAGTATGGACCCAATCTCCTCTCTCAATATAAAAATTAGGAATTTTTTTAGTTCAGGCACTTTAGGGAACATAGCCAGAGGATGTTCAGTATCTTTTAAACAGACTCCCATTAACTCCCATATATGGTTCTTCCTTTCATTTCAATATCAGAAGCAATTAGAATATGGTAAAAATCTTTTACCATATGTATCTGCTTATTCCAAAGTTTGTGTTAGGGCTCCCCAAAGTGTATTTGTACGCCTAGAAATCAAGGCCCTTGACTCAAGGATGGGAAGTTTTCAAACTCTCCAGTGACAGGACTGATGAGATGATATAACAATTACTGAAAAGCTATTGTACAGCAGCCTGACACCTTATTTACACATCAGAATGGTCCTGAAATGCAAGCACAGTTTTCCCTGTTTATGGTTAAAGAGTTGAAAGTCCAAATATTTTAAGTAGAATTCAGTAGCTTATCTTTCTTTCATTAGCAAGTTAATAATTAGTACTGCCTAAGTTAGAAATCAAATTTTATTTCAAAGTGTGCTATTTTGTCTGAATGTTTGAAGGTATTTTGCCCAAAATAAATCCTCGGCATGGAAAGGAACACTATTGCTGTTTATGCTGTCTTTTGGCTGCATTTTATATTTCAATTATATTTTACAGGGAAATTCAGTAAGAAGGATATCACTGCTTTTGCTTTCATTTAGTTCTTACATACAACTTTAGATTTTAAATTTTTTATTGTTCAAATTGGTGTGCTGAATCTTAATAAACATTCTACTTTTATGGTTTTCTCTATACTTATGTTCTTCATGTATTCATTTAAATTTGTAATCTGGTATCGTTATGATTTGTTCTTATTCCAGCCCTCTGACATTAGCCATGATTCTTAAAGTAATAATAGTAAAAAACTGACCCCAAGTTACAATAAAATAGAAACTGCAAAACTCTATGCCCTTGATCTTTAGGAAAAGTTAAAAAGCATTGGGAACAAATCTGAATGCAGGTATTCAAGTAATGTCATTTTGAGAAAAATTTTATACCAATGTGCTTAATCTAGGTTTGAGGAGGTTCTGATCTCCTCCTTACACATAATGTTTCTAATCATCAGTAATTGAAACTAATTTTGGTACACAACTCTTATTAAACAAGATGAATGCTGCATGAAAAATGGCATGACCTTTTCATTATTGCTTTGTCAGGACATTTCTCTAGAGCTATTTATGCAGTTTCAAACAAAGCTTTCTGTGTCTTCAAGGAGCTGAGCAAGGTATGGGTTGTTTTTGTATGACTCCAAATGTGTACAAAGAGGAGGATTTATAATTTAATGTGATGGTGTATTCCACAATAAAACACAATTTTATTGTAGAACATTTTGTACACATTTGAGAAAAATTTATTAAAGACAGTAAGAACTGTGTTCATCTTCAGTGATAATTTGGGATTTTATCTTGCTTAACATTTTGATAATTATTCATATGACTCAGAACGCATGGAATGGAATGTTCACACTGAAGAGTCCTAATAATTTTTACAGCATAAAGAACATAAAAGTGTTTTTGAAATTAATCACCTGCCTCTCTAAATATAATTGCTTAGCTCCTTGTCTTTTGGTTAAAACTTCAGACCACAGAGGCAACTTAGTGTCTTCTTCAGTATATTTGGGTCTTTATGCCGACCTCTTTTCTTTAAGTTGTGGTAAATAACTCTGTTGTCATAATGTAACAAAAGAAAAACAATGCAAAAAATAGGATGATTAACCAAAATTGTTTTGAATTTCTCATTATGTGAATAAGTACCCATATTCCTACTCAAGAGTAGTTATCAACTTATGTGAATCTTTATTTGCAGAAATTATAAAGTGATGATCTTAACAAAAAACAAGCAGGCTGGGTGAAAAGAAGAATACATTTTTTTTTATTATCTTTTGCTTAGTGGTAGACACTTTGTCCTTAACATGTTTGACACAACTGAAAATTAAAAAAAAAAAAAGCAGAATAGCAATGATTAGTATAAGAACTCAATACCCACAATCTTGTAAAAATAAAAGGCTTCCAATCAATGTATCAAGTATAATGTCAGCTTTGATGACACAATTTTGAAGAGAAATTTTTGCCTTCTCTGATTTTTCCGCAAGAATTGTTTTACTTCCAAGGCTTGAGTAAGTTTCTGAGTCTCATGTGGTCATCCCAGCCCAGGTTCCAGGGTCAGGGTCCTGATCACTGGACTTCTAGCATCCTTCTCCTCTGACTTCGCATACTGCATTTTTTGTTTGTTTGTTTGAATATTTATATACTGACTTGGAAAAAATGTAGTAGATTATAAAAAAGTGATAAGATAAATCAGCTTGAGTAAGTGTAATTGATTATAGGATTTAACAAAGTTTGTTTATTTAGATTTCTTTTGATTTTATATTTCCATTATTGATGATAAGAATTTATTTTCCTCTTAGTATACAGAGGACATTGTGCACATGGACTTTTACCATTTACAGGAAGACAAAAGGAGTATCAGAGTACCCTTTTGATATCTGCATGGGTTTTGTCTGTGTTTTTTATTGGTGCATTATGGTTGTATGTAGTGATGGGATTGTTGTTGCATATTCATTCATGCAACAATATAGCAATGCAATTTTTCAATATAATTTAAATAACTAGTAGAATAACCAAATTTCAATATTGTGTACTTGTACTTTTTCTGTAAAGCTAAAATGCTATACAGAATAGTAAATAGCATATATATACTATTTATTGCATTATGATATCTATAAAAATAAAAGTATGTGTATATTAGAGAAGCTGGGGATGATGGCTTACTCCTGTAATCCCAGTGGCTAGGGTGGGGGGAAGAGGCAGGAGGATCAGGAGTTTAAAGCCAGCCTCAGCAAAAACAGGGCACTAAGCACTCAGTGAGACCCTTTCTCTAAATACAATACAAAATAGAGCTGAAGATGTGGCTCTGAGTTCAATCCCTGGTACCCGACCCCCCCCCCCAAAAAAAAACGGTATGTGTGCATTAATTATTTATGGAGACACACCGGAAAATGTCTAAGTTATTATATACCACCCAGGACATATCTCTGAGGTCGAAGTGAAATAAAATAGACTGAAGAAAAATTTTAATATTTTTGCCCTAAATATTTATTTTTCAAATTAACAAAACAAATTTAATTCAGGAAATACATCACACAAAACTAGGTATTCTAAACATATATGCAATTTAAAAATTTTAATTATGAAATTTTATTTCAACTACAAAAGTGTTTAGAAAATATATTGTATCTATTTTTATGCCTAAATATGATTACAGTTTCCATTTTGCTCTCTAAAACAAAATTTTGGGGATTACTTTACAGTATTTTGGATTGCTATCTCTAGGACATAATGTAGAGCAAACTAAATTTGGTGCAAATGAGCTAAAATTGATTCAGATTTGACAAATTATTTAAACTTTAAATGTATTAAATCAAAACCAATATGAGAAATGTAAACATCAATCAGAATACTGATGTTAAATATGTATAATGGAAAACATCAAAAATAAAAATAGTGCCCTGAAGCCATTTCATGGAATTTTGGGCAAGAAAAATTAAATAAATAAACGGTTCTTCTATTTGAGAATACTAAATTTTTCAGAAAAAAATGAAGAGATGTCATTAGATATTTATTTTTGTTAGAGGAAGACTTCTGACATTTTTTTTTTCATTTTTTTCCCTGTTATTTAGTTAAAAGAAATATACAGTGTTCTAGGGAGATTTGCTTTGATAGAATTTTCTGCTTTGGGTGTTACATTATTGAATAGGTAGCTAATACACTTTGTTTTCTGTTGTTCAAAAATGCTTTTGCTAAAACTATCATCTTTCTATATGTAGAAGATTATATTATCAAAGGCAGAAAAATCTGCTTGAAATTTAACCATAAAATCCTCAGCAAAAGTTAAAATATGCTTCAAATATATGTAGGTATATTTATACATGTGTATCTTACAATTTTTATATCCACATGTAAATCTGTGTCTATTTTTTGCACATCTCAAAAAGAAAAGTTAACTGAATACAGGCATGGAAGTTTACGGTTAATTTATGTAGTAACAGGAAGGTATTAAAATCCTCATATGTCTTGAAACACCCACTCTTATTTACTTGCCAAATTAAAATTTTTCCTTGAGACCTACATTAATTTAATTAAAACCTCTCTTAAAATATATACATATATATAATGTTAAGTAAATTTTTAATTTTAATATACAATGCAGTGCATTTTTTGGCATTTATTTTTAGTGGGTACATACTAGTAGCTCTAACATATGAAAAATAATTTTTATATTTTAAGAATTTTGTTTATTAGCAGACACATAAAACATAAAACTTATATATATTAATGAGATACCTTATAGTGTTTTCATATTTGTTCTATATCCTTAAATATATAGCTTTTCTTTTGTTAGAGAAAACATTTAGAATTCTTTCTTCCAGCTTTTGGAAATAGAGTATAGCTGTTATCTATATTCACCCTACCATGTAATAGCACACAAGAACTTCTAGGCCATGCCCTAGATGGCTTTATCTTCTTCTTGGCACCCATCTGTCTCATGGTCACGCTCTATCTCTATCTCTTTCTCTATCTCTATCTCTGCTTTCTGGCTTCCTGACATGAGCTGATCCTCTCCAAATGGAGCCAGCTGACTATGAACTGAAACCCCTGAAACTGAGCAAAAATAAAACTTTTCTTCCTTTAAGTTGTTTATATCAGCTATTTGGTCTCAATAACAAAAAAGCTAACTAATACATGCCCATACTAATTTTTGGATTGCTTTTCTAGTTCTGTAAAGAATGCCATTGGTATTCTTATATGGATTGAAATGAATCTGTATAATTCTACATTTTAAGCCCTATCTTAACCCATAACCCTTGCCTTCTATCAAACAAACAAACAACAACAAAAAAGCAAGAAAAAAAGAAAAAACAAAAAGTATTCATCATGATTGTTTCATATCATCTTAATCTCTGCCTTTGGAATATGCTGTTACCCTCAGCTTTAATGTGATTTTTATGAAATGGACATTTCTAACTGGCAAGAAGATTTGAAGATGGCATTTGTGTGAATTGTTTTTATTGAAGAGTGTAATGCTGAGATTCATTATTCAATTAGAGTGCAGTTGAAGAGCTCTTGTTTAGAGTTTAAGAATCTCATTTCAAAGACTGGCAGTGACAATAAACAGCTGTCTAGAAGACACTTTAACTTTCCAAGTTTCAATTCTTTATTAATAAAAATAGATAGTATCATCAACTGTTTAGTATTTAGATGAAGATCAAGCAACAGAATCACGTATAGCTATGGTAAAATTGTAATGTCTATCTACAAATTTTAATACTACAAATATTCATAAATATTAATAAAGTCCCTTTATGGTCAAGAGAAAAGCAGAAAAACAGCCAACAGATCATTTTGTCTGTTTTGTAAAAATCAAACAGACAACATTACTGACTATATCCTAAACATAATAATATAATACGTGGTTAATTAATCCTCATAAATACCATTGGTAGATATTTAATTATTGTATCAATTATCTACCTTCTGTTACAAAATACAAATTTTTGTTTTGGTAACAATTCCAGCAAAAGCCAGTTTAGCCTGGGACTCTAGGAAGTCTGAATTTCATGTTGAGTTCATGCAGATGTTAGCAGTCAGCTGCTGGTCAGTGGCCAAGGTTCTGAGAGCAACAGGTTTACCCCAGAGTGCAAGTTCTGTTCATGCATCTTCAGATAACACATTTGAACTCTCCCATTGATCAGAGCAAGTCACAAAGCCTGAGAAAAGAATCTGCTTCCTGACGTGTGGAATTGTAATAAAAAATAGCTATCTAATGGTTTTCTGTAGTTATTACCCCTTTGTAAATGATTAAAAAAAATTGAAGTTAAAGAGATTAAGTGACTCAGAAGGGTGTATGTCTAGATAATATCAGAGGTAGTATTCCAATCTAGTCTTTATTGTTCACAAAGTTTGTACTTCTGATCACGAAAAAGTACAAATTAGTAATCATTCTTCATCATCCTCCCTTAACTGTGAGTGAAAACAATTGCCAAGGTAGCAATAATCCCCCCAAATAATAAAACACATATTATGTAATTTATATATTGGCCAGCATTTATCATAGCTATTAGAAATCTTGCCCATATATTTTATGGTATTTCATATACAAACACAAAATAAGAAAAGTAGTACTGGAAATAATTAAAAAATAAAATATAGTTATTATTATAATATATATGTTTTTGCATTTATACACACTCTTAGATCTTATATTTATTATTAGAGATAGGATTATACAGTGGAGAGGTCAGTTTAAACAAGTAGAATTTGGGGGAAAAATGGTGAGGAAGGAACAATAATAATTAGAATGGCAACTCACAAGCCTAAGCTGCAGCTTGGACCTGAATACAGGAGAGGCCTGCCCTCTTTTATTGCCCTTCTAACTAATTGAATTAGACATGCCAAGGATGATATACCTTTTAATAGACTTAAATTTAACTGATTAGAGATTTTAATGAGAGTTGCAAAATCCCTTTCTACCAGCACCTAGATAAGTGTGTGATTGAATCACTAATGGGTGTGTGTGTGTGTGTGTGTGTGTGTGTATGATTATTTTGAAGACTCCTCCAGTTTTCACAGGAGAGTACCCTTCCTTGTTACCCACTGTATTAGTCAGCTTTTCATCACTGTGACCAAATGCCTGACAAGAATAACTTAGAGGAGGAAAAGTTTATTTTTGATCATGGTTTCAGAGGTTCAGTCTATGTTGACCAACTCTGGCTCTGGACAGGGCCTCATGGTAGAAGGTAGAGGAAAGCAGCTTAGTTGATAGCAGCCAGGAAGCAGAAAGAGTGCAAAGCAACAGAGACAAAATATAAACCTGAAAGATAAGTCCCATATCCAAACCGTAACACCCATGGTATGGGAAATGCACTAGAAGGAGGATACTAGACAATGTAGTTTATTTTGCTGGTTTATGCCAAAACCTTCACAAGGGAAGACTTTGGCGATTTACCACCTGTACACATCTTCTTAAACTTTAATTAATATCTTAATAAGGATGATACAAATTCTTACATCTGGCAAGCATAATGCAGCTACACCATGTACATCCCAAAACATCTTAACATCTTTCTCACTAAAAAATAGGAACCTTTCTTTACTCAAATAGTTAGAAGCAATGTTAGTCATTAATAACATGTATTAAATTATTAGGCCATTTGTGAGGGAAATACTTTAAAATACATAAACACACACATGGAGAGAAAAACATGAAGAAGTAATGTATAAACTTAATTGATTTGAGACTTTAACATTTATATTAGAATAATGAGTAAATAATCATGACTATTACAGTCCTCATCTTCAGTGGATAGACAGTCATAGAGGTTATTTATAGATATTGTCTTCCATGACCCATACCAAATTTCCTTTGTCTTCAGTGTTTCAGCTGGTTATAGTTCTTTACCTGGTGAGATAACCTAAACTTTCACTTCTGAAGGATCTGGACAATTAGCAGTCTGCCTAGAAAGTTTCCATTGACATAAATTAGAGAAAAGAATATGTAGTAAGAAAAGATGACCTGGGGCTGGGGATGTGGCTCAAGCGGTAGCGCACTCGCCTGGCATGCGTGCAGCCCAGGTTCGATCCTCAGCACCACATACAGACAAAGATGTTGTGTCCGCCGAAAACTAAAAAATAAATATTAAAATTCTCTCTCTCTCTCTCTCCCTTTTTCTCACTCTCTCTCACTCTTTCTTTAAAAAAAAAAAAAGAAAAGAAAAGAAAAGATGACCTGCGAGAATATCTTAATTATAGACGTGCTCTTACTTATCTAGGATGACTAGTAAAGTCCAATTTCCCATGGGAACTAAGTTTCAACCATCCTAACCAGTACAATAAACCCATTCTCTGTCTTTTGAGAAGAATGAGGGGATAAAATTAGTCACAAATTTCGGCTCAATGGAATCATTCTTGGGACTAATGACCAAATTGATCATATTATATTGACTAAACCCTAAATTATTATGTACAGGAAGCAAAATTTTGCTAGCAGAATAGTAGGACTAATGGTGACAGCAGTCATTCCCATTCTCAGCCCTTGAGGCCTGGACCTGTGAATACTTGTCATGGGAAAATGGACATCATATCTTTTATAGGATTCATTGCTAGAGAATTCTCTGCATGCCATAAGGCACTGGCACAGCTATTTAACATTTTGCAACCTACCTGTTGCCATAACTGAGGTTCTGAAAGTCCATTCTAGCAAACTAAATGTTTTAGAATGGTAGGGAACTTGGTAAGACTAATAATTTCAGTACGTAGGACTTTTGTCACCTTTAATTTGCCATAAAGTAATTTCCATGGTGGTATTGTATGGAATATAATGATCTTAAATACAACATCCATGAGCATAAAAATTGTGATCAGGGAGTGTCAAATTCAATTTCAGAGCAAGTTTTTATTTTAGTAAAAACATATTGTTGAAATCCCAGAATGAAAGTGCTCTAATATAATTGATCTACTAGAATATGGCTGATGACCTCAGGTAGTAGAACTACATTAGGATCTGATGTCAGTTTCTGTTATTGGGATACTGGATATTCAACAGCAGCTGTTTTTAGGTAAGTCATAGTAAGTGGAAGTAAGTTTTGCTTAGCCAATGCTAAACTTCCATTCATGTCACCATTGCCATTTTTATTTTAGGAGTCAATGGGCAACTAGGCAATTTTTGGAAGATGTACCTTGGTATCCACAAAATAGGTCATCTTATCCACTTGATTATCAAAACTCTTCTTTGCTTAAATGACCTTTGTACGATATCTAATAATTGTAAATATATTTACATCATTTATTTATTGAAAGAGGTTTATTTACATATCTTTTCAAAGACCTTTTTAAAACAAATAAACAACAACAACAACAACAATAAAAAAACATTGTTCCTATGAAAACTTGTCCAAGTTCCAGACCATTCAATCATTTTTGGCCACAAACCATGAATAGTTGGCCACTGGCAATCTCTTCTTTCAGGAAAATCTGAGCAAAGAGTCACACTCAAGTTCTGCCCAATGGAGGGATTGTGCTTCACTATGATCCTTCACAGATATCTCAGGTAGGTGCTAGAGAGCTACAGCTGTCAACTTTGAGGTAGTGCCTTCATATTTTGCCCTCTGTAAACTGAACTCAAGATTTCTCTTCCTCGATCAATTCCATGTAGGTAAATTCTCCTGAGACCATAGGAAAAGGCTGAGTGTGAAAATATAATTTATCACTAGTGGAAGCCATGGACATTTGGGTTATTTCTACATGGAAATTTCTTTATTTCCTTCAATGCCTGCAAAAATTCCGTTTCATATACACCACTTTCAGTTGATAATGGAATGCTACAATTCTTACCCAACTTCATGGCTTATGTCAGAAAAATCCTACTTCACAATGGACAGGCCAATTTACATCATAACTTAAAGGTCCATGTTAAGCATTTTAGTCTTTTCTGAGACCAAATATAAAAACGAAGTTATTTCTCAGAAGAAAAAGACTTTTCTCTCCACATATGTTAATTGGTTTTACCATCCAATTCCCAAAGCCTGAGATGTAACACACCTATAGGGATCTGGCAGTGACTAACCAATGTCTCTGTCTGCCAATGATGCTTCAAGCACCAGTAGATCTTCTGGCTCATTTGGCTTAAGTGGCAGACTTAAGCTTCAGTCACTTAAACCCAAAGGGTTTCAGTTTGCTCTGCTCTTCCTTTCCTGATTATGGTTAATAAACTTTATCCAGATGATAATTATTCCTTCAGTGTTAATATATACCACAATATTGATATAAGTTTAAATAAAATATTCCTACATTTTATTAGAAAATACTTTTCTGGTCATTGTAGCTATAGTGCAGAAGAAGGTTATTGATTATTGATAGTCAATCAAAAGCTCACATTAATGCCTGTGTATAATAGCCATTTTCAACAAATTTATTAAATTAATATGAGTTTAGTATATATTTATAATAGTGATTGTCCACATACATACAGAGATTATTCAAGTACATGTTCATATGTAATCACATGAAGCAATTAATGTACACAGAAAGAAAGAAATATATTCAGTTTTTCCAAATGTTGCTATATCTAATATACTTAATTTGGGTCACTTTTCTGATAATTATTTTTGAAATTTTGCTACCTAGTCCCATTTTATTGAATTATCTGCTGATTTTCCTTCCATTTAATTAAAATATATCCCATCTACTTATTATAAGCCATACCTAATAAGTCATACATATAGACCATGTCCTAATGGAGCTAGGTCATCGTAAAACCACAAGGTCATACATTAGCAATTTCTCATGGACATATTTTAGATGATTAATATAATTAGTCAGAGTAATTATGGGATTGATACATTCACAGATTGGTCTAATTAGCCTTTGAACAGACTGATACTTCAATTGGAAAGCTAATAAATTTTCTGGTTGATATTCACGTACCTTTTATACTTGGTTTGATTAATATCCAAGCTTTTGGTTAAGATACTATTCAAAAGGCTAAAAACAAGCTTATCAATTTTCAACAATCATTTTGTCCTGGTGAGCATTTAGCCTTCATGGATACTTGACACTTTTTAATATATCACAATACATAATGTACCATATTATATAAAAGGTCAAATAAATACTTTGCAAGACTTAGGAAAAAGTATAGAATGTTCATTTATTTGCACACAGAACAATCATAAAGGATTGATTGAGACTGTTGCAATATTATTAATGAATAATTCTATTAAACATTGAAATATTTTACAAAATTCATCAAAGAAAACAATAATTATAGTTCTCTCTCATATAGCCTTTCCAAATATAATTTGCTAATAAACTCCTTTGTTTTGACATTGTTGACATCCATAAATTCTTAATTTTTGTCTAGTTCTACTTAGAGGTAGGATAACAAACAAAAGCTTATTTCAAAGTTATTTGCTTATCTATAAAAATCAAAATACTTTAATTCAATCTGTTGTTTTTAGAGTATCTCAGAACGAATTTATTAATACTGTATTCCCATTTGTAAGATTAAAGTTTTTCAAATTTATTCATAACATATATGAAAATCTCCTTGCAACTGTTAAGGTCATGTACTTTACTAAGTCCAGTGATACACATTGATATTTTAAACAATAAATTAAAATTATTAAAGTGAGTATTAATTATAATGCCAAGTTGGCATATGATCAGAGCTTATTCACCATTATATAAATATTTTTTTTCTCTATTACTTTAAGTTCTTTAAGCCAAACTAAACTTGCATCCATTTTCTTTTTGTTTGTTAGTTACTGAGAATTAAACACAGGGGCACTTTACCACTGAGCTATATCTCCAAATTTATTTTTTTATTTTGAAACAAGGTCTCACTAAGTTTCTGAAACTGGCCTTGAACTTGTGGACCTCCTGCCTCAGCCTTCTGAGTCACTGGGATTAGGAACATGTGCCACTGCCCTTGGCTAATTAGTACCCATTCTTAAGATACACTCCCATAAAAATTTATATGAACTCCTTAAATTATGCATTTATTTGTAGGAGATATTGATGAATTATATATAATACACAGATTTTTAAATCAGAAGGAAAAAGTTAATTGTGCAGTAGTGTATCATTTCAGTAATACAAATACAGATGCATGTCAATTTACAATGAGTTTATTTCTCAATAAATACAATTCAAATTAAAAATATTATCAAAATAATTGTATGACACCTAACCTTCAGATCATCATAATTCAGTGCCAATATCAGCAACTTAGTGAGATCCTATCTTAGAATAATAGAGAGCAAGGACTGGGGATGTAGCTCAGTGGTAAGGTGTGCCTGGTTCAATTCCCAATAGCAAAACAAAAACAAAAACAAAAATGAAAAAGAATGAAATCACATTTAATGTGACTTAAAATAATAAAGAAATAAAAATATGCATAACATCACAGTGAATGCATGCTGACCATAGGCCAACTTGGCATAATTAGAAGGATTCACTTTTATAATTTTTGCTTATTGCTTGACTTATGCACTTTGCATCACCGGATTTAGCACAGTAGATGACCTTAAATTACTGTCAAGGAGCTCTCTCTATATATTATGACTAAATTTTGAAGACTTTAATTATACAAATGTGAATGCAGTATAAATAGATTTGTTCTGAGGAATTTATGCAACAGAAATTGTACAATGTGGTGCTCTCATTAACTTATAACTTAAATGCACTCAAACATGTTAGCATACAGTTGTTCAAAATCATCAACAAAAAGTTTATTTTGTAATAAAGTACTGATAACTCAATTAATTCATTGAATATTGTACTGAAAATGAAAAAAATAATGACCATGTGGGTACAAGAGACACAAATAGACTTTTTTTGTAAATATGATGGGATATGAGAACACAAAACACAATATTCAAAAATGCTAGAAACATGGTACACTAACACTGTCTGGTATGGAAACAGAGTACTGTGCTGAATATTTGTAGTCAATAAAAAGATCAAAATTCAAAATTTAAAGTATCATTCCTATTGAATGAAAGTATCTTGTAGACCAAATATATTTGAATTTTCCCTCTTTTTTCCATTCATCAGTCTTTTTCTTCTAATCAGAGTGCTAAATATATCTGTACTTGACAAAATAAATAAGGAAGAATTTCTGCATTTCTGTAGTGGTTTCTATGTTTTACGTGTTTTTACTCTTTAATTGTTGACTACTGTCTATTTGGTATATGTATTTTTTAGTGTTTTGGCTCTCTTGTCATTTCTTTTAAAAATGTGTATATTTTTAGTTTTTTTTGTATTTTTATTTTAGTTATTAGCAATTAATTGGATATTCTGAATAACACCTTAAATTTATAACAATATGATTTAAATTAATACTAACAGCTTCAATACCATATAGAAATTCCCCCCATATACTTGTATTCTTCTGCCTTTATATTTTATTGTCACAAATTTTATCTTTTAAAATGTGGTGTATCTATTAACAGAGATTCCTTTCTGTGTTTTAAATTATACAAAAAACAGTTTTTAAATTTTCATATTTTATGTTAGCATCTAAAAATTTTGTCTGTAGTTACCTTTAGCAGAAGGACTTGCATTACTTTATAACTTGAACTCTGTGTAAAATTTCTTGTAGGGCAGATCTACTAGTGACAAACTCCCTAGGTGTTTGTTTTTCTGGGAATATCCTAATCACTTACATGTTTAAAGATATCGATTTTTCAGATATAGGTTTTGGCTAATAGGATTTTTTTCCCTTTCCTTTCAGCCCTTTACATATATATCATCCCATTGGCTTTTGGTGCCAGGTTTCCAGTAAATCTACTTATAACCTTTCTCAGGATCCCTTGTACGCTACGACTCACTTCTCCCTTATTGCTTTCCAGATCATTTCTTTTATACTTTGACTTTCAGCAATTTGGTTGTAATGTGATCTTACTGTTCTCTTTGGAATCATCCAACTTAGATAGTATTGTTTGGCTTGAATGAACATATCCATGTCTTTCATAAAATTTGAAAGTTTCTACCAAAACTTTGTCAATTTTGTTGATATTTTCAAATAAACAAATTTGGGTTTCATTGATTCTCTCTAATGTTTCCTATTTTGCCTTCTCTTCTTGTCTTCTCTTTCTAATATTTCCATTATCCCAGTTTTTATGCTTGGAAGTGTTTCATAGGTCTCTTTGTCTCAGTCCATTTTTCTTTATTCTTTTTTCTTTCTCCTGAAAACTTTATGTTCTGTTATTTATATCTCAAGTCTGTTTCTGAAATTTTGTAGTATTTTTTCATTTCATTCACTGTAATTTTCAGGCTCAAACTTGTTTTATATTTATGATTTCTTTTTTATTGGTATTCTCTATTAGAGAAATTTTCATTTAGCTTTTTGTCTACCATTTTCCTTATTTTATGGAACATATTAAAGGGAACTAATTTAGTGTATTTGTCTACATAACATAAAGACAGATTGGTTTAGGGACATTTTTTATTGTATATTGTACTTTTTTGTTTGTTTGTTTATTACATGACTCATAATTTTTGTTAAAATAAAACAGTTTGATTATTATGAATTGTCAACTCCGGAAATCAGATTCATCCTCTACCCAGGGTTTACTACCAATGTTTGCAATGCACTGTCATTTTATTGGTGACTCTTTAAAAGTTATTATTGATCATTGTGTTGTCATGAGCAACTAAAAAATAATTTTAAAAATGCTTTAAAAAGTTATTATTGAACTATTTGAACTCTTATTGAAATTATTTCGGCATGCATGATCACTGAAGTCTCTGCTCTACAAGTTCATTGATGATTTAGTGTCTTTAAGAGTTTCCTTATTTGCCTAAAGCCTAAGTAATAATAGATAAATATCTTGCAGCCTTTTTATTACAGGCTGTGTTGGAACACTTCTTTAGCACTTAGCCTAGTGGCTCACAACACTGCTTCCCTCCTCTCCCTTTTCCTGGGAGTTAGTGGTTTATTTGTCTAGATAAAAGTTGCCACCAGGAATCCTTTTCCTCCAAATGATAGAATGCCCTTTAACATTTCAGTAGTGCTAAATTCTGACAGCAAAAACCCTGTTTTTACAAGTCATTAATTTTCATTTTGGAAGAATATGTATCTACATTAAGAGTCATGAGTTCATTCCATCATCTCATGAGTTAAATAAAATGATAAAACTTGTGAATTTTTTTGTTTTTTTCCTATTGTATAAAATGTTTCTTTCATCTGGTTGATTTTTAAATTTTCACCATAGGCTATCTTCTTTGAAATTCATTAAAATTTTTATATTCATGATATCATTGTCATGATATTTCGAGAAATTTAACCATTTTTTTTCATTCTAACATCCTCCTCTCCTTTTTTTCCCCCTGAAACTCCAGTAGCATTTAAGTTAGCCTTTATAATTCATATATCACACCTGTCTTTTTATTATGTTTTGATATTTTAACTCATTTTCTTGTCTATACTTTATTGAGATAATTCCTGTTGATTTTCCATCCTCCCCAACAAATCTACTTTCTATTCTATTGATTATTTTTCTACTAGTTATGAAATATATTTGGTGATTTGTGGCATACTTAGTAATTTTCTTAATTGGGTGTTGGGCTTTGTTACACTTACATTGTTGAATATCTAAAATTTACCCCCTTGAAGGAGTACTCAGTTTTGTTCTGGAAGATAACTGAATTACTTGCACATCCCATTTATTTTTCTCAAAACTTATTTTTAAATGTGGATAAACAACTTAAAATGTATCAAGGTTTATTTTTAAGATTTTTGAGTATAAAGTAGAATCTACTCTGGAGAAAATTTAGACTTACTAGAAAGATTAGTTTCCCAAGATCTCTATAGAGTGCTCCATTTATTGACTAGAATTTTCCATGAATGCTGATTGAAACTTGGACTCCTTTGTACCCTGTGCAGGTCTGGCAATTATCCAACATATACCCTACCTTGTCATGTTTGCCTCATCTCATAAATATTTATCACATTCATATGCAATTTGTTATTCTGCAAAATCTTAGTGCAAAACTTGTGGAGAATTCTAGTATTCTTTTCCACTTATTTTCTATCTTCCAACTTCCACCTCAGCCTTCCTGAATTTTAATCACTAGGTCCTCATTGCCATAGTTTTGCTGTTCTGCTTGAGATCTCTGTCTTCGCACTATGGTCCATATGTGTCTCTAGGAAATCTTATTTTCCTCATCACTAATTTTCTTATATTCTGTGATCACAGTTCTCTGCTATTAGTTGTTTATTTTTTGATTTTTGTTTTCCTCACTTGCTTTATTTCTGATTTCTTCCCCAGCTCTAACTTTATAGTAAGGGTTAAATCTAGACATTTTATTCTATTGTGTACAGAATAAAAGTCCTCATTTATAAATTTTGATTTCTATAGTACATAATTATCTCACTCTGTCTCTCTCTCTTACACACATATAACTTTCAGTAAATTCAGCACTTGGATGAACTTTGCATTTTTTATTAATGCAACTTATTCACAGAGTTTAAATCTATGTATTTTATCTTTATAAATATATTTTTGTAAAAATAGATCTGTGCACATAAAATACAGCTAATAAATACAAAGCAGTTATTTTTATGACGTATTTCACAGTTAATGTCCTTTTCTCTTCTTTTTGGTGTGTGTGTGTGGCGGGGGGACTACCAGGGATTGAACTCAGGAGCATCTGACCACTGAGCCACATCCTAAACCCTATTTCATATTTTATTTATTAGAGACAGGGTCTCACTGAGTTGCTTAGCACCTCACTTTTGCTATGGCTGGCTCTGAACTTGTGATCATCTTGCTTCCCGAGCCACTGGGATTACAGGAGTGCACCCCTGCACCCAGCATTAATGTCTTGTTCTGAATTTGCTTAATCTTGTGAGAATTCTTTAACTTTTCCTCCAGACTTTTTATCAGAAGTAAATGCTATATCAATAATTGAAAAACATTGTAACTTCCAAATCTTGTTTTAAACTATAGAATTATTAAAAAATCCAAAGCACTTTTGCCTTTTTAAAAATTGTATGTAATTTTAATGGAGGAACTGGGAAAACTTGTCTGTGAAGTAGGGGAACTCTATAATAAAACTAAATTTGAATCCCTGCCCTACCCTTTATTAGCTCTATGATCTGGAAAATGATTAAACTTCCTGCAACTTGTCAGCAAATGAAGATAGTAACATCTTGTTTTATAGAGGTGCTATGAAAAATAAATTACAAAACATAAAAACACATACATATACATAAACCCTATATGAGTGTTTAAAACAATGAGTACACCAAACAAGTCATAAATGTGAATATTATCATTTCTATATACATGGGGAAATTTAATGTGGAAACAACACAGGATTAAAGTGCACAGATAAATAAGTAAAAGTAACTTGTCAAATATAATTAAATTCACATTTATAATAAAATAAATAGTCAATTACTCAGGTCTCAGTCAACAGAAATAAAAGTGTTACCAAATAGAAGAACAAAATAGAAGATTGTTAGTGTATATTTTCACATGAGAGTCCAAATAAAAAGGGGACCTCAGTGCTTACATAGATCTTCTCAAAGAATATCCAATGTTGTAGAGTGAGGTTAATGCTCACAATTGTTCAAACAGAGGGAAAGACAGAGACTCAATACCCTGAGTTCAGTAACATTATATGGGTAAGTCCAAAATGGAGAAATTAGGTAATACATTCCAACTGTGGAAAGGAGCAAGGAATGGGGTAAAGAACAGAAGTATTTATGAAAATAATTCAATTTCACATTAGCAAATATAAAACATAAAGAATACTTTCAATTTTTAAAGGACATAATGTGCTAGTGTCACTAGATTTGCTTTCCAAATGGAATAATATTTTATTATTAAATGTTTTATTTGTACCAGTCTTCCTTTCATATTTCTGTGATTACATATGTTATTCATTACCTTAGATTATAACAGAATGTGGTTAAATGACTACATTTAAGTGGAAGTCCTACTTACATTCTCTACTCTGATATGTATTAAAAATTCATACTTTGGGGCTGGGGATGTGGCTTAAGCGGTAGCACGCTCGCCTGGCATGCGTGTGGCCCAGATTCGATCCTCAGCACCACAAACAAAGATGTGTCTGCTGAAAACTAAAAAATAAATATTAAAAAATTCTCTCTCTCTCTGTCTCTCTCTCTCTGTCTCTCTCACTCTCTCTTTAAAAAAAATTCATACTGAGGCTTTAATTGGAAACGTTTTTAATAATACATGACATATTTATTTTGTAAGATTTCAAATAACCTTTTATGTCTAAAATCACATAGCTGAACCACAATAAAACAGTTTATTATATACTACTTGATAAATTAGCAATACATCTCCACCCCATCTCAATTGCCTAAGAAAGTTAAAAGTTGATATTTAGGAGTATTTCTGGCTTACTTGGCTTTTTGATGGTGAGGTAAAAGAATATGTAATTTGTTTTGCATAGATTAAGTACTATTTAATATAATGAAAAATTACGTTCATAGAACAGTCAGCATAACTGACGTTATAAGGAATTTATATACATTGAAGCCCTTACTTTGACAAAGTGGATATTACTACTAGAAACATTAAAATGCCATGGGAAACAGCACACAGAAGGAGCAATTCTATACTCTAGTCTTTGTTAAATTCAAATTTTCTTAAAATTAAGCAATCTAATGAGAAGAATCCAATTATAAACTACACCATATTGTGAGAAATAACCAGTTAAAAAATTTATGGAAATTTTTCTTAATTTTATATATAAATTATAAATACAAATGAAGAAATTTTATATTTACTTGAAATGCTTAATGTCAAATAATTGTATCAATTTCTTATGAAATTTTATTTAGTACAACTCAATAATGAATTCCAATTTGATGTTAAATCTTGTAAACAAATGTCAGAAACTGCTTCTTTTTCTCATTTCTAAGATGAGGCATTTGGAGTATAAATACTTAATGCTAAACAAATATATCAGAATTCACGAGGAATTAAATACAATTATCAGATGAACACAAAAAGATACCTAAAAGCTTAAGTGTCTTTCCTAAGAATACATTTTTTTTGTTTTTCAAAGCATTTAAATCTTCAATGATATCTTTATAAGCCAAAGTAAGACATTCACTATTTATGTGGCTCTTTTAGGCATTAGGCATTAGAAAATGTTTTTCTCTGTGACTTGATATTGCTTTTTTCAGTAATAAGAGAAGTAGTAAAAACATGTAGTATAACGAGTTCAAGGTGAAGGATGATGGCAATGATATCATATACTGTATAAGCCAGAATCACATGTTTTTTTTTTCTCATATGTGGAAGCCATATTAAACAGGTAAACAAAAAGGCTAGGGCTGGTAATTCAATAAAAATACAAGATTAGTGGGGCAGAGGAAGGGGATTAAGAGGGGTTAGGAAAAAAAAGAAGAATGGAGTTAAACTGAACAAAATATGATACTTATACATATGAAAAAAAATTGTGGAGTACTTACATTGTCCTGATCTTTCTCTCAGTAGCTTGTAACCAATGGTTACTTTCTCCTTTCTCCTTTCTCTTTCAAAATGGTAGTGACAGTTGGTCTACATATCCATAGGTCAGTATCAAAACTTATGTATATTGGTGCAGAATAACTGACTCCCCATGAACATTCACTACTCTTCTTCTCTTATCTCTAATCACCATCAAATAAAAACATCTCCAATTGGAATTGCCCTGGTTATGGAAGTAATTAACAATGGTGAAACATGCTGTCTTTAGAGGGGGTGTCTTTTCAGTTATATACAGAAATCAAAGTGACATAAGCAAAAACCTTTCCTACAATTGTGTCTTTATCTACAATTACACAAAACAGGACTGATAGTGCTAAAGATGGCATGGCATTTGAAACTATAACTAGCAAAAATAAAATATCATCTAAAATATCTACAAAATGATAAAAATTTTAAAGCATATATTTACTTAAGAAGAAAAATAACTAGTAGGAATATCAAACATATAAAAACATAAGCAAATAATCAAAAGAAAAACTTAAAGTTTGAACATATTATTTAAATGTTAAGCATAATGAATGATACAGATAGGATTGTAGCTACAGAAACAGAAAAAAATTGTAACTTGCAAAATCACATAAATGTATTCTACCAGGGACTCAAAAAAACATGAAGATACAAATTTTAAAAGAACACCATATAGATTAAAAATTACAGCACTAGATGTCACAAAATTGTGGTTGTTGGAGCTCTGGAAGATAATCAATATTTACCTGGAATTAGAGACAGATGGAAAACCACAAATTGAAAAAGAAAACAAAAACAGAATGCCAAAAAGGAGAAAAAAGACCAAAACAAACAAACAAAAACAAATACATAATAAAATTTGAGCAGATATGAAATGTGTCATAAATATTAAAGACTAAAAGGGAGGAAATAATCTACAAGGCAAGAAGAATGAGATTCACATAGGGCTTCTCAGTAGAAATACTTGATATAGGAACATAATATTTTAATATATTTAGTGAAAATAGCATTATATTTGGAATTTTACAAACTAGTTTAGATTATCTTAAAATATGAAGGATTAATAATATTGTCAGACATTCCTCAGTAGAATTATCACTTGTGTGTTCACATCTAAGTAAATATTTGAAGAAATAATGAAAGGAACACCTACCTACACAGACACACTGATAGTGTAATGTACACAAGATGTTAATGTGATAACTAGTTAATATTTTGTTTCCTTGAAAAATTGATAAAGGAAAAAATTACAATAGTCTATGTAACCAGGAATTTTAGGAAATAGGACTGTAAAAAAAAAAAACAGGAATCTGGAATTGGTATAGAAGAGAGTAGTAGATTTAATCTTCCTAGAATTAGAATACTAAAAGTCATTTATATATAATGCCAGAAAAATTTACTTAAATTATCACCTGTAGCCTCTGACATAAATTATGAGATAGATTAAGATGATCAATAACTGGTACAATATACTTTGCTGAAACTGTAGATTATGTTGATTAATTCAAATGGCTATTTGCTCCTAATCTTAAGGTATCTAGTGAAGAAATTTTACTGCATTTGAATTAAAGTACCACAGGGCATCCATGAATGTTCTCAGAAAATCTTGTGCAGAACATATTTTCCTAAAACTAAGAAGTGAAGTTTGATCTTGCAGGTAGTAAGGTTCTTATGTGACTTTCAATATTCTTTCATACAAAATTTACATTAATCAGGAAGTAATATGTCTCTGAGAATTAAGAGTAGTTGTGCTGGTCGCCTCCAATTAATCTAAGTACATTCCTTGAGTACTTTTCTTGCTTCCCGTCTTCTTCTATTGAGAAGATGTGATGACTCTTGCTTGCAGATTTCAGTGACTTCGTCTTGGAAACTCTTAGCCAGGGCATCCTGATTGCTTTAGGAAGCATTAACACTCATTCCCTCCACATGAATAGCTAAAACAAAATTCCATTAGATCCCATAGAACCAAATAGAAATCCTGACTCAGAAAAAAGAAATTATACATACTGAAATAATTTTGATATAAGTTGAACTTTTACATTAGATATACTATATGGGAATATGTGGAGCCATGGGACCTTACTCTAGCTCTAGGTAACAATGTATTGATTCTGAAGGACTGAATAGGAGGAGAAGTTAAATTTGTAAAAGGATGCAGGATTAGAGGCACATCCAAAAAGTATTGTGATATAAGAAAAGTTTTTCTGGCTCTCTCATGTTCTTTTTGAGCACTTTGGAAGCTAGTCTGATATCTCCAGGGCAAAGAGAATTGCGCTTTTTATTGTTTGAAAGAATGTGTGTCTGTGTGTGTGGTGTTTTAATCTAAAATTGAAAATATTGTACAGAAATATTGTATCTCTCTGGCTTGTCTCCCTATAGATTCTCGTATATGAACCACAAGAAAGTGTTCTGTGTTACCTCTACTCAGTTGCTTATTTATCTTGATCAGTGAATAAAAGAGAAGGTTGCATGGTGTATGTGTGTGTGTGTGTGTGTGTGTGTGTGTGTGTGAGAGAGAGAGAGAGAGAGAGAGAGAGAGAGAGAGAGAGTTGGAAAACACAAGGATTTTAGCAGCATCCATATTTCCTATTTATGTTGACTCCTTGAGACTTTAATCCTTTCACTTCTTTAATTAACTCATCTCTGCCCCCCCCCCCATACAAGAACTCTCACATGGACAAAATCATTACATCATCTGATTTAGAAAGTTTGCTCATGCTTCAAGGTGAAAAACATTCTAATTTTATACCAGATAGATATATTTTTTTTATTATTTTTCTAGTTTGGGTTCCATCTTTCTTTGGGTCTCAACAGCACTCTATTGTATTATCATTGTATTATTGTATTACACTGCTATTGTAATCACTCTATTCAAGGTTTGCATATGGAATCTCTTTCTACCATCCCTCTTTTCTGGTCTCACAAAATTTGACTACTCTATGGGCTAGGAATATTTTTTCCTATATGTTTATGGGAACTAATGTTCTCAGCACCTAATATACTCACCCCAGTTTTTTTGTAAATATTTGAATTTAAAAAGTATAATTGAACAACATTCAAATCATCTACAATTGACATAAAAAAAGCTTAATTGAGGACAAATCTAGGACAAACGAAATTATTTTAGTATTCTATAATGAAATAACCCCCCTGAAAACCCCCTCACCAGAGGCTACAGATGATAATTTAAGTAATTTAAGTACATAACCAGACTCCATATTTTAGAGTTATATCATGTACAGATAATGAGTGTTTTAATGCTGAAAATTGGTTCTATTTGCTACTGGAATGTTGATATATTGTGTCATATGTACATTTTAGTTACTATTGTAAATATACAACTTTTAAATATGCTAGAAGCTAAAATTTTAAAGTGTTTATTTATTAAAATCCATCTTTATCAAAAGTAATGAAAAAATATATCCAATTTATTACAGAGATATTATCTAAATATATCCTTAAGCCATTTTGCCTCTTTTCAATATACAATATTTTTTATCATGGTGATTCAGCAGTGTATAAACATTTCTTTCTCGGGTATGAATCCAAGTAAAGATATAGATCACGTTAGAAACTTTTTTTAATTAAAAGGAAAGATAAAAGGCACATCTGGTAGGCAATGGTAGCCAAAAGCAAGAACCCAGAGAATGAAATAATAAACGTAAAAATACCACCTGCTTATAATTTTGGCCTCTTTTTTCTAGCAGAGGTTCCGTAGTTCATTAAGGAATTTGAAGCAACGATATATTTTATGTATGCTAAGCAGCTGCAATGTTCTGGTGTAAGTTAAATATATATATTAAAAATTCTATTTATATAATTTTCTTGGTATATAAGAGTTCAGTTAATGCCTTAGAAGTACTAATATGTAAATACCTTAAATTTGTTTAAAGTTTTGAATTTGTATATCATTAGCATACTTCTATAATCTTCAACATTTATGGTTAATTTTATCATTGTATAATTAATGGTGACTATAAACCACTTGCTGAAGTTAGAGTTCAAATAACATTTCCTCACTATCTTAAAAGTTGCTAATGTGAAGCATTAGCCATGTTTGTTACTGGGAATAAATAATTTGTCTCATTTTATATAGAGTTTATGTCTGTAACAAGTACCTCTGGATTCATGAATCATTAAAAGTAAAAACAGGAGAACATATGGTGGCTTTTCATATTTTCTCCAGAGAGCTCATTCCAAAGTTTTTCAAAATTTGTGTTAAATTTGACTAAATTTCTTCATCCAATTTTCCTAAGGAAGCACTTTTTCCTAAGCAGAAGCCCCCACTTTTTTAAAGATTGAAGAAGAAAAATGCAGAGTATATTCTGGTTATATTCATTTATGGAAGTTTATATCTTTATCATAATGTATTTTGAAAATAAATCTACATACATTATCTCAATCTTCAATGTAAACATAATCAATTTATTTTAGAGATTTGTAAACTCAATTTTGGCACAAGGCATTGCCTTAGGGTTAAGTTACAACAAAGACTGACTATGCCTAATAAGGCATAAACATGTCACAATTCCTACCCTTAATGAGTTCACAAAATCTCAGTTGTGAAGACAAAAAAATCAACAGTCCCATTATAATGAACTAAAGTGATGTACTATACTATTAACAATAGTCATCACAGTCTTAGGTTCCTGACTGTAGCCTAAATCTGTTATTACTACCTCACTAGTAATTACAAGGCATTGATCAGGTAGGTTCTATATCATTCTTGTAATTAAGAATGGAAAAAAAAATTATTTCCTCATTAATAAGCTAATAAAAGTCAAACATTAATTAGTCCAGTTGTAAAATCTGACAAGAGTTGTAGAATCCATAATAAGTGTTTACCTTATGTTGAAATTAACTTTTGAACAGGGAAGGACAATATGGAAGGTATATGTCAGTATACCTTCCAAATTGCAGTTAATGATATAAAGTAAAAATACATAAATAAGAAAATGGATGGCATCACCATTGTGCACAACCAGGTATCAAGACTATTATGCAGGTCTGGTAAATAAGATAGCAAGTCTTTAGGGTGAGAAGAACAAAAGGAAATGACCAATGAAATATGAGAGAGGAAAAGTGATAGTTTTCAGAAATGCTGCTTCTTCTTTGAAATAGCACATGGAAAAAGGATTGTTATTAATCACTCCAAACACAAAAATATTTTCCAGGCATGTTACAAGCCTAAGTGTTAAAGGAAAAACATGTTATGTTTTATACCAAAAACATACAACAATCTACTTAATATCTTGCAGTGGAAATTATTTAGTTATCAGGACTGAGCAAGAAAACATCAAAATTCCTCTCAAGAGTAGAATAGTAAAATTATCTATATCTTATTCAATAATCATTCAGGTGACTATAACAAATAGGATTGAGGTAAAAATAAATGCTAAAATAGTTAAAGTAGAATAGAAGTAGAATAGTGAAATCAGTCATACTTTATTCAAATAGAACATAAACATCAATGAGATTATATATACTAAATACATGCAACCATATACATAAAACTCAAACACAAAATACCAAGGGAAATAAGCCAACCATATACAAATATCCATTATGATAATGTTTATATAAAATTTAAACATAGATAAAACAGATCTATGTTAATGGAATTCAAGATAATGATTGTCCTTTGGAGGGACTGACTGGAAAGGAACACTTAGGATCTTGAGTGGGCAATATTTATTTCTTCATCTGATTGTTTGTGGATACATAAATGGGCTCACTTTATAAAATTTGAGCATGCTACCATCTTCTGGATTATGCAAATTTTGGATTAACGAGTCTCAGTAAATATTGACAATGGTTATTTCATTATAAATTTTATATAACTTTTTATAGATTTTTCTATTTATCATGCAGTGTTTTCCAAAAAATAACATATTTATCTTTCTTAATAATGACAGTTTCTTCAAGTTTTCTGTAAAACTATCATATCAATGCTCTGCTTAAATATCCTTCAGCATTAATTCAGCTCATCAAGAATTAGAGTGCTTCTATATTTGCTCTGAGGTAGATTGCCAAGATTTAATTGGTTAATGTATCTGTAATAAGGCAGATTTTATGCTTATAGGCAGTACATCTTTGATTCAGTTAATGAAAATACTATAACAAATGACAAAAATGATTTTTGAAGCATATGTGGAAAATTTTTAAATGATGTTTTTAATGAATTTTTTCATTAATTGATAAAAATTTTACCTACTACATATACTTGCCTCTATGAAAATATAATATATGGCACAAGTATTCTTCATTGATATAATACTTATAGTAAGCTTGGTAATAAATAATATCAGAGAAGTATGATTTCAACCTTTATAGTGTTTGCAATACACCTTTAAGTGAAATAAGAAAAAAAAACAGGGAAGGATATGGATAGATGTAATCATAATGGCAATTTATGTTTGTAAAGAATGGTTCAGGCAGGCAAAGTTGAAAAAAAATGAATTCTTAGACATTATGTTCTAATTGAAGCTTGAATAATATGTATGTTCTTATATAAATACAAAGATCAACAAAAATTTGTATAAGGTCAAATAGTAAATTATTTTGACCTTCTGGATCACACAGTTCTTCCAGAACTACATGTGCTGCATGTACATGTGCTACAGTTGTAGCACAGAAGCAAACATAGACAATGTGTTTTTAAAAAGTGCAACGATGCCTTCCAAGAACACTTCACTCAAAAAGAAAAACACAGAAAACAGTGGACAGGACAGGATGGCCCGCTGGTCTTAGTTTGCAAATTCCTGAAGTGGAATACTGCAAGCCTTGGATACTAACTTTTTCTATTCTGATATGAAAAACCTCTTTTTCAGTATAGATTTCTGTTTTATTCCCCAATTCTTTTGAATCCACAAATTTTGTATTTCTTTTCTTTGTTCTAAAGAAACTACCTAAATGTTCCTAGCACTTTTTCTCTGAGCTAGTCAGACAAAATAATGAGCGAAAATTTAGTTTTGTACTCTTTTATTCATAGCATTTATATTGACTAAGTGACAATGACTACTTACTTTCTGTTAGCAGAAAATCCAAGATGATTTTGAGAAACAGTGCTGTTACAAGTATTTTTGGATATGATATTTCCTTTAAACAATTTCACATTTGTTTCACCACACTAGTGGGTTTGATTTTTATTTTTTCTCCTTTGCTAGACCCTTCACTTTTCTCTTTCCACTCCTTTCTTTCACTTCCTTCTCATAATTTCTCTTATTTCTTCATCTCTTTTTTTAGCAGTATTGAAATTAACTGCATGTGATCTTAACAATATTTGTTACCTTGCAAAGCAAAAATATATTTTCTGCTTCTATGTAACTTGAAACAAGCTAATAAATATAAATGATGTCAATAAACTAGCCAAAAATATATGGAAGGACTGACAATAAAGGAAAGTGCTTTTTTTGAGAATTTCTGCCAAAATCTAAAGAACTGTTAAGGAAACTTGTAAGTTTATAAGCATATAGCCACTTATTCTTCTGTTTTATTTCTGCTCACTTTGTTAGTGATATTTCAGAGTCATCTTCCAAACACTTGAATAGGAGTGAATCTCAATTTCTGTTTGAAAATAGCCATATTCCTTACAAACAAATGTACTTAGAATTCATGCTGAGCTGATGTTCAGTTTCTCCTTTGGAAGGGTCATTAATTATGAAAATACATAATGTCATTGAAAATAAACATGTTGGCAAATTAGAAAAGCATATTTGTTCAGTCATCAAGCCTTTGAAAAGACCACAGACATAATCTACAAACTCAACAAGAATAAATCATATTTTGAAAGTGAGTTTGTGAAACAAGATCTCCCAAGCATAAATAAGTTCACATAAACTATAATCACTTTGGATAACTGCTTTCACATTGGGAGAAAGTTAATTTTTTTAAGCTTTTATTTTCCTTTACCTGCAAGGAATATAAAAATCATTCCAATCCTGAAAACTTGCTAAAAATAAATCATATACATACATATGAAGCTTATTAAAAATGCTAATGTGTTAAGATATTGCAAAAATACAAAAGCCCTTATTTTGTTAGTCATGTTTGTTTAGCATCTGATTTATTACATGATAATTTTTTAAAAATTGAAAGTATTTTTATTTTTAGGCTTTGAGAAAATAGGACTTTATTTAATTAATTACTATCTGTCAATTTAATATTTTCTATTTCCCTAGTAAGATTCATAATGCAAATAGAAGACATATTTGTGGTACTTTTTTTGCAGTGTTTATCAGGCATCCTAAGAAATCAAGAAAAAATGTTGCTGTGGTCAAGTGCTTCCTTGCCACTATATTTCTTCAGAACAGAAGTCGTGGCAGAGGCTTGCAGGCAAGAGCATCAATAATGACAACGTTTGAAAGAGGGATTAGATCCAAGTAAAGTGAAGTATAGCACACCATGAGAGAAAAATGAGGCATTCATGCAACTCCCAACAGCAAGTAATAGGCAGAGCTGGCTGCTCAATACCTGAATCCCACTAAGTGAAAAATTGCTTAAGAAGATGTGAGACATTAATGACAAAAACATATAAAAACATATGTACTATGTTTAATTTTTCAAAGTATGACATTAGAAAAAGGTGATTAACACAGAGACTAAAAATCAAAAAACTTTAAACAATGCATCTGCATGATTATTAGTATTCGTTCCCAAATACTGCTTCTCTGTACAAATGCACACGTGTGCTGCCCAAAGCACAACCCATGACAACCTTACATAATTGAGGCATTTTGCCTAGTACAGATATCACTGTAAATCCAGATTGAATTGTGGTTTTAATAAATAATTAAGATAATAATGTTTAATATTATAGTAAATAAAAAACAAGAATTGTTCAGTTTTTTCAATAAGCAATACTTATGGGGCCTGGGGTAGTGGATCAGTGGTAGAGCGCTTGCCTAGTGTGTGGGGGGGCCCTGGGTTCGATCCTCAGTACCACATAAAAATAAATAAATAAAAACAGAGGTATATATTAAAAAATATTAAGAAAAAATAAGTAATACATTTGTGTATTTTGTAATTCTTTTGTTAAAAAAATGTTTATCAGTTTGAGTGAGAAGGTAAACAAGGTAACTGTTAGTGACAAAGGAATTCAGTAATCACTTTGTTATACCCGAGACAATAAAAGTTTATTGTCATCAATCATGCAAGTATTCATATTTATTCTTTTATGTATTTATTTATTTATTTAGTACCAAGGATTGAACTCAGGGGCACACAACCACTGAGCCACATCTTCAGCCCTATTTTGTATTGTATTTAGAGACAAGGTCTCATTGAGTTGCTTAGCACCTCACCATTGCTGAGGCTGGCTTTGAACTTGAGATCCTCCTGTCTCAGCCTCCTGAGCCACTGGAATTACAGGCATGTGCCACGTGCCTGGGTCATATTTATTCTTTAAAACAGAAAAAAACAGAGTCAAGACTGAGTAAAAATTTGTGGATTCATTATGTTTGGGATTAGATCTCAAATTCCTTATTTTTTAAAAAAAGTAGTCTTACACCAAACACTACATTATATTTTTGTTTTTTGGCCAATATATGCATCTCTTTTGTGCTTTTACAGAGAAACCTGCTCTTGAACACTTTCCTGTGCTTAAGACATATACTTTCTCAATTTTTAAAAAATATTTTTTCATATTTTAGCACATTAGTCTTTATTCTTCCAATTGATCCATTAACACAGAGACATGTTTGTTGTATAAACAAATGGTTTTTATTACAATTGCTTTCCAGGTTTTAAATTTTATTTTTATTGGTGCATTATAATTATAAAGTATTTTAATTCATTATACTATATTTATGCTTGCACGTAACATAATTTGATCAATCTCATTTCCCAGTACCTTCCCCATATACACTCCAGTCTGTCATCCTAAATAGTTTACAGTTATAGAAAATACCAACTCTCGGTATAGGAATTAGAAAGAATGTTTGAAACCTGAGGAAAAAAAATAATGGCAAAATGTATGAACTGTTGTCATTCTTTTCTGTCAGGAAATTTCTCTTTCTTTAATTTTGAGAATATTTTAAGCAAAAGAGTGATTTTTATTGTCTATGTGATGTTTGTTTTTTTCACAGTGTTATGGTTTAGGAATGAGGTATCTCCCAAAAGCTCTTGTGTAACACAATGCAAGAAAATTTAGAAATGAAATTATTGGGTTATAAGAGGTTTAACCTAAAAGTTGTATTAATTCACTAATAGGGATTAACTCAAAGGTAACCTTAGATAGGTAGGGTGTGGCTGGAGATGGTGGGTCATTGGGGGCTTAATTCACTGACTGAGTCAAGACTCTCTTAATCCAATCATTTTACTTCTGAATGTTCTTGTATTGTCTCACACCTGAATTTTTAGGGGATACCTAGTATAGAAACCATAACAGCCCCTCTGGCAATATCCATAGCTCTTGGGGTGTGTATCTTAAGGTAATTAAATATGTACCTTTGCAATTTTACTACTTTGTTTTTCCCCTCAATAATTTTAGGTAATTGTAAATATTTCCCCCAAGTTTGACAATTTTGAAGAATTCTCCAGACTCTAAGTACCTGCTCACATATGAGTCCTTGAGAAAAATATCCCTGGGTTATAGAGTATTTATATCTCAAAATAACAAAAAGCATTGAAATTGGGAGTTTAAGAATTGTGCTCTAAGAAAAGGAAAGTCAGGAAGATACCAGACTGAAGCTCAGTCTGGCTAAGAAGGCTCTGATGGCCTTAGTGGTCAGCTCCTGCTTCTTGTTGATAAATAAATACTTGGTAGAAAAATCAGTTAAACAAAAGAAATCTTATGTTGAGCTCATAATGCTACCTTGATTTTTAGTGAGCAGAAAAAGCTACCTTAATGAGGAACTGAAAATAAATAGAGTTTTATCACAATATTTTGAAACAATTTTTTACTTCTGTGAGATATAGGATAACCTAGAAAGTATTATTGTCCTGATGGAATGATATTATGAACAGATCCATCAGAATTATATTGGGTGAGGGAAGACACAATTCACAAATGGAAAAATCAGAATTATACCACAAGAAGGGAATGGGAAGAGAAAATCAAAATATAATAATAATTATAATAATCCTGATTAAGTGACTTCCCAGTGAATGAAAATGCTCAACTGATTGACAGATGTAGGGATTCCAGTGGTAAATATTTTTCTTTTAATTCTTTTTATATTTATTTTCATTTTCAGAGATATTATATTTTATTTATTATTTAATAAACACAAGATAACTGTACATATTTCAGAAATAAAATGTGATGTTTCAGTATGTATCTGCATTGTAACATGACCAAAACAGATCAGTTAGCATATACATCACTTCAAATACTCATCATTACTTTAGGTGAGAACATTCAAAGTTCTCTCTTTCTATTAGTATAAAATATATAATACAATATTGTTAACTTATTCTATAATAAAACTAATTTTTCCTATTTAACTGTAAGTTTGTATCCAAGAACCAATTATTTTTTCCTCCCCAGCTATTATATTATTTCTACAAGATTACCTATTCAACTTTCTCCTCATATAAGATTGTAATTTTTAGATCCCACAAATGAGTGAGATCATGTCACAAAGTGAGATCAAGAGATGGATACTTTTCTTTGAATTATTTTAATTAATATAATGTTCTCTGGTTCCATCCATACTGCTGGAAGTGACAGGATTCCGTTGTTTTTGTGAATAACAAAAATATGGTATATATGCATAATGGAATTCAGTCAGTGGTTAATCTTTTAAGAGGAAATAAAGACGGATAAGAATAGTTCAGGAAGAGTAAATATTGTAATGATCATATGAGTGCATTGTGAAAGGTCCAAGGTTTAAAGATATTTCAAGTAAAACTGACAGTGTATTAGAATCAGTGGTCAGGAGAAGCATAGACAGATTTAGAGGGATTTTACTGGAGGAAATTTTTGTTTTGTTTTCTCTAGGAAATCTAGATACTAACCACATGTATCATATCTTCCCTGTACCTTGACCCATGTATTTTGATTATTTATTTTATTACTTATACGTTCTCAGAAGTGTTATATAAAGAGCTGTAGTGATCTTTTTATGTAAAATGGCAATGTCCACCACTTATTTTCCTCTTATAATCTTTACAAATAATTCACTTGTATAATTTTATATTAATTTGCCTATGTTTTTCTATATTTCTTGTAATTTCCATGAAGGCAGCACTTGACTGTTCTGTTTACTGCTAGATCTAGGCTAGAATAACAGCTGATAGATGTTCAAAAGAGAAACATTCAGATAGTATAATCACAAACAGCATCTCAAAATCTAAGTGGTCAGACACTGAGGAACAATAAGTAGTCTTCAGGGGTTACTGGTAACAAGCAGCATCACCTCGCCTGCGGCTCAACTTTGCTTTGGGCCCAGAAGAGCTCTTCATGATCATCAGCTCAGGGTAAAGCTGATTTTGCTATTCTGACCACCTGTGATTTGCTCTTGGTTGCTGTCAAGCAGCCATCATTCTAATTCATGGGAAAACTCAGACAAAAGTACATGAAAGTCATCTGTGGCAATTGTTTTTAATCTTTAGCACTCTGTGAGTAGAAAGGAAATGTTGAGAGGGGTTCATGGGAGGGCTTTGGGATTAGGTCTTGTACTCATAGCATCAAAATCAATCTTACAAACACCTTACCACAGCTTATGAACTGGCAGTTAATATGCAGTAATGGATGACATCTTGAAAATTATCTACTGAAATCCTTTGCCCTTAATGCATTTGTACAACTGCTTTTGAGAAGCTATTTTATTTAAGCATTTGTGCAAGAATGATCCCTTGGTTGCTGAGGGACTATGTATCAGCCCTATCTTTTCCTCTGTTGATTCTTTACTTTAAGATCATTATTGTGGGCCTTTATTTTAATACTTGGAAGTGTTTCAAAGGCAATGCATGTTTATGGTTAGACTAGGAAGATTAGAAGTAAATTAGAAGTAAAGTAAATTAATGTGGAAGTTTAAAAATATATTAGAAACTCTTTACTTGAGAAAGGATTTTAATATTTTACCATATATACTTTAAAGAAATTCTTTTCTCTCTTGCATTAAAAAATGCTTATAACCAAAACTTGTTTTATGAGCTCTATGCCTTGACCATCATATTTATGATTCTTATTGTCTCAGGTGATAATCATTTTTTACAGTTTAAAATTTCAGCATCAATGTCATGATATTTCAATACTTTGAATATTAATTGCCTTTAATGAGGAAGATTTCTAAAATTTTTTCAAATAAGGTTATCCAATAATATTCATTTATATGGTACTGTTAAAAATTTTTCTGTATGATCAGTGGTCTGGGGAATATTTCTTACTCCCAGAGCCTTTGAAGAATTTCTAGAGATTGTGAACTCCTCTTTTCTAATTGTTTTTCTGTTTTTTTAAAAAAATCTAATTGTATAGTCTAGCTTGGTTTGACTCAAAGGGTAACCCAACTTTTAAATAAATATTCTCTTAACTTCAAATTCAATGATTGTTCTTTACAAAATCCTCTAACAAAAAGTATATAATTTCAAAATATTTCAAATTCAGTTCTCATGGAAGTCTTCTGAAATGGAATAAACATATTTTAGGGTTAAAGTATTCAAATGTAAAACCTCATGTAATGCAATATGTTAAAGATAAATCTAATTGCTTATATATAGCTTTTTAGATTTTTGACATGACATTCATTCGATGTGGATTTTTTCTGCAAGAATTTCCTATTGTGAGCAATTTTACAGAATCAATGCTATGATACTACTTTGTAATCACAATTAGTCATAATATTCTTAGGAACTTAATAAGCCTAATTTTTTAAAATGAGGTAAAAGAGGAATTTGCTCTTTTTTATTTTTATTTTTTTACATTCATGCACTGATACCTTGATATAACTTTAAATGTGATAAAAATATATATAGAATGTCCTCCTTTGGCAGATACATATTTTTTTTCCGCACAGTTTAGCAGCAACCTAAAATATTACAGGCTTTAATATTAAATTTATGCCACAAATAACACCTCAGGTTAACTATTCCTTTTAGATGAATATTTAATCTTTTAAAAGAAAGTAGATTATATAGCAAATATCTGTTTATTACTTAACTCTGTATTTGAACATTCTTCATTAAAGTATATATAAAATTTGCTACACAAACTATATTAATCTCTTGTTTTATGAATTCCATGAATGGACTTACTTCAAAAGATAAGTGTTTATATCATATTATCTCTATGTATAAACATGAAGACTTCAATCATTCACCCCTCCACCAGTTAGCAAGAAGGGTAAGTACCAAGTCCTCCCTAACTCTGAGTAATAGTCCTTGGGAGAATTCCTCATTTTCATAATGGTGACTAACAAGGACAAATTCTTAAGAACAAGGCTCTTCATCTTGTTCTAGCTGAATATTAAGAATTTTTTCATATAACCTACAATATGGACCTTCATTCAACATTGTTATTAGAAAGATAACCTTAAATTTACTGCCATTCAATATTTACCCAATGGTGGATTTCTGTATAGAAGAAATACTTTAATATAATTTAAACATAATGAAATATGAATATATATGATTAACAATATAATTGTTATGTAGTATAACAATATATAATTGTAGTCAATCTATATCTGCTTATCTGTCTAAGCATACATACAATAAAATGCAACTTTTTTTATTCTAAAGTATATCTTTATAACCACTTCTCTTAAGAAATATATACTGAAACAAAATTTTCTTTCATCTAATTAAGTGTCTATTTATGAGTCCCTTCTGCTGGCATATATTGAAGAAGACTGCATAAAAGAGACTTTTGTGTTTACAGCAAATATGTATTGAGTTTAGATTTTACCACCGTTTTTAAAAGAAATTGTAGCAGACACTATTTTCCTCTGAAATAGTTGCAATAAATAGCTGTGTTTTTGTTTTAAAAAAACTATACTTGCAATTTTGAGTTTCAAAACTAAATGATTCTGGACACATGCAAAATGAAAATAATAATAATCTGGACTTAGACCTTACTCCCTTCACAAAAATTAATTACAAATGAATCATAGACTTAAATTTAAAAGAGAACTCTAAAATTCCTAAGGAAAAACCTAAGTACCTTTGGGTGTGGTATTGGTTTTTATATATAACATTAAAGTCATGATACATGCACAAAAAATATTTGTTAAACTAGACTTGATTAAAATTATAAATTTCTGTGATATAAAAGGAAATATCAAGAGGATGAGAAGACAAGCCACAGACTGAGAGAAAATATTTGAAAGGACAGAATTAATAAAAGACATTTATCCAGAGTATGCAAAGAACCCATACAATAAGAAATCTAGCAATGCACTTCAAAGTGGGCAAAAGATAGGAATACCTACAAAAAAAAAGACTCACAAATGACAAATCAGCATATGAAAAGCTATCCAACACTACAGGTCATCCGGGAATTGTAAATTAAAGCAACAAAGAGACACCACTCTACATTTAACAGAAGAGTCAAAATCCAGAGCATCAAAACATCAAATACTGGCAACTATGAGGAGCAAGACAAACTCATTCATTCACTGGTGGTGAGGATGCAAAAGGAGATAGTCACTTCAGAAAATGATGGTGCAGCTTGTTATAAAACCAAACTTGCTCTTACCACACCATCCAGCAAAACTGCCTCTTTGTCATTACACGAATAAATTTTATGACTCTACCAAAACCTACACATGGATGTTTATGTCACCTGTTTTTTTTCATTGCCAAATTTGCTAACAACCAAGAGGTTATTCAGGAGGTGAGTGGACAAATTGTGGTATATCCAGAGAATGGGGTATTAACTAACAATTAAACACACTGTCAAGCTATGAAAAGACATGAAGAATCTTAAATGCTTATGACTAAGTGAAGGAAATCAATCTGAAAAGGCCTCTTTCTGTATGATTCCCAGTATATGACATTCTGGGAAAAGGCAAAACTAAAGTGAACATAAAAATATAAGCGTTTTCCAGGGGTTTGAGGGAAAGGAGGGATAAACAGCCCCAGAGCAGAGGGACTTTATGGCAGCGAGACTTTTCAGTCTGACGGCACAGGGTAACATACATATTGTCTATAGATGTACCATAAACTGTTGAACTCACAGCACCCAGAGTAAATCCTTGCATGAACTGTGGACTTTGGGTGACATTGGAATGTTAGTGCTTATTCACCAACTGTAATACATGACCATTATGGTGGCAAGTGTTGATAGCATGAGCTGATGTAAAAGCAGGAATATTTGATAACTCTATACTTCACACTGAGTTTGGCTGTGAACATAAAACTCCTCTAAAAATAAAGTCAATTAAAACAATGATTAGACAACAAATGGTTGTTCATGTTAAGCTGATTATACTTTAGCACCAAACATATGGTCTAAATGGAACTAGAAACAGGATGCCTGAATATAAATATTTATGCAATATTATATACCACCTATTGTTTCCCTTTGCTTATATTTGAGGGTTTTACTTTTAAAATATATTTTGTACATTTGAATATATCCATAAGTCACCCTGATTCATTTTTTGAACAATTTGTACTATATATTTTTAAATGATTAAATTGTATATAGTTTGATTAAATTGTATATGAAGTTCCTTTGACATATACTTATAATTACTTGTATTTATAATTATATATTGTGGACTTTACTGTGTATTAATGTATATAACTGGTTTGTAGGTAATATTAAGAATATTTGTATTGTTTATTATGAGTATAGGTTTATGCATGGTGGATTTCTTCATAGAAGATGTCAAAGTATAATGCAAATTTACATAAAGATTTTCTAATCAAACTTAATTGTGTAAAAATGAAGTAGTAGTTTTATCACACTAAAAATATTGAATCAGAATTTTAAAGTGAACAAACATAAGATATAAATATTCATACATATTTAGCAATGTCAAGTCACTGACATTGTTAAATATATCTCATATGAGACCACTAAAGAGTTCACAAAGTGTGAAAACGTTAACATTTACAAAGAAACTTTCCATCTTATTCACAGTGCTTTTAGATATAATTCTCCTCAAGTCAATATTTTAATTTTTCTGGATATGGTGTTATTTGCCTGTAATCCCAGTGGCTCAGCAGGTTGAGGCAGGAGAATCATATGTTCAAAGCCAGCCTCAGGAATTTAGTGAGCCTATAAGCAACTAGTGAGACCCTGTCTCAAAATAAATTTAAAAAGAAAAAGGAAAAGAAAGGGAAAAAAAGGGCAGGGTATGAGGCTTAGTGGGTAAACCCCCTTGGATTCAATTCTTGGTACAAAAAAAAAAAGTTTTTAACTTACATTGCACTTAATTTATGAAACTGCACATAGAAACTTAAAAGTACAACCACATCTTATTTGTACCCATTCTATTATCTAAACCTGGATTCTCCTGTGTGTATTTTGTATGCATGTGTGTGTATAATTTAGCTTTCTTCAACATTACTGTTTGCATGAAAATATTTTAATGGTAGCACTTTTGGTCTGTATTTGGAAAGAGTTTGTCACATGTATTACAATAAGTGTACAGGTATAATTTTACATACTGAGCTTTCTTTTCATGTGCCAGCAATGTTTATGTTCTTCCTACAAATACTGTATATGTTTCTTTCTTAAGAGCTTTTGTATTTTATTGCTTTGGTTGGAAGAAATCTACATTTAAGTTCATTCATGTCTATCATTAGAATGCTTTTTTTCAGGAAGAGTATTTTTTTTTAAAGAGAGAGAGAGAGAGGGAGAGGGAAAGAGAATTTTAATATTTATTTTTTAGTTTTCAGCGGACACAACATCTTTGTATGTGGTGCTGAGGATCGAACCCAGGCCGCATGCATGCCAGGCAAGCGCATACCGCTTGAGCCACATCCCCAGCCCAAGAGTATCTTTTTTTAAAAAAACCTTTATTTAAAATATGTATTATTCCCAATATCACCAGACTATCTTCATTCTATTTGAAGATTTGATGTCATTTGTTTCAATATTTAAATATATTTTAATTAATTTGTTTATGAATTTAAGTTTTATGATTATTTTCTTTAATATCTACTATTTCAGTAAAACTAATTTCCAGTAATATATTGGTATCATATTTTACTCTAGTATTTATGGGAATATAATTTATTTATATATTTTATATGCTATTTCTAATCAAGAGACAGGATTTTAACTCAATATTTGAAACACACTTTATGATATTTTAATATTCCATTATACTGCCTACCTTAGTTACAATAATTTGAACAACTGTAATTCTTCAGTGTTAATAATAATAAAAAATAATTATAAAGCATCAAACTCAAAAACAGAAAGCCTATGACAATGGATTTTATTTTGCACGTAATAAGTTATTAATGCTATTCTTATCCTGTCATTTAAAAGATATCTAAACATCTGATTGCCTTCCAATTTGTTTGTGTTGTGTTGCTAGAAGGTACTTAAATCCAAGGATGGCTCATAATGAACAGGATGCTATAAACCTTAAAATCATTTATTTGAAAAATCTTCAGGAATTTTTTAAAATGTCTACTTATAATTTTGAAATTTTTCACGAACTGTTTATGTTCTGCAAAGTCGTGAAACAACATACTCAAAATATTATTCTAGGACTGGGGATATAGTTCAGTGCTGAGGCCTTGCTTTGTAAGGATCTATGTTCAATTCCCAGTACTAAAAAAACTAAACAAAAACTATTATTCTATGTCTTTCTAGAAAAAAATTGTTTTATACTGACTAATAATAATTTTTCATATTCATGGGATACGATAAAATTTTTGAGTTCATGTATACATTGTGGAGTGATCATATGAGGCTACTGAATGTACCATTACCTCATTTTTTTATGGTGAAAACAACTCTGAGTCTCATTTATTTTTAAGAATAGATGACAGAATCTAATTAGTCTTTTTTTATAACATGGAAAAAGTAAGCATAAGTATTCATTTGAATAGTGTAGCAAATGCAAAAGAAAAAAAGTATCACTTTTTTCTTCTTTCAGCCTCCAATACTTCCTCCCTTCCTCTCTGTTCCTGTCCACCTTCCCTTCTCTTGCTAGTCAACCACCACTTCCTACTCCATGAAAAGGCATTCAATGCTTTTTAGTTATTTTTCATAGTAAATCCAGTTTTTCATCGTCTTTATAGTCAGTAATCATTCATTTACTCTTATTTGTACAATTTATTTAATATTTTAAAAATGTAAGCTATGATTCTGTTAGTGACAACAGAATTTTGAGGACAGTTAATTACTTTAAAAAGAAGTGTGAAGTAGGACTATTTGTCATTTTAGATGAGTAGGCATACTGAAAATCCATAACTTTTAAATTGTGTTTTTGTTGCACTAAACACATTAGGGTGGTGCTGGCATGCTAATGTTGGCACTTGTTAAATAAATTAAAATGATCAAATATTTAAAAGCTGATTAAAATGGTATGAACAGGAACGTGGGGATCTGCATACTCGGTAGATAATGGCAAGTATGGGAATTGAAAAAATATATATATTATTTTTAGATATGATAGGTAGAAAACTTGGGGATTTCAGCTAAGAAGGAATTGAACAACCTAGCTGTTAACACTAAGTGTAACAAATTAATGGATTCAGAGGAAAGTTATTGCTGTGGAGAGTTCTATGTTCAAGTGAGGATGGAAAACTATGACAGACTTTTAAACAATAGTAGCAGCAGAATCTCTCTGAGCTTTTCCCCTCTTCGACCTTATTAGTTACAGCTTAACACTATACTCTTGGTTTCCTTATGTGGTCTATTTGGATTAACATTGTGGAAGCCAACAATGCCTAGATCCCAGTGGGGTAAATCAAGACACTGGGACTGTCTTCTTTTCCTTAGTGGTGCTATGAGCCCAGCCTCTGTATCTGTAGATACAGTGGGAATCCCACAGAAATGGTGTCAGGAGATACAACTATCATAGTGGCTAAGATTCTCCATTGGGTAAGTGTTCAAGATGTAGGGAGCAGGTGATGCTGAGCAAAGCTATGGCCAAGTATACACTGATATAAGGATACGAGCATACAAGGATATAAGAACATTCTTTCTGAGAAGATTCCAGATGGTGAAATATGGGCCTTAAGAAGAGAGATGCCAGGACATCCTCAGTAACTGGGCATGCTGATGCTTCTTATTTCTCTGGGGATTTAAAAATTAGCATTAATTATGAATTCTAAATAAACACTTGCTTTCATTCTTAGATTTGTATTCATTATTTCATGTTCTTTTCATAATCAAGCCTTTGAACAATCCATAATCCTCAGTTGCCGTGAACAAGAACTTATATCCCATCCCAAACTCCATACATTGTGCAATTTCTATTCCTCTTCATAGTATATTTCAGACAGTTAAATCTGTAACCCGGTAGCACATTTCACATTTTTTCATGAACACAACTATGTTTAATCTTTTATATCCATCATTTCACTGAAACTACCCTTGTTGAGATCACCATCACTAAATTCTTTCAATTTGAGCCATTTTCTTCTTCTATCAGCATCTTTCTCCCTCAACCTATTCCACTTGACTCCAGCCAAAATTTTTGTTTGTTTTTGTTTTTTAGCTATTCCACTATTCCAACTCCATTTTATGTTTCTAAACTTCAAAAATGTTAGCTCAAATATAAATTAGGAATAGCCTAAAACAAAATACTTGGGAATCAATCTAATAAAATTTTGTGAAGGCTCTCTATGATGGAAACTACAGAATACTAAAGAAATTGAGGAAGAACTGGGAAGATGGAAAGACCACCCCCACCCAGATGTTCATGGATAGGCAGACAATATTGTGAAAACGGTCATGCTACCGTAAGTTCTATACAGATTCATTGCAATTCCCACAAAATTTCCAATGTTGTTCTTCATAGAAATAGAAGAATAAATCATAAAATTTATCTGGAAAAATTAGAGGTCTGGAATAGCCAGAACAATTCTTAGTAAGAATGTAAAATGTTTTGCATCACAAACCCAAAACTTAAATTAAGCTACATAGCTATAGTCACAAAAACAGCATGCTATTAGCACTAAAGCAGGTAAGACCAAATGAAAACAATAGAATACCCAGAGACAAACCCACATAAATACAGTTACCTCTTAATAAACAAGGGCAGGGTACCAAAAACATACATTGAAGAAAAGACAGCCTCTTCAACAAATGGTTCTGGGAAAACTGGAAATCCATATGTAGTAGAATGATATTTAACCCCTATCTCTCACTTTGCAAAAAACTCATAGTGGACCAAAGATCTAGAAAGAAATTAGAACAGAAACTCTGTACATCCTAGAAGAAAACACTCCAACATATCAGGTCAGGAACTAACTTCCTTAATAAGACTTCTAAAGTGCAAGAAGTAACATCAACAATCAATAAATAGGATAGCATCAAAACAAAGTCTCTTCACAGCAAAGGAAACAGTTGAGAACGTGAAGAGCCCACAGAATGGGAGAAAATCTTTTCTACCTGCACCTCAGATAGAGCTTTAATTTCCAAAATATACAAAAAAAATCTGAGTATCAAAACAACAACAAGGGTCTGGGTTTGTAGCTTAGTGGTAGAGAGCCTGCTTTGTATGTATGAGGCATGGAGTTATATCCTCAACACCACATAAAAATAAATAAATAAAATAAAGGTATTATGCCCATCTACAACTAAAAACATTTTAAAACAACAACAAAACAAACAAACAAACAAACAAACAAAAAATGACCTAATCAATAAATGGGCAAAGGAACTGAACAGATACTTTTTAGAAGAAAAAAATCAAATGGCCAATAAATATATGGAAAAAAATGTTCAAAATCTCTAGCAATTAGAGGTATGCAGATTAAAACTATACTGAAATTTCATCTCCTGTCAGAATTGCAATTATCAAGAATACAGGTAAATGTTGGCGAGAATATAGGGAAAGGGGTACACTGGTACATTGCTGTTGCTGGTGGTTCTACAAATTGGTGAAACCACTCTGGGAAGCACTTTGGAGATTCCTCAAAATTCTAGGAATGGTACAACCATTTGACCCACCTCTCCTACCCCTCAGTACATATATAAAGGATTTAAAATAAGCATACTACAGTGATGCATCCACATCACTACTACACTGACTCTTGCTTACCTCATTTAGACACAGTTTTCAGTATTTTTATTTGATGCTCCATATTTTCCAATTTAAATACTAGATGTCCTTTTAGATAATTTCCTGTTATTAAAAGTTTTTCCCCATCATTCATTGAAACCAGAAGAATATATCTTCCTTTTCACCATTTATGCCATTTTTGTATATAGAAATCATATATAGTTTAGATATGATAATTTGTATACATATACATATACATATACCATTTCCCTAATATTTATTATGTTCCTCAAAATTGGACATTTATCTTGGCTAGTCTGTCAACACTGCAAATCATAGCTTCATGCATAATTCCTTGAAGTTCATTGGCTTTTATGCTGAGAATTTATTTTACTGCAGAGCTATTTCGATCAACCCCATAGACAGATTCCTTAGTACTACCATTTGAACAGTGCCATTATACATATGTGTTGGATTCTTTAAAAAAGCAAACTGGTGGATTTTAGTTCATATTATCTAGAATTCTGAGCCTTTTCATTGGGCTTAATTAAATTTCAAAATTCTGTGAAAAGATATACTTCAGCAAGCACTTAGCAATTTAATCTTTCAAAATCTTTTAGTTTAATTTTAAATCCAAATGTCATAAGTTGATCCAAGATAGAACATATATGGGATGCTTATGTATATTACTCAACTCCTTTCCAAATTTAATTCTAAAATAAACCTGAGCAATTTGGCTCTAACAAGACAGAACTCTAAAAGATTTTTGATAGTCTTCATATTAATGAAGCCACAACATGGCATTTTTCATATCCATTACTATAGGTAGATTGTGTGATAGCCTTCAAAATTCCTGGTGCCTGATGTATACATGCATTTTCTCTTCTGGTTATTCCATCAAATGATACTTTAGGTAAGACAGTAAAATGATACTAAATTCCAAAACCAGTTCATATTAAGAATCATCTTAAGAGAGGGAATTACATGTGTGTATAGGTGGGTGGGTGGGGTGGACAGACTTATTCAGATGAACTCTCAGAAAGACCAGGGCTTTTCCTTACAAGGGATTTCAAGATTGAAAAAAAAAAAAAAAAAAAAAAAAAAAAAAAACCATTCAGTAGGAAAGAGAATCCTCATTCCTACGCTTAAAAGAAAGGGACCTACCAATAATTTTGATAAAGATTTGGAACTGAGAGCAACCTCTGGCCTACAGTGGGCAAGTCAATAGGAATGTCAGACTTAAATTTGCAGGGAACTGAATTCTGTCATAACTACCTGCACTTGTTATAGGACCTCAAGGTACCAGTGACATTATAGCCCAAACATGATCTTCATTTTAGACTTTGAAACCTCAGCAACATATGACTTAAACTTCTGATATATACAAGTGTGAAATAATGCATTAAAGTTGTTGGAATTACTATCTCTGACAATTTGTTGTATATCACCAAAAATACTTGCCTGTGAAGGCAGGAACAGAAAATGTAGAAAAGAAGAAAGGGAGAGAAGTAGAGAGGGAGCAAGATGAAGAAATACCATCAATAGAATAAATAGATCGAACAATTTCTTCTACTTCTATTCATGAAGATTTACCTTGAAGTTTTACCTTGGAGTGAGCGTATGATAGAATAAATGGACCTTCTTCCTTCATATGTTCTAGTTTCTACACAGTATTCACAGAATGAGTTTCACACATGAAACTCATGTGTGAGTGATTCCATATTTATTCAAAATTATTTTCCACAAAACAGGGCTCCTATGCAATTTGGTCCTATCATCTGAAGTATAAGTAAAAAATAAATAAATAAATTATATTTATATTTCTCTTTCAACAATGAAAAAATAATATTGAATTCGAGTTTGGTTTATTGGAAAATGCATGTTATTTATTAATGTGAGGTATAAGTATAGACATGTATTCTTGTATTATGTAAAGGTAATTTAGTAAACTTTCAAGTTAATTTCTAAAAAATAATAATTGTTTTATATACTGAATGAGTACTCTGTATCATGAATTATATCTAAAAAATGGTTCCAAGTGTTTTTATTACTATGAATTCAATAAAGTGGATCTAATCAACTAAATTTATTTTCACAGAAATTATAAACAGGAAAAATATGTTTAATAATTTTTTATAGAAATGTCCAATGTATTTACAGAGAGGGTTGTTTCTATAGATGAATTTGTTAATTCATCTTATCAAAATGTTGTTCTCTTCCTGCTTAATTTCTACTAAAAGTGCCTTGCTTTTGCTGAGGCCGGCTTTGAACTCACAATCCTCCTGCCTCAGCCTCCTGAGCTATTGATATCACAGGCTTGAGCCACTGTGCCCAGCTCCAATTCTTTGTTAAGTTCTGCCCTGTTTGAGAATTTCTTACAGTGTTTGGCCTTATCTAGTTTATATCTGGTTTTGGTGCTTTTATTCACCAAATTATAACTTCTTTGAGGATAGGCTGATGGACTTGTCCAACACTGAATTTTTGGCATAAGTTTACACATAATGTTGCTTTTGAATGACTATTATTTTAAGGGACAAATAAGAAGATTGATAATAAACATTATGCTTATTTAATTTCTATTCATTTTTTAACACAAGAAATATGGTTAGTGATGAGAAAACAAGAAGTAAATCTGCATTACCTGCATACAATGTGCTAATACTGAACTGTGGTTAATCTAAAAACAAATTTAGAATCCAGTTGCAATAATGTGCTCATCTCAAGTGACCTGTGAAATCCACAGCAATGGCCTTACCTCATGTCATCCTTATGTCGTATGATCCCCTAATTTTTCTCTGTGGAAACCAGTAAATGATTTAAAATGTTAGAAAACAGGCATGACATAAAAAATAGATTTAGCAACATAAAGGATATTGCAGCAAAGAATTATGTATCCCTCAATTTGTAAACCATTAAACTTGAATGAACATCTTGGTAACATTTCATCCTGTTTGTCACTCGCTTTTCAAATTTAAGTAATTCACTTGGAACAATTTTGTTATCCTTGCTGGGTTTAAAACTTCAATTAAGTAACTACCATTCTATTTCCTCTGAGAATGAGCTTAACTTCTTCAATTTTTCTTCATAATTCACATCTCATACAGTAGGAACATATTGGTTGGAATAATTTTGTATCCCAGTAGGAGCAATTATATATTTTCTCATGTGACTAATATTGCATACAAGTCTATTGGTGAGCAGTAACCTGTGCCTTGTAATTCCTTTAA
Organism: Callospermophilus lateralis; assembly: GCF_048772815.1. Taxonomy (NCBI): domain Eukaryota; kingdom Metazoa; phylum Chordata; class Mammalia; order Rodentia; family Sciuridae; genus Callospermophilus; species Callospermophilus lateralis. Next base: position 85,527,396 of record NC_135317.1, read on the forward strand.
TTTCATTTATATTCATCTGGGAGAAAAGCCAGATTTCTCTTGGCTTCAGCATTCACATTGATGGCTAGAGAGTAAAAGAGCTTCCCATCCCTGCTCCTTGTTTGCTGGGTTTTGCCAGCTTTAACACCTTCTTTTCTTGTTTTCTTTTTTTCCCTAATTTTTGCAGTATTTCCTGTCACTATATATTATTTATCAGAAATAGTATTTTTCTTGCATTTTCCCAGAAAACTTTTCCACTCCATTACTACTTTGGAATAAAAGTTCATTTGTATCCTTTATAAGTAGCCTATATTTGGAACAACAAATTAAAACTTATGATAAAAACTTGCAGAGAGGCCATATTTTGGAAACATTGTGTTTACTATGTTTGTCAAAAATTTACATACTCTTGATATGCTCCATTTATCTTGGCATCTGTTACCCAATTTCTTAAGTATAAATGAACACATTGTTAATTTTCCTGACTGTTCTCCCTAACAAACAGTGATAGCTGGCATTGTGATCTCTACTTTGTAAAGTGGCATGCCATTTTTGTTTTTAACTCAAGTAGGGACGGGCTATGATTTATTTATGTCAGTTTTCAGTCTATGTTAATGTCAATTTCCAGTGTCTTCTAAGAGGGCAATAAGTTTGAGAGATAACCTCAAAAAGAATGAAGGAGATCAAGTAAAAAAAAAAAAAAAAAAAAAAAAAAAAAAAAAAAAAAAAAGGTGGTATAAACACTAAAGTCTACAGATACCAAAAATTCAAATTATCTTGTTGTATAAATTGCCTGCTCCTTATATTGCACACTTGGGACAATATGAAAGGGTGTCATACTTTCTATTGTTCTTCCTTCAGTTTGATTTCATCTATCCAATATGCATTTTGCAATGCCAGTTTTTACAGTATAAATCATTAGTAGAATTGGTACATGTATAGCCAATATAGATGGATTGTTTTTCATCTCTGTGTTGCTTAATTTGTGTTTATCTCATTTCAAACTAATTTAAATCACTGTGCTATGTTTGACACATTTTTAATGTGTTATATGATTAGTCTAGTATTTGTAATTTTATAATCACAAACACTTCTGAATATCTTGTTCACATTTCCTTGGTTTGAATAAGCCTTTGAGAAACTCTGTAATGATCTCCTTTGGTTACAGAGATGTTTCTGCCCAAATTAGTCCAATTATGTTCATCCCCCCACCCACAAAAAAAAGGATAGAGTAAAAAAGCCAGTAGATCCACAGAAGTACATTCTCTTAGAGCATAAATATGCAAAAATAAATCAATCTTCTAAAAATCAATTTCTTAATAAATGTTTCATAACCAAACTAATCACATAACAATATATCAGTATATTATATGTATAAACATAATAACATTCATTTATACAAATATTTATTGATACTTGGTTTTATTTCATGAACATTAGGAGTCTTGTTAAGGAAGTCAGTTCCTTGGCCAATATGTTGGAGTGTAAAGCCTATGTTTTCTTCTAAGAACCTGCAAAATTTCTGGTTCAATTTCTAGGTCTTCGATATAACTTTCAGTTGACTTTTATGCAAGGTGAGAGAAAGCGATCTAGTTTCATTCTTCAACATAAACATATCAAGTTTTCTCAGGACCATTTATTACAAGGGCTATCTCTACTTCAATATTTTTTGATGTTTTTGGTGTCAGATGACTGCATCTATGTCTTTGTGTCTTTTGTTGTATTTCATTGGTGTTCATATTTGTTTTGATGCTAATACTATGCTGTTTTGTTACTGTAACTCTATAGTACAATTTGAAATTGGGTATTGTGATATTTCCAGCATTGCTCTTCTTGCTCAGGATCGCTTTGGCTATTCTTGGTCTTTTATTCTTCCAAATAAATTTTAGGATTCTTATTTTCTAGTTCTGTGAAGAATGTTGATGGTATTTTGATGGCACAATATCAGCACCTTTGAAGTTCATTTAATCCCCTTAACTGACTGCATTTTTCCTGACAACAATTGTATAGTTTCTGAATATTTTAGTCAGCATTTAATTTTTCTCTTCACTTTTATTAAGCAGGTGCACATTTTAAAATAAAATATATAAAATATATAGTTTGGATTTTTTTGTGTCTATTATTTCACAGGAAATCATGCTGGTTTTTCTTACTATAATTCATCTGTTTTGCTACTATTTAAAGTTCCACAAATTACTCTTTTTTTATAGTGATCATTTGCTATCCATATTTTTGCTATGGCAAATAATACTTATATTTAAAAAATTGCAAATTATTTTTTCGTTTTGTTTTTGGAGGTAGAGTACTGGGAATTGAATCCAGGACTACTCTACTACTGAGCTATACATCCAGTCCCTTTTATTGTTTAAGACAGAGTCTTACTAAATTGCTTAAAGTTTCACTAAGCAGCTGAAACTGGCCTCAAACTTGTGTTCCTCCTAGCTCAGCCCTGTAAGTCCCTGAGATTGTAGGCACTTATAATTACTCTAAGAAAAAAAAATATATATATATCTTATGCACATGTATGAGGATGTGTTCCTCAAAGTAGCAATGAATGTGTATCTTCAAGTATGCTATGTAAAATCAAATTATTTTCCAAAATGACTGTTAACTATTTACATTACTATTAACACTATATGAGAGATGTAGTTCTTCCTTATCTTCCACATAAATTATAAGAACATTGATTTTTGTCATATGGTTATTATAAAATTTCTCTATATTGTGGTTTTAATTCCTCTATCTTAATTGATAGTGATCTAAATTCTTTCTTATATTCTGGATAATTGTATTTCCTAATCTATGTAAATCTTTTTATGTAATTTGCCTAATTGTTTTTATCTGTTGTGCTGTTAATTTAGAAATTCTTTACATTATTGGTTACATGTTTTTCAAATATCTTTTCCTATTCCACATATTATATTTTCATTCCTATTGCCTCATCTTTTGTGGTGCAGAAAAGGTTTTATTTTATTTTATAGCTAGTGTTCTATGTGTCTTATATAAGAAAACTTTTCTTTATCATTAGAACCTGAAAGTATTCTTATATAATTTCCTTCATAAATTTTGAAATTGTCCCTTTCATATTTAATTTTTCACCCATCAATAATTAATTTTTGAGTATATAGCCAGAAAAAGAGTAGATGATAATCATTAATCTCTCAATTTTCTTGCTGTTCTATTCTCTATATTATTCTCAGTAATAGTCAGTGCTCTTCTCATCATATGAAAATCTATATTTAGTCTAAATATTCCCTTTGCTTGGATTTACCATTCTTGTAATAAGTAAATACTCAAAGCCTTAGTTTATATTCCTTTACAAAATATCTTGATATCACAATGATTTTCAAAATGAATTATTCTTCTTTTTGTGTTTTGGCTACTGTGGTCTCCTTTATCTTCAACATTTCAGATGAAGCTTTTCATGTTTTCTTCTCAAAGAACATACTTTGGAAAATTTTGTTCTAATTGTTTTGTATGAGGAAATTCACTGGGGAAAATGGACTTTATAATGATAATCTTCATATCAATGAATACACATATGTTGATTTTTTTGGACTATTCTTTAATATCTATAAATTGAAAATTATATTTTACATGGATTTCAAGGACATCTACTTTAAAATTTATATCTATTAAATAATTTTCTCTTTCAGTTTGAGCTTTCAATTGTTACTAGTACATATAGATGCAATTTAATATACCTGGATAAATTGTTTGATATTTTGTGATTTGTAAAATACTGCTTATGTTTTATTCTTTTTTTATTTTCAGCCTAAGCAAATGTATTTCCTGAAAACAATAATGACTTTGTTTTCTATTCTCAAATCTATATATTTGCCCCCTTATTTCATTGACAATAGTCCTCAGTAACTATATTTATAAAACTATTCATAGTGAGTATTTTGATGGTGCAGCTGATAAAAAATTTCGACTTTTCATTATCAAACCTGTTGCTTATTAATTCATTTCTAGATAGTCTATTTTCAATTTAAACAATTCTTTCTATTATTACTTCAACACAATTATTCAACACATTTTTAAAATTATTAAAATTTTCTTCATTCTTTGAAATAATTATATTATTTTCTCCTTTAAGGAGTTAATGTAGTTAGTATATACTATTAAGTAACTTTCTGGTATTATACTATTCTGTATTTCTAGCAGTCTTTACTTAGGTATTATAATATTCATTTTATCATTATATTTTGTTTGAGAAATTACCAATTGATGATTATAAGAGTCCCTGATTTTCTTCATGTAATATCTTTACCTGCTATTAGTGACAAGTTTATATAGCAATTATAAAATAATTTGAATCTTTTTACTTTTTCACTCTTCATCAAAATACAAAACTTTATTTACTTTTATTAGGTCTTCTTAATTATACATGACAGTACAATCATTTTAAAATAATTATATAGTGTCAAATTACTTATTTCAAGAATAATGATGAGAATATCCAATTTTTTTTTAAAGTATAACTTTCTTTATGAAGAAAAAAAACTCTCCGCATTGTTAATTTGTTTACTGGGAAGTTTTTCATTTTACTGAATGCCTAATGCTGTTTGCAACATACTCCTTTTATTTCTGTAACATGTGCCACTATGTAATCTTCTCCTTTCTTAATATCACCTTATTATACTCCTTTCTTTTCTATCTGAATATTTGTTTGAGCTTTGTAAATGTTGTTGGTCTTTTTAAGGAAGCAAATTTTGCTTACTGATCCCAATCTTTTGCATTTCAATAGTATTTTTATTACTGTCTCTTTGTGTGATTTAATATTTTCTTACTTCTATTTCATTTAATGTTTCTTCTTCTAATTTCTTAATTTGAATGCCATGTTTATTTTTTCCATCATTCAGTTTTGATTAAATAAGTATATTTTGGTACAATATAGCACTTTTGTCTTCCACACTGAAATTCACCATGCATTATTATGCTGTCATGTGACTGTCATGCATACACATTCTATGTTTGCCAAGTATGGTGTTCTATCCATATTTAATAGATAAAGATTTTGCTCAGTTTAAATCTCATACATCTTTATTAATTTTTACAGTTTGTTTTTATCCTTGACAAGGATAATGAGTTTTTTACTATAATCTAATAATGCAGGATATATATTGATATAGAGATAGAGATATATAGATCAGTGTATAGACTGATAACCATTCTTAGATAAGGAATACTTAGAATTATTTTATTAACATAATGAACAATTATTGAACATTTATTGCTTAATACCACTATTTAAATGTGTGAGTCACCCTATGTGAATAAAAACACATTTTCAGTAGCTTAATATGTCTGACATGTTTTTATCCTCTTATTTTCAACTTGAAATGTTTCAGATTTGAGTCTTAAAACTTAAACTTTTACAAAATCATAAAAATGTATTTGTAATTGAATTTAACAATGATTATTTTTAACAGGATAGTTTAATTCTTTTATATATTTGATATCAAATATTTTAACTTTAATTCCTATACTATTTTATGTTTTACTTTAAATTTATCCTGATTTTGTTTTTGTTTGCATTAGTGTATATTTCATTATGTATCTATATGCATATATGTATGTGTTACTGTGTCTTGTCATATTTGAATGAATCAATTTATGCTGATTTTAAGTTTTTGTTGATTAATGTTTGTTTTGTTATATATTTCTATATGCATGTGTGTATGAGTTACTGTGTCTTCTCATATTTTGAAAGAATTTCTTTTTTATATTTCCTTAATTCTGCTTAACACTATGTTTATAGCTATTATATACTATTTTTAGCTGTACTATGGTTACCTTAGAAAATATAAAATGTATTTTAATGTAACATATGTATAATTATTATCATCTGTGTTATATAAGAAATCCAACATTCTTTATTTTCAATGTCTTCTTGACTTTTCTTACTTTAGTTCTACAATGCAAGTTCAAAGCCAGCCTCAGTAACATAGCAAGACACTGTCTCAAAAATAAAATAATAATAATAATAATAAAAGGACTGTGGATGTGGTGCCATGGCTGAGCTCCCCTGGATTCAATCCCTGGTACCAAAAAAAAAGAAAAAAGTAAAAAATAACAACAACATATTCACTGATTAGTGGCCTATGAAGAACAGGTTGATGGGGGAAGGGAAAAATATAAACATCTTACACTGCCTTGGCTTTATATTTCTCCTGAAAATAATGACCATTTTTTTCCTGTAAAGTCAGATGATTTTGGCTTTTGCCATTCCATGTCTCTGTAACCTGTCAGTCCCATATTAAAGTTCTAATTTGAGATAGAATGATGATGAAGCATGAAAATCTGTTTCATTCTCAGTCTGTCACCCTCATTATCAGTTTCTAAACCTGATTGTTGGCAATGTCAACCCAACAGCTGCAGGAGATGAGAGTCTGATTTAATACTGTGGTAGAGACTCTCTGGTATTCATAAGCAGCTCCCTGTCCCAAGCCCATCTTTCTTCTATTTTACAAAATTTCAATGTGGCCCAAAAATATAACCTCAGAGAAGGAGAGTTGAGAAGGAAGAGGATGGGTGATAAAATTTCAAGTAGCTTCTATGAATAAACATATAAGAGGTGTTTTTTTTTTTCTAAGAATAGATTCAAAGGAAAAGGGGAAAGTTTATTTGATGATTCTTTCCAAGACATGGTCTTTCTGGTAGGCATACTTACTTGAAAGTGGCCATAGAGAATCATTTATCATATAAATCTCCTTTTGGAATGTAGGTAAGATCTGTGATTTGCTTCTAACTAAAGGCAATGAGAAGTTAATTTTTAAATCATGCTTCATGATATGGGAGAGATGTGATATCACTAAAGTGGAATTATAAACATAATCATGATGAGGATGTTTGGGTTGGGATTATAGCTCAGTGGTAGAGTGCTCACCTAGCGTGTGTGAGGCGCTATGTTCAATCCTCAACACCACACAAAAATAAATAAGTAAAATAAAGGTATTTTTTCCAACTATGACTAAATATATATGTATGTATATATATGTATATATATATAATTTTTTAAAAGATGATGTTTTATTATATTTGACTTTTTCATAGTAGAAGTATATTTTTCTGATTGTCTTTATAAAAGCAAATTTCCATATTATAAACTGTTGATGAAAAGGGCATTATAATAGGCATACAAGTATGGACTCTAGAACTGAGTGTGGCCTCCAGCTCACAGCCAGTAGGAAAGTGAGGGCTGTCAGTCATATAGCTGCAAGGGAATGAATTCTGCCAATAGCCTGAATGAGCCTGGAAGTTGAATCTTCCCCAGCTGAGCCTCACTAAGAATACAATCGAGACAACACATTGATTGCAACCTGAACAGAGGATCTACATAAACTACACTCTATCATCTAACCCATAGTACATGTGAGCAATGATTCATATTCCTTTAAGCTACTAAGTTTATGGTACTTTGATACTCAGAAACCAAAGGACAAATATATCCTTAAGCTAGAAAAAAAAAATCTCATGGACTTTAATTTCCCCCATACCTAGGTATTATTATTTAGCCTGTCCAGGCAAGCACTGGAAATGTCTGTCATCAGAAATCTAAAGCATTAGCTCCCATCCATTGTATCCAGTCTAGTCAGTAAAGAGGCTTAGTGGTCTTTGTAAGTCATTATTGCCAGGTGCAGGGTTCCATCATCTGTACTCCGTGTGGTAGCTCCAATTTGCCTTCTAAGGTTTCACAACACTATATTTTATCCCCTACCACTCAATTTCTAAGTATCTAAATTATGATACAAAACATTTTGACAAAAACAAATATTTATTCATCTATATATTAATTTTTCACTTAGCTGGAATTTATTCCATGCTGTATTCAGTGATAAAATGGAGAGCAAGAACATCCATAGTACCTGCCTTCATGAAGATTGAATCCATGTGGATGAAGTTGAGAGAAATTCTATTATCTCATAAAATATCTGCAATTATAACTTTCCTCAGTGTTGCAACAGGGAGATAATTGTGCTATAGAACTACAAAGGTATTTGATATGTAATAATAATTAATATCTGTAATTCAGTTTTAACTTTGTTCCCCAAAGTATTCAGTGTCCAAATGCAATAACTCTTTTTTTATCCTATAACAAATATATCACTAGAAAAACTGCAATGTTAACATACAAAATTGATATCATACCACATCTACATAATTACTAGGTGACTGAGCCAGGAACAACCCCGAGCACATCCTGATTTCTTAACAACTATCAAATCTAGTTTAGACAGTATAAATCTCATGCACAGAGGGATATGAAAAAATGAAGTATCTAGAATTTAGGGAAAGACTAGCTGGTTGTCAAATATCAATAGAGTACCATTATGCAAACAAAAGATAAAGAATTGCAAACTCTTTTAGAGAATTTCTTCAATGATGTACTATCCTTAAAAACCTTTCCTCCAACTACCCTTTTAATTTTGTGTATTATGTAATGTTTATTTATATCTTGTTTCTAACCTCAGCTCCAATGTAATGAAAATCATCATTGAATATTGTTTACATATTTGTTCCTCATTTTTCTCAGCATCAATTGTCCTCCACACCTGCATTTTTTTCATTATAAAGGTGATCTTTAATATTTTTCAGATGTTAAAGCCTGTGTATATTAAAGATTGTTTGTTTTTATTGAAGTGAATTTATTTTTCCTAATCTTGAATGGTATTTTAACACATGGTGTAATTCTAGATTGGGTCCTGAAGCCTTTGCCTTGTCCCTGTGTGGTCAGAGAGGTAAAGACACAGACATCAGATCCCAGAACTCCCACAATGGATGCAGAAACATCAATTTCCAACATTACTATGGCTTTAAGCTCATTTTCCCCATGAGAAATGGAATTTTCTTTTGTGACTCCAGACACATATTTCAACAGACATTTTTGTTACATTTTATCAACACTACAAGTATTGTATTACAACATGGCCTAGAGTTTCACACTATAGCAATAGCAAATCTCAGTAATATATTTTGCTTCAGGCTAAATCGTACCTGCATAGTTAGAACAAGTAAAACTGAAATTTTACTTGAGCACAGATGGATGTTGAGGATATAAATATTAATACTTTAACAAATCCTATAAAATTTTTGTCCACTAACATATTAAAATCAGGAAATAGTATATCAATTTCAGAGTGATTATGACACCCCAAATCCTTCTCAGCAATTCTTTACTCACCCCTAGCTTTATAACAATGCTCCATAATATATTAGCTACAAGAAATAATGAAAATATCACAGTTCAAAATAGAGTTTTAAAATCTTTGTTGTGTCATGTATATAAAATTTTATACGGAACTGAGGTTATGGCTCAGGATAGAGCACTTGCCTCGCACGTGCAAGGCCCGGGTTCAATCCTCAGCAATACATATAAATAAATAAAACAAAGTTATTATGTCTAAACACAATGACAAAAAATAAATATTAAAAAAAATTCAGCTTAGTGGGCAAGATTTATTCACTTCTTATAGTTTTTCTATTTATTAGATTATGTCTCTTCATGAGGATATTAATGACATCATTTTTCTTCATTAAAATTACTACTCATGAATTTTTCAGTTATTTTATTGGACTTTTCACATTTTCATCAATGTATGTATTTTTATATACAATAAGTTGTATTATACATCTTATATTTTAGTATGTGATTTGTTGATCACTTTGTGTTTGGAGACTTATTTTATGCATTCTATAAATTAGGAATGTCATAAATTTCATATTTATATAATTTTTTCCTTTAATTCTATTTACTGAACATTCTTTCCTTAAATATTTGTCTGTAGTCTCACTTCTGCCCTATATCACATTTCAGTATAGTCTGAAGTCTGCTTCTCAGCACTCTGTTCCATTTAACTCGTTTTTAATATCTGTGTTAATATAGTATTCTGACATAACAGAACTCTGCCTGGTAGAACGCCCCCCCCCCACAACCATACTGATTAATCTTAACAAAGACTTATAAAAGCTATACAAAGTATATTGCAAATTGTAGAATCAATGTTTTCCAAAATAGTCTACTGCAATTCTTTTTGTTATTTCATTGAGAAATGATACTTTATATAGTCATAAACTTTCATTTATATAGATACAATTCAACAACTCATTTTCAAAATATTTTTTCTCATTCAGTTTATGAACATTGCTTGCTAGATTTACTGCTAAGTAATTTATAGGTGATATATTTTGTACATTCTTTGATGTGTTATTTTAAATAGTGTGGACTTTTCCTTAGGTAAAGCACATAAGTCAGGTTACTGTATTAGATATTCTGAGTGAATTTTGAACATTAGTCCATCTGTCTATATATGTTTTTAATTTGAAGGGAAATAGGCTTTTACAGAATGTTCAAGTGACACAGGCTTATTTAGTAAAAAGTAAAACCAGTTTCCATGAAAACAATTTCTTTAGATTAACTTCTGTATTTTAAAATTGGTATCTGCTTAAAAACAATTACCTATTAAAAATCAATATTATATCCACACTCCGTGTGCATGCCTATAATCTCCCAGCGGCTCAGGAAAGTGAGGCAGGAGAATCACAGAGTTCAAAGCCCCTTCAGCAATGGCAAAGACTAAGCAACTCAGGAGACCCTGTCTCTAAATAAAATACAAAATAGTGCTGGGGATGTGGCTCAGTGGTGGAGTGCCCCTGAGTTCAATCTCTGGTGCACAAAAAAAAAAAAAAAAAAGAAAAAGAAAAAGAAAAATCAATGTTATTCTATTGCCCAAAAGGCTTATCTTCTCTACACATGTTATTATATTTCATATAATAGCATTTATGAAAAATAGTTTCTAAACATGGATCCCTATTAGCTGTGACCTGCATACAGTTTTTTCTACTTTCTAGTCTTAAGCTCCTCAACAAATATAAAACAATAAACAAATAAAGAAATAAAATAAAGTTATTGTGTCTAAATACAATGACAAAAAATAACTATTAAAAAATTTCAGCTTAGAGGTAGGGATTTATTTATGATAAAAATATGAAAAATACAATAAAATAACTGAAAAAATTCATGAGTAGTCATTTTAATGAAGAAAAGTGATATCATTAATATCCTCATGAAGAGACATAATCTAATAAAGAGAAAAACTACAAGAAGTAAATAAATAACATTATTTTGTTAATGAAAATACTATTATATTATATTGAAATAATCTATAAACATGATTCAATGAAAACCTTAAATATTTTAATTTTTAATTTTACATCATGAATCTTGAAATGATGTTTTTTAATTCATAAATTTATATATCAATTTTCCAAATACCAAATTCATTTCCTAATGTCATAAAGTAAAACAAACCAAATTAGGTTTTCTCAGTATATTTTTTCCAGACTAAAACATTTTGAATTTCTGAATATGCACACGATTTTTTTTATATTTATAATATGTTACTTTATAAAATATTTTTCTAAAGTATCGATACAGGCTATATTGATATAGGCTATAAAATATTTTATAAAGTAACTCATAGGAAATAAAAGAAAACCATAAGCAATATGAGTTCTGTGATGTAAAATATATGTTTTTTCAGAATGCATTGATGACATTTTGCCTGAGGTATAGGTGCAAAATTGCTATAGTTTTAGTATTAAGTATAGATATTTGAGATATTAATTTTAACTCTATTTAGATACTAATATGCATGTTTTAACTAAAAAGTGTTACTATACAAGTTGAAGTGATTTTTTTTTTCATGCTGGGATGAAATGAATATTTGTGTTTGAACCTAATTCTCTATTGAAGACAGGTAAATTCATGTTAATGAAAGTCAAATGGCATTAATCCCAGGAAGATGTATTATACCTAATATCCCTTTCCCTACATCTTTTGTCTCAGCAAAATAATATGTGAGATCTACAGAATTTTTAATCTATTTATGTCTAAGAAGTTATTCTGCAAAGTCATCCATATATAAAGGCAAAGTGCTCTCACTTATTTATTCTTGTGTATACAGTTAGCAGGTCATAAATTGCTGGGAGCCATTAGCCAAGTAGGTATGACAATTTCCTTGCCAGCGTACCCCATGTTGCTTAGTGGAAGGTGACCTTGCTCAAGGACCAGGACGGATCCGAGTTTAGGGCGTTCCCGGTTTAGGAAGATTATTCCTGCCTGGAATAGGGCATATCCTGCTGCCTGAGTTCCTCTTGATGTCTTAGGGATTCAGACAGTATTTTTTGGGAGACAGAAGCCCAGTGGAGTGTGTGGATTTGGGCAGAGAACGTGGATTTCCCCAGAACGTGTTTGTAGACCGCCGGTGTGAGTTCAGGAATAAAGAATTGCTGTTTGAATCTACAAGCTGTGAGTGGCTCGTGATCTTGTGCCCAGCCAGACTTCGGCAATAAATATTTAATCTTTTCAAATAATATAACCCTATAGACATTGATAATAAAATATTAATATTTATTTATGCAATATACTCTTCAGTTTAATAAAATTTTTCCCTGTCAACTTTAATATTTTATCAATTTTACAGAAAAATTACATGCATGTTCCAGATACAAACAATAGAATTAATAGATTCATATTACCAACTTCTTATATAATTATTAATGATCTTAGATGATTACAAAGCAGCAACAATAACAAAAAAAAACTATTTGCTTTAATTTCTCTAACAACTTCTAACATTCTTCATTTGGTATTTAGAATATGGAAGAATTTGATTTCTTCTATATTCTGAAGAAATATGAAGGGGTTTGAGGGGGTGAGGGATGAAGACAGAGACTCATATTAACAGTATTTATTATGAAGTAGTTCTGCATTGGTAGGTATTCATATAATAGCATTAATAAGATTGCCAATAATTACATATCATACTTTGTAGCTGTGGAAACTCCTATAAAAATTACGCAAAGAATCGGTAAATCTGAGATTGTAAAGCATGTTTTTCTGTCTATTTTCTGAGGGGGAGTCTTTACCTCTATTAGTCGATTTTCAAATGTTTCTATTTTTTCCTCCATTTTTTAAACTAATGCACAGATAGAAGTAGGTAGGGAATGTCAATAACTTGGGGAGATTATATTGTATCTTATGCAAAACTGATAAAAAATACAAAGCTATGATTTTATTTATTTGACCAAAGCATTTTCACTAGATAGCATGATAATGGCAGAAGCATTGTGAAGCAATAATTGAATGGAATCCAACCATTAAGCAATGGCAACAGGTGGAAGCTACATTGCAAAATATAATCCTACCAAAAACAAAACCAAAAAAATTCATTGAGCTATTTGCAGTTGTACTGTGGATCTTATGGAAAAATTCTTAGCATGAATGCATGCAAGAGACTATGGTGGGCTTTTCTTCATACTGTTGTTCCAGCTTTGATTGTACTCTGTACTGTTATGACCCACTATCCCAAGACAGGATGTTTAGTAATGCCTTTTTAAATTTTTTTATCTTAACTTTATTCTTGGAGCATATTTCACTAAGAAGCAGAGCAGTCATGATATGAGCATTCCACTAACGTGTAGGTTATTCTGGAGCATTTGTTCCAGAAAGCATGTCAAAAACAATGAGTACCTACATTTTCAGTATTTATATGTTTGGGGGATATAGATGTACTATAAGCTTATATGAATCCAAGTATCCATTGACTGAGCATATCTCATGGTGGAAACTCTTGGAATATTTTCAGAGAAGAAAAAAGTTGCTTAAGTCACAACATTAGTTATTTTTATTCTAAAACCATCTGAAACACCCCGACTGAAAATTACTGGAATTTTAAAATATTTGGCTATAAGTGCTAACAATTATATAATCATCCAATGTGCAGAGTAGAGAAATAGTCTTATTAGTGGTTGTAATTCATGTTCAGAATGCCGAAACATTGCAACTCAATTACTTTACAGAGTACAACCTTTGAACTTTAATAGTGACAGTCCAGCTTTTATTGCTTAATTATGGCATAAAACAGATGTTTCTGGGTTTGTAAGTGAGAAGACAACTTAAGAACTGTAATTATTCTAAATTAATTAAGTAACAGTGCACAAAGCTATTTCAGTAAAAAAAAATCTTGAATTTCATTGTTTAACAAATCTGCACTTATAAAAATTTTATGATCTCAGTAATATTCTTTATAATCAGTGCTAAAATAACTAAAACTTGGAGATCAGATTTTGAATTTTGGAATTATTTCCTACAATTATATTACTTTATGAGATACAACTTATTCTAAGAAGAAGATAAACACCTCTTTATTAAGGATATTGTCATTTTTTAATTTTATTTTTTACATTTAAATTTTGAATTTGGAAAATCTTGCATGGCACAGAGCTGACACTACTACCTCAGTTCAAACTTAAAATTACACTATGAAGTAAATAGTGCTGTAGGTGTGGAAACTTACACTTACAGAGGTCAAGTAAAATTCTAAAGTCACAAAGCTAACACATGAATAATCTGGTTATTATACACAGGCAGAATGATGTCAATGTGCCACTTTCTTGACCTTTTTTTTTGAAAATAGTGCATTATTGAGAAAGCAACATAAAATGATATGTATATTAAGAGGAATAGGCAGTGTGTTTTAGAAAATAATAGACCTAAAAAGAAAACACTAATAAGCATTCTTGCTCATGTATTTACTTGGTATGAAGAAAAACAGAACAAAAACAGAGAAAGTCACTCTACTTTCCTAATGTATTTTTCAGACTTTAAAAACAAGTGCAGTGTAGTTTAATTTGCATTTGTCTAATTCCTACAGATGTTAAACATTTTTTGTATATTTTTTCACCATTATATTTCTTCTTTTGTGAAGTATTTGTTCAGTTTCTTTGCCTATTTATTGATTTTTGGGAGGGATATTAAGTGTTTTGAGTTAATTGTATAATCTAGAGATTAATGCTCCTACTAAGGTGCAGGTGGCAAAAATTTCCTCCCACTCGGCAGGCTCTGTTCACATTCTTTATAGTTTCTTTAGCAGTAAAGAAGCTTTTCAGTTTGATAACATCTCATTTATTGATTCCTGATTTTACTTCTTGCGTTTTAGGAGTCTTATTGAGGAAGACAGTTCCTAAATTTACATGATAAAAATTGAGGCCTGCATTTTCTTCTAGTAGGTACAGGGTCTCTAGTCTAATGCCTAGGTCCTTGATCCACTTTGAGTTGGGTTTTGTGCAGGGTGAGAGATGCGAGATATTTCACTTTTCTTGCTAAAAATTGCTTTGGCTATTCTATGCCTCTTATTTTTCCAATGAATTTCAGGACTTCCTTTTCTATTTCTATGAAAAATGACATTAGAATTTTAATAGAAATTGCATTAAATATGTGTAGTGCTTTCAGTATATGGCCATTTTGACAATATTAACTCTGGTTATCCAAGAACATGAAAGATCTTTCTATTTTCTGAGGTCTTCTTCAATTTTTCCCTTTAGTGTTCTAAACTTTTCGTTGTAGAGGTCTTTTGCCTCTTTCATTAGATTGATTACCAAGTATTTTATTTTTATTTAGGATATTGTGAAACAGATAGTTTTCCTTATTTCTCTTTCAGCTAATATGTTATTGGTATATAAATGTAATTGATTTATTGGTGTTGATTTTATACCCTGATACTTTGCTGAATTCATTTATGAATTCTAAATAACTCTGGTAGAGTTTTTTGAATGTTCTAAATATAGAATTTTGTTGCCAGCAAATAGAGATAGTTTGAATTCATCTTTTCCTATTTTCATCCCTTTAATAGGAAACTTTCTTTTGTCTAATTGCTCTGGCTAGAGTCAGAATGGCAATTATAAAGAATACAAGTAGCAATAAATGTTGTTGAAGATGTGGGGAGAAAATTATACACTGCTAGTGGGACTACAAATTGGTGCAACCACTATGGAAAGCCATATGATAATTCCTTGGAATTTTGAATGGAACAACCATTTGATCCACTCACTCCTCAGTCTATACTCAAAGGACTTAAAATCAGCATATTACATCAATGCACTCACCTCAATATTTATAGCAGCTCAATTCACAATATCATGCTATGGAACAAACCTACATGTCCTTCAACAGATGAATGGATAAAGAAAATATAGTATATGTACACAATGGAATATTACTCAGCCATAAAAATGAGTGAAATTAAGGCAATTGCCAGTAAATCAATGGAACTGGAGAATATCATAGTAGGTGAAGTAAGTCAGTCCCAACAAACAAAAGTCTGAATGTCTCTCTGATATATTAATGCTAACCCACAACAAGGAAGGGTGGAGACAGGAAGAATAGAAGTCCATTGAATTAGACAAAGAGTACAAAGAGAAGGGAGGGGGAGGGGAATAGGAAGGACAGTAGAATCAATCAGAAATTACTTTCTTAGTCTCCTAGTCATGTGTGTGAATACATAACAAGTGTTACTTTGCATCATGTACAACCACAAGAATAGGATCCTAATACTACATGTATGTTTAGTACACCAAAATATATTATATTGTCATGTATATCTAAAAAGAACAAATAAAATAAAAATTAAAAAATACAAGTGCATATGAATTTGTTCTCTGTTTGTTCCTGATACATAACAGGATTGTGTGAGCAGACATAACATAATGCTGTAACCTTCTATATAAATATTAATAAATATAATTAATAATTCCAGATATTTTTCAATTAACTAAGGCTATACATTTTCAGGCTGTATTGACAAACAAAGAATGTCATGCCACACCTACATTTTCTTTCTTCTGCTCATCTGTGTAAGAGTTTTATTCACATATCTTTCCTTAATATTGCTAGAAAATAGCTACTGTCTTGCAGAATCAAAATCTATTGTGGTAGCCCATGTCTTCACCTTTTTCAGCCTTGCAGATCCTTTTATACCACTGTCTACTCTTTCTGTCTCCAATTTTTGTTTATTTATTTGGCTTCCTGATTTTTCACCCACTACTTTTTGCTCATATGCTGGGTATCTTTTATCTGAATAATGTTGGAGGAAATTTATCATTTCCCTACTCCTATGCTTACCCAAAATAATTGGCATAAGCAAAGCTATATATGTTTAATATTGAAATGTACAATGGCTTTGATTCTAATTTGATCTTTGACCTCTAAATTTATTTGTCCAACTACCTACTTTACATATCTACTTGAATATCTATATGTTGAGAGCCACAGTTTAGTCAGAATGACGCCTGGCATTTTTGCCAGAGGGAATGGTTGAAAGGTGACCCTGCTCGGGATTAGGGTGGCTTGGGTATTAGGGCAGATCCTACTGGGAATAGGGTGGCTCCAGGATTAGGGTAGATCCTGCTGCCTTGGGTGCCCCCTTCTTTGGAGTTCTCCTATGGTTCTGAGAGAATTGGCTCGCGGAGCCGGGTGGAGGCAGTGTAGAGGGCCCGTGAGAGTTTGGGAATAAAGGTTGCTGTTTGAACCTACAAGGCTCGGTTATTTTGTGCCCAGCCAGACTGCGGCATCTATATGAGTATGTAAGAGTTTATTTTCCCAAAATAGACCACATGTTTTTAATATTCACCAAATTGCTATAATTGTAGAATTCTGAACCTCAACTTAGTGTACATCATATTTTATAGTTACAAAAGACATCAATTTCAGATGCATCTAGTTTCCATTCATGCCTTCACCTCTTCTCTTTACCAATGTGAGCTACCCCCAATTGAAGGTACTATATACTTTCCTCTAAATAATTTTTAAAACTCCTAATTAATCTGTTTATTCCACTGTTGGAAACCAAGTCAATTTCCAGTAGAAGGATATTTTAAAACTAAATAGTTTTAAACCACTCTTCTATAAAAATGAATGAGAAACCAGACTAACAGTATTTTTAAAATATACCAACAGCATATTTAATAGCTTCTCTTAAATAAAAGACAAATATTTACCACAACTTAAAAAAACTAAATAGTGTGAGGGTCATGACTATATCCTCAGCCACATTGCCCATGAAAACAGAACCGACACTTCTTGCTAGAACCATATAGTCATCGCATTTTCCAGTTATTCAAACATGTTGGTCTTATTCTCAGTTCATGTGTATTTAGGATTTCTGAAAATCAGTTATCAAAAGTATTTTAATAGTTCATTTCTACTTATAAGTGGAGCCCTAACTCA
This sequence comes from Callospermophilus lateralis, assembly GCF_048772815.1. Classification (NCBI taxonomy): domain Eukaryota; kingdom Metazoa; phylum Chordata; class Mammalia; order Rodentia; family Sciuridae; genus Callospermophilus; species Callospermophilus lateralis. The sequence goes on from NC_135317.1 coordinate 85,545,445, forward strand.
ACTCAGTTAGATGTTCCAATATTTAGGAATATATTTCTATAATTTCTCTCCCCTTCCCACTTACCCTTCTTCATTTCTCCTCCAGTATCTCATTATCCTTCAGTTCACAGAACAGAATTGAAACACCAAGATAGGGCTGGGGATGTGGCTCAAGCAGTAGCACGCTCACCTGGCATGCGTGCGGCCCAGGTTCGATCCTCAGCACCACATACAAACAAAGATGTTGTGCCTGCCGATAACTAAAAAAAAAATATTAAAATTCTCCCTCCCCCTCTCTCTCTCTCTCTCTCTCTCTCTCTCTCTCTCTCGTAAAAAAAAAGAAACACCAAGATAGTTCCTTTTAGATATTTTTGACTGTTAAATACTATAATAGTGACATATTTGAAGAGAAATCTCTAATAATAAAATTGTTCAATATTTTAACAAATTTTTACAGGATTTTAACAGCTATACTGCCATTGACTCATTCTTTTGCTTTCACGTAATGCAATCTAATGGTCTAATTAGAATCCCTAAATATGCTCTCCAACTACAGTTTCTGTTACTAAACTAAAGAAATTAGTAATCTATATTTTTTTCCTGAAAATAAAAGCAGAATGGATTAATTAGATCTATGCAAAAGTTTGGATCTTGAATATCCCCAAAGGCCCACATGTTCAAACTTGTCCCCCAGGGTGGCACTATTACCAAGTAGTGGAGACTTTGGGAGCTGGGGCCTTGGTGGAATGTCCTTAAGTCCCTGAAGGGAATGGTAGGACCCCAGCCCCTTCCTCTTTCTCTTCTACTTCCTGACCATGGGGGGGGTACTTTTGTTTTGTCACACACTAACACCATGATGAGTTGCCTCACCATTGGCCCAAACCAAGAAGACCAACCAATCTTGTACTGGGAATCCAAACAAAACATTTATTTCTATAAGTCAGTTACCTCAGATATTTCTCCATAGTGACAGAAAAGTGACTAACATAGTCTATAAATTTCAACATTGATGCATATTGTTTATTAGGATTAAAAATGCTTCCTTTTTTCCAGAAAAAGTCTTTATCCCTAAATACATCAAGATTACTATGTATGTACTAAACTGTGGCAAAGTAAAATGTGAACTATAAATTTATATGATAGTTTTAAAATATTAAGCCTATCATTACATGTGCCCTCTGGCAATATATTAATCAAACTTTCCAGAATTTCACCTCTAAAATAGAAAAAATATATATTTAAAAATACTGAATCAGGTTTTTATAAGATCATGTATGCCATATATTTAACTTCAGAAGTATATTAAAATTTGCTACATGATAATACTCAGTCTTAAATGAAATTACACATTACATTATATATATATATAAATTGAACCCTGATTGACTTTTAAAGCAGTGGGATAAAAAACTTACAACCTTAAAAATATAATGTAATTAATTCAAATGACATAACTGAAGAGAATTAAGTACAGAACTGAAGAATAAGAAATGACCTTCTCTCTTTACTTTGAAAAGAATCAGACTACCATCACTCAGATAAATGTAGCAGAGAGGAAGATGAGGTCCAATTAGCATGAAGCTTTAGAAAAGAGGATATAAGCAGGAACAGGCTTATGTATTTGAGAGAGGTCTCTGAGGGTTAACAGTGGAATACCTGCTGTTCTGCACAGGAAAGATTAGTTACTGAGCTGATAAACCTGAAATGCTCCAGTAGGTTCGGGAAGAGAATACAGAGTTTTTAGATTGCAGGCAATAAATATGCAGAATTTGAATTTCAGATGATTTTTTTCCATTTCTTTTAGTATAAATATACCCTGTGAATGTTTATGATACATGTTTCTACTAAAAACATTAAAAATAAACATCACATGATCTATTCATATGTGGAATCTTAAAAAGTTATTCTTACACAAGTTGAGAGTAGAAGAGCAGTTTCCTGAGGTTGGGGGCAATAGAAAACTGAGTAGGATGAAGAGAGGTTGGTCCAAAGGTAAAAAGCCACTGTTAGATAAGAAGAAGAAGTTCAAGTGTTTTTTTGTATATGAGAATGACTAGAATCAGTGATAATGTATTGTTTAATCCGAAAGAGGTAAGAAGAAATATTTGAAGGTTCTGAGCACAAAAATTGAGATGCTTAAAGTGATGAGTATTTTAATTATCTTGATTTCAGTATTGTACAATGTACACATGTATCAAATCACCACATGTTCTCAATAAATATGTACCGTTTTGTCAACCATAAATTAAATTTAAAAGAAAATAAAATTTAAATAAACCACTTATATTTTATCAAACTTACAGGTGGACCACAATGTTATTTATAAAAGGATGTGATATTCATATGACTATGAAGTCAAAATTTATTCTCAAGACATGAATTAATCATTAATTTTTACTTGATTTTGCATTTTTAATCTTTATCTTATTTTGTGATATAATGTACTTTATATCAATTTCTTTTTTCTTAAGACACTTATTTTGTGCCAATCTTTTTTCTTTTCAGACTTTTATATTGACAAAGAATTTCAGAGTGTGCTCTTGTGTTTCAACCTGTTCATTCTTTAGTCACAGAGGACAACACAATAAAAAAAGTTACAGTAAACACATAGCTATGAATTTTCTAAATGAGTCATAGAGGCTAAAGAAAATGAAATGGAAGCTACATGTTCATTTTGAACTCTCTTTAATCATTATTTAATTTCAGAACTTTGGATTAAAGTCTTTTAGCTCCACCTAATTCAGAGAAATGTCAGAAATAGCTGTAAAACCTAATCACAAATTAATTTTATTTCAAAATATGTTGTACTAAATTCAATTATATAGTCATGTGTCAAAACTTTCTTATTTGTTTTCCTCATATTTATTGCTTGTAATTTTTTGAGACTTATGTTTAGATAGCTTTAGTTTTATACAAAATATTTCATTGCTTGAAGTTTTTTATGATTAAATTTGAACACTCAGCATGACAATTATCTTCAATGAATGTGATTTGCCTATCTGCAAAACAAAGAAAATATAGAATATTCTCGAACACATCAAAAAAAACAAGAATGTTATTGTTTCTATAATTGTAAATCCAGAGTAAATCTTCCATTTTATTCAAATAAGAGATTTGCAAACATTTTACTTCTAGCAAGTAAATATAGTCATAAGCCATATAACAACATTTTGACTAATGAGCAACTTCACACAAAATAGTGATCCTGTAATATTCTAGTGGAGCTGAAAAATGCCTATCTAGTAAGACTATAATCATTCTTACACCATGGCATTATGCACACTCATGTTTCTGGTTATGCTGGTGTGTACAGACCTATTGAACTCCCAGTCATACCAAAGTATGACACACATAACTATGTACAGAGCATAACACTTTATAGTGATGACAGATCACCCTGTTATTGACTTATGTATGTACTATACTATAATTTTCATTATTATTTTAGAATGTGCTCCTTCGACTCATAAAAGTGTATTATAAAACATTGTGCTGTACTATGACAGCCACTCACCTCTGTTCACATTATCTTTTCTTGTGTTTGGTTTAACCCTCTGATGACTCGTTGACCATGGCCTCTCAATATACAAAATACACTGACACTCTTGCCAGGAGGAGACTACATCCAGTGACTGTCAAGAAAACCAATTATAAAGTGATTAACAACTACAAATTTGGAAAATAAGTGACAATTACTGCTTGCCAGGCAGACATGTCCCCTTCTACCATCTTTATGGTCTTGAAGAGCCAGAACAAGATGACTAATGCTTTTAATAATCTGTTACATGAGATATCTTGAAGAAACATCTGCACTTTTTTATTCATTGTGGAATTATTCGCAACAGTCAAGAAACAATGTAAGAGACCATCAACAAATGAAAGGATAAAAATATATGGTATGTACACACATAGAATAAGAAATTGTCATCTGTCACAACACATATGGGAAGGGAGATCATTATTTTAAATGAAATAAGCCAGACACAGAAGGACAAGTGCTGTCTGGCCTCCCTCACATGTGGAATATGAAAATGTTGATCCCATAGTCATTGAGAGTAGAATGGTGGAAACCAGAAGGATGGGGGAATATGGGAGAGAGTGGGGCTAGGATGACCAATGAGCAACTTAGTGTTAATTAGATCAGAATGAAGTTCTGGTATCCTATTGCACAGTAGAGTAACTATGTATAGCAATAATGTTCCATATATTTCAAGACCTAGAAAAGGGTTTTCAAAATAAAGAAATGGCAAATACTTGAGGAAATAAATATGATTAACTTGTATCAAAACATTACATGGTGTCCACTAATATATTTCAATGTTTTTATGTATCAATTAAAATATAAAGCTAAAAAATCTGGTTACTGAAGACAATGACCTAACAAAAATTTGAGAAGGACACATATCAGGTGTGAAGAAACTTCTAATTACTTGGATTAAATACATGAAACAGAGGTATATCCCTGTGAGAACCTTGATGATCATAACCAAAATACTTACTTGCAATGTTGAAAGGCTGACCCTAAAAGCTGAACATACTGCTAGATTTCGGTGGTTGAAATGAATTAAGAAAAATTACTTACTTGATGTGGTGATACTAGGGAGGCTGAAGCGGGAAGATCACAAGTTCAAGGTCAGCCTGGGCAACTTAGCAAGACCCTTTCTCAAAATAAAATGAATAAAGTACTGGGGATGTAGTTCAGTGCTGGAGCACTTGTCTAGCATGCATGAGACCCTGAGTACAATCCCCAATCCAAGAATATTCAGTAATTGCATGCTGCAGAAATGAGTGATTAAAAAGTATGTGAGCATAAATATGGAGGCAGCTGAAGAATTTCTGAAAATTCTAGATAAACTCAATTGTGGAGAAAAAATGAATTCTAGAGCAAATCCTTTCTATTTTGGAAACCGATGCATAAGAGGCCCTTTATCCATTAGGAGGCCAAGTTAATGCCAATTTTCAATGCTTTTTAGGAATAGTCTTTCTTGGAAGCAATGTCACAGGCTACAAATTGAAACCATTTGTTATCCGAAACAGTAAGAACCTCAGGGCCTTTTGCATTTCAAAAAGCATGTAATGCCAGTGTACAGCAAAAGCACTAAGATATCAGGGATAAACCAGCTCCTCTTCCAAGATGCTATCCTGAATTTGATGCCAGCAAAATGGAGAAGTGTTCTTTTGAGAAGAGGATGCTTTTCAAATTTTTGCTTTTCTTTGGTAATGCTCCTACACATCCTCTTTATATTGATGTTCTTCAACCCAATATCAAAGTCATATTTCTCCTTCCAAATATCACCTCTTTGATTTAACCAATGACTAAAGATCCCCTATCAGAGCGTCACCTTCACCTGAGCTAGTGCTACATAAGAAGAAGATACTGAGAAGACCTTGTGCAATGCCGGAAACATTATAGTATCTATGACTCCATCTAAGCATTCTTAGCCTTGTGATGATGTCACCAAAGCTTGTATTAATGGCTTCTGGAAGGAAAACTCCTAAACATCTTCATTACTTCAAAGGATTTGCCAACAATATGGAGAATACAAAAATCAACAATGCTGTGTTTGAGATGGCCACAACTTTTAACCTGAGTGTGGAGAAGGACACATTAAGAAGCTCCTATTGGCAGTTCCTAAGGAATTAACTAATAAAGAGCAGGAACTGCAATAGGAACACATCGCTCAATAAGAGGCAATAGAAAGGGAAACTACAGAAGAAAAAAAGAAGAAATCCCAAGAAAACTCATAGTGAAGGGTACAGCAAAAGCTTTTGCAGAACTCAAATTCCTTAAAAAGTTGAAAAACATAAACTCCAATCCCACCAGGGTTTCGTTAACACAGAGGAATGTTCACAATGCATTATCTAGCTGCAAGCAAATATATGATAAAAAAGAGAAAGAGAAAAACAAACCAAGCAAACCGCTGTAGACTTATTTCTGAAGAGTGACACCTCCTAAAAAAGAGCCTCAGGCAGGTCCTTTATGAGGTATTTTCGTAGAAAGCATTGCTGTCAAAGGAGTTGACAGCTCCACATGTATTATTACCACTGAAGACATTCCCATGCACAAAACGTGGCTGTGGAAAACAGTGATAGTCATAATCGTGACCCTGTATAGGCCCAAGTTAATGACTATGTTTGAGTCTTGGTTTTTAATTTAAAAGTTTAAAAAGTAAGTAAGCAAAAAACATTTTAAAAAAACAAAAGATTATAGAATAAGGGAACACTAAAATGCATTTGTGTTATAAGCCCAGAATTATTACAAAGGAGTAAAATAAAATAAAATAAAAATGTTTGAAAGTGCCCTATACAGGTGAACCATGTTTTTAATCTTTTCAGCATATTTTAGTTGAATATTTTTACGTTTAGATATTTACATACACAACACAATACTTACCGATGTGGTGTTTTTGTCTACAATGCTTAATACAGTGACACACGTAAAGGCTTGTAGTGTAGGAGCAACAGGTTATACCATATTGCCTGGGCATGTACTAAGGTATATCACCTGTATTTTTGTAAGTACATTCTATGATCATTTCACAACAGCAACATCACTTAACAATGCATGTCTTAGAATGTGCCCTGGTCATGAAGTAACACAGACAATGTCTTGTGTTTCGAGGGCCATGTGGTCTCTGTAGAAACTACTCAACTTTGCCACATAGGGTGAAGGCAAGCATGAATATATGAAAATTAATATTTTTTTGTGGAATAACTGTAGTTTGTAAACACAAAGAAATCAGAGCCTTAAAGTGATTATTTTTGTCTGATTCTAGTCAGAACTGTAAAGGTTAAATTCAAGAAGAAACTCCCTGATTTAATTATTTAGAACCATAAATTATTATTGAGACTAATAGTAAAGTCAAGTCACTGAAGTCCCTTAGTTTATTGCATCTCATAAAATTAAAGATATTCTAGCTAATTTTCAATACCTAGATATAAAATGAAACCTATATACTATTGTTTATTTAAATAAGCTTATTAATTAATAAAATATCACACATATAACCAAAGATTCTAATTTTAGAGTCTGATGTAATATCAACAATAGAGGCTAATAATATTGGATATATTTCTTTTCTAAATAAAGATTTTAAATTAGCTTAGAAATCTTGAATAAAACATACAACTTGAGAATACAAACTTCTACAACTATAAGTTTCAAGGGAAATTTTCATATAACTCAAGTGAGTCACACAGAATACAATGAATCTGATTATATGGTATTTTAGGAACTCAGAATTTTATTACATATTGTAGAATGGCACATTAAATTTAATGCAGCAAACATTTTATGCACATCATGAATATTTATTTATGTAAGCTCAGCTGTTAAGGCCATGACTGAATTTTTTTATTTTCTGTGTTTTTTAATGCTATAAAACATAGTAGAATGATTAAAATACAGAAGAAAAAGATATATGAGTGAGAAGAAAATTTAATAAAAGTGGATTGAAACAATAAGTTGAGGGTAAACTGGCATGTTTTAAGCAAACTAAGAAAAGAGTAAAATTAGAATTTACATACATTCTGAAATTAACTCACAAAGAGTGAGGTAAGTAAAATTACAAAGAAATTAAAATTTTACATAAAAACAGTATAAAATGCAAAGTGAAAGTCAATGGTTAAAACAAAATAAGAATACATTTTTTATAGAGATATTAAATGAATCATTGAAATTATTATTGAGACTTAGTAGTCAAGTATCAGATATAGTGTTTTAAAATAAATAGATAAAATAAATATGAACAAACTTATGGAGGCAAAATCGAAAAATTTGCTTAAAACAAAAAGCCAATCTAAGTTAAACTATAAAGATATGCAAAAAATTAAAGTAAATATCAAATATTTCAATATCAATGAAAAATTCCTTAGGTATTAACTTATGGTCATATCTAATGACCAAGTCCCCTATGTTTCCCTCAGCTTACCAAAATGTAGCCAACTTTCTTCCTGACTCTAGGCATCTGACCTCCCTTTTAATAGAAATATTTTTTTTCCAGAGAAAAGTTTGTTTGTTTTTATTTTTCTTAGTTGTAGATACAAATAATACCTTTCTTTTATTTATTTATACGTAGTGCTGAGGATCAAACCCAGTTCCTCACACATGCTAGGCAAGTTCCCCACCACTGAGCTACAAACCTAGCCCAGAAAATTACTCCAGCAGACTCTAATTATAAAATCTCTCTCTGGCTCCCTGAGATGTAAATATTTTTTATAGACTTGTTAGTTTTAAGACCTGCAAGTCATTTCTTTGAAATATAAGTATCCGGAAAGCCAGGACTCCATCTGCTGGCCTCCCTGTGTGAATAGGAGACTGAATCAGGTAGGTTTGCTCCAGACTGTGAAGCCATGTCCTGTCATGAAGATTTGAGAAAGTTTATGTTTCCTTTGAGTGTATTTGCCACTCCTCTGCAAAACTCCCCACCTTTGTTTTCAAGGGAGTTGCAACAGACCTAAAGTTTTCTCACCAGTTTTGCGATCCTGCCCCGCTGTTTGGATAGTAAAATATCTACTAAATTATTTTAGAATGAAGGTTATTATCAGGCTAATTAGAATTTAAAAACTGCTTTCCCTAATTCTCTAGATAGACAAAGCAAAATTGTTACTAAGAATTATTCTGATAATTACTTTACTCCTCAATTTTATTTTGCCTATAAATGTAAAATAGTTAACAGCTGTTTTATAAAGTAAAATTCAGATCATTGCTACAATAAGGGTTAGTAAAAGTGATTATTTATCTAGTTATTTATATACCAATTATCTGTATTCTTTATAAATAAAAATTTTGGCTAGGAGCCAATTTTCCCAAAATGCAACTATTTAAGAATAAAATGGCCAATTAACGTGAGGTACATATTGTTTTTGTTCCTATTAACTTTATTATTGACTTCTTACAAGTTATTAGAGCAACAAATCCCACAGCTTATAGGTTTATGTTAGATAGATCAAGTATATTTAGATCTTAATTTATGATACTATGCGAAATTTTAAAAATAGAATATATATAGAAGTCAAAAACTATGAAGCCTATCAGGTGTTAGGTTGGTCAGTCCTGAGCAGGTGAGAAGGAGAAGGACAATGAAGGGCAGTAAGGAACAGAGAACACATCAATCATATGCATTAAGAAAAACCCATGAGTCACAAAACAGAGACCACAGGAAGTTTTGTTGGATAGGCAAGCATCTAGAAAATGGGAGCAAAAATGCCCAGCCTGCCTCAATAGGTGATTACAACTCCTTAAGGGAGTTGTAATCATGGGGAACCTTGTCAAAAAAAACAAGCTTCAGGAAAATGAGGCTGGTTTGTTAGAATTTTCCCCAGCCATAGATAAATATCATACCTTAAGGGAACTATTTGCTCCAGATTATGTCACCACTGACTGTGCCCAGGCTGCAAGAACCCTGATCATCAAACCATTTCTCAATCAACCCTTGTGACTAGATCATTACAACCCTCATAGAGGAAATTGAGCAAAGAAAATGGAACCCCTTCAAAAACCCTGATTCCCTGAGGGCTGTACCATTCTTTTCAGAGACAGTCCGGGCCAGTCAGCACCTATACTGTCTACTTCCCTCTCTTATTCTCACTTTCCCAAATAAACTCCTGTCTGCTTTGCAACTCACATGATTTCCTGGAAAGTTGACAAGAACCAGTGCCTAGAAGTTCCTGTGGTGGCCCTGGCTCTGTGTGCCTCCTCTACATTATCTGCGACAGGCAATGTCACAGAATATGCCATGAAGAAATGAGAAACAGAAATGATCGATTAGAAAACCCTAAGGAAGACAGAAATGGCATTTTTGAAGGCAAGAGGAAAGAATCAATGAGAATAAAAAGTAAAAGAGTAAAGAACAAAAGAACTTTAGAAAAAATAAAAATTTTATTCTCTGTGTACACTTTGGGGAAAAAAGGTAACGTGAACTGGAACTTAAAGACAATATAGCAGAAATCATTCATTTCCTTTTCTATTTCAATTTTCTCATATATATACATATATAGTATATATATGTATATTTCATTTGCAGTAGAAAAGTAACATTCCTATGTTACAATTGTGTATCTTCTATTATAAATACATCATATTATTTCAAATGATTTTCAATGTGGGTCACATGTCTGTTGCTATCAACCCTTGTTGACAGGAGTGAATGTGTTCAGTTTTAGAATGTGGAAAGACTATAATACTCAAAAGAATCACATAAATAATCAATGATGTAAAATGTAAAAAAATGTATTTTTAATAGCTCTGATGAAATAAATATTAATTTTAAAATTTAACTGTGCTATCTCTCAGGTCTGTGAATACATGTTGCACTAAATATTATACATAACATAAATGTTAAGCTTTCATGTGAGTACCAGCATGTTATGGATAGCACACATTACTGTGATTCTACAGTTTTATATTTCTGAGATGCCAGATTTAAAATGGTCAGAAAAGTACTACTCTAATAATAGAAATGGGTTAACTGATTCTGTATTAAATATTGCAAATACTAATTAATAAACCTCTATTCCATAGTAGTATCTCCCACAACAATAGAAATCAAATTCAGACCTTTGAAGATTCGCATTGTCGGTTGCAATGAATTTTCTTTTTTGCAAAATTAAAATCTTTTAATTAATGTTCCACAGTATCTCTTGATTTATGCTGCCACATTATCCAGGGATAATATTAGCTCTTTCAACTGCATTTTCAATAAGTACTCAGAATTTCCACAAGTATGTTCCTTTATCTTAATTTTTGATGCATAAGAAAAATTCTCATTATTAAAGATCATTATAAAATTTCTAATAACTTTCTTCATCTTTATGTATTCACCCCAACATTCAAGTAATGGAGATGTTATTATTCAAATAACACTCTATAGAAAAGATACTTTGTTTTGAATTTATATAAAAAAAATCTTTATTTTTATCAACTGGAATAAGTTGTGCAAGCATTCTTTTCTACTTCTTAATTTCATTACTACTGGTTCTTTGAAAAAAGTAAAACCTGATTAACAGTAGCACAGACCTTCCTTTGTCAAGGAAGAAAAGTGTTATCTAGTTTTATGATCTTGCCACATCTAAAACTGTATTTCATATAAATCCAGGTTGTCAATATGTTTTGGTGGAATCTTGTCTCATGAACTATGATATCAGTTATTCAATAAAGTGTTCATTGGTTAAGATAAGAAATATAGTAAGAGATAAACAGCAAACCAAAGTAGGCCATATTTACTGTGATTCTACAGTTTTATATCAGGTTTCTTTTTCTTATATAAATATATATAAATATTTTTTGGCTTCACATGACAAAAGTCAACTGTACATTAACCGAATATATTATAGAAACAATCTATGTTAAACATATGTATATTATCATAGATATGATATTTATGTATATATTTTCAGTTATTCTCACAAGAATACAAATTATATATATATATATGTGTGTATATATACTTATATATCTATATATGCATGTGTATATATATTGTGTGTGTGTGTGTGTGTGTGTGTGTGTGTGTGTATAGGAATACATGTGTATGTATTCCTTGAGGATAAGGGACTATGTTCATGAATTCACTATTGCCAGTGAACTTTTGCCAAAGATGCTCAGTAAACACAAACTGAAATTATAAATACAAATATCTTTGAAAAACATTAATGAAACTATTTTTTCTATAAAGTAAGTGGTTTTTTAGTTTCGTTTTCTTGATGATTTATGTGTTTTTTTTTCAAATGGGATAAAGAGAAAAGCACACATATGCACATACACATACACACTCTTTACTATTCTGTTGCCCCTGAAAATTGGTTAAAACAAAACAAAACAAAACAAAAACGGTGATCTTCAAACTGCCTCACAGTCGATGAAAAATTAGGTTTTCTAACACATCCTGTAAGTGATGGAGAATTATTCCAACCAAGTACTGTATAGAATACTTATACATTTAATTTATAGGAAAGGTTAATTGCATTGCACTGTTAGCATGGCCTGCTTGAATGCTGAATCCAGGAAGCATAAATGATTTTTAAGTACACAGCAAGAGGAGTAGATTCCCCCTAGGGTTATTCCTAAGGCTTTTGTGCTCAGTGAAGCAACAAGAGATGTTACATATCTCTATGGTGATTGTTCTCAGCATCCCTGAAGTTTAAGCCCTAAAGATCAAGAGACAAAAACTCAATAATGAATGGATTTCTGATGTTAACTTCTAAACAAAACAGTAACAGAGTGGCTTTCTTAAAATAATATAATGCCTCTGCAAACTGAACCCACTGTGATAATGTCTTGAATCACTAACTGACATATTGCGTTTTCCCATAAAATTGGGAAGATTGTATTCTACTTAAGACATTTTTAATTATAATCATATTTTCTTTCTTTAGAGAAGAATAACTTGTTCGCCAAAATATTGAGTAAAGCAATGAATACAATTTAGAATAATGTGTATTATTTACTATTAATGATTTAAACATATCATTGCTGACACTGATGTAAGTGATACTTGACATCATTTAAATGTTTGCATTGAGATTTGTTAGAGATAACTTTTTTTTCTGGCCTGTTTTCTCAATTCAGTTCTGGCAAGTGATGTACTATTAAAAATTTTTAGCTCCAAAGCTTTGATAGTGTGTGAATCTGATGCATAGACTTAAATGCAGGAATCAAAATAATGTTAATTTACTGCTCTTCTGAACTATGCAAACTTTCTATTGCAATGATTCCTTAAGTGGTCTACAAAGAAATGAAGGGTGTAAATAAATTATTGATAATACTATTTATGATAAGATAGTGGGTTCAAAGTTGCATCAAGTTGTAAATAAAATTAATATTAAAGTTTTTTTTTTTGACAAAGTCTTCATCCATGAATACATCTGTGGAAATGAAAATGAAATAAGAAAATGAAAAGAGGTAGGCAAACCCACTTATTCTTTGGTATGAGGAACTTTAGCCTGGCTATTATTCCCATGTTGATCTTTCATGAACACAAAGACTGAGAAAAATATCTATTTATCCCATAATAAATATATTTCTTATTTCTTTGGTGATACTTTTTAAAATATTTAAGTATAGTTATAGTATTCAAATATATGGTCATTCTTCCTAATTTTAGCCATTTTAGTGAATATATTTTCAGATTGTAACTGTATCATTAATGGTAATGAGCATTTTCATATGTGCTTAATTGTTTTTTAAATAATATAATGTTTCACTATATGCATGAAAAATTATTTATTTAACCATTCACTTGAAAACCAATAGTTGCTAGAATATTGTATCCATTAATTATTCATACACATGCATGCATTATATTCATTAATATTCAATTTTTTTATTGTTGGGACATACATGTTAGCACATATTTTTAATATGGAAATCATTTGTTAAATTTCCCTCCATAAATTCACAGTCATTTACTATGCAAGCAGCTTATATGATAATTGTAAGATATTTTGCCTTATAAAGTGATTTTTTTAAAAACAGTTTATCACAAACCTTTTTAATTCTCAAATTCTGAACAATGAAATACAATAGTAAATTCAGATATTTTCTCTCTTAATGGAGTTTAATAGTATTTTCATACACTTATCATATTATCCCTGTCTTTAAATAAAATATAAAATAGGGCTGGGGATATAGTTCAATCTCCTCTACCCGCCCCCACCCCCCAAAAAAATAAAGGAAAATACAATTTTCCAGGTAATAGACTATCAGTAGTAAAATGATTCTCTGTATTATTTGATTATCCATTTGCACATGCATACAGTTTGCATTAGGGATTTCAGGAAAGATAGTCTGTGCTTTCCAGGCAACTCATTTAGGTCAGTGTAATGGCAATTAATGATCAATGTGCATTACTTCAAGATCAATGTGGCTTTGCTATTCTGTACCAAAGACGGATGCTAGCTTGTAATGAGAGTAATATGTATTTTAAGGCAAAACAAATGAATGCTGTTTATTGAGACTTGCTACATGACTAAAGTTTTACCTTAAGATTGTCAAAAAGAATGAAAGAATGTTCTAAAGTTTGATCAGACACTATATCTAATTTTATGAGAAATATAACACGGATCTTCAAATAGTATAGTGGTGACAAAAATGTCCTTTGAAATGTTAAATGTCTTATATTTTCTAAAGTAAAACTATTATATAATTTTTATAAAGAGTACCCTCTTGTCTTAAAAGTTTTAACTGCCATTAACAAATTCAAATAGTTATGGATAACTCTCCAAGCAGCTTTTTATAAATGATGAATTCTCATGTACAGCTTTTACCTGCAAAATATTATAAATACTACAAAAACTGTCAACATATTTCCTGACATGTGTAACAAGAATTTTAAATAATTGCATTGTGATTATAATTAAAAAGTTGAGAATATAACATATTTGTGAGAAGAATGAGAGTTTAGTTATCAACCAACATTTTCAGTTTTAGATACAAACAGTGAATACTGCTGAGGCTATCTTATCCAAAGTTATTGCATAAAAGAGAGGCTGAATTATGGTAGGACTCATTTTTTTTTTTATTCTCAGCAATTTCATATGCACATTTCATAGTATTTCAATTTACTTCATAGATTTTACTTAAATCATAATCTGAGAAAACATTCTGTTATATTTGCTGAGTTCTCCAAAAAATATATGAATAATTGCCATAGAAAAAAATTTATTTAAAACAATGGTAAATGAAAATTAATAGTTTTCTAAAATATTGACTCTTGAACCTACAGGTTTCAGTTGCTTAGCAGTTTCTATTTTAGCATTTTATCAATGGAAACTTTAAGAAAATTCTAGTGACATATCTTTACTATAAAAGTAGCCAATAGTAATCAGTTTTTATTGTCAATAAAAAATTGAAAATATTTTCTAAATATTTCAAATGTGATACTTTATTGATTTTAATCCTAAACTTTACATAGATTTCAAAATATCAAATACTCATGAACTAAAAAATAAAAATTTCATGTAAAATTTTATGAATACAAAGTAAACTAAGCTTTTAAATTTAGGTATGATTGTAATATAAATTATTTCAAACAATAAGTATAGAATCATAGTTGGATTATGCAAGCAAGAAACTTTATAATTTAATTTGCATATATATTTATTTAGTACATAGTATTTATGTAAGCACTTCATAATAAGGACAGAAAAGCAACTATAGATAAATATCACATTTCACATAGTAAAATGTGTAAAGGTGGGCCACAATTTCATATATAACTTAGAAAAACAGTACAACTAAAATATGATATGATGCTTTAAAAAGAACTTTTGAACTTATAAATTACTATCTACCTCCTTTATTGTCATTTTTCCCATTTATTCTGTAGACTTTCTAATTATTCTGGCTTCATTTTATATTGCTTACCATGTGTTAGGAAAACCCTATGTGTGTATCTCAGGAACAAAACATAACGAAGATTTATCTGCCTTTGAGGACATTTCTTTCTTAGTAATCATAAAACTTATTGGTAGCTTTAAAAGAAAATTTGGAATTCTATTCTTTTGAAGATAAAATTTTTCTGCAATTCAAATTATGCTGTTCTGTTTAGTTTTCCTGCCCTTTCATACAATCACTTTCTATGATAAGGCTTATTTAGCTCAACTTTTTGAATATATACAGACTCTCAAGTTTGATGTGTTGATTGACAGATAGTCATGTAATTCAACTGAATTGAGAACTATCTGAATCTGAAAAGGCTTGACCAAATTCATATGAGTGATATGATGTTCAAATATAATCTAACATAACAAAATATATTTTCCCTTCTACATTTTCTTTCACAAGATAACAATATATTCTACACACCTGAGATAATCAAAAGCAGCCAACACTTAAAATAGTTGCCAGAAAAAAAGTGATCACTGAAACAACTTCCCATTCAGCATCAAGCATAATTTTTATTATAAAATGGAGTGCTTTTACAAATGCCAAGGATAATAGTTACATGCATGCAGTGGATATGATCTATTTCAGATACTTTTCCCTAAACAGTCATCAAAGTGTATTTTTCAACTTAAGAATTTTTAGACAGAAATGAACCCTGAGTATGACATAGCAGCATATAAGCACCACCATGAGAAAAACTGTAAAAGCCAAATGAAATTCAAAAATGAGCCCAGCTGAAGGCATGAGGAAGATCCAGGACAGCTGAGATTTAAGGATCAATGCAGCACAAAGAAGGAAAAAGCAGCAAGGTGATCAAGATATTCTCTGCGGCTTTCTTCTTGAGACATTTGTTGCTCCCTAATTGGTATTCAGCTTAGAGGTCATGGAAAAAGATGATCAAAACAACAGCAGCCTCATGCAGCTGGGCAAACAGTGGAAATAAGAAATATGAAGGTGTATTAGACTATAGGGGTCAAGATTCGAAAGAAACTGGAGCCTCTAGGTGAGACAGCCATCCTGTCTTAACTTTTTCCTTAAGAATTTTGCCATTTTATTGTCTTAATTGGTCAAGAGTTGAAAGAAACAAAATATAGTAGCTAGGAAACTAACAAAGATAACAATAATTCTGCTTCTGATTAGGATGAGACAGGTTGCAGTAGATCAGCATTACAAGAAAAGAACAAATATTTCTGGAATGACAATGCAAGATGCTCAGAAGACCTTCCCACAGTGAAATGGACATTGAACAGGTGGTAGATACATGACAGATAAAAGCTGAAATACCTGGAAATAATTCTAAGGCATTCAGCAAGAAATACACATTCAAGAAAAGACTGCATGTTAATATAAAGTGGCACCTGAAACATAACCTGCTCCCATCCTATGTCCCCAAAACTAAGCACAGAGCTTTGAGAGCTTTGAACAGGATGTAGCTAACACAGGGCTTGGTCTTCCTTAAGTTCCCCAACCAATGTGGGGCAGACTACTAGCATTTCTCATGACAGTCTCAATTCTGTGTTGCAGAAACTACTCCAGACAGGCAGAGTGGAAAGGGTTGAGCCTCTTTTCCCCACTGGATTCTCTTCAAAGAGTGCAAAGTTACCCTATCTCTAACCTAGACACAGCAGTCAGAGAAGAGTGGGCCCAAATGTCAGGAACAAAACAAAGATATTTATTCTTACCATGTTTATTTAAGATTGTACATTATTTTCTAGCATGGAAGTCAGGCAAGAAGAAAAAAATAAGCAACACTTCCATTGGAAAGGGAAAAAAATAAAACTCTACTTATGGATGCTATAATCTTATGAGAAAGAAAATTATGAGAAATTCTTATACAGAAAATAAACTATTAGAACTAATATTGTAGTTCAAAAAGTTGGCATGATACAAGATCTATAAAATTCAATTTTTTTTTTTTCCTGGAGATGTAGTTCAGTGGTACAGCACTTGCCTAGCATGTGCAAGGTCCTGGGTTCGATCCACAGCACCAAAAAACAAACAAAACAAAACATTCAATTGTGTTTCTATAAAATTAAGATTAACACTGATAAATAAATTTATAATAGCATAAAAAAGAATAAAATACTTAGGAATAAATTAAACTAGCACTCTTAAAATTTCAAGACATTGCTGAAACAATTTAAATAATATTTGAATCAATGGACAGAGTTCTCATGCTTATAATTAGATGGCTTGATATTAAATTTGCTGCAGTCCCTAAACTGATCTACAAATCCTATGAAATTACTATTTTTTTAAACAAATTGTTGTGATCTAGGTGATCTAAAAAAATTATACAGAACTTCAAGGACCCAAGATTTTACCCAAAGTTCTTAAGAATACAAAGACCAAGAAGTAGGTCTCACATACCTGATTTAAACATATAAAATATCTTTAAAACTATGTGGTATTTATATTAGGATGGACATGAAAAATAATGCTAAGTATAAGAGCCTACAGATTAAAACTTTACCTTTATGGTTGATTAATTCAGCAGTTGAATGAAGTATTCTCATCAAGGTCTGCTGGATAAACTGGCCATCCACATGCAAAATAATGAAATTGGATACCTTCCTTACATCATCCCCCCAAAAAGTAAATAAACCTCAAATCAATAATAAACGGTGTTAATCAGTTTCTCATTGGCATGAAAAAAAAATAATTGAAACACAGTGTTGGCTAGTTGCACCTGTACCTCAGCAACACCTCTTTTAGCCTGCAGACGCACCCAGTGGACACTGCTGCTGCTTGGCATTCCATTTAAGGCCCAGAACACCTCTATAGTTTTTCCTTTTGTTCAATTCTGCACTTAAACTTTAGCAGAACCTGTGAGCTTTATCTTTGGTGAATAATTTTTTTCCAGTTTCTATGGTCATATTTCATTAGCTTGTGGCTTAGAATGTGTGTGCATTTCTCTCAGATCCCTATCTAACATAATATTTCAGCAAGCTTCTTGAGCACTCACCAGTTGAGTCTCCTGAGCTTTTTTGCCCTAGACACTCCCCATTGGGAGACAGCTACAGCCTTCCTCTCAGGTTAAAGCTCACATGCCTGGGGAAGTTGCTAGGTTCTCCTGCTCTACTCTCAGACTTTGGCACTTTTTCTGGGAGGTCTCTTTTGGTCTTCTGCTATGCCCTCAATTATTCCCATGAGCTCTGAGCAAGAAGTCTTTGTAAAATTTTAAGAACTGTAGGAAGATTTCTGGTATGTCTGGACCTCCCAGGGATTCTAAACTATTCTATGAAACCACCTGCACGTTTTACAAATGTGATAAATGGCACCAGTATTCCTACTTGCATCCGTGGCAGTTTTCATTGCCACCTGTTGCTCCACCAAGAATGAAAGCCGCTGTGGGTCCTTCCTCCCCAAAGACAGACTTGTCATTGTTTCTTGGATTATAGTTAATTAGATTCTTTGCCAAATATGCTCTCAGATGCCTTGTTCATGATGTTAGGGTACAAGAGAATTCTCTTGTGACTATATAAATCTTAAGCAAAATCAGTTTTGCTTTAAAGTGTCAATTATAGCACTTCCAAAAACTACTATTTTAAAATGATGAAAAGTCTTATGTGTCAGTTTTACAATGGCATACATTTTGTTCCAAATTTTTCAAACACATTTTTTTGCAAATGTCTTCTATGAGGAATCTGGTTAGCAGTACTTCTACATCTTTAATCTAAAACATTGGTTATTAACTGCTATGCCTAGTGGTACAGATAGCAATTGATTACAGAGCCCTAATAGAGTCACAATATCAAGAGAGTTCTGTCTCCTCAAGAATAGAGATTATGTGTTTCCCAACCCCTTAAATAAACAACCCTAGCCATCTGGAAAACTAAAGGAACAGAGGAAGTGTAGGGGAAGAAGGAAATTCACAGTATTAGCTATGGCTCCAACACGGCCCATCCTGCTCTGCATATTCCATGAGAGGCTCAGTGCTATTTTATGCTGTTAATTTCCAGATTATAAGATATCAAAATGGATACTATAATTGAGCCTTACAATAATAATCATCCATGGATAGATGAAGTAATTAAAAGGATACTAGAATATTTTTTGTGAAAATGTTTAATGGTTTCACAAGTTTGTGTGCATGCGTGCGTGTGTGTGTGTGTGTGTGTGTGTGTGTGTGAGAGAGAGAGAGAGAGAGAGAGAGAGAGAGAGAGAAGTGAAATATTGGAAATATTTGTTTGTTCCTTTTCCATATTAGAATTTTAAAGTACGTGTACTTTATTGTATAGATCTTCAGTAAGAATCTGGTATAGGATGCAGCTCATTAGTTATTTATATCCAGTTTTATTTTCTCCTACCATGCCTTCTTGAACTGCACAGGCAGAAAACTCAAAACTACTTTTTTCCCTACATCCTTGTGGTTGCTTTGGATAGGAGGTACATTCTAAGGCAAGAAGCATGCTATGATTTTCAGAAAAAAACTTTAAGAAGAATGAGGCTGTCTTCTGTCCACTGTTTCTTCTCACACATAAGGTTGATTTTCAAGGGGCCTTTACCAGTTCAGTGGGCAACAGCAGTCAAGGCTCCAATCCCCATGGGGAGAGCAGATAATTTGCTTTTTAGTTCAGTGATTCCCCCAATGAATTTTAATTTTCATTCCTGTAGACAGGTCATCTCTTGATGTAAGACTGTCACTCTGCATTAATCACATTTCTGCTTGTCATTATACCTAGAATGTTTTGTTTCCTGCCTCTAATCTATACAAGGACAGATTCATATAACCAAAATAGAGGGAAATTTTAAATTTTAAATCTTGACTCTTAAAATTCAGCAAATTTCTTCTTAGCTAAACTTGGATGTCCTATGAGAAAAAAAATACAAGTGAGACAGTGATAAGAATTTTAATGCACATTCATTTCATTACTACACATTACAATAAACATGAATGACTTTCCTCTGAATGAACTTCTATTGCAAATACTAGGATTAGTTAAAAATTCTGAGAACAATGTTCAGACACAAAATATAAAATATAATTTTAAAATGTGCACTTTCCTTAATAAATCATTTCATGTTTTCATTCACCAAACACACAATTATGAACCTTATCTGCCATATTAATATTACATGTGAAATGCTTTTAGGAATTATTTTAAATAATCTAAAAATCATCTTAACTTTAACATGCCAATGTTCTCACTTAGTTATTTCAATTAAAATATTGAGAGTCTAAACCAAAATATAATCCTGAGTATAACATCTAAATAAATATTCCTCCATTTTATGTATATTTTAAGAAGTTGGAAGTTTTCCATAAATAATCAAAATAAGTTCTTCACTAAGAAGTATATAGAATGACCACTCTAAATTATGGAATCATATTTTTAACTTGTATTATATTTTATGGGTATATAGAATAATCTAACTACACATTGAGAGAATATCAAAAGTGTGTCAAAATTATAAAGAATTAGCAAACTTCACCTAAAAAGCAGGGAAAATCATGAGTTAATACTATAATGTATTTGCTTTTATTCATGTGACATTTTATAAATTTGGGTTTTTGAAAAACACACTTTATTTTATTTATTTTTTATTAGTGCATAATATTCATACATAATACTGGAATGTATACTGGGTTCTTTTTGACACCATCACACAAATATGGGAATATAATTTTGTTTATTTCAGTCCCCAGTACTTCCCATTTTCCTCTCCACCTCCCTCCCTTTGTTCCCTTTCTATACTCTACTGAACCTCCATGTATTTATTTATAGCTTTTTAAAAATTAGTTCTTTATAGATATACATAAAGATGGAATTTACTGTGGTATATTTACAATGTTCACAGCTTAATTTGGTCAATTTCATTCCACCTTTCCTCCCGTTTCCTGTCGCTCTTCCTCCCCTTCAATCTCCTTCAGCTGTTCCTCTGATTTCCTTTCTATTTTCATAGGATACCCACCCCACCTTTAGCCCCTTATTTTGATCTAGATTCTGCATAAGAGAGAAAACACTGAAACCTTGACTTTCAGGGTTTGGTTTATTCCACTTGGTATGATATTGTCATGTTCCTTTCATTTACCGGAAAATTCCATAATTTTTTAGTGAAACTTCATTGTGTGCATATACCACATTTTCTTTATCCATTGATCTCTTGATGGATACCTGGCTGTTTCCATAATTTATCTACTGTAAATTGTCCTGCTATAAACATTGATGTGCCTTTATCACCATTGTATGCTGATTTTAGTTCTTTAGAGTATATATCAAGGCATGTGGAAGCTAAGTCGTATGGTGTTTTTATTCTTAGTTTTGAGGAATATCCATACTGCTATCCAGAGTGGTTGTACTAATCTACAGTCCCACCAGTAATGTATGGATTCAATATTTTTCCCAATATCCTCACCAGTATTTATTATTATTTATGTTCTTGATAACTGTCATTCTGACTAGAGTGAGATGAAATATCAATGTAGCTTTGATTTACATTTCCCTAATCGCCAGAGATGTTGAAAATTTTTAATATATTTTTTGGCCATTGGGGTTTATTTTTTCAAGAATTGTCTGTTAAATTCTTGTGTCAATTAATTAATCGGATTATTTAGTTTTTTCTTCACTGTTAAGTTTTTAAATGCTTTATATATTCTAGATATTAGTTATCTGAGGTGTAGCTGGCAAGATTTTGTTCCATTTTGTAGTATCATTCTTTGTGCTCCCAATCATTTCCTTTTTTTTGTGCAGATGCTTTTGAATTTGATGCTCTCCCAATTAAGAGATTTTGCTTTCATTTCTCACACCTTATGAGTCTTGTTAAGGAAATCAGTGCCTGTACCACTATGTTGGAGTGTTGAACCTATGTTTTCATCTAGCAGTTGCAAACTTTCTGGCCTAATTCCCAGGTATCTGTTTCATTTTGGTTTGACTTTTGTGTGCAGGTTTTGTCTCTGTGTCTACTATCTTATCAGTTTTCATATCTGTTTTTGTTCTGATACCATGCTGTTTTTGTTACTAAAGTTTGTAGTATAATTTGAAGTCCAGTGTTGTGATACTTCCAACTTTGCTATTCTGGGTCAGAATTGCTTTGACTATTCTGATCCTCTTACACATGAATTTTAGGATTGTTTCTTTTAGTTTGAAGAATGTGTTTGGTATTTTAATGGGAATTGTATGAATCTGTATATTGCTTTTGATAGTATGGCCTTTTTGACAACATTAACTCTGTCTATACAAGAACATGAGAAATCTTTCCATCTTCTAAGGTCTTCTCCAATTTACTTCTTCATTGTTCTATAGTTTTTATTGTACAGGACTTTCAACCCTTGTTTATATTTATTCCTATTTTTTTTAGATTTTTGTGAATGCAATATGACAAATTGAAATATAGGAAAGTTGTTGATTTATTCAAATTGATTGGTACCTCAAAGTAAAGAAAAAATGTTTTAAAAACTAAATATTATAGCAAATTTTGGCTTCTCATTGTGGAGTTTATAGTGTATTCGGAAGAATAAACAATGTTCAGATACCAGTTCAATGTTCAGATATCAGTTCAGTATTTCATAAACAATTTGAGATGTTTATAGGTTCTAAAAGCTTATAAATGTAATGAGTTTTACACACTCAAAAGTGCCAGAGAGGGATTTGGGGAAAAAAATAGTGCAGAACATATTAACTTGATTCTTAAAGAAATGCCTAAAAAGGAAGGAAGGCAGACATGACAAAAGACTTCAAACCAAACTGAGAGTATTGATTAATGGCCAAAGCTAGAGGAAAGTCATCTACAAAACACAACACAATAATATCTCATTACAATCAAAAGAAGAAAATAAATATAGGGAGTAGGCGGTATTTTGGCTCCCATGACTTTATTGTTTGGGTTATGTAACATAAAAAAAATGTACTTTTCAGGTATAATTAAGGTCATGAAACTTAAAATAAGGAGCTCATTCTCCAGTATCCAGATGAACCCAATCCAATCACTGGAGCCCTAGTTGTATTTCTCTCTAGCTAGGCTCAGTCAGAGATCTCTGAGCTCTCTCTAGGCTCAGCAACAGAGGGAGGAGCTAGAGGAGAGAATCAAAGCATGGGGACTGTACCACCACTGCTGTTTTTCATAAGTCAGGGAGTTCCAGTGACCCGTAGAAGTAGAAAATGAGCCCTTGTCAATATCCATTAAGTGAATGCCAGCCTTGTAACCACAGGCAACTACATTTGGTCAACAACTTGAGAGGCTTTGAATGTGAATACATAATGGCATTCAGCTTGATTCATCTGTACCTTCTTTTCTGTCTTCTGTGTCTTGGAACAGAGAACCCAGCCCAGTTATAATATGCTAATACTATTAACACAGAGAACCCGTGAGATAATAAATGTGTGTTCTTTTAATCTGTTGTAATTACTTAATAGTTCATGCCATCTATTGAAAACTATACATCCACTTATTTTATACATAAACACATATAAAGGAGAAGTCTTATGACAGAAAATTTCTAAATAACAAATGTGAAAGAAATGCTGAAAATGGAAAATCATTATTAGAGAATCATAATAAAATTGCTGCAGTCAATACGAATGATTAGTGATCTTAAAAATTTAAGGAGAAACAATATATATGCATTGCTTCAAAATATTTTAAAACATGTTAATTTCTTAAAACATGTTAATTTCTGTGGTGAGATTAACACATGCGCCCACATATTATTTAACATCCTACACGTTATTTATATATACAAGAGGATATATATTGCTAATTTCTCATCCTATTAATTATGGATACCTAGACACTGTATTATATCTTTATGTATTTCAGATAATACATACTAGAATATAATTGAAAGAAAACAGATCCACTAGAGCTGGAGGGAACATTGAGGATATCTTGGGATAAAGTCTTACAGTCAGTTGGTAAAGCTTGGATCAGTAATTAGTTCTGGAATTTTGAATAACTGAATCTCTAAGAGAATTGATTTTAAAAAAAGGATATCAAAGACATTTGAAATTAGGTAAACCTGCAGCTTTTGGTAAAAGAAAATGGCAGATTATTGCACAGCTTGAATCATGCTAAATTAATATCAAGTGGGGCAGATACAAATAGACATGAGGTAGGCATCAAGAGAAACTGAATATAAAACCAAAGCTAAGGGTAGATTTAAAAAATGTATTAAAATGACAGGTCTCTGTAGCAAATATTTGTTGATAAAAACCAAAGATGTGTGTAAAAGTGATTTCTAGTATATAATAAATGATACCATAAGCCTACAAAAAACAAAATTGAAAACACTCAAATACATGAATCACATATGCAGAAGTCTGTTTTTATTTTTGTGTTTTTTTTTTTCTTACATCCTAAAGATCTACCTCACCTGAATTTATTACCTGGAACTTGCAGTGGGATTAATCTCTCAGATGATGTTTCAGAGATCCTCAACAGTGAACCCTGAATAAAAATTAAGATGGAAAGCAAGAGAATGATAAAGAAAGGGAGAGAGAAACATTATGAAGAAGTTAGTTTCAGTTCTTGAAATTGATTGGTTTAACCATTGGATTAAGGAGAAATTTAAGATAAATAGAAATTCTTATCCAGCCTTCCATAAAATGCTATAAATTTGAAATGAAATGATATAAGGCATGCCTATGGAAATGACTTTTTAAAAATAAATTGAAAACTATATTTGCATGTTGCCTGAAATAAACCTTAAATAGCAGATATTATTATTAATAAGATGTTCTATTAATAATTTATTCAACTGAGAGCTGACTGTATTATTCAGAAACTCAAATCCCAGTTCAATGGAGGAGCTAATTCTCAAGAGTGTATTAGGGAATTTTATTGGCAACTAAGTAGATTCCTGGCCACTTGACAATCTCTGAAAAGCTGTGGGAGGCATAGGCCACTTGCTAATTGCTGAGGAAGTACCTTACAATAGCGGTAAGAAAATATTTATTCAAGTCCCTGAATCATACAATGTACAATACTGCACTCACAGTCTTGGTGAAGATAATCAGGCCAAGAAAGTACTGAAGTGAAGCCTCAAGAACATCTTAAATATTCAAATTACCTCCTCTACAAATTGAGCTGTGGTTACAGTGTGCTAAATTGGAAAGCTGCTGTGTATTTTGAGGAAAGAATTGACATATGATTTTTCTTAATTTATTCACTTACAAAGGTTAACAACTAGGAGCTCGAGAAAAGATGGATATCATAGCACAAAAGCAAAGGCATATTTACCATATAAATAAATATAATGGTTCTAAATTTTAGAGCAGTTCAAAATTCTCTATATTAATATTATCACTCAATGCAAAAAGTCATGATGAATTATTCGTTTTATTAATAAATATTCCAGTAGCCAAAACTCTGCCTTTTATTGGTAATCATTCTATTTGTATTAAGTTATTTCAAATGTATAAGTATTATACTACAATTTCTATATTTGAGAATCATGAAGAGGAAATAAGTTCAAATACACTCTATATTTGAATATTTTAGAATGATTTTCTCCTTATATTTGAGATGTATGAGGTGTTTATTAGTAGAAATGCTGATCAAAGAAGGTCATATTCTTTTCACTTTAAAAAAATCTGAATGATTATGAATCAAAATTCTTAATTTATCTCCTTTGTCACATAAATCAACTGAAGTTAAAAGGTCATAATAAAACATAAATTTTATTAATGAGAAATACATAATAATTAGTATATTAACAAGCTTTTAGAATTTGGAGCTGAATTCACTTTTAGCATTTATAATTTACAGCTTTTGAGTTATATGCATGATTTGTTTAGTTAATTGATTTTGTACATTCCTCCATATTTATGTTTATTTATCTATTCATGTAATGCAAATGATGACCAGCTCATGAAAAGAACATTTAGACTTTGCATAGTTGCACTGAATAAAAATGAGTTCAGGATAGGAGATTAAGCCTTTGAGACATAAAATATATTTCTTGTCACAAAACTTTAATCCCTTAGCATGATTTAGAGGTTAAATGTTAGCCTTAATAATGCACATGTGGATTGAAAATTTGTCTTTTCATTGACTCAAAATTATATACTCTGACTGAAAAATCTCAACATGAATGCTAGATGTATGATATTGTCCTTAAGATTAAAAAAATAGAAACATTGAAAATATATTGATTTATGAAAAACCAAATTAATTTTAACATATTTCCAGAAAATGGCATGGATATAAAATGGACCAACACCACCAAATATCAAAGATATTATGCTTTCAAACTAATATAAATAGAAATTTATATTTTAAAATGTAATTGGGAGAAATAGGAGACTTTTTAAATCCTGGACTTAAGAACAAAACAAAACATGTGATAAATTATACATCTAAAAAAAATTAGCTTCAAATTTTCTGGCAAAAATAAGCTTTTCAGAAGATGTGATTAATTTTTAACATAATTAGGAAAAAATGTTCAAAAGATGCATAGATTATGAGAGTTACAATTGTATCATGAAAACACTAAATACTATTGGAGTAACAGAGATTACATTTCATCTTTGGTTAATGTGTTAGCTGAAACCAAAATACCTGAGAAGAGCAATTTGAAGGAGGTAGGATTTATATAGACTTATGGTTTCAGAGGATTCATCCATGGTTGGTTGACTTCAACACAGAAGTATCATGAAAGAAGGGGCAGCAGAAGAAAGCTGATCTGCTCATGGAAGCTAGGAAGTAGATTGAGAAAAGATTGGGATAGATACAGTGCAGAAGGACATACTTGCAGTGACCTATTTCCTCCTGCCATGCCCCACCTGCCTACAGTTACCACCACCAGAATTCCATTCAAATGATTAATCTGGCTAATGGATTAATCCACTGATGAGATCAGAGTTCTCATAGTCTAATCTTTTCACCTCTGAATATTGCCACATTGCTTAAACATTGAGATTTTGGTGGGACTGTCCAGATCCAAACTATGACTTAATAATACCAATAATAACTAACAGATAATATAAATAATATACTTTAAACATTAATATGTATATTTTGTACATCCCTGTACTTATATATTCTTGCATCTATATTTTTTTGCTGTTTGTAAGAAAAATTTATTACATATAAACATTATTACTTTTTTGTGTAATTCAGTAATATGCAGATTACATTAAATGATATGGGAGATATATTTTTCTGAAATGGTATTAATTGATTTCCTACATTTCACGATACATATTGAATTTTATCTTCATCATGTTTCTAAAAATTTCTCTACGATTCAATGAAGCACATCAAATTTTCAAATTTATTTTGCATTTTTTGAACAGTTTGAACAAAAATAAAAGTTTAGCACAGTAAAATTGTAAATATTGTAGTATTCCTCATTGAGAGTTTAGCCAATAAAAAGAGCCAAGTAGGTACATTATGGTAACCTGAAGTTTTTATGAGAAATTATTTTTCTCAATTAGTTTCTTATCTGTCATAAATTTTTAGTTTTAATTATAAATCTCTGTATATTTATTTGCACTATTAATTTTAGGAACAATTTTTATTCAACATGTTTTTATTTTATTATGAATCAATATACATATTTCCCCACACAAATACATTGACATTTTCTAATGATACATTTCTAATGTTATCATTGCTATTATGAAAAGTGGAATTGTCAAATCTCATTACAATAAATCTGGAATGAATAATAGTGGAATATTTAAGAAAATCTGAGATAACAGTAGTGTGTATGGGTATTAAGATTCCATTACTCCTTGCTCTCCCACTTATTACTTTACTTCCACAACACACATGCTCTTTTACTTAATGAGAAAGGTTGATAATATCAGAAATTATAGAAAATGCTTTGTTTTAAAAACATCCTTTAATTTTTTCAATATTGGTATTACTTAAGTTTTTAATTATTTGTATCAGAATTATTATGATAGTCTTTTAATCAATTGACTTGGTTATTTCCATTTCACAACACATTAACCCTTCCTCCAAACTAATTTCAGATAAATATTGAGAAGAAAATTTATGAAAAATAATCATAGCATATATGTAAAACAAGTATACAGAAAATGACAGATTGGGGCTAGGGATATGGCTCAAGCGGTAATGCGCTCGCCTGGCATGCGTGCGGCCCGAGTTCGATCCTCAGCACCACGTACAAAGATGTTGTGTCTGCCAAATACTAAAAAATAAATATTAAAATTCTCTCTCTCTCTCCCTGTCTCTCTCTCTCTCTCACTCTCTCTTAAAAAAAAAAGAAAATGACAGATTGCTTATTAAATTTCATTGAAAGAGACTTAATAAGTGAAGATAAAAACTATTGCAAATAAGAAGACAAAGGCACCAAGATGTCAATGCTGTTATAGTTAGGCCACAAATTCAATAAAACTGATCAGATCACACCACTTTTTTGGTGAAATAATTTTGAAGGAGAAGCAGCTTCTGTGTATTTTTCTTTAGGGGTTCTGTGTTGTGAAAAGACAATTTGAAGCAGGGTTGTGAATAAAATTTTTTTAAGCCAAGAAAAATAAGCATTCCATAATATTTCTATTTTCAAAAAGATAAAACAGATTATTTTCATTTAGCTGATAAATGTAAATTGAAATAAAATAAAACCAAATAATCATAATCTTTGTAGCAAAAAATTTCATTGACCAATTGAAATCTTATTTGTTGCAATGCTGGGATAAGCAGTTCAAGGTCTCCAACGTAGCACATATTATTTCTGACAAATCAGCTACTGTATATCTAAAAGACTTGAATATACGGACTTTGAATTCAATGTTGGGTAAATATGAACAATTGTGTTGAGGAAATCAATTTGAATAACCAAATATTGACTGCCCTATTTGCTGTTCCTGCCAGTTGTTTCCAGTTGAAGCACATGTCCTCAAACACTTTTGTTCTCAAAGAAAAATTAGATAGAGAATGGTAAAGTGGAATGAAACATTTCTTGAATTATTTTAATTACATATGGCACATTTGTCATACAGGGCCTATTATGAGACTTTAGACTATATGAATATATAATCAGAGATTTGATTTCACTGCCTATCTTCATATTCTTTATTTTCCTTAAGATTATAAAAACTGAGAATTACTTATTACACAGAAAAACCCAAGATATTCTTTTTATTTATTTATTAGTTCTAATCAGTTCTACATGACAGTAGAAAGCTCTTCAATTCAATGTACATAAATGGAGCAGAATTTTTCACTTCTCTGGTTGTACATGAAGTAGAGTCACACCATTTCTGTAATCACATATGAACCTAGGGAATGATGTCCACTTCATTCCACTGTCTTTTCTACCCTTTTCTCTCTCCTTCCTTTCCCTTTGCCCCATCCAAAGTTCCTCCACTCATCCCATGTCCCCTGCATATGGATTAGCATCCATTAATCTGAGAAAACATTTAAGCCCCTAATTTTTTGAGATTGGCTTATTTCACTTAGCATGATATTCTCCAATTCGGCTCATCCATTTACCTGCAAATCCCATAATTTTATTCTCTTTTAATATTGAGTAATACTCCATTGTGTATATGTACCACAGTTTCTTTATCCATTCATACCAATTGAGCTATATTCAAGCCCTCCTTCTAATACTTCTAACATGCATTTTTTAATTGAAGTTAAAAGGTGTTAGGGCTAGTTATTATTTATACTTTACTTTATTTACCAGGCAGTTGAAAATACATTTCTAGATAAAATGATGGAAGCTTCTATATACTGAATAAAAGTGGCAGAGGCTGTCTTTAATCAGAGCTGCCTGGCTCCTGCTAGGTCCAGAATTACTGTGCTCTCTCACGGAGTAGCCCAGTCTCCAGCTTGAATTCCAAAGTAAATTCTCCTAGAATTATGCTAATCTGGGAGTGTTGTTTCCTAATTAATACAATGGTGTCATACATTTTGTTTTATGTTTTGAGTACATTGGTATGATTTCCTCATTTTCTGGTGTATAATATTTCATTATGTGATTTTACTGTTTCTGGCTAAAGGAGTTTTTCCTAATTTTTGTTTATATAAACAATTCTACTATGAATTTTCTTATTGATTTTGGTATTCATATATAGGTATTTCTCTTGGTTATGAAATTTACATTGAAAGCTAGGAATCATGGTGCAACCTGGGAGGCTGAGGTAGGAGGAGCTCAAATTCAAAGCTAAATTCATCAATTTAACAAGCCTCTCAGCAACTTAGTAAGACTTTTCTCAAAATATAAAATATAAAAAGGGCTGGGGATGTTACTCAGTGATTGTTCAGTGTCTCACACCTGGTTTCAATCCTTAGTATCAAAAAACATTGTAAATTATTATAACCATTTGGGGAGTGAAAAGATCATTTAGTAGTAATAAACAGTTGTAGTCTGAAACTGAAACATTTTTGATCTAATATGATCACAATTACCTACATCTAAATTAGAAGCATATTAAATAGTTGAAATAGTGATATATTTTAATAAGCAATGGAGCATAATTCCACTAGCTGCACATACTTTTTAAGCACATACCATGTAGTAGTCATTATTCGAATATATATATAAATTGGCAATAGATGTTACATGTCACAGAAGTGCTTACAAGACTTATTTCAGTTACAAGACATTAAAAATGTATTCAGTCTTTTCAATGTTTGATGATGTATGCTTAAACTTTTATTTGAATTTGTGTATTTTTCAAATATTCAATGATTAGGTTTCATGAGTCTCAATTCAGATTTTTTCTTTTTCTTATTCTACCTGGAAGACAAGTAGATGGCTGTAAATTATGTAAGGAAGGCAAAAGCAAGCTCATTTTTATTTTAGAAGTCATAATTCCAAGAATCCAAGGTCAGTTCTTGACTCTCTCATATTTTGCCAAACTTTGTCTCCAGTTTATATATTTTCATATTTTCAATTATTATTTTCTAGTATCTGTACCTAGCTTTTTTGGGTTTTGTTACATTTATTTTAGAAAGTCTTGAAAGATACTATTAGAACTTAAAAGCATTTCAATCCCTGTCTAGGACTAGCTGACACAATAAGATAGAACACAATATGATCAGTTGGTTCAATTTTATCACTAAAGCAAATAAGCTTTGAAGTAAAATAAAACCTCAATATTAATTCAGGAAAATGCATTGTCAGTGGTAATAAGAAATTGATTGTATTTGTCATAAACTATCCCTTGATATTATGGGAGAATCTTTGTGTTACATGCAATTGACAGTCATGAACGCAGAGGAAGACTTTCATTTTCAGCAAAGGATTACACTCTCAATGGATTTATGACAAAATACTGAGCCCTGATATTTATAGAGTGAGATGTTCTTAATGTGGCAATATGCCCAAATATACCATAAGATGATTTCTCTGATTTCTAGTCATACAGTAGACCCTTCTTCCACATGTAATAAAAAGTTACATATTAATATTTACAACAATAAAACTTTCTCAATATAGGACTTGGAATGTAACATGTAAGTGCCAGTCCTCTACTATGTTCTTCTGTGATGCAGCGGGAGCTTCCTAGAGATGAGACATTCAATAGTTTCTTTCTTTCAATTAGCTACATATTTTTAACAAATTAAATCCCAAAGTAGACTAATGATTTCACAATAAAATAATTGCATCAAGTTTATCTCTATATGTAATAAATATACAATTAATCAGTGGAATAGCATCTCCTGTAAATACCTCCAGTTAAATATGATGAGCTATTTAGAATAGACATTGCAGTAGTATCAATGATATGTTGACAAGCCCTTCATTCCCCTAGCCAGGAAATAACAATAAACCAAATTATTATTTAAATAATTAAATGACTACCATGTAGTAGTCATTCTTCAATGTAATATATATATTAACATCTATTACCAATTTATTAATATAAATTGGTAATAGATGTTACATGTCACAGAAATGCTTACAAATGCTTACATGGTATTCATGTAATTATTTATCCAATTATCTCCCTTAAACTTTTGGCTCTTGGCATGGGTTAATTTTGCTTATTTATTATTTACAAATGAACAAAATTATACATGATGTGTTATTCTATGCCTGGTTTTCTTCAAAAATCTGTGTCTTTGAGATGTATATGTTGCTACACATTACAGAATGTTTGAATATTTATAGCAACATAATACTTAGTTTTAAGAAAGCACTGCAATTTACTTATCCTCTCCACTGTTGATAAAATTTTGACTTGTCTCTAATTACTGATTTTTATGGTAGAAACATTTTTGTATACAATTTATTGCATCTTTGCACTTGGTGAACATAGGTTAAGGTATTATTTGATATGTCATAGAATGACAGTATGTTTAACTTTATTGTTTACCATTGAACAAGTTTTCAAAATGGTTGTGCTAATTTAAAAACTTCCCAAACATGTATGCTATTCTAGTTACCCTACATTTTGATCAACTGTATTTTAAGTCTTTTCTTTTTAATTTTAACATATCTATTATATTTTTTGAGTTTTAATTCTTATTTTCATAAGAACTATTTATACTGAACACTTCTTTTACTTGTTGATCATATGAACATTCTAGAAGTCCTTTATACATTTACATTGGGTCCTCTATGTCTTTCTTTCTATTTTTTGTAATTCTTTATCTATTCTGGATATAGGTCATTTCGGAAACGACCTCTTCCAATATGTGGCTTACACGTTCTCATTTAATTTCTAATTTCTAAGGAATAAGTATTAAATTTAAAGAAAACAAATTTACCACATTTTTGGTTGGTACTTTTGTGTAATACATAAATCTGTGAAATAATGTTTTATGTTAATTTTTGTAGTAATTATTTACCCAATTATCTCCCTTGTTATGGTACAATTAATATAAAACCATATTTTTCCACTCACTTAGATCACAGATCAGGTATTTATGTGAATATTTGGAACACCCCATTTTGATTAGTTCATCTGTCTTTACCTGCACCATTGTCACATTTTGGTAATATAAGTCCACCCAATATGTTCTTTTTTTCAATATTACCTTAGCTATTCTTATGTCTCATATGTGTGTGTGTGTGTGTGTGTGTGTGTCTGTGTGTTGTGTGTGTGCATGCACATGTGTATGTATGTGTGTGTACAGTAAGCTCAGTTTTGTCAACTTCCTCCAAAACCCTCAAAAAATCTCCTGGAATTTAGAAGGAAAATCCACTGAATCAACAGCTGGGAGTATTACCATGTCAACAACACTACGTCTTACAATGTACAAATTTGTTGTGGCTCTCTGATAATGAATAGTCACCACATATTTGTTTTTCTTAATTGATCTCAGTAATATTATTCACCTTTTATGAGATGTATTCCTTTGTATCTGGTAATATTTAATGGGATAAAAGACATTTTGAGTGAAAAACCAAGTTTTCACATAATGGTATCTTTCATCAAGTAGAGTTTCTGTTGTTTGTTTTTTGATTTTTGCTCTATTTAATTTTTTTGGCAGGTGTCATGCTGTTTAAAGCTTTGGGAATTTGGTTTTTAAGCATTGTTAGTCCAGATTTATTTTAATTAGTCATTGCAGAATATTACCAAACTTTGTGAATCTCATCCGAGTGCCTAGCGTGTTTACCAAGAGCACAGGTTCCTAAATGTGGTGGGAATATCAATGTAAATTTTTTCCCCCTATACTCAATCAGTGAAAGCTTTGCTTTGTTTCAGTCTCCTGGGAGATTTTGGTTCTGAGTGTCTTGGATTCTTAGCTTACACCACTGCAGCTTCAGGGTTTTGCAATAAAGTGAGGTGTTTGTAAGTGGATTTTGAGGCTTAACTTTCAGAGAAGTTTTCCTCCCTAGTATTTCTCTCTTCAAGTTTCAAACACCTTGAAATTCTCAAACTCTAAACTTGTTTCACAGGATAGTAAGAACAGCTTTCCTTTGTGTTTTTAGAAATGTGATTAACATCATAAATGTTACCACCAGATGACCACAATGATAGATAACACAGATCAGATAGATAATTGCCCTTCTTTTGGTAGACATTTAAACTGTTGCCAAACCACTTTTTTAACCATAAATTTGTGAGTTTTATTTACTTTTTAAGTATGTTTTCTTCCACTTTATTAAATTTTCTATTAAGTATTTATATTGTGTTTTTAATCATTATGTGATTATATTGTTATTATTGATTAGTATTTGCTTTTTCTCTGTTAGGACTCTCTATGTTATTGACATAGTCTTGCATAGTTCTATGGCTTCATTTCTAACACTAATTGGGGAAAATGTATTTAATTTCTGTTTTCAGTAATTCAATAAAGAAATCCAACAATAAACACAAAAGAGTCCCCAAATATAACAAGTCATGTATCCAAATCACCTACAGCAAATATACCTGATGACAAAATACTGAGGAAAAAATTATCTGAAATCAAGACTGAAAACCTAGATAAGCCTTGGTACATCATGTAGTCAGCAGTGCTACAAGGAGAACTCAGTGGCTTGTTTTCATGGGAAAAATCTCACAGACTCTTGCCCAGAGGACATTTAATGACTGGGCTTCTGAAGTATTTTGAGAAGGTAGGACAAAACAGTCCTCTTGTGGTTTAGATATGAAGTGTTCACCTAAGCTCAGGTGTGAGACAATGCAAGAAAGCTTAGAGGTGAAATGATTGGCTTATGAGAGTCTTGACCTAATTAATGCATTAATCCCCTAATAGGGATTAATTCAGTGGTAACTATAGGCAGGAGGGTGTGGCTGGAGTAGGTGGGTCACTGAGGGGTGTGCCCTGGTATACATTTTGTTCTTCATGCACAGAGCTCTCTATCTGCTTCATGGTGCCTTGTCCCGAGTTGTTTTCCAATACCACTCTCTTCCACCATGATAATTCTGCCTCACTTCAGGCCCGGAACAATGGAGCTAGCCTCCATTGAATGAGACTTCTGAAACCATGAGCACCAAATAAACTTTTCCTCCTCTAAAATTGTTCTTGTCAGGTCTTTTTGTCATAGAAACAAACAAACAACAACAAGAAAACAACAAAAACAATTCCTTTTCATGATGATTTAGAAATCATTTACCTATATTTGTTAGAGTATACGGAAATAAAATTTAAGATAGGAAATATATATACATATATGCACTAAAATAAAATGTATCTACATTTTCTCATATGAACCATTTTCTCTCAAGGTTGGTATTCTCCAATATGTTTCTAGTGACTCCTGGAACAAAAAGCAAGATCTTGCTTAAGAAATACTAGTTACAATATCACCCTATTTTCACATAGTACGCTTTTCTTTTTCTTTTGGGGGGACTGGAAATTGAACCCTGGGGCATTTTACCACTGAAACACATGCCTAACCTTTTATTTTTCATTTTGATACAGTGTCTCACTAAGTTGTTTAGGGCTTTGCTAAATTGCTGAGGCTAGTTTTGAACTTGCAATCCTCCTGCCTGAGCCTCCTGAGCT
The DNA here is from genome assembly GCF_048772815.1 of Callospermophilus lateralis. Lineage (NCBI taxonomy): Eukaryota > Metazoa > Chordata > Mammalia > Rodentia > Sciuridae > Callospermophilus > Callospermophilus lateralis. The sequence continues at coordinate 85,581,128 of NC_135317.1, forward strand.
GTTGGGATTACAGGTATGCACACCACCCACTCAATTCACACGGTAGGTTTCTTTTCTGTCTTTAGATGTTAGCTTTTGGGCCATGTCATCAGAGCACTGGAGGGCCTTTCCTTGTATTTTTATTTTTGTTTTGTGGGGGTCTGGTATTCTAAGTGAATTTATGACTGTTTATAATCATTTTATATTTGTATGTAAACTTTTTATGCTCATTTTCAAAATGTGAGTGTCCCATGTCACATTCATATATCCAGCATACATTATTCATTGAATTTATTTCCTGTGAATTCACATTTCAGGTTCTTTGTTGCCTTTAATATTAAGTTTTAGAGTTGTTTTATTTACTTCCAAAGGTAGTTGATTTTTAATATAGAGATGTTAAAAATTTGTCTACATTACTGTCATAGATATAAATTGCTTTAGTCATTTTAAAGTATGTTCATTTAAAATATAATAGCTTTTAGAATTTATGTAAACAAATTTCTTGATTTTTATAGCTATTGAATTAGGGAATACTGTAACAACATTTATTTCCAAGGTAACAAGCAGCTATTTGTTTTCATAGAAGTGTTTAATAAAGTTAACAAAGTTTATTTCTAACTCAAGAGCATATTTCTATGTATAAAATATTGATTAAATAGAAAAAATATAACTACATACAATCTACATAAAAGAAAGCACCAACATACACTTATTTTTTAATCAACACAGAAAATAAACTGTAAAAGTTTCATTGTTTAAGTATATATTTCATTCTAAATTATTTACTATTCATTATTCCATAATAGTGAAGAATAAATGGGGAAGAAATATAATTTAATTACAAGTTCTTATAGAGTTCCAATATCTGAAGTAATTAACCAAGATTTAAGACTTAAAGCAAGTCACTGCATGGAATCATAGAGAGTTCCTCTGCTCCATTAGAAATGGCATTTTAATTTAAACATTAGATCAAATGACTTGAATAATTATATCTTTATAAATATGTATTATATTAAAATGTAAAGTGAAACTTAGAAATAAAAAGTAAAATATTTTATTAAATGACAATCAAAAATAATTCCAACAGTGTTTTTGTTTTAGTGTGTATGAATGTATATGTGGTAATTTATACATAACTCTACTATAATTTGTTGAATGTTTTATAACTTACATTTTCCTGTTAGCAATATAATGCAAATTTATTTCACTACAATGATGGTGGTCTTTGCAGTATAAAATTATTCAGAATTTCTAACAACAAAATTATAATTGCAAATGACATCTTTTCATATTCCCTCCAATCACAAACTATGTATTTATCTCCAAAACACAAATTCTACGGCTATTTCTAGACCAATAAAACTATTTGGGATAAAAAGGACAAAAATAATCTTTTCTAATAGCTAAAAAAATTATAAGAATGTGTTGGAGTAATTTTGAAAGCATTATATTAGACATATCAAAATAATATCAGCAGATTGACAAGAATGAATCTTTAAAATTTGTATATATTTGTTTAACTAAAAAATTTGAAATGTTCCATCCTTTTCAATGTCATTTAAATACCTATTTCCAATTCATTAATGGTTAAATAGCTCATCATACATTTCAAATGAAGTGCAAACATGATTATGTCCTGAATCAAAGTTGCTTAATACTTAAATATTCATTTAATTTTAACTTTAATTTTATTTCTTAAGACTCGTTATATCCTGCCTAGATTGTACCCTTAACCAGAAATCCACTACCTGGGTAAAAGGATAATTTCGGTGTACCAAGGTACTGAGTCTTTAATACGTGCACCAAAATCTAGAACATAGTGCTATAATCCCCCATTTCTTCCAGTCTCATGCACACAATTAAGGGTATTGAAAGACTAACATTATGTTAGTTACAGAGAATGAAGGAAGAAGCTAGGGCAGATCTCCACCAGGGAAAGATGCTACCATTCACTTTACCATTCTGTACAGCCTGAGGCTTTCTGCAGACAACTCCCATGAATCCCTTTAAATGTTAAGAGAAAAGCAAAAATAAATATATAGGTAAAACTGAGAACATTTTCTTTCAGCTAATTTTTCCATGTTAAGCTCTTTAATATTCCAAAATACTAATAATTTCATGAAACATCATAAATTGCAAGTTCACGCATATACAAACAAGACACATGCTGTCGTCATTAAAAAGTCATTCAAAGTATTACCATACAAAAATTACATTTGTCCCTGACGATATGAACAGCATTTGATAAGAAAAATCACATATCTCCATATTTCATTTTCCTGCCTTCTTTGAGTGTTATCTCGTTTAAAGCAGGACCTAAAGCACAATAGTTTCCCACTGTGTATTTCTGGAAATACAGCTCTTCTAGAAGCAAACACTTTCAAAGCTATCAGTCATCCAAGATTTATTTTCCCAGGGTCTTATCCACTGATGCCAATCTATAGGAGAGCACAAAGTTTAAAATGAAAATTTTAGTTTTAAATGGATGATAAGGAACATCAAAAAATACTAGAATGTGGGTGACCTTATATGGACTTATGTTTTCCTCTCCCATAATAGTACTTAAACAGAAACTGAGCCTTACGGATTCTAAATGTTTTTCAAGAAAAAAAATGTGTAGCTGATGGCAAAATCAAGTTTCCCTGGAATGATTCTTAAATATACCTTCAATTCTCAGAAAGGATGTCATGTAATATGTGCATATGTATGTCATGTATACAAATATAAGTGTGTATATATATACGTATACACATGTATGTATTTATATATATTAAATTGTCTTATTGAGAACTTTCTTCTCTTTCTGTTCCTCGTATGACTCAGGAAGATGACAAAGTATATATTTAATTTCTGTAATGATACGGAACTTTGGCTATTATAATCCTATACATTTGTATATTCCCCAGAAGTGTTGTGAACCTAAATTCTTAAGTGCTTCATTAAATTGATAAACTGGACTAATCACTTAGAAAGACACTCCATATTTCATGTTGATTTCTCCAAAATGTCAACTTCTCTATTCCCTTTACTATGGATTCTGCTTTGGCCCATGATTAAAAAAAAAAAATACACTTTACACAAAGAAACTATGTGTGGCTTACAAGTTCTCTCTTTATTGCAAAGGCTTAAATGCATACTCCAGGTCCAGTTTTGAACTATATACTTTTAATGTTAATAATTATCTCATTATGAAGTGAAGACATGGAAGAATCTATTTTTCAAATGGGACATACCTAGAATGTATACTTTTTCACAATGCCTTATCTCCTGTGTTTAAATTCTTCCAAAAATACTGATGGAAACTCTCTTCAGGACTGCTTTCCTTCATGTAGGTCAGATGAAAGATAGAAAAAAGTCTCAAATATGTGTTCTATTCTGAGTGAAAAACAATTAATCAGATATTCAACTTCAAAGCCATGTCTGTGTTGTGGATGTGTTACATGCCACCATGTATCTATTAAATGAGTCTTTATTCTAGCCTTGTCTACTAACATTCTAAGTTGGAAGCTCATCCTTCACATGTAGCTGCTTTCTGTGCTTTAATTTTGTTTTTTTTATTGTTATTGGAGGCTTTCTTTACTATGATAACTAATGGATATTTCCAATTATGAAAATATCATCTTACAAAATAGCAATGTAGGCTATAAAATGGGATCTCCGTTGAAATCAGTAGTATAGGTGAATTGGCTGAGATATGTAGAAATCCTCCTTACCTTGGAATGAAGAGTCTGAAGCATTATGAAATCCAAGGCTTGATAATCACCTGCTTCTGTGCCCAGCCAGTGGATCTAAGCATTCTGGTGATGTGATCTTTATCATAAAGATGAGAAGATTCTGCCACTAAAATACTTTTGCTCTTCTTAAAGTGAATCATTTAGGTTTTGATCAGAACATAGAAATAAACACAGTTGGACTGAAGGGGTAGGGTTGTCTGGTTTTGGTTTGAGATAAAACCTCCAGATCAGTTTATATCAGAATAACTTTGGAATCATACAAAGAAAGTTAACTTGTCCCAAGATCCTTGAGATAAATTGTTGTTGTTGTTTTTTTTTTAGAAATATGTAGGGAATGCCAATGCTATGGTCTATTTTCCCTTTAATCTAAAGTTTTATTTTAAATTTTAAGTTTAGTCATAATATAAATTAAATTAAATTCCACTGAATGAGAAAAGTGAGACCTTTAGATATCTGTTTCCTATGTTCCATGATAATAACCAAGGAAATAAAATTTTCCAAATACTCACTGGAGTCTACATTTTTTAAGCTGAAAAAAAAATGTGACAAATGGAGTAAGCAAGCAGCCAAGGAGCTATGTTAATGTTTAACTTAGGCTGCACTTAAATTGCTAATCCAAGGCAGAAATCAGATATATTAAAATTAATGTCATTGATTTACTGCACCTAGTTAGCATATTTCTATCAACATAGTTCTACCTAAGTCTTTATTAATTGTGTATATACACCAAAAGATTGAGATAAAACCTCTTTAGTCCCCGTTGCATTGTCAATGTTAAGAGGTACATTAACTCCCTTTTTATAACTACAACAATGCTTCAGTAAAGTAAGTATAGGTTCCTAATGGGTGCTCTTGAACTTTATTTTAATACCTTTTCTTCATAACAAACTAGTGTTTGGATTAATATTCATGTGATTATTCTGTTTTTAATTGGAATCTTCAACATAATTCCCTTTCATCATACATACATAATTACTTCTAAGTTAAATATGGAATAATGAGAATTTTTTAGGAAATAAAATTGAAATTGTTTCATAGATAATCAGGAAATATCAACTCCTGCATGAATGCTGGTATTATTAAATTATATGCACATATTTAAATAATGCACATACATAAATAATACAGATAGATCATTATTTTTATATAACTATTCATTTTCCTGTGATTTTCTAGAAATAACAGTTTGTTTCAAAACTGTTTATGCTAAATTAATAGAGCTACTTATCAATTAAGTGCTGCATTAACAGATTCTTAGATTCCTTTCTTACAAAAATTTTTTCAAACAATTTACAAAATATTCCTTTTGACAACAAAAATATGAAATTTTAATAAATCTGAGTAGAAGCACTCAAAATTCTATAACAAAAAATTGAATGATTACTAGAATTGTTTATTAAAAATATAAGTTTTTTGGAGACTAGAATAATACTTCTTACAAACTAGTTTAATTCAGATTGACTGTATTAAAAGTTTTGAATTATGAAAAACTAAAGTTTTTTTTTTAAAGTTTAACTAATACACAAACACATGAAAGTACAAATTTATGGGATAATATGTAATATTCAATATATGTATATGTTTCAATAAGGTTAAGTATGCTTATCACCTTAAACATTTATCATTTCTAGGAGGTAAAATTTTTCAAAATACTTTCTTTTAGCATTTTAAAATTAACTGTATATAATTGTTATCTATAATCAACATATTATGCAATGGTATCATAGATCTTCTTACTTCTGAAAACCTAAAGACTTGCATTTAGTTATAGGCATTTAAAGAAATCTAAACCAAGAGATATTTCATTCAAATGTCCTAGGAAAGAAAAATACTCACTTCCACTGTGCATATATTCTGTTATCACAGTTTCATCATTTCTAATACAAGGCTTTGATTTTTATGAAAATAAATACATTGAGATAAGTAGTAATTTTAACAAAAATATTAAACTCAAATTTATTGCTGATCCAAACAGAGGGGGGGGGGATGCACTATGGTGAAAGACAGTGACCATAGGAAATAGGATCATATTAATATTTTTTTAGAATAGGAAAAGCAAGAACAAAAAACAACAAATTTATCTTCATCTCTTTACTTCAGTTATTCACATGGGGTAGGCAAAATGTAAATATCTATTGAATTTTAAAACAGTTGCAAAACTATGAATATCACTGATGCATAACAAATCCTTGAAAAGATGAAATAATGCAAAATTTTTTTAGTTTTCTGAGAAGGTTCTGAGAGCTTGGAAGAATAATCTTTGTATTGGAATATAAAGTGAGGTTAAGTTTCATGAGAGAAATTGAAAACACTTCTTGAATATTGTTTTCATATTTAAAAACTTTACACAAGGCTCCTCTATGCACATAACATAATTTGACCAATCTCATTCTCTAGGACCTTCCTTTTCCTTCTTTACTCCCACCCCCATCTGCTTGTTTTGCTCTGTTCATTTCCTTTCTATTGTTGTTATTTTAATTAATATAATTCTTTGTGGTATACTCATACATGGACATAGCATAATTTGGCAAATTCATTACACATTACTTCTGAATTCCCTCCCTTCATCCTTTTCTCTTGATCCCCTTCCTCTACTCTATTGGTTTTTCTTCTATTTCCATGAGAGCCACCCTTTTGTATTCCTTTTCTCTCTCCATTCTCTTTCTTACTGTAACTTTCACATATGGAAAAAAAAACATTGACTTCCTGATTCTGATTTATTTCACTTAGCATAATATCCTCCAGTTCCATCCATTTAACAGCAAATGACATAATTTCATTCTTCATTATGACCGAATTAAACTCCATTTTGTATATATACTGCATTTTTTTATGCAATCATGTATAAAGGGTCACCTGGTCTGTGTCCATCACTGGGCTATTGTGAATTGCACTGCTGTAAACATTTATATGCTGACAAGGCTTGGTGGTGTAATCTAAGCCCAGGAAGGTGAAGCAGGGCGATTCAAAGTTTGAGGCCAGCCCTTTAAACTAATAAAAAAAGAAAAGAAAAAGAGTGGTGACAGTTGGTTCACAACGTAGTATTAACTCAACTTTTCCAGAAGAATGATAGAATGATGGGATGGTCTACAGAAACTTCAGGGAGACATCACCACAATACACAATTCAGAATATGCAGTGGATTGCTGAAGGCGGATATATGATGCTGTCTGCCCAATAGTATTGAGGAGAGGATATCAAATAAGATGCCTTGTTATCCACACTCTTCTCAATACGACTGTGCAGATAGCATCATATACTGTCAGTAATTCATAGCATTCCTAATTCAACACAACCATTTGTAATTTGCATCCCTACAAGTTTAGGTTGTGCTGAATTATGAATGTTATCTCTTGGAGATGAACATCTCTGACAAGAGACACAGTAAGGGAGCACTACCTGGAAGTTGCAACTGCTATTTGTCCACTTTGGGGTATAATTTTCAACGTGGCATTACCAAGGTCCATTTATTTCCCTAGGAGAAAAGAATTCATCCTGAATTGCCAGATGGATCTAGAATTCTTAATACAAAGTGATACCAGAGTAACATGTCATGGATTTCTTTGGAGTCATTACCCAGTGTACATGCTCAGTAATAACTGTCCAAAAGGAATAACTGTGAATGCACTAACTGCAATCTAATGGCATGCCCACCTAGGATTGAAGGTCTAGATCACCATACCAGAAACAATCCAAACCAGCCAAATTTCTGGACATAGACAATGGGATATTGGAATATATGATTGAGATGATGCCTACTAATTCCAGTTTCAGAACCAGCCTGCCTCAATGGGTTAACTCAAAAATCCATCAGTTTTTATTTGTCTCAGTTTTCTCTGCTTCCCTTTTTCCCCCTTTCTCTGGGACTATGTTCACAATAAATAAAGCATCAATACTGTTTTGCCTCAAGCTCTAGTTTCTAGAGAACACAAATAAAGACATTCCCTAAAAAGAAAGCAACATTAATAGATCGTAGGTGTTTCCAGAGTACAGAAAATGAATCCTATTTATTATAAATTCAATAGGTGGCAGTCTCGAAAATGACTTACATTTAACTAAACTAATCAACTATCTGGTTAAAAATAAGGTAGCTACAGTGTTTATTCATTAACATCCTTTACATATTGATTTCTCTTTGAACCAGTGTTATATTTGAAGCTGAAATTAAAAACAAAAAAGTTCAATTTCAAGCATAGAAAATCTACAGAACCAGTGTTATATTTTAAGCGGAAATAAAAAACAAAGAAAAGAAACGTTCAATTTCAAGCATAGAAAATCTACAGAACAAATAGCACATCTTCTATGTAAGAAATCAAAGGGTAATTAATATAGAAGAGACAATGGAAACCCTTTACAAAAGAAGTCACTTGGGATCATATGTGCCCTTTTAGCTGTTTTTCATTTTATAATAGACTTCATTATGCAACCTCCTAAGATTTTTCTAAGGTCAAAGGAAGGAACTTGTATGTGTGTGTATGTGTGCAGGGCTTTCATTCCTCAGCTTTTTAAAAGCCCATTTAAACTCTGCCCTCACGATCTCTAGAGATGATATTCTGATTTAAGGCCTGGCAAGAGCTTTCAAGTCAAATTGCCTATTGTAACGCTCTGCATCCATTTTTGCATATGAAATGTATAAGGTTTGAGGCAATTCTTAAATATTTAATGTTAATAAATTCTCATGAATTGGGGAAAAGAGTCAGGAAGTGGAAGAGAATATATGATGAAAGGTGCAGTAGATAATTTTATGGATAAATTAAAAGAGTGTTTCAAATAAAGTCCAATTCATATTTGGATGAACCAGCCTATTCTCTGTAACTCCACTATATAATGTTTCACTAATTTAGTAACTATTTTTGTAATATCTTAGGTAGCATTTTGCTTTCATCTCTATTTAGATATAAATGTTACTGTATGATTCCACTTTGTGTTTATTCTTTCAATCATTAGATGTAAATTTAAAGCATAGTTTTTCATATATATTTTCTACTAATTTTTGGATATCTGTGTTTTTGCCTTATATAATTTACAATCTGATAAGAAGATAAGAATCCCTTGTCTCCTCTAGAGAAGGCTAACTCTATCATATTGATTTAAAAATTACAATGGAGGAAGAGATGATATTAAAACAAAGAGAAACATTTGTCCAAGGGGAGAAAAATGCCTTCACAGAGGAAATATAGAATATATTGAGAATTAAATGTTTAGTTGTGTTTGCCATCAGAAATTAAATATTTGAAAAAAAAATGAAAACATGATCATCAATAGATGATTACCATAGCAGGCTATAAATATGTTCAGCTGTCACTTTTGACATTTGTTGACATGTTCTGATACAATGACCAGTAAGATTCCATGCCTTTATATGTTGAGAAATAAAGTTAATTTATTTGTGTGTGTGTGTGTGTGTGTGTGTGTGTGTGTTCAATGCTATTCTACAAAGTACTAAAAAAAAAAAAGAGTTAATCAAGTATGCCTCTCCTATAAAAATTCTCTACAACTGGGTATGTTTTGCAAGAATAGTACTTACACATGAGTTGTCATTATATATGTAATTGTGAAAAAAACTTTCATTTTTATCATGTACAACTTTTTTGACATTCCTGAACCATACAACAGAATTTCCTCTTAACATTCATTTAGAATTAGGTGTTCAAGATCTCAACATTATACTTAGTTCTACAACTCCTTATTTTCTCCTCATATTGGTAAAATACATTTTTAATATTTTGTTTAGATGTTAAATTTTTGGTTCCTTGTTTTTCCAAGTTATCTAACACTTTGACCTTAATTGGCCATCTTAAAACTTACGGATGTATGCAATTATTTGTATCTAAAGAATTTCTACCTGTAAATTAAATGATTCATTTTTATATAACATTTAGATCATTAGAGAATTTTTTGGTATCATACTCAAGGTTTAATTTTAAGAATTCATGTGTTGGAGAATTAAATTACTGCCTCCAAGAGCATACTGGAATAGGATTGTTTAAAGATTGACTATCTTCTTAAAATTAGGGCAAGTGAACACAGAATATTATATATGTCATGGCTCTTTTGAAGTGATAACAAATTGCTGGATGTTTATAAATATATAAGTACTAACTTAAATATTTATCAAAATTTCAAAAGTCACATAAAATAAAGATTGAAAGCAATGTACTAATAAATAAACTTTTATAGTTTCTTAATCCAAAAATCTAAAATAATTTTAGTTTACACTTTGATAACATGTATCTATAAATAAATTGTTGTATTTATACCATAAGGACATTACTTACATTTATAATAGCATTATACCTTTTATCCAGGAAAAAAAGAACAAAAGTGTACTTAGTCTTCTATAATTTGGATATTCCAAAAAGAACTTTAGAAAAGCTTTCCTCATTTATTAATTCAAACAAAATGTAATGTTCAATAAATATATGGAAGCACCATCAAATAGTAAACATGTTTTAAACACTGTTTATGTAATTGACTTTCATTTAGTTGTTGATAGAATCATAACCAAAATACATTTCAAAAATTGGAATACAACTTTTCTAAAAAAGATGAGAGAACACAGAAAAAATGTGTTTTTGTTTAAATATTAGGTGTCCCCAAAAGTTCATGTGTAAGAAAATACAAGAAGGTTTAGAAGTGAAATGATTCTCTTAGGAGAACCTTAACGTAATAAGTACATTAATAACATGATAGGAATTAACTGGGTGATAACTATAGCCATGTATGTTGTGGCTGGAGGAAGTAGATCATTAGGACATGATTTTGAGGGTAGGCATTTTGTTCTTGGTAAGAGGGGGGTTTCTCTCTGCTTCCTGGTGCTAGCTCCTGAGCTGTTTTCCTCCTCCTAACCCTTCTGTCCCAGTGTTCTGCCTCTCCTCAGGAATAGAGCAAAAGAGTCTTCCATCTATGGACTGAGGCCTCTGAAAACATGAGCACCAAATAAACGTTTTCTCCTCTAAAACTGTTTTTGTCAGGCATTTTGGTCACAGTAGAGAAAAAGTTGAGTAACAGAAATAGTAAATAAAGGCTGTATTGGAAGCAAAACAATATGGCAGCTAAAAGATGATCCTCCAGTGATCATCTTCCTGCAGATAAACTACAGTAAACCACCATCTCTACATCCAAGGAAGCCAGATGAAAGGCCATAGGCCCTTATTACAAGAAAAGACACTCTGAATAAGGGAGAACAAAAGAGTTTATACATTAATCTATGCAACATGGAGAGAAATGCCTTCTTCTTAGAGGAAAGAGAAGGAACCAAATATAAGACTTAGACTTGAAACTCAGTGCCAGGTGATAAACACAACCTCTGTCCTAGGACAGTAACCACAGACTAAACCACCAGAATTGCCCTCTCTAGACAGTTATAGGCCTGACTCCACCATCCTTCTTTTGCTCTGGTGCATCAGAGGGGGTATAAAAACTCCACCTCCTGTTATAATAACCAACAAAGGACTTTGCCTTGAAGTCCAGAATTAGGCTTCCCATAGTAAGACTCATCACTGGATAGAAGTCAATACCCCTATGACCTGGCCAGCACTCACAAATGTAGCCTCTAGACCTGACTCATCATTAGGCAGAGGCCTGAAACTTATGACACAGTTTAAATTTGATCTGCATATTGTTTGGGACATGTCACACTTTCAGTGACTATATGGTTCCCTGTGAGTTTGGAGTCACCCTTGGTAGCCAAAAAGTCAGTTTCCACCACTCATCTTCCAACCTCGGGCAACATAGCCATGTCTAGGTTTGTGTTCATAGAGTATCCAGACCTTCCCTAGTACAAGCACAGGTCTGCACGCTGGTAGGAAGATTTAAGTTTTGACCTATAACATGGGTAGATATTGATTCTACCATAAAACTGTGCAAGTCATCAAAATCATGAAACTCAAGCATAACTCTGCTTAGCAATGCCTAGGTGACCAAGGGACTACCTACACCAATACTACCACAAACTTGGGCAGCATAGCATGAAAGAGAATTCTGTTTGCTGGAGATAGGAGAGTAGAAAGCTCATGACTTTGCTCTGGAAACTAGTACCAGAATATCAAAAGATAATACTGTACAGATCCTAATGGCCTCTATCCCCAGAGCTGCCTATAAGTATAGCCTTTGAAACACTTTCAGTGCCAGGAGAAGACATGAAGCCCTAGACTATTAGTCTTCTATTCCAGCCAGTATCACTGGCAGCTGGTTATAGTAGTCTTAGGCAATGAGTCTATATCAGCAACAGGTAGTCCATATCATTGTGTACCTGTGTATTATTGCACTGCTATGCTTGTCTAGTTGGAATGTGGGCTCAGTATGTAATATATCTTTGTGGTATTATTGATCAAAGACATGAAATGGAAACCGGTTGTCTCCTTCTACCATAATTACCAAAAGAACATGGCATAATACTGCGGTGCTTGATCACAGACCAGTGACTCTGTATGAAATATATGGGAATGCTGAGCATAGGGAGAGACTTGTGGGTCTGGACTAACCTTGACAGATACTTTCCCAGTTCTGATGAACAACATATCAACTATAACTGTGAGTCAACCTGGTCTTGGATCACCCTCTCATGCTGAAAACATGGACAGCAAAACCAACACATTTTCACAGCAAACCTGGAATTAGTTTATCATATAGTGCTAAAATGGTGGAAGTGATTACAGGATCAGGGAAGATAATCAACCTGCATTTAGTTTTGGGAAAGGACAAAGACAAAAGTCAGATAATGAAGATGGGAACAAATAACAAATCTTTCAATTCCAGATGATGTGGCACTGTGATAGGATTGAAGGAATAAGAAATAAATAAAAGACATAAAGGAGGGAGAAGGAAGTAAGATTTTAATTCAGAAGTTTCTCAAACTTTTCCAGGCCTGTTAGTCTCAAATCCCTGAGAAATCTATAAATATACTTGTATACTATTAATTAACCCCCAATAAGTAGAAGTATATGACATATTGAGAAATCTATAATTCAGAATGCTTTCTAGTGGTAGATATTGAATTAAATAATGAAGACTGCATCATCCTAATGATCCAGAGATTAACCATGCAAGCACAAATCACATTGAGTTCACTAGACTCATATCTTTACTTACTACATAGCTTTCCATACCCATACCTTATCAAGGGTCCTTTATAATAAGAGCCAGGAATCCCCAAAACACATCAATCATTCTCAAGATGTCCCGCATTCTCCCTTGAATGTATATTCCTTGTTTTACCCCAAAGGCATCTCTGTATTGAGATTGCCTGCATTGTTGCTTGAAATGCGTATCTTTTTTCTTAAAATAATAAATATCTGTCTGTCTATGCCTCTGACTGACATATGCTGAAATTTTTTTCCATCACATCAGATAAGAAATCTACTTCCGTTGAGTTGAATTCCCCCTTCTCTGCGGATGGTCCTAAGAAATGCCCTTCCTTCTTCAAAGACACCTCTTCTCCCATGATAGCACAAGAAGTGTCAATAATATCCAAACACACTATGACTTCATTTAATAGTCAAAATAAGTTACTAGAACCTGATCATATAGCAACTAGGCAGTATGGACAAGCATTTAGATGGATAATTTAAAACTTCTGTTTTAAGAAAACTCAATAGTCTTTAAGAAAACACAGAAACTGTGAGTGTGCTATGCTGTTAACATAGACTGGACACCTTTGTGTCTTTCCACAATGTCAGGATTTATTGGATTATAATAAATTCACAAGTTATGTGGATTTTATTATCTCTAATTCCCTGAGTATTCTTGCTTCACTTGGTAGCCATGAGCAGGGCAATCAAAAGTTCTTTTAATTCATTTCAGTCTTAATTACCAATATCTTTAAAACTTAAGTCACACATAACACTTGAAACAATTGTATACAGTTTACAGAAGGGCTAAGAAAGCATCAGCAGTGTTCACAGACCTTAGAGAGGCAGAATTGAAAGCAAAGGCAGAAAGCTGATACTCGCACAAGTATCACTGCAGGTGGGCAGATGAGATTGACTAACGTACTCTCAGTATTTAGTCAAGGCATAGATTTTGTTTGAAGCAATGCATGGAGATGTCCTAGTCATAGACCTTGTTCAAGGGAAGTGTCTGTATGACAGGCAGTATTGAGTGGAATACATCAGGTAGGGAGATGGTGATGAACTGAAGCCCCAGGGACAGAGTTGGGGGTTTTTTATCTGTTCATTTCGGGACATATTCATCACGTGGTCAATTGGTATGTGTCACCATGACACTGTCTTAGGTGTCCCTCATTTCTGTTTATAGTAAAATAGTTGCATCATTGTTGGTCTGTTGGGTTTGATATCTCATGGGCCTGGTTTCCCTCATATGGGTTTGATATGCTCATTTGCATGTTTGCCACTGATTTAGTTTGATATGTTTGCAAGATATAATTTTTGTTAACATGTTTAATTAATTTGTCAACTTGTGCCTTATGATAGTGCTGTAAAGCTGTAGGTTATTCTTTCTGATAAATTCTGTATGTGCAACATCTGGTGGTTATATATTTGTCCAGACAAGTTACCAAGTCATTCTGCCTTAGCATTTGTACTCAAAATGGTGTAGGTCAGGGAAAACTACTGCATATAAAATGGAGCAGATTCAGGCAGGGCACAGTCTGGAATTGGCTTTTCTCCAATTTGGAGCCATTTAGAGCAGGACAAAGCCTGCTCTCCACAGAAACAATTGAATACTTTAACAGAGAAACTTAATAAAGAGATGGAAGCAATTAAAAATCAAACAAAAATCTTTGATTTGAGAAGTACACCGATTGAAATTAAAAGTTCCAAGCAAAACATCAATAGCAGAAGAGATGAAGCCAAGAATCAATCAGTGAGCCATGAGGCTCTGTTAAAATAAGCAGTTGGAAGAGAAAAAAAAAGAATGAATAAGAGTGAAAATAGTTTATGAGAACACTAAAACACCATTAAAAAAGCAAGTATTGAGTCAGTTAGAGTCAAGAGGGAATTAAGAATAACAAGAGGGGGAGAAAGATGGAGTTTTTTTTTTGGTTTTGATTTTTGGTTTTTTTTTTTTTTTTTTTTGAAGAGACAATAATAGTTCCCAAACCTAAACAAAGACACAAACATTCAGGTGCCAGAAAACCAAGGGTCACCAGTCAGATTTACCTCTCCAAAATCTACCCCAAAGCACATTACAATTACACATAAGAAAATAAACAACACAAAAGGGTGTCTCAATTTGTTTGTCAGCACATTTCTCAGCACAAAACTTACAGTCCAGGAGAGAGTGGCATGGGATTGTCACATACTGATGGTAAAAACAAAATAACAAAAATGAGAATGAACTATAGACCAAGAAAACCATACCCAACAATTCTATTCCTTTAAAATGAAGTATAGTCATTCTTTTTTTTAAATTTTTATTGTTGGTTGTTCAAAACATTACATAGTTCTTGACATATCATATTTCACATTTTGATTCAAGTGGGTTATGAACTCCCATTTTTACCCCGTATACAGATTGCAGAATCACATCGGTTACACATCCACTGATTTACATATTGCCATACTAGTGTCTGTTGTATTCTGCTGCCTTTCCTATCCTCTACTATCCCCCCTCCCCTCCTCTCTCCTCCCCTCTTCTCTCTCTACCCCATCTACTGTAATTCATTTCTCCCCCTTGTTATTTTTTTCCCTTTCCCCTCACTTCCTCTTGTATCTAATTTTGTATAACCCTGAGGGTCTCCTTCCATTTCCATGCAATTTCCCTTCTCCTTCCCTTTCCCTCCCACCTCTCATCCCTGTTTAATGTTAATCTTCTTCTCATGCTCTTCCTCCCCACTCTGTTCTTAGTTACTCTCCTTATATCAAAGAAGATATTTGGCATTTGTTTTTAAGGGATTGGCTAGTTTCACTTAGCATAATCTGCTCTAATGCCATCCCTGCAAATTCTATGATTTTGTCATTTTTTAATGCAGAATAATACTCCATTGTGTATAAATGCCACATTTTTTTTTATCCATTCGTCTATTGAAGGGCATCTAGGTTGGTTCCACAGTTTTGCTATTGTGAATTGTGCTGCTATGAACATCGATGTAGCAGTGTCCCTGTAATATGCTCTTTTTAGGTCTTTAGGGAATAAACCGAGAAGGGGAATAGCTGTGTCAAATGGTGGTCCCATTCCCAGCTTTCCCAGGAATCTCCATACTGCTTTCCAAATTGGCCGCACCAATTTGCAGTCCCACCAGGAATGTACAAGTGTACCCTTTTCCCCACATCCTCGCCAGCACTTGTTGTTCTTTGACTTCATAATGGCTGCCAATCTTACTGGAGTGAGATGATATCTTAGGGTGGTTTTGATTTGCATTTCTCTGACTGCTAGAGATGGTGAGCATTTTTTCATGTACTTGTTGATTGATTGTATGTCCTCCTCTGAGAAGTGTCTGTTCAGGTCCTTGGCCCATTTGTTGATTGGGTTTTTTGTTTTCTTATTAATTTTTTGAGTTCTTTGTATACTCTGGATATTAGGGCTCTATCTGAAGTGTGAGGAGTAAGGATTTGTTCCCAGGATGTAGGCTCCCTATTTACCTCTCTTATTGTTTCTTTTGCTGAGAAAAAACTTTTTAGTTTGAGTAAGTCCCATTTGTTGATTCTAGTTATTAACTCTTGTGTTATGGGTGTCCTATTGAGGAATTTGGAGCCCGACCCCACAGTATGTAGATCGTAGCCAACTTTTTCTTCTATCAGACGCCATGTCTCTGATTTGATATCAAGCTCCTTTATTCATTTTGAGTTAACTTTTGTGCATGGCGAGAGAAAGGGATTCAGTTTCATTTTGTTGCATATGGATTTCCAGTTTTCCCTGCACCATTTGTTGAAATGCTATCCTTCCTCCATTGCATGCTTTTAGCCCTTTTATCAAATATAAGATAGTTGTAATATTGTGGATTGGTTTCTGTGTCCTCTATTCTGTACCATTGGTCCACCCACCTGTTTTGGTACCAGTACCATGCTGTTTTTGTTACTATTGCTCTGTAGTATAGTTTGAAGTCTGGTATCGCTATACCACCTGATTCATACTTCCTGCTTAGAGTTATTTTTGCTATTCTGGGTCTTTTACTTTTCCATATGAATTTCATGATTGCTTTATCTATTTCTACAAGAAATGCCATTGGGATTTTGATTGGCATTGCATTAAACCTATAGAGAACTTTTGGAAATATCGCCATTTTGATGATGTTAGTTCTGCCTATCCATGAACAGGGTATATTTTTCCATCTTCTAAGATCTTCTTCTATTTCTCTCTTTAGGGTTCTGAAGTTTTCATTGTATAAGTCTTTCCCCTCTTTTGTTAGGTTGATTCCCCAGTATTTTATTTATTTATTTTTTTGAGGATATTGTGAATGGAGTAGTTGTTCTCATTTCCATTTCAGAGGATTTGTCACTGATATACAGGAATGCCTTTGATTTATGTGTGTTGATTTTATATTCTGCCACTTTGCTGAATTCATTTACTAGCTCTAATAGTTTCATTGTAGACCCTTTCGGGTCTCCTAGGTATAGAATCATGTCATCTGCAAACAGTGATAATTTAAGTTCTTCTTTTCCTATTTTTATGCCTTTAATTTCTTTCATCTGTCTAATTGCTCTGTCCAGTGTTTCGAGAACTATGTTGAACAGAAGTGGTGAGAGAGGGCATCCCTGTCTTGTTCCAGATTTTAGAGGGAATGCCTTCAATTTTTCTCCATTCAGAATAATGCTAGCCTGAGGCTTAGCATAGATAGCTTTTACAATATTGAGGTATGTTTCTGTTATCCCTAGTTTTTCTAGAGTTTTGAACATAAAGGGATGCTGTACTTTGTCAAATGCTTTTTCTGCATCTATCGAGATGAACATATGATTCTTATCTTTAAGTCTATTGATGTGGTGAATAACACTTATTGATTTCCATATATTGAACCAGCCTTGCATCCCAGGGATGAATCCTACTTGATCATGGTGCACAATTTTTTTGATATGTTTTTGTATCCAATTCGCCAGAATTATATTGAGGATTTTTGCATCTAGATTCATTAGAGATATTGGTCTGTAGTTTTCTTTCTTTGAAGTATCTTTCTGGTTTAGGAATCAGGGTGATGTTGGCCTCGTAGAATGAATTTGGAAGTTCTCCTTCTTTTTCTATTTCCTGGAATAGCTTGAAAGTATTGGTATTAGTTCTTCTTTAAAGGTTTTGTAAAACTCTGCTGTATACCTATCCGGTCCTGGGCTTTTCTTAGTTGGTAGTCTTTTGATGGCTTCTTCTATTTCCTCAATTGATATTGGTCTGTTTAGGTTGTCTATATCCTCCTGACTCAATCTGGATAGATCATATGACTTAAGAAATTTATCGATGCCTTCACTATCTTCTATTTTATTGGAGTATAAGGATTCAAAATAATTTCTAATTATCTTCTGTATTTCTGAAGTGTCTGTTGTGATATTGCCTTTTTCATCCCGTATGCTAGTAATTTGAGTTGTCTCTCTTCTACTCTTCATTAGCATGGATAAGGGTCTGTCGTTCTTATTTATTTTTTCAAAGAACCAACTTTTAGTTTTGTCAATTTTTTCAATTGTTTCTTTTGTTTCGATTTCATTAATTTCAGCTCTGATTTTAATTATTTCTTGCCTTCTACTTCTTTTGCTGTTGTTTTGCTCTTCTTTTTCTAGGATTTTGAGATGAAGTGTGAGATCATTTATTTATTGGTTTTTCCTTTTATTAAGTAATGAACTCCAGGCAATGAATTTTCCTCTTAGAACTGCTTTCATTGTGTCCCATAGATTCTGATATGTTGTGTCTGTGTTTTCATTTATCTCTAAGAATTTTTTAATTTTCTCCTTGATGTCTTCTATAACCCATTGATCATTCAGTAACCTATTGTTCATTCTCCAAGGGACGCATGATTTTTCCTTCCTTCTTTTATCGTTGATTTCTAGTTTCATTCCATTATGATCAGATAAGATGCATGGGATTATTTCTACTCCTTTATAATGTCTAAGAGTTTCCCTGTGACATAATATATGATCTATTTTTGAGAAGGATCCATGTGCTGCTGAGAAAAAAGTGTAACTGCTTGATGTTGGGTGGTATATTCTATATATGTTAATTAAGTCTAGATTATTAATTTTGTTATTGAGTTCTATAGTTTCCTTATTCAACTTTTGTTTGGAAGATCTGTCCAGTAGTGAGAGAGGTGTGTTGAAGTCTCCCATAATTATTGTATGGTGGTCTATTAGACTCTTGAACTTGAGAAGAGTTTGTTTGATGAACATAGCTGCACCATTGTTTGGAGCATATATATTTATGATTGTTATGTCTTGTTGGTGTATGGCTCCCTTGAGCAGTATGTAGTGTCCCGCTTTATCCCTTTTGATTAACTTTGGCTTAAAATCTATTTTATTTGATATGAGTATGGACATTCCTGCTTGTTTCCGAAGTCCATATGAGTGATATGATTTTTCCCAACCTTTCACCTACAGTCTATGTATGTCTTTTCCTATTAAATGCATCTCCTGTAGGCAGCATATTGTTGGATCTTTTTTTTTTTTTTTTGATTCACTCTACTAGCCTGTGTCTCTTAATTGGTGAGTTTAAGCCATTAACATTTAGGGTTATTATTGAGATATGGGTTGTTCTTCCAGCCATATTTGTTTATTTATGTTACTTAACATGGTTTGTTTTTCCTATTTGATTATTTTTTCCCTTTACTGTACTACCTCCCACTGTTGGTTTTCATTGTTATTTTCCATTTCCTCTTCCTGTAATGTTTTGCTGAGGATGTTTTGAAGAAATGGTTTTCTAGCTGCAAATTCTTTTAGCTTTTGTTTATCGTGGAAGGTTTTAATTTCATCTTCCATCCTGAAGCTTTATTTCTCTGGATACACAATTCTTGGTTGGAACCCATTTTCTTTCAGTGTTTGAAATATGTTGTTCCAGGATCTTGTAGCTTTCAGAGTCTGTGTTGAAAGATCAGCTGTTATCCTGATTCGTTTACCCCTAAATGTAATCTGCTTCCTTTCTCTTGAAGCTTTTAAAATTCTCTCCTTATTCTGTATGTTGGACATATTCATTATATTGTGTCTAGGTGTGGATCTCTTATGATTTTGCACGTTCGGCATCGTGTAGGCTTCTAGGATTTGGGATTCTATCTCATTCTTCAAGTCTTGGAAGTTTTCTAGTATTATTTCATTGAACAGATTGCTCATTCCTTTGGTTTGACCTCTATACCTTCCTGTATCCCAATGGCTCTTAAGTTTGGTCTCTTTATGTTATCCCATATTTCTTAGATGTTCTGCTCATGGTTTCTTAAGAGTCTTGCTGAGCTGTCTATGTTCTTTTCAAGTTGAAATACTTTGTCTTCATTTTCTGATGTTCTATTTTCTAAGTGTTCTACTCTGCTGGTAGTATTCTCATTTGAGTTTTTAAGTTGGTTTATTGCTTCCTGCATTTCTAGAATTTCTGTTTGTTTGTTTTTTATAACCTCTACCTTCCTGTATAGTTGATCTTTTGCTTCTTGGATTTGTTTATGTAATTCATTGTTGAAGTGATCTTTCATTGTCTGATTTTGCTGTCTAATGTCTTCCTTGAGACTCCAGATCATCTGAAGCATGTACATCCTGAATTATTTATCTGACATTCCATCTGCTGCAGCTATTGCCTCTTCTAAGGTTGAGTTGACCTGCATTGCTTGTGGTCCTTTCTTTCCTTGTCTTTTCCTACTCCTCGCGTTTCTT
This sequence comes from Callospermophilus lateralis, assembly GCF_048772815.1. Taxonomy (NCBI): domain Eukaryota; kingdom Metazoa; phylum Chordata; class Mammalia; order Rodentia; family Sciuridae; genus Callospermophilus; species Callospermophilus lateralis. The sequence continues at coordinate 85,601,565 of NC_135317.1, forward strand.
TCTGCTTGGTGAAACTGTTGTGTTATTGAATTTTCCCCCTATATATTTATATTGATCTTGTATAGTTGCAAAGTCTCCCTTGCAGGGGCGGGCGGCGGCTGTGCTCCTCCTCCAATTGGGGTGATCTGTCTATCATGCCAGCGGGCCGCTGGGCCTTTCTCCAGGTCATGTGGTCTGCCTACCTTTCTGGCAATGGCTGCGCCCCTCCTCCAATAGGGGTGATCTGTCTACCATGCTGGCGGGCTGCTGGGCCTGTTCTCCAGGTTGTAGGTCTGCCTACCTTGCAGCCGCGGGCGGCGGCTCTGCTCTGCCCCTCCTCCAATTTTCTTCATAATTCTATTTTTATGGTAAATGAAATTCATGTGAATAACAATATATATGTATTATTCAAACACATGTCATTAATTTTATATGAATTTCCAAATATACATAAAATCACTACAGTAACAATTAGTTATAAAAGCACATGTAAACTTTATAACTGATAAATGTATTTTAATAAAAAAGACTATAGACTGACTATAAGACATGTATATCAATTCAATATTTATCAAGTTTGTTGATCATCAGATATTTTTGACATTTAATGCATTCATATTTATTAATTTGGATATATTCCTTCCTCAGTTTTAATATATTTCTGAATATTTAACACTCTAGAAAACGTGTGTGTGTGTGTGTGTGTGTGTCTTACAGAGGAAATGGCAAAACGAAAATACTATGTGGTGATATAGGAGAATGAGAGGACACTAAGGAGCCCATTCACTTACATTTTAAAGGTTTTAGGGATCAATGTCACTATGACACTTTTGTAGACTACCCTTGCATATGGAATTCAAATGAAAGAGCCTGCAGTTCTCTTTCAATGGGCTAAAGATTCAAAAGTCTGATAGTTTTATTTTGAAATTTTTGACATAATTGATGGACTTATAAAACAAATTTATATTTGCATTTAATCCTTTGAGGATTAAATAAATACACAACCCAAATGTTTAAAACAATGCCTAGCACATAATTACCACTAAAAATATCTTAATCATTAAGAATCATAAATGAAATTCATCTGCTTCATTCAAAGCTTGAATATCAATTCAAATTTTTGCATCAGTGATTAATTATTAAGATTTTCTGAAAGGAAATATGATAAGTTATATTACATCAGACCTCAAGTAGATTCAGTTTCAAAGTGTTTGAAGAACTTATTTGCCTGCTGGTTGGCAAATGAGAATGAATTAGGACTAAGCAGGATGTAAAGACAGCACAGATGTGAAAGGTGTCTAGCAGCATACCAAATGTCAATGTCTGAAAAAGAAAAAAACAAAAGGAAAATATGACTCATGCAAAGGGAAATACAATGGAAGAAACTTCTTAACTCATGGGTAGATGACTAAGATAATACTAAGGGCTGTAACAGATCAAATCTTGAAATTATAATAGCTTAACATTATTAAAGTTCAGATATTGCACACTTAATGTCCAATTGGATACACATCACCATGTGTACTGACAACTAGCATATATTTTAAAAGAGAATGGATCATAGAGATTGTATATGTGCCCAGCCTGCATAATATATGCTCACATCCATTGATGACTATATTGTATGACCAAGAGGCTGACACATATTTACTTATATGGGTTTATAAGGAAAATAAATGAACATGTAGCATTTGAAAATCTTGTCAGAGATTTTTAGGAAGTAGTTAGATTCTGAATTTTGATAGACCCAACCTGATCTTTTCTTAAAATTGGGAGCCATCTCGCCACAAAGCCATGAAAAGATAATTTCGGCTTTACTATAAATTACTGCAAATTCTGAACCTGCTTGGAATGCCTGCCTGTGCCTTGAACTCACCCTTGCCTGGCTCTCTGAACAGATAGCAGCCCTCTCTGAAACTTTAGTGATACCTCATAAATATTGGCCTTACCTGGCCAGACAACAACCCTCTCTGAGGCTCTAATGGTCCTCATAAATTCTGATGTTGGGGCTAGCAAAAAATGTAAACTACCATTAGTGTGATGCTTGTCAGAGTTCTGTTATCTGTAACCCCCCTTTGTGTAACTTTCTGGGCTATAAAGCTGGGCTGCAGGAAAGCTGGGGTTGCTGTCTTGTTTCTGCCGTTTTGGGAGGGAGAGGCAGCCCAACCGGTCGAAATAATAAGCTTGCTTTAATTTGATTTTAATTGGAGTCAGTGGTCTTTTCTTGCATCCTGGTCTAACAAATTCATCCAGAGGCATTATGATTATTGTAAGGCACCTGATAATGTTGAGTATATACACAAAGCAAAGAGCAGAATGTACACTGAAGATAGAAAGTTTATGATCACACAAGTGGTGGTTTAGTGGAGGGCCCTGCATAAATAATATAAATTCAAAATGATTTAGTAATAAAGACAGGGATCTGCTATTTCTGATTTGAAAAACAATGCAGTCTTTGTAGAAGAATTTTATTAAATGTAAGATATTCTTAGTACTCATCTCAAATGTCACAAAAACTGAGCCTCAGTCAATAATCACAATTTTATAGTTAACTAGAGGGTGAAAAATCAGGATAAAATGAGTGACTAGGCAAGAATGACTCTGAATATGGAAGAACCTTATTGCCTATAACTGAACAAGGTCAATGCTGTTTTAAGACAATCAAGTATCAACATTCCACTGATTTAAAAATGCATTGTTAGGTCAGTGCACCATCAATGCAGATAGATTGTCTTTTATCCTAAATATCATGCACTTTTCTATGATAACAGATTATATATAAATTTTACTTTAAGACATGATATTCTAATACATTTGAAAAAACATCATACTGTAAATTGAAAAGCTTTCTTAAGAAATTATTTAAGAAATAATTTTTAAAATCAATCAATTTATATTCCAAAAAAGAGAATTAAAATGACAACTTTTCTAAATTTTTCTAAATTTGATTGAATTCAATGAAAATAACAATGTAAATTTTAATAAATTAGCAAAACTATATGAGTGTAATAATTAATCTATTAATAAACTGAGTGTGGTGTTGCACACCTATAATCCCAGTGACCTGGGAAGGCTGAGGCAGTAGAATCACATGTTCAAGGACAGTCTGGGCAACTTATATCCTGTCTCAAAATAAAAATAAAAAAAGATTAAAAATACTGGGGATGTATTTCAATGATAAAGTGCCTCTGGGTTTAATCCCAGTAAAGAAAAGGAAAAACATTTAGTAGAGTAGAGAAGGTGAGGTTAGGATTTTGCCTTACAAGGATCCTAGTGGGATAAAGGGCCAAAGACATTTAGTAGATCCTCAAAAGGATCATTCAGATTGACCAAGGATCCTAAGCTGAATGAGTTCAGAGACACCTAATGGCAGGGAAAGTATATTACTTTGCAAAGTAGAGTTATCATGGGAGTGGAAAAGCATGGAGCAGAATGAATTAAATGCTCTTCTCAAAGAGTTAGGCATCTCATTTATAGACATTAGAGCTTGAATGTTCCTAATTAGAGACAAATTTCTGGGCACAGCTATGTCAGTAATAGCTGATGAAATGTAGAGAAGAACATATTTGAATCACATCACCTTTTATTAGCGATCCGAGAGTTCAAATTGTTATATTGTTGGTTAGCAAGAATGTTGAATTCCCTTGGAATGAAGACAAAAATTACAATATAAAAATAAATCAAGAGTCAGATGTTAATGAGTGAAAAGGCGAGTTTGGAATGCTTATAAAATATAACAATGAGGGATGGTAGAGAGTGGATTAGGTAGAGGAACTCAGAGCAATTGTTGAAATAGTGACACAGTTATTATCAGGATAGAATGAATTAGTAAAAATATTATAAATTCTATGATAAGTGCAACGGATATTGTTATTTCATAGGTAGGCAGAGTTTTATTAAGGTATGGACATATGAGGAATGTTCACTTAATTTGTTATAAGAAACTGGTTATCACGAAGTGGAATTTCTTGTATTTATAATGCAAGGATTTGAAACTGATGCCAGTTTAGAATCTGGTACAAGAGAAATGAAGGAAAAAACCTCCTGAGGAGATTCCTATTATGGATATTTAGTCACAAAAATTTAAGATTTAATTTATTCTGTTTTTTTTTTTTTGGTGGTAAGTAGGCATATAGCTATTCTTTAAAGAATAAAGATTACACATTTCCATGCAGAAAAAAAAAACAGAATGCATCCATTTATGATTGGATGTACTCTCTAACTATAATTATAGACATCCTTGAACATGACAATTCCCAAAGCAAGAAGTCCGAAATGTGAATGTTGGCAAGGCTGGTTTTTTTCTTTCTTTTTTTTTAAAGACTAGAAGGAAGGATCTGCCTTTCCCTAATCTTATGATGATTTCCTGGTGGTTTTGACATACCTTGGCTCATTACAGTGTAGTTCTAGTCTTCAAAGGGCATATGTTCTGTGCTTCCACGCTTCCTTCCTTATGTTTGTCTCTCTATGTTCCCAGATTTCCCCTTTCTATAAGGGCATCTATTCTATTAGACTAGGGCTTGCCATAAGGATCTCATTTTAGTGGATTCTTTCTGTAGAGACTCTATTTCCTAGTAAAGTTACCTTCTGTGGTAATAGGAGTCAGGTCTTGAAGGGAACTTTTCAAAGTACACAATTCAACTCAAAACAAGAAGCATTTTATAATGACAAAAAGATCGAATTTTCCAAAATATATAACAATTCTCAATAATGTTTCTGACTGCTTCAAATACTTGAAACAAATTTCAAAAGAACTGAATTAAGTATACAAATGAACTATTATAATGCCAGTTCAGCACTAATATGTATGTGATTATAAAAATCAATAATGAGAAGATAGACAAATTACCCAATTAAAAATAGTCAATGTAGTTTAAAATAAACACTTAAAGAAGAATATACATAAGGCAGAGGAATTATAAAGAATACACATAAGGCAGATTATATATATATATATATAATATATAATAATCTATATATCTCTCTATATATAAACATAATATCATAATTTATCTGGGAAAATACATTCAAAATACAATGCTATATTTTGACATATTAAAGAACCACTGGAATGATAAAATCTAAAATAGGTGGCACCATCAAGTGTTTGTGAGGATGAAGAAAAATTGGAACACTGTATCAAACTAACAATTGTCAAATACACCAACATATTTAAACAGAGCTTATGCAGTTGCTGATCCACTAAAAATTTCCAGCATTTATTGCTGCATATGTAAGCTGGTTCTACAGCCTAGCTATTATGATTGGCGCTGCAACAAGCATGAGAGGGTATTGTATTTTTGGCATACTGATTATTTTTCCTTTGAGTGTAGAACCAGTAGTGGGATTGATGGATCATATGGTGTTCTTTCTGTCCACATAAATAGGCCGGGAACAAAAAGACAAAAACTGCATGATCTCATTCATAAATGGAATCTAAAACTGTTGATCTTATAGAAGTTGAGAATAGAATGGTGGTTTCCAGGGACTCAGGAGCATAGCAAGGAGGGAGGAGGAAGAAAGACCTCTATTAGCAGATGGAATGTTATTGTTTAATAGAAGAAATAATTTTTGGCATTCTATGCTACATTGGGGTCAATATAATTAACAGTAATGCTATATATATATATATATATATATATATATATATATATATATATATATATATATATATCAATCAAATAGAAGAGAGAAATTTGAATGTATTAACCATAATGAGATACTAAAAGTTTAAGGTGGTGGATATGCAAATTACTGTGAGTTGGGCTGGGGATGTGGCTCAAGCGGTAGCACGCTCGCCTGGCATGCGTGCGGCACGGGTTCGATCCTCAGCACCACATACAAAGATGTTGTGTCCGCCGAAAACAAAAAATAAATGTTAAAAAATTCTCTCTCTCTCTCTCTCTCTCTCTTTAAAAAAAGAAATTACTGTGAGTTGATCACTACCCAATGAATACATTAATCAAAATATTATATTGTAACTTACAAACATACAAATATCATGTTTTCATCAAAAAATAAGAATAGACTTCCCAATAGCTTTTCAAAACATATAAACACTCAAACATTCCAAATGTTCACCAAGTAGATGGATTAACAAAGTATGTTTTATCAGTATAATGAAACATTACTCAGCAATAAAAATGATCACACTAATTCATGGATGAAACTCAAAGTTGTTACATAAGTTAAAAAAAAGATGTCACAGAACAGTGCAATGTATAAAATTGTATTCTTATGAAGTTATCAATTAGGCAAATACAATGTATTGGACCAAGGTTTTTTAATATGGCATCAAAAGTTAATAAGGTAAGTTTTTGTGGATACCTTTGGTAAAATGGTTTACATTGCACTAGTAAATATTGTTGGGTAAAATATAATGGCAGCCGCACCCCACAGAAAAACCCCAACATGGCGCCTAAGGACCTTCTCTTCCTACTTTCCCCTCTTTTCACTGGCGCAAAAAGTTCCTGCAGGTGTGAACTCCCACCAGCACCAATTTCAAATCTTGCTGGCGGGGAACCTTAGCCCCAATAAGAACTAATTCATGGGCTCCGGAACTGATATCTGGAAGAACTTGCCAATAAACGAGTGGCCAGCCATTTATCTAAGCCCTGCCATCTCTCCTTAGATCTATATAAGCACACAGCCTTTTGCAATAAAATTGGAATTCTCCCTGGTGAATTGTCTTGCATGGAGGATTCTTTCAAATATTACAATGTGTACCTGGTGGGGTGATGCGTAACTATAATCCCAGTGAATTGGTAGACTGAAGTGGGGGGATTGTAAATTGGAGGCCAGCTTCAGCAATTTAGGAGACTCTTTTTCAAAATTAAAAATAAAAGTAACTAGGGAGGTAGCTCAGTGTTAAAGCACCCCTGGGTTCAATCTCCTGTACCAAAATAATAATATCATAATCTGTGTATTTAATTGTTATGGAAATTGCATCTATATTAAGTTGAAGAAGAACAATAGGAAAAGGAGGGTGGGGAAGAGGAGAACAATGAAAAGGAAGATAAGAGAGAAGAAAAAGAGGAGCAGGAGGAGTATGTAGGTTACTAGCAAAGTAATTGCTAGCAAATTAAATGCTAAATATATTGATTTTCTTTTACTCCTGATATTAGTCGCATAAATCAGTTCATATCTGAGTGAGAGAGAACAGTTACATTAATATTCTCTTTGAGAGAAAAGGCTTCTTATTGTATTGTTCAATGGAATGCTCCTCACATTCTAAATATAGAAAATCATTTCATGCTTTATGCATTTTATCATATACTTTTGTGTGTCTAAATGTATTTAAATATAAAAGAAAATCCCAATGTCTAAGAATTGAACATACATAATATATGTATATAAAACAATCACTTAAAATACTATTCATCTTTTACAAAGACTTTGTAAAAGACAAAAATGAAACTTTAAACTTCAGACTAAATAAAATTATTCATTTCCTTCTGCTAAAATGTTGTTATTAAATATTTCTGGTGTGTCTTTCATCTCTTCAGCAAAATAATCCTTCAACTTGGTCAGTGACAAAGTTACATTGTCTCAGAAAAATCAAGGACATTTTCAACCTGAAATTTTACTTAAAATATCATGGTTTGTGGAGTTCTTGCTGATTATTTCTTTTTTATTTTTTTAATGAAAAAAAAATAGTTGTAGGTGGACACAATATCTTCATTTCATTTTTATGCAATGCTGAGGATAAAACCCAGTGCCCCACACATGCTAGGCAAATACTCCACCACTGAGCAATAATCTTTATTTATTAAAGGCATTTGTAAATAAGAAATTTCAACTCAACCTGATTTAATTACATATTCACTGAAGATATTTATTTATGCATTAATTTATAAAACTTTTACCTGTAAAAACGTTATCAAATGCAGGTGAAATGAATTCCAAGCACATGAACAATGAGGATTTAAAAAGAGTGTGAGTTTCTTTTTAAAAATGCTACAACCTTCGCAGACACAGATGATATCTTAAACCACTCAAAGTTTCTGGATGTTCTTTAAAATAATGTCTGAGAAAGGGAGAGAAAGAGAGTGAGAAACAGAGTGAGAGAAAGAGAGAGAGAGAGAGAAAGAGAGAGAGAGATGGTTATTTTTTTTTTTAATTTTCTTGTAGTGTGAACTATACCATATTACTTTTAACATTATTTTAATAAATAAGGAATAACTTATTTTATTAAATGTTATCTCTGGACTAATTTTCTTTTTATTAACAAATAATGCCTAAATGCTGTACTCATTTTGAAATGTATAGTACTTTTTCCCAAGAGGTTGACAAATATTATCCCAACTATATTAAGTGTACCATATTGTTATTTAACAAAAAAAAGCGTGTGTTCAGCAAAATAATCAATTCAATAAGAAGCTTCCACCTTAGTTGAAACCTTCAAAAATAATAATAAAATTATTGTTTCCAAAGTAAACAGGATACTTACTCTCTAGGATTTTGCATTTTCCTGCATTAATAGTTTGCAACTTCTTAATTATCCCATAATAATGTTATATTTAGGGAAAATTAAAAACCAAACTGTTTTTAAATTGAAGACAGAGAACATAAACTGTTACCAAAAAAAAAAAAAAAAAAAAAAAAAAAACCCAACAACTAAGCTGTTTAAACACAAATTATTAGAAGAAAAGAATTTAAACCTCTTGTACATCTATTTGACTATCATTTATTGTATCCATACATACCATTAAAACCCAAATGGAATATTTTGCATTAAAATTATTATTAATATTTTATACTCAAAGTATCACAACCTAATATTCTCAAATATAATTGTGCTAACAAATTATCTGTAGTTACTCATGTAAGTTAGAAAGCAGATATTAGGATAAACCAAACCCCTAAAAGTATTGCTGACATAATTGGAAATTTTTAAAATATATTATATATTATATTTTGACATCTTAAAATAAATTTTTTTCTGGTAGAGTGAGACAGATCTACTCTAGACTAGCTAATTCTTAAAAGTTGACCAAGGCCCATTTGGGAGCTTGTTGTTGATTGCAAACTAAACCATTGAGAGCTATACCTCCTTGGCCTACACACCCCAGGAGGCCTCATCATATGGGTGCTCAGTGCCTTGCAAATAAAGGCCAGTCCCATAGCACAAAACACACCAGAAAATTTCAAATTACCTTGTCCTAAAATGTTCACCCTGCCCTACCTTGCCTTTCTGCAAAAATCCCAATAATGCACTGACCTAACTTCCCTTCATTCCTGTCTCCTGCCTCATGACCATGCTGGTGTCTGTCCCATGTGTCACACTGCGTGTCACAAGGTGCTTACTCTCACAAGCACCTGTGAGGATAACATATTTATTTTTCCCCTAAGCCTTTTCTGTATCTCTTTTTGGGGATGCACCTGAACTAGCCTTTTATGAAAGAATGTAAAACACTGACTAATTTACTCACAAGCTCAAGGATGTTAGTATATAATGCCCTTTTAATTTTATTTTATAGAAACTGTCTAACCAGAAGTGTTTTGACTCTAAATTTTGGGATCAATACAAGTTTGCTTTAAATGTGTGTACATTAGGCGGTAAAAAATAAAAATAAACTTCTCTTGATTCTTCCCCTACCCCATCTCTTCAACAACCCCATTTTTGGTTCTTGGTGTCAGCCTTGCTTCCAGATCCATTGGGATAACAGGAAAGTCATGCTCAAACAGTTCAATAAGAAGCTTTCACCTTAGTAAGAAAAGTAAATGGCAACACTTGCTAAAGAGAAAGCTTTTAAAAATCGTCATCAATAGAAAAATTTAGTTTGCAATTATTAACAGTAGGCAATAGACGAGGAAGACAATAAATGAAGAATTGAAATATACATGTTATCTTTAACTAGAAATCTGATGTTTTGTGTTCTCTGATATGAAATTCTGGAATTAAAAATATTCATTTATTCTTCATGATTATTCTTTGTACAAAATGTCTTGTGTGTTTAAATATAATTCAGGCAATACCTCAGAAGAAATGAATCATAATTGAAGACTTTCTACATGATGTAAGTATTATTTCCCTTTTAAAAATGGCATTTATTCATTGAGCATAAAGATTTGGTCTATAGTTACCTTAATGAGAAATTTAGCTTAATTGTCCTGTGGCGACACATCTATTATGCATAAATCCAAGTTCATAGAATTCTAAATTTTAACTTTAAAAATTAAAGGAGACAAATAATAAATTCTTAATTTATTATTAAGCTAATTCATTTGTTCATGACGTATTTGTTGAGTACTTCTTAGGTCAGGCACTCCATTAAAGAGAAGTCAATTATTATTCCTTTCTTTTTGGAGTTAGGCATTGTCAAAACAAGGTTAACCACCTTATATTCCATAGTCTCTCATAATTGAGAACTTGAATGGGTGTAGGCAATCTTAGTTTAATCTATTCATTTGATACCTAAGTATATATGATTTATAACTCTTCAATGTATTCTCAAGTTATGATAATTTCCTAAAACCCAGGCCTTCTGACTCCCAATTTCCTTTCTTCTTTGAGACCATATAATACTTCCTGTTTGGTAAGGGATTGTTGTCTCTTTCTTAGAGTATTCCATTTCACATGAACTTTGAAAACCTTTACATTTTATTGTTTTGCTTTTTAAATGTGTCAGAATAATATTGAAATCACAGGCTAATATGAAGACCTGATTTATAACTCCTAAAATTAATGAAGATTTATAAAAGACTAAGAGAACAGCAGGGGCACTAAACTATTCCATTAGTGTGACTTGCCTGTAGGGATAGAAAATGAATACAACATAATTATCCTTCTGAAATGTGAGCATAAATATGTTTCCTTCAACTACAATAGTCAATGTACAGACAGCCAATAATTTGGTAGCTTAGTTTTATGTTGGAGTTAAAATCTGTTGAATGTAAAAAATATTTACTGGACATCTAACTTATTTAGAGACTAAATTATGTACTGTGAGTGAAAGTAAAGCTTTCTTGTGTTTGGTCTTCTGAGACTTTAGTAGTAGAATCCATCCATACACAGATACCAGTCACAAAAAACAGCAATACATGATTACTTTTTGAGTTCCACAAATAAAATATTTTAAAAGAAAAAAATAGAATGATCATCTACATGAGGAGAGCAGGTAAAGAATCGTCACAGATGCTTCACCTTAGCTATACTTTAAAAGATGGGTACTGATAGTGTCTTATGAAACGTTGACTTAAGAAATTAATCTTGAATTCTAATTTATGAAAAAGCAATTCATCAATAGGTCTGTGTGTTGACAAAACCTTTTAGGGTTTATAGGGGCAGTAGACTACTGATTTAGTTACATGATTGAAACTTCAAAACACTTTTAAATTCCATTTGTAAACAGTAATGATATATTCGGAAATTCATGATTATGCCATGATGCACTGATCTTAAATTTAACAAACACATTTGACAACTCCTACTTCACTTCCAGTTATAGACTTTTGCTTCATCCTGGATTCTCTTCTCATATTCCTTAATATTGTGGTTCACATAAACTTATTGGACATCTGTAACTTAATGGTCTTATAAGAGTAATACCATATATTTTCTGCTGAGTTTATGAAACTCTACTTAGGTGCCTCTGTAAAAATCACACAGGTACCTTGCACTCATTTTCAATAATATAAATTTATAAACAAATAAAAATTTTTAATAAAAAAGCATGACTGTATTGATTTGTTTCCATTGATGATATTAATTTTATTTTGACTTTGAAATTAGAAAAATGCATGATATTTTATTTTTTTCTAAAATTATGTAGTTTTTTTTTTGCTAAAAAGTACAAAGGCCTTTTGGTTTATTGTGAAAAGAAGTCATTTGGATAAAGGATTAAGAATAGAAGCATTCTTCATTCGGTGGATTTGTATCTCCCTGAATTTTTTTCCTTTTGAAATGAATATAGAAATTTGTTTATCCAGTGTTTCTGCTAAAAATGTATGTTTTTAAAAATTTAATGTGCAGAGATATAAACTAAGATATAACTGAAACCAGGAAAAGATGAAAGTAGAAAACAAGTAACAAAGAGAAATAGATGGAACAATAACACAGTCTGCTGAAAATATGCTATACCCAGCAAAAAGATCTGCATGTCCATTAATAATAATAGTAATAATAAGATCATAGTATTTTGCTGAGTTCTGAGAGCAAGTTTCGATTGGACAAACCTGTGTCACTGATTGCAGTTATAATGCTGACCATAATAAATCATTCCAATATTGCATTTTGTATCTTGGAAAAAAACAAACCCATATTTGGAGTAGTCGAATAGTTTCCCTTCATAAGCATGTGATCAGGTCATGTACAACTAAAATAAATGACTAAATTTTGAAACTAGAATTGTGTTTATGTAAATAGAGATGAGATTATCTGAAAAAATGTAATTTGATATGGACTTGAAGTTTGCAAACCTGTAAACAGCTATCCATGAATTTACTACCTGCTAAGCAAGCACTAAATAACTGATTTATATTCATGAATCCATTGAATTGTTCAGCAGACCCAAAATAAGTGCTATTATACTTTCAGCAGTGTGGTGGTCAAAGTGATTGTATAAACAGTTAAGAGAACATTCTTATTCATATTTCTTTCGAAATAGTTTTAAGGTGGATGCCATTAAAGCTGTAAACAGAAAATAAGTGAAGTAACTGTTTTATTTGCAGAAAAGAAGTTGACAAGATGATTGCTGATGCTTCTAATATTGAAAGTCAAAAAAAGAAGCAAAAATATTTTGTCAAACTGTTTACAATGTATAGCAAATAAATGGAAAAATACTATATACTGAAATCAAGATACTTAAATGTTTTCATAAACTTCAATGTTTATTTTTAGCTAGAAACAAATGAACATTTTGCACCATACAAATAACTTCTGGGCATATAATGTTTAACAGTTTTGACTTTCAATTTGATATAGAATATGATGGAGAATTCCATATTAAATGGGAATGTAACAGTCTTGATCCCCCTTGAAAATATGAAAACTAAATGAAACAAACCTAAGAATAAAAACATCACAACTAATGAAATACTTTTTGTTTGTTTGGTGTTAATGTTCTATTTTTTTAAAATTTCAAACTTTCCAGGAAATTGGAATTGTAGTCAGTTATGGATATCAACTGATTTATATATTTTGAATAAACAACTCATGATACACCATCTAAATGTAGATGTAATAATAGTAATATTAATGGATAACATTTATTGAATGTATGCATATATCAGCTCACAAATCTTATTAAATTCCATTTAGTTAGATACTATCATTAACCCTATTTCTTTGGAGAGAAATTGAGGTTCAGAGAAGCAATACAAACTAACAATAATTATTCAGTAAGAATTGGAACTGTTGTTTGTAGCTTAGCTCCAAGGCTCATACTTTTACCTATTATCGTGTACTGAGTGCTTTTCTTGTTGTTTACATTGGCACATTTCTCCATTTACAAGTATAAACTTTATTTTGATATTTTCTTCTTAAAAGTCAACAGATACAGATTCAAATTTGAATGTTAAAATTGCTCCCAAATTTTTCATAGTTTACAGTTTTTTTTTCCCCTATGGCAAATGAGACTGTTATTGTTGACAGTGTAGGGACTACTATGCTCAAAAACATTCTTATTTTTAACAAAATTATACTGGCACCATTTGAATTCTCATACAGAAAATTTTATTTAAATATGCATTAAAATATGCATGGGAATAAATGCATGAAAATATTATAACATGCTATCATGACAACAAGATATCATGATAAAAATAAATTTTAAAATTTATTTCATACATATACACATTTTTAAATTATCAACCTGGTCTTTGAGTTTCTTTTAAGATTAGGAATGTTTTGATAGACTTTCTTTTAAAGCTCAAAAATTTCAATGATAATGAATTTCAATAAAACAGGATATATTCAATTATTAGAATAAGATAACTCCCTTTCTTGTTTAGAGATGTAACTACCATGTATAATGGTAGCTGATTGAGAGATTTAATGAAAAGTATTTCCAGAGAACATATGTTAATCTAATTGGCAGTTCTCCAATTTTATTGGCTCCCAATGCATTTGCAAAATGCAATTTAGACAAGAACTTCAAGAATTAAATATCTTGATGTTGGAAACAAAAGAACATGTTGAAGAGTTTAGTAATTTTTGTAATTTAATTTTGAAAATGACCAAAAAAAATGGTTTTTAAGATAGCAAGGGATTTCTTATGTGAGCTACCATTATCCGTAGTACCTGTTGTTTCTTAATTAAAATACCAATATATGGGGTTTAGTGTTCAGACTATTGATGTAACTGTCAAAAAACTCAGGGATATAATGACTCTTTATTTTGATACCTTATTTTAATATGGAGACTTTTTAAGGTTATGTCATTTAAACTTCAAAATAATTTTGTAAGATAACTACTATGATCACATAAATTAAAAAAAAAACTCATTGCTAAACTTTCCATTATACTGAATATTTTTCTATAAATATTGCCCATGCAAATATCTATATTTCCAAAGGGATTTTTCCTTTTCTTCATGTCTCTTTCATAAAAAAACACCATATTAGATTTTTTTTTAATGCATGGAACAATCCCCCAAACAGTGATACTTATATTTAAAAGCCAACCCTTAGTGATATAAGAAAGAAAATAGGGGGAAAAAGTAGGAATATGGAAGTGGAAACCATCTCAGAGAGGTGAGGAGACAAAACGGAATTTCAACTTCTGGTTTAATTTGAGGGTCCCATGGGGGAACCAGATCTCTTTACCATGGTGTATTAGTAAGAATGCCTCTGGTTTAATTACTAGGTCCTTGATACACTTTGGTTTTAGTTTTGTGCATGGTGAGAGATATGGTTTTAAGTTCATTTTGTTGGATATGGATTTTCAGTTTCCCCAGCACCGTTTGTTAAAGAGGCTATCTTTTCTCCAATGTATATTTTTGGCACCTTTGTCAAATATAAGATAACCATAATTATGTGTGTTAGTCTCTGTGTTCTCTATTCTGTATTATTGGTCTACAAGTCTATTTTGGTGCCAATACCATGATGTTTTTGTTACTATTGCTCTGTAGTATAGTTTAAGGTCTGTTATAGTGATGCCACCTACTTCACCCTTCTTGCTGAGGATTGCTTTAGCTATTCTGAGTCAGAATGGCACCTGTTAAAAATATAAACAATAATAAGTGTTAATAAGAATGTGGGTAAAAGGCATACTCATACATTGCTGGTGGGACTGCAAATTGGTGCAGCCAATATGGAAAGCAATATGGAGATTCCCTGGAAAACTGGGAATGGAACCACCATTTGACCCAGCTATCCCTCTCCTCAGTCTATACTCAGAGGACTTAAAAACAGCATACTACAAGGACACAGCCACATCAATGTTTATAGCAGCTCAATTCACAATAGTTATACTATGGAAACAACCTAGGTGCCCTCAGTAGATGAATGGATAAAGAAAATGTGGTATATGTACACAATGGAATATTATTCAGCATTAAGAGAGAATAAAATCATGGCATTTTCAGGTAAATGGATAAAGTTGGAGAATATAATGCTAAGTGAAATTATCCAATCCTAAAAAAACAAATGCCGAATGTTTTCTCTGATATAAAGATGT
Organism: Callospermophilus lateralis; assembly: GCF_048772815.1. Taxonomy (NCBI): domain Eukaryota; kingdom Metazoa; phylum Chordata; class Mammalia; order Rodentia; family Sciuridae; genus Callospermophilus; species Callospermophilus lateralis. Next base: position 85,617,163 of record NC_135317.1, read on the forward strand.
TGATTCATGTCGAGGTTGTGGTGGGGACAGAGCTTTGGAGGATTAAAAGAACACTAATAGGACAAAATGGTTGGAGGGGAGAGGAGGAGGAATGGGGGTAGGAAAGATAGTGGAATGATGGCATTAGAGCAGATTATGCTAAGTGAAGCTAGCCAATCCCTTAAAAACAAATGCCAAATGTCTTCTTTGATATAAGGAGAGTAACTAAGAACAGAGTAGGGACGAAGAGCATGAGAAGAAGATTAACATTAAACAGGGATGAGAGGTGGGAGGGAAAGGGAGAGAGAAGGGAAATTGCATGTAAATGGAAGGAGACCCTCAGGGGTATACAAAATTACATACAAGAGGAAGTGAGGGGAAAGGGGGAAAAATATAAGGGGGAGAAATGAATTACAGTAGAGGGGGTAGACAGAGAAGAGGGGAGGGGAGGGGGAGGGGGGATAGTAGAGGATAGGAAAGGCAGCAGAATACAACAGACACCAGAATGGCAATATGTAAATCAATGGTTGTGCAACTGATGTGATTCTGTAATCTGTATACGGGGTAAAAATGGGAGTTCATATCCCACTTGAATCAAAGTGTGAAATATGATATATCAAGAACTATGTAATGTTTTGAACAACCAACAATAAAAATTAATTTAAAAAAAACACACACACACAAAAAAGATAGTGGAATGAGATGAACATCATTACCCTAAGTACATGTATGAAGACACGAATGATGTAAATCTACTTACTGTACAACCAGAGATATGAAAAATTGTGCTCTATATGTATAATATGAATTGAAATGCATTCTACTATCATATATAACAAATTAGAATAAGTTGAAAAAAAAGAATACTTCTGTCCCAGACTTAGCCAAAACCAAAAGGCAACTTATAGATAAACAGATATTGGGAACGTTCCTACTTGCGTAATGCAGCGTATCATTACATTTTGGGTTATTTGTGGAAAGACCAAGAGAGAAAGAACAATTAAACAGCATTCTTCATCAGGCAAATATACATAATAAACTGCAAAGAATAAAAGTTGTCACAAATGGTAGTGAGGAGCCCATGATATTTAGAGACAGTGAAATTAATTAGCTTCTGTATATCAATTACAGTATATGAATGACCCAGGTCAGTCTACTTTGAGGCCTCTCAATGTCAAAAAAAAAAAAAAATTCCCATTAGTTCCTTGTCCAGGAGTTGGATTAATTTCATGCTGAGGGTGTCATTTGGCTATTGCACAATGACTTAGAATCACAGATTGCTATTAAGTTATTACATGACTGCATGTAATAACTTAATTGGGCTTTAGAACAAATATTTTAGATTTTCTTTTATACAAAAGATATATATTAATGATCTAAAACAATGACCCTTTCCTTAAACCCTCAAAGTTTATTCTTGGACCAATTTTATATAGCTCATGAATTAAAAATGGAGATGAAATATAGACAAAGTCTACTTTCATATTCATTGTTACAAAGACCATGGATTATATTGGAATGATCATTTTCAGACTTTCTGGAAAGCATAATACCCTAAAAGGGCATAATTTTCGCCTCACCTATAATTACTTTCCTTTAACTATCTTAAATAAAACATCTAGTATAAACCCCAATGTATAGGAAGTGCTAAACAAATGATAACTCTCAATATCACTAGATAATAAGTAAATAAACAAGGCAAATAACAAAATTCAATATGCAATGTATAAAAAAATAGCTCTTTCATACCCACCAGAATTATTTTGTTTTAAAAAAGTTTTTTTTTCTTTTCATAAGAAGGGGAGGATATATCAGGAAATTGTTTCCAAAATAAGGTTTGCCAGGAAAAAAAAATCAGTTAATGGTTTGCAGTTTATCTCAAAAGAATTTGACATGTGGTTGATCCTAAATGCAGTGAAGTATGACAATGCTGCTTCATTTCACCCAGTGTCAAATGGGGCAGTGGAACATTTTTTTTTCAAATCATTAACCAGGCAGTCTTGCAAATGCAAAGTTACAAGAAAAGTAGATTTTGACACATTGTTTGGTAGCTTAACTTCTTTTCCTTGCAAAAGACTATATCTGTCATTTTAAAAGCATATATACATCAATGGATTTTAAATAGAGGGGCAAGACTGTTTTATTATAAAATGGCAAACATACTCTTTCAAGAAAAGCATGATTGTAGGAAATGATTATCATTTAAAAATTTATAAAACATCTTAAAGACAATAAGCATCTCTTCAAAAGAGGAGGCATGGATATGGTTATAAAGACCATGGCAATAGTCCTTGGTGTAGGGGCGGGAGGAGGGGTTGATGGGAAATTACTAAGAAGAAATATCAGGCAAAAGGGAGATTCTTGCTAAACCAATGTAACAAAATTCTTGCTGACTATAAGCCAGTGTGATAATACATAAGGGTGGTCATATATTAATGATGGGAGTTTTTTTCCTAAACAGACTTAGCAGGGTTCTTGATCAAACTAGATTTTTCAAGATCAGAGAGAAATAAACAAATAGTGGTCTATTCATGCAGAGGGCTCAGAGGAGAAAATTTTCTCAAGGAGAGAATCTTTGCCACCTGCTATAGAAACCCTTTTGTTTTTCTTCTTTGTGATAAGACTCATGTACATTCTAGATTAATAACAGCAGTTTAGAAAATTAAATGCCTTACTTGAAATTATTAATACAGATATACAATTTATCATTCCAAATCCAATGTGCATTTACAAAAGTATACCAGTAAAAGAGATAACAATACACTGGCTAAATTACATGCATGTATGAGATACCGAACAGGTCTGGATCTGAGAAAATTCAACTGTGTACTTTATTCTCACTCTAAGGAAGTCACAATCTCTAATATGATTTTTAGTGTATTTTTAAGGTTTTCTAGCATTTTCTTTTTGGTAGATAAATTGTGAGTTATCTTTCAAACTGCAACAATTTCTTCCTCTCTGGGATCTGCTTTTTCTATACTATGCTGATTTTCGTATCCATCCTTGACCCAGAGGGGCAAAACATCACACCCAAAAAGGATTATTTCCTGGCCCAGGAGCAAAACAGAATTTTTCCTGCTGGAATTTTAAATATTTTTTGGTCAGCGATTTCTTTCTTCTTTCCAAAGTATAATTTTGTGGATGGGAATGGCTCCAACTTTATCCTGTACCTACCCCACCATCCCCACTATTGTACTTTGGAAACAGAAAACTCACTTACTAGTTTTGCAGGTTCATGGAGGGAGAAGAATTTTATCCCCATAGAGACTAAAATCCAGAGATACCCACACCTGATTGAGATGATTAGGACTGTGATATTTAGGATGCTTGAAATGGTATTCAGATATTGTCTTTAATTCTCTAATGTGCTCTAATGGAATGAAACTCGTAGGTACTTTGGAATGGATTGACAGTACTTGGCTTATGGTACAGATTTGAATCTTTAGGCTCCAGAAGGCAGACTGTAGTTGTCTGGTGAAAGCTTCACACCAAATTATATTTCTGCATTCATCCCTGGAACCAATGCACATTAATTTATATGACAAAGAATAATTTACTGATGTAATTAAATTAAGGCTGTTCAGATAATTTTATCTTGAATTATCTATGTGGGCCCTAAAAGCAATCACATATATCCTCTTCAACCCTTTCACAGGAGAAAAAAGGATCTTTGATGTGAGGGGTCACAAGATTGGGGGGGTCACAAGTTAAGAAATGTCAGTACCTACCAGAAGTTAGAAGAGGAAAAGTACATATTTTTCTCTAAAGCTTCTAGAAGAATTAAGCCCCTGGCAACAACACCATGATTTTACAGCAGTGAGCCCAATTTCAAAATTGTGCTTTACAGAACTATGAGAGAATAAGGTAATGTTATTATAGCCTCAAGTTTGTGATTAATTGTTATAGCACAACAGGAAACATATATGGGGGCCAGGGGGGTCCTGCCCTAATTTATTCTCTTTTCCTGGGTCTGAGTCAGTTACATGTAACAGAAATGTCTATCTGATCAAATTTGCCCTAGTAGAACACACTTCTCTTCAAAACTTGGCAGAGTAATCATAGCTGCCTTAAAATTGTTTCATTATATTGGACATCTAGCATGTAAATGTTGTGACAGAGGCAAATGTGTCACCACTTGGTCTTTGAAGATTTTTATGCCCTTTTCCTCAATTAGATATTTCCTCAAATTGCAAACCTCTGTGAGATAAAGAGTCCACCCTTTGGTCCCCTCGATGAGCAACTCAGTTACTCCTAATACACAGGTGTTTCTGGACTAGTAGGAGATACATGTGAATATTTTTAAACATGGAACTAAGAATTGTTGTAACAATGATGTTGTCACTACCACTACCAGAAGCAAAATAGCAGAGGTATGTGACACCATGCAGCAACTCATCCTGGTGGTGAAATGGTAGGTGGGAGTGCAAGATACTCTGTGAAATAGCTCTGCTGATACCTTTACCATGTATTAGTCAAATCAAGCAACCAAGTAAAAGAATAAAAAGAATAAAAACTATACCTCTTTGTTTTCTTAAAGTTCTATTGCAACTTTCAAAGTTGCCACCAAGAATCCAATCTTTTTTCAGTAATTTTTTTTTTTGTATAAGCAGGACTTTTGGCTGATAGGAGAGATAAGGAAAACCATGTTATCATTTACATATAAAACTCATGTGAGAAAATTCAATAATTTTTATAAGTGAAATTATTAGATTATGTAATGTGTAATCTAATTAATGGATTAAACAACTGATATGCATTAAATGGATAGTAACTATACACAAGCAGAGTGTCACTTGGAGGAAATAAGTCACTGGGATTATACTTTGGGGAAATTGTGTGGTGATATGATTTTATGGGAGATTTTTTAATGTTTATTTTTTAAATCAAAATCATCGTCTAAATTCTGTTCCATTAAAATATGTTTAAGGCTATATTTTTCAAATTTTACTTTAAAAATCTTATTGTATCTCAAATGATCCAGTAGTGACATCATGTAATATTAATAATGTGATGAGTCATTATAATAATATAGTGGTGGGAATTATTAAATTCAGACACATCTTTTTCTAGTTATAAAATAGAATATTATCAAAACATGTCTGCAGTTTCCTCAATAGATGTATTTAACAATTGGATATCATACTCCCATATACTAAAGAATTTTACTCTGGAGAAATATGTTTAGATAACAACTAGATTAAAAAGTTATATTAGCATGCTATTGTTTTGCAATTCTAAGTATTCAAAATATTAGATTCGATAGTTTTATAGAAACTGAGTTTAGTAAAACACATAAAAATGTATAACAGTTTATTAGAAATGTAACTGTTTAATACTCAATAATACAAAAAGCTTATACTATAAAAACTAAAGCACCAAATATAACTATTTGTATTTTTGGTTTTACTGATGATATTGAATGTTATGTTGGTTGTATGTGCGTGTAACAAAAATATGAGGGAAATAAAATTTCTTTACATGAGTGCAATTTTTTTCTACTTTGTATAAATCACTCAAAGTTATGACAATATAAAAAGTGAAATTTAAAAAAGACCTGTTTGACTTGGATCAGCATAGAGAAGTCACTAAAAATGCATTTAACTGACAATGTCATGCTCCTGCCAACTGACTCTGGCCATATATATTGAAGTGCTGGACAACTACCCTAAAGATGATGGGCAGAAAAATGCTAAGCAATTCTTAGAAGATTTGAATGCCATTGATCCTGAATTTTTATTCTGACTTCAAATTCTATTGTATTGCAAAGATCACAGAAACAGGTTTTATTTTTTATGCATACCTTATTTTACTTTAAGGCAACATTTTTCAGAACAGCTAAAATTTAAAAATTAGATAATTTCTTTGTTTACCACATTCCAAAGACCTAAAAATATTCGCATTATTTAATCAAAATATATTGTTTCACCTGAGATATATGGTTCAATTGTTGCCACAGCAGGGCAAATGAGTTAATGATTTTATGACATTTTAAAATCTATGGATGAATGTACTACAGCCTTAAAAGTGTTACTTTATCAAAACATTACAACAAACAGAATATATATATATATATATATAATATATATATTATATATATATATATATATGCATAAATATGAAGACAGCTAATTAAATTCCATTTCCCCAAACATTAACAAAAGTTCATTTTGTACACACTATAACTTAATCAACACAGAGATCAAATGTTCCCAATTCATTTTTTTCATATTTATTTTTTAATTGACAAGCAATGTTTCATAGATTTATAGTATATAACACAATGTTTTAATGTATGTGTAGATTATGAAATGGCAAAAGCAGCCTATTTAACATATGCATTATAATCCACAGACAGATAATATGAAAAATGACAAATAAATTTTAAAAAGAGAATTATTTCTTAGATATTGTACAATAAAAAAATAAAATGAAATTTTAGTATAATAGAGGGAAATTTTAAGCATACCTCTAGAATTGATAACAAAGAAAATTAGAGAAATGCAAAATTATTTGAAATTCAGGAGTTTAAACAACTGGAATAAATGGGAATAATTACAAAGCAGAGAAGGGAGAAAGTGAAAATAAAATAAGAGGAAAGAAAATAATCTAGAAAATTAAGCAAAAATATTTTTCACAATAGTAAAACAAAAACTCCCAGATTTAAGGTAACACTATATACTAAAAATTTAGCATGATGGCATATACCTGTAATTCCAGGGGCTTGGGAGGCTGAAAAGGGAGGCTTGTGAGTTCAAAGCCAGCTTCAGCAAAAACAAAGGCACTGTGCAACTCAATGAAACCCTGTCTCTAAATAAAATACAAAAAAATAGGGCTGGAGATATGGTGGAGTGCCCCTGAGCTCAATCCCTGGTGCAAAAAAAAAAAAAAAAAAAAATTAATCTATCACACACATGTACCCCACTCAACACACAATTGTGGAGCTCAAAGTAAAATTTCAGTTACCTGAGGGCAAGATACATAGTAAATAGGAGCTTTATAAACTTTATAAGGCTATATCTGCAAAATTTCTCTCTCGATCTTCTTCATGGCATTTATATAATACACTAAATTTTACACTATCTTATTTATGTGTCTCTACTTAATACACATCAGTCAGGATATTAAAATATTTTCAACTATTTTAACACTAGGAGCATGCATTTTTTTGTAATTCTTTTTTCCTTTAAGCTAAAATAATAGAGAATTTTCTCTTTTAAGCATATCTTAAAATATTTTAAATTGTATAACTAAAAATGAAGAAAAGTGCATAAAAGCTTGACAAGACAAAAAGACCATTTTGAAATTCTAACATCTTCTAATTAAACACAAAACTTTTGACAATATTCTTGATCTCTGTAATTGATTTCCTCAAATGCAAAAATAAAGACAAAGCTTATATGTTGTGAAAAGTGATTGAAATACTCTGTTTAGAACACTTAGCATAATAGTTGTAACAAAATAGACAATAATTACAATGAAATCCATATAATGATTATGGTTACTTTAAATTTTGGCCCTGCATAGGAATCTATAAAATTAAAAATAGTTGATGTAACCAAATTAACATTCTACAGAAAACATTCTAGATACATGACTATACTTCAACTTTAAAACTCTAGAACACTGATCACAATTTATTTTCTCTGAATATTATTCCTTTTTTGTAGATGGATACAATATCTTTATTTTATTTATTTATTTATGTATTTATTTATTTTTTTTTATTTATGTGGTGCTGAGGTTTGAACCCAGTGCCTCATGCATGCGAGGCAAGCTCTCAACCACTGAGCCACAACCCCAGCCCTTGTATATGATTTCTAACTGTAAGATTTGAGCTAGGCCATTAGCTACTAGCCTGGAAACTTAAGTACATTATACTGATTTTTACTTGAAGATTGTGGACACAGAATCTCTATATTTCAAAGAAAAATTTTAAATAGAAAGAGAGAGAGAGAGAGAGAGAGAGAGAGAGAGAGAGAGAGAGAGAGAGAGAGAGAGAGAAAGAAACTAAGATCCTTGATTAGAATCAACTGAGGGCGAAAGACATAGCTAGGGCATAAGAAATATTTGTTTGTTTGTTCGTTTGTTTGTTTTGCACTTTAGACATCTTAGTATCTGACCCAATGGTTGTTTTCTGTGTCTTGGGAGAGTCTACCTCTTCATGTGAGCCAGATGAGTTAACTTATGAATTTCTTTCATTCTTCAGTTTTTGGTGTTCTTGTTAAATAACCTTATCTTCTTAGGTAATGTGTTGTTTTTTCAAAGCTTTTTAACCTTAAAGTCCCAAATTAAAAGAAAAATAGTAAAATAAAATTAAAAAAAAAGAAATACAAGTGGCCAACATATATATGCAAAAATGATCATCATTTCTAGCAACAAGGGAAATGCAAATCAAAACAACACTGAAAACAACATTGAGATTTCATCTCAGTCCAGTTGAACAGCAGCCATGAAGAATGCATATCATCAGAAATTCTGGCAAGAATGTGGGGAAAAGGTACATTCATACATTGTAAATTAGTACTACTCTGGAAAGCAGTTTGGAGATTCCTCAAAAAGACTAAGAATGGAATCCATATTACCCAGCTATTCCACTCCTTGATATTTAGCCAAAAGGATTAAAATAAACATAATCCTAACTAAAAGACACGCATATCAATGTTTATAGCAACACAATTCATAAACCTAGTATGGAACCATCCCAGGTATCTGTCCACTGATGAAAGGCTAAAAAAAAATGATTATATATATATATATAATATATATATATATATATTATATATATATATATATACACACACACATACATACATATACACATACATACATATACACACAATGCAGTTTTACTCAGTCTAAAAAAGAATAAAATAATGGCATTTTCTGGTAAACTGATGGAAATGGAGAACATCATACTAAGTGAGATAAACCACACTCAGAACATCAAAGGGTCAAATATCTCTCTCGTATTAGAAAAAAAGAGCAAAATTAGGAAAAAATATAGAAGGGAGATGGTGGTGCCAGAGAATGGGACTGAGGAGGAAAAAGAGGGATAGGTAAAAGAAAGAACCATGGAATGAAATTGACCAAATTATGCTATTTACATATGTGAATATACCACGCTGAATTCCACCTTTTATGTATATCTATAAAGCAGCAACTTAAAAAACAATAGATAAATAGAAGGAAAATCAGTAGAAAGAGGAAGTGGCAAGAAGAAGGGAAAAGGGGAAGCAAAGTAGAAGTACTGAGGACTGTTCAGTTCCTTGGTCCATTTATCGATTGGGTGATTGATTGATTGATTGATTGGTGTTATGGTTTTTGAATGTTTCATATATACTAGAAATTGGTGCTCTATCTGATGTGCTTGTGGTAAAGATTTGCTCCCATTCTGTATGCTCTCTATTTAACTCACTGATTGTTTCTTTTCCTGAGAAGAAGCTTTTAGTTTGAATCCATCCCATTTATTGATTCTTGATATTAACTCTTGCAGTATAGGAATCTTATTAAGGAAGTTGGTTCCTAATTCGTCATGATGGAGATTTGGGCCTACTTTTTATTCTAATAGAGGCAGTGTCTCTGGTTTAATTCTTTAGGTCATTGATCCACTTTGAGTTGAATTTTGGGCATGGTGAGAGATAGGGGTTTAATTTCATTTTGTTGCACATGAATTTCCAATTTTCCCAGCACCATTTGTTAAAGAGGCTATCTTTTCTCCAATGTGTGTTTTTGGCACCTTTGTCAAATATAAGATAACTGTAATTATGTGGGTTTGTCTCTATGTCCTCTATTCTGTACCATTGATCTACAAGTCTATTTTGGTGCCAATACCATGCTGTTTTTGTTACTATTGCTCTGTAGTATAATTTAAGGCCTGGTACAATGATGCCACCTGCTTCACTCTTCTTGCTAAGGATTGCTTTGGCTATTCTGCGTCTCTTATTTTTCCAGATAAATTTCATGACTGCTTTGTTTATTTCTATGAGGAATGTCATTGAGATTTTCATTGGAATTGTCTTAAATCTGTATAGTGCTTTTGTTAGTATGGTAATTATTAAAATTTTTTTATTTGTTTTAATTAGTTATACATGGCAGTAGAATGCACTTATATACTTTGATATATCATACACAAATGGGATATAATTTCTCATTTTTCTGATTATACATATTGTAGGATCATATTGGTCATACAGTCACATACATACATAAAGTAATAATGTCTGTTTCATTCTACTATCTTTGACAATATTAATTCTGCCTATCCAAGAACAAGGTAGATCTTTTCAACTTCTAAGGTCTTCTTTAATTTCTTTCTTTACCATTCTGTAGTTTTCAGACACTTTTCAGAAGAAGATATACAATCAACCAACAAATATATGAAAAAATGTTCAAAACCTCTAGCAAATAGAGAAATGCAACTCAAAACTACTCTAAGATTTCATCTCACTCAAGTCAGAATTGCAATTATTAAGAATACAAACAACAATAAGTGTTGGCGGGGAAAAGGCACACTCATGCATTGTTAGTGGGACTACAAATTGGTGCAGCCAATATGGAAAGCAGTATGGAGATTCCCTGGAAAACTGTGAATGGAAAGACCATTTACCCAGCTATTCCTCTCCTCAGTCTATACCCAAAGGACTTAAAAACAGCATACTATAGGGTCACAGCCACATCAATGTTTATAGCAGCACAATTCATAATAGCTAAACTGTGGAACCAACCTAGTTGCCCTTCAGTAGATGAATGGATAAAAAAAAATATGGCTTATATAACAATGGAATATTATTCAGCATTAAAAGAGAATAAAATCATGGCATTTGCAGGTAAATGGATGAAGCTAAAGAATATAATGCTAAGTGAATTAGCAATCCCCAAAAACCAAATGCCAAATGATTTTTATGATTTAAGGATGCTGATCCATAATATGCTGCGGGGGTGGGGGGGAGGGGATCTGAAGATTAAATGAACTCTAGCTAGGATAAAGGGGAAAAGGGGAGGGAGAGGAAAGGAGGGGTTAAAGTGGTAGAATGGAATGGTCATCCTTACCCTGAGTACATGTATGAAGACACAAAGGATGTGACTCAACTTTGTACAATCAGAAATATGAAAAATTGTGCTCTATGTGTGTAATGTAAATTGTAATGAATTCTGTTGTCATATATAAGAAATTAAAATTTAAAGAAAAAATAGAAGTCATGATATAGCATTGAAATATCTGAATTTGAATTCTGCACCCAAAATTCAATTGCTAAATAAAGTATTTCATTTCAAAGAAGAAGAAGAAGAAGAGGAGGAGGAGGAGGAGGAGGAGGAGGAGGAGGAGGAGGAGGAGTTGGAGGAACAATAATAACAACAACTGAGGACTAAAGTGGATCAAGCCATATTCCATGCATGTATGAATATGTCAGAATGAACCCCAATATTATGTATAATTATAATGAACTAATAAAAACATTTTAAAATAATTAAATATAAAACTTATGGTTAAACAAAAAGAAATTTCTCCCAACACTTCTTTTAGTCAGCTTTTTTGCTTCTGTGAACAAAAGACCTTACAAGAACAATTTGAGGAAGGAAAGTTTATTTGGGGTTTTTTTGTTTCAAACGTCTCAGTCCATACATGGCTGTCTTCATTCCTAGAGCCTGAGATGAAGCAGAACATCATGGCAGAAGGGTGTGGCAGAGCAACTACTAACTTGGCAACAGGAAGTAGAGAGAGAGCTCTGCTCAATGTGGACAAGATACATACCCCAAAAGCAGAAAGGCAAGCCCCCAGGGACCTATTTCTCCCTCACACACCCTACCTGCCTACAGTTACCACCAATCTAATCCCTAACAGGGGATTAATGCACTGATTAGGTTAAACCTCCTATAACCCAATCATTTCATCTCTAAAATTTCTTGCATGTGTCTTTTGTCTTACCCATGAGCTTTTGGGAGACACCTAATATCTAACTATAACAATACTGCACAAAAGTAATTAGATGCATAAGCAATCATCTTGAAGTTTCAGTTTTAAAACATTTTGCATAGTATATAGAGAATATGATAGTGTCAAAATGCAATTTGTGTTTCTTAGAGAATGCATCCTAAGAATGGACATTCTACAAGCTGGGGAAAACTTAGGACATATTTTCATCAAGTTACAAGGTCGTATTTGAAGTGGAATGACTATAAATATAGTATAACATATACATGTTATATACCCATTTTATAGTTCACCGGAGCATCTCAAAAACATAGAATGTTTCTTTAGAGAGTTCAAGAATGCCAAAAAATTTTAACAAAATATTACAAGACTATTTTTATTATAATAATAATTTAAATGTAGATTAGGAAAAACTAAACAGCTTACCAAAATTTCTAAAGGATCCCGGTGGGCATCTAAGAAATAGATAATCATACTTTTCATGATATAAAATTAGCACCACAGGTGTTCAAAGTTTGTTTACTTTCAAATGAGAAATTGATTCTTCATGTAATTGGGTAATCCCTCCCCCCAAAAAATAGTGATTTGAAATACAAATTAGATATTAAATAAAATTTATAAAATTCTGAGACTTTCAAGTTTTGATTTCCAATACAAATATAGGCAATTTAACTAGTTTTAGAATAAAGTTGAACACATCAAAATACTATTGATTGCCATGAATATGACTTACTTGATTTTAATGCTTTGAGTGTAAAAGGAACATATTATTTGGTATTGAGAGTTAACCTTCCCACCATGGGCTAAAACTAAAAATTAAATATTGTTTTATATATATTTGATTATATCAACCACTTTTTTTTCCTTTTTGCTACTGAAAACTTAATAGTAGAGGGTTAGGAACATGTATACTTGCTTATGCTGACTTACAGTTTACTAGAAATAATATGAAATAAATACAGTAATTCAAATAAAAAGGAATTGAAGTGAAATATTAAAGCATAGAAGAGATACAAAGACTGCAACAGAGAAAATGAACAGAGAAGTGTTCAAACTATCAGATATTTTGTCAAGTTTTAAGTTAGTTTTCAGCCCAAAGTTCACTCAACTGAAACACATTATTTTTTTTCCACTCACCAGTTGTTGATCTGAGCAACTAAATTCTTCACATGCTTGAGCTGAATAAATGGGGTCAAGAACTTAAAATAGTTTCACTAAAGGTAGCATTTACTTGAAATATTGAGACTACAGCTATTTCTTTAAATAAATCGAACTGGGTATTTTCATCCAGTTCTATAAGATGCTAATAATTGTAAAATAAACAGCTTTATAAATGTATGTTATTAAATATCTCTTTAAAAAAATAAATATGCTCAGGGCTTTCACAAACGTTTGAACTCCACTAAATAATGTTAACTTAACAATTATAATCAGTGTAATACTTATAAAAAAGAGAAAAAATAAAATTTCTCTTAGAGCTTTAAAAATCCAATAAAGTGAATTACTCACCAAATATATGATTCAAGTTGAGATGAACATCCTCCTCCCAACTGAGGCCCCTGTTCAGACCTTGCCCCAATCTCCATTTTGTCCCTGTGGTCAGTCACATTACAAGTCTTGAGAGCAGGGTGAGGGAAGATTTTCCTATGAAACAATGAAAAATAAACTGTATATTTATTGCAGTATTTTGGCAAGTTGGCAACACACTGAACCCTTTTATCTCTTCTCTTGTCTAGTTGTGTAATGGTTAATTTGAATTGTAAACTTGATTGAATCAAGAAAATCTCATGATTAAGTGTTAATGAAGGTGTGTCTAGGAATGATTGGCATGTAGGATAGCCAACTTAAATGGACCTTCCATAAGCTGTGCACCACTGTTCAAAAGGATGATGGTTTGGATGAAATTAAAGTTGGAAGCCAACAAGGCAGATGCAACCTGGAGTCTTCTAGAACAGGTTCTTGATTGCTGCTGTAATCTTCTGAGGCTATCAGACTCTTGCTGCTTCATTATTCCAAAGCAGACTCTTCAGTGATTTTCCAGAAGCCTTGGGTCTCGGACCATGGTAGCACCATTGATCCCTCTTGTTCTGGGGCTTCAGCCTCTTAGACTGTGCAGCTACTGGTTCTTCTAGCTCTCCAGCCTGCAGACAGCCATTGTAGATTATCCAGCTTCTGTTCACGTGAACCAATCTAATAAGTCCATTTTATACTTCCTGTTGATTCTGTTCCTCCAGAGAACCCTGACTAATCGAAGTTGTAAGTTTGCATTTGAAGTCTGGCTTTGGGATAGCTTTTACAGGTTTTTTTTTTTTTTGTAAAGATATATCAGGCTACGTTTATGGCCCAATGGCTAAAGCAAAAGATCTTATTAACTCATGGTTTGCTTTGGTCTTGCCTCTTTTTGGAAAATCCATTTTGGAAATTCTATATATTAGAAATAAGTCTCAGTGCTCTGTTTACTCTCTAAAATTCAACTCAGTTTGTCCTCTGGATCAGGACAATTTCAAACACTGACATAAAACAAGAAAGTACCTTTAAACGACTTGCAGAATTAGGTTGCAATCCCATGGCAGTTTTGTTATGAAAACTTTTGTGAAATTTGTAATCCAGAAAGTTTATAATAGAGAGCATTTAGGACAACCCTTGGAGATCAGGGATATTCCATGTCCCAAATTTATCTTTCATGCTTCCCTTCAGCTTTATTTTTTGGAGAATACATTTTTTTAGTTATAATAATTCAGTTTTTCAAGCCTTCAAAGGCACCAGTCTGGAAATTGAAATCAAGAAAGTTAATCTGTTCACTTTTCCCTATTCTCTGCTTATAAAGAAACAGCTTCAACCTAAGCTTGGGTCTTAGTTTTGTCATATCTCTCAAAATAAAAAATTGTTCTTTAATATAATTCCCATTGATGCAAACTAGGAAGGATATTATCTGAGTCATAATAAGAAAATAGATTTGCTTCATTCTTTGATGCTCTTCCTTACAAATATCACCAACTTAGCCTGAACAGGAGGTATTTATTCTCTTGGTTCTTAATTTTACATTTTAGTTTTCCTTAACTATCTGACCTTAATTTCAATAATAATCACTAAATGTTTCATGTATCTTTTAGAAATAAACAACAAAAATTCAACTCCATATGTTTTAAGCAATAAAGTTTATTTAAGCAATATTTATTCGACATTAAAACATCGAAGACTTTACATATTTTCCAGGGGGTACTTATCTGAGAATTCAAATAATGTCACAAATGATGGCATCTTCCACTCACTCTCAGAACTCCCGTCCTCTGCTCTTCCTCAATATGCAAATAGGGTATGAGATTTAGGGTAGGATTGTATAAAATAGAATGATGTTACCCAGAGAAGAAAAAATGGATCTGAACAAAAAAAAAAATCCACAGCTACCACTACAGATGTCAAACCCCCTGACATGCTCTTGATACCTTTACACTTCTCTCTAGCCCACAAAATCTATAGCAATAGGTATTATTTATTTTAAGTAAAAAATGATATTTTCCTTAAAATTGATATTCTTTATTAATTTAAATTTCTTTTTATTATTTTTAGAATTCCTGATTCATGTTCTTTGCTCATTTTTTAAATAAAATTTGTGTTTGTGTTTTTAATAGCTTATACTTATTGTGTATTTATTATATGATAAGTTGTGAAGTTATCTTTAAATTTAGTACATTTAATAATTTTTTAAAAATCTGTAACAGCCACTGTGGTCCTTAATTTCTTTCTTTTTAAAAAAATTATTCACTTATTTATTTATTTATTTTATTGGTTCATTTTAGATATACATAATATTATGATTAATTTTAACGTAATTATAAAAGCATGGCATATAATTTGTTCTAATTCAGTTCCCAGTATTTCCCCTTTCTCCTTCCCACCCTTACCCTGTTTATTTTCCTCTACTGATATACTTATATTTATGCTATTTACTTAAACTTTTTTTCAACTAGTGTCTTGTAGATATACATGATGGTGAGATTCATTGTGACATATTCATAAATGCACATGGGAAAGTTAGATATATTCTTTCCATTATTCTTCCCTTATACCATTCCTGCTCCACACCCCATTGATCTGATAAAAATCCCTGCTCCACATGCACATCTCTCCCTCCCCGCCTCCCCTCCCTCCCTTTCTCTCACACTCTCTCTCTCTCCCCTCCCCTCACCCCCACCTCTCTTTTCCATATTTTGGAGTGGCTTCCACATATCAGAGAATGCATTTGATCTTTGACTTTTTTGGTCTGGCCTATTTCACTTAGCATCACAGTTTCATCAATTTACCCCACTTACTGGTAAATGCCACAGTTTCATTTTTCCTTATGGCTGAACAAACCTCCATTGTAATTTTTTAGTAAGGAAAATAAAGCATAGAGAAATTGATATCCAAAGTAAAAGCTAGAATTTGACCAAGAACACTCAGACATAAATAAGTATATTTCCCTTATAATTACCAATTTGGCATCATATACAACAATTTTATTCCTGAGTCTCTGGTAATGTGGGTTGGAAATATTCTTCCTGGGTTTCTGACTACTGTTCATCTACTTACACAGGAGGTTTTTTGTCAATTACATTACATATTCACTTCTATCAATATTATGTCACTTTGTTTATGTCTTCATAAAACTCTGCAATCATTAATACAAGAGTATTCGCCTTGGCACATTTGTAATGTTTTGGGGATTTCTTTTTTTTCCCCATGTAATATTTCATGCATTAAAGCTTATTTTGGTTTACAAAACGATGTGTGAATTTGTTATTTTCCACAAAGCTTAGTCTTTATATTAAAACCATTAGAAACATTCTACTTATTTCTATTGCTTTACTTGCCATTTTATAATCAAGTAGATGATTACATGTAATTATATTTCATTCCTGGAACTTGCATTTTGTCATGGTGCCAATAACACATGGTTTTCTTTATGCTTAATTTAAAATGCCTCAAAATACCCAGAATAAAATGTTCCAATGAGTTTTTATGCTTTTAAAAAAATTCCATTTAGCATTTTCACTGGAATTTCATTAAATTTACTTAATTTAAAAGTAAATGGCATCTTTAAAATAGTTGCATTTAAAATCCACAAATGTGATTTTTCAAATCAAGACCTACTGCAAATGTTTCTGGTTTCTTTATATAGATGGTACGCATGTATTAAAAACTATTCCCAGCCCTTTGTTAAATTATTTAGTTTACTATAAACTATTTACCTTTAAGAACATGTCTTTTCAATCACAATATTTTTTATCATAATCACCTTTTCAGAATTTAGGGATGGGATGGCATTTAGGTATAGTTTAGAGAAAATTTACTTACAGAAAGAATGTTATTTTAACAGATCCACTTACTTTCCCCTTTAAGAAAATTTACAGAAAATTGTTTCTCTAAATTGAAAGTTTTAAATATATAAGTACCTATCCTGGTCATTCATTTTCTTCCTTAAGTCAGATGTTAAATCTGTAATGAGTGCTATACAAACAATATAATATTCCGCAATTAGATTTCCTCTCCTGAAATAAACAAAACCAGATAAAAATCAATCATTTTTGCTCAACATATAAGAAACAAATCAGCTTAAATTTATGTCATGAAAGAATAAAAATAAATGAAGAATTGAAATCAGATAATCCATTATCAAGCAACTTCCTTCCTGCATGCCTGCCAGAATTCTGACCATCCAGTCATGCTCACACAAGCCTTCAAGGTCAGTTATTCTGTTGCATACTCTGCATATAAAAGGGGCAGTCTTTGTCCTTAAAGGACTTTTTTAGGCTTCTTTAGGCATCAGAAACATTTAGTGTTTACAGGTAGAGGAATAATCAAAGTTTAAAAAGTAGCAAAGCCTAGAGACTATAAAAAGAAGAGAAAGTAAACCAATTTTTTGAAGTAATAAGTTTCAACATACAATCAGATATCTGTGTAATGTGTTAAATACGTGACCATATTTTCATAATACCTGTATTCTCACACACATAGGTCTACACAATTCATGTTGGTAAAAGTTGGTTAAAGAAAACAGTTGAGAAGATTTGAACACAGGTATTATGAAAATATGGTCACTTATTTAACATGTTACACAGATACCTGATTCTGTGTGTATATTTATGTGTGTATGTGTGTGTGTGTGTATATATATATAAAATTGATCTAACATGTATACATCAGTGTATATGTGTGTGATGTGTGCATATGAAAAGTTTATCTGAACATCATCTATAATTTGTGTACATGTTACCTTGACATTACCAATGGCATTTTCATGATTCACTGTGAAATATATTGGTGGATTTTAGAGGAAAACAAACTGGAAGTTCATTATATTATGGTGTCTTAAATACCATAATACATTAGTCTGTTTTTTGTTATTATAAAGAAATACCTAGGGGCCAGGCATAAGAGTGCACACATGTAATCCCAGTAGTTTGGGAGGCTGAAAAGAAAAGAAAAGGAAAAGGAAAAAAGGAAAAAAGGCTGAGGATTTTCTTTCAGAAAATAGAGGAGGAATGAATATTTTGAAGTCATTTGATGAGGACTATAAAACACCATGATAAGATATTAAAAGAAAAAAGAGAACTTTAGAATTTTAGCTTCAGAAGGAGACAGGATGCTTTTGTAGGAAAAAATTCAAACTGGGTGACCCAAAGGCAAAGACTTAAGAACCACCTCAGTGGCAGTTCTCAAATGATGGTCAGCAAGAAAATGCAAATATTAGTTGCAGAAGTATAAGGAACTGAATTTTGCCAACAACCTGAATGGGCACAGAAGAAGACCTCTTCCTCAGGGAGACTTCATGTGGCCAGCTCATGCCTTAATTTTAGTCTTATGAGACCTGAGCAGAAGACCACCCTGAAACCTACTGGATATAGGCTGGGTCCAGATAAACTTTTTCATATGCACACATAACACACATATGTATTTCCAATACAGTGAGTTGAGAACAACCAATAGAATCATTTAGGGTTTAAAAAGGAAAAATCTGTCATTATATTCAAAGTTTGTTTACTTGAAAACCCAAGAAATTCTTTAAATGTATCATACTACTACTGAATTCAGCTGGTCGCTTGATTTATACAGGCAAGAGACTGTTGGGAAAATGGAGTGTTAAAACAAGATGTTTAAAATAGCAGCAAAGCTTATAATTTACTGAGGAATTTATTTATGGAGAAAAAATAAAATTATTTCTTAAGAAACACTAATCATTAAGAAACACTATGCAATCTGTATACAGGGTAAAAATGGGAGTTCATAACCCACTTGAATCAAATGTATGAAATATGATATGTCAAGAGCTTTGTAATGTTTTGAACAACTAATTAAAAAAAACCTTCAAATGAAAATTTCCCACTCTTATACTATAGAGAAAATTTCTCTCTAAATTAGAGGCTTTAGCTTCTAGGAGCAATATTTTCACTCATCTTTAAAGCTTATCTTTAAGAAGTTTATACAGTCAACATATTCAGCAGAGAGAGCAATATAAGAAGGCAGATAGTTTTTCTTTAAAAAAGTATTCTGGAAGAACTATTTAGCAAATGGCTTTTCCTGGGAAGAAGGTTTTGAGGCTGCTTGGTATATGCCACCCCCCAAAAAAGAAACACTATGCATAAAAATATGTATAACATGTATGGGTAATACGGCACAGTATCATAAAAATATTAATTCTGTCCAAATTAGTATAAAACTTTATTGCAATTCTGGACAAATGCCTAATAGGATTTTTTGTGGAACTTGTCAAAATGAGTATATATATATAAAAAGCAGGGTGATAAATATACCCAGGAGAATTTTGAAGAAATAGTGAGAAACCTGCCTTATCAGATTTCAACACTTACTATAAACACTATGAAAAATAAGTTAATCTAGTGTCGGAACAGATGTAATAAATGGACTAACAGAATAAACAGAAACTCAATAACGAATCCATGTTTTTACAGAAACTTGATATATTACCAACATGTCATGGCAGATAAGTGAGCATTGGATCGACAATTCAGTACTTGAGACAAGTGATTACACATTTGAAAAATAAATTAATCACCTCCCCTTCACATATGTATATTAATTCTATATACCTTAACAATATAAATATGAAAAAGTTCTTCAAATTTTTAGAATATATGGTAGGATATCTTTATAGCTTTGGCAAAGGAATGAATTTCTCAGATTGCCATAAAAATAACATTGAGAAAAATCAAAATGACAAACAAAACTTCTATGAGTGAAAAGAAACAATGATAGTCACAGACTGAAATATAAAAGTCAGAATACAGGTACTTTACAAATGATTAATGGCCAAAATAAATCAATAAGACAAATGTAGTACTCTCTACCTCCCACATAAAAATTGAAAGATATATGCAAGAATTAATGTGAAAAGCTGACCTAGGGCTGGGGATGTGGCTCAAGCGGTAGCGCGCTCGCCTGGCATGCGTGTGGCCCGGGTTTGATCCTCAGCACCACATACAAACAAAGATGTTGTGTCCGCCGAAAACTAAAAAATAGATATTAAAAAAAAATTTTTAAAAAGCTAATCTAAATCCCTCTATTATGTATAATTATAATGTACCAATAAAAAAATTTAAAAAGGTAACCCAAATTCTTTTCTCTGTTTCTGTTACATATGTCTGTAGTCCAAGATGTCTTAACTTTAGAGAGGTGAATTCTAGTACTTCTTGGCACTTACATGTTCAATGATATCACCATGGTAGCTTGAAACCAGCCAGGGTGGGAGAATATAAATTAGTATGTGCTTTTTCAGTGTATCAGGCTTCATGTGAACAAATAATATCCTCCATGGAACTAGTATAGCACCATCATGAAGACCTACAAAAGAATTTGCAAAATTGAATATGATGTTAATGTTATCACTGTTACAACAATAACTATGTGAGGAATTTTACCTTGTAACCAGTTAGTGATGGTATAGCCACAGTAAAAGAGCACTTTCTACTTTTTACCTCTTGTATCATTCGCTAGAGTCATCATATGCTATAGACAAAGGATAGGTCACAAATAGAGTGCAGAAAATATGTGTATGTCTTTGCATCTCAGTAACTGGTAAACTGGCATTTTAGGTCCTATATATATAACTAAACTGGTTTTAATAAAATTCAGAAAGTAAGGAATTTTGCATAGAATAGGTACTACATGCTAGGAATCATAAACCTATTGCAAATGGCTATCATAGAGGAATATTAACATCATCATGATACATAATTCCACATCCACTAATTCAGCAACTATTAAAAACTCTATATATTAAATAGCCCTGGATTTTGGTAAATCCCATATACTATCAGTGATGGGGTTTAATGTTGTTTAAACCATCTTAGGTAGAAAATTGGAAAATTTAGAAATATTAAATGTATTTAAAATTGATTCCAAATACATAAAGAGATATGTATAATGGTCATGGTAAGATGTTCATAAAAGCAAAAAAAAAAATGAGAAGAATCTAAAAGTCTACCATTTTGCAAATGGGCAATTAAATTTTGCAATTAACATTTAATTGCATAAATATACATACATACTAAGTGGGTACTCTAAAACAAAGTTATACCCCAGCCTTGCAATTGAATTATTACATGTCAATAGATAAGAATCTCATAAAGAGAAGAATATATATATATATATATATATATATATATATATATATATATATATATATATTCTATATATACTTTCTATTTATATATATAGTTTCTATATACTATATATATATATACATATATATAGTTTTTAATGCTTTTATAAGTTGATAAAGAGCAAAACAATATTACATAATATTTCATGTTATTTATATAAACATTTGGCATAGGATGTATTTTAAAATATGTAAAAATGATAAATATGGACAGTTGAATATTTGCTGTCTGGAAGAAGAGACATTAAAACAAGCATAAGCTTATTTATGTTTTTCTATTTACCTTTGGTAAAAGAATGAATTACACTTTTTAGGTTGCATCTCCTTATAAATTTCCAGCTGGCCACTTTACCCCTGGTAGCAACTGACTTATTTTCTATATCTGTAAATTTGCATTTTTTATTGCACATGTTAAGTGAGATCACATATTACTTATCTGTATCTGAATTATTTCATTTAGTTTAATGCTCTTCAAGTTTGTGCATGTTGTAACAAATATCAGGTTCTCTCTTCATTCATTTTTAAGGCTGAAAAATATTCTATGCTATGTATGTATATTATAATTTCTTTATCCATTCTTCCATCCATAAACAATTAGATTTAGTTTGTTTCCACATATTTTGGTTGTTGTGAATAATGTTGAAATGAACAGGACAGTGCAGATACCTTCATGAAGTGATGACTTCATTTCCTTTGGTTGTATATCCAACAGAGTTATTGCATGGTTACATGATTTTTCTTTAAGAAGCTCTGTACTGATTTCCATAATGGGTGCTCCAATCTATATTCCAATCAAAGGTGTTCAATGGTTTCTTTTTCTTTAAGTCCTCACTAACACTTATAAATTCTTGTCTTTTTGATGATATCTATTCTAATAGATGTGAGGTGATACATCATAATGCCTTTGACTTGCATTTTCCTAATAAGTAGTGATGTTGAACATCTTTTTAAACACCTTTGGTCATTTTTATTTATTTCTTAAAGAAATATTTTTTCAGGTCCTGTGTTAGTTGGCTTTCCATTGCTGTAATCAAAATAACAGAAAGGAACATTTAAAAGAAGGAAAACTTCATTTTGGGCTCATGGTTTCAGAGGTCTCAGTCTTTAGTCAGCTGATTCCATTGATCTGCATCTGAGGTAGGGGATAATATCAGAGCAGAAAGGCATGGTAGAGAAAAACTGCTCAGCTTATGGAAACCAGGAAGGAGAGAGAAAGAGAGGAAAGACCCCTGAACAAATATACTCCAAGGTCACACCCCAGTGACATACTTTCTCTATCCTTGCTTCACAGGCCTACAGGTATCACCCAGTAGTAGTCCATTCAAATTATTAATACATAAAATGGATTAATCCACTGATCCGCCTACAGGCACCACCATCTAATCATTGCTTAAAACCACAATTCTTATCCTTGCTGCACTGAGGACTGAGCTTTCAAAACATGAGGTTTTCAGGAGACATTACAGGTCCAAGCCATCACAGGTCTTTGCCTATTTTTTTAATTGGGTCATATGATTGTGTTTGAGTTCTTATTAACACTTCATCAAATGCATGATTTGCAAATATATTTTTCACAATTCATAAATTGCCTTTTCTCCTTTACACTGACCTTGCCAATGATTTTTTGAATACCATACCAAACACTCAGGTTACAAACAAAAATAAATAAGTGAAATTATATTAAACTAAAAAGCTTCTTCACAACAAACAAGACTTATTTTTGTATGCTGATTTTGTATCCTGCAATTTTGCTGAATTTTTTAGTTCTAACAATATATTTTTTAACCGAGTCTTTAACAATCATGTTACTGTCACTGCTCTGATTCTGACACAGATCAAATAATGTCCATAATAAATAGAGTTGAAACATATAAAAACAAATGGCTGAATTAGCTTAAACACTCTTGTCTTAATAAAAGAGTCCAATAGTTTCCAAGGAAGACAGATTTTACCTTTTTAAACTTTTGAAATCACTGAAGAGAATAATTGAAATTAATCTTAAAAATTGCCAGAGTCTCTGGTCTAAAGACACATACCTTAAATATAATCATAAAATTTCTACTTTTCTGTGTTGTGTTTGTGTGTGTGTAAGAGATTGTAATTTTGTGAGACAATTCATTCTGTTTCCTATTCTCCAATTTTAACAATTTTTATTATGAACTCAAATTTGTCTCATTTTGACAACCACTTATTAATCTTGGGATTTTCCCCCCTTATTTGTTGCAAGAAGCAAGAAAAACTTACTACTATCACATATCCTATTACTTATATTTGTGCTTCTCCCGGGAAAAAAAGCACATGAAATGGTGATGAGCTTGGATTTATAATCAACAGAATCTTAAAGGTCATCACAAAATCAGATCAACTGAAAAATAACATGAAAAGTCCAACTAATAAATAAAAACTTTCATAAAAAAAGAAAGGTCAAAGCTCTTTGAAAGTAAACTCCAATAAGGTATTTTTATTTTATGCCATATGAATAGGAGCTATGACAGTAGGAATGTTTAATAAAGAATATGATAATGAGGATGATTGAAATGTCAAATAATCTCACATAAAATGAGCATCATCTTTAAGAAAACATTAACATTTTAGTGTGATATGAAAAGTTAATATTTATCAGATTCTTTATCAAGTTCATATCTGAATAAAATAATCATATTGCATGATATTTTTATAATATTTATTTTCATTTATTATAAATACTAACCATGCACTTTAAAAGAAAGTTTCATAAAAATATGTATAAAAATAAAAGTCTTACAAGATAGCCAATGATGATATTATCATAATATTGGTGAATAACTTTTTAAAATATGTTTTTGAGTAATCTTCCGTGGTTTACATTATTTCTTCCAATAACTTTTTGAAAAAAAACTTTTTTTGATAATTGTCTCTAAAGCAATTAAAGACAGTTATATTAATTAAAGACTAAGGACTGTACATACATACAAACACATCCCTATATACAAGCACAAGCACATGGATGCGACACACAAAGAGTATGTTTAACACATGCAGTTCAGTTGCAATAATGTTTAAGAATCAAAGCTATATTAGAAATATGATTGCCTCTGTTGTAAAAATTATTTCCTCCTTGAGAAACTCTGGTATCATATATCACAGGTGCTATCTTGACCCAGTTTTAGATCATTGATAAAAAAAAACTCTTAATTTTACTTTTCTGGTATTATGCAAAGCCCAAATTCTAACCATTTCAATTACCAGGTTCTAACTCTCTGAACTTAATACATACAAACGAAGGTGTCAGAAGCCTTGAATATAAAATGTTTAGGGACAATCACTTCTTCCTCAGGCCTGAGATATTATTCAAAATACCCAGTCAACAGAAATCTGCTTGCTATCATGAAACACAGTTTGAAATTTCTGTTTCTTTCCTTATTAGTAACCCCTGAGTGGCTTCCTTATTTGCTTCAAATATAGATAGTCTTTTATATAGATATTTGTGTGTGTATGTATATATAAATATATGTGTACATAAAGGGAAGGCCTTTGTGTGTACTACGTAATAGGTGTGTGGGTACAAAAACCTTAAAAGTGACTATCTTCTATTAATATTAAGAAGTCTACCCCCTAAATTCCAATTTTCTTCATATTATAAATAGGGTCAGAGAAACCCAGGCAGTTCATTTAGTTCATTTTGTCTGTTTGGAAAAGAGAATGGCTTGGGGACAAAGTGTCTTTATTTCTCTTTTATCTGAAACAGTCTTTCCTGCTAGATCTACTCAATGCCCTAATGGAAGTACTTATATTTTATTTCATGAGAGATAGGATTTATCATTCTAAAGATGTCTACACTACTTAGATAAAAGTACCACCAAATTGATCCTCCTCCATGGTATGTGGGCACCAGAATCTGCTTACTATAGACAGCATTAGAAACTCAACTGCTGTCTTTGACTCAACCCAACTCTTTCCCAATTTGTCTCAGTACATGTAAAGCAACAGAAAAAAATTACTTCTATTTTTTACAAAACTTATCTATCTACAATTCTGTGTAAAGACTCATTCATCTCAGACAAAACTACACAATATTCTAGACTCTTTTTTGGACTAGAAAATTGATATTTAACCAGGTAGTATTATTTATTTCTTTCATTCTAATATATATTTCCATGTATAGCAACAAAATCGAGATTCTGTCCTATGTTCAATATAGTATTCCCATTTAATCAAATATTATGTGGACTTTTTCCATGTAAATAAACACTCTTTGAAAACACAGTTGCCATGGCTATACAACATTGCAACAACAAGTCATTTAAAAATCTTCCACTGAGTAATTGATTATGTGTAGGTTTCATAAATTCTTATTTCTTTATGATTATATTCTTATGCCAATAAATATAATATTATAAAACGTTTGAAACATTGTTTTCCAGATAGACCAATGTATACTTCCACAGGACACTATAATTAGGCTACCATGAAGGTCTGTTTTTCATGCTTTCTTTTATTCTTAAGTGAGGCTTGTAAATTTTGTATCTTTTCACATGATAATATACTTAGAGATACTTGATATTAAAATTAGAAATTGATAAGTATTAAAGTCATGATACCATATATTTGTGGGTGAAATAATATGAATCAAGTGTTCACACATAAAACAAAGCCTTTTTAGTCACGCATGTGTGCAAAAATTCTCCATCACTATTATTCCATTAGAGCTGTGTAACTGTGAAGAATTTAAAAACTTTCTAAACCTCAAAACCCCATTTTTAAAAGTGATTATTCTAATCAATGTCATTAAGTTATTGTCAGAATTAAGTGGCACACGGTAAACCCTAAATACATGGTAGCTCCCTCGCATGTTGCCACTGTGAATTATTCAAAAGCAATACAATGAAAGCAATCTGTGAAATTTATCAATTTCTTTTGTGCAAAAAAAGATCAGCCACCATTGGTTTTTAAATGTTTCACCAGGTTGTTGTAGAATGATGAAAATATATATTTCTAACCTGGTGAATCCATTTTATTTTCCTTTTAGATTCAGTGTGAAGAAGAAGCAGGTAGAACTGTAAGCGCTTTGAGCATTATGACAGATCTTTCTCTCTTTTCCCTCATAATTCCAAGTAACTGTTCAAAATGATTTCTGAAGTCAACGCATTTGGAACAGATGAACAATCTTTGATTCAGTGAAAAATCACTCAGTCTGAATAATTATCCTGTGAAGGAGAATTGCATGTAGCTTAGGCATCATTTAAAAATCAATGTTTTGTATAGATTTCAGGGGTTCTAATTTTTCTCTCACTTGTCCTACTACCCATTCAATTGTCTCTCATAAGTGTAACTTTATTATACTGAAACCTTACCAAAATTTCTACTGAAAGTGAAAGTTACAATGATAACAGTCTTTACTAGCTGCTAGACATAAGCCATAATTTGTTTATTTGGGAGGTCATGAGATTTGTTTTTCATACTACCAACAAGAATCATTTTTTTTTATTTAACAAGAATTTATTGCTAAATGGCTACACGAGGAGTAGAGAATAATAATACAAGTTACCTCTTTTAAATTTGTCTATATTCTCCTGAAAAAATACAGACAATACAAATGAAAATACAAAAGTAAATTGGTGTTTTCAAATTGTAATGAATGCTGTGTTTTAAAAATTAGTGCAATATGATAGAAAATAACTCATAGGTTGTTCAAGAGTGTGGCAGCAATATTTTGGGTAAGATTTAATACTAGAAAAACAACTCATTGAAAGTATTATGATTTTGATATTAGCTGTCTCTCAAAAAGCTCACATATGAGACAATGCAAGGTTTAGTGGTGAATTGATTGGGTTACAAGAGCCTTGACCTAATCAGTGCATGGATTTCCTCATTGGGATACACTGGGTGATAACCATGGTCAGGTAGGCTATAGCTGGAGAAGTTAAGTCATTAGGGGACATGCCTTTGGGATGTATATTTTGTCTGTGGCGAGTGGAGTCACTCCCTCTGTCCTCTCTTTCCCTTCGCTCTCTTTCTCTCTCGCTCTTTCTTCTTTCTAGTGTGGGGTCCTGAGCTGCTTTTCTTCTCCACACTCTTCCACCAGGATGTCTGTCTCGCCTCAAGCTCCAAGACATGGAGCCAAATGTTTATTCACTGAGACCTCTGAAACTGTGAGCCCCCAAATAAACTTTTCTTCCTCTGAATTTGTTCTTGCTGGGTCTTTTGGTCACAACACTTAAAAAACTGATTAAACCTAAAGAGCAGGGGAAATGCAAAAAATCATGAAGTAGGAATAAAACTGGTTTGATCTAGAAAAGAAATGAGATAGTGTAATTAAATAGTTAATTAGATTAATATAATTGAGAGGAGACAGCAGTTGAATGTGAAATTTTAAAACTAGTTTGAAATCACATGGATATTTGTTAGCAAAGGTGAAAATTTGCATTTTATTTTTATTGTAAAGGGAAATCAATAGAAAGTTTTCAATCAAGAGAAAGATATGGTCTGGTTTAGAACTTCAGTAGACCACCCTTGCTAATGTCTAGTAGATTTCCATAAGGCAGACAGGGTTGGAGGCAGTGAGGGAATAATGGGGCTGCCCAGGATGGTGACCATAATGGAGATATGCGAAGACTCAAATGTACAGAAAGGATCTCGGATAGATGGAATTCAGCCATTATATTCACCCATTAACTATCACCAGAGTTTTATTGTTTTAAAAAATGATGAGATTCACAAATCTACTTGGATTAAATAACTACTCTCTTTACCTTCCTAAGTGCCTTCCTTCGTCATATTGAACTCGCTCCCCCAAAGCACGCCATGTCTCAGCACTTCAGCAATGCACTGCTAGTATCTTTGTCATTAGAGAGTCCACAATCCTTTCTCCTTATTGAGTGTCCCTGCCATTCTTTATAAATATCTTTATAGTAGGGGAGGAAGCCAGTGGAGAATGCAAGCATAATTCTCAAAGTTCTGCTTGATTATTAGGTGTATGAAGGCAATGATCAGTAGGAAAAGAAAAGTTGGGGGGAGTAGTCCTTTAAGAAACTCAATTTTTAAATACCTTCATTCTGAGAAAACTTTTAGCCAACAATATGAAGATGTCAGGTAGAAATTTATATATCAGTGACTGGAGTTTATGGAATAGGTCAAGTTGTATATATGACACAGAGACAGGAAAATATGTCACTCTACTATCTCGATTTCTTTCTTTTTTCTTTTATTTTGAATAACGAAGGAAAATCTAAAAACTGGTGCTCATAGAGCATTGTAGTGTATGTAAAAAGATAAGATTCTTCTATATTTAGGTTTCTACCATCACTAAGTGCTTAGTGAATATTAGGATTGTTTATATCTACAACATAAATTCTCATCATAATCAAATTGTACAGGGTATGTTTCTCTGTGAATTAATATCTTTAAAAATATTTACACAAATGAGAACTTCTTTAAGTAATTTATAGTAACTAGTTAATGCCAAAAATCTCAATACTCCTTTTCTGTCTCAATGCTTCCCAATTACAGTACTTAGTTAACAAACCAATATTTGCAAACAAACATAATGGTCTTCCACTTTTTAAAGATACATTATTCTCCCTGCTCTCTTTCCATATTAAGTTTACATACAAAATATCCTACATATGCATTTGTTTTAATGTTGACTCTGTAAAGACAACAAAAGAATATATTTTTAATCTCTTGAAACCTTTGTGGAACTTTTCTTCTGAACAGATGTTACTGTTTTCTGAATTCAGAGTTCATATGTTGGTGAGATACCTCAGTTCACATTTGCAAGTAAATGATGGACATGCATATAAATGAAATGAGTTCACTAAAAAGGCTAAAAGTCATAAGCAAATGCAAAGTACGTGCACATAACACAAAATTGATACTACTGAAACATTATTATAGTCAATTTTGAAATAGTGTCTTTAATTTCCCAGGAATATTGAAACAATATGTTTATGTTTGTCACAATATTTCTAAGTGATCTAAAAGTCTTTAAATTTTTATTTGTTTTAGTTACTTTATTATTCTCAAGGTGTGCATATAGAAAGAAAATTCATTTTGTAAACATCTTTTTCTTCATATATATGTGTGTATATGTGTGTATTTATATAGTATATATGGCATATTTACTGCTTCTAAAGAGATTAAATACAAAATCCACAAGTTCTCTATCTCTACTTATATCATGTAGTGTCACTCTATGATAATTCTCTGTGGTTTCAAAACTCTTAGCCAAAGAATGAAAAATAAAGAAAATAATGCGAGTTTTAATTTTTTTATATTCAATCTAAATGTCTTTTTCTCATAGAAATATTTTAAATTAAATACATTTAAGTGGACCTGTGCTTATTTTGCTTTGATATACTTTCTGGAGGACTACAATTTCAGTGTTCCTTACAGAGTATTTTGGTGTCCAGTGAGGAAAGTTTAAAAGCTACTGATTTCTAGGCAACCAAATATCTGACAAGGAGTCTGACGGTTGTTGGGTAGTATATACACATAATCAAAGTTAAAGAAAAACAAAGCAAAAAAACAGATGAAAAGGAAAGAAAAATGAAATACATTGGTCTCTATTAGGACTACACATTTAGATTTGTAATGCAGCATTAAGGAAAGTCTTTTGGATTTCTTTCTGACTCTTTTGCTTTATTACTTGGAATTTTATTATGTTCTTTCCCTCTCCATATCACTTATGTTCTTCAAAATTCTATCTTGGAATTATTTCTTTTTTCTTTTCTTTCTTTGTTTCCTTTCTTCTTCTTCCTTCCTTCCTTCCTTTCTTTTTTTTCTTGCTACTCTCACTTGTTTTCTCTATATATTCTAAAGTCACACAAATAAAATAGATCTCTTCCATCTACCAGTCCAGATTCATGCTTTACCTGATGTCTCTCTTTTCTATGCCTCTAAGAGGTTGAACTCAGTGGTCAGTATTAACATAAGCATAGCTCCCTTGTCATTGGAAACTGAGGCAGAAGATTGACAAAAAAAAGGAAAAATGTTCTATTGGAATTTTTTGTTTGGGGCTATTGTTCACCCAGTTAATTTTGGAAGGATTACACGTTTTTAGGAATTTTCCTCTAGATCTGCTCTTTGCAACTGCCCTAAATCAGGCTCTCCTTTCAATCTCTTTAGGCCACAACATCTCAAACATGACATCATTGATATTTTAGAACAGATAATTATTTGCTCTGGTTGGAGACTGTTCTGTGTATTGTAGAATGCTTAGCAGTATCCTTTGCCTTTAAATATTACATTCTAATGACCTTAGAGACAAAAGAGAATTTTGAAATCTGGCCTCTCGCAGAGCACATACTGAAAGAAATATCAGAAAACATCTTTGATATTTTGAAAGAGTTCTCCCACTTACCAGAAAATAAAAATAAGTAACTCACGACCAAGCCTAATACCTCATTTTAATAGTAGCAAAATCACATCTCGAATTTTTTATGTAGCAAAACAATGGAAAGGAAGAGAGTCCTTAGATAAGAGGACTATAATCTGGAAGTTTCAATCAACAACATGTACCCTGAATGAGAAAGGAAGCCCTCCTCCATATATTATTTTAGTGTCAGCTGACTGTGACATTAGTGTACAAACACCAAATAATTATTTAAAGAAATAAAAATTTCTCAATAGTTAAACCCAGGACACATCCTTAAGAAGTTGATGCCAAATTTATTTAAAATCCAACTTCACCATTCTCAATGTTCTTAGTCCCATAACTAGGTTTGGATATAGCATAACTCGGGGGAATCTATGGCCTACTCCAAAGGAAGATATTCTGTACATAAAATAGAGTCATATGTTTTAATCGCTTCACGTGTTTGTTTTTATATAGATAATGTATGCAAGATGTCCACAAATATTAATGGGAAAGCCTGGAATACATACATTTGGGAGTATAAGGATAAACAGTTGTAGAAAACAAAATAGAAAACTTTTTTTTTTTTGCTTTCAACTTCTAATCTTTATTGCCATTTAATAATTATCCCACATTATTAATTTCATGAATCAAAATATAGAAATTATTTCTTTTTTTAGAATTGAAATTATATATCAAACTCTTATTATCTCTTGTTCCTATTAATGTAATTATTCACTATAATTTATTTTAAAAATTATTAGGGTTAGGGATTTAATATTTTGGTTTGAGCACCTAAATTTCACTGGTGGTGTTCAAGGTTGGCTAAGAAATCTTGCACTCATGCTGAACTCTAAACTTTGAATTACAAAGGTAGGACCACCTGAATGTGGCAGACTGACTCTCAAGAAGGCCCCAAGATTCCTAGATCCTAGTGTTCAGACTCTTCTGTGATCTCCAATCCTTTTTAAAGAATCCAGGAAAGCTAGCAGGTTGTTAACATATACATGCATGCAACTTTATAATTTTACATGAAAATGTAATGGCTATCTTACTGGAGTCTCTCTCTCTCTGTGTTTTTCTCTTGTGCTCATGCACATGAGTGCTCTCCTCTCTTTCTCTCTTGCTGTCTTTTTTTATAAGCATGTATCCATGTTGCAGGGAAATGGAGACAACTTCTCAGAGCTGAAGGCAGCATTGGTTAAGAACAAGCAAGGAGTTAAAGTCCTCCATTCTACAACTGTAATTAATTGAACTCTGTAAGTAACCTCAGTGATCTTGCAGATGGATCATTTCCCAGCTAAGACTTAGTTTAGGCTTCAGGCCTATTTGATACCTTGCTTGCAGGCTTGTGAAACCCTAGTAAGAGAAACCACTTAGTGCATGCTGGGGTTCCTAACCTATAGAAACTGTGAGACAATTCATGTGTGTTCTTTGAGACCACTAAGTTTGTGGAAATTTGTTAAACCTCAACAAAACTCCAAAACTCTTGAAATCCTGCAGAGACAGAAGAATGCTCAGAGCAACAAAAATGCTAGAATAAGCCTTTTAAATAAATTGCTCAGCCACTCTCCTACCACAGTGAAAAGATCTAAAGGATGTTCCTTTGACCAATTCATTAAGAATTAATTAGTAAGAGGAGTGCTGGCATCTTTCAAAAACTCTGTAGGGTTACCCATTGGGCAGTAGAGAAGACAATGGGATGTTATACTACCAGAATCAGAAATGATTCCCTGTTATCAATGGGAAAAAAGAGACTTTAAGTGATAATGGCAATGTAGTTGTTAGAAATAAGATGGGCATCTCTAGTGCCTGTATTCTCTCTCAGATATCGTCATCCATCCAATCACAAGAACAAAAATTTTTTGGATCACATTTCATGGCTTTTTTTCTTACCACCATTCTTAGTTTTTTTTTTTTTTTTTTACACTTTTTCAAAAGTATTTCATCTCCCCATCCATAATATCACTGCTTATGTGGTGACTTTCTGCTTGTCAATTAGCTAAACTGAACCATGTTAGCCAGAATTTTCTTCTCTGAATATTTCCAAGTGAGGCTTGCTCGTAAGAGAAATTTCTATGAGATTTGGATGACAGAAATAGAAAAGTGGCCATTTTTATGCTCTGAATCAATGTTAAGCCAAGTGCTTTCAACTTCAAACATTATCACTGATTTGCTACTTCTCTATGTTGGTGTAGGGCAGCAACTGATATGCAAATTCTCTAGAACTGCCAGTCTCAATCAGCATCTCTGAATCCTGAGCCAGACATGTGTACACTTCCATAATGATGGGCACCATCATATGTTTCCCTGTGGACAGTTGTTTGGGCAGTTTGTCTGACTGCTCATTTTGCCTGGAATTAGAGATGGCCAGAGGTATGGATCTAATGATTTGGCAAGGACTTAAAGGATGCTTGGTCACAAGGAGGTCTGGCAAAGGGATGCAAGCATAAACCATTCATAATAGAAGCAGAATATCTAGGTATTTGGGTTCTATATAAATACTCAAAAAGGAATGATTTCAGCAGAATTAAACAATTAAACAAGATAGTTGTAACAATTAAACAAGATAGCTGGGCATAGTGGTGCATGCTTGTAATCCAGTGGCTTGGGAGGCTAAGGCAGGAGGATTGTGAGTTCAAAGCCAACCTCAGCAAAAGTGAGGCACTAAGCAATCAGTGACACCCTGTCTCTAAATAAAATACAAAATAGGGCTGGGGATATGACTCCATGGTCTAGTGCCCCTGAGATCTATTCCCAGTCCCCCATCCCACCAAAAACACAAGGTAACCCATCCTTAGATGACATTGAGATTTTCTCAACCCAGTCATCTCTTTTGTTATCTAATATGCACAAATATAAAATAGCCATTGAAACATTGGTATATTTTATACATGGACTTTCATTTATTATTTTTTAAACTTATTTTAATAGGTATATATGACAGCAGAAGGCATTTTGATTCATTGTACGCAACTGCAGCACAACTTTACATTTCTATGGTTGTACACAATGTAGCGTCACACAATATGTGCAGTCATACATGTACCTAGAGTAATGATGTCAGTCTCATTCCACCATCTTTCCTGCCCCCATGTACCTTCTTACCTTCCTCCCCTTTGCCCAATAAAATTTCCTCCATTTTTCCCATGTCTCCCCCTCCATGTTACGTATCAGTATCCACTTACCAGAGAGAATATTTGGCCTTGGGTTTTTGGGGATTGGCTTACTTTGATTAGCATGATATTCTCCAACTCCATCCATTTACCTCAAAATACCATAATTTTATTCTCTTTTAATGCTGCGTAATATTCCATTGTGTACATATATCACAGTTTCTTTATCCATTTATCTATTAAAGGGCATCCCGGTTGCTTCCTCAGTTTAGCTATTGAGAATTGAGTTGTTATGAACATTGATGTGGCTGTGTCACTGTAGTATGCTGATTTTAAGACCTTTGGGTATAGACCAAGAAGTGAGATAGGTGGGTCAAATGGTGGTTTCATTCCCAGTTTTCTAAGGAATCTCCATACTGCTTTCCAGATTGGTTGCACCAATTTGCAGTCCCACCCCAGAAAATCTTTGTCAACATTTATTGTTGTCTGTATTCTTACTGTCGTGAGGTAAAATCTTAGAGTAGTTTTGATTTGCATTTCTCTAATTACCAGAAATGTTGAACATTTTTCATGTATTTGTTGATCAAGTATACATCTGCTTCTGAGAAGTGTTAAGCTCCTTAGCCCATTTATTGATTGGATTGTTGCTTTTTTTGGTGTTTTTTTGAGTTCTTTATATATCCTGGAAATTAATGCTCTATCTGACATATGTGTGGCAAAAATTTGTTCTCAAAATGTAGGCTCTCTGCTCACCTCATTGATTGTTTCTTTTGCTGAGAAGAAGCTTTTTAGTTTGAGTTCACCCACTAATTCTTGATTTTATTTCTTGTGCTTTAGGAGTCTTGTTAAGGAAGTCAGGGCTTAATCCAGCATAATGAAGCTTGCAACCTACTTTTTCCTCTATTGGGTGCAGGGTCTCTGGACTAATTCATAGGTCCTTGATCCACTTTGAGTTGAGTTTTGTGCATGGTGAGGGATAGTAACAAAAAAGGCATGGTATTGGCACAAAATAGACATGCAGACCAATGGTACAGAATAGAAGGCACAGAGACAAACCCACATAAATACAGTTATCTCATACTAGACAAAAGTACCAAAAACATACAGTGCAGAGAAGAGAGTGTCTTCAACAAATGGTGCTGGAAGAACTGGAAATCCATATGCAGAAAAATGAAATTAAATCCTCCTCAGCTACACCAACTGTTCTGCGTTCAACATGTCAATATAAAAAATGGTGCTGAGTCACCATATCAAAAGGGGGACATTAAAGCACCATGTCTCTGAATGTATCCTTTCTGTTCCCAAAAAGCAAGCCAAGTTAAGGGAACAATAAGAGCAAGCCTAACCAGAAAGTTCAGATACATATTATCTTGGACACTGGCTTTCTTTTATGCACACTGGCAAGTACAGCAAGTTAGAGTTTTCTGTAGAGAGCTAGTTTCCTTCTTGTATGACAGTGCAGTAGTACCTGGGGTTCTGGTTGTACAAACAGCTAACTAAGCAAGCTAACGCTGATTATGCCATTTGCTTCTGTAGCCTAAGATGTAAGTCTCTTCTATAAGTGAGGCTGGGCACAGAACTGCGGGCACTGTGGAGAGGATATGTGCCACTCATCCTACGAGCTGTCACTGGACAAAATGCTGCTGGGTGAAGCACTTTGAGGAATGGAGATGCTTTTAGCCTGTGGCCACTGAACTCTTTTCAAGTAGTCACTGGTCTCTTGTAAGCTTTCTCCCATAAATCATATGTCTCCCATGCTGTCTTCAGGTACTTTTTTTTTTAAATCTCCTATAATTTACTCCATTGCCCTGGAACAGCTACACTGGACTAGACAGTCCCATGTCTCACTTTTTCCTGATTAGCTAACTTCATAGTGGTAGCTTGACAATGGTAGACTGATTCTATCATAGATGGACAGCACCTTGTACTCCTATAACGACACTTGTTTTCTGTATAGATCTACCTTTCTGGCTTGCCTTTTCTGTTAACCCCCCCATTTTTGGACTTGCAAAATACCTTACTCAATGTTTTAATATCACACATGGCATAACTATAGAATACTATGTGCAGAAATATTAATCATTGGCTTTTTCTCCTAAGAAATTAATTGAGTAGCTCTAAAAGAGGACCAAGGATTCCGGGCTATGACGTACATCCAGGTGACACTGTTTATCCTGTTGAGGCTACTACTATTAAGTCAAGTAGGTTAAAAGTAGTCAAATTAAATAAGAGAAGGGTTTCTTTTCAGTTTTATCTACTGTGGTATGCAAAACTTCCATAAACACTATGTCTCAACTGGAATTAAAAAGCCCATTGTTTATAGTTGTTTCTATGAAACTTGCATTTAATCCAAGGAACATTTGCAGTGATGAATATAAATGAAAGATGATAAGAATACAATTAAAGTAATAACTTTGCAGGATGAAAAGATCATTCTTCAAATATCAGTAACAATACCTTATGCTTTTACATTGTTTTATAGTTTTAAAAGCACTTTTGATTATCAATTCATTTAATTCTCACAAATGATTAAAGCTGGGAATAACTCCATATTACTATTTTCATGTCTCATAGGTAAAAAAGTAAAATAAAACCACAAATGTCCTTTATATCACTTTTTGGTTTGGGACTAAGCTGATGAAATGCCACAGGAGATCTGTAGGGACATATGTACAGAAATTGAAACTTTCTGTTGATATGTAGAAACATTTGAAAGCAAGAGACAATCTGTTAAAATGTTACCTTCTTTAAAGAAAGTACTGAAAACAGTAAAATAAAACACCAATTTATGGTGTTCTAAGTAGGAGGCATTATGTTTTAGCTGTGAAGTAAGAAATTAACCATAAAAAATATTTTTGATCTGTTTTCATAATTGATCATTATATTGCTAAAGAATAATTAAAGACTGATAATAAATACATTTTGCATGAATTGGTGAAATATAGTTCTAATTATGACTTTTATAAATCTATAACATATTCTGAGGATACTTAGTGATTTAATGCCTTTTATTGTATAATCAATATTTAAAATTTCTTATAAAACCTAGTGTGAAAAAAGCCTGCACAAATTGGAGTGATGAGGGTATAATATGCATAAGTGATGATATAGAGACAAAACATTTAAATCCCTTATATTTTCAAACACAAATGACATAATATTTAATACAACTATTTATTTTATAACAAAATACAGATTATACAGGCAAATATTTCATTACAAATTTACTCCCTATTCTGATATTTCTAGGACATAAATTTAAATTATATATGTACTGAAAGTATAATTAGACTCCAAATATTTGATAGAATATGACAGCATGCCATATTAAAAGAAATTTATTTTAATGAATATCTGATGTTTTGAAAATAAAATAGAAATCTAAAATTTTGGTAAAAAATTATGGCATTGACATAAAAATAATGAGCTTTTCCAGTATTAATTAATATTAAAAAATTTCTAAAGCACTTCTAAAATTAAATGTCCAAAACTACAAAATTTGAACTGTTATGGAAATAATTATTGATTTTCTGATAATTTAAAAGTAAAATATGGTTTGTATAAAACCTCTGGAATGATAAATCTCATATGAGAGACAATTAAAGATAGCACATGTTTATGGATAATATTTGCAATGATCCCAGAGATGCCATGAACAGATTAAATATGCCAACTTGTGTAAAGTATGTCTTTGTTAATGACATAGTGCTAAGATTCCAATTACTGCTTTAATAAACGGGAATCTCTTGGACCTCTTCACTTCTCTCTCAGCTCAGTTGGCTGAGTTCCTTTCACTTATATATGAATAAGTCAAGACTTGAAATTTGAATTGGTAAATTCAGTTCAACATGCTTCCCAGTGCCCTTCTGTAGTTGCAGGTAGCTGGCTATTTGGTATATATGTTGGTCTTTAAGTTTTAGAACCAACACTCAGGCTGAGTTCTTGAGCACCATTCCTCTAATCATGCTGCTATTTTAACTTGCAATGTTGCTATTCTATGCTAATTATCAAATGATACTGAAAATGGTTTATGTCATTTTTCCTACTATATTATATTTCCTTACAGTAGGTTATATTTTCTTTTTCTTTGTATCCTCAGATTATGCTGCCACTTAGGGAACGCAAAAAAAATGCTTATAGGATGAATTCATGAGTGAATAATTCCTCATCTGCTTTTTCCTCTGAATCCCTTTCTATTACAAGAAATGACAATTATATCCTTTTGGTGAGTCAGGCAAGGATATTATAAGAAAGAAAAATTATAGATATCTATCTCACACAATCTTAGATGCAAATATCTAAAAGATAATAATTAATAAATAACATTAAATATTATGCAGGATGACCATCAATTTTGAATAAAGAAATAAATATAGTATATTCATACAATGTAACATTATAGGACATCAAAATGTTGAAATACTGATATATACACTATGGCTATATTATGAAAATGAAAGAAAAGAGTTGAAATATGCCATATATTATAGGATTCTATTTATAGAAAAAGTCCAGAGTAGGAAAATCTATGGTGGCTACTAATGAGGTATGTAGTTTCTTTTGGTGTCATGAAAATAAATCATGTTAGTGTTTGTATAACTCTTTGAATATGCTAAGAATAATTTAATTTTATCTTTAATAACTGAATCATGTGGCATTTTAAATATATCTCAAAAGAATACATAAAAAGAAAAAATATTATTAATAAAATACAAAAAACATATTTGAAAAACATCTTTTAGATTTTATTAACATTATTTTTTCAATGTGGAAGGAAATCCAAGGTCACATTCCATAGTATTAGCACAGGGACACAGAAAAGAGGGAAGAATTAGAGCAGCAGCACTACCAATACTGCCTACAAAGTCTTCTCTCTACCTTCCTCTGTCTCTGTTTCTCTCTCTCTCTCTCTCCTTCCCCCATCTTTCTATTTTATGTACACACACAAAAATATACACAAACACACATACACAGACACACATGTTCTGTTTGAAAAAAGTAAAAGTAAGCTTCAAAGAAGGAATGAAATCTAAATGAAAGAGTTTGGAACTTTTATGTGGCCTCACATGTTCTTCAGTATTGGTGGTAAACACCATAGTTTACACAGCTGTCAGTGAATATGAGTAAAATGACTTTCAATTGCCACACATACCCACACCTCTGGACTGTTTTCATTTATTTATCAGAAAGAAAATTATCTCACCCCTTTCTTGTAAGGCTACAAGAGTTGCAAATCTCAGCTGTGTTTGCTTTTTTTCCCCCTTATTTACAAAATATTCTCCTTTATTGATGCTCTCAAAATTTTATATTAAGAAATAATATTTAGCAAAGAGTGGGTTTGAGCCAGGACAACAAATATATGTAATATGCTCTTAGAATTCTATTAAA
This sequence comes from Callospermophilus lateralis, assembly GCF_048772815.1. Lineage (NCBI taxonomy): Eukaryota > Metazoa > Chordata > Mammalia > Rodentia > Sciuridae > Callospermophilus > Callospermophilus lateralis. The sequence continues at coordinate 85,656,573 of NC_135317.1, forward strand.
ACATCAAATCATTTATTAATGCTAATTTTCTCTCAGTTCTCTATATATGTGTGTGTGTGTGTGTATATATATATATATATATATATATATATATATATATAGTAATTTTTAAGATAAACCCAATATTAAAATGTTAATTATTTTTACCTATGCAGAATTTAAATCAACATTTTAAATACACTTACTTGAATGCATCTGAAACAGTCATTTTAGCCCTGGGTATAATTTTAAAAATTCTAGTCATTTCTATTTTAAGCCATGTATGATTTTGTTCATCTTCTAAAAAGCAGCTTATCTTCTAGGTCAATATTTGTTTAATCTGGATGAATATCTTCTTATTCTCTTAATGATGTGCTTATTTCTATGTTTGAATATCTCAAATTATATTACTTTATCTTAGTGAGCATGAATGTCAGTTTATATACTCATGTATTTCTAGGACATATTATAGTGCTTTAAAGAAAATACTAGTAGATAAATAATTGCATCAGTTTGCGCTACCTAAACATTTGTTAAACAGGAATGATGAGTTAAAATATTTTCATGAGAACACACTTTACATGAGTGAAAACAAACAAAAACATTCTTTTGAATGCCACCATCAATATTTTTCCTTTAAATACTGTGTTTTCCATGGCATTGAGTAATTCTATCAATTGAAGAATTTACAATGTACCATCATTTATATCGTGATAATATATACTATATTAATATGCAATCCATTTAGGAGGCTTAGATATCATCATTTAACAAATTATTAAAATGTTTTTAAAATTATATCAATTGGCTAGGAACACAAACTGTCAAGTGATCAAACTGAGGTCTGCTAATAGATCCATTGGAATCTAAGGCTATGTACTGTCATTTAATAACAAATCAGATGTTCTAGCATGATTTAGGAAAAGCTAAGATTTTCATATACATATGTATATGTAAATATGTACACAAAACATAACAGTAGTAACTTTCTATTATAATATAAAATTATTTTTCTTGATTTTTATCAAAATGATATGCTGTTTCACCAATAATCTTCTTCACCATTTATCCAATATAAGCAAAAGGATTAAGGTATTCAGGCCACAGGAGAAAAATACATAATCCCCTTCAAAATTTGTGAACAGGTAGAAGCCACCCAATGACATTGAACTCAATGACATTAAAAAGAAAATAACACCATTTCTAATTTACTTTCCACCTACCACTGATCACTAACACTTTTAAGGGTTTTAAAAATATCTTAAGTATTCTTATGAAGAAAAGGCATATATTTTAAATGTAAACTTTCCAGAAAAATTGAGATATGGTCCTCAAACTCATCATGTTAAACAGACTTTTTCTTTGAAGCCCAAGATACAAAGACACAGCTTTGAACTTATATAATCTGAAATTATATTCTTCAATTCTCTGGTCATTTTGATGTTTTTTGGCTTGCAAACCCTTTTAGAAGTTGTCTTAGCTAACAATAAAGTTCCATGGAAGATATTTACACATTATGATGTCTACCACTTATTCCAAGTAGGTCATCAGTGTCCTTTCAATCTTCATTAATTAATCACTGAGCCTTGCTCTTTTTTGAAAGTAATTCTTGGCTGAAATATGTTCTCATTAATAATTTTCTTCTTCTGACTTATCAATTAGAACTACTATTAATTCTAAACCTGATCTCAGCTGGCAAATGATCTCATTGTATTGACTTGCTTTAAGGTACCAATAAATAAGAAATTAATCTACACATAAAAAGTTAATTTTTAAAATTCATTGTAAGAAAATATTAAGAATAAAAATTTAAGTTTCAAATTTCTAGTGATTTTTCTAAGATTTTCCCTAATTACATACTCAAGCAAGATAAAAAATTTCTTAGGCTGTGGGTAGTAATAATGTAATTACTACTTAGTTTCTCTTACATAGTCCTGGAGAGAAGCCAAAGGTTATATGTAATAGTTACTAAGGATAAATTCATTAAAAAGGTGGATAATGTGGAGAAGATTTTAAACGAGTGCATAAATGTGGGTTCACAAGAAGCCAACTGAAATTTAAAACTTACTCTGGTTTGAGAAAAATGCTGAATAATTTAGAAACTGTACCATTCAGAATGTAAGGCAAGAATGTATTATGATTATAATATTGTAAAATCACTAGGGCATATTTTAGTTCTTGATCTGCATATTCATTCTTTTAAATGAAGGTGACATTTTTATTCTCAATATATTTATGAACTTATATATTCATAAGCTATTAATCTTTATGATTTTTAATATATAGATATGAAAATGATGCACTAATCATGGCATATTAAAAATATCCAATATGTTAGAAAAAGGAGTCCTTTAAGTTACTGAATTAAAACAAGACAATGTTAAATTTGGATACGTTTGCATGTGAGTTTCATATTAAAAAGCTATCATTTCAGTTCATTAATGAAATACATTTTAAAAAATAAGATTTTATAAGGAAACTAATGAATACAATGAAGTTTAAGGCAAATCTAGGTAGGAAAATGAAATCAAGAAACATTGTCAAAAAGAATTCAATGATCCAATGTGAAAGGACATTGATGATGGGAAGAATTTAATAAGAGTATTCAAATTGTAGGAATATCAAATAATGTTTGTAATAATGTTCTGAGCTCATTTTCTAACCATTAATAGCATCATAATTTAGTGACGTGATGAAATTAAGAGTCAAAAACAAATTAGATTTCTTAGCTGAAAAACTCACATATCATTACAAAATGGTGTTATATAGTCTGATTAGCAATCTTAGGAAAGAAAAGAACTAAACAACCACCTCATTGAAAAGACCTAAAGAAGTTAGATGTAGATAAAACAATGGCTATAACACAAAGAAAACCTAGAGTTGAGGATAGCCTGATTTCTTAACCAGGCTCTGAAGATAAAGCTTCTATTTTGAGAAATGGTACAGACACATTGTAAAAATGACTGATGGCAAGATTTTCTGAAACTTGAAATGCTCTCTAGAAAAAAATTGACTTTTTCCCTTAAGAGAAAAATTTTCTGGATATAATAGGATTTGTGTTCTTTAAATTCCAAATGCTTTTAAGTATATGAAAATGGAAAATAATGTTTACCTGATGATAGTTAGGGGTTAACACATTTTAAAAGGAGAATTATTAACAGAATATATGGAGAAATAGTCAAGCTCTATTAGGAAAAAACATTTATATAAAAAGCAAAGCTTTAATATTTTATATTATTGAAGGTATTGTAGTAAGTGTAGTTGATATTGTTAAATGAACTTTATATTTTGCAAATGAAATTAATTGTAAGTTGGATAATTGTTTTGAAACTAATTTGTTAAATCATTCCAAAGACTTTCAATTTTTTCAGGTGTTTTATCTTTAAGATTCCATCATTATTATAACAGAAAAGATAATTTAATACTATGGTGATTTCTAGTCTTAAAAACATAAAAATTATTCCAAAATCTGAAAAAATGTGTAACATTGTAAACAAATTGTGTTAGATATTTTGAAGTCTCACAGCAATAAGGAAAAGCCAGTTTTATGTGTTTTCTGGATACAAATTTATATATTTGCAACATTGAAAATATAATATTATTGGTAAGATTTATATATTATTCAAATGTCAACCACCCAACCCCCACTCTCCCAATACACAAACTTTGCTTTTTATTTTTGTGCATTGTGGCCCTGATTCTCTGACATGAATAACAACCCAAAACAGCAGATAAATCAGTGTAGGTTACATTTGCGTTGTTGAGGTAGAGGGAAAATATCACAAAGAAGGGGACTTGGTATTTTAATTTAATTTACCCCTCAGTCCCTAAAAGACAAAATATGCTGAAGTTATGATTTACATCCATAGGTTTCATGTGTTTTCTTCCTATGTAATTGATGTTTGCAATATCCAATAAGCTTCCCTGTTCTTTACCCTTGATATATAAGAGTTATTGCTTAAGAACTCCAGTAACTTTGTCATTTATCACTATCACTATTTCTTTAAAATGATTTACCTTTTTGAACTGGAAAAGATAAAATAGAAATATTATAGCATTATTAAAATTATTTGATTTTTAAATTTAACATGTGGTTTTTATTAAAACATAGACTACCTACAGTATTATTTCACTTTTTTAAGAACAATAATTTAAGAAAATAAAAATAAAATTCATTCTCTTCAGTATATTTACTTAGAAATAATTATCTATTCAAAGGAAATGTTATGCATTAGTTAATATCACAGAAAGTGTATTTTCTATTATTTTTGTTATTCCACAAAACTCCTTAAAGCTTTTAGCTCTTACTTGATGCTTCTCCAGCACCATGGAAATGTGGCTATTTCCTCTTTTCCTTATATACCATTTTTTAGCAAGAAATACGTGTTCACAGTTTATAGTTTATAAAATTCCCCAGTGGAAAGAATATTCAAAATATTAGATGAACTACTTAGAAAAGATAGGAAAGTATCATGAATGTTTACATCAGAGATATATATAGATGGCAAATTTTAGGTAGAAATTTAAGCCTGTGTCTGAAGGACTCTGCCAGCTTACAGAAAATCTTGAGAAAATTAAACCAACAAAAAATAAAATAAAACATATAAAAACATGACAAAAACTTCAACTTCCTTAGGAAACTTTATTTCTGTCTTTTGTAAAATTATCATAATAAATAAAGCCATCAGTAATGTCTCGGACTGAAATACTGCCTGTTAAGTATAGTATTGAATGCTTCTTCTGACCCAGTAAACAATAATGTGTTTTTTAATAATAAGAAGGACATAATGAAGTCTGCTAATGCACAAGATGTCTATTTCCATATTGACATAGGATTGCTCAAGTGATATTAAATGGACAAAAACAACATGGACATAAAAATATAATTACTGAGAACCAATAAAAATAGGTAGGTAGATTGGTAGATAGATAAATAATTCATATAAGAGCATATACATATAAATTTTTTACAATTTCTATCTACCTTTCTGCGGTTGTGAGAATAAATCCATTTTTTTCTACTTATTTTTTTCTAGTGTCCAATGCACTATATTTTGCTTAAAAGCAATTTGATTGATTTGTATAAAGTACTTATATAAAAGAATTTTAGTAATGTTAGTTCATATTATAATATGTCTATTTTATTCTGAAGTGAAATATTCATGAGAACGTAATGTTAAGAAAGGAAATAAATCATAAAATTTAAATTGAATGCGTTTTAACCTTTTACTTTTTTTTTCATTATATCCCTTTTACTTATTTCTTCTGCTACACCCACTCACAGATTCATCAACAAATGTTCTGATTAAAACCATGTTAAGTAAGAATGATTTAATGAAAGCCACAATACACCATGTACAAACTCAAGCTTATGTAAGATAGAAATTATTAATCACATTAAAAGCTGACCTTTAAAATATGGCTGTTTTCAGTGCAGCATTTTAATGGCTGTTTCCTAAGTCTGATATTCTATATGGCCCCTATTCAATGCTGGGAAAGGCCTAGGTTTTGATGCATAATCAATGAAAGAAAAAAACAGTAAGAAGAAAACTAGAACATGACATCAGCCACTTCATCAATAGAGATATTATTCCTATGTTATCAAGAAAAGACCTATCAATCATCATATAGATTTATACTTTTTGTTTCTTTTTATTATTTTTTCTTGGTTTATTGTACTTTTTATTGTTTTCTCTTGGTCAGCAGTGGTTCCTTAGTTTGTATTTCTACCTGAAATACTTATCACTGCTTGACGTAGGAGAACTCTAGTTCCTGTGTTTATCTTGGTTTTATATCCATAATGTAGGCAGAATCTGAACAACTGCTGTTGTCTCTGCTGTTGATACTACTATCCCCACCCTATAATCCCTAATTTGGATTGCTGTGATGAGTGGTTTCCTGCTTTAACACTGAAAATGTGCCCTGCGAATGAAGGTGGTGATTTTTTTATTATGTTAATAACATGATGTCATTCCATTATATTAATTCAGCATAAATTTTAATAAATGACAAAAATTTAAAGAATGGTTACAAATCCTTACATGAGCTGGATTCTCACCTTCTCTCTGAGTGTTTCTTCTTGGTTTATTTACAAGAATTACACACATAGAGTGGAACAGACGGACAGATAGTATTTTTTTTTTCAAGTCATTCATTGGAAACTGTTGGTTACTTCAAGAACTGTTCTGTGGGACTAAATGTCCTAGGTGCTAAAAGGTAAACTGATGAGCAAAACTGAAGTCCCACACTCATTTAAGGGAGCATATTAAGGTGAAGGTAGATGTTAAGCAAATATTAACACAAAGATATTCCTCAATATGTAATGCTGTATAGACAGTTGCAAAGATTGGAATGCAGGACAATGTGAAGATGAAACAAACTTCAAAATTATCATCTTAAAATACTGAAAATAAAGCAGTAAACGTCAAGATCAAAGATAATTAGACTTGGGATTATGGACAGCCTTCAAATGATCTAAGACTGAAATTTCGTGTATTAACTTGTGAGTGTGTGAATAAGCAATTTTCCTCAAGCAATTAGACTGTTAGCTGTCAGGTATTGCCAAACACTCCTCTGACCCCAAAACTTTATGGAAAATACTCTCCATGCATGCAAAAATGCTATTTTGAACATCCTGCAGTTTCTAAATGGCCAGATGTTTGGAAGCATGAGAACACATCTACAGATGATTGACTAAATTCTGGTTTCATGTGGATGTTTTGACAGGAAGTACTTTGTGTAAAAATGCAAATTAGCTCATTAGTTTGGAGATAAAGCAATTAATGTTGGAATATGACCAGACTCTAAAATTCAAAGCATGGGAAGAAGGATTAATATTTCTCTTAATTGAATATGGGTAAGATTTTTTAAGGAACATAAAACAATAGGGTAAAAATGTTAGTGGAATTTATTTAGATACCTACTTTCTTCAAATATTGTTTCCTTTTAAAATAGTATTGGAGATAGTTATTAATACATTGATCAATGTACTTTATTTTTAGCTGTAGAAATTTGTAAAAGAGGTTTTTGGGGCTGGGGATGTGGCTCAAGTGGTAGCGCGCTTGCCTGGCATGCGTGTGGCCCGGGTTCAATCCTCAGCACCACGTACAAACAAAGATGTTGTGTCTGCCAAGTACTAAAAAAAATAAATGTTAAAAAAATTCTCTCTCCCTCTCTCTCTCACTCTTTCTTTAAAAAAAAAAAAAAAGAGGTTTTTGTTTGTTTGTTTGGAGTTTTTATTAAGTAACATAGCAGAAAAATATTTCAGGCTCTAAGTCCATTCTCTTGTTACCTGTGAGGATGCAGATTCTCATTAATTCATTTATTCATAAATAGTTTGTTACCCGTCTTCTATATACACGTCTGCTTTCTAGAAAAGAGAGCAGGAACCTAAGGTTTCATATCCTTAGCAGCTGGAGGTTACATCTTGATAATTTTTTTTAATTCTGTGATCTACATAGGACTTTCGCTTTTAACAAAGGTGGCAGAGGTGACTGTGTTCTGTATATCCTCTTTATTGAACATCTCAGAGACCTTTTATAATTTCAAATTTTTCTATACTTTCTTCAGTGGTAGAGATGTAATAAATATATTCCTTCTAAATAAAATGTCATAATAGCACAGTTTTTACCAAAAGCCAGCCTTTAATATTTTTCGAATTAGATTTTCTATACGACCATATTACTATCTTGTTGTTTGAATACTTCAGGTTAGTATTTTTCAGAATGAGTCACAACTAATGGGCTGCCTCAAAAGCTGGCAGAACAGAATGGATTGAGCTAGATGTTGGCAACTTTTCAGGAATTTGGCCTGTTCATCTTTCTCAAAAATCATTTTTCTAAATGGAGGGAGACCCTCATTGTTATACTAAATTACATATAAGAGGTTGTGAGTGGAATGGGAATATAAACAAGGTGAGAAATGAATTACAGTAGATGGAGTAGAGAGAGAAGATGGGAGGGGAGGGGAGGGGGATAGTAGAGGATAGGAAAGGTAGCAGAATACAACAGTTACTAGTATGGCATTATGTAAAAATGTGGATGTGTAACCAATGTGATTCTGCAATCTGTATTTGGGGTAAAAATGGGAGTTCATAACTCACATGAAGCTAATGTATGCTAATGTATGAAATATGATATGTCAAGAGCTTTGTAAGGTTTTGAACAACCAATAAAAAAAATCATTTTTCTGTTCTGTATGCAAGTAGAGATTCTTCAATGGTTATACATTTATAAAAACACCTTACCTCTAATAAATTATTCTTTAATTAATGTAAAACCACAGCAAAACATACACTTTTATTTGTTTTTGTTTTATGTTGCGTAAATGTTGGCTTAATGATTTGATTATGGGGGGCAACCTTGTTTGTGATCTCTCCCCTTATTCCTGACATAGGGCATTACTCACTTGTTCTTAGGTTTACTTTTTACAAGTATTTCCCCCATAGCAATCAGTTCATCTTAAAAACAAACTTCACAAGTTATAGGAGACTTGGAGGAAATTAAGTGAATGGTTTTATTTTCAACTGAGAAGTCCACTTGAAATCATCTTACAGGTAATTTGCAAAGACAACAGGTTATTAAAGAGCCAGAAAATATTTAGCCTATTATCACCTAGTACTGTAATAGAGGCCCTGTGTTTTAGTATCTCAAACTCTATTCTTTCAGCCCCTGCAGGTAAATATTTTTTACATAAGCCGGACCAAGATGACATAATATCAAGTTTATATCTGAATTAATTTTTATTTAATTATCTGAAATTCATATATTTTTTTAAGAAAAATTTCAGACAGAAACATAAAATATTAAGCTGTAAAACTTAAATATAATCCTTACAAGATTATTTTGTCAACACATCAGTAAAAATTTTGCTAGAGCTATGTTTAATATTTTAAAATTAACTAAAAATCTTCAATGCTTATTTATGTAACCGTGAGTGTTATGTGGTTCAGACATAAACTTATAAGGGAAACAGATGAGTACTTATAGAGTGAGAAGCACATTTTCTAAAAGATTCATAGAGAACAGCCTGCCTCTGGTCTACTATATTTTTTCAAATTATAAATCCTTAAAATGTTGAGTTTGTGTGTTGACTCATTGTTTGGTGATGATGCAACCTGATTGATGCTTTAATTATGAATCATGTTAAAAAATTTACATACAAGATAATCCACCACATATTTGCAGGAGATGATTGAGAGAAACAGAAACTGTATTATTTGTGTATTCTATTTTGCAAAAACAAATCCTTGTAACCCTGTAGCAAATTACTTGGAGCAAAATATTCATAACATTATGCAAAGCAGAACATCATGCATATCACTGTTATAGAGAAAAACTTGTAAGAGAACTCATCACTGAGGACTCCTGTAACTCTACACGCAGTTCTAAGCTTACAAATCATCTTCTTCATATGGTATGCTTAAATGTTTCAGTTGTTTCTTGAGTTTTGTTTGGCCACTGTCATTTAGAAAGAAATATTCAAATAGATTTTTTTTCAAATTAAAAAAATCCTAAAAATTGTAAAGCGGAAAGGGGTGCATGAGATCAGGAACCATGGAACAAGAATGAGGCACCCAAAGGTTTATTGTGGGACACTCCCGGGCAAGGTTCACCGATCTGCGAAAAGGTGAGGGCCAGGGAAGTCCTGAGCAGAAAAGCAGAAAAGGAGAGAACAATGCCCCCGTTCAGGTCGGGGGCACCTGTAGGGACAGACGCAAGAGGAGAAGTGGGAGGCCCACGGGTGATCTTGAGTTAGTGAGTCCCACCAACTGGGATAACCAGGACTTAGGATCTGGGGCAGGCTTGAGGCCAGAAACATGATACAAAGAAGAGTGGCCCAGTTGTTTGGCTGATGGAGGGTGAGAATCATCCTATGGGGTCCCGTCCTGCACGACTGGAGTGAATGAGGATGGAGTTCCTTTAAGAGGACAAAATCTCCTGGTTGGAGTGGACCCTCAGAAGGCACTAGTTCTGTCGGGGCAGGAAGATGACAGTCTGTGTGTTCCCAGATGAGGTTGTGGAGCAAGGTGAGATAAGGTAAATATGAGGCCAGAAGTGGAGGGTGGATGGAAAGGCTGTGATTAATCAGGAAGGGGCGGCCGAGCAGTTCAAAGGGGCTAAGCCCTGTGGGAGCTCTAGGGCCAGCTTGGATGTGGGTAAGAGCAAGGGGAAGCAGATTGAGCCAGGAGATTTGAAGCTCTATTGAGAGTTTTGTAAGGTGGCCCTTGAGGATCCTGTGGGCCCGCTCAACCTTACCTGAGGACTGTGGCCTGTAAGGAATGTGAAGTTTCCAGGAGGTGTTAGGCTTTCTGAGACCTGTTGGGTTATTTGAGAAGTGATGGCAGGGCCATTGTCTGACTGGATGGATACTGGAAGGCCGAACTTGGGGATGATATGATCAATGAGGACTGAGGCCACTGTGTCTGCCGTTTCTGGAGAGATAAGGAAAGCCTCAATCCATACTGAAAAAGTATCAACCAGGTTGAGTAGGTAGGTATCGGAACTTTTTGTGTCTGGGATCTGCCTGCCAATCTTTACCTCGCATCTGATGAGTGGGAACCTTGGGCCATAAGGGCCCCTTGAGGTATAACAGAGGAACCTATTGAGTAGGTGGAGTGAATCTGTTGAATGAGGTCACGCATGCTGGATAGGTAAAAGAGAGATTGGAGGAATTGAAAGAGAGGTCTTCACCAATGTGAAGTGAATTGTGGATGTCAGAGAGGAGATCTCAGGATTGGAGTTAACGATTGGCAATCTTGTCTCCCAGGAAGATCCACCCTTTGTCTCTCATCTGGCCCCCTTGTGCCAGGAGGCCAGTCTGTTCCTGCTGGGTGTAGGTCTGTTGGTGGGCGTAGTGAGAAAGACAATGGGAGCCATGGGCGTCTCACTGGTTAAGCTTTTAGCCACTGCATTGGCCTTGTTATTTTCCTCGCATTATAGGGTCAGAAGTGTCTTGGTGACGCCGACAGACAGTGTATAATAGCAACAGAGGGGAATCTGACTGGGTCGCAATTTATAGACAGTCCCTGCAATCAGGAGGGAGTTGACAGATCAAAAAGAAAGGACTTAACCCACATCTGCTGGATAGGATGAGGGCAAGCGGTCTAGAGATCCCTGATTGTTCCAGTGGTGGAGAGGAGCAGCCTCAGCCCCCAAGAAAAAGGCATGAACTCCTTCCTGGTTTTGGCACCAAATGTAAAGCAGAAAGGGACGTGAGATCAGGAGCCACAGAACAAGAATGAGGCACCAAAAGAGGGTTTATTGGGTGGCACTCCCAGCAGGTTGGCCGAGCCGAGTTTAGGGGGACTGTGTCTGTCGCAGGTTGGTCAGGGCTGAAGTGAGATGACAGGACAATTGCTTCAGCCTGCGGGAATTCATGGTCCTAGGGGTTTGCTGCTATGTCAGCTTCTGATTGGCCATTTCAGGTTACCTCAGCCACACTTTTCTTATTCATTAATCTATTGTTGGGCACCTAGACTGATTCCATATCCTATCTATTGTGAATAGTGCTATAATAATCATGGTTATGCAAATACCTCTTTTGTAGGATGATGTCTTTTCCCTCAAATATATGCCCCAAAGTCAAGTAGTTAAATCACATGGTTATTATATTGTCATTTTTTTGAGGAATCTGCATAATATTTTTCATAGTGGGTGTAGTAATTTATATTCTAAAAACTGTGATACGGCTTCCATTTGATATCACCAGTTACCACGGATGAGTCCCGCTTCTTCACATGTTGAAGTATAACATTAGAGAAGCACGCTGAGGCAAGCATATAAAGCAGGCTTTATTTCAAAAGGCCTAAGATAGACTTCTCTTGTGAGGGAGAAGGGGGCCATAGCTGGTATCGCAAGAAGTGAGGGTGTTTTGCCTTTTTATATGTCCTAGGCTTCCTTTCTTCTCCTGCTCTCTTCCCCTTATCACTTTCCTTCCTTCCTAATAGCTAGGACTAGGAGATGCTCTATGGGATGGCTAAAAGGTGGAAAACAGGTGGGCTGAAGGGGGAAGGACAGGTTGGAGCAGCTCAGGACATAATATTAACAGCTTTATAACTCCCTGTAGGGAAGGGCAATTCCTGGAACAGGTTACCTTAGCAACAGGTGTGGGGGGGCAGGTTATCTTGATTGGGTGGAGAGAAAGGGCTCAGAAGGTATTAAAATTTCAATTCCTCCATTCTCTGGATTTGATCCTTGCCTATCTGACTTCACTTTTCCCAGCATCCTTTCCATCTATATAAATATATGTATATATCTTTATATACATATAAATATATTCATACACACACTGTTATGTTCGAATCCGGGACCCCCAAAAGACCACCAGAGACCAAGATCGATGTAAGCAGAAAAGTGGTGTTTATTGTGAGCTAGCTGGGTCCTCCACTCGCACACAGCAACTGGTGACGCTGAGAGGCCCCCGAACCCAGGGTTTGCAGCAGTTTTATACACTCTTTGGGGAAGGCAGGGACTTTACATACATCATAGCATCTCTTAGTAAATCATCACACACCACAGGAAAATCATAAAACAACTCTAAAACATGATTAGCACATTCACTGGCGGGAACAAGTTGGGTAAGGGTGATTGGCTAGTAAAAAAGGGGGATTTGTTTGAACTAATTGCTTTAGGCCATGAGGGGAGTACAGCTCCAGATGGTGGGGGGGGGGCAGGTTATTTTGATAGGGTGAAGAGAAAGGGCTCAGAAGGTATTAAGTAGAGGCTGGTTTTTCAATTGCATTAAATATGTGAGTCACTTTTCAAGTTATGGCCATTTAATAGTATGAGTCTCCAAATCCAAGAACACAAAGTATCCCCACATTCTAAAGTCTACTTTTTTTTCTTTTCTGTATTATAATTTTTCAATGTGGTGATATGTTAGTTAGGTTTATTCCAGATATTTTATTTTTAAAGGCTGTTATAAATGGGACTGCTATCCTGATTTCTTTCTCAATGAGCTCATTAACTTTGTTGAGAAAAGCTACTTATTTTGTATGTTAATTTTGTATCATGTACTTTTCTGAATTTATTTATCCATTCTTGAGAAACTGATGTGACTCCATTTTTGAGAAACCAGTCTCTACCTCAGAGCAAAGCCTGTCCAAGGAAGGGGGCATGACCCTTGTCCTTGTAAAGACCCACAGAGCACTCCTAGGCACATACCCACCCTGCTGAGTTGTTTATCTATAAATAACAGGAGAGAGCCATTTCACCAGGTGTCCCTGACTCAGTCAGGCTAGGTGAAGACCCATAGCAACCCCTTAGCAACCACCAATCAGCATGAGACAGGGAAAATACCTGGGATGCCAGATGACCCTCCCAGTAGTTTATGGTGGTTGATAACATGTTGGGAAAACATGTAGTTCAGCAATACTCCGCTCGTGGCTTAAACCAATCAGTTCAAACGAATCCCCTTCTTGTAGTAACCAATCACCCCTACCCAAGTTGTTCTAGCCAGTGAATGTGCTAATCATGTTTTAGAGCTGTTTTATGATTTTCCCGTGGTATGTGATGATTTACTAAGAGATGCTATGATGTATGTAAAGTCATTGCCTTCCCCAAAGAGTGTATAAAACTGCTGCAAACCCTGGGCTCGGGGCCTCTCAGCATCACCAGTTGCTGTGTGTGCAGAGGACTGAACTATCTCGCAATAAACACCTCTTTTCTGCTTACATCGATCTTGGTCTCTGGTGGCCTTTTGGGGGTCCGGGACTGAAGCATAACATTCTAAGAATCTTTTGAAGCCCTTTGGTTTCTGGAGGTATAGAATTAAATAATCTGCAACAGGAATAATTTTACTTCTTCCTTTCTTATTTGAATATTTTTAATTTCTTTCTCTTGCCTAACTGCTCTGGCTAAAATTTCAAGCACCATACTGAGTAAGACTGATGAGAGTAGACTCCCTTGTATTATTCCTGACCTTAGAGGAAATGGTTTCAGGTTTTCTCCATTTAGTGTTATGTTGGCTATGGCCTTGTCATATACATATTGAGGTATGATCTTTGTATACCTAAATTATTGAGAATCTTTTTAATGAAAAGATGCTGGGTTTTATCAAAATCTTTTGCTTTATCTCTTGAGATGATCATGTAATTTTTATCCTTAATTTTACACATGAATTGTATTATGTATATTGATTTATAGATTTTTAAAACAACCTTGGATCCCTGAAATGAAACTGGCCTGAATATGGTGTATGTTCTTTTTATTGTACAGTTTTATCAATTTGAATCAATTTATTGAAGATTTTTTTTTTATCTGCTGTTCCCAGGAATGTTGGGCATCAGTTTCCCTTTTGCTTGTATGCTCAAGTTTTGATAGCAGGATAGTGTCTTTGTAGAATGAATTTGGAAGGGTACCTTTCCTTTGTATTTTATGTAATAGTCCTGATACCACCAGTTATGGGTGACAAGTTCTGCTTCCTCATATGTTGAAGTTTGAACATTAGGAGAAACACACCGAGGCAAACATATAAAGCAGGGTTTATTTAAAAAGGAGTAACATAGACTTCTCCCAGGAGGGAGAAGGGGGCCATAGCTGGTATCCCAGTATCCCAAGAGGTGAGGTGTTCTGTCCTTTTTGTATGTCCTATGCTTCCTTTTTTCTCCTGTTCTCTTCCCTGTATCTTCTCCTTCCTGCTTATGTGACTAGGCCTAGGAATGTTCGGTGGGATGGCCAAAAGGTGGGAAACAGGTGGGCTGAATGCGGAAGGGCAGGATGGAGCAGCCCAGCACACATTAATTAACAACCTTATAGCTAGCTCCCTGTAGGGAGGGGCAATTCCTACCACAGATTACATTGGCAACAGGTTGGAGTAGGGGCAGGTTCTAGATAAGGGTGGAGGAAGAGCTCAGAAGGAATTAACATTGCAATCCCTCAGGGGACAGTCTCCAACTTCCCAGACTTTCTCAAAATTGGCCTCCTTAATCTTATCTGACCTACCTATACTGACTGCCTCTCTAATTCTGGCTTTAGTTTGAGTATTACTGGTGTCAGTTCTTCTTTAAAAGTCTCATAACTGAGCACTGAATCCATCCAGATGTGGGGGTTTTTTTGAGGGGGGATTTTATTACAGCTTTAATTCCATTACTTGTTATTGATCTATTTAGATCCTTTTTGTTCAATTTTGGTAGATCACACGTGTCCAGAATTTTCCCATTTATTCTAAATTTTCCCAAATTATTGGTGAAAGGAAAGCGAGGACCCAGGAGACCCAGGGGACAGGTGAGCAAGAAATGAAAGATGGAGACCAAGCAGAGATACCCACAAGAGTATATTTGTCAGAGCTGAGAAATAAAGGCACATCTCTCCATAGATAGAGGCAAAATAGGGGCAGGTTCAAGGATTAGAGCCAGGCAGGTCAGAATGTGGGTGGTGAAGGGTAGGGTTGATACAAGGGAGTGGTGAGCCTTTCTCAGAAATGACCTTGGGCAGGAAAGCAAAATTTTTCTTAAAATGGCGATTGTCACTTAAGATGGTCATCCAGATGCTAAGCAAGGACCTTACAATTGGCATCTAGATTTTCAACATACTCCCTAAGGATTCTTTGAAGTTCAGTGGTATTTGCTGTAATGTCTTTTCAGTTCTGTTTTTATTCTTGTGTATTATCTTTCTGTTTCTCTTGGTTACCTTAGCTAAATGTTTGTCTCTTCTTCTCCTCCTCTTTCTCCTTCTTCTGTTTTTTTTTTTTTTTCTTCATTGTAGTACTGGATATTAAACTTAGGGCCTTGTGCATGCTAGGCAAGTACTCTACCACTGAGCTATAGCTGTAGCCCTAAATTATGTTTATCTTTTAAAGAACCAACACTTTGTTTCTGTGGGGTGTGTGGGAGACTCCTCACTGAAGTTAAGTTTGCATCTTGCAAGGGCGCCAAGTCGAATAGCGCCAAATTAAAAGGTTTTCTCAACCAGTGCCCCTTGGACACAGTGTCCACTCGATGTTCCTGAGTCACCCTGCCAATCAGCACCCACCACATTGCCTAAGCAACCCTTCTTAAGCCAAGCTTGCAAGCTCACGCTCTTTGCCCTCTTCCTCTCTTCACTCTTCCTCTTCTTTCTCTCCTCTCTACTTTCTTTCTCTTTCTCCCTCTCTTCTCTCTGCCCTCCTCTCCTCTCTGCCTCTCCTTTCCTTCCCCTTCAGGAAGCCCCCTAATAAATCTCTTGGTATAATCTCTGTCTCTGAGTCACTCGCCTTTCAGTTTCATTGATCCTTTGCATTATTATTTTAGTCTCTATTTCAATTAGTTTTCTCTGATCTTCTGATCTTTCTTATTTCTTTCCTTCTAATAATGTTGAGTTTTTTTTTTTTTTATTTCTAACAGCTTGAGATACATAATTAGGTTAAGTGAGATGATTTTTCTTTTTCTTTTTATGCAGGCACTTGTTGCTAGAAACTTCCTCTTTTTTTCCAATAGTGTGTTTTTTAATCTCCATTTGTTTCTATAATATCTATAGTTTCTTTTGCTGTTGATTTCTACTTTTATTCCATTGTGATCTAATAAGATGAAAGAAATAATGTGACTTTGTTAAATTTGTTAAGACTTGATTTATATCTTAATATATTATCTATCTTGGGAAAAGTCCCATGTGCGGATAAATAGATGTGTATTCTGCAGTTGCTGATTGGCATGTTATTTATATATGTTAAGACCATTTGATATACAGTGTAAATAAACTCTGATGTTTCTTTGTTGATGTTTTTTGTCTGAATTGTCCATCTGTTGGAGATAGCAGAGTATAAAGTCAACCACTATTCCTGAATTGTGTACTATCTCTCTTATTATGTCTAGT
Source organism: Callospermophilus lateralis (assembly GCF_048772815.1). NCBI lineage: Eukaryota > Metazoa > Chordata > Mammalia > Rodentia > Sciuridae > Callospermophilus > Callospermophilus lateralis. The sequence continues at coordinate 85,673,342 of NC_135317.1, forward strand.
AGCACTTATTTTATAAAATTGAGTGCTCCAATATTTGGTACATATATTAATCAATATGTTCTGACTTCCTTTTATCCTCTAACATATTGGGGTTTAAATTCCATTTTGGCATATATAAGAATAGATGCTTCTGCTTGCTTTCAGATTCTATTTGCATGGAATATAATTTTCTACTCTTTTACTTTCAGTCTGTGTATGTCTTTGTCAGTGAGGTGAGTTTCTCTTAAGGAACTTATTGTTGGGTTCTGTTTTTAAATTAAATCATCCTGTGTCTTTTAATTGTAGAGATAAGAACATTTACATTCATGGTTAATACTGGAGGATATGCACTTGTTTAGCATAGCACTGATAGAAAAATGAATACATAAGATAATTAAAGTATAGACAATTCAGAAATAAATTCATGTATTTTTAGCTGATTTTCAACAAAATTGCCAAGAACATAAATTTGGAAAAGAACAGTTTATTCAATAATTGGTGCTTAAAAAATTGGATAATTCATATGTAGTAAAACTTGAGCTTTCCTCTCATTGGTTATATTTTTTCAGGTTAATTATAATCTTATGAGATCACATTTGTATATGTGATCCATTGATGCATAAAATGTCATTAGGGAGCACATAATTGAATATACCATGCTTTATTTATCCATTTATCCATTGACATATACTCAGGTTGATTCCTTACCTTGGCTATTTTGAATAAAGCTCCAATAAACATGGAAGTGCAGATACATCCTTGACATACTGATTTCCATTCCTTTGCATACTTACCCAGAAGTGGAATTGCTGGGTCCTATGGTAGTTCTATTTTTATTTTGTTGAGAGACTTCAATAATGATATGCAGAAGGGCTGTATTAGTTTACATTCCCATTGTGTTAATTTTAATGTTTTTACATCTTTGGCAACATTTGTTATTTTTCATCTTTTTGATAAGGGCCATTAGAGCAGGTGAGATACTTTAGTTATAATGTAGTTTGCACTCTGCTGATGATTAGTGATCATAAGCATTTTTTCTTATGTCTGTTAGTTGTCTGTGTGTCTTTAGCAAAATAGCTCTTTCAAGTCCTTTACTCATCTTTTAACTCGATTATTTGTATCCTTAAAATTGACATGTTGGTTTTCCTTATATGTTTTGGATATTAACTTCTTACCAGATGCATAGAATTATTTATTGTATTGATTGTTTCTTTTGCTATCCCAAAGTTTGTTTTTGCTTTTTAAAAAATGCTTTAATCCATTTTTTTTTTTACTTTTACTTTTGTTGTCTGTACTTTTTTGGTCATATACAAGAAATCTGTCTGCAGACCAACATTGTGGGCAATTTTCCCTATTTTTTCATATAGCAACTTTTGTTTCAGGTCTGATGTTTAAGCCTTTAATCTATTTTAAGTTGATTTCATATATAATTTAAGATGTTTTAGAATTTGACACAAAATTAAACTGAAGATTATCTGCTTCTCATCCATATAATATTTCTGATGCATCTTATTGTCTAGTGTTGTTATAGTTTTGAGTTTGGTATCCCCCCAAACCTCATGTGTGAGACATTGCAAAAAACCTTTAAAGGAGAAATGATTGGGTTATGAAAACCTTAATCTAATTATTTTGTTACTCTCAAAATGTGCTAAATGTAGACAGAGCATGTGTAGTTGGAGGAGGTGGATCATTTGGGCATGCCTTTGGGGTAGATATTTGGTAAGTTGAGCTTAGTCTCTCTTCTGTTTCCTAATGCCATGTCTCAGCAACTAATGTTCTGCCTCACCTCAGGCCCCAAAGAAAGCAGTTATCTCTCTGTGGACAGAGACCTCTGAATCCCGAAGTCCTTCAATACTCTTTTCTTCCTCTAATTGTTATTGTCAGGTCCCTTTTTATCACAGAAGCAAAAAAGCTTATGAAAACAAATGTTTAATTAACTATTATTTCAAATATAAAAAGCTTAAGATCAAAAGCAAATGTCAGAAAAACTCTTGATTGTATAATTCCTTTTGTGATAACAACAAATAGACAAAACAAAGTATAAGAGAAAAGTGATTTTCCATTAATTTATGTATTTATGTATTAACAATTATCAAAGAAAGCCAAAGGGACATTTTAATCTTATTAAAAGGTTTATATTTACAGGATACAATAACAGTTGTTTAATTTTAAGTACTTGACAATAAGTTTAGGTAAGTTTCAATGATCCTGTGAGGCAATACTATTTTTTTTAATTCAAATATTTTTATTTCTTCCTAGTTCATTTAAAGTGACTTAAAAATTTACAAAATGCAAAGCCCTGGCCTGAACTTAATTCTAATATTAGGGCAGTCTTCAACTGATAAACCTAAGGCATGACACCCAACTTCCTCTACACCCACACTAGATGGGTACATGGATATAACATACATATACACACATACTTGCAAATATATGTGTACACAAATGATTGTGGAGTCCAATAAAAAAGATTAAAGCATTAGAGGGTAGATATATAATCTGATGCACAATATCTATTATTTGTTTTTTAATATGGGAAGAATATTAAAAGAAAAAGCACATTCAAAAAGAGAATGCAGTATGAGAAACAATGACAATATTTAAAAGCAATTAAAAATCAGCTTGATAATATCTCTGTTGAAAATTCATGCACCTGGTATAAAATTTATTTAGGAACATTGTGATCTTAAATAGATTAATAGAGTACTAATTTTATTCAAATAATCAACTTATCATAATGTATAACTTATTAAACTATATTAAATTGACTTAAGCAATACATTTATTTTGTTTTTATTCTTATTTTTAGATTTATTTTTGTTAATTAAATTAAGAGTGAAGTGATCACATATTCCTTCTCAATTAATTTTATTTATTGATTGATTAATTGATTAATATAGGGGATTGAACTCAGGGGCACTCAACCACTGAGCCACATCCCTAGTTCTATATTATATTTTATTTAGAGACAGTGTCTCAGTGAGATACTTAATGCCTCATTGTGGCTGAAGCTGGCTTTGAACTCACAATCCACCTGTTTCAGCCTCCTGAGCTGCTGGGTCATTTAACTTTTGTTTATTAATTTTTTTTAATGTGAAGCAGAATGATTCCAAACTCAGAGTTTCTGCCAGAAATAGAGTTGTATTTGTAGTTTATAATCCATAACTGCCAATTTATTATTCTAAATAGTAAAAGCATTTTTTTGATCTCTAATTGCCAACAGTTAATTACTTATAAAATACTATGACAAAAATTTTCTCTGTTTTTTCACCTGATTAATCAAAGCACAGGGATATATTTATACTTATTGCTAAATATCTGTGTTACAAGTCTACTACAATTTTAGATTAATAAGAAAAATAACATAATACAAAGTAGTTTAACACTCGAATTAGAATTCAATATTCAGGATTTAATTCTAAAAACATTAGATGAGGCTTATTCCTATATTCATACCATTCTCTCGAATATTAGTGAGGTAATTTATTGATTAAACTGCAAATACTTGCTTGCTATTTTACATGAAAAATCAAAGCAATTTTATATCTGCTTCCACAAAATATTTTACTTCAAATAGAAGCCTTGATTAATATTTTATTGAAATAGATTTATTTCCCAAATTTTACTTTTTGAACCTTTCCCTTTTCAGTTTCACTGGTTCTAAGAAATTACATTCTGAATTTTCTTAAGAAATAGCAAATTATTAGGGGAGGGAAACAGTTACCAACACAATCATAAAATCATTCAAGCTTTATTTATACGTGGATAAAAACATCTCATTGCATATCATAAATATGTAAAAATATTATGTCACTAAAAATAAATTTAATTAAAAAAAATTACAATAGGTAGTACTGCCTAGCTCCATATTCACCTCTGACTCCTTTTCATACATATATATGTACATATATACTAACTGGATACCCAAAATCCTATCAGCATGTATGTATACATTATATATGTAAATGCACTTGTTGTTCCATAGAGGGCATATTTTTTTAAAACAATCTGAAGACATTTTAAAAAGACAGATGTGTGATTATGCTAAAAAGTACATAAAATCAAAAAGGTAAGAACAACAAAAACAAATACACACACACACACACACACACACACACACGTAATGTTTTCTTATACAAGAGGCCAGATTTGAAACTATAGACTCTGAAATAATTTATATAAAAAATCAAAAATGCTACTGACTTCAAGGTGCTTCTGTAAAAAATAATAATATAATTTTTTGTTATTATAGGTCATATGGGATGGTTATATGATGGTATTTGAGGAAAACAATCTGAAGGAGTCTCCACCATTGAATTGCTGGTAGGTGATGCTGGACAATGTAAGCTTAAATAAGAGAGAGAGAAAGTAGTGGTGGCTGTGCTGGGGATGTAGCTCAGTTGGTAGAATGCTTGCCTCAAATGCATAAGGCCCTGGGTTCAATTCCTAGCACCACATTAAAAAAAAAGTAAAGTAGTGGTGACAGGGGGTGGGTGGGTGGTGGTCTGTGTTCAGATAAGTCATAGATTTTAAGATTCATTGAGTAACTTGCTTAATTTCGTTACCCCTGAATTCTCACATAAGTTAATTTCTAAGGTAACAATATGCAGTTAGATGACATGCTTCTCCACAGTACACAACTTGAATAAGCATATACAGAGAGTCTGTCAGAATCAAATGGATAATGACATCAAGGCAACGCTAGAATAAAAATTGATAACTATGACTGGGCTGGGGATGTGGCTCAAGTGGTAGCGTGCTCGCCTGGCATGCGTGCAGCCCTGGTTCGATCCTCAGCACCACATACAAACAAAGATGTTGTGTCTGCCGAAAACTAAAAAATAAATATTAAAAATTCTCTCTCTCTCTCTCCCTCTCTCTCTCACTCTCTCTTTAAAAAAAATTGATAACTATGACTAAATATAAGTTATTCGAATGTAAAAATAAATGAAATAAACTTTCACTTTAAGGAACTAAAATATGACTAAAACAAATTCAAAGAAAGTGCATAGAAAAAATTAAGGAAATATAATTAAATAAAAAAAGAATTTAGATGTGATTAGAAAAAAGACTGTATAAATGAAATAAAATATACATATGTTTGGGATAGTTGGTAAAAGATAATTAAATCTGGATACAAAGAATTAAAAATAAAAAGTATATTGAGAAATTTGAATGTTATTAAACATGTGATCTTTGTGCTAAAACAAAATTTTATCAGCAAATTTGGAAAACAGTGAATGAAGTATATGAATTTCAAAGAAAAGATTGTTAGTGTTAAACTACAGGTATTATTTAACTTAAAAAAGACTTTACTTAAAAAAGTATGCTTTGTAATTCTATAAATTAATATAAAATTCACAGTTATATCAGGCAGTATTGTTTACACAAAGAAAACAATGCATATTTTCCATTTAGTAAATGTAGGGTATAGGTACTTATTAAGATATTAAGTATGTCAAGTACAGTGATGGAATAGAAAATAGTATACTATAATCACAGTTATTACATTAAAGGAAAACAAAGTTGTTTCAACCTTAGGAAAACTCAACATAATTCAATTCTACAAATACTAAGGGAAGGAAGCCCATTTGAATATTTTCATAGATACCAAATATATTTAATGGTGTTTAATAAGTAACCCAATTTTAAAATATTTTTAAAAAACATGTGGTAGGCTTTATCATTTATTTGTCCTTTTATTTTTAATTAGTATTAACAGTGAATCATGGAGAAACTATATACTTTAAATTAAATGAAAGATACAAAACTGTTCTTTCAAGAATGTCAGAGAAATAATAAGAGGGTAAATAAGCCTCAGATTAAGAAACAAATTGAATTACAAACATTACATCTCCAAGTTTTTCCAGTGAATAACTATTTTAAAGTAAAAAATGCTGTTAATTTTTAAATTAATATCCCAATTAATTGTCAAAATGTAAAAGTTCTATAATTTTCCCAATTATATTTTTAATACAATATCAACATCGATTTTGTGAAATAAAAATATACAAAATAGAAGTATTCTTTCTTAGGTGGATACTACATTAGCAGGATTGTATTCATTTTCTTCTCTTAACTTTACAGTACTGTTAACAAAACAAAGAATTCAGATCTACCAAGGTTAGGTAATTAGCCCAACATTATACACTTATGACATTATTGAGATGGTATGAAACTCAAGCTTGCATTTCTCTAAAGTTTATGATTATTAGCACTTCATTTTTCATAATAGGTAGATGAACACAGAAGAGAGATACAAAAAGGCGCAAAACAGAGAGAGATCTTAGATGCAATAATTTAGATATTTTAATTTTTAATAACTATATATTTTATGGTTTACATATATTTATGTCTTACTTTTCACATCACAAGAAACTTAAAATATATGGTGATAAGTTGTATATTTAAAGTGGTATATAAATTATCTTATATCTTCTGTATTCATGTGCATCACCTGCTGATAATCTCAAAGTTATACTTGCAAGGTTCAGTGCTGCTGTGTGCAGTGATTACTATCACTGGACACTTGGATTGTTTTAAATTTTGATGATGATAAACAAGACTGAAGTAAACTATGGTGTTCTTCACTGTGTGTAGTGTGAAGGTTTCTCCAGATATATAATTAGGGTGGAACCACTGAATAGTAGGGTTATTATGGTAATAGGCATCTTTAATTTTGTAAGATATTACCAATTGAAATTAAAGTGGGTTTTTTGTTGTTTTGTTTTGTTTTGTTTTGGAAATACACTCCTGCCAACCTGCAGGGATTTCCCTTCTGTACGTCCTCAGCATCACAGGTATTATCAGACTCTTACTTTTTCCAGGATGAGGACACAGAGATTTTTTGACATGTATTGATTTCTGCCAGTTGCCATTCCTGCAGGACTCTTCATATTCATCTCAAAGAAATCATTCAATTTGGAGTTCTCCTTGCCCCAAGAAGCAAAGGCTAACCATTTTAAACTTATAAATGAATTGGATTAAAGGTTAAAAGGGGCTAGCATATGAACATATAACTTTACGAGAGGCAATTATCTAAAGGAAGCCTACTTTATAAAGTTAAAAAGGATATAAAGAAAAATTCTGCTCTCTAGACATTATTACCTAGTGTCTGGCAAGCAGCACCAACTTGCTATCTGTTATCCTTTGTAATTGAAATATTCCTCCAAGGCTCATGTGTTAAAGGCTTGGTCCCCTATGCAGGAAGTTTCAGAGGCAGCATTTTTAGGAAATTGTTGTATCATAAGGGCTCTATTCTCTTCAGTGGATTAATCCATTGTTAGATTCATAATTTGAATGAACTATTGAGAGGTGGTAAAAAATGTAGAGTTGCAACCTAATTAAAGAGAGAAAGTCCTCTACGTTTATCTCTGGGGTCTATATTTATCCCAAGCCCTTTATTTGGTGTCTCTCTGAATCCTAGCTGCTGTGAGGTGAGATGCTTTCCTCCACCACATTTTTCTGCTTTGATTCTCAGCCTCACCAAGACCCAAAGCAATGAAGTTGGCCATCTATGGACTGAGACCTCTGAAACCGTGAGCCACACATAAACTTAGCTCGTCAAAAATTGTTCTTGTCAGGTTTTTAGTCACAGCAGAGAAAAGGCTGAAAAAAAAAAAAGATTTAAAATTTCAAATACTGAGTCTCCTAACAAGCAATATTAGAATCCTAACTGAAAGTTAAGTATATTTAGGATGATTTACAATTGTGAAATCTTCTATGTGTATTAGGAATGTACAAATTTCTGAGTAACTATATTATAGCACAAAAGAAGCTATGAAAATATAGAGTCTTTCTTACTCTTTATCATATTCAAGTAAACCCCAGGTCACTGACTGTCAAAATAAAACAGAACAGCACAAATATCCTTCCCAAGGTTAATGATGTATTGATAGTTTTAAAAGAACTAAATTCAATATTCAAAAGCTATCAATGTTCACTGAAATCTTCACTTTTATTATAAGGCCAACCATTGTATCAATAACTGTTGATAGCATTATTCTGAGGGAATTTCATAAGCTGCTTTTGCGCATGAAACATCATGGTTATTGAATGTTGCTGACATTTGCTCGTTAAAAGCTGAATTTTCCTTTGTGAGTATAAGAAATAAAATGAGACTCAGGGACTACTTTTCATGTGAAAGCAAAATGCTACAGCCAGTCAAATCAATACTGCACTATCCCTTGAATCAAGGTACTAGAGTTTTTTTGATTCAGAATATTCAACTAGCTATGCTGTCTTGTGGTCTATATATGAGCAAAGTATTTGCAATGTTTTTGAAATATTAACAGATTAAAGGATTTTGATATTTCTCACTATTTTTTATTAATAATTTTGCCCTCAAAATGCATTTTTAATATCTTTGGCAAAGCTGGTGGGAGAACCTCAATTTCCTTACAAATAATTTTAAAAAATATATATAAAGTAAGGAATTATTCGCTTAGAGATAGAAATTTTCTTTGAAAAAAGTAAGAAGAAATTAAAGAAAAAAACATGAACTCTATTTATAGTATTTAACAATTAAAATGCCAGATTATATTGTAATCAAGACATCATACTAATTCTACACACACCTCATACACACAGACCCGTACACACACACACACACACACACACACAAAATTTTTTTAGACTTTAACAAAACACATAATAGCATTTTGATAAGGAATAATATTATGTATACTAAATCCTATTTAAATTGATGACCTAACAGACAAACATCACTTATCAAAAATCAAAAAACATTGTAGCTCCAAACAGGTTTATTTATTTATTTAAATAGATCCTATCTTTTTTTTAACATTTATTATAAAATAATTTTAGACTTGCAAGAAGTTGCAAAATAGCACAAAGGACTCTTGTGTTTCCTTTCTTCAGTAGCTTTAGTTCTCTCCCTGTTGTAACTGCTGAAAATACAATTCAAATGAAGTTTTTTGTTATTGTTTTCTTTTGAGAATTATGAACAGTCATTTCAGGTTGCAAACTGAGGAAAGAAATATTCTAGTCACCACTCCATTAATAAAGAGATTAATGAAATAGTTTGTTTTCCAAGGATTCTAGAAAGAATTATTTGTGTGAGATTATGACGGAGTATAGAGAATAATTAGGAGATTATAGCATTAGATTATAAATGGAAAATAATGAAAATCCTACTGCTTTTTTAGAGTACAAAGCAAGTCATCAGTAATAAGAACAGGGATGTTGTGGTCACCCAAAGTGAATGTATTCTTATTAAATTCATTAACAAATATAACAAAATACAAGAATCAAATCACAGATGATCAAATATGACAACATATAAAAAAGCAGGTCTCACTGTAGAAACTGCCAGAGCTCACCCTGGGTCTCCTTGGAAGCCAGTATACTTTAGTTCAAGGTCCACATAGAATGGTTTAATTGCTCTAAAAATGCCCTGTACTTATTTATCCATCTTTCTTCCCCTGCACTCAAACTGATATTTTACTGTCTCTAATTTTACCTACCACAAATATTATATAGTTGGAATCATATAAAATCTAGCCTTTTCAAACTAGCTTTTTCTACTTAATAACAGTTAATATTATTCCACGTCTTTTGTGGCTTAATAGGTCATACATTCTATTATTAATTAACATTGCAGTTAACGGATTGCCACAGTTTACTTATCCATTTCAAAATTTCAGTTATTCATTTCTGATATTTAAGAAAGCAGTTTTAATTTTAAGTACTAATCATATATTCTGGAACTTTGTTTTATCGATTAATTAGTTTCAGAAATTTTTGCACTATTTTTGGAATTTTCTACATGGAAATTAATGTCATGTGTAAACAAAGATAGTTTCATTTTTTTCCTTCCTAATATTCATGGCTTTCATTTCTTTTTTATATTTATATTGCATGAGCTAGGACTTTGAATAGGAAATTAAATACATTCATAAAGAATACATCTTTGAACTAGAAAGTATTCCATTTCTCATTATTTAATGTAATGTCAACTATCTGTATTTTGTAACTGTTCTTTGTCCACTTGAAGGAATTTTCCTGTATTCTTAGATGCTGAGTTTTGTTTCTTTCATGATAGGTTTTGGTATTTTGCTTTTTTGCATCTATTGATATTTTAGGATGACTTTTCTGCATAGTCTAAAAATGTGACAGATAACTTTGTTTTTCAAGTATTGAACTAGTCTTGCATCCCTAGAATAAATATATTCCACTTGACTATAGTGTTTATATTTAATTCCATATATACTTTTACATTTGATCTGCTAATACTTTGTTGAGGATATTTGCATGTATATTCATGAGATATTCTGTTCTATTGGTTTCTTTTTTCCTTTTTTTGTTAGATTAATACTGATTTCATAGAATAATTTAGAAATTTTTTCCTCTGTTATGATAACCTAGAAAAGATTATAGAAAATTGGCAGTACCTAATGATTTCAAATCTTTAGTAATAGTCTGCCTTCTGAATTAAAAATCACTGATAAACAATTAAATTTTTTGTATAAAATTTTAATTGTTTAAAAATTAATTAATCAATTAGTTAAAGTGAATTAATTTCTAAAAGAAATTAAAAACAAAGGAAATATTTTAGTTGTCCTAGTTTTTGCAATACATTTTAAAATTATTTTAAATTTATAAATATTTCATTTGGTTAGGGAAGATACCATAAGTCAGTGTTTCCAATTTTTTCCTCCCACTTCATACAAATTGGTCACTCATTTTACTTATCCATAATCTATAATAATAAACATATTGTTGATATTGCTAATTGGGAAAAAACATTAGATCAATTAAGAATAGGACAATTAAGTAATTAATTTTACCTTCATTTGTTAGTTCTCTAAAGACATTCACTTTCTTTGTGTAGGTTTGGGGCTCTGATTTTTATCATTTCTTCCTCTCGGAAAATTTTATTTTTAACTTTCTTGCAAGACTGATCAAGTCGTTCCAAATTCAATTAAATTTTGTTTAAGGATGTCTTTATTTCTCCTTAGCTTTGAGAGAGAATTTTACTACTTATTCAATTTACAATTTTTGGGGGCTTTGTTTTTCTTTAGTATTTTAAATGTTTTACTCCATTTTATTCTTTTTTTAAAAAAAATTTTCTCATTTGTTTTAATTAGTTATAAATGACAGTAAAATGCAGTTATACACTTATATGATACATAGATGGGATATAATTTCTCATTTTTCTGAGTGCACATGTTGCAGAATCATTGGTCATGTAGTCACATATGTACATAACAGTAATAATGCCTGTTTCATTCTACTATCTTTCCTATCCCAACATTCCCTCTCCACCCCTCCCATCACTTCTCTCTACCTAATCTAAGGTAACAGTGTTCTTCCCAAGTGCCCCCCTGCCTTATTGTGAATTAGCATCTGCTTATTAGAGAAAACATTAGGTCTTTGGTTTTGTGGGATTGACTTATTTCGCTTCGCATGCTGTTCTCCAACTCCAACCATTTATTGGCAAAGACCATAATTTTACTCTTCTTTAAAGCTGAGTAATATTCTATTGAGTATATATACCACATTTTCTTTTATTTATTTTTTAATTTAATTTTTTATTCTAATTTGTTTTATGACAGCAGAATGCATTACAATTCATATTACACATATAGAGCACGTTTTTTATATTTCTGGTTGTATACAAAGTATATTCACACCAATTCATGTCTTCATACATGTATTTAGGGAAATGATGTCCATGTCATTCCACCATTTTTTTTTACACCGCTTGCCTCCTCCACCCCTCCCTCCCCTTTGCCCTATCTAGAGTTCATTTAATCTTCACATGCTTCTCTTCCCAACCCCACTATGAATCAGCCTCATTATATCAGAGAAAACATTTAACATTTGTTTTTTGGGGGATTGGCTAACTTAGCATTATATTCTCCAGCTCCATCCATTTACCTTCAAATGTCATGATTTTATTCTCTTTTGTTGCTGAGTAATATTCCATTGTATATAAATACCACGTTTTCTTAGGGCTGGGGATGTAGCTCAAGTGGTAGCGTGCTCGCCTGGCATGCGTGCGGCCCGGGTTCAATCCTCAGCACCACATACAAAGATGTTGTGTCCGCTGAGAACTAAAAAATAAATATTAAAAAAATTCTCTCTCTCTCTCTCTCTCTCTCTCTCTCTCTCTCTCTCTCTCTCACTCTCTCTTTAAAAAAAAAGTACCACATTTTCTTTATCCATTCATCTATTGAGGAACACCTAGGTTGGTTCCATAATCTATTGTGAATTCAGCTGCTGTAAATATTGATGTGGCTGTGTCACTATAGTATGCTGATTTTAAGTCCTTTGGATATAAATCAAGGAGTGGGATAAATGGGTCAAATTGTGGTTCCATTCCAATTTTCTGAAGAATCTCCATACTGCTTTCCATAGTGGTTGCACCAATTTGCAGTCCAACCACCAATGTATGAGTGTACCCATTTCATCATATCCTTGCCAACATTTACTGTTGCCTGTATTCTTGATGATTGCCATTCTGACAGGAGTGAGATGAAATCTTAGAGTAGTTTTGATTTGCATTTCTCTAATTGCTAGAGATGTTGAATACTTTTTAATATTTTGTTGATCAATGGTATTTCTTCTTCTGTGAAGTGTCTCTTCAGTTTCCAGCCCATTTATTGATTGGGTTATTTGGTTTTTTTTGGTGTTAAGTTTTTGAGTTCTTTATGCATCCTAGAGATTAATGCTTTATCAGAGGTGCATGTGGTAAAGATTTTCTCCCAATCTCCAGTCTCTCTACTCAAGTTATTAATTGTTTCCTTTGCTGAGAAGAAACTTTTTAATTGGATCCATCCCATTTATTGATTCTTGATTTTACTTCTTGAGCTTTAGGAGTCTTGTTAAGGAAGTCAGATTCTAGGCAGATATGGTGAATATTGGGCCTATTTTTTCTTCTATTAGGTGAATTTCATTCTTGCTTGCACGATTTCTGAAGAGTCTGATTCTTATCCTTTTCCTCTGTAGGTATTACATTTTTCTTTTTTTTTTTTAGTCTGTCTTTGGTTTTCTGCAGTTAGAATATGAAAGGTCTATGTAAAATATTTTAAATATTTATTTTTGCTTTGTGTCCCCTAAGCTTTCAGGATCTATAGTTTGAAGTTTGTTATTTATTTTATTTATTTTTTACTGTTCTTAGAAATGTATTACTTAAAATATTTCTTTGGTCCCTAATTCTCTTCCCTCTATTTTCTGGTGTCACCATTATGCATATGTTATACCTTTTGAACATTTTTTTCGTATTTCTTGAAAATTCTGTTCTGCCTTGTACATTATTATTTCTTTTCATTTTGGAAATTTTGTAGTGACATAGCATCATGCTCCCTGAATCTTTATTCAGTCCTGTCAAATCTATGATGAGTTCATCAAAGAAATTCTATATTCTTAATAACTCTGCTCCTCCTGCTTTCTATCATTCACTTTGGTTCTTATAGTTTCTATTCTCTGCTCACATTGCCAATCTGAAGTTTCATGTTTTCTACTTTTTTTCTCCTATTACTTTAGCATATTAATCTGAATTGTTTTAAATGTCTAGTCTGACTATTTCAAAATGTCTGATATAGCTGACCTGAATTTAGATCCTTGTATTGTCTCTGAAGATAGGTTTTATTTATAGAGAATTTTCCTTTCATCATGTCTTGAAATGTTTTGCTGAAGGCTGGATATGATGGTTCATGAAAAAGGAGCTAAGGCAGCTAGATTTTAGAGTGAAGTTTTATGTTTTTCTGACTAGGAACTAGATTGCACTTACGGTTTGCTGTATCTGAAGTTTCTAGAGGATAAGATTTCCCCTAGTGTCCTTATTTGTGTCAACTGTGGTTTTCAGGTTTCCCTAGTGACTCCTTTTTAAATAGAGTTTGATTTTTTTCAACTTTTTCTTTGTAATAATCTGGTACTATAGACTTATAGTACTGTGATTGGCACTTAGCTTGCCTTGGACTTGTACTCCTGGGTTCTGACTTTCACAATGCTTCTAAGATATTTTGGACCTGGAAATCTAAAAGGGATTTGTCTTGGCTATTTAGCTTCCATTATGTTGGTGAAGCTCTATTAAAACAGTTATGTTTTAGAGGAATGATTTGTTAAAGATAATGGAAAACTTGAAGCATATTTCAAAAGTGGGAACTTCCCCCATCACCTTTATGAGATGCATAATTGTTCTTCTGATGTATATCCTGAAAAGTTGGTGAGTGTTCCTGAATGTAAAACTCATGAACATAAGGGTTCTCACAAAGTTTGGATCTTCAGGAATTTTCATCTCGGCAGTTCGACCACACTCAGTCTTCAGCAGCTAGTCAATAACCCTTTTAATTGTCCTACCAGTTATTAGTTCTGGGAGTGGATTGGTTTTTTTTTTTGTTTGTTTGTTTGTTTTGTTTTTGTTTTATTTCTAGAAAACTATGATTTTCTGAATTTGTCTGCCTCTCCAGAATTCAGGGCAGTAGCTGTCCTATGACTTCAATTCTCTGATAGAGCTAAAAGGGGTTGCTGATTCTCAGTAGCTTGATTTTTTATTGTTCTTGAAAGGTGTAATGACTTCCCCATAACCCAATCGAGTCAAATGTATGAAAGATGATATATCATGAGCTCTGTAATGTTTTGAACAATCAATAAAAAATTAAAAAATAAAAAAAAATGAGAAGAAACATGTTTTATTTTAAAATTTCAGCATACAACAAAACATTAAAACTCCCTTATATTTTACTTAATATTTTTAAATAAAAGATTTATTTAATATTTTATCATTGTTTTCCTTTACATAATACAAATGAATATACTCAGCATTTTTATGTTGATTCATTCTTTTTTCTTTAATTTTCTCAAATTCTTGAATAAGCCAAATCCTGAAATTCAAAATTATAGAGAAGTGAGGTATATTTTTGTTTTCACATAAGCTTGTGTGTAGGCTTTATGTAAATAATTCATTTTAGTCCTTTTTTCTTGTTCCTTTCCTTCTTTATTTATATTAGTGTAACTTCCAATTTTTCTTCTAAAATTCCATCATTGTCATTAGATCTGTTGTTTCATGTTCAACGTGGAAAAGCACACAAATATAAACAAGCTGCACTATCATGCTTTTTTTAAAGCTTCCTCGATGATCACATTATCATAGCAAACATATGCATTGCTAAAAATTAAGATTTAATTATTTCAAGGCATTGAATGATTTAATTCGGACTTTTGCTTCAATCAACAGCAGTCTTTCATATACTATATATAAACATCCTCATTGATTAATTCATTTTTGAATAATGTAAAATTATTTTAATGAATATGTAAAGAAGGGAATGTTCGATACATGACTAGACAAGATCATTTACCAAAGAATATAAAAAGATAATTTATCTTCCACTTTCTTATCCACATTCAGTGCATAAAGAATTTTCCCTGATCTGTTTGTTAAATATTGCTAACCTCTTTCTTTCTTGCATTTAGTAGTATTGTCTGTTTCATGCAAAGCTTTTTAAAAACTGCCATGCATCTTACCCCTTTAGTATAGTGTCATCTTCCTGAATACAGTAATTTATCATTCTGTAATGACTGTGGCAGAGCTACAATTTTGAGCAGAGTACATTTCAGTTCTGTTGATTTGTCTATGCTCACCAAGTCTCTACTCCAGTGAGTCATATTCTATTTTTTTCTCTGGATGTAACTTTCACAGGGAAAGAATGGTCAGCACACATGTGCAAAGTCTCTCTAATGCTCTCTTTCCTCTGTCATTGATCTTGTCAGTACTTGAATCACTTGTGCTTCTCTAATTTTTTCCACTCTCACTAACATATGGATCTCCTATCTTTAGCTGTTGTCCCATCATGTGAAGACTAGATAATGGTGACCCACACTTGTTCAAACTAGTCATTGGGAAGCACATGTCTCTCTCTCTTCATGGACTCATTTCCCCAAATGGACAGTGATGAGTTTACATTAGGTCACCCTTAAAGTGAACAACAGTGGTCAAATGCAAGGTAAATTATAGGTTAGCACACAGGAGTTTGCCTGTAGCTAGGAGCTAGCTTTGACTTAGAACTATTTGTTCTAAAATGAACTGGGAATAATAATAGTTCCATACTACTAACTAAAAGTTGTACTTATTTCTGCGTAAATAGCTCATGACTTTTCTGCCTGTATGTGTGTGTGTATGTGTATATATCTCTCTCCCCCCTTCCTTCCTCCCTCCCTCCATATGTGTGTGTATATATATATTTTATATATATATATAAAATATATATATACATACTACTCTCTGAAAGATAGCCTCCCCTGGATTCAATATGATTTTGACATGGTATCAATGCACACATTACCAGCATTTCAATTATTATCATTTATAGCAGACACTATTGCTTTGGTATAATGGACAGATAACTTATTATTGATAGTACTGAAAGGACAGAAAACAGGAGCAATGTAGGTATTCTTGTATTTCTTCCTTCAAAGTGTATTATGGAAAAACTAATATTACCAGAAGAGGATTCAGTAGTGTCTTGGAATTCTTGTGTGAGACCTTAAATTACAAATGCAGAAAGTTGTCTCTGGATTAGGAATACTGGAAAAACTTTCTTCATATCTTTGATGTTAAGCAATGAAGAGTGGTATTATATCATTTGAACATATTTTATTCCTTTATTTTCCTAAAGAAATGCAACGTGAATCCAAGAAGAAAGTAGTATCAATAATTTGTCAGAATATGTCCTTTTACTTATACACATTTTACAAATTATCTCTAAACATAGGGTTCCAAGTTGACTATGGTATGTTCTGTAAATTTACAGAACAGAATTGTTATCCAAGTTATAAGTAATCAATAGGTGTATTGGAGTCATATTTCATTTGACTTGCAAAATTGATAATCAAAGCTTCCTTACCTGAACTACAAAAGCTAATATATTACAGATGTATTTGCTCTATAAATGTTTAGAGACAGCTAAATTATATCATCTATCATTTGAAAAGGAGGGACTAGATCAATTAGAAAAATTTTAACTATTTCTTTTTTGAGTTTACATATACTAAGTGAAGCAGTGGTATATAGTAAAAAGAAAACAAAACCTTTAGAACTTTAATATAGTCTTATGGAAACACATGCACAGATATGTGCACTTTTGCATATATACAATATATCAAAGAATAATGACCTATAATGATCTGTAATTCCATCCTGTCTAACTCAATAGATTTCTATGTCCTAATCTCTGTAATAGGCAAATATATTGCTACAGAGCAAATGAGAATTAAGATTTTAAGTAGAACTAAGTTTATTATTCATATGACCTTGAGATGGTGTAACTATTCAGGATTAACTAGGTGGATCTAATATAATGTCAGAGATTCTTTTAAGGGATAAAGGAAGCAGAAGAGAGAGAACCAGATATACAATAATAGGAGAAAGACTAAGACCAGCAATTTTGGGATTGCAGATGGACAAATGGGGCCACGAGCCAAAGAATGCCTATGATCACTAGATGCTAAAATGGGAGAGGGAACGGATCTTTCCCTAGTAGCTCCAGAAGCCATACAATGCTGGCAACACTTTGATTTTAGCCCAGTGAAAACTGTTTTGTACTTATGACTCCAGACATGTAAGATGATAAATTTGTGTTGGCTTAAGCCACTAAATTTTGAATCATTTTATTTACAGCAGCAATAAGAAAATAGTACAATTAATTCAGAATATTTCTTATTTTGATCTTTGTTTTTATTCAGGCAAATGTCTGTTTCTCATGACTTTTCTTTTTTCCATTTATAACTTGTTAAAAACTCAGGATTACTCTGATCAGCAATTTCTCTATTTCTCATTCTTTATTTCACAAATACTATCTCCCATCTGGCAGTCATGACCTAGGTGAGAAGATCACAAGTAGTTGACCTTTTTTAGCTATGCCATGGTCATCCTAGCAAGTATCTTTTGATTTCATTCTTTACACTGCAATTTGACTTGGACAGGATCAGCAATATTTTAGTGAGCATTACCCGAGTATTTTGTGAGGTGGACTCAAACCAAATGGTACTCTATAATGTTTGGCTATGTTTATTTCATATAAGAAGTCAGTAAGAAGAAGGAAATTGCTTGAAAAGGGAAAAATAAGTAGGAAAACTGCAGTAACTAAATGTAAAATAAAGTACATAGAAAATAGTTGGGATATTATTGAATAGAAGTTTGAAAAGGCAAATCAGAGAAAAATAAAAGAAGCAACTTTTCAATTTGCTCCTACTTTGGTTTTTTTGAAAATCAAATCCGTAAATTGGTTTTTAAAGTACAATAAGTTTTCCAAAGCAAAATATTTTTGCTAAATTCAAGTGTTTGGCCCATTTTGTTTTTCCAAGAAGAGAAAAAAATACTTCCAATTGTTGCTTCCACTAATTTTACTAGTGGTGACTGCTGTGAACAGAACTGTGCTCCACCCTCACCCCCCTAATTCATATGTTGATTATGTGACTATATTTGGAGATAATTAAGATTAAATGAAATCACAGGGAGGGTCTGATGGTAAGGCCACAGGACAAGCTGAGAAGGTAGACAATGC
This sequence comes from Callospermophilus lateralis, assembly GCF_048772815.1. Lineage (NCBI taxonomy): Eukaryota > Metazoa > Chordata > Mammalia > Rodentia > Sciuridae > Callospermophilus > Callospermophilus lateralis. The sequence continues at coordinate 85,691,851 of NC_135317.1, forward strand.
CAAGCCATGTCCTCACCAGAAACTGAACTTTGCTTGGCTTTAATCTGGGACTTCACATTTTTTTAAGGTATTTATTTTTAGTTATAGTTGGACATAATAACTTTATTTCACTTATTTATTTTTATGTGGTGCTGAGATCGAACCCAGGGACTTCACATTTTAGGACTGTGAGAAATATATTTCTGTTGTTTGAGACACTTGGCTGATGATATTGGGTTATGGGAGCCTTAGAACACTATAACAGTGACAATTCCTCCATAAATACACAAAAACTCATGCATACTAAAATAACGATGACAGCTTAAAAATACACTTAATGGAATATACCAACTTTCTCTGTGTATCATGTATTAATGCTTTATTCTACAAAGTAGCTTTTTTCTAGGCAAAATCTAAAATATTATTCCTGAAAATTTGTACTCCGTACTCTAGTGTTGAGTATTATTTCACACCATTTCTATAATAGTAAATGGTATGGCTTTTGACTTAAGAAGAATGTGTTATAGAAAAAAAAAATATCAGGGGATTACGAATGAGGAGCTCTAGTTTCAAGCCCCAGATATGTCAGTATCAATTGTGAAAGCTTTGAAAAACTTAAAATTCTACTTTTAAGTATATATATGCTTGTTTAAAATCAATAGGTTGGCTTTGATATATCAGATCTTTTCCAAATCTAAAATTATATAAGTATGCATGTCTCCTTGAACATTTCTAATTAGGAAATCTTCTTCATATTTTTGCCAATCTAACATTCTGTTCTATTTTTTCAGCTTCTACAGTCAAGTTTCAGTTATATTTTAACTACATATAGACATTTCACAGCATATGGCAATCCAACAGTTGAATGTCACTATTAAATAATGTTTAAATCAGAGAATGGATTTAATATATGCTTTTTATAAAATAGAATGAAAAATTATTGTATGCATCCCTGCCTCTGATCCTGGTCTAATTTCTAACCTAACTATATGAATTGCTTGTGAGGACTCTGGCTCCTGTTTGGAGATCTCTTTGTTATCTTTAGGTCCAACCATAGACAATTAAGAACCTTGTAAGACCCAGAAAAAGGCTGATGTTGGTGGACTTGACTAAGTGTAAGGACAGTGCACTGAAGTCTCTGAAGGGAGTGAGATCAAGGACTGAGGCCCTTCTTCCAGGTTCTGGTCTCTTTGTATTTGCATACCTAATTACCAGTCTTCATTCCCAGGTCTCTTTATTTCAGGTCTTGGCAGAGACCAATCTTCTATGCTGAGGCCTCCCTATGCAGTAGATAGCAGAAAGTAGGAATGGGACCTTCATGATACTTCCCCCTTCTTTCACTTTTTCATTTCTACCACTCCACCTCTTGCCTACCTCCTCACCTGGCCTTAGTCCACATAACTGCCTGAGAGCTGGTATTCAGGGTTCCTTCAGCAATTAAAATGATCCCTCTGACTCTGCACTGATGTGCCTTTCCATGGAGGGAGTCCATCAGGGAGTCAGCACCTTTTCTAGCTTTAAAACTTGCTTATGCCATCTCAGTAAGTGATTAGTGATTTAAGGCTTTCTTTCTTTCTTTCTTTTTTTAAACTTAGCTATTCTGGTATCTGGCAGCTCAGTACTCTGTCTTCTCTCCTTTCCTCTGTCTCTCTCTCTCTCTCTCTCCCTCCCTCCCTCCCTTCCTCCCTCCCTCCCTTCCTGCTTCCAGCTCAGTTGAGTTCTTTATAACCTAGCAAGATGGAATGTCTCTATGGTGTAATCAACCTGCATTTCCTAGTTTAGGCAAATATGTGTAGAAAAGCTTTAATTATGCTTTGATAGATCTCTTGCTATTTTGTTTTGTCTTATTTTATCAGATTAGACATAGCTTTTATTCATTCCTTGTTGGGGTTTTTAGCCCTCTTTCCCTCCTGACCTGCGGGAGAGATGGAGAGAGCACGCCCCGACCAGGATGAGCCAAGAAAGGAAGAATATATGCAGGTTTTGCAAAAGATAAAAAAAAATATGAATGAAAAATCTTCATGGAAAACTGTTGTACGATTGTTAATTGGAAAATACACATTGAATTCACAATGATACATTTGAACCAATCAAAACTAAATAAAATCTTTCTACATCAAACTAACAGTCATTTGTCTGTTAGAAAATCACAATATTATGTAATCTAAAATAAGTTAAACTATATCTTTGGAAAGAATCAGCTTTAATCATTGAAAAATGAGGTGGCATGACCTCTCTTTATAAGACTGAATATTGGCACTCCTAAGTTTACACCCTAGAGAAGGGCTTGACCATTCCTACCAATAAACTTGAAGAGAATCCCCAAATCTAAGCAAAATAACAAAAAACAAATAAATTAGGCAAATTTTACACAATGGAATAACATGGAACACTGAAACTAAATGCAATTTAGCTCCACTTGTGAACATCTATATCTTTTACAATGTACTTGAGTGACACAAAGAAATTTTCAAGAGATTTACTATATTATTAGAATGCCATTTTATATATAAGTAAGTGATAAAAGTCTAAAAAGATATAGGGGATACATTTTTTTCATTTCAAGTTTCTATTGTGTCTAGCAGGAGAGGGGAGTTACTGTTTTTTAAATTTTTTATGTATGTATGACAGCAGAATGTATTGCGATTCTTATTACACATACAGAGCACAAGTTTTCATATTTCTGGTTGTATGCAAAGTATATTCACACCAATTTGTGTCTTCATACATGTACTTTGGATAAGAGAGGAGTTACTATTTAAAGGGACTACAGAGTTGACATTCAGAGATGCATAACTTTCTGTTTCCTGCATTGGAACAGAGGCTTTATGAGTGTTCATATCATATGAAAATCTCTAGTTTAGCAAAGATTACATCTTTCCATGGAACTTCCCTTTTAAAGAAAGTAAATATTTACCTCTTTGCATTCTTGTTTAAAATTCAGCCAGAAATGTTTTCAAATCTTTGCTTACCCATGGCAGCTGTTTCCAAAATTTTTCTTCTTTCAGTTCTTCTCATTATCTTGAGTATTTTGTCATTCCTTACTGTTTTTCTATTTTATAAATATTTTTTTAGTAGCAATTATACATGTGTATTTAAATATTTGTTTTTAGCTCCTTTCACTTTTCTCAGATTACATAGAGCAAATGACTAGAATCATGCTGTCCAATGTTGTAGCTGCTAGTATTTCGTGGCTATTGAAATTTATTGGAAATTAAGTAAATTTTAAAAATTCAGGAGCTGTTATGTTACACATACTTTAAGTGTTTAATAACCACAAAGGGTCCTTAGCTATCATTTTAAACAGTGTGTATTCTAGAACATTTCCTTAATTCAGAACCAGGTAACAAACCCATAAAGTAAACTAGCAAACCCAGAATTCTGCCATATAGGAGAATATTTGAATGAAATTTATGTCATATGTTCCTGTCTTCCACATAACTAATTTGATTGACTTATTAATTGCTCTTAAAATAAAACTCAATTACCTCAAATATTGATTTATATCTTAGACTTTACATTTAATCATGTAATGAAATATTTCCCACTAATAAGTTTTTTTTTCTTTATCAAATAAGTATATGAATTTGGAACACATTAACAACATAGCAGTTTTTCACATATAACTCATCAATAAAAGCACATAGAAACTCTTCAAAAAAATACTAAAACCTTATCATGAACTAATTTTATCAGAATTTTATGGTGGGATCTAGATATCACTATTTAAAAAAAATTTAAGTGGATAATTAGAATGTGAAGATCTTCAGTGAAAATATTTAAAATAGTTAAACTTCTTTAGTCACTATAGGTTTCCTAGATAAAACATGAAAGTAATCTTGCTTCACCCAAATTCTGTATGTGTATACACATATGTATACAGATACATCACGTTTATATATCTACAGATAGAGGCACACACAAACACACACATATTACACATTGTTAGAATAGTCTGATTTTAATGAAACACGTTCAAATATTTTTAGATTTGCTGAAAATTGGTAAGGATGATCTAGATAATTCCATAGAGTCCTACTGTCCCTTGTTTTTAACATTGTTCTTTACTATGCCATGTTTGTCACAACTGACCAGTCAATTTGATACATTGCTAACTGCTTACCTCCATACTTTAGAGTTCACCATTTTTTCCCTAATGTTCACTTGCTATCCCAGAAGTCTATGAAGAATATCTAGAATATCATATTTCATTATACGTTACATATTCTATTTCTTCAGGTTTCTCTAAATTATATCATTAGATCTTCAGATTTTTTTTTTTTTAAAGTGGTCCTAAGTGTGGAGAGGTAATGGTCTGAGAGTTTGTAGAATGTTCGTCAGTGAGGATTAGTCTGATGTTTTCATAAGGTTTAGGCTGGGTATTTGTTTTTTTGGGGGAAAGCCCAGAGATGAAGTCATATTTAATATAACATATTAGGAATATATACTATTGTTTTAATTACTCACTATAATGTGAACTTTGATCCTTTGGCTAAAGTAGTATTTGTCATTTTTCTCCACTCTAAAGTTTCTCATTTATTCCCCTTGCTTTGCCTTACTCTACAAGGAGAGTACTGTGCACAGCCAGCTTATTCACTCAGGAGACATGCCCCTTCTTCATGAGCAAAAAGATTACCTACAAAAACAAAAAATGAAATTTGTGTGGGAGATTTGTCTATTTTCAGCATTTATTTATTGTTATATATTTATTTTTATTTTTTTAGAATTATTCATTTTACATTTTGAATTATAACCCAGTAGTCATTTATTTTGTTGCTCAGATTTTTTTCTGCTTTGGGAATTGGGGACTTTTGTAGTTGACTCCTGTGTCCTTGTGGCATACCTCCATCACTGTGAAGTTTTGTTTGTGATTTAGGAGTTCCTTAGCTTTTGGAACTAGAAGATTCGCACCTGTAACCTTCAAGGGGAGGGAATAAGTAACCACAGGAGGTGTTGACTGGCTGGAAATAAAAGGCCCAAAAAGTAGTATTAAGAAATAAAATAAAGGAGAAGAAATATATTGAAACTGGGGGCTTGATGGGTGGAAAAGTCCTGATGGGTCTGATCCTAACAAAGGGAAAAAGCCCAAGAATGCTTTATTTATAGTGAAACACATCAAAGGAATTTATTGTGAGGAAGGATTCTTCAAGATAAATAAGAAGTGAGAGGCCATGGGGAAGTTGGCTGACAGGGGACTTATCTCTTGCATAGTAAATTCTCCCCCTCCAGGAAACTGGTGCCTCAAGGCTAGTTGGGTACACTGATTCTCTTTCTACCTCTGGGGAGTTCCATTTGAACTCAGGGCTGTCTCAACCAATAAATTCCTCAGGGATCACAGAATTCTCTTTGAGTAGGATGTTTGACAAGGCAAAAAAGTCAGTCTCAGATGGGTGAGATTACACTGAGAGTCCTCCCAGGCACACACCTCCTGGTAGAGATGTTTTAGATACGCCCATAATTCATTCATGGCTCCCAACAGAAGATGCTTCAGAATTAACTTATATTTTTCCTGACCCACTCTAGGATCAATCAGTTTTTTAAAGAACATGCTCTCCTTTTATTAGAGACTGATATATATCTGATACTAGCTGCATTCACTGCTCCTGGGGTATCCATGCTTCTGGATCCTCTCAGCTAACAAAGGAAATATGTGTGTATACTAACTCCTGCATATATCTACTCATATTTCTCTATGTAGACATCTGCATCCACATTAAAGTAAATATGAGCTCATACTGATGTCTCCCAATCTAAGCAATTGCACCATGAATCACTCCTGTCTTCTCCCCATGACTCTAACCATCCACTATCTATTACTTCATTATTAACTTTCATTATACAAGTTCTTTCATTTTTACCATGATGATTAAGGTAGATATTATTAAAGTAGTGTGTAGTAAAATCTGAAATGAGTTAGTAAAGCAGATTATTGTTTTAATCAGAAAGCTAAGAACTTATTTTTTAAAATATTAAGTTCCATTCATTAGTACATCTTATTATATAAAGAGTTTTGAAAATGTTGCTCCATATGATTGGTGTGTTTGCTCTATGAGTGGATCCTGTCTGCTCTACACCTCATTAAATACAAAATATAACCAAATTCTAACACAAGTTTCAGAGTTTTTTGTTGTTGTTGTTTATTTGTTTGTTTTACTGATACCACTGCCCCTTACATTTTATATTATGCTTATTTTTAAAATCTCAACACATCACCCCAGGATATATTAGGAATACGGGAAATATCAATTCATTACTTTTTATCTTTCTCTTTTGGGGTCACTATGTTTTCTTACCACTTGTTTTATGTAGCAAATTGAGGTTAAAAAATGGAGCTATTCAAACTTTAATGACAGTTTTGTAATGCATCAAATAGCCACTCAAAACAAGTTGTCTAATTTTCCCATTCTAAGCCAGTCTTTCATAAATTGGGGTACAATGACCCAACACCTGTGTCTGACAACCTAGGTCACTTGTTAACAAATGTGAGCTCTTGGACTCCACATAGCTTACCTTAGTTACTTCAAGGTAGGAGCTAAGGATAAGATTTAACAAGCTCCCTGGATGATTCTGAGGCTCAATTACTAAGCCATTGCTTTATGTGTTCTACCTGGAATTAGGTAGAGGTTGGATACCCAATTAATAGAGGTTTTGTGTCTCCTAATTGGCTATCCTTCATCATGGGGCCCTGTAAGAAATAAATGTTTCTAATTTGCTTTCATTATCTTTTTTGAAGACATTAATTAATACCTAGTAAAGTAAATTATTGAGTGTTCAAAAATAGGAAACATCCTTTTAGGTGAAATTAAAATCTAAACAAGGTACAAGTTGATGTGAAATCCTAAGGAATTTGGCCAGTGATGCTTTCTGTAACAGTTATGGGAGAAAAGAAAAGAAATACATATTGGAAAATTACACAACTTACTTAAATGAGATGTCTGTAAGAAGGAAGCTTTTAACTTACATATGAAATTGAAGTAAGTAGCTTCGTGAGAAATTACCTTGCAAAAATGTGCCAAACCAAAGAATCAACATTAAATCTCCATTTTCTAAGTTTAAAAATAAAGTCTCTAAAAAGTAAACCATACCTCCCCCCCAAAATTCTTCTTCTTTTTACTTTCACAATTAATTAGAAAATATTTTATTTATTAATAAATTCTTAATCCTTTCTTGTCTAAGTAATTAATATCTGACAGTTGGCAATTTAAATGTGTTTTTACATTTCCTGTCCTTTTGGCTAGCATTGTCCAATCTAGTGACTGCAAAATCTTCATGGTGCAGCTTGTCATATCTTTAAGGACCAAAAATCACTTCATAAAATTTCTTTAGGAAAATAAGTGTCACATCTCTCTGGAGTTTCATCCATGTAATAATGCCCAAAGGCAAGAGAAATGAGGCAGCATAGATAAATAATCCCTTCATTTTCTAGTATAGTTCACTGCCACTCCAGCTGGTAGAAACAAATGTGGGGACTGCTTTCAAGCTTGGAAGCTCAAGGCAGCTCCTTGAATCCATAAATCAAACACTTGTCTATATTATCTCTCTTACTGTCATTTACACAAACTCTTTGTGAACGTATGTAATTTCCTCCTCTCTCTTCATAATATCAAGACCACAAAATCTTTCCTCTTGAATATTTTTGCCTCCTCATGTGTTTTACTAAGATAAGTTTTATGGCTGACTGACAAGTTTTCCTCATTCTAATGATTCTTTCATTCAAGAAAACAAATAAACAACAAAAGACAGCTACTTCCAGATATATATGACCATATGTCATACTTTTCTTTGTTCAAAGCCTTTTCTCCAATAGTCTATTTCATAGAGAACAAAACATTTTTTTCTGATAAAAAATAATCTATATCAATGCATTATTATGTAATCATTATTATTATATTATTAGTATTATTAACTACATATACTAAATATTAGATTAACAATCTTCAATTTTTAATGGTGCCATTGTTCACACACATACACACACACACATATAAACAGAACACACTCTTTTTTCTTTACTTATAAATACTGTTGAGGACAATTATGTTTGATGGAAAAAAAAACAATTAAAAAATGTTTAGTGTCTCTAGTTTATATAGCAACAGCAAACCAGATTGTAAATGAAAATATTATAACATTTCCCAAATTCTGTTTTATGCAAAACTACTGTTCAGAAAATCTTAGTAGATTTACAAAGATATAAAAACCAAATGTTATAAAACTGTTTATGAAACAAGTTTTTTAAAATAAAGTTTTTGAAAGAATTTTTCTACATCTTTCACATGTTTATAAAAATTGTGAACTCCAAGAAAGATATAAAATATGTTGCACCCAAAACTTATTATGAAATAAAAATACACTCTCAACTCACAATTCTGCTCTAAAAAAAAATCTCCTTCATCATATTTTAGCTTTTATATGAAATATAGCTTGGATAACATCTTTGCTATATTACATATTTTGCATCTATTTTCTGATACCTGTCTTATTTCCCAGAATCAAAGACGTTGTTTTATTCATAATCCAATGTATTGTCAATATTCATAATACAAGTGGAATGCTTTATTTATACACATACTTATTTTCATTTAATAACAAACTATATTATTATGTTTATCTAATTTTGATTTTATGTCATTTAGAAGGTTAGTTATCTCTATTATAAATTCATTAAATAAAATTTCAAACTATTTAATAATAAGGAAGTAAACCTATTAAATATGAACAAAATATTTGAAAATAATTTTCTCAAAAGAAGACATACAAATGGCCAAGAAATACATAACAAATGCTCATCGTCTCCAATCTTTAGAGAAATGCAAATTTAAACCATAACTAGATGTTGCCTTCTACCTTTTTCTTTGGTTATTATCGAAACAATGAAAGACAATTAGTGTTTTTGAGAATGTATTGAAAAGGAAAGCTGTATGTACTGTTGAGGGTATGAAGAATTAGTATAGCCATTTTGAAAAGCAGTATGAAAGCTGCTGAACAAACTAAAAACAGAATTTCTAAAAGATCCTACAGTGCTGTTTGTAAAAAGAATGTCTGCACTATCATATTAATTGAAATGTTATTCACAATAACCAAGTCATGGAAATGAGATGATTTTAAATGTTTTCACCACAAAGTAATGATAAATATATGAGGTGATGAATATGCTGAATATACCAATTTGATCATTTCACAAAGTATACTGACAATAAATCATCACATTATATTCCCCAAATACACATACTTATTATTTACAATTAAAAATAAAATAAAATTTAAGGTAAAAAATACAATTGTGGTACAGGACAATAGATTGTTGTCTTCTTCACTCATGCATTCCAAGTATCCATAATACTGTTTTCAATATAATGGGAATTCAATAAATAATTGGTGAGGACAGGAAAAAACATAAGTAAATGCAATCATGTTGCTAATTGTATTACATGGATTTGGATGAATTCTACAATTACTAGAGATTGTCAAACTGTATAGAAAAGCAAAGACACGTACTTATAAATGCAACAGATGGAAAGAAACGGGATGAAAATAGGTCATCAAACAGTAAATATGTGAAATAAAGAAAAACATGTCAAGAAATGTTCTTATTCCTTATAAATGTATGTGAATTTTTAAGCACATATGCATATGAGAATGTGTATGTGCACATGCTTGTTTTACAGTACTGCGTATTCTACCCTTCTTTCTGATGTTAGGAATTTGAGTAATTTTGTCCTTGTATTATGGCTAAATGGAGTACTGTTTTATTTTACTTTGGGATGTAATCTTTTTAAGTACATGGGTGTGTTCTGATGTGTGTGCATGTGTGTGTGTGTGTGTGTGTGTGTGTGTGTTATTTTGTCAAGAAAATAATGATGATTCTTTAAAGTGCATGAAAATTTTAATCACATTACCTTGTGTTCTCAGGTAAGCCAAACTTTCCATTTCTTCAAGCAACAAGAACTGAATAGTGGAAAAACTTCCTTCAAATTAATATAGCACTCCTTGCCTTTTAATGATAGTGATCCTGAATCAAATTCTTATATTACAGTTATTAGGGTTTTTTGTTGTTGTTTTGCCTTTATATAATATACTAAAATATATCCATCAGGGTTCAACACACACACACAAAAAATGGATCTAAAGGAGTAGATAGATGATGGATGGACAGACAGATGAAGAGATTGACTAAAAGGAATGGGCTTTATGTTTAAAGTAGCTGACAATTCCAAAATCTATCATCATCAAACCTGGAGACTTATGGAAGCCAAGACTGTGGTAGCATTCTGAAGGCTGGTAGCCTCAAAACCTAGGATGAGCTGTTTTGGTTTGAGTCCAAATACAGGCAATGAAAAATGCTCAATTTTGATGATATTTAGGCAGAAACAATTCATTGTTTAACCATCTTTTCATTTTATTCAGGCCTTCAAATGATTGGATGAGACCTACTCATACTGGGGAAGATAATCTGTGATACAAATGTTCCTCACACTGATAAACTTCCTGAAAATTACACCATAATAATGATTAAACAAATAATTGTTCATCCCGTGGCACCATCAAGTAGATACATAAAATAAACCATAACATGAGTTGATAGACATATACTATTATGGTGACTATAATTTTTAATTTTTAGTAGATAAATGTGGAAAAATTTTGTATGTTTCATTCTTTTTACCTGGATAGTTCAATGAATAAATTTTTCTGTGATTTGTTCTTCCTTTACTTGGCTGGTGTCTTTGAGTGTGTACATTCTGGTTGAAATCTCTGTTAGATGAACAATACAATAACTCCTGGTGTGACCTTGTGATCCTGCTCTTTACTGATTCCTCTGCTTTTAAGGGCATCATTATTTTAAAGTGTACCTTTATTTGGTCTTGCCCTTGATGTACCTTCTTGCTCCTAATCTTTCCTTAAGATCCTCCCTGGGCTTAGATAATCTTTTCTTGTCTACATCAAACTACATGTCTTTGCTAGTCTTTGCATAACTCACACTGATGGCAGGCATCCTCCTTTAAATGCAGCTTAAGTCACAGCTTTCACTCAGGCAAGGGGTGGTGAAAAGAGCATGAACTTTAGAAGTAGACAGGTCTAGGCACCATCGCCTGCTTTCTAATTGCTGTGGTGTGTGTGATCTTTAGAAAAAGAGTTAACTCTTTCGAACGCCTTCCTTCCTGTTTTCTCATTTGTAAGATGAAGACCAAAAACAAGACAACAAAAATCAAACCTCATAACTTCATAATTAATGTTAAATAAATAATTGTATATGGTTGGAGGTAGACAATTTAATAACTGCATATTTTGTGAGCAATTGCTGTGTATTAGGTACTCAGATATTTGTAGTTATTGTTTTTGCAAGGAAATTCAATTGATTAAACTTGTGTTTTCTAACAAATTCAGCATGTAGTTAAAAAAAAAAAAAAAAAAAAACAGTCTGGAACCAGACCCAAACCAGAGCACTTGTTCAAACCTAGTTCTGCTAGTTGTCTACATTTATGAACCTGGAGATGAGGCAAGTAAGTTAATTTCCTGCCTGTATTTTCTAATTCTAATTTTAAAGTTGATCTAGTATCCATCTTATAAGGTTGTTGTGAGGTTTAAATAAATAACTGTGTTTCAACTTTTTTGATATATTTTTCTATATATTCAAGTGGTTTGGCAAAGTTTTCTATACATTTTCAATGATTTGGCCACAAGCACATATTAAAGCTTGTTGGTGATTGCTACAGAATTCACATACTTGTCTAGTTTCCTAGTATTCATGGACTCGCTGAGTTGTTACTCTGATTTGAAATCTACACTTTTAACTTTTAGGATAAAATTTTGCTGCATATGTTGATAATGTTTTAAATAATCCCAAACTTTTAAATGTTTTTATTAATATAAATTGTACTTTCTATTTTTAAATTTGGGGAATTGATAGTTATTAATATTGAACTAAATTTAACACATTTTTATTCATAATCCAATGTATTGTCACATTTCTAAGTATGATTCAATATTAATAACTATCAATTTTTCTAAAAGCATATAAAAATTCAGTATCCTACTGGTGTAATTATCTATACTATTTAAGACACTGTAATTTAATTCATGTCTCTCCCGAATGTGACTCTTTGCATGAAAGGAAATTAATCAGATGAATAAATTTAACTATGCAAATTGCTATTTTATGCCTTCCATCTTAGTAGGTTTAAAACTACTATTGTGTAGTTAATTGGCAAGTCTTATGCTGACATTCAAACATACCTCACTTTTTCAACTAAATATATTCATTATTGTTTTATTTCAATCACTCAAGATCCCTAAGTTATTTAATTTCCTTCTATCTGAAGTAGGTATACTTCTCAGATAGAGGTAAGTATACTTCTATGATAGTCCATAATGACAATCCTGGTAGTGATGAACTATAATTTTGTCCCCTTAAGATGGAATATGGTGGGCTGGGGATGTGGCTCAGGCAGTAGTGCGCTCGCCTGGCATGTGTGCGTCCCAGGTTCGATCCTCAGCACCACATACAAACAAGGGATGTTGTGTCCACCGAAAACTAAGAAAAATAAATATTAAAAAATTCTCTCTCTCTCTCTCTCTCTCTCTCAAAAAGAAAAAGATGGAATATGGTAAACTAGATATGATACTTTCATGATTAGTTTACAAAGGTTTGTGGTTTCTATCTTGCAAGCAGACTTTGTATTGCCTTCTTAGCTTCCAGCTTTGAAGTACACTTTTAACTTTAAGAGATCATGCTATAAGAAACAGACTGAGAATATAAACCTTTGGCTCCTGCACCCCCAGAAAGAACTGAGTCATACCAATAAGTAGTATAAGTGAAGAAGAGGACTTCCCTCAGTTGAGCTGTTGAATGAGATTGCAGACCCTGGGCTGATCTCAGAGTGTGGCCTAGTGAGTGGACATACCTCAGAGCTAAGCCAATCTCAGAGTCCTGCTAGTTGTCAACACTCTGACCTACAGAAGCTATGAGGTAATAAATATGTGTTAGTTTAAGCCATTAAATCTTGGGTAATTTGTAACACAGCATAAGTTAACAATACAACCTGAAAGGTAAGAATAATAGCATTTCTCAGTGCTGTAAGTCAAACCATTTCTTCACTACAGAATGGCAAATTGTGGTTTCATCTATACAATTTCAATTCCAATAAAAATATTATTACTGGTTATAAAATATATGTGAGAGAAAATAAATATATTTCTATACATTGCTAGTCATGTATAAGAAATAAAAAGAACAGATCATATTTATACTTGGGGGAATATTTTTTCAAAGAGTGGACTGATTGGATTTCTTAAAGTAGTTAAAGGAAATTTTTGCCTAAGAAAAATTCCAAATGGTAATTATCCTGTTGTTTTACATTTAGGAAACACAGACAACTATTTTGTTGCAAGAACTTTCCCAGTCATACTTCTCAAATATAGTCATATAATTGTAACAATATGAATTCTATTTAACATAAAAATAATTAAGTCATGACCTAGTCACTCACATTGAGGAGTAGAACAAGAGCAACACTTTTTTTTCTCAGTGTTCCTTTTGGTTGTACATTTCTGTTTCTTCCAAGGAGGTATTTACTGCTTTAAATTATATACTTATTACTCTTTTACTCTGAAAAGTTTGCTACTTATATCTATATATTAAAAATATCATATTTTCTTTGAAAGTATGCATGAAATTACAAAATGTCAGTTAGTGTGACTGGCTCAGATCAATTGATTACAAGGTAAATTAAGGAAATATAATTTTTTACATTTTCAGTAAAATAAACAATAATATAATTATCATTAAAATTTTAGCATACAGTTAATTTAATCATCCAAGTTTTAGAGGAAAGAGAATAACTGTTCTACTCTGTTTTATTATACTGAATTTCCAACAAAAGTATCCAAGTTCTGTGACTACAGTATTGCATGTCCAACTAGATAATTCTCGGGAAATATTTATTAAACCTTTTATGTATGACACGAGTTCAAAAGAAAACAAGGTTTGCATTATTTAGAATACATCATAATCTACTTTGCATTAGGAAATATAATGCAGATATTAGTATAACATGAAGAAATTGATACAACTTGTATCAGGTCATAGCAAGATAAAATTGGGCAGATTTAATTTGAGTAAAACTTGAAAATATTTGGTTTAGTTATATCTGGAACATGAAATTTTTAATATATTGCCAACATATAGGCGCATCAACTGCTTACTTGGAGTAGACTCACAGCTCAAGAGGAACAAGCTTCTCCTAGAAGCTTCACCCAACACCAAGCTTGCTTAGTTATAAGACAGGATACACAGTAGGAACTGAACAGCATATAGCCTAGAAGAATCCTTGTGATTTCTAAGGCAGAGTTTTGGTGCTATTAACACATGAACAGTCTTTAAAGATAATACTGAGTACGTGTTGACAACCTGAAGGAAGATATTAATACTGGTTTATTCTGCTTTCCTGTCTTGGAAGTGGCTTAGCTTCTAGATGCACCAGATTCACCATCAGATGTTCACAATAGTAAACAAGTATTTAGTTATATAAACAGTCTTTGCTCAAATTCTCACTTAAATTAAAATCTGAAGACTCCTAACAATTCCTTTCATTAATATTGTCAGATCAACCAAGGGTTATGTCCTAAGCTGTGCTTTAAGTTAGAATAGTGGATAATGGACCAGCTGTTTATTTATTTATTTATTTTTGGTTTCACATACATCCTGAAATTATTTGAAGTTATTTTTCAAGGCTAAAAGTCAATCATTTTGTTTATAACATGATTCTGAAGTTTAGTGATACCACTGGTTTCTAGCTCTAGATCCTAGTCATTACAATATATCCTTAGGAAGTTATTGATTTTATCTAAGGCATAAGATAGAGGATGTCATAAGAACAAGTAAAATGGAATTGTTAAGGAGTGTGGATTATTCAAGTACTTCAAAGAAGAACTACTGCATAGCAACATAGAATGAGGACTGGAATAGATGGCTTTAGAGATGTAGGAAGCAGTAAAACATGCAAGATCTTATACATTAAGGAGTATGCAAATAGTTTTCTGCTTTGAAAAGTCACTGAAAGAGAGAAAGCATTATATTCACAAACCAGACTGGTGAAGGTGTATCTAGGCTGTAATAAATTACTATGGAAAGTGACAGTGTGAAGGAACTCAAAGGATGAAGTAATTTGCCAGGGAGAGAATTCATTGGACACCCCAGTTGTTTGACTCATGTGTAATATACATACACTCAGTTTTTTGTATAATTAAAATTAAATAACATACTTATTACAATGACAAGCATACTTATTAAATGATATGTATTGATAAAATAACATTAGTAATAGAGGATACATAAAATGATAAAGATAACATTTAACCTTAGTGAATTGGAAGAAAACAGCAAAGTACATAGAAAAAAAGGAACTGGTAAATATTGACACAAGTAATGAGAAAAAGTGTCATGATTTTAGTTCTACTTGACAGTTCACTGTCAATAGAGAGTATTTAGTTTCATTAATTAAGAAATAGAATACTGACAGGAAAGCCAAAGAATCTATTTAAATTGTATCATTATTGCTGATTGATTGATTAAATATTCAAGTGCAATGACTAACTTGCTATCTTTTCAAAATGAAATTGAATTTTTACAAGTTAATTTAGTCAAGACCCAGGAAAAATTGAACCTCTTAGAATATTGAACATACCTCTATTCTTAAGAATTATTTTGAAATAAAAATCTATGCTATATAATATCTTTGTTTTTGTATCAAATCATATATCTGTAACTTCCTGGGAAGTTTCATATCTATGGTAATTAACAATATATCATGAAGTATTTCAGGCTTATTTTGCACAAAGAGTTCCATTTAATGCTTATTTACATTTATCTTTATTGGCATTAAAGTTTATTACTATTAAATGTGTCTCTTTTATATGTTTGAAAAAATTACAACCCCTAGTTAATTATTATCCTTAGAATTTTACCATATCATATTAACAGAAGTTTGAGAAATTATAAAATGAATCACTAACTTTCATGCCCACAGAAACCAAGACATCAGAATGCTCTATTTTTTCTCCTTGTTTTCAGTTTACAGGCCAGTACAATAGCTTGATTTTTCCCCAAACTCTTATTTTATAAGTTATATTATTTGATATTGTGGTTCAAGAGAATTTGTGGTTTATAAAGTTTAATGTTACAAATGTTCTGCCTTTTTAAATTAGATAGTAGAATTCTATTTTTCTTCAGCTAATAAAAACATTAAATCAGCAAAACATTTTTAACTTGAATTATTTTAATCCATCAATTAATGGCGGATACATTGAATTCAAAATTTAAGAAAGAGTCAATATAAGTAAAAGATTAATCATAACAATAAGACAAATATGTTTGGTACTGATTCTCAAAATAACCACGAAATCTTAAAATATTTATTCAAAACAGTGTTTTTGAGAAAAATAAACATTTCATTTTACTCTTTTACAACTTTTACTTCTCTTTTACTTAATGAGACATAACACTGTGGGACAATTGGCTTCCTTTCTGTTGACAACAGCAGAAGCATTCTTTAATGCATTTTTTGATGCCTATCAGGAGAAAATCAATGCAAAGAGAGGAAATATCTCTAGGCTTTTCTGCTCCTATGCTTCACTTTTATTCTTGGAATTCTTGACTTCCAAAGAAAGTCAAAATCTTCCAAGTGTAAGGCTAACCAAGACTCTTCACTATATACTTGAGGAAAAACTGTTCAGTAAAAGAAAATGCAGCTTAAATATACCAATTGTTTGAAGTATATCTTTAACTTGCAATTCCCAAGGTTGGGGTGGGAAGTTTTATGTACCTAATGTCTTTCTACAGGAAAGTCTTTAAGAATTTTAGGGAGTGCTTGAGGAATAAGGCAGTATATACAGTGTCTATAAACTGAGTACTAAATGTTTTGGCAAGGGTGCTATTGCTCCTGTCATATATTTCAGGAAATTGAACACTAGGGGAATATGTATCTTCTGTGGTGTTAGAAAAGAAAATGCTAACAGAGGTAAGGCTTTGGATTTTACATTTTATTTTCAACTCTGAAATTTAGCCTCATAATTGTATTTCATACCCTGTCATGGTAGCCATGATGACAGACAAAGATTAGAACTTCACAAGTATTTTCAGTGCTTTAGAACAGTATTTGGCTTTTGTAAGAAATAAAGAAAAACTATACCCCATGCCACCATGACTTCAACTTTCTTTTTTTAAATTTCTATAGAAGATAGAAAAGTGCCAGTTGTCACTTGGAACTCAAAAGACCCATTTTAGATTGACAGACATAGATAATTTATTCATTGCCATAAAATTTCACAATTTTCTCAAAGCAGGATATATTATCACCACCTTGATAGGAAACAGTTATATAAATGTAGTCTCTATAGGCAAGGAATTTATAATCACTTCCAATTTCATTAGGGAATTACTAAAGAAAGAAGTTAAACTGTGCAACTAATTGACTCAATAAATAATCAAATATTGATGTTCACTTTTGATAAAATAATATTTATAATAAATGATACATAAAAATGTAAAGATGACAGACAATTAATAAAAATGAGAGAATTTCTAAAAGTGGGAAATAAGCAATAGATGGGAAGAATTTATAAGAAGAAAAAGGATAGCTTTTATCACTGTTATTTAACATTACTGGATGGCATATAAATTATGTGATAAGACAAGAAAAATAAATTATAAGTTTACATTATATGAACTATATAAAACTTTCAGGAGTGTCTAGAATGCAATAAGTGCACCCTAAATGATTTCATGTTTTATTTTTTATAGATGATAAGGGTCACTATCAGGGCAATCCAAAAAATAAATAGAATACATTTTTTCATCATAATAAGTTTAGTACAGTGTCTGATTACTAAAATCAATAAATTCTAACACAATTATATTAACAAATTTGAGTATTTACTTATAAAAAATACCATTTCAATATAATAGAAATCTATTTTTGATTGTCAAAGATTTCTGAAATAAATTTGCAATTTTTATTGGAAAATAAAAATAATATGCAAACATGTCAGAGTTTCAACCCTTCCAATTTAATATATTTACAAGATAATATAAATAGTTAAATGTATTTTTTTATACCATGAATTTAACTCAGAAGTACTCAACCACTGAGCCATATCCCCAGCCGTATTTTGTATTTTGTTTAGAGATATGGTCTCAGTGAGTTGCTAAGCACATTGCCATTGCTGAGGCTGGCTTTAAACTCCTATCTCAGCCTCTCGAGTTGCTGGAATTATAGGCTTAAATGCATTTTTTGTAGCATGATAAAGTAACTTTAAATATAACAGAAAGATCAGTAAGCAGAAGCAATGCAGCTGATTCCCTTAAAGAAAAACAGTGAGGGGAAGGATTTATAATGTATGTCATTCTTATTTTAAACACAAATAATTAGAACACATTAATTAGAAAACTAAATTGTAGATTAATAAAATTTAAGTGGGGTCCCAAGAACTTATTTATACAAAATTGCAATTTCTAAGAGATATAAGAAATATATTTAAAGGTAGATGCAGTGGCACACACCTGTAATCCCAGTGGCTTAGGAGGCTGAGACAGAAGGATCACAAGTTTAGCAAAGCCAGCCTTAGTAACTAGTAACTTAGGGAAGCACTAAGCAATTCAGGGAGACTCTGTCCCTAAATAAAATGTGAAAAAGGTCTAAGGATGTGGCTCAGTAGTTAAGTCCCTTGGGTTCAATCCTAGCTACAAATAAATAAATTAATACTTAAATCAAATGTTGATTTTATAATTGGTTCTCTATTGAAATCATATATATGTATAATAAAATTTTATATATATATAATTTCATATATTTGAAAAGAGAATTTTGATAATTTTTCCATTAGTTATATAATATAATCTTTATTCTATTGTCTATTTATAGAGTGTTAGAAAATGAATTTACACTTGAACATTTACTTTTCTCAAAGTAAAACGATGCATTCATTTACTTAAAAGAAAATTTTGTGTTAATATTCATATTGAGCGTTTTCTTTAAAAAAAATGGTAATTTGCAGAATATGGAAATATGTGAGATAAAATTGTATTTAACTTCTTTCCTTCCCATGTAATTGCTTTCAACAGGATTCAGGAAAATTTCTAGAATTTAAAAATAAACTATATTAAGGAAAAGACTATGTTGAAAATATTGTAAAACAAATCACCAGCAAGAAGACACTAGGCAGGCTAGGGATGTGGCTCAAGAGGTAGCGCACTCGCCTGGCATGCGCGGAGCGCTGGGTTGATCCTCAGCATCACATAAAAATAAAATAAAAGATGTTGTGTCCACCGAAAACTAAAAAATAAATATTAAAAAAATAACTTCTCTCTCTCTCTCTCTCTAAAACAAACAAAAAAAGACAGGAGGCATAAAATTATTACTCACAGAGAGGAATCCTGGGAAGTAAACAATCTATTTGGCATAATATATGGATTAATTTTCCAGGAGAAAGACCCTTCTGACCCTGTTACCTTTACCTTGTTTTAGAAAAATATAGAAATTGAGAAATTAACTGTTTCAAAGGGTTATAAACACAGTGCAGTGCACCAGGAAGCTTGGATTAGGTGGTAGGTACCTATAAGAAAATGTCTAATAAAAAAGTCATCCTTTTACTGGAAATTTGAATGTTTAGAAAATGTTAGGATTTTGCTTGGGAAAGAGATGGGACAGGGAGAAAGCTGAGGAAATGGAGAATACCAGGTTTTAGCCCTCAGGCAGGCATTGCTAGGCTAAGTTTTGGAAAACAAGCTCTTTACAGGTCAAATATATTTCTATGTAAATAAAATTGTATACACTGTTTTTAAGGTTATCTAACTATAAAAAAGTGGTGTGAAGTGGAACATCACTATTCATACTGCCAAGAAATGGAAACAACCTAAGAGTCTTTCCACCTATGAATTGATTTAAAAAACAAAACAAAACTTGGTACATATACACAATGGAACACTATTCAGCCATAAGAATAATGTAGTACTGTGACAGCATGGATGGTAATAGAAATCATTATGTAATATGAAGTAAACTGGCACATGTACTAAAATATAGCATCTAAAACAGTTAATCTAGAAGTTGAGATTAGAATGGGTATTTCCAGAGCTTAAGTACAATGGGAAAGGAAGGAGATGGGGAAAAGTTAATCAATGAGTTAAAGATACATAGAAGTAAGATACTTTGTTTTTGCTATGGTACAGTAGGTGACTATAGCTAATGACAATTTACTGTACATTTCAAAAGTTAGAAGAGATTATTTGAATTATTTTACCATAAAGAAATGGTAGATGTATAAGGTGATAGCTAAGATTAACATCATTTAAACTCTAGATAGGGGAGAGGGATGGGAGGGTAGGGGAGGGGGCAGGGGCTTAGCAAGGATGGTGGAATGTGATAGACATCATTATCCAAAGTACATGTATGAAGACATGAATTGATGTGAATATACTTTATATACAACCAGAGATGTGGATAATTGTGCTTTATATGTGTAACAAGAATTGTAATGCATTCCGCTATCATTTATTTAAAATAAATAAATAAATAAATATTACATAATGTGTTTATGCATGGAAACATCATGTTTGCTGATTAATACGTAAAATTTTATGTTTTCATGTAACTATTATAAATGAAAGTAATTTAATATTTTTTTGAAAAGGAAGAAAAACAAGATAATCCATGAGCTAAACCGTAAAGTAATAATCATGTCAGAATATTGAAGTCTTACAGAATATATTTTGTGATTACAAGAACATTAAATTTGAATTATAATATTTAATACTCTTAGTTTAAGAAAGAATAACATTATATTCATGTATGAATTCTCTCGCTCTGAAACTTATTCTCTCTGAAAAGCATTATCTAGAAAAC
The DNA here is from genome assembly GCF_048772815.1 of Callospermophilus lateralis. NCBI lineage: Eukaryota > Metazoa > Chordata > Mammalia > Rodentia > Sciuridae > Callospermophilus > Callospermophilus lateralis. Next base: position 85,712,730 of record NC_135317.1, read on the forward strand.
AATATTCCATTAAATACTGTACTTAGTTAAGTTGAATACTTTTTCATTGCTAATAAGATATATCTATTCAACATTGGTATAATGTCTATTAATTCAATTTAAGTAAATAATATTTTGCTAGAATCTATGGTTTTATTGTTTCAAGAATGAGACTTTATGTCTATGAGAAATCTTAAAAAAGATTCAAATATCTGTCTGAATGTCACATTGATAAGTCTAGTTCAAATAGTTAATGGAATTTTAAAGTTTAATGAGCTTTTCAGGGTTCATTAAACTTTTAAACTCTAACATTTACTGGACTCAAATGAACATTTTTGAGGGGTAAAAGTCATATTATATTATTAAGACAAAAGTAAACATGAACTTTTTTAATTTTTGAAATGGCAAGCATATTTTTTGTTATTTTGTTCATTTTTTTTCAGTATTGAGGAATATCAGTATATAAAAACATTTAATTCATCCCCCAAAATATGATAATTACTTATGTGCATTACTCAACATGGATTGATTTTTAATTAAATTTATTGTAACTTATACATGTAACATAAATATTATACATATTTATAGTATATGATTTGATGTTTCAATATATATTATGTAATGTTTAAATCCAGTTGAAATATATCTTTCTCCTCAAAAAGTTATAATTTCTTTGTGGTGAAAACATTAAAATATGCCATTATGGAAAACAATAAAGAGGTTCCTCAAAAAATTAAAAAGTAGAACTACAATTCATCCAGCCATCTCACTACTGGGTATGTATCCCAAGAAATGAAATCAGCATGTTAAAGAAATATCTGTGCTTCCATGTTTATTTGAGCACTATTCACAATAGGCAAGAAATGTAAGTCTAAGTCCTTCATATAAGATAACAAAAACGTGGCACATGTCCCCATGAATTCTTGTCCCTTCTTTGTCAGGACTCTATTGTAATGGCCCAGAATAAATTATTTTCACTCTGCACTACATATTCTTTTAACTAAAAGATAGGGGAACTATTTTCCACCCTATCCTGTTAGAAATAAGAAAGTAATAAAAGAAGATTAAGATTTTTCAGTGTCCCTAAAGAATTTCATTTTCTTAAGGCTTATCTGCCATAATACATTAACACTATGATGAAGTGAATCACACAAGTCAGAATTCTAAGGTCCAGATCTGTGTTATCAACTATATACTGGATATTTTTTCCCTTTACCTCTTCATTATTACTCCATAAAGCCTTTCACATGGAGCACCTTCATAACCAGGAATCTAGACATACTGGGTCATCTGTATTTATTGTCCCCAATTTCTAACTTCCATTTATCTCTTAACTGCAGTGAGTTGATTTCTACTACATCACTCCTTTGAAGTTTCTTTCCCTGATGTCACTGAAAATTTTAGAATTTGACTAACTCATTGGCAGTCTTAAATTTCAATATTACTGGAAAAGAATTTTCATTGATGATGATTTTTTTTGATCTATCAATACTCCACTTTTGGTTAATTACATGTGAGTGAATGCATCTTCTCCATCACCACCATAATCTTTTTTTTCACCTATAGTCCTATGCTTTCTTATATAGCTCTACCTGAAGCTCAATACATTTAAAGTTCTGCATCCTATTACATATACCTTCTATCAGTAAAAAATTTTGATTTCAAATTTCATTTACATATCTGTGATTCATTGCATTATTTATTTATTTATTTATTTACTGTTTTAGATATACATGACAGTAGGGTATATTCTGACATGTTATACATACATGGGGTGCAACCCATTACATTTTTGATCCCATTCTTGTGGTTGAACATGACGTGGAGTTAATTGGTCATGTATTCATATATGAGCATAGGAACATTATGTCTGATTAATTCATTGCATTATTTTTGTTGCATAAAATTTACCCAAACTTAGCAGCAAAAAAAAACCTTAAAGCAACAAAAACACTTATTCTTTTAGGTTTCTCTGCATTGGCTCTGCTGTCAGTTAAGGAGCAGAGAACCTCATTCTATATTAGTTACATTGTGGACTTGGATTGCAGAGATTCTCAAACCCCAAGTGGGACTTACAGATCTGTCTCCAAGAGGGCTTGCTCACATGACTGTCATTTTTGGGGAAACCTCATTTCCTCCCCACATGATAACAGCCCAGTGACTCTCTCCTGACAAATGGCCCACTGGAAAAGAGTGAGAGCAAAGGGAAGCTCTCATATTTATGACAAGGACTCATAATGAGTTACATTTGCAGCATTATATTTGCTTGCAGTGAATCATTAAGTTCTACCTGATCTAAGGCAAAGATATTACTTTTCATTTTTCAAAGGGAAGAGTAATTTGTAGGCATATTTTAATACTAACAGCTTTATTAGTATCTATGTTCAGTCTGGATTTCTTTGTGGGGATGATTGATAAATGTGTTACAACTTAACATATTACCTAGATCCTTTTTTTGTTTTTTATACCCCAAACCTTTGAACAGAATTAACTTTCTTCTTAGTGCTAGTTTCCTCCTTTATTCCTTCTTTAATTTTTCTAACACTGTGAATTAACTCTCCAAACCTCCCTCTAGACAATTGAAAAGCAATCAATTCTGCATTGGTACATAGCCATTCAACCTAAAAGTGTCTCTACTACATATATATCCAGAGAGTTACACATTCCACATTAGGGAGACATTTCCAACCTAATGAACTAATTACTTTGCTCAGTATTGAATATATAGGATTGAACAAAAAAATATCTTGAGGTTTTAGTATAATGGACAAATTGTGAAAAGTTAAACAATAATAATCTAAGATAGGACATATTATGTTTTCTAGAATGAGTAACACATTGAGCTGTATTTTTATAAATATGTATTTTTTGTTCCTATACCTTATATTTCATTGAGATAGAACTAATGAAAGCATACATGAGTTTTATTATAATTGGTTATAAGTCTTATAATATTATATGCAAAATAGTTTAGCATTATTACTTCCAAGAAATTAAATTAAATTGAAGAAATTAAGAAACTTCCAGTCTTCTTCCCTAGTTTATATCTGACATAATGATATCTGCGATTTTGTATGACATATTTGACAAGATGTAAGTTTCATATGAATCTGATTTTTAAACCTTTTTAGATGATTTTTTCTTTGTAGTTACCTATTCACATCATGGACATTGGTGCCATTTTGGACAGCTTTGTATTTTGCAATTTACTTTTTTTCCCCCCCAAAAGCAAACCAACAATGCAGTATACCCGTGTAGTTATACACTGTCACTTATTATTTCAATTATTTAATGTGACTTGCTCTTTTAGAATTTTTGTAGTGCATCTACTTTCACTCTATTTGCTCTCCTCAGAAATTTTTGCATAGTCTCCGAGGAATATGTTAAAGAATACTTTAAGTGTTATTGCAATTCATTTAAACTGTAATTTTCTTCATATCCTAATAAGTAAACTTTAATCATTGTTGGGTACCTTCACTTTGTCTCTCCTGAGAGGAGTAATTTCTCTGTGTATCAAACCTGTCTGGTTATTATTGAAGAATTTTGAGAAAATTTTCATCTTGGTTGTTAATATAATCTGGTGTTCTTTAATTAGACTACCAAGTGAGGCGATTTTGATCCCCAAGAGACATTTGGAAATATTTAGTGGCAGTTTTAGTGTTCATGACTGGGCTTCTACTGGGATCAGGTGTGTAAAATCAAGAGATAATGCTATCTTCCAGGGCATAGGACAGTCTCTGATAATAAGGAATTATTTGTTCCAAAATATTAGCAGCACTGAGATTGAGAAATGCTTATGTACACATGTACTCTTCTAGAAAGTTATTTGATAAGCAGACAAATAAAAAGTTTCCAAAGTATCTCAAGTGGCCTGAGCAATATATGAATCTTACTGTGTGGGTAAGTCCAGCAAATTTCCTGTCACATAAGGGAACTCATTAAAAATCATATGAATAAACAAATATTATGTATTCTTTTCCAAGAAAGAGATTTCCTTACCACTTAATGAATGCTAATAGCTGTTTTGAAGCAAATGCTGAAAGATAATTACCTTCTGTTCTATCAAAATTTTCTAACTATTATTGGACACATCACTCTTCCTTTGTATAAAAATATCAATAAACAGTTCATAACAGGAAGTACAAAACTAAACTTTAACTGTGGTTAATTAGGTTGCACAGGGTAATGATTTGCACAGGTTACTGTCATTTAAATTATAGCTTCAAAAGTGTAGCCTACTGGGCTAATCTCAGGAAGAAAGACATTCTCAAGGAGAATACAGTGTAATATGATGGATTCTTACTTGGATGTCAAGGTTTTAAAGCAATCAGATTGTGTTTAATGGCATTTAACAAGAAATTGTATTTTATGATACATGGAATGATTTTGACTTGCAACTGTTGTAATTATTATATTGCTAGTATGTTTTCTATTCTATTCTATTTTGAATTTAATTGGTTTTATAAGAAATCTGAAAATAATAAAATGATAAGATAAATTATGTAACTATACTCATGTTCTTAATGAACAGTATACAATCTGGTCAATGCTAAACCTTAAAATCATTTTCATACTTATGGAACACTTCATAAGTTACATACTTATGGAACACTTCATTTTGAAACATAAATGAAAGTGTGACTTTATAAAACATTTCTTGAACCACTAATTACTATAAATTAGAAATGCAATAAAATTGTGAATTATGAAAAAGATATTAAAATTGGAAGAGAATTGATCACTATTTAAATAACAGGAGCTCAACAGGAAGTCTAGATGTTTTCCATACATCAGTGAAAAATATAATTAGAATTTCATAGGTATTTTATGAAGTTGTACATTCCTTTCAGGTAGTATGAGCTCAATTTTAACACTGATTCTTCCCATCAATGGACATTTGAGGTCTTTCCATTTCTTTGTCTCAACACAACTTCATTAATGTTTTGTAGTTCTCACAGTATAGTGAAATAGTTTACCTTCTTCATTTAATTTATTCCTCAGTGCTTTATTTCTTTTAGCACTATAAAAATGGTCACTTTCACGATTTAAAAAAAATTTAGATAGGTCACTATTGGTTTTAAAAAATTTAATGGAATTTTGTGTTGATTTTGTATCCTAGTATTTTACTAAACATTATACAAGTTACTTACTCTTTTTAACAGTTTTTTTTCCATGGTGTCTGTTTTAGTCAGATTTTTGCTGCTGAGACCAAATTAGAGTACAAAAAGTTTATTTGGGGGCTCACATTTCCTTAGTCCATAGATGGCCGAAATCATTCCTCAAGGTCTAAGGTGAGGCAGAATATCATGGTGGAGGAGTGTGGTGGAGCAATGCAGCTTGGGACATGGCACCAGAAAGCAGAGAATGAGTGATAACTCCCTTCACCAGGACAAAATATAAACCCTATAACACATCCCCTGGGACCTACATCCTCTACCCACATCCTACCTGCTTTCAGTAACCGCTTAGTTAATCCCTACTAAGGGATTAATATACTGATTGGGTTAAGGTTCTCAAAACCAAATCAATTCACCTTTTCACCTTGAAATCTTGCATTGTCACATACATGAGCTTGGAAGGAACATCAAATATCTAAACCATAACAGAGTCTTTAAGGTTTTCTATATACAGATTATTTCATCTGCAAAAAAATATTTAATGCTGCATAACAGATACATTTGGTTGGTATACAATCTACATCAAAGATAAATATTTTTCTTCATGTGTATATATGTATAAAAATAAAAAATTAAAGTTAATAAATATTAGTAAACATTTATTTTAAAATGATCATCTTCTCAGTATAAAAGATATAAAAGTATAATTATATTAAAGTCAAATTTTATTGAGATGCTCACTGTAAAAAATATAATAGAAAATGCAATTATGTATAGTTATATGTACAAAAATGTTCAGTGTTTTCTTCAAAAAATGTCTAGGAATCCAATATTTGATAAAATATAAAATTTATTGAAAATAGTAGAAAATCTTATTGCTGTAAACTGAAGCATATTACCCTAGACCAGTTCCATCTAACTGAACCTTCACAGATGATGCAACTGTTTAATTGGACTGCAGAATAGCGCTTAGTCACATGTAGACCCTCAGCATCTGAAATGTGGCAAATGTTATACCTGAACATTTTTTTTCATTTTACTGAAGAAGTTTAAATAGCAACATACATCTAGGGGCTACTGTATAGACCGCACAACCCTAGAGTATTAGCCTAAATTTCTTATCAATAAATATTCTTCATAAATTAGTAAAACCAAGAAGGAATCTAATTTTAGGAATTTTTATGGAAAATAATTGATTCCTATGTGTGTTGTTCTTAAAGAGTTTTTGGCCAAATCTATTTTGATTAAGATCAAATAAGAAAGATCTGGAAAAAAAAAAGAGAGAAAGAGTAAGTTCTATTGTTGATTTGGTTGAATTTCCTTTTAAATAGAGAACTCATTTTTCAATGTGTGGGAGTTTCCCTTTAATAAAGACTTTAGAACATGTGCCTTAATTAACATCAACAGTCTCACTGAATATTTTGTGAACAATTCTCACATGAAGAGCCTCAAAACTAACAATCTTATTATTGGTTAGTTATTTTATGGGTAGTCTTTACCTAGCAGTGTGTGGTATTTTTATATGGATCTTTAATAACCCTTCCTGAAACTTATCAGCATAAATCTTTCCTGCCTCCTTTGGAAATGAAGCACATTATGTGCTTGAAAATATTCAGTAGAAATTTTGCTGACCATAACATATTTGAAGTACAGTTTGATGCATTATTCAGAGATAAAGAGCCATTCTGCTCAGCCATGCTTAACAAGTGAAATGGCACATACTCCTCACATTGTCCTGACTTACCATACCGAGTCCACATGGGATCCCAATAGTATTTGTCAAAACTCCTGAACTTTTTGAATACCCTAAAACTTACAAATAAATATATTTACTACTCCTCCACCAACATGTATTTGGTGTCCTAGTGTCTCAGGCATGTCAAAGACCCTTGGAAACACAAAAATTAATAATAAAAATTTTGTGCCTCATGAATTTATAATCTCAAAGAAATATCACATAACAAATCATGTACCCAACTGATATATAATTTTAATTTTAATAAAAGTGTAAGTTTATCTTTAATGTGTATGTGAATGAGTTAATTTCAAAATGTCAGATTGATTTGTAATGATACAAATAGTCTCCTTTCCTTTTTCCCTGTAATAATCTTTTCTCTCTTTTCCTTTGTTCACTAGAAAAGGCCATTAGGTGTTCACTTTTTTAATTTGTTTATTTGTCCAATAAACAAATTGTCAATGTGCTTTAAGTATAGAAAATGAGAGAACAGGCAATTCTTGATTGTAAAGGTAGTTTGTAACACATCTGACTATAAAAAGCCTTAATAAATTTGTTGAAATTTACTTATATCCTAAAATGCTAGTATTATTTTAATTCATATTTAAAGAAGAAATAATAGGAAATTCAAAATGGTATGGGAAATTCAAAATGGTATGGAATGTGTCATATAATTATTGTAAAAGAAGGTAATTGCTGGATGTAATTAAAGAACTGGTTATAAGATTGAAAGTATTGCAAAAAATAACAATTAATAACAGGTTAGATAAAATTACAAAAATGCTTTACTTAATGGAATAGAATAAATCTACTAAAATTATTATTTAGATAAATATTTACTTAGCACGACATCTTCAATACACAGAAATAAAGGAACATTTCAAAGTGCTATGAAAGGCGATCTCCTTTTCATGACCATATTTAAAGTGAGGTAAAGAGAATCGTGTCAAGTCATGTAATGAACTACACATTCTTTCCTTGCCCTGAATCTTTGCCCTTGGATCCTCCTAACCACAGGGACTCTGAGCTTAGTCACATGTTGTACTTGGACCATTGGGAAGAAAGCATATATGTTGCAACCATAAAGCTGAAAATGCTTGTTCAAGGATACTTGGCCTCTTCTCTTATGACCTGTGAACTCCATGTAGATAAACTCAAGCTGGCTTGCTGGAGGATGAGAGTGCATGTGGCTTATATCCAAGGATCCTCGCTATTAGGCTGACAGAAACCAGGCAGAAAAATGAAGTGATTATATGTAATCTATTTGCCAGAAGACCCATCACTTGACCACAGACCTATGTAAGAGTATGAAGAGCAGTCCCCAGTCTTAAGTTGGTCTAAACCTAGTGAAGCAACTAGTCCACAGAATTGTATACTCTTTAAGTGACTGAGACAGAAGTTACTTATTGTGCAATGAAAGTTAATTTAGAATCATCTAGAGGATTGATCATGTTTGAATATCTGGACTATAAACAAGCTTTTACTAATCAAAGTTTATATTTTCTACATTGTCTTTTTAACTGAAAGAGAAAGACTTTAAATATCAAAAAAGGCTTTATTTTATAACCTACATATTCTCTTATATTTTCTAAAAATATTCATATTATAAAAACAAAAAGTTATATTTCAAAGTAGAAAGCACATCCATGAAGTTCAGAAAACATCAATGTGCTTTAAGTATAGTTACTTGAGCTTTAGAGCAAATGTACCCATCTCAAACTCTCACTCATAAGTTGAGGTAAAACCAATGCCTTCTGAGGGACATTTATGTTTTGAGGAAATCATTCTCTTTTTTTTATCTTTTACATACATGACAATAGTGGAATGCATTACAATCATAATTATCCATTCACAACACCATTTTTCGTAACTCTGTATATAAAGTATGTTCTTGCCAAATTATGCCATTATACATAAGCTCTCATTATTATTATTATTATTTGCATTACAATTCTTAATACACCTTTATACCACAATTTATCTCTGATTGTATATAAGGTTTGTTGATCAGAACTTACTTCGGGAATTTTCTCTCCCCTATTTCTATACCCATGTAAATCACAAAGCCTGCTTTTGACAGACTCTTTTCATCACCTTTAATGCACAAATATTTGACAAAAAATTATGCTATTGATTATTTGTTTCCAGGATATTTTTGTCTTAGCCTATGGTTTTCTGCTATTCTCTTATGTTTTATCTTTTAAACAAGATAACAGATTCTGTAACATGAGAGTTACACCTTCAGCTACTTTTCTATATCTTGTTTTATCTTGTAGAGTTCACAGGATACACATCAGCTCCTGAATTCTACACGTACTTTGAACACTTGATGAATAATCGTGTTAGTTCGAGATACTCTAGACTTTTTCTATGAATTTATAAATATTATTTCAAAAATAACAGTAGTATTTTAATTACTATATTCAATGGCATAGAAACAAATTTATACATAGACAAAATAATAAGGCTTCTTATTTTTTGTAAGAATTCACTGACACAAAATGTAAAAGAAAAAAATCAATTTTATTAAGTGCTCTGAATTCAGTATTAAAGTATTTATAATATAACCACTGACAGCATTATAGCTTTATCATTTTTATTGATAGGAAAATTTTAGCTTTTACAAGTCATACAAGTCATGTATTGCAAGCTAATAACTTTAATAGTATACTTGGTTATTTTAAGGATAAAATATTTTATCTTTTATTTGATTGATACAAACTATTAGGCTAAAGAGAAAATATCTATGTACACTGTGACTCTAGTTTGAGAGCTAAAAAGAAGTGAATTATAAAGCTGGATTTACTGAATGGCTCTTTATCTACCTTAAAATGGTATCTTCTGCAAATATAGTGCTTCTGTATTTGGTATTGGATTTTTATACAAAGAAAATAAAGACCTATAATGTTACAAATAAAATAGTATTTGTTTTCTTTTTTGTAAACTATACAACTACTTCAAAAATCTAATAAATAGTCCTGAAAATAGCCTTATGAAAACCTAAAGGTAATTGCATAATACTGGATCAAATTACATGCAAATTTTTATCTCACTTAAGTGTTATGGTCTGATATAAAAATGGAATGTTTTAAAAGAGCCATGTTTCAAAATCTATAATTCATATTTCATTACAATATTGGAATCCAAGTTTTGTTATTTCATGATTTCTGTGATAGCTCAGATGGGTCAGATGCTTGCCTATTTCTTGAGAATTTTTATTTTCAATAGGGTGGCATATTTTTTTCAGAAATTTTGTAGATTTTTTTCTACTTTATATTAATGCTTTCAAACATGAATTATTAAACTTCATCTCTATTTGTTGGAAACCCAGGTTTTAGAAATCTGAAGTTCTTTTTAATCTTTAGAAACTACACTTTTCAAAGCATTTTTATTTTAAAGTAGAAAATTTAATGATAGACATAATACTATTGCATCCATATGTTCATTTTATTCTGGAAAGAGTGTTTTTGAAATTGGCAAACTATACAGCATAAAGATCACTTAAAAATACCATAGTTTGAAAACAGCTGGTGACAAGAGATAACATATTGTTCTATCTCTACAAAAATTTATTTTAAATTCTAAAAGTAACTCTGTCACTTATATTTTACCATAAAGTTGAATTTGGAATTAATTTATATTCATCTTTTATGAATATACAGAAAGTACCACATAAATTATTCTAGACCAGATACAAAATACACTACTTTTAATACTTTTTTAAAAACCCCAAATTGCTTTTATCTTTGCATTTCTTTGTACATGTCATGAAATAATTCATGCCTGCAATAAAATTTGTAAATATTACATATTCATCATTAACAATGACTAGGCATAGCTTTACCCATTACTAGATTAAGAAATAGAATATTTTGAAAACCATAGAAGAGTCTTGTATATTTTTCATATTTTTAATTTTATACAGATTTTATTTTTTTTTAGATCAGGTTTTGAATAACAGAAAAAGTAAGCAAAATGTACACTCACTTTGTGTCCACACAAGCATGTACACGCAGATGCACACATTGCCTCCCTGGTTATCAACTTCCCTTAATAGAATAGCACTCTTTTTATACTCCCTGAACCAACATTCATGCATTATTCTCACTAAGAGTATCAAACCGAAAACGTTCACTCCCCTAAAAATTTCCTCCTTTACTTGGCCTCTGGAAATCACTGTTCACTTTTTACTATCTCTTAGTTTTGTGATTTCCACAATGCAATATACTTAGAAACATAAAACATGCAGTCTTTTCGGATTGGCTTCTCTCACTTAGAAATTTATAAGTCTCCCTCTCCCCCCACAAATTTCTTTTTTTGCGGCTTGATCCTTTAAATGGTTTTTTTTAAGTTCTGAATAACATTAACTTGTACAACTACATCACAATTAATTTAACTATTTATGTATGGAAGGACATCTTGGTAATAGTGAATAAAGCTGCTACAAATATTTATGTGCAGGTTTTTTGTGGACCGAGTTCTGAACTAATTTGGGAAAATCCCAAGTGGTGGTATTGTTGGGTTGTAAGTTGAGAGTATGTATAGTTTTCAAGAAGGGACCAAAATGTCTTCCAAAGTGGCAGTGCTATTTTGCATTTCTACCTATTAAAGCAAAAGAGAATCCCTCTTGCTTTACATGCATTATTCGGGCGAGCATTTAATGTCATCAGTAGTCTGGATTTTGACTACTCCAAAAGGAGTGCAGTGTTGTTTCATTGTTTTAATTTGCATTTTCCAAGGAGATATGATGTAAGCACTTTTTCACATGCTTATCTCCCATCCATATATGTAGGGCATGATATAACGTGGGGCATGTTGCATCAGAAAAGAGAAAACTTACTTGCTGGCTCTACCGGCTTCCCAGTCCTGGGGCTACATGTGGCTAAGAGAGCACCTAGTGATTAGCCAGAAGGCATTGCCATGGGTTGTGATGAAGAATCAGACCACCTCTAGGATAGGCTCAGAACCCTTCTGCCCTCAATGGACAGCTCATGTCTCCCATTACTGCTTGTAGGATGGGTGTAGATGTAAATTCTCCCCACCCTGCTGACCTTTACTCTGATAGTTCCTGTACATTATATTAGCTGTGTGTGTTTTCTCAATAAAGGAGATCCTGCTTTGACTGTTCTCCTTGGCGCGTCTGATTGTCCTCCTGCAAGGGAGGGCTGAGTGCTGGCGCCCAGTCCACCTTCACCTTTCTTGGTTCCTCCTGGTGGGGGCATGCTCCCCCAATCTCTCCTGCAGGTCAGGAGGGAACAGGGGGCTAAAAACCTTGACACATATATATCTTCTTTCATCCTTCACAATTTTAAAATTCTAAGTGTAAAATTTTATGGAATAGGAATGTGTCCCTTTGAAATGTAGTAATTAAGAGGCTTACCATCTAGGACATTTGGAAATTGTAAAGAAATAAACAACTGTCTTTACAAATATATTGATGAAGTCTGTTAGGGAAAAATGAATTCTTGGAATTGTAAAGGCAATAAAATTAAAATTTTCTTTGTGAGGCTTGCCCAACAAAATTCTAGCATCATATGACCATTTGTCAGGAAGAAAAAACTTTTTGTGAACTGTAGAAGAACAGTCAATTTGATGTCCCAATTGATGTGAGTTTTTGTTGTTGTTTGTTTTTCTTTTTTTTTAAACAATAAAGAAAAAATTGGTATTTAAGTTCAAACCTCTAAATATTATCCAACTTGAATACACAAAATTCTGTAAAATGAAAACCATATAATCAGTAGCTTTTAGTGGAAAAATATGTAATTTTGATATAATAAGGAATATAAGATAACTTCCAAATACATTGTTCATTTTATTTAATATTTTAGAACTCTTTATTTTTCAATAGAAACTGATGCACACCACACATCTAAAGTAGCAAAAGGAACATCTACCCACATTTACCCTGTTATTCTGCTATATATCTTCAGAGAAATTCTATATACTTGCACACACTAACACTTTTACACACACACACACACACACACACACAGTCCTACAAATTGAAAAAGAAAAGATTTCCTAAAAATCAAATTATTTGAGATCCTCTCAACTTTTCTTGGTTTAGAATTTTATGGTTAATTTTTCTGCAAAATATGTTTTTAACATTTTGGTACAAAATTCTACAATAGAGTTTATCTAGTAAGTTCAGTAGTTATCAACTCTATCAGACTCAGCTCCCTTGATTTAACAAGTACTGATCATTTCCTGAATTTATAAAATTCATAAACATTATAGCCTACCCATGTACATAACTTTATATAAAGTAAACTATGGTCTTAAAATGTAATTTATCTTTAAATATTTCATATATAAGCCATTAAAATATTTCTCCTGTTTGTCTTCAAAACTGTAATGAAGCCAGATACTCATTCCTATGTATAAAATAACTATGAAAGTAAAAGTTACAAAAAGGACTGAGTCCTCTCATATTGATAAGACACTTAACATAAGAGCATTTGAAGCAACTGATATTTACTTATTCTTGAGTTGAAAAGGATAAAGAAATTGAAATGTAAAGGATAAGATTTGTTTCAAGTATTGTAAAGTTTTTAAGTCCTGTTAAGTTGCAGTTAAAAAAACAACTCCCAGAAAAGCCACTGGAATGTATGTTGAAATCTCCCCTGACAATCTGGTTGTTCTGTAAAAACAACCCACCCTCCCAGAAAGGAACCGTGCAGTCCAGCACGTACACACCTCAGGGCTTAAGCCAATCAGTTCGAATGTATACCCTTCTTTGTACTGACCAATCACCCCTAGACAACTTGTTCCCGCCAGTGCATGTGCTAATCATATTTTAGAGTTGTTGTTTGACTTTCCTGCGGCATGTGATTATTTGTTATGCCGTATGTGAAGTCCCTGCCCTTTCCAAAAAATGTATATAAGCTCTGCTCAAGCTGTTCTCGGGGCTCTTTGCTCTCCGCTCCTCCAAAGGGAGCTCTGAGCCCCAGCATGCTGGACCCCCAATAAACCCTTTGCTGTTGCATGAGACAGTCTCTTGGTGGTCTTTTCCTCCGACGTTCGCCCGACCTTTTCAGAATCAATACATTATTTTTTATTTTTAACACCATCCTACTTTATATTCTTTAATTGATGCATTTTAATTGACTAAGTGTATTCATTTAGGTTACAACATAATAATTTGACATATATATACATGATCCTATATTCATGTTGAATTTTTTCCTTTTTATTACTGAGTAGTATTCTACAAAATGGGTAAATCCCTGTCCATATCTCTCTCTCCCTCCTTCTCTCTTTTTAACCCAGTTACCAGTTAATAGACATTAGTATTGCTTTCTTGTTTTTTGTAGACAATAATCATGCTACTTTAAACATTTATGTATGAGGGTTTGTTTTTTTTTTGGTGAATTGCAATGAGCAGATATATAAGAATGGAATTGCTAGGTGATATAAGTTTAACTTTTTAAGAACTTGCTAAAATATTTCAAAAGTGATAGTTTTTTAATACTCCCACCAAGAGTGAGTGAAGTTTATGTTTCTTCACCTCCTCACCAATTACTCACTTTTGGGTTCCTTTTGATTATGGAGATGTGGGTTTAATTTGTATTTACTCAATGACTCACAAAATGGAGAACTTTTTCACATTCTTATTAATTATTACACATATTGGATGAAATGTCTACCCCTATCTATTGCTTAATTTAAATTTATTTTGTTCTATCTTCATTGTTTAGTTATAATTATCCTTTTTTTTTAGAATTTTCTACTATAGCATATCATTATTGAAAGTTGAAAGTAGTTTTACTTTTGCTTCTTAATATTCATCTTCTTATTCTATAAATATTCTAGTACTCTCTAGAACTTCCAGTAAAAATGAAATTGTTGAATTGAAAACTGACATGCTTATCTTGTCCTTCATCATAAAGCAGAAATAAAATATGGTTTTTATCATAGGATACTACATATTGGGTTTTTCTAAATACCTCTTATTGGTATTTAGGTATTTTGAAATCATTCACAGTTTTTTAAAAAGATTTTTAACATCAATGGGTGTTTGAATTGCCAAATGTTTTTCTGCTTCAATTAATACTTTTATGTTGCTTTGTACAAACTTACATTAATGAAGTGTTAATTATTAAGCTACCTTTGCTTTCCTGAAAGAAATCTCACTTGTTCAAATCCTGTATCTCTTCTCTAAGTTTCCAAAATTTCTTTTTCTAGTTTTTAAAAGTAATTTCACATCACTGTCTTAAGTGATATGTCTGTTCATTATTGCGTTTGTTTTTGTTTGTTTTACTTGTAATGTTTATGTATAGTTTGGTTTCAGGGTTATATTGATCTCATTGAATGATTTCAGAAGTAAACTTTTATCCTCTATTTCTGCAAATGTTTGTTTTGTTTTCTAAAGATAGGTCTTTAAAGGTTTAAGTATTTCTCTAGGTGTTTTCTTTTTCTTTTCTTTCTTTTTTTTTTTTTTGGTGTGTGGGGGTAGCGGGGGGGATTGAACTCAGGGGGCACTCAACCATTGAGCCACATCCCCACCTATTTTGTATTTTATTTAAAGACAGGGTCTCACAGAGTTGCTTAGCACCTCGCTTTTGCTGAGGCTAGCTTTGAACTTGGGAACCTACTGCCTCAGCCTCCTGAGTTGCTGGGATTACAGGCCTTCTCTACCTCATCTGGTTTTCTCTAGGGTTTTCTGTTAGTCATTGATGGTACATTCAACATTATCATCAGACTGCAATCTCTTTTTAATGAATGAATACTCCCTTGCCAGTCTTTGAATTAGGAAAGACTTCTTATAAATTGTAAAGTAACAGTAAACTGTGTAATAAAATATTTTGTTTAAATTAATTGACCAGTTCCTAGCATATTATGCTATCCTAGCACTCAATATGTTACTTTTTATAATGGAAATTTTTTCAAAACACAAGAGTAAGAAAATATGATGGATTCAGACTTTTATGAAATAACTGTTACCCTGCTTCTACAATGATCAATTTCTGCCCAATAATTTTTTTATTTTATTCAAACCCTTCTTAACGCTACAGAATTAGTCTTAAAATAAATAATAAAATATAATAGTTGAAATATATATTATAAAATTTAATTTCTCCAAACTTTACATCTGTAAAAAAATAATGATGCTTATTTATTATAATCCTATTATTGTAATCTTAGCCTGATAATGAAGGTATGTCATAATGATAACTATATTCATACTACTTAAAAAGATGTAGGTTCAATAATACACTATGATTATTTTTGTATTTTTCTTTTCTCTTAGATTTAATCTTTACTTTTCTAATTGTTTACCCTATACCTTTTAAAAATTTAATATGTTTTAAATTTTGTCAATTATCCCAGTTTATTTTTACATTATATTTTTTAAAATTATGGTCCAAACAAGTCCAGGACATCTCAGTGGATAATTATATCTCTTCAACCTCTTTGAATTTGTTTTATTTCACCCCTATGATGACATTTAACTTCTATATTTTTATGCTTTATGGTGTTTTGTTCCTTCTGATTATCTTGTAAAAGGTCATAAGATCAAACACTTATTTAAGATTTGGTCATTATATTTCATAGGAAATGTAATATAATTTTATTACTTTACACTAAGAGACACATCAAATTTCATTTTCTATTTCATGTAATGATAATAGCAACTAGATTGGGTAAATAAAAGCATCTATAATATTAAAGATTACAGTGGATTAAATCACACAATATTTTCAAATCTATAGTTTAATAATACTCAGGAAAACAAACAAGAAAGCAAGAATACCTTGTTGGTCATTGTTAGGAGTTGCTAAGCATCAATTTATTACTTTAAAAATAATTATTTAATCTTTTAAACAAATATTTGTGTCCAATTCTGCCACCCACATTCTCCTTTTCTTCATTTAATTCTGATTTTATCAAAATTATACATGTACAGAGTTCACAAATTCAAAGTTAAAGGATTATAATTGTAAACCACCAGTCTCATACCTTTCCTTTCCCCAAAACTGCTGATTACTGTTCCCCACAGTAAACTATCTCAAGCATTTTATCTACAACTTGTGTTTTTACCTTGATATATCTGAATATTATTATTGTGTTTTTTTTAAAACAAAACTTTTCAATTTTACAAATTGTATTTAGGCTTCCTAATATAGAAATCAATATTAGGACTCACAGTCTTCACCCTCAGCCTTCAGAAGTATTTGTCTTTGCCAACAATTACAGAAATGTCACTGTTATTAATATGTGCCTATGTATGTGCCAAATTCCAAAATGATACATGATTTGCATAAGTAAAATATTCTTATTTTAAAACTGTTCCAACTCTCTGGGGATATTAATTTCTCATATCTGTCACTTTAATTCTGTTTACATTTCTCTAATAGAAGTTTTAATCTTTTTCAACAATATCAAACACATAAAGGGTCAATTTCTTTTTCTTTTCCCTTGTGCTGGAGATTGAACCAGGGCTTCATGCATGCGAGGCAAGCAGTCTCTCACTGAGTTTCATCCCCAGCTCCTTTGTTTCCTTAGGGAGACCCACCTCTGTGATCTTTCGTTTTTTGATTCTGGGCCTGTTACAATACTGTCTTTATGATGATTCCATTCACATTTGTTTGGGGGTGCTTCATTCATCTTTCTTTCATTTTTTTCCTGAAGACCATATGTTCTTTTTAGATCCCCCCTCCTAGTTTTGACAGTGCAAATAGTTCCTTGGATCCCAAAAATTACTACTGGGGGATCTATTGTTTTTATTCTGGTTGTCTGAAAAGATTTCTATTTTATCTTTACTTTTGAAATATAATTTGCATGTTACATAAGTCCAATTTCTAAGTCACTTTGCCACAGGAATTTAAATATGATTTCCCGTTCTCACCTTCCAGTGGTATTGTTAGGAACTGTAATGGCTTCTGAATATTAATCTTTCTTATTTTGTGTATTTATCCACATGTATCCTCAGGTTCATAAATTGTTCATTTAGTACCTAGATTTTTAAAATTACCCCAAATGTCATTTATGTAGTTATTTTAACATAGATTTTATGGACATTCAGAAGGGCTTTTTGATCTGGAGAATAGTCTGTAAATTTTATTGATTCATTGATTTGACAGTTTCATTCATTTTACTTTCTATGTGCCCTTTTCTGAAACTCCTGGGCTTATATTATAATGCTCTTAGATTTTTTTTCTTATTTATTCCTTCTATTTATCTCTTTTTTAGTAGTGTCTGTATTCTTATAATTTAATAATTTCATTACATTTGAAATTTTTTTGATCAATTCATGTGTGCTTCTAAAATGTATCTGGTTTTGTTTACTGTGGACTCCTAAAGAAAATGAAAATATTATGACAAAAATTGTTTGATATCATTATTAGTTGTTGAAAAACAATATGGACTAGTAATTAAGAGACACAGCTTTAAAAGTCAGAGATACAAGTTCAAATTCCAAATGCAGTTTTGCTATTCTGGTGACTGACTTTGTTCAGCTTATTCAATTTTCTACCTTAATTACATACCAATACTAGAAAGGCAATAATACTCTCTCAGGTATATTGCATAGGTGAAATATAATAAGCAGCATGAGTGTTTTGCCTAATACTTGAAACATAATGTAATAACTATTAGAATTAGTAATTGTTCATTAATACTAGTATCATTGGTGGTACCTAAATAAGTGAATAAAATAATAGCAGATTATAATGTATAATGCCTGCTAGGATACTATTAAAATTTAGAAAATAAATTTGTTCCTAAGGTTTTATGAGAACCTTGTTTATACATGTAGAGAAAGAGCCTCCTTGGACTAGAAGACTAGAAGTTAAAAGCTTTGAAAATAGCTAACACATCAATCTCACTTATATTAATGCAAGGAAAAGTAAACATTAATAATCCTGGAGGAAGTGTGTAATAAAATTAGTATTTATTTTTGAAGATATTCTTTGAATATGACTTATTTGAGAATTGAGAAGAAAGACAATAAAGCCCAGATTTTATTGTCTTATTCTTCTAGATATTGGAGATTTGGGGATGGATATCCTGATATTTTGAAATGGACCTCATTGTTGTGCTAAACATGAAAAACCAAACTGTCCTCAAAATCTATATTATTGGAAGGGTAGTAACAAATGGAATAGCTTCAACACCAGAGTCTAGATTATGATGAAAAGAGCTATTTCTCTCTCTCTTTATCTCTCTCTCTCTCTCTCTCTCTCTCTCTCTCTGTCTCTCTCTCTCTCTCTCTCACACACACACACACACACACACACACACCCCACACACACACCTCACTTTTCCATGTGTTCCAGCAATTTGAATACAGTGAGACAGTGCCTGAGTTCTGAGAAAGAGAAATACATGACTATAATAGCTTAAGGTAAAGGACCACCACAGCTCCTACAACCCTCACTATAAGCTTTACTTTGATAATTAAATTTCCTTTTTACTTTCCTCTGTAACATTAGGATTTATAACCAGACTATAGCTGAAATCATTGTTAATAATAACAACAAAGATATGATAATATACAATTTAAATACAGGAATGAAAAAAAATACATATGGTAAAGCTTATCTGCTGGACGATCCAGTATAAGTGGATTATTGGATGTCCTCAATTCCAGTAATAAGATAGAGAGAAACTGTGTTTTTACAACACAATGAAGTAATAATCTGAAAGTGATTTGAATTAGATTATTTAAAGTTGAAAATTAAGAAGTTACCAAAGTTGTAGGGCTGTGCCTAGAAGCAAATCAAAGCAAAGTATGTGAAACTGGGAAATGATGTGAATGGAGCAAACTGCTGAAGTCGGTGAATCAGACTATCAAAAGGGAATTATCAGGGGAAATAAAAAAAGACTAAGTTACTAAAAATTTTTGTCCATTAGCCAGGCTCCTGTTGTCATTACCTGTATCAATCACCTAGTGTTCCACGTTACTGAAATTTTTCTACATCTCAAATCTCACAGTTCACTTCCTTGCAACTCAAATGCCATCACTCCATTGGCATCCCTTGATTTTATGGAGATACTCATGTCCTTCATTTCCTTCTTTTGGGAGCTCTCTGGCACCACTCCCTCTGCTCTCCACCTTAATTTTTTGTCCTCGTTATTTCTTCATATTAATCCAACTGACACAAATACTACCTTCTAACTCCTTTGAAGAAGAATTCTACATAAAATATTACAACCCTGAAGATAATTGAAAAACTTGGAAAAAATATACTACACTTCTTCTTATACTTTTTATTGTCCAGTAACTGGTCATTATATTGTTGCTGTTTCTTATCCCATTAATTATTAAACTCTTAATTCCTGTCACTCAAACTTTTCAGCATATTCTTTCAGATTTTTCTTTAGTGCTTTGCTGTTTTTATTAATAGATGACAGTCCACATTAGGAAGTAAATGCCAAGTAATCAAGCACTGAATCTGCTTTGCTCACTGCTTACCCTCTATGTCTTAACATTGCTTGCAAACAAGCAATAAACTGGTAATAGATTGGGGCCTCAGTAATACTCAACTGTTGGATAATTTTTCTTTGACCAATCTGCTACTGCAGTCTTCACATTCTCTTCAGATTATGTCTCATCATTTTGATTCCTTGATTCAGTTTATAGAATTTGTCTTCTTTCTTTTAGAAAAGTTTAGAGGTAATTACATATGAACTACCCGAGCAATATATGTATTGTTTATTAAGCCGGAGAATATGCTACTTTCTTTATACTACTGTATCGAATGCTTAAGGTAGTAGTCCCAATGAAGTTAGCTAATTGTAATTTTAATTTCCTTTCCAAAATGAGAAATCATTCTGTAAAAAGCACAGATATTTGCAATGGGATGTCTTATAAGATTGGCAATCACATGGCCAATATTTTGTTACCTGCTTTTACTGTAAAGCTGATTCTTGATTCAGAAGAATATTTTGTAACATATCATGGAAAATTATGTTATTTAATAAGTTTATGGACTGTGATGCTAAAAGAAGTATAACAGAAGGGAAAACCGCATATCAAAATGCTAAATGAATATCTAATTCAACAAAGCAAATTGTTGGCCTCCTCATAATGAAATGAGTCCAAGTTTTGTCTGCTTTCAGAAAAGGTTTGAGTCCCATATTAAAAAATTAGTTTTTGTTGCTTCTTGAAAATTTAAAATTTGAAAAAATACATATATGTTTTGAGCTTACACCTAGCAGCCATCCTGGCCTGGTATTAATTGGACACTGAGATGTACCTTTCTCTGAGTACATTTTCTTAACATTACCTCAAACCACTTCTGTGAAAAATCATAGATAACAAGATATTTAATGTTTTCTGTTGGAAGCATATGCTTTTCCCAAGGTCATAGGCATCTTGTGCAATGATCTGATGGCACAGAATTATTACTGGGATCTCTGCAAGCAAATATTGTAGAGTGTTTAAAAGAGAGATAAGATATTCTATTCAGTCCAAGAGACATCCTTTTTACTTTTATATGTGTTGGGAAACAGAAGGATAAGTACGGATGCAGTAGGGAAATGAAAGTTGAGAACTTTCATTTGTACAACTTGCTCTTCTCTCATTGGTTAAGCATCAATTTTGAAACTTATTTTGACTTAGAATCAATTTTGAAACTTATTTTGTGGAGTTTTGCTACATAATTTCAAAAAATCCTAAAATTCTGTATCTTGAATTTTCCCTTTATAGTTTGAATTTTGATGGTATCCCCTCCCTTCTCCAAGACCTCCATGAGGGAACCCAATTCTATTAAAAGATTTTTAATTGAGAAGTGAAAGTCATCAGGAATTAGGACAGTGTGTACACTCCCTTGCCTCCCCCACTCCAGTGACGTTGACAAGCATCATCACCAACTCCATCTGAAAGGGGAGGAGGAATTGAAGGCTTCAAGAGTTTCAAGGGAATCTACCAACTGGTTATTCAGGCTACTTAAACCAATTCAATTCTGAAGATTCCAATCTTATCCTATAGATGTCCTACTTTTCCCATAGTATAGCCAGCAGGACTTAAAGTGTAACTGACATTGTAATTTGCAACCCAGCAGGATCAACAGATCAATGTTTGATTTTGGTTGTCAGGTATCTCAATTCTGCAGCTTAATAGATAAGATATTCTTTATCACTGTTATAGAAAGTTTTTTGGTTTCTGCACTGCCTTGAGCAGCTATTTGAACTTTCATTTATTTTAAAGTTTCCTGAGACTGCACCTACTTCACAATTCTTGATTTTCTCCTTTGTTCACACTGTTGAATGACAGTGGTGATGCAGTTCTCCAAACCTTAGCTCTCAATGAGGTTATTCTAGATGATCACCAGATAAGTAAAATTTCTCTGGATTCCTTAGAACAAAGCTTCTTATATTTTAATAAGGAATATTAATAGGAACATGACCATCCAATTAAATCAATTGAAGATTATACACGTTTTCCTAAGAATCTTTTCCCTAGAATGTAGTTAAATAATGTGGATTGGATGGTAAAGTAGTTGTCATGGAGCTAGGAGAACAGATTTCAAAAGTCTTTTTTTTTTTTTTTTTTCGCTAATGTTGGGATCCTAAGTCTTGGGAATTAGAAATTCCTCCAAAATTAAAAGGTGGTTGGGATGTTGGGGTAAAAAAAAATAAAGAAGTATTATGTACACATAATCATTTCCTGTTGACTGACAATGTTTTTATTACCCAACACCTGCTTTCATTTCCTATTATCTTCTAACCCTCATTATAATGTATATTTAATTGCAGATTGCCTGGCACATTCCCAGTACTCACCAAGAGTTGAGAGGTAAATCTATATTAATACATTGTTTATTTTAATAACATTTTGAAATGAAAGTGATGAGGCTGGACTAAATTATCTACTTTATACTAGACAGAGGTTAAAAAGATAATTTCCTGGGCATCAAGACCATTTTTATTTCCATAACACAAAGCTTAACAATTTATGTAGATAAGCAGAATGATAAAACTAACTGAAGACAGAGAAAACAGCAAAAATATATATGCACATTAAAAACAAAAATCAAAGAAAGTTTTCAACTTCCATGGTTCTAAGTGCATTTACTAAAGATGTTGAAAAATTTATTCTGTTACCAAGTAGCTTGATAAAATTTAAGTGATTTCATATTTCTGAGAAAAATATAATGAAAATATGGTCACCTGTTATTAGACATATTAGATAAGTTTATTATAGTTCTTTAGAGTTTTATACAAAAAAACTGTAATTCATAGAATACTAGTCCTGGGACTCACAAATAAACAGCATTGGAAATTTGTTGATCATGTCATCATCCATCATGAAGGAAACAAAAATAAATATCTTTATGTGCTTGAGATTATATATAGTATTTCTATATGAATGTATGAAGTGGTTAGACTACTTATGAAAACATTGTAAAAAAAAAGTTTCAGAATATGTTATCATTCTTCTATAAAACTGAAAATAATTTAATCAAAACAATAAATAATTATCACATTGACATAAAAACTATCCTTTATACATCCCCAGTATCTTATATATGACCACTTGTGCTGAAAAGAATTATTTCTCACTATTTTAAAAACAAACGTGTATCTGCATTATGTGTATATATGTGCATATATGTGTATATACACATAGATACATACATATATATATATACACATATATGTTTGTTTATTCAATTATATATACTTTAATAAAGAGAGCTCATCAAGCCTTAAAGTTCACAGTTTTTAAAATATAATTTTAGTATCCTAATGGCACATTTTTTATTAATTTTCTCATTTAATATTGTATTTTAATAGACTTATTGAGGTGTAATTGTCATAAAACACTGTACATATCGAATGCATGTTATTCCATGGGTATGGTATTTTCATATATCCTTGAAACAATACCACAGTCAACATAATAAATATATCCCTCACCTGCAAAAGTTTCCTCCTATCCTTGCCCCAACTTTTGTAGCAGGAACACTTAACTTGAGATATATCCTCTTAAAAATTTTACAGTGTACAGTACAGTGCTGCTTACTACAGGCACTATATTATGTAACAGTCCTCTAGGACTTACTTATCATGTAATTCTGAAGCATTATGCCCTTTGACCAACTCCCCATTCTGCCATCTCCCAGCCCCTAGTCTTTACCATATGCTCTCTGCTTCTGGGAATTCAAGGATTTTTAATGGATCATGCAGAGTTTATCTATTCATGACTGGATTAGTTCACTTAGCAAAATGACCTCTAGGTTTTTTCATGCCATTTCAGAAGGATGTTCTTCTTTTTTAAAACGGAATAGCACTCCATTGCATGTATGCACTACATTTTACTTAATCAATTGTCTATTGAAGCGCATTTCTGTTTACCTGTAAGAGTGTACCAATTGACCAACCTCTCCCTATTTTTCAGGCTTTCTTCCTCTCTACAGCCTCTGGTAACTACTATTTGATGAGATAAGCTTTCTTGGATTCCATGTGTGAATGAGATCATGTGGTATTTATCAATCTGTGACACAGTGCCTGCAGATTCATAGTGCTGCCACAATTGAAAGGATCACATACTTTTTAAATGTCTGAATAGTATTCCATAGTTCATGGGTATCACTTTCATCCATTCATCAATTGATGAACATTTTCCATTTCTCGACTACCGTGAGAAGTTCCTTAATAAACATGGAAATGCAGATATCTCTTCAACATACTTATTTCCTTTGGACATATATTCAGTAGTTCTAGTTTCTGAATTATAAAGAAGTATTATTTGTATTTTTTTTTAGGAAATATCATAGTATTTTTTCATATTGGCCTCATTAATTTACATTCCATTAATAATGTTCAAGGGTTCTATTTCCTTCACGTCCTCACCAGCTCTTGCTATCTTGTTATTTTAATGGATGTTGGTGGAAAATCATTACTCCTTTTATTATTTTAACATTATAATACAAACGAAGTTAAAAACCAGTATTAAAATAATAAAAAGCAAAAACAAATTACTTCAGAGGAACTCCAAGAAATGAAAGAAATCTTAAAAGTAAGCATGAATCAAACTAAACTTATTGATAATATCCTGCAGTTAATGATTCAAGTATTTCAACCAACAAATGACATACACACATATAGAAGCATTACTTGTAATGCTGAAAGATTATTCATGCAAGTTGTTTTCAAGTGATTGCAAATATATTAAATAAAATACATTAAGCAGTTTCTAATGTAGTACTAGAAAGCTTTTGTCTATATAAGACTACAGATTTCTATTTCATATATGACTTTAGTGTCATATATGTATAAAAAGAATGAATAAAAATATTTTTCTATAGAAGGAAAAAATATTTATTTCCTGATATATGCTTGTATATGTTTAAATAGGAAAATGAAAAAAATAGATAAAATTAACATTATGATCATTAAAATTGATTGTTTTTTAAAGTTCTATAATACTCAGAAATATGCATTTAGAAAAATTGATCATTCATTTAGTGGTTTAAACCACTAAAAACATCTTAATGAAATGTACATATATTCATTTAGGATGTTAAAATAAAAATAAGTGCAAACAATATATAAATAAACTTTTAGTTAAAAGATGAAAAATTTTTTAAATGCATATTTTCATTTTTGTAGACATAGGACATAGACAAATTGCTTTTGGATCACTCAATATGTTTTTCTATATTTGTTTGTTGTTTTTGGCTGTGCTATTGATTGAAACCAGGACACTGAAGTATATCCCAACCCCTTAATATATACAAGAAATATATTTTTGAAATAAAAAAATCTATTAGAAATAATTGTGAGTCAACAAAGTTATGATAATGAAGTACAAAAAAATCTAATGTAAACAAGTAATTATAACTAAGTAAAAATAAGTGAATTAGTAAAAAGTCCAATATTAAGAAAATTCTTTGAGCATAGTTAAGAAAATAGAGGGGGAAAAATAGAAAGACATTAATATTTGAACATGTTAGAAATAATAAGGTTAATGTAACAAAAATAACTAGGAAACACAGATTAAGAAATGTAATTTGGGGGCGCATGGGTGAGGCACGTCAGGACCAGGAGTCTCTTAGCTTTTCAAGAAATGTCTTCGCTTTCAGAATATGCTTTGCGCATGACTCTGAGTGCCCGGCTCTTCGGTGAAATTTCCAGGTCAACTGATTCCAAATCCATGAAAATAGTGAAACTATTCAGTGAGCAGCCATTGGCCAAGAGGAAGGAGACGAATGACTGGTATCCAAATCACAACACATATTTTGCTCTCATGGGCACACTGTGTTTTCTTGGCCTCTACAGAGATAAGATAAGCATCAGGATTTTAAGGATGAGCAAAAGAGTCTAAAGAAGCTTCTTGGAAAGAGAAAATCAAATAAAGGAGAAGGGAAAAGAGCAACAAAAAACCGGCCCATCAAGAGAGAAAATTTCTTCCTCAGTGATTATGAGAAGAAAGTACCATCTTTCCATATATTAGAGGAATGTAATCTGCCTCAGTGAAGGTTACTTGGAGAGACAAAATCCTCCCTGTATTGAAGTCTAATTCAATTAAATGGTGACTGGTTGCCAGGTGTGGTGGTGCATATATCTGTAATCCCCGTAATTTGGAAGGCGGAGGCAAAAGGATTGCAAATTCCAGGCCAGCCTCAGCCACTGAGCAAAACTCTGTCTCAAATTTTTAAAAAATGAACAAAAATAAAGGGATGTAATTCAGTGGTAAAGTACCTCTTGGTTCAGTCCCAAGTACCAAATAAAATAAAATTGTGACTGGTAAAAAAAAAAAGGGAATTTGAAGGTTTCAATATAATTATTTTTTGGTAGAATATAAGTAAGCAATATGTCTACAAAAGAAGAATCATAATTTCAATAATGAACATAAAATACATATACATATTTGAGATTTTAAAATATACCTATCAACCTTTTAAAAATCAGTAGTTTAACAAGTTGATCATACAATTAAATTGTATTTATTTCCATGTCCTGGTTTCAATCATAATAGAAATCCATCATGCATATTTTAATGTTAGAACTATAAATAAAATGAGTATTTAATCTAGTTGCCACTTAAAAAAAGTATATAATTGATTTCTAGCATACACTATTCCACAGTTTGGAAATATTCTAAATGTTTAAGTGAGATACTTAAAATAGCCACATACACATTTACCAATTATTATATTTTATATATAAAAATTCAAAACAATCAAGATGATACATAATAATATTTAAACTAACAGTGAGAAATCTTATGCTCACAATTTTGAAAATACATTTTCAATTAAGTTAGTTTTCATACAATAATCTATGATATTTTTAAAATTACAATTGTCAAAACAGGAAAATTTTAATTTTTTAGAAATAATTATACATTGATCAAAAGCAATAAATCTGAATTACTTGGAGAAATTTGGATGATGCATGTATTATTAAGAAGGCTTATTCTGACATACATGAATTTTTTTCTAGTATTACAATAATAAATGTAGTGTGGCACTAAAATAGGCTAAAATATAAAAAGATAATTCTAGATACAAACAAAAATTTGCAAACAAACTATAAATACTATGTATATTTAAGATTAAAGTGTGAATTAAGTGAAAAGTAATGCTGGATTCAAGGAAAAGTAGCAAATTTTATTTCCATTTGGGAAATGGCATTCAAATGTCTACTTATTTACACAATGCCATTGGAAAAAAACACACTTGTTACACTGCCAGATAAAGAAACCAAAATGTATAATGTTCTTTCATGACTCACATGTTTTTATTATATATCAATAAAATTAGTTTTCCATTAATGTGCCCCCAGATAATATTGGTTCTGGTCAGTGAGCCAAAAAATTAACAAGCCACATATTATCCAATTAATTCAAACATTTTTCTTAATAAAAAATTATTCTGATTTTTTATTCATTCTTTAGAAAAACATGCAATTTGTTTAATTTAGGACCCCAATCCCCATTGCCTATAACTCCAAAAGTACTTACCACTTTTCTTTAGATAACCCTAACTTGGACCAGTCGTGCCAGAACAAACAAGGAGCCTCAGAAAGTCACATCTAATATTAACTTGTGTGTTATAAAAATTAGAATTGAGTAAGACCTCATAGGCTACCTTATTCTGGAAGAGCTAAAATATTCATTGATTTAAAAATAATTTTAAACATTCAAGTACATAATTAAATTGACAATTACAATTTAATTTGATTAATGTAGAGTGAGAACAGTCCTCCCCCGTTTTTCTTGTTTTCTTTTTTTTTTACTGAGTCAAAATGTTTTTCTAATTTTCTATTTAAGTGCATCTTAATCTTGTAAGTAAATAGATTTTAAAGTAAAAAAGGTTAAAAAAAAGAAAGAAAGAAAAGCAAGCACATAAAAATTATGCTCATTGATCAAAAACTTTATGTTAAAATGGATTATTCTAGTACTTTAGAATGACAAATAACTGACATTCAATAAAAATATTTCTTTTATTGAACACAATGCTAGCAAATTTATAGTCATTATCCCACTAAATCAAAATTATCTTTTTATAAATACTGTTCTATTAAAAAAAAAACTGAACTGCAATTCTTTTGGTTTTAACTTAAAAATGCAATGGAAATCTTCAAATGAATCCATGTGATAATAATAATACTCTTCTATTTGCTTTCCTGTACCTTTTGTTTTATCTTTTCCCACATAACAGCTCAAGTCACCTTACAGTTTAGATATGCATTTGGTAAACATCAGAAACTCTTATATCAATAGTATAAATTCAGTTCAATAAAACTTATTGTTCACATCACATGAAAAGGTGTTTGCCTTTTTAAAAATTTTTTTTTAAATATTTATTTATCTATTTTAGTTTTCGGCGGACACAACATCTTTATTTGTATGTGGTGCTGAGGATCGAACCAGGCCGCAGGCATGCCAGAGGAGCGTGCTACCGCTTGAGCCACATCCCCAGCCCCTAAAAATCTTAATATGTGTTGTGGAATCCTTGCTTATTTGATTATCAGTTAAATTTATTCTTCTTTTATGATAATTTGGAATTAAATATTGCAAAAGTGTACCAGAAAATAGCTATACATTAAAGTGAAAGGTATACTTTTTGAAATAATTGTATTTGACTAACAGAAATAATTAGCTATCTAAGGACATTTATGTAAGCTTTTCAGATCAGCTCTTTTGGACAATGCATATAAAGAAAAGCCTCTGTAGTTTCGATAAAATAGAGACTATGAATTCTTTTCTTCATTTTCATGATCATATTAATCATGTCTAGCAATCCAATCCAACACTGAACATTATCATCACTATGCAGGGGAGAGAGCACAAAAGGAGCAACAGAACAATCACACTAAAATGCATCATGCAATTTCTCTCTTAATTCTATTTAATCTTTTGTTTGGTAATCTGTTTCTGAAAATTGAATTAAGGTATGCTAAAGTTCATGACGTATTAGCATCATTAGTCTGTTAACATTGTCATTTTAATTTCATTTGTAATTTTTTCTTTTAATTGTGTCACTACTCCCACTCCTCAGAGAAACAAATTTCATCTGTCTTTAAATGTATGCTTACTTTTGAAATGCATAATATTATTACTATGAGTTGCCTTTTTTTATATTTTTATAATGGTTTTGGTCTTTGCTTTGTTTCCTACTTTAAAATATATCAATCATTGTATTTTAACTGCCAAAGGTATTTGTTTTGTATCCACCATATTTTATTTCAAATATTTATTTCTTTATTTATTTTTGTTGTAGTTGGACACAATACCTTAATTTCACTTGTTTATTTTTATGTGGTGCTGAGGATCGAACCCAGGGTCTACATGTGCCAGGCCTCTACGCTGAGCCACAGCCCCAGCCCAGATTCTACCACATTTTTAATCCACTTGTCTGATGAGGAGGAGGAGAAGGAGGAAGAAGAGGAGGTGGTGTACTGCCCCTGTCCAGCTCAGGCAGCTAAACTAAAGGTCACTCCAGTGAATTTCTTAAGGTATCAATATAACACAGATACATAATTTACCTTTAATTTAAGCCCCAGGATGGCTCCTCTGCCCTTGGCCTTAAGCTCCCCAAATGGGAGAGAGAGGAATCTCAGGAGAGACTGGAGAGAGAGACAAAGAGGAAGAGAGAAAAAGAGAGAGAGAGAGAGAGAGAGAGAGAGAGAGAGAGAGAGAGAGAGAGAGAGAATATGTGTGCGCATGCTAGAAAGTTTGGGAGTGGTCTTTTATTGGGGGGACTCTCATTCTTTAGAAATTTCCATCCAATAAAGGTCAAGAGGGGCGGGGTTACATGGACAGGTAAAGTAACTGGACTCCTGGGGCTGGAGGAAGGCGTGCTTATGCATGAAGACATGTTTTGTGATATTTTTATGACTTCTAACATGGGGCCGCCATCAAGGGCTACTTAATGTGGCCAGATCAAGAGAAGTGACCGACAGGGCCTCAACCAATCAAAGAAGGAAGATGCTGGTCACATGGCATGGCAGCCTCCCACAGAGGTGGAAAAGTAGGATAAGGATTTGGTGGTGGGGATTGAATTCAGGGCCTGAATCCTGCTAGGTAAGCACTCCTCCAGTTACATCCCTATCCCTTTTTATTTTTTATTCTGAGGCAGTGTCTCACTAAATGACCAAGGCTCGCCTCAACCTTGTGACCTTCATGCCTCAGGTTCTGTCTGGAGTCCCTAAGATTACAGGTGTGCATCACCATTCCTGGCCCACTTCTGTAATTACAGACATCTAGTGTTTTTCAAATGTCACCTAACACAAAACTGCATCCAAATAAATGTTTTGTCCATAGATCTTTAAGATGTGTGTGTTATCCATCCAGAGCACATGATCAGAATTCCTGGGTCCTGGGCTTGTATTTATATTCCATTATAGACACTGCATGCAGTTTCTCCACTTTCTCAAAACAGAACCTAACATGTGTCTTATTACCTGCTCTACAGTTTTCTATCTGATAGCATTTGCAGTGGCATACTGTTGTCCAAAAAATATTAAAAGGTTCAAATATTTAAGAGGTTTAAAATTGCTATCCATACCTTACAATCAAAAGGAGGCCAGCACACAAAGCTATTCATGGGGAACACACGGATCATTGGAGGAAAGAGAGCTTAGGAGAAAATCTGTTAAATGGTGGTATACTCTTAGCATAATTTATTAATTATAATACATATTCTATAGAAAATATGAGAATTACATAGATTAAACAAATCACATTGTATATCATATTGATT
Organism: Callospermophilus lateralis; assembly: GCF_048772815.1. Lineage (NCBI taxonomy): Eukaryota > Metazoa > Chordata > Mammalia > Rodentia > Sciuridae > Callospermophilus > Callospermophilus lateralis. Next base: position 85,743,722 of record NC_135317.1, read on the forward strand.
AAACAAATCATATTGTGAGGATTTTTTCTTTAATTGAGTAATGGAATTTTTCCATAGCATGAAAAAAGACAATGCCATCTTGTAATTAATTATGAAAAAAAGGGGAGATTAATCTAAGAACATAGTATCAGTTGATTTATTGTGTTAAATGTTGATTTATATTTGAAAACAGAACCTAATAGTTTTTAATGCAAACTAAATTTATTTTAACTTATATATAAATATTGTACATTTTAATGGTCTACACTATTATGTTTCACTACATGTGTGCAAGGTAAAATCAGGTTAAACATATCTATCTCTTCAGATGTTTATCATTATTTTTTGAGGAAAGCAAATTCCATTTTTATATCTTTTGAGATATGAAGTACATAATTGCTACCTATAATTACGTTTCTGTGGAATAGCAAATCAGAACTTCTTACTCCGATCCAACTATAGTACTATATGTTGGTTACTCTTTCTCTTTTCCATGCTTCTGGTAATAATTGTCCTATTTCCGTGGAGTAAACATTTTAAATTCCACATATGAATAAGATCATGCTGTACTTTTCTCCATGTTCTCAGCTTACTTAACATTATGATCTCTAAATAACATCCATGTGATCTCAAATGAGAGGATTCCATTCATTCTTTTTTTTGAAGACTAAATCATAGTCCGTTATGTATTTGTGTCATATTTTATTTATCCATTCATTAATTGATGGATAGTCAATTTGTTTGCATTTCTTAGCTATTGTGAATGTTGCTTTAATATACAAGGGAATAAAAATGTTTCTTCCACTTACTGATTTATTTATTTTAAATATTTACCCAGGGGGGATTACTCAATCAAATGGTAGTTCTATTTTTAATTTTTTGAGAAACCCTAGTGTTTTCCATAACATCTGTACTAAATTACAATTCCAACAACAGTGTCCAAGGCTTCCCTTTTCTCTACATCCCTATTTGTACTTTAGTCTTTTTCATAAAAGGTATTTTTACTATAGCATGGGAACATCTCATTTTTATTTTGATTTGCATTTCTCTGATGATTAGTGATGTTGAACATTTTCAACTATCCCAATTGGTCACCTGCATGTCTTCTGAATAATGTTTTTAAATCTATTGCACATTTTTTGTTAGGTATTTTCCCATTGAATTTTTTGAATTCCTCATCAGTCTAATAGTTAGCAAATATCCTCAACAATTATTGGGCAATTTCTTCACTCTGATGATGACTTCCTTTGTTTTTCAGAAAATTTTTGGTTCAATGTATTCAAATTTGTCTATGTTTGCTTGTATTTTCCCTACTTGGGGATCTTGTCCAACAAAAAATATTTTTTTCTTTTGTTTCCTTTTAGTCATTTTATTGAATCAGATCTTACATTTAATCTTAAATTTATTTGATTTCATTTTGAAATGGGTAAAAGATAGAGGTCTAGTTTCATTCTTCCATTTGTGGATACTCAATTTACCCAGCACTATTTATTAAAAAGATGTTCTTTCTATAATTCATATTCTTAACATCTTTGCCAAAACTCAATTGACCAAAGATATGTGGGTTTATTTTAGGCTCTTGGTTCTCTTTATCAATCTGTTTATGCCAGTATTATGCTGTTTTGATTATTATGGCTTTGTAGTATATTTTAAAGCCAGGTAGTGTAATGCTTCTGTCTTTTTTCTTTTAGCCCATGTTTACTCTGTCTATTCAGGGCTTTTCTAGTTCCATACAAATTTTAGAAGTGTTTTTGTCTAGTTTTGTGAAGGATGGAATCATATTTTTATAGGAATTGTATTCAATCTGCAGATTGTTTTGGTTAGTATTAATATTTAAGAACATCAATTCATCCAATCTATGATCATGGAATGCCACTTCATCCTTGTATTTTCTTCAGTATCTTTCATTCTGTTTCATAAATTTTATGGTAGGGACCTTTCACTGATTGGGTTAAATTTATTCATAACTACCTGTAGGTAATAAGTGGGATTTTTGTCCTCATTTCTATTTCAAATACTTTTCTTTAGGCATAAGGCACAATTACAGTTCTTAATATGTTAATTTAATATTCCAAAACTCTGTATAATGCATTAGTTAAAAGTATTTTTGTGTGGAATCTTTAGGGTTTTCAATATGTAAAATTTTGTCATCTGGAAAAGATGAAAATTTAACTTCCTCTTCCAATTTGAATATACTTTTAAAAAATATTTTGGTTTTTTTTTTTTTTTTTAGTTGGACACAATAACTTAATTTTATCTTTATGTGGTGCTGAGGATCGAACCCAGTGCTTCACTCAAGCTAGGCAAGCTTTCTACCACTGAGCCACAACCCTCACACCTTGAATACACTTTATTTCTTTATATTGTGTGATTTCTCAGGATAGGAGTTCTAACCCTACATGCCGGGTTTCTGTTTTCTCCACTAAAAGGCTCAGGGTTCACTCCAGGTAAACTGGGCTAATTGGGCTGCATGAAATAACCACACAAGAGACACAAATACCTTTTTCTTTGGGGTTGCAGTGACGGCTCCTCTGACCTTAAGGGTCCGCAGGAAGAGAGAAATAGAGAGCATGTGCTGACCCCTTTTATTGAGGGGTAGCTATTCAAATGAGGCAAGAGGTCAGGTTTCAGGGAGCTGAGTCTACATTCATGATGTCCACTGTCAGCAGGTTGACTGACATCTAGGTAGGTCACACCCAAGGACACAGTAAGAGAAGGGGACACACACAAGGCACTTCCTTGGAAGATTCTATCCTAAACAGGACAAGGGGTTATATTACAAAGAAACAGGTGAGTGCAGCTCCACCCACGGGGCTGTAGTCAGACAAGCCCAGGCACTGAAGACACAGTGGAACCCCAGAAGAGCGGGGCAGTCTAGCAGCATGGGTGCCTGACTGCCACATTGCCCAGCAGGAGAGTTAACTTAGTCACAAGTGCCAGGTAGGTCTCCCACACCCACATAGAATAAAAATGCTAAAAGTGGGATCTTTGTCCTTTTCCAGATCTTTGAGTGAAAACTTTCAGCTTTCCCCATCCAGCATTGTTTTTATCACATTTAGCCTTTATTATGCAGATGTTTATTTCTTCTATACCTAATTTGCTCAGGTTTTTTAGTCACAGAAATATATTTATTTTATCACAAGTATTTTCTCAATATATTAAAATGATCATATAGTTCCTGTTCTTGATTTCTTTGATGCGTTGTATCACATTTGATTTATATATATTGAATCATCTTGCATTACTGGTATAATCTTAATCATGATGAATAATATGTTTCATGTGCTGTTGGGTTTGGTTTTTTTTTTCTTTTAGTTAAATATAAGGATTTTTATATATATGTTTATGGGGGTTATTGAATTGGGTCTTGTGTAGTGGGATTTGGTATCAGATAATAGGATAATTCTGGCCTCATAGAAAGTGTTTGAAATAATTTTCTCCTGTTCATTTTTTAAAAATAATTTGGGAATAATTGGCATCTGTTCTTCTTTAAACGTTTGGCAAAACTCTGTAGTAACACCCACTGATCTAGAATTTCTTTTCTTTTCTTTCTTTTTTTTTTTTTTGGTGGGTAATGTCTAATTATTGATTCAATAATATAACTATTAAGAATCTGTTAAGGTCTTTCAGTTTTTGTTTCAACCTTGGTAAATTGTACCTATCAAAAAATCTGCCCACTTGTTCTGGGTTATCAAATTTGTTGTTGTTCATAATAATCTATAGTGATCTTTTGTATTTTTTGAGTCCATAATACAGCCTCCCCTTTCACCTCTGCTCTTATTTATTCTTATTTATGAATTATTTCTCTCTCTCTCTCTCTCTCTCTCTCTCTCTCTCTCTCTCTCTCTTTCTCTCTCTGGCTCTTGCTTAATTAACCTAGGTATAATTGTGTCATTCTTTTAATCATCTTATAATCTTTTTGAAGAACTGGCTCTTCATTTCAGTCATATTTTATGTTTTTCTAGTCTCTCATTTCTGCTCTAAACATTATCATTTCTTTTCTTCTACTCATTTTGGGTTTGGTTCGTTTTTATTTTCCTTGAGCTATACCAACAGGTTTTTATATGGGATCTTACTCCTTTTTGAATAGCATTGATTGCTATAGATTTCCCCCTCCATAGTGCTTTGCTATATATGTTTTTGTATGATGTGTCTCTATTTTAATTTGTTTAGCACAACATTTAAATTTCTCCCTTAATTTTTTAATTAATGAATTAGTTGTTCAACAGTAAACTTTAAAAATTTCCTGGTATTTGTATAGTTTTCAGTGTATTTCAGTATTTTTAGTTTGTTGAGATTTGTTTCATGGCCTATCATATGACCCATTGTTGCTGAGTGTACTGTGTTCTGATTACAAGATCATGTATTCTGCAGTTTTGGGATGAATTATTCTGTCCATATATGTTAGGTTGATTTAGTCTAGATTGAAAGTGGTTGTGCTGTTTCTTTGTTGACTTTATATCTGGATGATCTGTCCATTGCTCAAAGTGGGTTGTGGCTAATGTCCTCTATTATAATTGTATTGTGGTCTGTCTTTCCCTTTAGGAGTACCAATATTTGCTTTATATATTTGGGTGCTCTGATATTGCTTAGATATATATTTATAATTGTTAATTCCTATTGGTGAGTTTATTCACTTATTCTGATAACTTTTTGTACTTCTTTTTATTTAAAGCACATTTTATCTGATAAAAGTATGATTTTCTTTCCCACTTGCATGGGTTATATTTTGCCATTCCTGCTGCCACCAAAAAGTAAGTAATAAAATGTCCCAAACCACTTCACTGAGTCCTTCAAGTTGTTCCTTTGAGATTGGAACATATTATGTTGAGGTCTTTGCAATTCCAAGGTTAAACAATGCAAAATACCTGAATACTGTAGTCCATTCCTCCAAGCTTCTACCTGGGGATGGAGTAGGCACATATGTATCATCAATAATCACTAGACTGTCAAAATTAACTCCTTCACACTTTTCCAAGCTAGAGAGTTATCTTTCCATGCTGTGTGGAGTATGCAGAGGGGTTACACTGGCAACTCTTTCTTTCTGCTTTTTATAATGTGTCTTTCTTACTTGTAATGGTTAATTTGAATTACAATCTTGATTGGATTAGGAGATGCTGATGATTAAGAGGCTTCTGGTTGTATCAATGAGGGTGTGTCTAAAAATGATTAGGATGTGGGATAGCCAACTGAAGTGGAGAACCTCCTTAAGCATGAGCAGCAACGTCCAATAGGATGATGGCTTGGGTGGAATAAAAGTTGGGAGAACAGTGGAGGAGCAGCAGATGCAATCTCCATTCTTCCTGAGCGGGTTCTTGATTGCTGCTTTGATCCACTGAGATTATCAGACACTTGCTTCTTAACTCTTCCAAAGAGGACTCTAACAGAGATTCTCTAGGGACTTTCCAGAAGCCTTTGGTCTGGGACTAGGATAGAACCATTGATACCTCTTGTTCTGGGCTTTCTGCCTCTTGAACTGTGTGGCTACTGGTTCTTCTAGCTTTCCAGCCTGCAGAAGGCCATTGTGGACTATCCAGCTTCTGAACATGTAAGTCAATCTAATAAATCCCATTTTTATAATTATACTTCCTGTAAATTCTGCTCCTCTAGAGAACCCTAGTACACTTTTTATTACTCTAAAATCAGCTACTATGGTCCCTAATCTGACTTTCTTGGTGCTTGTGAAGGCATATCAGTGTATGAATAAATGTTCACATTAGTGTGTCTTCGGTAAGACAAATGCCTAGGGGATCTTACTCAGTCAACAACTGTTTTTCCTCTCATCAGTTTGGATTTTGTCTTTCCAACAGTTAGAAGGTATAAAAGATCTTTTGGTAAGCCCAATGACAACCCTATTCATTTGAATATGTTTGAGAAGAATAATGTTTCCTTATTTCTAGAGAATGAAGATAACAGATAAACATGTTATAGCATCCTCAAAAATTTACAAAGTCATACAAGAATGAAGCTATTTTTAACCTTATTTTTCTGAGACTATAAAATTTTTACGAGTAAATTTTTGTTTTTGTTTTTGTCAAAAAATGAATGTCAGAGGGACAATTTTAGAACTAGTGCTTTGACTTAGACTGCAATTGTGAGAACTGAATGCAGGAGATGTAAAGAGTAACCTCAGGGAAGAAGTACCATTGGGTACAATGGACAGATGGCAGTTGCTTTCAAATGTTTAGAGAACATGAAGTCCTGAGGTTTTTCATGCTAATTGTTTAATGTACTGTTTTGTTGTTCTCTTTTTGTAACTAGGAGAGGAATACTATTTGGATTATTTTACTTTTCAAAAATTCATATATGACTTTAAAGAACTGGCATATTTATGTTATGCTTTAGTAAATAAAACATATATATTTTAACATATAAAATATATACACATAAGTTAAAAATAATACATATTTATAATGTCATATATATATAAAATGTCATATTTATAACGTCATATTTATAAGATTTCCATACACAGTGTGCCATATTCATGAGAAAAGTTTAAGGAGTATCTATCATATTTACACTGTGGTCTATATGCTCTAAGCAATGTTAAATAATTTGAATGTTAAACTAAATAAGTTAGCTATGCGTATATTTTCTTTAGTAAGCTGCAAAGTGAATCACTAAATGATTGTTGGCCAGTAAATGATGTGCACATTAAAGATGATAGTTTCCTGTATTCTGAATATAAGGTGAGGAATAAAAATACCTACTTGAAATTAAGTTTAAAATTAATGTGCGATACTTTGCTGTCCCTGACCTCCTCTGGATTCTGGTATCCTTTCTCCATACTGCTGCGATTTATTCATTCATTCATATTGGAACTCCTCGGATAAAGTGTTACCTTATTTGCTTATAAATGCACTTCCTTTTTCAATTGTGAGGTATTAAATGAGTATATGGTCTTAATTTTCTTCACATACTTATGTCTCAAGATAAGTCCATGGTTTTGATTACACATATAAAGCATTATTCGTTTTTCATTTTCATATGTTATCTAGTTTGATCCTTATAAGGTCCCTAATATTTATTTGGATATAAAAAATCATTTAAATTAAATAACTTGTCTCAAAGAATGCATGTTGGGGTAATTATAATTCAGGCACAGGTGTCTGGTTTCCTTTCAGGAAAGCACTGGCTGCACTGGCAGCATCAGGCAGCACTGGCTGCCTGAAGTCTGGCCCACCATGCCTGCAGACACACATCACATGTCCCATAAACTTCAGATTTGTAAGGTTGAAACCCTTTCTGGCTTTTACAAATCAAAAATTTTATGAAAAAATTCTACCGTGACTGCATTTATAGATTTTACTTAATATGGCATATCTGGTCAATTGGATGGACCATGGTCCACTATCTCTGTTTCCTACTTAGAAGACAGCTGTTCACACCACTCCAGTCTAAAAGTCTGACAGGAAGCACCAGAGAACCATACTTATCCCCCTAGTCATTTGTGTTTCTAATATATTTTCTGTAGCATTCAACTTAACTTCCCATCCCCTGCACCCATTTCCACTCATGATTGATATTATATAATACTACTCTACCTATTTGTTGTAAGAAAGAAAAGAAAGGAAAAAGGAAATGTGTAAAAATGAGAGAACGAAAGGGAAATATGAGCAGGAAAGAATGAAAAAGAAGGAAGAAAGAACATAAGAATTTTTTCAATCTCATTAAAAACAAAAAAGATCCTTAAAATATCTATTTAGGGAGAAACATTCTTGATATACACATACTAGAATGTATTTTATCACTAATCAGTACTTATTCATAATCTGTATTGTTTGACTTTTTCCCACTACTCTGTATGGATTTCCATAAATATGAAGATTTTGTCATTCTGAATATAACAACATGCTCTAGGAAAGATAGCCTAGTACCAGATATTTGAAATTTGAAAATAGAACCTGAGAGCAAACAATATTGATGAACTAATTATTTACATATTATTGATTCTTAGCATATACATTACTTATTTTTTGCCTATTTTCTTGCTTTCTATCATTATTGGCATAATCATGAAAATTTAGTAAATGGAGACATTTTTGAAGGGAATCTTGATAATTATTTAACAGTGAAGACTAAAAAATTGTTACTGTGAAAGGAGAGAAAAAAGAAAAATTTACTAACTGTACAATAAGCAGGAAAATAACAAAGTTTAATTGATTTAGAGAATTTAGACAGCAAGAACCTAACCCACTGGAAAATCTGAAAGTATTTACTGTCATAAACAGCATCCCAGATTTTTTATATGTTCTTATTGAACACAAAATTCTAAAAGAAAAATGGAAGATTACTTGAAATATTTATGGACTTTGGACTCACACACAAGTAAGTAAAATAATTCGTAATGCCTTTTACATGATGTAAACAACACTAAATAAAAATAAAATATAGCAGGCAGTGAAAAGCTCATTTAGAAAAAAAAATCTTTCAAAGGCTTTGGCAGCACTTAAAGGAAGCAAACCAATTTAAATCAAATAACTTAAGGAGTGTTATCAAAGGGAAAATAATCATCTCATATTTATGCATGCAGCATAATGAACCAAAAAACACAATAAGGCAAATACATTATATTAGCATAATTTTATTTTACTATTCATATTTATAAGTGAGAAATTGATTTTGCTTCAATTACTGCATTTTCCTGGGTTTTACACATTTTATTTCAATTTATGCTTCTGTTTGAATTTGGTACCATTCAATATTTTCTACAGATATTTGTCATGTTATAGGTTGACTTTAAATTTGCAATTATTGACATATTATTCATAATTACTTTGAATTAATAGATTTAGTAGATTTGCTATACTTACTTCAGAATAAAATTTGGATTTCATTGTACCTCAAAAATGTTGTTTGGCTAAAATTTTCTTTCTTTCTTTCTTTCCTTTTTTTTAGAATAATTGATCTACATGACTTTAGTAATTGTAGGCATTCATTAACAAGCATTCATTAACTAAAATTCTGCCAGAAGAAATATATAATATTCAATTTCTGAAATTAGTTTTCCCTCCATTCTCAGACTAAAGCCATAAAGCCTCTTAAATTAAGAAAAAAATATTTTTTTCTTTCAAAGGTTTGAATTTCATACATAATTAGGCTTGCTTATTCTGAGAGAAAAAAATTCTCCCATGATGATAGTCATACAAATAACATTTTAAATATGTTTTAATGAGGCTTTTACTAAACTATAGTAAAGCAGACAAATAGAAGACCCAAAAATCTGTGTGCCTATTTTGTTCTTATGGTCTGCTAGTGATCACATCATCAATAAAAACAGACATATTTTAGACTACTAAATTATAATAATAAAGATATATTTCAATGTATCCACTAATGGTGCCTTACAACTAATAAATATCAATGAAATGAAGAAATTCAAGATATATTTGTAAGATATTATTTAATAGTATTAGTTAATGGTAACATTATCTTTAAAGTATTCTAAATAATACCTTTAAAATATCCTAATATTAAATAATAAGAATCATCAACAGTTTTAGAGTCTATGATTCACTGTCCTGCAGCACCTCAATAAGCCAAAGATGATATGACATTTTAATATACTACTTCTGTTTGTCATGTCTATTTTGACTTAATGTATTATACCTGATAATTTTTTTTTTGTTTGAGAGAGAGAGAGAGAGAATTTCAATATTTATTTCTTAGTTTTCGGCGGACACAACATCTTTGTTTGTATGTGGTGCTGAGGATCAAACCCAGGCCGCACGCATGTCAGGTGAGTGCGCTACCACTTGAGCCACATCCCCAGCCCCATCTGATAAAATTTAACATACACACTTAACATTAATTCTTAGGATTATTGTTTCTTTTTAGTTCCTATTTGTGTGCTGATTAATTATATTGTTAGAGTTTCAAATAAGAGGAAGTATGGAGAATGTTTAGTGATAATTAGTTCTATTAAATATGGGTTTTTAGAAAATTAATTAGATTCTGTAATATTTCGGGACTAGGGTCACATTATGTTAATGGCTATAGGTCAACAAAATAAAATATTTTCATTAATTTAATGAAAGAAACTCCTCTGTAAATGCTAATAATTGTTAATATTTGTTAAATTATTAATGTGTTGGCCCACATGTTATTCAACTTATATGCACAATTCATAATCATTACAAAGTCCCTAAGGTAGTTTATATGATTATCTTCTCTTTGGAAACCAGGACACTGAGGCACAGAGAGCTTGATTTATTTTTCTAAGGCTTACTCTTACATGTGGTTGAGTCTTGATTTGAAATTAGGCAGTCTGATGCTAACATCCTCCAAATTAATCCAGTTTCAGTATGCATTATCTAAGAGAAAAGGTGAATAAATAAAGAAATAACTACCAGGAAATAAATAAATAAACTTTTGAGAGTTGCATTAATTTATTAATAAATATAGTAAGTTTGTCTCAATTTGAAATTATGTAGAAGCAATACTCTACTTTTTCTTTAATTTTCAATCTCAGTTTTGGAAAAAGAAAATATGATAAAATCTACAAAATATATTTGTACGTAGTGGAAAAGTCACACAAACACACACAAAATGCAGGTAGAGATAAGTTCACTACATAAAAACACTGCTGATAGATGACTTCAAAGTTAATGAATTTCATTCCTCTCATTTTTAATTTTCAATGAAAAAGAAATCAAACTATCCCTTGTCACCAATGACATGATTCTATATTTAGAAGACCCAAAAATTCCACCAGAAAAATTCTAGTGCTCATAAATGAATATGGAAAAGTAGTAGGATATTTAAAAAATCCATAAATAAATTACATTCCTATACATAAGTGCTGAATCAACTGAAAGAGAAATTAGGAAAACTATTCCATTTATAGTAGCCCCCCCCAAAAAAAAGTTGGGGAATCAATCTAATAAAAGTGGTGAAAGACCTCCACAAAACTACAAAACAGTAAAGAAAGAAATTGAAGAAGTCCACAGAAGATGGAAAGATCTCTTATATTCTTGGAGAGGCAGATTTAATATTGTCAAAATGGTCATACTACCAAAAGCTCTATACAGATTTAATGCAATTTGTATTAAAAATCCTAATGACGTTCTTCATAAAAATACAAAAAGCAGTCATGAAATTTTACTTTGGAAAAAAAAAGAGACCCAGATAGCTAAAGCAACCCTTAGCAATAAAAATGAAGCAGGAGTCATCATAATACCTATAAATTTAACTACATTACAGAGCTATAGTAACCAAAATGGCATGGTATTGGCACCAAAACAAATATGTAGACCAATGGCATAGGATAGAAGACAAAAAGAAGCCCACAAAAATACAGTTATTTTATATTAGACAAAGGTTCCAAAGACATATTTTGGAGAAAGGATGGCCTTTTCAACAAATGCTACTGGGAAAACTGAAAATCCGTATGTAGCAGAATGAAATCAAACTCCTCTCTCTCACCCTTCACAAAACTGAAAGTGGATTAAGGACCAAGTCATTACACCAGAGACCCAGGGCCTAATAGAAGAAAAAGTAGTTCTGAATCTCCATTATGTTGGCTTAGGAACTGACTTTCTTAACAGGACTCCTAAAACACAAGAAGTAAAATAAAAATCAACAAATGGGATGGTATCAAATTAAAAGGCTTCTTCACAGTAAAGGAAACATTCAAGAGTGTGAAGAGAGCCTACAGAATGGGAGAAAATCTTTGCCACTTGCAACTTGGATACAGCATTTAGTATATATAAAGAACTCAAAAAACAAATAAACCAATCAATAAATGGGCAAAGGAACTGGACACTTCACAGAAGAAGTATGATCAATCAACAAATATATGAAAAAATGTTCAACATTTCTAGCAGTTAGAGAAATTAAAACTACTCTGAGATTTTATCTCACTCCAGTCAGAATGACAATTATCAAAAATAAAAGTAACAATAAATGTTGGCAAAGATGTGGGGAAATACATTGCTGATGGGACTGCAAGTAAAGTAGTATTGGAAAACTTGGAAATGAAACCACAATTTGACCCCATTATCCTACTCCTCTGTATATCCAATGTACTTAAAATCAGCATAGAATAGTCATGCAGTCACATCAATGTTTACAGCAGCTCAATTCACAATAGCTAAACTATAAAACCAACCTAGGTGCCATGGCCAGCATGGCCAAACTAGCAGGTTCTAGGTTCCGGCAACAGGAGATGGGAGATTGGAAGAAATAAAGAGTCAACACATGCAGATCTTGAAGATTAAATAGCTGGGGTCGGATGGAGTGCTGCTGATGGAGAAGCAGATCTAAAGAATTACACCAGCAATCTTTATTATATATGTCTCTAAATCAGATTAAAGATTATGCAAGCATTATCTTTTGCATTCATGAAAGTCACAGAGTTAGCAGCAGTATGCAGCTATTTCCTCAGTTACATTCTAGGGTTGCAATGTACCATGTTAGGAGAATTGTGCACTTTTATTCTCAGGCACAGCAGCTCCTGGGATAAGGTTGAGGCTGATAAGACTAGCATGGAGGACATCTCCATAGCAACCGGGCATCCTATGCCTTTCACAGAAACTTTCCCAGTCACCAAGTATGCCACAGCCATGAAGCCATCAGGGACCCCAATCTCAGACGCTGGTCTCCCAGTCACTGTCACTGCTCTCCACACCTAGGTGCCCTGGTACATATATACAATGGAATATTATTGAGCAAAAATGAAATTATGGATAGAACTGGAGAATATCATGCTAATTGAAATAAGCCAATTTCCCCAACGCCAAAGGCCCAATGTTCTTTCTGATATGTAGATTCTAGCTCACAGTAAGGGAAGGGGGGACAGAAGAAATGGAAGTACTTGGATTAGAAAAAGGGGAATGAAGTAAGTGTGTGGAAAAGGGACTTGGAAAGATAGTAGAATGAATCTGACTTTACTTTTCTATGTTCATATATGAATACATTAGCAATTTAATTCCACATCATGTGCAACCCTTCTGCTTGAGAAGTTTTACTTCTTGTATGTATAATATGTCAAGATACATTCTATTGTCATGCATAACTAAAAACAACAAATGAAAACATAATTTTAAAAAAAGCCACCAAAAATTAATAAAAAAATAAAAAAAGAAGTCAATTTTACATGCACCAATTTTAGTTCTCATCAATGAGAATTTTTCTCATTCCACATTACTTCTAAAATTTGGTGTTTTCAGTATTCTAGATTTTGGCAGTTTTAATAGGTGTGTAATAGTAAATCAACATATTTTTAATTTGCATTTCCCTGTTGACATATGATGCAGAGTGTCTTCCACATGATTGTTTTCTGTCTGATGGTTTAATTTATGTATTAATTTGATTGCATTAGGAATATATAGATAGTAAGATTTATGTTTCTGGGTATGACTATGAATGTGTTTGTAGAAGGGATTGGCATTTAAATCAGTGGATTAAGGAAGATCCCCTCTCCTGAATGTGGATTTGCACTATACAATTTTTAAGGGCTTGTACTAGGGAAAAAACAAAGCAAAAGAAAGATTAATTCCTTCTCCTTTTTGAAGCTGGTACTTCCATCCTCTCCCACTTTTGGACATCAGAACTATAGATGCTTGGGACTTTGGATGCCAATACCTATTACCAGTGGCCCCTGAGTTTGGGTTAAAGTTACATTATGGATTCCCTGGTTCTCAGATCTTTGGACTTAGACCAAGTTATACTACTGAATTCCCTGCTTTTCCAGTTACACACAGATAACCTGGAACTTCTCAGTCTTCATAATTGTGTAAAATAATTTCCATCATAATTTCCATCTACATCTATGCATCTCAGTGATTCTGCTCCTCTGGAGAATCCTGACAAATATACCAGCTACATATTTTCTTTGGTTATGTGTCTGTTAAGGTTGGCTTCTTTCCTTTATCAGGTTGTTTATTTTCTTGTTAATATTTAAATGTTTGTTTTTTAATGTATATTTTGGGTAACAATTTTTTTATCAGATATGCTTTTTACACAAAGAAGACCATGTGTTCTCATTATCTTCACATTGCAATTTTTCAGAGAAGATTTTAACATTTGCAATAAATATCCAGCTTATCAATTCTTTCTTTCATCTATTGCACTGTCCTCTCCTGCATGGCTGTTTATTCAGTTTCCCCAAAGAGGTGGTAAGGAGATTGATAAACGACAAACAGAGTCAAAAGAAGAGAAAAAGTTTGGGCCCAGTGGGTCAGCCAACCTCTGATGAAGGAAGGCTGACCATGAGCAAGCTTGGCACTTTTTTTTATATAGGTTTTTAAGATCAAAGGGATTTATTGTTAGAAAGTGACTTTTAAACAAACAGAACCAAGGTCAAAGATATGAACATCCCGATTACATTATTAGCTTGCATGTATAATTCTCTAACCCCTTGTGGTTGGTGTTTAAACCTTAGGTCATGAACTGATAAATTCTGTGGATAGCACAGAATTCCCCTTTGAACAGGATGTCACCATAGCAACTGCGTAAACTTCGATCAGAGCTTTTGCACCGAGAAATTTCCAAGAGAGGTATTGCCTCTGTCTCTGGGCAGTTGAACATCCATAATTAATTCACCAACATTGTGCCTTTGATATTATATGTAAAAAGTAATCACCATATCCACAGTAATAATCTTCTAGGGGTTTCATAGCTTTGTATTTTACACTTAGGCACATGATGCATTTTGAGTTGATGTTTGTGAAAGGTTTTCACAGAGTACTTTCAAAGAAACACAAAAGATTTGTGTTTGATTCAAAAATTGGGAAATATACTCAAGTAAAGTTGACACACAAAATTATCATTGTCCTCTAACAATTACATATATATGTGTGTGTGTGTGTGTGTGTGTGTGTGTGTATGTATATATATATACATACACACACATAGTATATGTATATTTATATACATATATATACATTGTATATATGCATGCATATATACACACATAAACACACACATACATACATAAATACGTTTCCCAACTGTAAAGGTTTGTAGGCTTGAGGCTCAGGATATCAGGCAGCAGGAATTCTCTTTAATTTAAGGGTTGGTAATCTTTCTTGTTCCATTCATGCTTTCAACTGATTGGATAATCCCAATCCATATTGAGAGTGAACGCCAGAGCTACTTTCCTTAGTCTATCCATTTAATTTTTGAACTTTTACTTAAATGCTCTTACAGAAGCACCCAGAATAATGTTTGATTCAACTATGTAGGAGTCCCAGTACCCAGCCTAGTTGACATATAACATTAACTATCATATACAATTTCTAGCAAAATCCTCAAAAATATTTCTACAAATATAAAAAAGATTATATTTTTTATGGAAAGGTTGAGGATCCAGGAAAGCTAAAATAATTTTATATTTATGTTCATTGATATTTCTCTGCCTTAGTATACAAGAGAAATATTTTATCAAATGTGTAAATGACACTTAGGAAAGAAAGTATTCATTCCTCACTCTCTTTCTTTCTTTCTTTTGAGAATTACATAGAAAGAAAATGTGCTTTCTCTCTTCCTTTCACTGGTTTTTCTTCCTGAAGATGCCAAAGGGAAGAGCAACATATGAGCAGCAGGACTTCAGAGTCTCCCCCACCCTCTGGGAACTGCTTCCCTCCTATGAACTCAGCACTCCTAAGTCCAGCTTTACCATTAGTAAGTTAATATTTTCATCCCTAACTTCTTTGGCATCATCTATTGTTTCAGAACTCGAATGAATGAGATCTCGAAATTCACTTCTAATACTGAAGCATCTTAAAGCATAGCAGAAGATTAAAACCTTCACACTTTGTAAATATTTAGTAACTATAATATTCCACATTATATAATGAAATATTCTTTGATTTAGAACAAGGATGTGGAATTCCTGAAAAAAAAAAACTAACAAAAATTGTTCCGAATTATTTCTGAAATGATAATTTTTCTTGGTGGAAATAGTTAAATCAAAAAATTCAGGAATATTTCTACATTAGACCAGGTATTAACATAGTTGAATAAGTTAATAAACTAAATAATTATGACCATAATTCTAGCAATAAAATGTTGAACAAAATTTGATAACATCAATATTTTATTTCAAACATTTTTAGTCAATTATATAGTCAATTATATACAACATAAACAGTTTTAAATCAAGCAAAAATTGTAATATAAGATGGTGAAAAGCTAAAAGCATTGTGAATTAAATGAGGAATAAGTTCTGACTACTGTAAATAACAATATTTTACAACTTTAAAATCACCCTACTAACTAATGTAATGTCCCCTATAAATACCATGAGATTTTACTTCAAAATATTGATAAGAAGCCAAAAAGTCATAATTCCTTACAAAGTTAGGAAAGCCAAGATTCTCAGAAATATTTTAGAAATCTAAAGCTTTCTAGGATAAAAATATTTAGATATATATATATATATATATTAACAAAAGCTCCAATCATAGGAAAGATAAAATTCATGAATAACAAACAAACTGTCTTAGTGTGTGAGGGAGGTGTGTGTGTGTATGCATGTACATGTAGCAAGATTATTAGAGACATGAGAATTTAGAAACTTTCAATACTGACTGATAGAAATAGTATGTTTGTGTTCACCCTCAAAATTCAAATTTGGAAGCCCTAAATCCCAATATAATGATATTTGGGGAGTGGAGAATTTTGGAGGTAATTAGCTAATAAAGGTGGAATACTCATGATCAGATTAATGCCCTTATATGAAGAAAAAAGATCTCTCTCTCTGCCATGGGATGGTGTATCAGTAGGGAAACCAACTTCAAGTCAAGAAATACCCACCCCCCAAAATGAAGTGGTTAGCACTTTAATTTTGAGTTTATCAGCTTCCACTACGGGGAAAAATATTTTTATTGTTTACGCCAACTAGTATTTTTGTTTAGCAGCCCAAACTGACTAAGATACCTATTAGATATTTGCACAAATTCAAGGCAATTTCAAGTAAAATTTTATTGGGAGTTTAACAAATTATACTTCCTCTGAAAAAAATGCATTTTTATTATACTTATTTTGAAAATAAAGAAAGAAATAAAAATGAAGTTATAAAGAAGTTATAGTTTCATGTTGTTATTGTAGAATTAAAGCAAAAAAAAATAACTTTTGCTATAGAAATAGGAGAATATATAATGTGACCAAAAAAATAAAAACTCAAACAAGTTGATGTGGAAGATTAATTTACTATGAAGCTTGTTTTTCAAACCAGATTAAAATAGATGCATAGTCCAGTAAGGTATCTTCAATCCATTATTAAAATATTGAAATAAATAAAAGACTAAATATAAAATCATTATTAAATTGTTAGAAGAAAATATATAGCTTTTATATGTTTATTTTTTGGTGTAGGGAAGACCTCCTCAAAAAAGATGCACATTCCGAAAGCATAAACCGAAACACTTGATTTTATGGAAAACATCATACAGAATATTAAAATACAAATAAAAACCTGGCTTAACAACTAAATGGCTATCAATCATTGAATACTTAAATAAATTTCCATTCATATAATTGAATATTGTATATAAATGAAATAGAACTTACTACAATTTAATAAACAATATGGATGAATTTTATAAGACTAATTTTAACAGAATTTAGCTAGAACAGAGAAGAATGTACTCTGTGTATTAATTCATCTGAAGTTCAAAGCACTGGTGAATTCAGAATAGTGTTTAGGGATGCAAGCTTACATAGATAAACTGTAAAGAAAAATCAGCAAGCAATTGCCATGAAATTTAGAACAATAGGACAATTTAGAACAATTGAACTATTGAGTGCTGATGCTCTTCTTTAGAGGAATTAGCATGATTTTTTTCTTTTACATCAAAACGTACAATTTAGTACATGTAGGTAAGGCTATATTTTATGGCAAGTACCAAATATTAAGAGTGAATAAAAAAGAAACATAATAAGGAGTCAGACAAGGACAAGAAGAGAAAATGGTAGGATATTATGTGAGAATAGGCAGCATGTAGGCTTAAATAAGAACCAAATATGGTGGAGAGTGTGCAATGAACGCCCATGCTCTGGTTTGGACTGAGGTTTTCTGTAAGAGTTTGATTGACTCAAGAAAAAGGATATAAAATAGTGCAAAAAATATTAGTTGTATACCATAATTTTCCACAAAGCAGTTATACAAATAAGAAAACAATCTTTTTAATATTTTATTAGTGCATTGAAGTTTATATATAATCATGAGGTTCATTCTGACATAATCACATTCTTCCCCTTCCTGTCCCTCCTCCCTCCCTATCATCTTCCTGTACCCCACTGATCGCCCCTCTATTTTCCTGGGATCCCCCCACCCTTTTTCCCCCTTTATTTTGCTCTGGCTTCCACATATGAGAGAAAACATACAACCCTCGACTTTTTGAAGTCTGGCTTGTTTTAGTTATCATGATGTTCCCTATTTCCATCCATTTAGCAGCAAATGCCATAATTTAATTCCCATTTATGGCTGAATGAAATTCCATTGGGTATATATAACACATTTTCTTTATCCTTTTACCTATTGACTGGCACCTGCACTAGTTTCATAACTTGGCTTTTGTAAATTGAGCTGCTATAAACATTGACATGCCTGAGTCTTTATAGGTATACTGAATTTAGTACTTTTGGAAAAATACCAAGGAGTGGGATAGCTGGGTCATATGGTGAAAAATCTTATGCCAATATAAGTCAAATAACACAAGCAGAAAAGTTGCAGTGAAATATATTAGGACAAAATCATAAAAATGTGACTACTTTCATCAGCACTCACTAATTTACAAAGAACACAAAATAGTTGCCATTTTGTGCTATTTAGATATTTGATAATGTTCTGTTTAATAAAATTTTGTGGGGAGAGAAACTTTGTTATATATTGGGGTTGTGGTCAATAATTTTAAAGTATTATTCAGCATAAAATGTTCATTAACTAATACTTTGTTTTTTTTTGGGGGGGGATTAAACCCAGGGTTGCTTAACCACTGAGTGACATTCCCAACTCTTTTTTAAAAAAAAATACATTTTACTAGAGACAGAGTCTGGCTGAATTAGTAAATGACTTGCTAAATTGCTGAGACTGGCTTTGAACTTTCCATCCTCCTGCCTCAGACTCCTGAGCCCCTGGGATTACAGGTGTGCACCACTGCACCCAGTAAATTTCAACTTCTTGAAGTCTCTTTACTTCTTAGCCTCTATTTTTTGAAAATGTATAAAATGATCCATGAATGTTCAGTAAAATTATATGTTTGTGGTTTTGAGTAAGTAACAGCAACACCAACTAAAATCCACACAAACACATAGGGAAACAAGCAAAATTAATACATAAACACACATATATTTTATATTATTTTTCATTTTTTAACCATAGAATGTATGATTATATAAATGCCTTGAAAGTTATCAGCCTTATGTTATTAAGTGATAATTTAAGTCTCTAAAAATATACTGATGGCATGGTTTCACTTATATCAGTTAAACAAATATCCCTGTATTAATTTTTAAATTTTGATAAATCAGCATTTAAAATATTAAGTCATAAGAACTTTACTGAAATTTAGCTGTCTTTTAGAATGACTTTGTAGTACTTAAGGTACTAATTTTTAAATTTTGATAAATCAGCATTTAAAATATTAAGTCATAAGAACTTTAATGAAATTTAGCTATCTTTTAGAATGACTTTGTAGTACTTAAGGTCATTAAAACTAGCAGTTGAATAACCAGATTTTTTGTGTGTGTGTTGACAAAGCTTAATTTTGCAACAACATAAAGCTAGTGCCTCTAAAGAGAATCCATTCCCTGAAACAGGGCATTTTTTTGCTCCATACAATATGAGGATGCATAATGAATAACCAATTGCATAGTAAATGCTTGAACAGCAGTAGCAGTTGGCTCAATTATAATAAATTAAAGTTATCTTCAATTTTGTTTAAATAATATAACAACTGACGTTATTACTCCTACGAGGTGTGTTAAGTGTGCAAACATAGATTAAATTTTAAAAAATGTTCTTTATTCAGCAGTTACTATGGCAAGTTACTAGGATAGTATTCAACTGTTTATATATATATATATATATATATATATATATATATATATATATATATATATATATTTTAGATAATTGCCCTTAATTTTTCACATTTAATAAACTTAGTCTAAAAAATATTTGCTTATTCAATGTGCTGACTGGGTCCTGATAATTTTAATGCATATTTTTCATGTAGTGGATGCCCTAGTTTAATACAATTGTGCATGGCAAAAGCATTCACCTTCATATTCTGTTTTAAATATACCCATTCTTGGAATTATAGGCCTTATTCTTAAAAGACAGGAAACATGGGTTCTGTATTTAGTCACAGACCACCTAGAATTCAGTAAGTCTTGCCTCTCCCTTAAGTTGTCTTACTTCATTTGCAAACCTATAACATTCTTACTATCCAGAACTCCTATCTTTTCCTGGTCTGTTATTTTCTTTTCCTTTATCTCTTCCTTCCATCAACCTTCATTAACTCCTCAAAAACAATACAATAATAACAAATGAAACCAAATGCACAACAGTAACATCCTGTATCCAATGTCAGAAAACATCCATCACAAATTCAAAGAAAAGTAACAGCAATACCAACCCATTGATCAACTTTATTTCTATTTCCTAACCCCTTTCTTCCAGTTTCTAAAATCAGTGGTTCTCAAGTTATCCTTAGTTTAAGAAATAATGCCTTTAAAGGCAACCACCCATTGCACTGGCAATAGAAAGTCACGTGGATGGAAAATGTTATTAGAAACAAAACTTTGTTTGCAATATTTTGGATCAGATACAATTATGGTTGAATGTTATTTTAAATTAAAGCAATTATTTATACATCTGCACTGAGATGACATATATCTCTGACTTCCAAATTTATTTTTATATGTTAAATTTCTTGTCATGATAAATCATTATTTCTTAAACTAAATGATTACCTATAGCTAGTTTTCTTATAACTATTCTAAGTAATTATTATCACATATTAAATGAGAAACACTAGTGATAATCAATAGAATTAGATATTCATTAATTTTGAATACTAAAATTCACAATGATTTGAACACACTTTTTAGTTTGTTATTCGAATACTAAAATAATACCATTGAAAATAAGCTGTTCCAAGTAAATAAAAATATTTTGAGAAACATTTGAAACTTAAAGGTGGAGGATACACAACTTTGTGAACAAACCAAATGCAATGACGTTGTTCACATTAAACCTGATCACTTTTATGTTATGTAAATTTTACCTTGATACATTATTTCGTGTATGTATTTTATATTTTTATGTGTGTTTTTAATCAACACAGAGCAATTTTATACATTTTTGGAGTGCAGTGTGACAAATAATGAAGGCTCTCAATCATTCATGGGATAGGAAGAGTTTGGTCAACAGGAGCAAAGTTAGACTTAAATGGGGGGATAATTTCTGGTGTTTATTGCACAGTTTGTGACAAAATTAACATTAAAATTGTATATTTCAAAATAACCAGAAGATAACTATTTTTTTTTTAATTGTTGTGTTACATCAATACAAAATAGTGTTATTCATTGGTGATGTATTTGTATATGAAGGTAATATATTTAGGTCAATTTCATTGCCCATCACCCCTATCATTTTTCTTCCTGTCTGCCCATTTCTATCCTCTACTCTATTGGCCTCCCTTTTATCTTTCTGAAAATCCCTTGCCTGTGTCTTTTTCTCCCTACCTTCCATGTATGGGAGAAAGCATATGACTCTTGACTTTCCTAGTCTGCCTGATTTCACTTAACCTGATACTCTCCAGTTCCATTCATGTTCTTGAAACTGACATAATTCTTAGACATAAATGACATAATTCATAGTTATGGGCCACATTTCGAGGCTTTTTGTAAAACTTTTTGATTATGAGGCAGGGTGTTGCTTAATTGCTTCGGACCTCCTTAAATTGCTGAGACTGGCTTTGAACTTGTGATCCTCCTGCTTCAGCCTTCTGAGTCTCTGGGATTACATGAGCCACCATGCCCAAACATGAACACCTGTACAAATTCAAGACTGTTTTTCTAAAAACTAACAAGGTATGCAACTGTGCATTAGGTCCCCAATGTTAATTAGTCATAAGAGACCTCCAACACATTCATTGAATGTCTGTGGGTATATGGAAGTTGTGGGAAAATGCCAAAAGGGGTATATTTTGTATTTTCAACAGGGATACCATGTGCAGTATTATAAAAACGGCCACTTTGTGTTTCTCTCCCACAGAACTTTTAATATTTATATGGCAAGCAGACTACATTTCTTATAAGTGAAAAGTCTTGCAGAACCCAAGGCTTCTCAGGTAACTTGTATTTAATGGAATTTGGTGATTATTTAATCATTCCAGGTTTCAGTAATTTTAATGTCCCCTTTAATACTAATCAAAACTTCAACCTTCTTTCAGAAGCATCACTTTCCTCTTTATTCTTCCAGCTAGAACTTAAATAAATGAAAATGATACATTCATGGAAGATTGTGTGATTGGCTTATTTTTTCCCCCACTCATTTCTCCTACTGCCTCTTGCCATTGTTCTGGATAGCTGCAGTTACAACTCCAGGTTTGGAGCCAGATTTCTAACTAGAATAGGAATATTTTAAGATAATTTCTCTCTGGATCTATCTGATATTTAAAACTGCTGCTGCATTTTTCCACTCATCATATGCTTCCTTGAGAATTCTTGATGATAGGAGATGCTTGTATACACACAAACAGTTCTTCAGCTTCTTTACTTACATGCCATTCAAATGTTTGCCAGTTTGTGCATTTCAGCACACCTTCCACTGATTTCTTCTGTCAGCTCCCATTACCTTAAGATCAACACTTCTTCTCCAGAATGTACATGTACAGCAAACCTCCCTTCTCTATATTCAACCTGGTTTACCTGTCCCCACCATCCATCCACACAAATTGATTGGAGAGGATTATAATTGTTTTTCAGTACATCAGCAAATACGTTGCTGTCCTCTCATGTCAAGCCCATTGTACCACTTTCTCATCTTCAGACTTCACTTTCAACTGTTCTTCAAACTCCAGGTACACATATAAAGCTCTCCAAGTGCTTCACTTTCACCAGTATTCCTTGGGAGAGCAGGAACCTACAGAAAAGCAGCCACTGCTTACAAAAATAGCTCTTTTTAAAATTTCTGTATGATCTACCTCCTCATCCTTTGCAATGAATTGTGAGGTGTCTAAATCCTTCTCAAAAATATTTTTTACTTTCTACTTGGGGTTCTAGCATACCCCTTAGAGTTATAAATCTACTAAAGATATGCTAATACCTCAGATGAAATAGTAAATATAGTGTCAAATCCTGCAAATGAAGAGAGGCCCAATTTTTACCTACCTAGTCATCACAAAGTCTAAATACGTGTATATGTGGATGCTTATTTTGGGGACTCTGCAATTCTTTCAAGTGCATCTCACACCACAGGTACATCGAAACCAGAAACCATCCTCCCAACTTACCATTTCACCTTCCTCTTGCAAAATTTCATGGTCCACTTGGGTTCAAGATATTTGGATACATGGATTTTCTTCCACTGTGTGGGAAATCACAAAAGAGTTTCTTGGTTGAGTCATTGTCTCTTTGTTATTTAAAGCCTTAGTTTTAGATCATGGACTCCTAACTCACTCCATCTTCTGCCTCGTTATTTTCAACCTGTGCACCCAGAGGAATGATTCAGGTAGACAATTGTGCTTTACTCAAGTAAACCATTCATTCAAATATTTACAATTGGAAATTAGTAACCCTGATTTACATTTACACACACACATTTATTTTTTACAAATGAATCTGCACCATTTATTATTGTTTAGATGCTAGTATGTATCATAAAATTCAACTCTTCAAACATTTTAATCAACTATTTTTAATGTTTAAATATATTAAAGAGGAAAACTAAAAACACGTAACCATACTATTTGTGTTGTTCTTTATTCTTTAATGGAGACAAAGCTGCATGTGCTGTCAGTCTGAATACTTTAACATTTCTTTTGGACAAGGTTTGCTGGTAGGATTCCTGATCAAATTTTGTTAATCAGATAATATTCTTGTTTTACCGTTTTTGCTGAAAGTTTGAATTAAATGTGACTATTTCTGATAATCTTTTGTTCTTTATAGTAATTTAATAATGTCATTTCAGCATTACTAAATTATTTTCTTTCTGGAGTATCGTACATTCAGAGAATCAAGCACCTACATATAACATGTCTTTATCCCTGGCTTCCTTTAATACTGACCTTTATCACTAATTTTTGATAATTTTACATGATTAGTATGTATCTAGTTTTCATTTGCTTTCTGCTTATGATTCCCTTTTGTCTATATGCTGAAATTTTTACCAAATTCTCAGTAATTCCTCTCATTGTTTATTCAGTATTTTTCTATTACTATCTTTTTCTTCTCCCTTTAGAACTCTAATTACATGGCTTTGGCTGTTTGGCAAGTCTAGTAATGTTTATTGTATTAAGACTCAAAGTGGAAGCCATCATTTCATTCTAAAAAATCTAAAATTAAAAATTCTAAAATATAAGTCTTGTAACTTCAATTGTGTAGTGCTAAAATTTTTATACTGTAACCTATAAATATGTTTTCCTGGAATGCAAAGGTGTTTTAAAAGTAAACAATTGACTTCATAATCAAATTCATATGGAAAGAAACAAGTTATCCCAATACTTTAGTATAATTAAAATTATACTAAAACAATAAAAGAAATCTGTAATAAAGTGTGTATCATATCTATGGATGATGAAAGTCAATTGTATAAGATATTGTTTCTCTGTGAATTATTTTTAGTGTAATTTAAGGTCAGTAATACTTTTGTAGAAATGTGTATTGAGCTTAAGATTCTTTCACTTTGTGTCTCTTCTCCATATGTCTGTATGAAGTAAACAAGAGACAAGAAAAATGAAAATAAATGAGTCAGTAGGTAATTGACTTATAGAGATCAACTTTATTATGAAGATAGGATGTAAATTAAATTGCAAGACTTGATGGAAGGATAGAAGAATAAACACAGGTATCATGTCAAAAGTTAGAATCTACATATGCATATATCTTTGTAAAGGATATTGGCCATAGAAAATAAATGGCATTGTTACAATTCAATATGGTAATAATAGTTTATAGAGTCAATGTTGGGGAAAAGTGTTGCAGTCAAGTAAAAAAAGACAAAGTGCATTCTTCCATGCCAGTAAATCACAACTTGATTAATTTCATATGACAAACAGAATTTCAAAATAGGAGAACATTTTTTATATTTTTAACATGATATGTGAGACTAAATTAGAATACCAATATAGAAATATAAAATTCTAAAATGTAATACTCTGACCAAAGTTAAAGTATTATACACAATAAGAAAAGATACTTCAGTGAACAATATAAGTAATGTATATACATAATCATATGTGTATATACATATATTGTATATACATGTATATATATATATATATATACATGTATATGACCATTGCAAAATAAAAAGGCAATCTTATAGATATGTATGTAAACTGTACAAACACATCTAAGTTGCCCGAGACAAAATGAAATACAGTAGCATTTTACGTCTTTGCATTAGAAAATTAAAAGATTTCATTCATAGATAATGTGAATAACTCTTGCTACCTAACTAACTAAAGCTGTTAACATTGGAATAAAATTTCTTTAGGATGTGTGCTAGTCACAGTTCAAAGGCTACATTCAAAAAAATTTATTTTCATCTGTTTGAGTAACATTTTTTTCTCTAGAGTCTAAGCAAGCATGAAATAAAACTATAAATCAAGCCTGATATCTACTGATTGCCAATTTCCATGGTATAAATATACTCAAAATGGCCTAATAAATTCAAACTAGCAGTGCAACATCACTGAACATGGAGTTGTAAGATAACAAACCAATTATTAGAAAACTTACAGATCATAGGTAATAATAAAATATAAAAAAATCAGGGATGATTGGGTTGATTTTAATATAAAACATTTATTTGCATTCTGTGTTTTATGATTGTTCACAAAATTTCTGTGACACTTGACAGAAATGGCTAAAATCATAAGATCCAATTGAGGATTGGATCTGGCATGCCAATGTACCTAAATATTATCACCGAAAAGTTTTCTGTAATAGTGAGATATTGAAAATAAAACATAAAAAAACAATATGAAGATTCGATAACTCAACTGACTAGAAAGACTCTTCTTTTAAATAGTATAGATTCTCTAAGTTGAATAAACTGATCACTTGGATGCCCAGTTGTTAGTACTGATGTGAATATTGCAGTCTCAAAGGCTTGCTCACTAAAGTTGACTATTATTTAAATATTTTCTTTAGGAATAAGATAAACACATAAAAAATTGACATTTACTTATTCAAAAAGTAATTTTCAAAGTGGGAAACAAAATAAGAAAAAATACTTTGCAAAATTATTTGGTCAATTACTAGAATATAGGTCAATTTTGCTACTTCAAATGTTAATAATTCATATAAGTAGCCTTTATTGCAACAAGAAATTCTAAAGTGATTGTCTTCAGTTTATATCCCTCTTAAGATTATGAGTACAGGCTTGAATTAAATATCCATAATTATATGGCACAGCTGAAAAATAGATTGAACCATTCCCAATAATCTTATAATGTAAAGTATAGTCTTTTATTTAGGTTAGGATAAAACAAAAAAACAAAAGAAAGGAAAAGGAAAAAAAATTAATAAGTACTGCAATCAAACCTATGAATTAAGGTACACATAGGTATGTAGTTAAAAATCTATGAATCAATTGTAAGTTGGTGATTGAAAACTAGAGCAATCAATATTTTCATTATTAACTTTATAGTTAACATTATTATTTGATTTTTATGGTATCTTCAACTGATCTACTGTGTGCAGGATTTTCAAAGATTCAAGTCTGGGGATTCCTTCTCTCTAAGTGTCATGTTTCTAAATTCGAAATAAAGGTTTGTTAACTCCTCACTTGTAGAATCTTCTGTTCCAAAGAAGCAGCAATTGTTATCTTTAAGCCTTTTTCAAGATACTAAAAAGAAGATGGAATACTAATGCAGTGGATAGAATTCAAAGGTTTACCTTCACTTACATATATGAGCCTTGGAATGTGGCCATGATAAGGATGACTGAGTGTTCAGTTTCATGATCACATCAAACAATTCGCCCTGTCTTAACTATAATATTGCATTAAGGGTGAAGAAAAGTAAAAAAAAAAAAAAAAAGGAGACTGTTTTGAACCTTTTCACATGTATTCAAAAGGATATACTATGCTTGAGATTCTATTCTAGGCAATAGAAATACAGTATAAGGAGCATGAGCAATGATTACAATAAGTATAAATTTTAGGTCTCTAAATATCCAAATGGATTCATAAAATATAAGGAATCGATGATATATTAGCTTCATTCAGTGAATATATACAAAGAGCATGAAACTATATACAGCAAAAGATCTATGCCAGCCTGAGATCAATTTAAATGATTGTTTTGTTAAAAGTTTGTCTCTTCATGTATAATAGAAGTTACAGTAGGTAGCAGACAGTTTTTCTCTCTATAAAATCACCATGGGAACTACCACAGAGAATTATAAACTCCACGACTCTTTATGATAGCATTTTCATTTTGTGTGTAAAGTTTTTTTCTTTCTTGCAAATCTTTCAATGCAATATTATTGGGAAAGAATTCACATATCCCTAGCAATATATTAAAGCCAAGTTCAATTAATATAAAAAAGAAAGATTTTGAAAACTGTGACTCAGTAAATCATGCCAAACTTTCTTTCTGTCTTGCATTTTAAGGCCATGGGTAATTTTTTTTTAATTCCTTTTATTTTCAGACTAACAAATAAAATTTTCTCTTGACTCAAACTATCATGCATAATTGATTGAATGAAGGTGTACACCAACAGGGCAGCAAAGCCCCACTAATGGACAATCCATTCAGATCAAGATTTTGTAATGGGAGTCTCTTAATTAGCGACATGCATTTGTAAGCAAAGTTTTTAAATCTTATTTTCCATTAATAATTAACAAATCTAACAAATGGTGTTTAAGTGGAGAACAGTTGATTGAATCTCTCTAAGTGGAAATCAGATAAGTTCAGCAACAATATTTCTCTTCCATTCATGCTTTGTATTCTATTTTTCCATGGGTTAACATTGTTATGGTTTATTTTATATCATTTTAAACTTTAAAATGAGTCACTATTTTAGGATTGCATATTGTTAACTTTTCAAAGGTAAACGTTTAAATTGCTAATTTAATGTCAGTAACCTGTGACATGTTAAGTGTCTCTGTAAGCCAGGATGGATATTGAAAAATTCATATCTGACAGATTTTAAAACTGGTTCTTTTAATCATGGGCACTAATTATCATATTTGAGACAGACATTGTTTTCTCCACTGAATTGTAATAATTATCTCTTTTTTCTCCTAAGATAATTTTCAATGAACAATTAATGTTTGGGTTGAAGACAAATACATCAATCAGTTGACAGGTCCTTTACCAGTAGATGTTGCTGTCTTTACTTCAGGAAATAGATACTAGTTAATATCACATTTTCCAGTATTTAAATATTTTCTAATAACTTGGTGGAATTCATGAGCTAATTTTTAGTTAATTCTCATAGCTATATTAGCATTTCAGCTGCAACTGAATCTGCCTAATCCTGGCATGCATTTATTTTATGAAAAGAAAGCTACATGCTGTATTTCAATTTTTCCCAAGCAAACTGATATTATTTTTGTAAAATTTAAAACTACCAAAGGAAGGATGCCATTTGAGGTTATTGGTTTTGAGGGTACTTATTTGTTTATTTACTTGGGTACTGAGTATTTAACCCAGGACACTTTACCACTGAGCTACATCTCCAGACCTTTTTTATGTTTTGTTTTGATACAGGATCTCTCTAAGTTGCCAAGGCTGGACTCAAAGTTGAAATTCTCTTTTCTCAGCCTTTTGAGTTGCTTGGATTAAAGGTATATGCCACTACTCCCAGCAGGATTATTGTAACTTTTAAAAAGATTTGTATTTTACAGACAAAAAATGTGTTAATCATCATTCTTGTCAAAATAGAAACAATATAAAACTCAGAAATTTGGAGCGGTATTTAAAAGGGCAAGTAATCTAAGTTGTTATCCCTAATATGGTGGATTGGTTGGAAGTGATCTTATATTCAATTTAGTCCATCATTCAAATACAGCTAATTGTTATGATTTGGGTCCATAATGTCACCCATAAAGCTCATGGTTTAGGCAATGCAGAAATGTTCATAGCTGAAATGATTAGATTATGAAGCTGTAACCTCATCTGTGGATTAATCCACTTGATTAATTAATAATTAGACTACTGAGTGTTAACTGTAGGCAGTGATGTAGGCAGTTAAAGGAAGTAGGTCACTGTGGACATTGCCTTGGACTCTATCTCGTCCCTGGCTCTTCTCTCTCTCTTTCTATTTTCCCTCGCCCTCTCATTTTTTGCTCCCATGAGATGAGCAGATTTTCTCCACCACACCCTTCTGTCATGATGTTCTGTACCCTGGGCAAGGGAGATGGGCAACTACAGATTGAATCTCTGAAATTATGAAACCAAAATCTTCCTCATCTAAGTTGTACTTGTCAAGTATTTTGGTCATATGAACAGAAACCTGACACACACATTAATCTAGTAAATATTTTATAATTTTTTAAATCAGAAAAATTAATTTCTTATTCTATTTTTTGAATTAAGCATTAAAATTTAATGTGCTGTAGCAATTCATTTGAGGTTTTGTTGGTAAATAAACAGAGGAAACGATTTAATTATAGATTGCTTTTTTATTCCAATGTTGAGTAAACAGATGTTTTGTTTTAAAAATGGTTATACCAGGCTAAAATATAAAACAATATATTTTTGCTGTTTTGAAAATATTAATATTAAGAAAAATAAATTTATAATAAAATTGATCACTCATATAGAATTTCATAAATTATAAGTCAGTTTTTAAATTAACCATTACTCTAGCTAATAAGAAGCTAACAGGAACAATATTATCTCCATTTGATATTCTGGCATCATCTCTCATGATTTAAATTTTCAGCAAAACTTCGTTCTGCACCTCTACTGATCTTTGGTCATACTTTATTTATAATTTATTTTTAACTCATTGTGGGGATCTCTGGGGGTATACACAAAATGATCAATAATGTTTTTTGGCTGCATAAATAATTTGTTCCCAGATTCTGTTGCAAATAATCAAACTCCTACAGGTTTTTCCCACAGGATACAACCAATAAACTTAAAGATATTGTTAAAAAATTATCAAAACTTCAAGGAAAGATTTATTCATATAGATTACCTATATTCAATTTAGGTCAATTAGGACTTTAAAAATATTTTAGTGGTGCATTCTAATTATACACAATAGTAGGATTCATTGTGAAGTATTTGTACAGGCACACAGCATATATTTGTCTGTTTGAGATCTCTAAGCTTTCTATACATGTATCCATGCTTAGGCCATTACCCTATAAAAGCCTGGTAAGATAGTTCTGGGGTTCCACGGTTCCCAGACTCTGTCCAGAGCTGATTAAACCATAAGTAGAAACCTTAGATTGTTAAGGTCTGTAAACAAGTCAGGATGGCACCTGGTATTTTGCCAGAGAAATGTTAAAGTCTGTAAACAAGTCTGCATTGTGCCTGGCAAAATGCCAGAGGGAGTGGTTTGTGAAGTAACAAAAGCAAGCTATTAAGTGTGGAGATTCCTTATTGGTTGACTGCTGTATCTATTTTATGCTAATTAGATAAGCTGTGTAAAATGTATAAATACCACTCCTGTCCTACAATAAACAGCTTCCACTCCTGCTGTATCAAGGTACACAAGTTGTTCGTCACCCCCGGTTATTTTGCTGCAGCTGGACTGCGGCATTAGATAAAGCAGGGTAATTGGATTTCCTGAAATGGTATCCTGGATATAGGATATACAAACTTGGTTATTTAACTGTGACACCCTTGGACAGTAAGTACCTTGGAGTTCAGGCCGCCATCTAGGGAGAGACCTATACCTATTTCTATGAAAGCAGATGGGTGAGGAGAGCTGTAGTTTTCAAAGAGAATAAAATGAAACCATGCAAAGAAGCAGAAAATCTATTTTACTTGACCTCCAGGGTCAGAAGAAAGAAAGAGATTATTTATCAGTGCTTAGGAGGTCCCAAGGTACTTTTGCTCTTAAATTTTGAAATACCCCCATGTATTTTAGCATTTTGAGAGATCCCCGTGTATTTACCCTTTCACCTGTAAATGTGCCTTGATTTTCTTTACCTTTAAACAGAGCAAATAAGGAATACAGGAATATACCCTTAGAAAAAAGAAAATATGAACAGAATTTTTAAAAATTGCACTGGTTAAATTGACTAGTTCAAGAAAAGGTCTGTGCTGAGAAAATAGAACTATACTGCATTCTGCTGCATCAGGCTCTTGGAGGCAGTGTTGAAAACCATGCACTTTTAAATTCTGGGCACATTTGGAATTATTCAGAGCGTAGCCACCTTTACTTGGCAAGAAAACAAGGTAGAGGCTTCCTGGGGGAACTTACCCTTGGAATGTGCTGCATCTGGTATTCTATCACTCTAATATCTGTGAATAAAATGTTGTAGCACTAGTTCCATCCTGATTTCACCTCTCCTCAGTAAATAGCCTAAACACCTGCAAAATTAGGTCCTCACATAACCTTCACGTTACTGCCATTTAATCCTGAAAACAGAAAAACACACAGAAATAAAATGAAATTTTAAATTTTTACTTACACCAGAAAACACTTAAAATATACAGAAAGAAGCCAGAGTCATAGTTTTACATAAAGTACAAACACAATACATTTAAGTAAATGTATTCTTTTCTATTTTTTTGTATTTCAGTTTTAATCATTTTGACCATCCATCAGGACTCCCTTTTGGAGTGCCACCCCCATTTTTGGTCTCTGAACCCCTGGTTGATTCCCAATATGATAAGCACAATTCAGTTAACTACACAGGAGCTCTCAGATCATGCAAGCACACAACGTTGAATTCAGGAATATATTGCTTTCATTGTGACCATGAGTCTGAGGAAATTGCTTTAAGGCTATGTTTCCTGATTTGATTACCCCAAATTTTACACTGCTGTGCACAAAGTGTCTGGAGAACAATTGCCTGCATTTGTCACCTCTATTTTAAAAGTATTAGGTGTCTTTGAAACATTTGAACCCTCTCACTGAAAAATGTCACATACCATATGGCCCAGGGCAATGATGTGTAGGTATATAATTATGCTGCTGAAATACATGCTGGAAAACAGTATGCAGCTTTGAAAACTTAGATTTATTCCCTTCTTTTTATTCTCACAATCTTTGCTTTAGAGTATGATTTCATCAGTTAAAATGTGAAATTGTGTAATATTATTCTAAGTACTTTGGCGGATGCTGAGGCCCAAGATAAAATTTTTAGTTAAGATAGAGCATAATTTTTTAAATAAGCAGTTGCTAGAGAGGTCCCTGAAAGGAGTGGTACAAATGTGACCAATAGGAGTCACTGAGG
Organism: Callospermophilus lateralis; assembly: GCF_048772815.1. NCBI lineage: Eukaryota > Metazoa > Chordata > Mammalia > Rodentia > Sciuridae > Callospermophilus > Callospermophilus lateralis. The sequence continues at coordinate 85,776,252 of NC_135317.1, forward strand.
AATTTTAAGCAAGAAAGTACATAAACATACAGACATTTTTTTTGTTTTGTTTTAGGAAGATTCTTTTCTGCAGTCTGGGAATTAGGTTGTTAATATTACATTGTGTTAAATATTGCATAAATCAGATTATATTAACACCTTAACATTAATTTGGAAAAAATGTGCATTCAATTAGGTATTGTTTTAAACTTGCATTAAATCTAACAATATATATGCAATATTTTGAGTCCAGGTTTTATTTGCTCTTGCTTCCTACCAACCAACTGACATATTTCTTCAAATAAAAGATATAATAACAACAACACTTTACCAAAGAAATAAGGAGACTTGACCTGGGGTCTGAGTAGCCAATACAAATTCAAATCATTAAATTATCAGGCCACAGAGACTTGTCCCAGGGTGTCACAGTTAAATAACTAAAGATCTGGGCAAAAGATCTTAGAAAGAGTTTTAGCTGTGACACACACACACAACACACACACACACACACACAACACACACACACACATTTATGGTTTGAATAAGAGGTGTTTCCCAAAAGCTCCTGTGTTATAATAGGAATTATTAGATCCTAAGACCTGTAATCTATTCAGTCCATCCTAGTGTGAGTGCAGCACTGGGTGATAATTGTGGACAAGTGCCTGGATAGGGTTTGGACACTGGAGGTATGCATTAGAAGGGTACATCTTCCATGCAGTTGGACCCTTCCCTTTCTCTTCTTCTTGGGCATAATGAGCTGAGGGACTCCTCAATCATACACATCCACCACAATGCTCTGCCTCATCTAGGATTTAGTGTAATGGAGTTTTCCCAATCAGTTTTCAGGTCTGATTCTCTGAAACTGGGAGCCAAAATAAAGTTTTGGTCCTCTAAGTTGTCCCTGTCTGGAATTCTAGTCACAGCAATGAAATACATACATTCATTTCACCAAAGATCAAACAGGTCATGATTTTGCTATACCCCCCAAAAGATGGGTAAGCAGATGTAAGCAACAGACTCTTTCCTGTTTAGCTTCATGGACAACACAACAATACATTCAATAAACCTCTATTATTAATAAGTATATGTATAAAAAATGTCCTCTCTTTCAAAATAATGTATATATATATATATATATATATATATATATCTCAAAGGTGATAAAATTTTCTCTATAAAAATTCATCTTATAGAGAAAAATAAAATAAGATAAAGAAACAAATTGTGATAGCATGTGTTTTTAGATAAGGTTGTTAATAAAAACTCTGATAAGGAGTAATAATAAGGGAAGATCTGTGTAGGCAAAAAAGCTAAGATAAAGAGGAATCACTCAAAAAATTCTGCATACAAATTAGTTCTTCTGAATTGCTAAGAAATACTAATTTTGCCAGGATTAGATGAAATTCCAACTCTGGCCTATCATCTGAGCCTTAATGGCAATGGAAATTACATAGGAATAATTGATTTCCTTCAATGTGGGAAAAAACACATGTTCATTTTTTATTGCTTTCTGAGTTTTGCAAACAATATTAGAGAAGTTCATAAATGGACATTTGCAGGCAGCCTAATATTTATTCTCTTAAAGCTTTTCTGGAAAAAATTAATAATGTATATTTTGTCTTGGAATATAAATATTGAAAATGTTCTTCATTTACATGTCCGGAGGGAGGTTATTTTTTTAACTTATTTTATCTGACTTTCCATACATAGAGTTTGTCATATTTACCATAACAAATTGCCACAGTGAGTGGCTTCAACATCAAAAATGTATTTCTTCATTTTCTGAAGGCTAGCAGTCCTAGATAAGGTTTAGGCAGGGTTGATCTCCACTGAGGGCCTCTCTTCTTGGCTTTATAGGGCGGTTTTTCCAACTGTCTTCACATGGCTTTCCCTCTTTGAGGGACTGATTGTGAATCTGCTTTGTTTTTAAGGACTCCGGTGGTATTAGATTAGGGCCCAAATGAAAAACTACATTATAACCTTCATTACCTCTGTAAAGGTCCTATCTCCAAATGCATTCATATACAAAGGAATAGGATTTGAATATGTGAACTTCATGGAGACATGACTCATGCTAAAATATTTTTCCTTCATATATTTCTTACCACAAATTTAGAATCATTTGGTTTTAGAAAAGTGTTTTAAGGGGGCTGGAGATGTGGCTCAAGCGGTAGCGTGTTCGCCTGGCATGCGTGTGGCCTGAGTTCGATCCTCAGCACCATATACAAACAAAGATGTTGTGTCCACCCAAAACTAAAAAATAAATATTAAAATTCTCTCTCTCTCTCTGAAAAATAAATAAATAAATAAGTAAATAAATTGAGTTAAATGCACCTGTTTATTAAAAAAAGTGTTTTCAAATTATACAAAAACATCAACTTCAATATATAATATGCATGCTATATTTATGTACATTTATTTCTATGTGCAATTTTTCCTTGTCATCAAAATATATACTATTAACAATTTTTTTTTTGTCTTCTGCATGAGATTTATCAGGATGGCTGCCTGCTGTGTGTTGGTGTATACTACATACATATGTGCATAAATATACATACGCATATACATAGGATGCATTATTGTAAGCTATAATAGAACATAAAAGGGATCAATAAAATTAGATATTTCATAAAAAGATACCTACATTTGTCATATTCCCCTATTTTATTTCTCAATTTTTTTCTCCTAGTACTGTAGATAATGTATGAAACTGACTTTTATATTGTTGAAAATAAGTCTTTCATCATTCCAAAAAGATATAATTATTTTTAATAGTCTATTATTTTTAGGTTGATTTCTTCTACCCAGGAAAACTTACTCTGTGGTTAAAGCTCTAAAATAAATCAAAGGGGAAGTCATTATTGCAGGCAATAGAAGTGGGAATCAGACTGTTCCAGTTAGGGGTCAACTTTAGTCACCTATCTTAATGATTAATCCTTTAAGTCACAGATTTTCTAAACAAAATCATCTTCTACTTTTTCCCTTGAGCATCATTTTGTCATCTCCTGTGCTTGAGTTTTGCTTACATTGAGTTTTGGAAAGGTCAAATTACATACTTTAAATTTCTGTTATTTGCAAAAACAAAACAAACAAACAAACAAACAAAAAAAAACCCTCCACATTATTTCCTAAGGTTTGCATTATTTACTTTCCTGATTTCAGTTATTTTGCCAAAAATACTTATAGAAGTAGTTTTGAAATATCTATATTAAACACCTACAAAACTGAAAGAGGAAAAACAATATTATAAGATACCTGAAGAAAGATGAGGAAAAGACAGTTCATTACAGGACAGAACATGGAGACAAAATCTCCAAAATGAAGATAAAATATCAGCTATTTTAACTCCAGGCTTGCCCCAGGCACTATCTGACAAGAAAAGGAAGGAAAAGGTTATGGCAATTGGATGAGAAAGTCCCCAATTCTCCTTTCTCTTTCTAGTTCATATTTCTTAAGCATTAAACCATGGAGATATTTGAACCCTAGAGTGAATGAATTTCAGACACTTAGAATGCTTATGAAGTCTCTTCCTATCTGAGGATAAATGCAGGGTCAGCGAGTTCACGCTGCAAATTTTCAGGGGAAAGAAATCCAAATACTGTATGCTATTAAAAACCTATCACTCTTTAACCTTTAACTTTTGGTGTGAAACCACATGTAATTCAATTTAATTGCAGTAGAGTTAAAGATTGGATTTTTCTTATCACTATATCATTATTTCTTTCTTCTTTGGCAAAGATGGGACAGAAACCAAGGCAGGGAGTCAACATCCAGGACATCAGGAAGTGTAGGGTTACCAGATTCATGGTCCCCTACAGTCTTTGTATCACAAAGCTCTGCTATGGCATCCCCTTCTATTTTCCTCCTTTAGTCAATGCCAGCTGAGAACTGTGTTATATTCAGTGATCAGCGATTATGGGACCATCTAACAATGTCTTAATTCCCAACAGTTCCTCAAATTGGCTTTAGAATAACACTATCAAAATAAAATATCCACAAACAAATGTGGCATGTAATAATGTCAGAACAGTTCAGCAAACGAGGACCCCTGAATAGATAGTGATAGATTTTTGGTGTTCCATCAAATCTGGAGTTATTCTTAAGGGACTTTGTAGCAGCTATTTTCATGGCTAGTCCTCCCCCTCTGTGAGAAGAGACTATGGCTGAATGATTAATTGGTTTGTTTTGGTTGTTGTAGACCTTCTCTGAGTCAGAAAAATGGATGTAATGACCTCCAGAATAGCCTTCGGGTCTTATAGTCAGGAAAACTAATATATTGCAAGCAACCAAATCTATAGCAAAAAATTAGCATTGTAAATAGATGCATTTTTCTCCACACATTGTTTTCATGTTGCTTTCTATGAGGAAATGTTAGATTATTAACTAATCTAATTTTCACTCAGCATAAAATACTTTATTTTGCTGCCTTGACCATTTTGGCTTCATGGACACTGCAGTCTCGAATTACTAGGGATATATTCTTTTCAGTATTAAAAATCCATTTGCTGTCTTCTATGCAACAGCATACCACCCTCCACTTGCCTCCTGGAGAACAATAAACAGCTACACACCTACCTGATGCTGATCATACTGTTTACACACAGCAGATGCTGACAGGGTTGTAAACTGGCACGTAAAAATTAAAATGCATCGCCACATGTTAGGAAGGTTGCTGGAGCTGTGTTGCTAAAATAAAATCTAATATTTAACACACCATATGCTACATTTGAGTAAAATAAATGGGTGCTTAAAGCAAGAGATGCATTTATTTTCTTATTTAGTTTCCTTGTTGAAGGTGTAATGCAGTTACTTTTAATATTAATCTGCTCATTGAGAGAAAGTGAATGGATCTAGGAAAACTGGTAATGCCTGTCTGCCATGCCTTCCCATCTTGTCCACAGAACTCCTTTTACTGAGTCCTCTTCCTTACCACTTTCATTAAAAGGTATGGTACCATTTTCCTACAAAGATAAAAAAAAGAGTTTAGTGAAAAATTTTCTCTGGAAACTAATAGTGTTGTTAACCTGACAACAATGGGAAATTAGGCAATATAGAAGATCTCTACTTCATTCCTGTTGGTCTTTTTTACAGAAAAAAATCAAATATTAAGGCAATATCTCACAATGTCCAAAATATGTTACCATCTTCTTGTAATTACTACAATGTTCACTTTCAAAAATATAGGAAATGGAAAAGCCACTTAGAGAAAGAAATTCAAGAATTAATGAAAACAATGATTATAAAATAGAATCTTTTCTTAGCATAAAGCCCAACCTGAACACTGCTGTGGCAGGTGGATGCATGTATCCTGGTGCAATGGTGGTAGGAGATGTTTAGAGATCAGTTTCAGGAAAATTTTAAGATTTTTACTTGTATTATTATTATTATTATTATTTAAATCCAGAGTGCTTAACCACTGAGAAATCTCCTGCCCTCTTTTTTTTAAATTTAGAGACAGGGTCTCACTAAATTCCTAAGAGCCTTGCTAAGTTCCTAAGGCTGACTTTGAACTCATGATCCTACTGCTTCAGCCTGCTCAGCAGCTGAGATTACAGGCATGCACCACCACCATGCCCAGCACCATCTTATTTTTATTGGACTGTCCTTGAAGGAGAAATGTTAGAAGTCTGAACTGCATGAGCTCCTGTGTAGAGTCTTGTAGGTAGTATACTACCTTCTATCTATAGTTCCTCCAAATACCAAGCCTTTAGCATTATCTCTTAGAAAAAAGTGCCTCCTCCAAAGTATTCCTGTACTTAAGATATTACAATGGAGCCCTGTCCATAGGACATCATTCAGTTGGAAATTATATTCTTTGATGCCTTCAAATGGACTTTTTTTTTTTGTACTGCACATGGTATTTCCAAATCACCTTGGATATGTCCCCATCAAACTGGAAGCAAAATCCAGTTGGAAAACATGTATATGCATGATATGGAATAAATAATCTAGGATCTATCAAGAATAGAAGTTAAAGTTTCAAAATATAGATATGAGAGTCCCAGAAAAAGGGAAAAAGTATTTACAAAGAAGAATTTTTTTTAAAAAACAGTGATTGAAAAAAATTCTAAAATGCATAAACCGATTATATCCAGACTATATGTTTCTTACTGATTCCCTCTTGGTGTATCTACCAAAACAATCTCTACCCCAAATCACATAGACCCCTATAGATAGCATATTAATTTTCTAATGCTTCTGTAACAAATATTATCACAGACCTGGTAACTTAAAGATTTACAGATGCATTCTCTAACAGTTCTGGAGGACAGGGGCCCAAAACCAATTTCTCCGGGCTAAAGCCAACATTTTAGCAAGGATGGATCTTCCAGAGGCTCTAGGCAACAGTCCACTCTTTGCTTTTTTTAGCTTCTGGTGACTGTATCCCTTGTTGTTGTTATCAATCCAATAATTGCTTTTGTGTGGTCACGTTGTCTTCGTAAGGACCATTGTAATTGTGTCAGGCCTCACCTAGATAATCCTTGCCACATCCATAAAATAAGATCCTCAAATTTATCACATATACAAAGTACTTTTTGTTAAATAACAACATATTCACTGTTTTTTTTTTGGGGGGGGGTTAAGACATAGGTGAATCATTTTTCATTAGTTTATTAAAGTTATAAATAACATCAGGGCACATTTTGACATAATATACAAGCATGGGACATAATTTGCTTTAATTCAGTGCCTGGTACTTCCCCTTTCTCTCCTATCCTCCCTTCCTCTGTTCCCTTTCTTTTACTTGAATGATCTTTAAGGATGTATTTTGAGCTGTGAGGTAGCATTATTCAGCCTACAGGTAGCAAACAAAACTATCATATTTTTAAAATTTAATTACATATATTTAAAGTGTACAGCATATGTTTTGATCCTTAGGGAAGTGATCGTTACAAGTCTAGGAAATTCACGTATCCCTGTCCTCATGTAGTTACCCATTCAGTATTTTTGTGTGGGGTGAAACAAAACACCTGAAAACATATTCTCATAGCAAATTTCCACCATAAAATAAAGTGTTATAAACTATAGTCACCATGCTGTAAATCTCACTGTCATTCCACATAAAAATTTGTACCTTTGACCAATATCTCCCTCTCTTCCCCACCTCTTTATCCCTGGTAACCATGGTTTTACTCTCTATCATAAAGAGAATAATCAACAAAATAAGAATGCAATCTACAGATTAGGAGAACTATTTATGTGATAAGCTCATATCTAAAATATATAGGGAACTCAAATAATTTAGTAGAAAATAAATAAATTGCTTGACTAAACAATGGGCGATGATCTGGGTAGACATTTTCCACAAATCTGGATCTTTTACTAAAAGACATAATGAAGAATCTTCATGCCAATCACCAGTGACATCAAAGTAAGCATAGGAACAACTTCAGTGGAATGTGGGAAGTAAAAGATGACTATGGAGATCAATTAAAGGGACCAAAAATTATCAGTGAACATACTCAAAAAGGGTGGCTCCCCATTCTTGGAGAAAATCTGAGAAAGCAAGTCTGGACATGATCATGGAGAAATCCTCTGATGTGCCAAGTAAATTATTACTGCAGTTCAGTAGAAACAGAAAAAGATCAGATGATATACAGTAGTTCAAGTTCTTAAAGAGTAAAAAGATGTAGAAAATACACGTTCTCAGAAAGGCAGAATCTTACTCTTAAGAAAAGTTAATGAATATAAGTTAATTTGAAAGTTAGTCTTACTAGACTAGGTTAAGGAAAAGGGAAAGAAGAGGACCAGATGGGAGGGATGAGAAGATCAACCTCATACCAGAAAATTCTTAACAGCAAAACAGAATGTCTCCCTAAAATTGAAAGAAACAGAAATGGCTCACAGAGAAGAGCAACCACAGAGCCTTCCACTATGACAAAAATAAATCTACACCCCTCATGCCACAAAAAGACTGTGTCTTTTTAAGAATGGAAACAAGTGGGAATCACACTAAAATATGACATACAGTTATTATGAGAAACAAAAAGATTAAAAAAAATGAATAGGTTCCTAAATGATAATAACAATTGCCAAAAATATTTGCAAAATTTAACCCAACAATTTTACACTTTAAAATTGACGACTTATTTAACATGAAAGAATTGTAAAAAAAAAAAAAAAAAAAGATTTCAAATATATGGCTAGAAATGAGTAAGATATGAAATAAAATCTAACAATTGCAAATTTAATGTTTCATTTTATTTTTAATTGATAAATAGTACTTACATAAATGTATGGGTACATTGTGATGTTTTCATACCTGTTTACACTGTAAAATGGTTGAATTTTACATATTCATGAGTTACATATTCATCACTTCAAATACTTTTTGTTTGCAGCCAAAATATATAAAATCTACTCTTTAAGCAGTTTGAAATATAAATGTTATTGTTAACTATAGTCACTTTTGTACTATGTAGGCGAATAATGCCTTAAATAAATGCTATACATTTGATTGGGTCCCTAAATTGACTGGGAGAGGGAGGAAATTGTATAAAACGGTATACATTTTACTGAGTGTATAAAACAATCTACCAGTCCTACTTCTACTACTACCCAAAGAAAAATATTTGGAAAAAAACTTTTGAAAGATTGTGTACTAAAACTTTTATTGACTTAATGACTTATATTAGACTTTAAAGATTAAGGAAAAAATGCTTAGATCAATATTGAAACAAAAAATTCCTCAGCAATATTAAGGGAAAAATTCAGAACAATACCAGTTTTCTTAACAGCAATATTTCTATAATATTCAATACTTTAAGACAATCAAGAAAAACATGAGTAAAATTTCATTTAGCAATGCTAACTAAGTCCAAAGGCCATAGAAAAATCATTAATAAAAATAAATAGAATAAGCTGGGTAAAGTGGCACATGCCTATAATCCCAGAGGCTTGGAAGGTTGAGACAGGACGATGGCAAGTCAAAGTCAGCCTCAGTAAAACTGAGGTGCTAAGTAACTCAGTGAGACTATTTCTCTAAATAATATACAAAATAGAACTGGTGATGTGGCTCAGTAGTCAAGTGCCCCTGAGTTCAGTCCCTGGTACTAAAAAAGAAAAATAATAATGAAACAAATAGAAATTTTTTCCTAATGTATTTCAAGAATATCTCTAGGAATTAAGCTTAAACTTTATAGAAAATGAATCATACACATTTGGCAGAAAAATGTGGATATGTATATTGATAACTATTATGTTAAACTGTGAATAAAACTAAAAAGGAGTATATATATTTGTGTATCCAAAATAATAAAGAAATGATACAATTTACAAAAAATATTGAATCAGAAAAAAATATTACACACATATGCTTGAAATCACACAATACCACGTGAGATTAGTACTAGAGAATAGGTTACATGAGTGTGACCCAGAGGGGAGGAAAGAACAATAATTCCATAATTGTTGAATCAGAATCTAAAGGAGGGACTGTAGTGTTTGGTGTGATGTTAATACAAAGGGAAATATCAGAAAAATAAGTTTCTATAAATACCCAAATATCTATATAGATATTGACACAAAACTACAATAAAATGAAACAGAAAGCCAATTACATAATGAAGAAATCACACATAGTAAATAAAACATTAAGTGTATATTCATGATGAAGAGCTAATACTTGTACTGTTGAAATCTATTGTCTCATTTAGTCTTAGTGAAAATCTGTAAAAGTATTGTTAACGCAACATTAAAAATTACAGCAAGTAGACCAAATATCTTGTTTACATCAAAATTGTTCATCAGTATTATCTTCATATTTTTTTAAAGAGAGAGAGAGAGAGAGAGAGAGAGAGAGAGAGAGAGAGAGAGAATTTTTTAATATTTATTTTTTAGTTTTCGGCGGACACAACATCTTTGTTTGTATGTGGTGCTGAGGATCGAACCCGGGACACACGAATGCCAGGCAAGCGCGCTACCGCTTGAGCCACATCTCCAGCCCCTTCCTTATCTTCATATTTACTTTGAAAATTTTGCTTCACAAAAAGTAAGTCTAACTCCATCTTCCACTAAAAATAAGAAAAGAACCTCAAGATTATTTGTACTTAGAATTGAAATGAATGGAATGCTAAATTTAAACCAGCTTCCCCTGACACACACACAATCAGGATTTATACATTATTAATGTACAATATTATATAATGGAAAGTAGATTATATAATAAAAAAGTTGCACACTGAAAATAAAATATTAAGTATACATTCATAAAACATTAAGAAACACTTCATATGATAGATAACAAATTCATAATGTAAAATTTTGCTCACAACAATGTGTATGAGCTATGGATACAAAATATAAAAGTTTGAATATATGTGCACCAAATAGCAAAATGGCTGCTTTTTTTAAGCTGAGAATAAAGAATGCACAAAGACAAAAAGACAGATACAGCTTCTGGGTAACAGAGAACTTTAGAAAATCTCTCTCATACTTAGATAAATCATATGGATCAGAAGAATAATCATTATAAGGCTTCTTATTAAACAAAAAAATAAGATATCTATTATAGGTGTGTGTTAAATTTGTGTTTCTAAAATAAAGAGCACACATTGTTTCTAGAAAAACATAAAAGTTATAAAAATTGACCATACTATGGGCCAAAGAAAAGAAAACTTTACAGCAATTTTAGAATACAAACATCTGTATTCCCTTAGAATAAGGGATGATCAAGAAAGTACCAGTTAAATGAACACAAAACAAGAGAACAATAAGATCTCCCCTTCAGGAAATTTTAAAAAAAAAAAGGTAGTAAGAAAATTATTAAAAAATATATAACTCTTGGACAAGTACAGAAATGCAAAAAAATTATAGAACTTCTAAAAACAATTACAATGCAAAAACTAGAAAATGTCAGATATAGCTAAAGAGACATTTTGAGGAACACTTATTGTGTAAATCGTTTACATCAAAGCAACAAACTAAATATTCAATTTAAAAATGGAGACAAAACAGCAAATCAAACACTGCCATCATCATAGTTGTTGTTGTCCTAGTCCTAGTCCTCCTCTTCCTGGTCCTCATTGTCTCAATGAGCTTCCACTCATAAGTGCTAGAGTTTACCTAAGACCCATAATCTCTCAGATAAAAACATTTTTAAAGTTGAGTGTCCTTCAAGTGCCTGAAATGTTGTGTTTGCTTAACTTGAAGCTTCCTTCTTCTCAGGCTTTCTTTCACTTATTCTACTCATTGTTTTCCCTTGCTCAACTCAGTATATAACAGCTGCCAGGGCATAGGAATGTAAGCCAACCTGTGCTGTGTCTGACACTTCTGTGCTGTTATCAGCATCACTTTGATAGTGGTTCAGCAAGTTCTAATATTTGCACTGCTGAAAGCTTTGTATTGTCCTCTATCCTTGAATATGAATCAATAAAAATGATAAAATTACCAGGAAGCCAATTCCTTATCCATATACCAAGTTTGCATATCTCATCATAAGTATGGTAATTTAGTAGCATCAGAATCAAATACATGTTTGATTTGTGACTGCACAATTCTAGGCTTGTCTAAAAAAAGGAACTCTGTAGCAGGAACATAAAAATTCATCTAAGCTTTTCTATTCTGTTTTCCCTTTCGGTAACACTGTATAGAATGAGTAAATAAAGAGGTGCTTACTATAAAGTTTAAATACATAACACATTCAGAACTTGAAGTCATCTTGGCCTCATGCCACAGTGCTGCTGACGGTCAGACCATTTCTATTCCCGGAGAAAATTCCCCCAGACTCACCACAGATACACTCATTAGTGCTGTTCTCCAGTCCTGTCCCATGGGGATATCGGCAATCATCACATTCCTGGTTCATATGTCCTAAAGGTACTTAGCAACTTAACAAATTACTTGTAAAATGGAATGGCAGAACAGCACATCTTAAATGAATTTTGAGAATACTGATTTGAGTTGTCCATCAGTGGCTGTTTAAAATTTGAGTAAAATTCAATGACATTAAACTTCAGTTCCTCAATCACACTAGTCACATATCAATTATGCAATAGCCACTTGTGATGGGTAGTCACACTTTTGAGTTTTAGACAGAACAGACATGAAACCTATCATAACAGAAATATCCATTAGACCTTCACCCTAGCTTCATAATAGTCTTTTTTGAAATAGAGTCAGATGAAAAAATATAGTTGAAGAATGAGAGATGTTGGACACAATGTTTTAAAATTGTAATTATTTTAAATACAGTGATTATTGGATTAATTGAATTCGGTATTCATTTTTACTCTCTGCCTGAATTCAGGTAAAAACAAGAATTCCCAGGAACTCATTTTTAAGACTTTTTTTGTAGGTTTATGAAATAATTCATTTCATCCATATTGTCTTCAGCTGTTTGTAGTTTTTTCCCTTAAATATTAATATTTAATTAATACATTTGTAACATTGCTTTTACTTCTTATATTGGTTGATTGGGGTTGATGAATTGATTTAAAAATTGTTGTTATTTTGTAATTCTGATCATTGATTTATTCTGCCTTAATTCTTCTTTATAATCAGATTCTCTGGTCATCTTAAGATGACAACTATTATAAAAAGTTTTCAAACACTTGCCTAAAGTTCTAGCAGTGGTAAATTACTGAATTAGGATTCAAATGCAGTTATTCTGAGATAAGTCTATTCTTAGCCCTGCAATATATCTGTCTTGATATTAGATTTTAAATATAAGGATGATATCATTGTCAATAGATTTTTCTTAGTAGAAAGTCACAAACATTTGTAAAAACAAGGGCAAGTGCAAGACCAAAGGGAGCAAGAAGACATCTTCATCCTGAGGGAGCCACCAGAAGTGAACCCTTCTTGATGAGGTTAGCATTTCAGGGAAACAGTTACAGTCTGTGTGCATGTTGAATATGTAAAATCCAGCCCTTTTGTGTATAAACAAAGCCTGTCAGAAATCAGAAGACAGTAAATCACAGCTGAAGCTTGCCCTTTTTGGCTGACATAAGAATCACTGTGAATAGCTAACAACCTGAATATATAACAAGAAATAAGAAATATACAGAATATTTTAACCTTTTTGGCAAGATAAAAAGTTATCTGTGATTGAGAACCTTGCCTTCACTACTATCTTCACTACTAAATATATAGGTGAACATGGGGTGAAATTAAACTGAGAACATTTGTAGTATTTTGCCAGAAAGTACAAGCTCATAGGTAAAAGACATATGCAATAGAAAGAAATATCTTCAGTGAACAAATACACCAAAAAAGCATTTTTCAATTTCACCTGGGAGGAATCTATTGTTCACAACTCTTTCTGGATCATGAAATGAGACAAGGGCATATCCTTTTATATTTATTTTTTATAACTTTTTTAAAATCACATTTAAAAATAATACTGTTTATGTAAAAGTGATGCATCGGCATTACTAAAATTGGGAAAAATAGAAATGAGTAAAGAAAAAATATTCTTGTACTGTTTTCAATTGCAAAAAATCATAGATCTTCCACTTTTGGGGGGATTTCACTTATTTATTTTTAATTTGGCTTATCACATTCTTTTATTCATGTACTTGCTTATGTGCTTCTGCATGTATGTATGCAATTGTATAGTAATGTATTACCATTTTTTATGGAACATCTTTGGCTGTATTTAACTATTCAAACAATTAAGTTCTATTATTTTTGTTGATTTATAAGTAACACTGTTGACATGATCTATTTCTTTGATAGAAGTAATAAATAAATAATATTACCCACCGAACTTATGCTATTATTTTTCTTTTATTCTGATTTACTTCAAGACTAAGTCCTATCTTACATTCATAGACATTTAACTATATGTATTTACATTTACATTGATGTTCCCTTGATACGTTGTGTTTTATTTCCCAATTACATACATCTTTTCTCCTCAACTAGTTGTAAATTATTATATCTGTGGCTGCATGATCAATGTTGAATTCCTGAAACATGGGTAAACACTAAATAGTCTTTTTTATTTTTTTGCAATGAATGTTTATTTTATGTGATATAATTCTAAATTAAAGAGAAACTGATAGTTACATTCAAACTACATTGCATTCTTGGATAAAATGTAGTCTGTATCACTAGATTTAAAAAATCTAAGACCAGCAATTCAGATAGTAGAACTAGTAGGCTGTGTTTGTAGTGAGGGCTTTCTGAGAGTATCCAGAGCATCATTTAGAAGTAAGCCTCTTTTGAGGCTTAATTTATAATTTTTGACTGTTTCACATGCTTTTAATTTACTGATTTTATTTTTGGCTTGGATAATTTTTGGCCTTTTATTCTATGTAGAAAGCAGTACATTGGGCAATTAAAATAAATCTAATGTCCTCCCTTTCTTCTCTCTCAATTATAGACTTGAGTAAGGTAATTGCAGAATTAATTTCAAAACCAGCTTTCTGTGATCCTTATTTCCTGATTTGGTGTCCTTTTGGTCTTTCTCTCTTTCTATCTCATGAGGTCAACATAGCAAGCCTATACATAGCCAATATTACATGGCTGATAAAGAGTTTTTGTTTTTGACTCACAGATATTGTCAGATAATAAATATTTTTTGCTTTAAATACTTACATGTTAAGATAATTTATAGATAACTAATGTAATTGTAGTCATGGAGAATGCAAAGAAACAGGCATGAATACAATGTTAATTATAATATATTTATATCAAACATTGGTGGAAGTGCTTGCAAAATCCAACAGGTGCAGAATAAAAATATTGTCTCAATCTCTGTGTCAATGTCATTATTACCAAGTCTAGAAAATCTGGTAAAACTACTTTGAAGACTAAAAGAAATCTTATAGACTACCCCAGTATTCAAACTGGGATAGTACTTTGGTAAAAAACACAAGCTACACATTTTTTCTGTTCATCCTTGACATCAATTCCTCTGGCTTATAAGCAAGTTTTAATAATATTTAAATATATATGGTCTCTTTTGTGAAAATTAAATTGCTTCTAGTAGCCATTTGTTGGAAATTTAGTGCTGTGTAAAGATTTGTTTGGGACCACTGAAGATAAATTTAAAATTCTTGATTATAGGTTTTTCTCCCAAGCATTCTATTACCTGTCCCATGTGCTCCTTTGAAGACCAAGAGCAACAAGGGCTCTTAAATTGTGTACTACTTCAAATACAGAATGTACTTCTTGGGCTGTGATCTTAGAATATTACAGACTAAAATAATTTGACATTGGAAGAATAATGTCCAATATACGCAATAGGCTGTCTCATGCACTAAGATTCTGTAAGATTTCTCTCATAAACATTCAATCTTTTTTTCAATGATTATTTGATGAGCAGGTTTACTGTACATTGTGGTTTTATTTCCACCAGTGGGTTCTGACACAACAACTCTTTATCAGCCATGTAATATTGGCTTTGTATAGGGTTTGTCACTTAAAAGTATATGAATATTTTAAAAATCTCAGGCATTAATTTTTTTTAATTTCAAAATTTAGCACTAATATAAAAATATAAGCAATTTAAATATGCAGATCAAGAATTATTTACTACTTAATCAGAGTCATGTAAAATTTAGCTTATTGACAATGTTTGATTTTCAATTAGTACTGTAATTTCCAAATTAACTTTGTAAAAGTTAAAATGAAGTTATTTCTTTTTTTGATTTTCTTATTTTCAATAAACACAGCAAATTAGAAGGTGTTTTTCTCTTCAAGTATGTTTTTTCAAACTATATTTACTCCCTCCTGAGAATGCAAATTATAAGACCAGGATAAAAATAATGGATGGAAGATATTTAATATACAGCAACTGATATCAACCTAAAAAGTGCTTTAGTATAATATTTATTGATATGTACATTGTTTTGAATATAATAGTTGTATAGTAAATAAATATATTAAAAAGAAAAAATTGATAAAATAATTATTTGTAGCTATGGATTTATATATCTGTTATTGTTGGATACTATAATCTATCAGTAAAATAAATATATATAGAATGTTATTGAGTGCGCTAAAAACAAAAGCACACCACCGTCAAGTGAAAATGTTGTAAAAAATATATATTTTTTAATATTTATTTTTTAGTTGTAGGTGAACACAATATCCTTATTCCATTTTTATGTGGTGCTGAGGATTGAACCTAGTGCCTCATACATGCTAGCCAAGTGCTCTATCACTGAACCACAACTCCAGCCCAGTAAAATATATATTTTATTTTATATATTCTCCTCAGATCCAAAGCTGCCAGAGTCTTTATTTTAGTCCACATTTGGTCTTCAACACTTTGTCTTATATTTTAGCAGATTCTTATTTTCCTCTTATGGATGTAAAGAGAATTATATACCAGATCATCTTGGGCGTACCTATGTTCTTTATATTTCAGATGGTTTTCCCTACAACTTTAGTTTTATTATAGGTTTAAGAAAAGCTATAATTTTGTAGATTGTCTTGTTTTTTATAATGATCAGGGTGATAATGCCTTTGTCTAGCTTATGACATTCTACACTATATAACAGTATTCTAATCATTTTATGTGATAGCTGCAAGCCGGAAGTTTATTTTTTAATTTGGAGTAAAGAATATCACTAGATGTTCTATCACTAGAACTTTAAAAGTGTACTAAACAAACATAAACTCCCTAATTTGAAAAAAGTAAAAACATACTAGAAATGTAAATATATTTGAAGAGAAATAAGATTTACATTACGGAAAATATGGAGTAAAACAAACCTCTTAAGCTCAATACTGTAGAACCGAAAGACTCAAAATGATTTTTGCTCAAAGAGAAAACCAATGTCCAATGTCTCACTGATAAGAACAGACTGAGGCAATTTTCATGCAAGATGAAATTAAAATCTCTATAAATATATCATTTATACTGTGCTGCATTGTACTACCAGTAAACATGCTGAAATTATTGCATTTAAAGAGATGCCGTGATTTGTACTATCCTAAACATTAAGACATTGCTATGAAAACTTTCATCAAAATTTTTGTAGTCCATCCTTTGGAGGATCATTCTGTACCAAGGAAGCACTTCTGTCTGAAGTATAGTAAGAATAAAAATGCAGAGGATGAAAGCAAGGTTTTGAAAGAAGCTCCTCAAAAAAAAAAAATCTACAGAAATTTACCTCACCATGAAAGTACAGAATAATAACTCTGCAGGGAGAATAACGGAGTCAACATGGAAGCTTTTAGCTGTGGTGGTCCCTGGCATTCTCCTTGCCTCTTCACTGTTTTTCCTGGACTTTTACAAATCTTACCCTACCTTCTTCTACATATATCCTTGCCTATGACCTAACTTTTCTATCCTCAAAATTTCTACATATCTCTTATCTGAATTTATTATTCAGCCAAAGTTTCACTTTGCCCAGAAAATTCCTAATTGTTCAAAATATATCCCTATGTTCTTAAAAATTTTTATTCCTTCTATAACTGATTAAGTATCTTACTATGCTTGCTGAGTTTCAGTCTCCAAATATAAAAGTGTAAGATCAATTAATGATTAACATTCTTATCAGACAATGCTACAAGCTAGAGAAATAAATCATGAACAAATGACAAACAGTTTATTACAGACTGAGGGAAGAGGACAGAACAGATGAAAGATTGGGAGCCCAGAAAGGATAGAGTCCTCCTCTTTAGAATAACATTTAGTTGTGTCCAATTCCAGAATCTATGGTCTCCGTGAAGCAGAAACTGAAACCCAAAACATCATGGTTTATTTCCCACCAGAAAGGATAAAACACATGATGTGGATTACAGAAAAAGGCTCTGCCAAGAACCTAAAAACTCAGAGAAACTGCAGGCCGCATTAGAGTAATGACTTCTGTTCAACCCATTATTTCCTCATGGTGCATTAAGTGCTGGCTGCTACAGATATTCCCACAGGAAGAGTTACCTTCTCCCAATAGCCCTGGCCATAAATTGCAGGCTAGCCTGTGAGCTAAATGCTCTTCTTTCAGCCACTAACCCTGATTTTCCTCACCATAGCCATGTAAAGTAGGCTAATGAGTTAAAAATCACATCTACATCTGCATTTTTAACAGGAGCTTTGTGTAGATTTATTGGCTTAAAAATGGGTTGAGGGAAGGTGTTATATTAGCAGTTTAGCATTTTAGTAACATCTTGAAATCTTATTTAATTAGTAGGGTTTTTTATTTTTTACTTTTTTGTAAATGCCTGTCAGTACTCAATTTTTTCTCAGATTTGAGAGGAAAAACTGAGAATGAAAGAGTAAAAGCCTTTCCTTTTTTAATCATATTCTCCTTAGCAGAAACATTAAAAGCAAGCATCTTCTCATTGTGATGCTACGATCCAGCCTTAGCTTCTTCTACTTTTCCTTATAAACTTAATAAAATATTTTACACACTTTCCCTGACAAAACATTTGGTAGCATCATTGCTGTGAAGATTAAATATAGCAGAAATAAACCTGCTCATTAGATTTCAGTCTTTTGAAGCCCTATTTGGTTCCAAATATAATGATACAGTTTTCACATTTTGTTATTTTCAAAACGCTGACAATTAACAAGAATGAAAGAAAAAATTCTCTTCAGAGTTCTAAGGAAGGTTTGTGTTAATCTATCAATATTATTTACCTTTCTTTCTTATTGTTTTCTTCATTTCTTTTCTGTTCCCTCATTGTGCATGATCTGTCCCAGTGGTCTATGGCTATGGTTCATCAATTTTTATTGCTGTATATATACTGCTGGAGTTATATTACAATTTATTCATTTATTCTAGTGTTGATGAACATTTGGTTGTGTCCAATTCCAGGCAATTCTAAATAATGATGCTATGACTATTCCTTGGACTGCATATTGACAGCTCTTTACCTAGGGTCTATAAATAGGATTAGAATTGCCAGATTGTAATATATGCATGTGGTCAATTTTAGTACAAACTGCCAACTTGTTCTCCACAATTTCTATTTAATTTGTATATTAGAATTTACTTAAAATCTGCATCCTGTAAAAGCAGACTTTACTGTTAGCCTGGTTACTAAAGTAGATGGAAAGGACCATAAAAAGTTCCTGTTTATTCATTTGTCTTTAAAAAAAAAACCTCATTGATTTGTGAGTTCTTTTTTATGTTCTACATATGCATCAGTATTTAGTTTATCTTTGCCCAACTAAGAGTCCCTAGTTTCAAAGTATATAAAATACACAATTGTATTCCTTGAATTAGTACTTTTAGGTTTTGCCTGGGGAATCATTCCTTTCCGTAAGGTCAGGAAGATAATCTCCTCTATGATCTTTTCAAAGCTTTTACCATATTTGACCTTCACATTTAAGACCTCAATCCACCTAATATAACTTTCTTCAAACTGTATGACTTTGAAGTCCAATTACAACTTATTTTTTAATTAATTTATTTATTTTAATTGGGTATATATTACAGCAGAATACATTTTGATTCATTGTACACAATTGCAGCACAACTTAACGTTTCTTTCTTTCTTTTTTAAAGAGAGAGAGAGAGAGAGAGAGTTTTTTAATATTTAATTTTTAGTTTTCGGCGGACACAACATCTTTGTTTGTATGTGGTGCTGAGGATCGAACCTGGGCCGCACGCATTCCAGGCGAGCGCGCTACTGCTTGAGCCACATCCCCAGCCCCAACAACATTTCTATGATTGTACATGATGTAGCCTCACACAATATGTGCAGTCATACATATACCTAGGGTAATGATGTCCATCTCATTCCACTATCTTTCTTGCCCCCATGCACCCTCCTACCCTCTCTCTCCTTTGCCCAATCAAAGTTCCTCCATTTTTCCCATGCCTCCCCCCTCCTGTTATGGATTATTCTGCTCAATTTGTAGTGTTATAAACTCCTGCCATGATACCGCACTTCTTTAATCTAAGTTGCAATTTATAACAATATATATGTTCTTTCCCACATTCTTTATTTTTTTAGTTACATTTTGACTATGTGTAAACAATTGTATTCCCAGAAAAAATTTAGAATCAGTTAAAATAGAATATCTATTTGTTTCTATTTTGAAATAATGCATATTCAATTGTTCAGTGTGTACATATCTCTTGCTAATTCTGAAAATTTATATTTAGCTGTTTTGGATACAATTGTGCATTTAGTCATCTAACTAATAATTTTAATAGTTTTGGGGGTTTTGTTTAGTTCTAATTCTGAACTTTATTTCTTCTTAGTAAGATTTTGGGGTTATCTATTACAAAAGCTGTTTTTCTTAGCCAATAAAAATGCATGATGTTTATGGATTTATTTAGATTTGGAAGGCAATGGAGTATTTAGATGAATTTAGCTTTGATTTATTGATTAAGTGACACATACAAATAGAAGGCTTAATTGTCATCTCAACTCTTGTTCACGCCGTTGTTCCAGCAGACCAGAAGAAGACTTGATGTTTCTTGGAGCAGAATGCTAACTGGAGCCCATGGAAATTGTCAATCAGAGAAGCACATCACAGACTTCTAGTTTCACAGACTCCTAGTTTTTAGAACAAGCTATGCTAAGGACCATCCTTTCTGTGAAATATATTCCAATTTTCCCAGGACTGTGCAACTAGATTCCTTCAACAAATGAAAATAGTATCAAGGAAGAAGTATTTATTATATGTTCTAAAGACACTAATACATTTATTGGCCACTTAGATTTTGACTTTGGAAACCTAAGTGTGCACTCTTAGATTATATTTAGAAATCAATTCAGGAAATTAAATTCAAGCATGATTTATAATTTTCTTTTTGCTTATTGGTTCTAGTTTAGAAGTGGGATGTATTCCATTTTACCACATTCAAAGATGAAACTCAAAGCTAGTAGACATGATGAATCCCTCAAGAGCAAAGGATTTTCAAGAGCATATCAGGAGGTATTTTTTTCTTAAAGAAATAATTACTAGATATCCAAATCTGCCATGGAATATGGGCAATGGTTAACCACAAGGAGAAAAGGTAAAGGCAATCAAAATGTTGTTTAGTTCCATTTGTAGAATTATATGTATAGAATATATATATATATATATATATATATATATATATATATATATATACACACACACACACATATATACACATATATGAAGAATGATATATGTGGAAATTTTAGAACATTGACTGAGAGCATATTTTCTCCTATGTGAACACATATATTATAGTGTTTATCACAGAGGATACACACAACAATCTGAGAAATAGCAGAATAGCTCACCTGTCCTGGTCAGCTTCTATCACTAATTATCACAAAACTTGATCAATAGCTCACAAGGTGGCTGGGTTGGTGAAAATCCTGTTTTAAACAAAGAATGGACTAGACTTCAATGAGGCTGATCTAATCTCATCATTGATACAATAAAGACCCACAACTTCAGAGATTTCTGTGTTACCTGGGATAGTACTACTTCCCCAGAGGACTACAAAAGCACTCATGGAAGTCTGTTGGATGCCCCTTCTTTTCTAAGTAGGCAAACTCTTTCTTTATATTTGAATAAAAGATATACTAGATATGAGTATATCTTCTCTGGCACAGTAATTCTCTAGCATTACCAATTATGGATTTATTGATTGTGTCATTTGCTTTTATGATATCACACATTATTTCAAATAAATGATTCATTTTATAATAGTAACATTAACATTAATCATGGAATGACTCATGTCCAGGGAGTTTGCTTTACCATAGTTTTGTCAGTTGGAATGAATTATTTTCATGTAAAGTTGAAGAGATTTTTTGCAGATTTAGCAATGTCATCACTACAAGTTCTAAGTATTGTCCTACAGTATACGCTATATACAAACATCTATTTATATGCACTAAATAAGTGATTTTATTGGGCTAGAATATGTTTTACTATAGTAATACAAGGGATCATTTCTCCCACGGCCACACATTTTGTTCTGGTGTTCAAGAGTGTTAAGTGGTATTTTCTAATGATTTAATAGCATGGTTTTGTTTTCTGTAACTTAAAATTGTGCTTTTTTATGTACAGGTATAATTTAGTCAGAGAACAAAATGTTTATTCCATACAGTCACCATAATGATAGCAATGGATTCATATTGCTTCAAACTATCCATAGAACATGATGTTCACAGTACTGTATGAGATACTTAATCGTGCTTATCAAGAATTTTTGTACTAATAAGGATTCCCCATAGAAACAGAAGCAATGTGATATGTAAATTGAAGCTTATTATCAGCTCATACTGTTACAGAATCCAAGAATGCCCACAACCTGCTGTCTGCAAGATGGAGAAACAGAAAACTGGGGCAGTATTCCACATCTGCCTAGTTCAAAGGCCTCAGAACTAGAAATGTCAATGTCAAAGGATAGGTCTAGGTAGATGTTCCAGCTCAGCTCAAGCAGAAAAAGCAAATTCACTTTTCCTCTGCCTTTTTGTCCCATGTAGGCCCTCAATGGATCAATGATTCCCATTCACATAGGAAAAGGCTGATCTTCTTTACCGAAGCTACTAATTCAAATGTAAGTCTCTTCCTGCAAAACTCCCACAGACATACTCAGAAATAATGATTTTCCAGGTCTCTGTTCATCCTTTTGCTCAGCCAAGTTGACACATAAAATTGGCTATCCCCATTTAGGTAAAAAGAGTGAGTCTGTAACACATGGGATCCTCAGGTGAATTCCTCAATTAAATCATAACCTGCAGTATTAGAAAAAGCAGAAACACTAATGACCTGAAGGAATGACACTTCAGGTGTGGAAATGCTGTCTGAAGGGAAAGGCAACCAATACATGCAGCAAGAATATAAAAAATATTGGCTACAGATTTGTGAATTGAAATGACTTAAGGTGCTGAATATATTCACCTTTTCTCAAATGCATCTGTATTTTTACAGTTGTATTCCCCTTTGACTTTCCCTAATGTAGTGCTTATGAATACTTTCTTCTTTGCCATATTATGAATATAGACTTTGCTCTTTTCCTTTTTACTTTATCTATGATACATTTCTGATAGTTTACTATTAATGGTTTGTATTATACAAAATCAAGGTAGATTTTTACCAAATAAGTAGAAAATGGATATAACTTCAGATGAGTACCATGACTGATGGTGTAGTAGCATTCTGTTTAGCTTCACCTTATAGCACAGACAGACATTTATTATGTACAGAAAGCTATGAATAGAATTTGAGTAGCCAAAGTGAAGTGGCATGATGGATATGTGAATTGACACTTACAACCTTTCTTTTACCTTGTATTTTTAAAGTTGTAAAGCCAAACATTGCATTTCTTAGATACACTTAGAGAAATGAATGTAAATTAGGTATTCTATTTATAACAAGCAAATCCATATTTCTGAAGTGATATATTATGATAGATAAAATGCTTCTGACATAAATGTGTACTGACAGAAACTGGACTCCACATCTTAATGTCTGATTATCAGCTCCATGATCTAAGGAAATGATGGACTTGGAAACACAGTTAGAGAGGCAGAAAGTAAACTCTGTGTGTCAGAAGTAGTGTTCTGGTTTCTTGTCCCTAGCTATAGGGACATGGAATTAAACTGAAAACTAGCTACAGGGGTTTATGCTCACTACTCCATCCATGA
This sequence comes from Callospermophilus lateralis, assembly GCF_048772815.1. Classification (NCBI taxonomy): domain Eukaryota; kingdom Metazoa; phylum Chordata; class Mammalia; order Rodentia; family Sciuridae; genus Callospermophilus; species Callospermophilus lateralis. The sequence goes on from NC_135317.1 coordinate 85,799,718, forward strand.
ATTGTGTAAACATACATTTGATCTTTCATAGAATACTGATTTATCATTGCTGTTCTCTTGTCATAAAACACACACACACACATGTTCAGAATTTCCTCAGAAATTACATATAAATTTTTATATGTCCTGCACATAATCTGTGAGCATACTGATATTGTACCACTTTTGGAAGAATTTAAGAAAGCCTAGTTTATATTGTAATCAAAAACAACTATGACTTTTACCTCTACCCAAGATTCAATAGCAGGGGTAAGATTTAACATTTACTGTCTTGTCTAAAACAACTAAAACATCCTGATGAATATATGACACAAGGGCTCTTAAGACACTGATATAAGGCAATACAGGACAGTAATTTCTGAGAAACAGGAAAAATGAATACTATTAATTCCCCAGTTTACTACTTGAAGATCTTCCCAGGCTTTTGACTCAGTATGCAGGAAACAAAAACAAGTAGAGCCAGAAAATCTTCCTTAGTTAAGAAGAAGAAGATAAATCTGGACAGGATAAATTTGTCAGGATTAGCAAGAAAAATATCATATAGAAGAATGCTGCATAGATGAAGAACTCCAGATGTATTCAGAGAATTCTAGTATTCTGTTAAATATTGAGTAGTACATGCATGAGGAGGGGCACTCTACTCAAGGACATGGAAATAACTACTGAGAGGATTAGAAATCCTCTGAAGCTCACAAACTGTCAGAAATATTGCCTGTCATCACTGAAATGGGAAGTCTAACAATTCATGAGGCATCAGGTAAAGCACTCAGAAGGTCTTATGTCAGTAATAGGAAAAATTAACCCTGGACTTAAATGTCCTCCTGCTTCAACCTAGCAAATTATTAAAACCAGATTGGAAAGAAATAAATCATTTTCTAGATGCAATGACATCTCAGAACAAAGATCAAGAATATCTGTAGGAACAAAAAGTCATTCACCATACAAGAATATAAAATTCTCAGTGTCTGATAGTTAGTCATCACATATGGCTAGATCCCAGAAGATAAAATTCAGGGTCTGGCATTTAATTTCTCTTTCTCTCCCTCTCTATCTGGTGCATGTGCACACACGTCCGCGTGTGCGCGTGCACACACACACACACACACATACATACATAGGAAAATATTGGAGTGAGGATAAGTTTATTTGTCTTAATTGTGGTGATAATATCATGAGAGGATACATATAATAAAATTTCATACACTTTTGGTACAGTTTATTGTGTTAATTATATATCAATAAAGCTGTACTGTTTAAAATATCTTAAAGCTTCACTTCCTTAAGACAAAAAATATTTTTTGAATATACAATATACAAATGTTCCTCAACTTATGATAGGTTTATATCATGAAAAATCCATTGCAAATTGAAAATATACTGTAGTTTGAAAATATTCACTTAGTGCGCTTTGTTTACTAAAGCATCACAACTTGGCAAAACAGTAGGGCACCAATTGCTTCCCCTAGTCATGACTGACTAGGATCTGTGGTCATTACCAGTACTCAGTGTCATGTGAGAGTATTATAGGACATAACTAACGCTGGCCTAAGAAAGATCAAAATTAAAAATTTGCATTATGGCTTCTATTTCATGTGTACTGCTTTTACACAATAACAAAGTCAAAAAATCACTGTTAAACCATTTTAAGTTGGGAATCATTTTTTCTTTAATCTACTACTCATCCACAAGAAAAACACTGTGCTACAACTACATGTGCCAGCATACCTGGAAATATGTACAACAACTTTGCTGAAATCAGAATTGGGCTGATGGCATGGTCATGGGACCAAATGAGACTTTAAGATATATGATGTTTATTATTGCCATAGCATTGATAAACAATGTGCCAAATAAGATATTTTTCTCATATTTCATTGGCTGAAATAAATCATAAGCTAGAGCTAGCTTCAATACAAAGATAAAATGAGTGGTTGTAAAGATTCCTTGTAGCCATTAGAAGTTATTAAACACTTATTCACTCATTTGTTGCTTACAAAATGTGCTCAAGGCCTGCATGGAGAATAAACTAAGAAATTCATCAAATGATCTAATGGAAAAGCCAATATTTTTTTGATGATACATTGTTACCTCCTTATTATGTCACAATATGAAGTATTTTTATTGGTATCTGGATGTGGCTTCTGTTTATCGGGAAATTCAGAACTAAAAATTAGTTATCTACACATCCCATATACTGGAGTAACTGGCACAGGATGATTCTCGTCATATCAGTCCTTGATCTGTGGATATAATATAATTTTCATAAGCACAGAGTGTTCCTTGGTTAGTGTGGTATAAGGCCTAAAATTGATATTTAATATTATGTACTGCATGCAACAGAAGCAGAGAGAGCCACAAACTGCCTAATTTGCAACCGTTCTCTCTCACTTTACTACTGTGAATAAAATCCATACCGAAATCTCCTTCATGTATAGTACTTGCTTATTTCAGTGTAGCAAGCTTCAGTTCCCTACCAGCCCCAAATTATTCAACAAGTCAATGCCCTTTTGTCAGAGCCAAGGGTAACCTCACTCCCTCCTCACTGAGAAGCCTCTTCCCACAGGCTGTGCTAATTCACTATGGTCCTCAGAGCACACCTCATGTGCCATTTATGGCACAGGTTCATGATAATTCATAAACGATGTAGGGTCTAAATACTATGCAATTAGATATGTTTAAGAAATCAAATATTACATATTGATACGCACAGTTTCTTTCAAAGGTTTTATGTATTCTGGAAGCTAAGAATCATTAAAGCTTTTCTCTTACTTCCTAATTAAAAAAAACAAAAGCCAGTGGTCTTCCTTTTGCTGTATATATTTTCTATAAAATTAGATACAACTTTTTATGTCTAATAATTCATTTATTTTCTTGTTTTGTACAATGATCTCTTTTATCTTTATTTTTAATTTACAAACAAATCAATCTTCAAAAAAAGTTACATGCTTATTTTGTCTTCTTTGAGCATTTAGCCTCGTTAAAAATGTATATATTTTAATCTACTTCAGGTGTTTGGGTAATCTGAGAAATCAGAATTAGAGATTTTATCAATTATAATAATGGATACATTATATATATTTTTCCTTTATGTGGTACTAGGGATTGAACTTAGTAGCATTCTACCACTAAGCTATGTCCCATCCCTTTTTAATTATTTATTTTGAGACAGGGTCTCACTAAGTTGCTGAGGCCGGCCTCAAATTGCTTGTGATCCTTCTGGTTTAGCTTTAAAGTTATTGGTGTGCTCCAGCAGTGTACAATTGTGCATGGTCATGGAAATACTCTGAATAAAAATATTTCTATGAGCATCTGTCAATTTATACTGTTCATGATTAAGAAGGAAGAATACCTTTTCACTGTAAGTCACTGGATTTGTAAACTCTATTGTCTGTCATCAATGATTTCAAATTACCTATTCACTTTCTAAATTCATCTATTTATTGACAAACTCATCAAAAAACTATCAACATTTTCTTTTTTGACCTCTTCTCCCTAAGTTAGAGGTAAATTAGGTAATTAGTCTGCTTTCCAAATTATTGTAACACTTCTATCAATATTTTTATTATTGGATTTTATGTTTTCATCAAAATTTGAATCAGTATATTACATGAATTAAATATTATCCTCAATACTCCTCTATTTCCCTCTTTCCCTCACTGATATCATTTCCATGGAGGAATTTATGCACTAGAATATAACTTGTATCATCAGTTCTCCCAATACCATTTACCTTCTTGCTGTAACTACATAAATAGAAGCAGTAACTACATAAATAGCTGGTGATTGTGGGTTCAGGAGTAGGTGTCTTAGTCAGTTTGGTATGCTATAATAAAGCACCCTATGCTGTATAGCTTATAAACAACAGAAATTTGTTTCCTCCTGTTCTGGAGGCTGGAAGTCCAAGATAAGGCAACCAGCATGGTGAGTTTCTGTTGAGGAACTTCTTCCAGGTTAATGAGTAACATATTACACTATATACTTAAAACAGCAGAGAGAAATGGTCAAATGGCTCTCTGGGTTCATATTTATAAGGGCACAAGTCCTATTAATGAGTTACACCCTCATGATCTAATTATCTCCCAAATATTGCACATCTTAACACCATCATGCCAGGATTAACATTTCAGAATGATTTTGGAGAAGGAAAATTTAGTCTGCAAAAGGGTGAACAATGTATGCACTGAATCTCTTCATTCACTGGTAGAATATACTCTTCATTTTCTAGTTGAATGTTCTCTGAGCCAAACATCTCTAAAGATACCTAATTTTAATGTATTAATTTCAAATCAATTTTTGTTTTTATTTTATTAAGTATGTATGGATGCCTAGTAATTGCTCTTCCCCCACCTCTCATTTCTATAATTTATTTTGCCAAGTAAGATAAACATGTCACTGTCTGACCTGTTTATTTTTGTGCTTTCCTTCTTTGGAATCATGCATGTGATTCAGTAGAATTCTAGGAAATATAGCCACATAGACAATGATGCTGAAACCATTCTGAATGAGAAGTCTCCACAGACAACAAGCACCATGGCTAAAGCTTCAATCTCTGATATGGTTTACTTCTGTACTTGTAAACAATTTTTATGACTCACCTATACAGACTGATAGAATCACTTTCTGCTATGTGGAATGCAATCAAGAGAAGGAATAAAATGATACAGATAATAGAATTAGAATAACATAGAGTTGCATTCACATATGGTTTTTTGAATGTTCATTTGATTTAAAGGAAAGAATCTTATTTTCAGGATTATATAGATGGTCTATGCTCATAGGTAAATGACGTGAGGCATAAATCATAAATTAGAATCTACAAAATCAGACTCATTGTTTCAATACTATACATAGATAATTTCCAGATCAAAGTAATAACTTTAAAGCCTATTGTTAGTCTTTCTTCATAAGATCAAAGAAGAGATGATTTCAAATTCTGAAAAAGAAACTTTTCTCACCCCCTTAGGAGTTCAGATGTCAGATTTTACGTTAGAAGAATAAGCAAATTAGCTACATTACAAGACACCAAAATCAGTACCACAGTAAAAGATAAAATTTCAAATTTTTGTTACAAGTTTAGACATATTAATAAAAAAGCTCCATGTGAACTGATAGATTACAACTTGTAATAATAAGAAAATAGCATGATTAATTATAATAATGCCTACGTTTTTTTTTTCTTATTTTGCTATATTGTGACAACACTTTCAAACCAATTGTTGAAGTAGAATTTTAAATAAAATAAAATTTAAAATGCAGTTTCTTTCAAAGGTTTTATGTATCCCAGAAGCTAAGAATAATGAGACAATTACTTTCAGTTTATTCTATAACAAAATATACACTTCTTTGAGTCCCTTACTCCATGTTTTGTTCTTTTAAGAAGACTTGCGTACAATTTACTTGTGAACATATAACTAAAATGTCATGAATTTTGACTGTTAAGGAAAAATTAGTGGAAATGTAAGAGCAAATGAAGTTCAAGCATTTCTATGACTTTAACATTTTGTATTTAGTTAACAATGAAGTCTTTATTATTTTATTTCTAAAATTATTTGTAAGAAACTGAGTAATTAAGACATAATTATTAGCAATAAAGATTCATCTCATGTCTTTTTACAATTGCCATTTCAAAATACCAGCTTATAATATATTCCTATTTAGGCTCTAGATTCAGAAATTCCACTTGTTTGTTGGTTTTGATCTCTTAGAACATTTGTGATCCTAAAAAAAGCTATACTACATGTTTAGGAAATCATTCTTACTGAAATATAGCAAGCATGAAAAAAATATGAACAAAACATATGCATACAGCTTGGTGAATTTTTACAAAATCATCATGCTGATTTGATCATTTCATAGATAAAATGAGACCTGACAAACATTTATGAAGCAAACCCTTTCCCATTTCTTTCCTCACCCTACAAAGTAATACACTACACTAAATTCTACTGTTAAAGATTAGTTTTGCTCTGTTTGAAGTTAATATAAATGAAATATTAATTTTGTGTTAATTTGATGTTTTAGTCCATTACCTTTTAGATTTAATGAGATGAATCTAATCTTCAGGATCTATGTACTTATGTACATTGTATTTAAAACAATTTTGTCTTCATTTGAAGTTTTTATACATGGGATAATAATTTTGAATTTTTGTGTTTATTCTTTTCGATTTATTTGCATTGCTTGTTGTAGTTATAGCTTGTTCATTTCATCTTCAGTTGTATTTAAAATGGTATGTGTGTATAATTAATTCACCTATTCTTTCTACTACTGATGGAGATTTGTATTTTTGCAGTCTTATGCTATTAAGAATTGTGTTGTTGTGAGCATTCTTGACTATGTTGTTGGATAATTGTAGACACACTTTTCAACTAGAAATTTATCCAAAATCTGTAAATGTTTACACATCTTTATAAGAAATGTATCTAGTAGAGTCATTGCTGAGTCTTAAAACATGAACATGGTGAGTTAATAATGTTAAAAATTGTTCTAAACAGTGCAATACTAATTTGCATGCACAAAAGCAGCAACCAAAAGGTCTATTAAGACAGCATCTACATTTCAATTAATTTTTCTTACTCACCGTATCCAATGGATGTAGTACCTTAATTATCAGTTTCCTGATAACTAAGAAAATTGAAAACACACACACACACACACACACACACACACACACACACATCTTTTGGATAATCTATCTTTGAAGACAATTTTCTGTTAGGTTGTCTGCTTTATGATTAAAGTTTTTTACATATTGTGCATTGGAATACCATGTAAAAATAAGGCTCCAAATATTTCTTCAACTCTGTGGTTTATATTTTCAGTATCTTAAAGTTTTATTTTGAAAATCAAAAGTTCTTTATTCTAATGTAATCTAAATTATAAAATTTCCCTTTTTAGTAATTTCCCTGTATTTTTAAATTAACGACTCGCTTGTTAAACTATGTTTTATTCTAAATGCATCACTATTTTATCTCTTACAAATATATCTAAATAAATTTTTTGAATATGGTATGAGTTAGATCAAGATCATAATTAATATATGTATATAAATAGTTAGGTCAAGATCATAATTTATATATGTATATAAAATTAAATTACTGCAGTATATTTAAAAGACTATATTTTCCCAATGTATTCTCCGAATTTTCATCAGTCAAGTCATACAATATATATGAGTCTGTGAATCTGTTTCTAGATCCTGGATATCATTACTCTGTTCTACATGCCTATCTTTGGGCCAATACTATAATAAAATCATTTTATATTTATATTTTATGATAATCTCTTTATAGAGTTGGTAATTTATTTGTTTTATTATTTTTTTAAAAAAATTACTTATATATGACAGCAGAATGCATTATAATTTTTATTATAAATATAGAGCACAATATACAAAGTATATTCACACCAATTTTTGTCTTTATACATGTACTTCAGATAACAATAATCATCACATTCCACCATTATTTATAACTCTATACCCCCGTCCTTTCCCCTCCAACCCCTCTGCCCTATCTAGAGTTTATCTATTTCTCCCATGCTCCCTCTCCCCCACTATGAATCAGCCTCCTTATATCAAAGAAAACATTTGGCATTTCACTTTTTGGATTGGCTAACTTCGCTTAGCACTGGGTCAAGGACATGAACAGACACTTCTCAGAAGATGATATAAAATCAATCAACAAGTACATGAAAAAAATGTTCTTCATCACTAGCAATTACAGAAATGAAAATCAAAACCACTCTAAGATTTCATCTCACTCCTGTCAGAATGGCAGCTATTATGAAGACAAACAACAATAAATTTTGGTGAAGGTGTGGGGGAAAAAAGTATACTCTTACACTACTGGTGGGACCGCAAATTGGTGCAGCCAATAATAAAAGCACTATGGAGATTTCTTGGAAAATTGGGAATGGAACCACCATTTGACCGAGCTATCCCTCTCCTTGGTCTATGCTCAAAGGACTTAAAAACAGCATACTATAGGGACAGAGCCACAACAATGTTTATAACAACATAATTCACAATAGCTAAACTGTGGGACCAACCTAGATGCCCTTCAATAAATGAGTGGATAAAAAATATGTAGCATATAAACACAATGGAATAATAGCATTAAAAGAGAATAAAATCATGGCATTTGTACGTAAATGGATGAAGTTAGAGAAAATAATGCTAACTGAAGTTTTATAAGATCATATTTCTTGCAAAAAATTTGCTTCCTCTTATGCTATTTGTATTATCTCTCTTATTTTCCCTCCTTCTCCCTCCTTCTTTCATCTCTTTCTTCTTTTTCTTTCCTTCCTTCCTTCTTTCCTTCCTTCCTTCCTTCCTTCCTTCCTTCCTTCCTTCCTTCCTTCCTAATGGTCCCTTTTCTAATGGTTCTGCTTAAAACTTCTAGTACTATATTGAAAAAGAGCTGTAAGAGTGAACACTTTTGCTTCTAATCTTAGAGAAAATGCTTTCAAATTTTCCCCAGGATAATGTTGCCTTTGAGTTCATTAAAATATTACATGTATTATGTTGAGGTATAATCCTTCTATACCTAATTTGTGCAAAGTTCTTATCAAGTAATGTTGAATTTGGTAAAATAAGTTATTTGCATCTATTCTGATGATCATATAATATTTATCCTTCATTCTGTTTATGTGAAACAGTGCATTTCTTTATTTCCATATATTGAACTACCATTACAATTCTGGAATGAAATCAAACTGATTGTGGAACAAAACTCAGTAACTTTTCTGCACACCAATGATGAACTAGCAGAGAAAGAAATCATGGAAGAATCATCATTCACAATAGACACACACACACACACACACACACACACACACACACACACCTCACTCCCATAAGCTGTGCACAATTGTTCCTGGAACACATGCATAGTTGTCTTCCAAGGGGCCAAAGGGGATGGAGGACTGGGGGGCAGGTAGATGCTACTGTGCTTAAAAGTTGAAATTTGCCAAAACTAAGTGCAGTTTTCTACTAAAGCTTTCCCATGGAAGTTATAAACCTTCACAGATTCCAGAGTGTCAAAAATAGTTACATCATACAGAAACTTCAGTGAAATTATTGTCTAGATGTGGATTACTTGTGCTTCCTATTCCACCATCTTCTATGTGGCCTTACGTGTAGAAAATCCTATATATTACACAAAAAAACACACACAAACCCTTGTTAGTAAATAAAAACAGATTTATCAAAATAGCAGGATATATCCTGCTATATATATATCAGCATGTAAAATCCAGTTGATTTTCTATACCCTAACAATGGGCACTCTGAAAAGGAAATAAAGAAAAAATTTCAATTACAATAGCATCAAAACAATGAAATGTTTGGAAATTTTCTTGAGCAGATTATTGATTTGTGCACTAAAAACTACTAATCACTTCTCAAATGCTATAAAAAGATATAAATAAATGGAAATATCCCATATTCAAAGATTGAAACAATATTGTTATGATAATGATCTACAGATGTAATGCAATACCTATCAAAACTCCCATAAAAATTTTTACAGAAATGAAAATCTTATCCTAAAATTCATCTAGAATCTCAAAGAATAGTAAATAGCTAAAACAATCCTGGGGAAAAAAAAACTAGAAGAATCACACTGATTTCAAAGCTTCCTACAGAGACAGCAACAGTAATTACAAGGACGGGCTGTGTAAAGATAGAGGTGTAGATGAACAGAATAAAGAAGAAATAAACCTCTGCATGTACGGTCAAGTGATTTTCGAGAGAGCCAAATGACCTATAAATATTTTCATATCATGAAGCACACTGTAATATGATAATGATCCTTTCAGGGCTTTTGATATGTCTATCACTTCAAACATTTTTCCATTTCTTCTAATAAGGACATTCAAATTCCTCTCTTGCAGCTATTTTGAAATATAAAATACACAAACTGTATTCACCCTCACTCCTTAATCCACTTCTCCACATCTCTCCCTCCTGCCTGCTCTCGCCAGGTCTCTGGTAGCCTATCCTACAATTTGTATAAGGCCAACATTTTAGATTCCATTATTGAATGAGATCATGGGGGCATTTGTCCTCTCTCTGATATATTTTACTCAACATGATGTCCTCCAGGTTCATATATGTCACAAATGACAGGATTTATTTCATTCTTTTTTCACACTGAATATTACCCTATCACATTCATATACATAGAAAAAAGTTTCAGCATTTTATCTGAACCTGATAATTAGTGTCAGGTTAAGATTTTCCTAATATTATAAGTGCTTACACACATATTCACCTTTTATTCATCCACACATCTGTCTATGGGCATAGATTCCATATCCTGTCTATGGTGAATAGTTCTGCAACACACAGGGAAGTGAAGACATTTCTTTGATATACTAATTCTATTTCATTTGGGTATTTACTCAATAGTGGAACTGTTGGATCATATTACAGTTTTAATTTTTGAGAAAAATCCATATTGCTGTCCATAGTAGCTGCACTAATTTATATTATCACCAAAATGTATAATAGTTTCCTTTTCTCCACATACTCACCATCATTCACTATTTTTTCCTGTTTTGATAATAGCCATTTTAACAGGGTGAGGTGATATCACATTGTGGTTTTGATTTGCATTTCTCTCATGATAGTAATTTTGAACATTTTCTCTTGATTGAAATAAGCTCTGTGTGTGTGTGTGTGTGAGAGAGAGAGAGAGAGAGAGAGAGAGAGAGAGAGAGAGAGAGAATGTGTACACAGGAAATATATATAAAGATAGATATGTATGTACATATACATATGTGTATGTACATAGGTGTATATATTTGTGTGTCTGCATGTGAATATGTGTGTAAGCACTTATAATATTAGGAAAATCTTAACCTGACACTAATTATCAGGTTCAGATAAAATGCTGAAACTTTTTTCTATGTTTAAAAAAATTGCATTAGGATTAATTATTTCTAAATTGCTTGTAGGTTTTAACATGCTTTTATCCTAAAATCAGTGGAAAGTGGGGACACAGAATTTGGAACTAAAAATGTCACTGTGATGATAAACACAAGATGCTGTGTTTAAAAACTTACAAGGTAGGAAAGGAGGGAGGGAGTAAAAATGGAACAAGGAAAGAAGGAATAAAGGAAGAATATTTTTTAAAAAGAAAGAAGGTGATTTATTTATCCAGATATTATAGGGTAAAAATGAAAAGGAAATACATAAAAGTGAACTATAATGGATTATTCAAAGATGATCTGCTTTTATGTTATTAAAAATATCTCCAAAAATCTAACTCTGTAGACTCAGCTGCTTATGCTAAGCCCTGGGATCAGCTCAGTGCTGCAAATAATACACTGATCAAATCTGTCACATGGAAAAATAACCTCATCCAACCTCCCTTGCTTGATAACTTAACATGCAATAATCCTATTGATTAAAAAATGATTGCTATTACATTTCACAGTAAATTTTTATGCAGAAGGCAACCTCAGTATTCCTTGAACATGGGGCTTCCTTCCCCTTCACATGCATTTGTCTTGAGGTATGTTGTTGGGATGTAGATTTAAAGAAATTCAAAATTCTTTTGAATTTTGAACAATCATAATAACTACGAACTTAGAGAAAATGGGTTTGAAAATTGTTTGTATACAGTTTATTTGTCTCATCACTATGAAAATATTCACTAACTGGAATAAATTCAAGTAAAACTGTCCAGATAGTAAACTGATATTATTATGCATATTATTACTTGCATGTGTGTACACACATGCGTTACATATGTATGCTTGTATGTAGGAAATACTACAGTCATTAGAGTAATTAAAAAGTGCTGAGAGCCATAGCCAAGTAGGAATGACGCATGGCAATTTCCTTGTCAGCCTACCCAATGTTGCTTAGAGGGAGAACTCTCCATTGTGGAAATGGGCTTGCCTTGGACCCAGGTCATTTGTAGTGACATTGCAATGAATGTTTGAGAGTTTTGCTTGAAAGGTGACCCTGCTCAGGGATTAGGGTGGATCCGGGTTTAGGGCGGTTCCAGGTTTAGGGTGGATCCTGCTGGGAATAGGGCGTATCCTGCCGCCTCAGGCGCCTGCTCCTTGAGTTCCCTGAGTTCTCGCGGGATTCAGAGGGTATTTGGTAAGCAGAGCCTGGTGGAGGCAGTGTATTTTCCCAGAACATGTGTGTAGAGTGCTGGTGAGAGTTCAGGAATAAAGAATTGCTGTTTGAATCTACAAGGCTTGTGTGGTGGCTCGGTTATTTTGTGCCCATCCAGACTGCGGCAAAAAAGAAAGACTATAGGAGTTTAAAAAATACAAATACTCTGTCATCAGAACTCCAGTTGCATATTGGCTATTAACAGTCAAATAAATGAATTACTATGAATGGACAAAAAATGTAAATCTGCAAGTTTAGTATTGTGCAAGATGATATATCATATGCAGGTGTTATTTAGGCATTAATTAGAGAACAAACAAAAAATTCAGTGCTTTTTTAAAATAAGAAAGCTTGAAAACTACCAGTAATAAAAGATTTATAAGATTAAAATATGATGAAATAATTAAAAACTTGAAATAAAATTGATGTCTTATAGTCTGCCTTACTTAATGCACCTGCAACAAAATAATCAAAAGAGTCTATTATAACAAAAATTGCAATAACAATTGCCTAACATAAACCAGGATAACTGAAGAGTCAGAATCCAGTAAGAGATCTGTGAACCTTCTCAGAGCACAGGCATATGTGTGTGTGTGTGTGTGTGTGTGTGTGTGTGTGTGTGTGCGCGCACACACACACACACACACACACACACCTCAATCACACTTGTTTTCATTACCTCATAAGGCCTTCCAATAAACATCTTTTCATTAAAGAATCTTTCTTAGGACAAACTGGAATAGGCATACACACTAATTATGAAAGTAGTATCCTTCATAGAAAAAAAAAAGAAACATAGGATATAACATATATACTCAGAAGGTGTATGAATAAAATTAGTAAGTTGAGGATCAGACTACTGTGTTGACTTTGTGATTGTAACTCTACTTGGTCAAGCTGTTAACTTATCTGAGCCTCAGTTGCCATATCCACAGGGTCATAAGACTTGATAAAGTAGCATGCAGGATCGGGTGCATATTGCATGTTATTACTGCTATTATTTTTAGTTGTATTACCAGTAATTTCTTTCCCAAGAAACAATCATTTTGGTAATAGATTAGGTTCAGAGTAAAATGATAAGAACATGAACAAACACAAAATTGTCATGCCACAATACATACAATTTGGAACAAAGTATCAAAATATCAATATTCACAACTTGTTTTAAATCACAATGATAAAATTCTGTTTTTCTCCTTGTGGGATTTTGTTATGTTGTTTAGAGTAATATGCAAAGAAAGAACTAGAAGGAGGTGAGGAGGAGGTATATGCAGAGATTCAGAGACAAAGGAGTGGTGAAAATTAATTTTCTAGAAAGGTAAATTGGGTAGGAGGAGAATAAGGAATGTTTGTTATAGAATGAATACAATGAATAAAGCTTTGAGGTGGTGGTGAAAAGGTTTAATAATATATATTTGTTATGAGTAAAGCAATTGTAAATCCCCTCAAGAGTCCATGAAAGTGGTTAAAATAATTCTTAATATTTGTTATAGATATTAAACATGATTTAGCTTTCTTTCACTTAATTTGCCACTCTGCTGAAACTGAAAAAACTGAAGTCTTGCTGTAGTTGAAATATGTTTATCAAATGTTTGTGGATAGTGTACTAATGTCAAAATAAAATTATTTTTGAACCTTTGCTCCACTGCACAAAGAAGTTCCACAAAGCCAAGCAGGGAATGTTTTTAGTAAAAATGAAATCTAGAAAAGAAAGAACTGGGGATATAAACAGACAAAAATTGGTAACTGATGTTATTAGGAGGAAAGAGTACTGGGATACAGAGGGACAAATTATGGGTGATAAAAACATCTGCAAACAGAATCAATAACAAAGAAAATAAATTAATCATAGGTAGAAATTATTACAAACAAATCATATAGATCTCGAAAATCATGAAATTAGCTGGGTGCCATAGTGCACACCTATAATCCCAGTGACTCAGGAGCCTGAAATAGGAAGATCCAGAGTTCAAAGGCAGCCTCAGCCAAAGCAAGGCACACCAGCGATTGAACTCAGGGGCACTCAACTACTGAGCCACTTTCATAGCCCTAGTTTATATTTTATTTTGAGAGAGTCTCACTGAGCTGTTTGGCTCCCTCATGATCCTCCTGTCTCAGCTTCCCAAGCTGCTGCGATTACAAGCATGTGCCAGTGCTTCTGGTGAGACTCTGTTTCTAAATAAAATACAAAATAGGTGACTCAGTAGTCAAGTGCCCCTGAGTTCAATCCTCAATATCTCCCCTCCAAAAAAATCATGAAATTAAAACTCAAGGGAAAAATGAAAACATATTTAAATATACATAACCAAAAATCACCAATGCTTTCTCAATTCTGTAAGTTAATACATTAATAAAATTCTTAGGTGCATATTTCAAAAAAATATACAAAAACAGTTTCAAAACATAACCAGCAGTTTCCAATTTTTTTAAATGATACTGATTTTTATAATTAGAAAAATCACTATTAGTGACAAGTGAATATGATATTTTCAAATTAATCTATTTAACTTCTAAATAGCTAAGAATTCAGAAGTATCTGAAAAAGAAAACTATAACTCTACTGTGGTTTCTCTGCAACATTAAAGTACATATTTTATACTTTCCCCATAATATAGCACATGGTTGATATCTGCAATTTAACCAAATTTTTAAAATATATGTATCCTAATTGATGGTTGTTTGTTTCTCACATAAATAAAATAAACAGTTGGGAAATAATTCTTTACAGATAGATACCTGAGATCTATAGTGTCAAAGTATACCATCTGTTTTATCTTAATTGTAGTGATTAAGAAAATACTCACAAAACATTTAATAGCTACTTATTAATGTAGTCATATATAACATGCAGATGTTTCTAAACAAAATGTAAAAAAAAATAAAAGGTAATTTTTAGAGATGACTGGAAAGAGCAAATTGAGAACTTGGTTTCTGTGGGAAGAGGTATGATATAAAAAAAATGTCCTTCCTCCCCTTTTTTCTCCTCTGCATAGGTGTCTTCAAGTAAATTAATACTCAAGACTAGTCACTGGAGTATGATTTGGAAAATTGTGTCAGGGAGAACAAATGCCTTTTAAATGGCACCCAAAGGGCTCCAAAGAGTTAATGAACCTTATATTCTCCATGAACCAGATTCATTTTAAAGACACCCTTTCACAGATGAGGTGTGTAGCTAATTATATTTGCACATTTAGCTAGCTGCTTAGCCATGCACAATGAGTGATATTATGAGCAGTGAGTCACCAACCACACCACCATATGGACATAATTTTCAGAATATTGTACAGCTTTTCAAGAGTTTATGACAGTAGGGTTTCATTGTGAAATTTTAAAAAATGCTTTTTGTAAAGTTGTTTCTTTCCATTAAAGATGCTTATAGTTTCTTTTTAAAATTTTAAAGTGGTGTTAATTATTTTAAGGTATCCTTTTATAATGAGTTAAATTAAAATTTTAATGCAGTTTAACAGCATAAATCGTCTACTTTATACATGCAATCCTCAGCAGAAGCTTCACAGAGAGAGATCAGTGGAACTTTGGGGCATCATTACAAAGAAGAAATCAAAAATGACAAGATAATATACATTTTAATCACTAAAGTATAAAGCAGGTAAATCATATATTTTATAACCATTTGATGTCAAGTCATACTTGTTAGGTAAAAATTATCAGAGTAGGATTAACAATGTTTTCTCTGTACATTCATACTATATTGAAATAGACAGGCAAAGAATTTTTTATGTCTGTTGATCAGTTCGTACGGCATTGTCTTTTTTGCTTTCTTTTGTTTTTCTTTCATTGCTGGAGATCAAACCTAGGGCCACATCATCCCCTCCACTCGATGAGTCTCAACTCCAAACCTATGTGGTAAGATTTAGTGTTCACTTTATTCGTGTATTATAATTTTTGTCAACTGATAGAATGTTAACATTCAACCAGCAAACAAAAATTGTAGACTAATTTATTATCACAAATAATTAGAATATGAATAAAGTCCAAAGACAAAAATCAGTCTAAATAAGTAATGTCTTAGGGCCAGTATAAGGGACAAAATCACCCTACCAATATTATCATAAAAAGAATGTGTAATGATCTGAAATATTTTAAAATAAAAAATTCATTTTTCAGGAACATAGATATTGATATTTCTATTAGATCTCTTAGATATTTGTACAATACATGAGGAATTCCTTCTTCATTTTAAATCAGTGGTTCATTTGCTAGTTCTTCTTACTAGCTCATATAATATTATTGAAAATTTACCACAATTTTATTTAAAAAAAATATAGATTAGATAATTTTAGAAAATACCTTGTAATATTTTTGACACTTGTGTGAGCATACATGTGCATGCCATGCACATATGTGTTAATAAGTGCACAAATATATGCTAGTTAGTACTTTCCAAAGAGTATAAGGCATGCTTAATTAAATGAAAGAAGGTCAAGGAGGTCTCCAAGAGGTATGGTTTTATCCAGGTTCATACAACATGTGTGGGCTGGCTTGCTTTCCGTCCCCAGGACTGTTTTTTCTATAGCTTTCAATCTTGGGCTTTCAGTACCTCTAGTCTCATATCATATTTACTTTGATAATTCCCCAGAAGAAAATAGAAAATATGTATATGTGTCTTGTTCTAAATAATTAGAGTTGAGTGATTAATTTTAAAGTTGGGGACCAAGTTAATCATCACTAATACATGCATAGAAAGTGAGAAGGCATAGTCTTTCACAGGAAAATTTAGATTATATTTCCCCCAACACAGAAAATGCACACTGCCTATGAGATGGTACAAATAATATCGAGATTGCAATGTATCCCATCATCACGATACTTGATGGACCCATTTAACAGGTTGTGTACTTTGAGGTCTGTTGTGTGTATGTCCTTTTCTTTGGAATCCTGGGTCTCTGCTATCTATCTGTCCTTTCTTATTATGGTACGCAGATTGATGTTGAGTGCTATTGAATATTTTGTTATTTATTCAATTATTGATGGTTGGTCAGGGATTAGTCAATAATTACAGAAAATAGTTATTCTGTCTACAGTTTAGCATTCAAAAGAAGTTTTTGTATACATGAGTTCATTTGGTCCTTCCAGAGAAGATTTTTTAAGTAAGAAAACTAAATTTAGACAGATTAAGCAAAATAGACATTTTAGAGATATTAGAAATGGATAAAAAAGATAAAGTGGAGACGTAAAACTTTCTGTTAACTATCATAAATAGGAAGTTTTGTTGTTATTCTTCTTGTGCTGGGAATCAATCCCAGGGTCTCTTGAATACTAGGCAAACACTCTACCACTGAGCTATATCCCTGGACTAATAAACTCAAAGTTTACCAATAACTTCTTAATGATAATTTTATACTCTTTATATTACAGGAAAAATTCTAATTACATCATTTGGTACTGGTAAAAATTATTTCCAGCAATTTGATAAATTTCATTCTTATTTAATCATTAGTTCTGAAATAAGAATCATTCTAAGTGAGGTATCATTAAAATATTGAAGAAACACAAATTTGAGATAATATTCTAGATGAAAACACATTTCAAGGTTAGGACCACATCATCACACAAGTACTGTAAAGAAACATGTCCTTAAAGTTTGCATGAAGGTTCTGATAGCAAAGTAAATAGTAATGTTAAAGGGCAAGCCATGAATCTGGTTCTCTCACATTTGATAATTCCACTATGTTGTTCAAAGGTTTATTGGGGAAGTTTAGAATCATTCAAGTGGATAATTGAGTTTGAAGAAATGGAAATGGTACAATTGTTAATAATTAAAGTCCTTCCCACACCCCTATGGTGTTCTCAAAAAGATAACATCCCCACCCCAAAGCAGCTATTTCTATTTATTTCTTTTTTCAAATATCTTCTTCCAAACTATAGAAAACAAACCATTATTTACTGTCTTTATAAAATCAATCCACAACTTACAGGTGTCAGAAAAATAAACAAACAAACAAACAAATAAATAAATGAGTGTGGCTTATTTGAAAACAAGGGAGCATTAAAAAATTGTTAAACTTTAAAGAAGCATAGAATTTTTATCTTATTTTGGAAACTTTAACCATTAAGCAGAACACCAGTTTGTATTTAAACAGTTTAGATGCTTATGTAGATTCACATGCAAACTCAATATACTGTGCTATATTGGGAAGATCAGATTGATAAAGATGTACGTATACAGCTTTTGGATGTCACTTTTACCCCAAGGATTTATGTGTTGATTCAGTGTTTGGTTGGCTGTGCGAAGTTAGGAGGTGGTGGGACCTTAAGAGGTGGGGCCCTGTGGAGGGTTGTTAGGAGTTCTGCCCACCTGAGGGCTTCTTAGGAAAGAAGCAAGGCTTGAACCCCCATACCCTGCCCCCTCACAACCCTTTTCTCTTACTTGCTGTTTTGCCAAGTGATCTGTCCTACTGTAAGCATCCCTGCCATTATGATGTCATCTGCCATAGGGTGACACAGGCGAGGATCACTTCACCAAAGCTGGCACCAAACCTTTGGGACTTTCCCTCCAAAACCATGAGCCAGAGGTCCCCTGAGCAGCGCTGTCCTTAACACCCGGCTCTCCCTGCCTGCCGGCTCTCCTGGCCTGCTGACAACATGTTCCAGTTCCTGCTTGGATTTACTTTTGGCAACGTCCTTGGGATGTATCTGGCTCAGAATTATCAGATGCCAGATGTGGCTAAAAAACTTGAAGACATTAAAAAAGGCTGGGAAATCAAGAAGTAACCACCTACTTCCTGAGGTTGGCTCCAGCTCTGCGTTCTGGAAACATGAATTCTACCCTCTTGTAGGACCTTGCAGACCACCTGATCCCAAAGCTTTTGGATTCATCTCCAGCCTCTGCAGTTTTCTTCTTTTCTAGACTCTGTGTTGTCTCAGAGCAAAAGCGGGACCACAAGTTAAGAACTATCCCTTACATTTCCAATGGACTCACCTCTTTCCATTCTCTTCCTTCCAGACTGGAACTATGGTGCTAGATTAGTAAAACATTGACCTTCATTAGTAGTTTCTCCCCTGTTCTTTGGAATTTTTGCTACATTATGTCAAAAGGAAAATTGGTGTATTTTGTAGAATGGATCAGATATAAATAATGTTGACTTCACAGTTTAGCAATTAAAATAGGTGCTTAATAAGCATTTGATAATTTTTTGTTTGTTTAAAAGAAATTAAAATTAACTCTAGAAGCCAGTTTCTGGTGAATTATCTATTCATTTTATACTACTGTCAGGCAGCTCCATAGTTGATAATTTAACCAATAAATCAATTTATATTTATTAACTAAGAAACTATAAGAACATTTTGAGGAACTGGGGACGTTAATTATGTGCAAGGTAATTTTTGTTTTTAATCATAGTAGAGTTCACCATCTATTTAGTATGCATATTTTTCTTTTTTAAAAAATATATTTATTTTAGATGTAAATGGACCTTTATTTTATTTATATGAGGTACTGAGACTCGAACCCAGGGCCTCACACATGCTAGTCAAGTGCTCTACCACTGAGCCACAACCCCCGCCCCAGAGCATACATAACTTTCTTAAGTGGTGTATTTGATCTGACTCTTCCCTCAAAAGATTCTTATTAGAATTACATATGAACTTGACATTTCGTGATGCATAGGGAGAAGTTGTTGATAAAGGAAATGTTATTACTTTTTATATTAAATAATGTATTTATATTATAATTTTATAGTGATTCTCCTAAGAGTACAATCCTAATTCACAATCAATCACTATGTCAAGAGGGAATTCTTCTTTCCACAGTTGATGTTTTTTTTTTTTTCTTCTGCAATCAGAAATTACTGCTGTAGTTTGCAAAACATATAATGTGTATCCTGCCCTCTTTTATTGTGAGAGATGGAATTTCACTATTTTGCCCAGGCTACCAAGGTGGAACTCCTAGGCTCAAGTGATTCTCCTGCCTCAGCCTCCTGAGTGCTGAGACTACAGGTGTATGCCACTTTCCTGGCTAGTGTCTCTCTCTCTGTCTCTCTCTCTCTGTCTCTCTGCCTGTCTCTCTCTCTCTCTCTCTCTCTCTCTCTCTCTCTCTCTCTATATATATATATATATATATATATATATATATATATATATATATATATTATTTTATATTCTCTCTTTCTCTCTCTCTCTATATATATATATTATTTATATTCTCTCTCTATATATATATATGTATATATATATATATATATATATATTTACTAAAAGTCTTTTAATAGGTAACTTTTCCCATGGGTGAAGATATAAAAGTGATTTCTATTAAAAAGCCTGTCCCACCCATCCTCCTGCTCCCAGCCTCTCTTCTTCAGGCAGTCACTGTTACTGATTCCCTGTGTGCTTTTCAGAAAGAGTCTATGCCTGAACATATATGCATATTGTTTGGGGTTTTTTTTGTACACAAATGGTAAAAAACTATACATAAAGGTGTGCCCCTTGCCCTTTTTTTGTCGTTATTCTTTTTATTTCTTCCATACATGACGATAGTGGAATGCATGACAATCATCTCATTCTATATTAGTGTGTAAGTAATAAGACACCTAATTATTTTCTGGTTTCAAGAGATTGTGCTGAATGGATACACTATAATTCATTTAATCTTTTGTTGATAAATCTTTAGGTTGTTCTTTTGCTATTATACTACAAAAATTGAACCTAATATTAGTATACATATCTCTGTAGGCTGTAGTTATAAGATGGAGTCCTAAAAGTATAGTTTGCACAAATATAGATAAATACCATGTTATTAGGTGTTGTGATTCAGAGGGCTTCTTGGAAAACTTTGCCAACACCTATCTTAAGAATCAACAAATTAGAAAAATTACTTAGAGACAGGTTTTTTTTTTTTTAAGACAGTTTCATACATGGAGATATATTTTATGCCTGTAGAGGTCATTTTGGGGAGACAAGTCAGGATCAAATTTTGGTTTGGCTTCTCCCTAGCAAAGGGAAGTAGTTTATTCTTTTTGAAACTCTTGCATTATCTATAGGATATGGATGTAATACCTAACTACCTCACAGGATTTTTATGAAAAATAAGTGAGAATAATGTACATGATGTGTTACTTCATGCTTTGCAAATTGTTCAATAAATAGTAGATATCAGTTTTAAAAATGAGTGAAATAAGCCACTTTTCTTTAAAAGTAGGTAGTTTGTTATAGTAATATAAATATTCTATGATGCACAAATACATACTTGTAAATCACTGATAGATATTTTAAATTTTATAACAAATAATACTGATATGACCTCTAGCCAATTTCAAAACCTGAAATTATTAAACATAGCCCAATAAAATGTTTATAGCTTAGTCATTCTTAAATTGCACCTAGAAGAGTTGCCATTATCTGATGCATAGGTTCTTGGATCTACTCTGTCCAGGTCATTTAAGATTCTCTTGTTAAATGAATTACTCCATATTCTTCAGCAAATTTATTTTCCATTTATATTATCCAGCTGTTTTCAAATATGCTACAGAAGGATTCTATATATTTCCTTTATCAGTAGCAAATGTTAAGGCTATATCTTTTTTGAAACATTCACTTTTTTCCTGCTCAGTCTGATTATTCCTTTTGATTCAATTATACTATGTGTTCACATTTTCTATTGAAACAATTACTCAGTGCTTAAATTGTTGGGTAAATCTTATTTTTTTGAAATTAAAAGCATGGTTTTATTTTCATATTAGGAAATTATAAGTGAAACAATATTGCTTTAAATATCACTGTAACATAGGGAGCAACCCAAAAAGTCTACAACTAAGTGCACAAATTAAAATGAAGCAAACCAAAGAATAATTAATAAATATAAAGCAAAAACTGCAACAACAAAAACTATAACCCTATCATAACCATTGTATTATGAAGAATCAATGAAAAATTACTGTTTCCAAAAAGGTACCCACAATTGGATCTTCTTTTATTTGCACACTATGAGCTTTGCTATTTAGGCAGCCATTGCTTGTCATGTGCTTTATGATAATTTTTGAAATACTAAATAGGCATTTCCAAGCTATTATAAGGATAATATTACTTTATGAATATCAATTTTCAGTTTACTTATTTGATTACCATTTATCCTATTCATCCACAAACATGAAAATCAGTGAGTTTGGAGTTTATTTTCCATTGGGAATAGAAAAGAGAAATACTTTAAGAACTTTTTCCATTAAGAAAACTTCACATGCAGGTTGCTGAAAATTCTTGAAATTGTGTGTCTTGCTCATTTAATTAAGTTTACTCATTTTCTAATCAAAATATGTTTCTTAACTGTCCTTTTTGTGCATAGTAGTCTATTTAATATAACTGGAAGACTTTCAAGTCAGTTGAGTCTTGGATTTCCAAACCAAGTTATTCACAGAATATAATAATAAAAAAGGAAAAAATGGTTTATATGTACAATTAGTTTCTTCAGTGAAAAACTTTATCACCTTAAATGTAACTGTATACTAACTTACATCATATTGTATATGAAGGAAATATCAACATACAATATCAGTTGAATCCATCAAACTCCTATGTGGCATCATAAGATTTTTTTCCCAGCATTTCATGAGTGATAATTGTATTGAAGTTCAAACAGAATAGCTCAGGGTCACACCACTAATACATAGTGAAGCAAAAATATGAGTAATAGTTTTCTAAAAGCTCTGTGTCCTTACACATTTCATGTTATCTGAGCTAGGTAACCTTCATAGAAAGTTACCATAAGCTTACAAAAGTACAAAGAAGTGATGAGTAGCATAAGTAATAACAGCAGAATCAATAAGTTAAAACAGAAAATGACACTCAGATGGAGGGACATTGAAACCTATCTTTATGTAGTTTATAATTTTGCCAAGGTCAAACTTGCCTCAATGCCTTTGTATATACTCTTTTCAAATTTGGTTTTAATCAGCCTGGAGGATCAAAGGTGATTCAAAGAGATCATATGATTAACCAGCCCAGGCTTTGGGGGAAGAAAGTATTAGGAAAGCATTTTAATAGTGGGCTCGATAAAAGGAAGGTCATCAAAGTACATTTATATTTGAACATTAAAAAGCACTTCTTTGAAGTGCTTCCTGATGAGATTCCACTTAGTTAAATATTCCTCCAAAATGCTCTCATCATTATATCCAGATAGGGGGAGAGATGGTGGACTGGTATAAAGTTCCTGAAAATATAGAGCTATAGTCTTCTCATATTGAGAGCCATTTATGTTTTTTACCTTTTATTACACAGTTTATATGTCTGCTTTCTCTATGTAAACAATGATAATTTTTATCAACCCCTTGATCTTTATGGAATTTCATGCTCCTTTAAATTAAGCTAATGCATCAGAAATGTATATATTCACCAGTGCACAAATTGTGTTTTGATTGATTTAAATGGTGCATTTGAATTTATTGATTGGGTCATAAAACAACCACTCCTCTAATTGAGATAAAACTAACCTTCTAATGAATATTTCCTCTTAGAGGAGGTATGCTTCACACAATAATGATTAGTGGGTTTTCATTTGAAAACAACCAGATTGATTTCATTTTAACACACTTCTTCATAAAATGTTTTTGCAATTATTTATTCAACTTCCCCTTTGCCAACACTTCACATTATGATATGGATTAATCAAAACCTTTTGTGTAGTTAGTCCTGACATAGGCTTTACTGGTAATCTTGCTCCTTAAAAGGATGATTATCAGGAATCTTAAATCACTCTATCACTTTTCCAGTACTTCAGTATCATTCCATTGTATAATTAGAAAATCATCAGAAAGTCTATAATGAAAAATAATTTTCTAATGACTATGTAGAAATCACAACACATCCAAAAAGCTTGGATTTTTTTTCAGCCACACAAGAAAAATTTCCAAAATCTGCTCATAAAAGTGTTATTTATTTTACTTTATTTTCTGTATTTGCATGTAATTATTATTTATTTTTAAATGTTAATGTTTGCCTGGATTCGTAGGACTACTTCTGACCTCAGTGGAATGACCTCATTCATCATCTAAGTAGGAGAAACACTCTAATATCATGGATGTTTTTTAGGATATATGAAAATCCCTCCTCTTAGCTGTCATAGGAAATCTGAACAGCTCATTAAATGTTGGTGTCAGTGTCATCAGCAATGTCCCAACAATAACTTGGGATCCTTGAATGATGTCCTGTGACAGAGCCAATGTAAGTCTAATTGGCAGGCTGGCAGGCTCAGTGGCCTCACTATTGCTATAATCTTCACCAAAGATAGGAATAGGAAAACAATAAAATACTAAATAAATGGTGCTTTAGAAATGAGTGTGCTATTATATCATACATGTATATTATTTCCAGAAAACATGTACTTTTTGCTAAAATGACTTTAATAATGTTAATGATGTTCATATTGGAAATGTGAATCACAATTAGCAATACTGAAATACATGAAAATGTTTTTAAATTGTAAAAAGTAAAAACTTTAAAAAAATTATATGAGTATAGGAAATAATATTTTCACATTTAGTATGGGGAAGGATACCTGTCAGAAGACAAATGTCATACAGTACACAATGATGTGGTTTATACTTTTCTCAACAAAATACGATCCAAGATTTAGCAATTCTGCTCATAAAGAAATATCTATAAAATAGTATGAAATATGTCACAAGAAGATTAAAAATTTTTTTATCAACAAGATTACTAGAGTACTACTTGAAATATTCTACATGTAATTTTCTTTCAAAGTTTATGTATAGATATTCATAGGTTTAAGTGAATATATGTACATATGTGTATCTGAACATATATACACATAAATATCTTAACATACAAAGTTCACATAAATATGAATATATGTAAATATATCAATAAAATATAGCTAGTGAAATATATGAAAAACACTATGTGCATCAAGACTGATAAAACTAAAAAAATCTATGTTGAAAAAAAAAATTGTAGGAATCGATATCTAACATTTTATTACAAAAGAACCATCTTCCACATTTTGTATTGAAAGAATTACACCATTTGGTTTTAGGCAGAAATATGAAGTTTAATGTCATAAAATTCCTGACCTGAAATAATTTGCAAAGTTTCCAGATAGCGTGAGGTCATATGACTCACTGATGATTGAAAGTCTTGCTAATCTTATCTTCCCTAGCAGTTGCTAGTAGAGTGGGGCATTGCAACTGCAAATCTCTGAGAGGAAAGACAATAAACCAAAGATATTTCTTATTCCAAATCTTTCACTCAAACACATTAAAAAATGACATACATTAACATAAAAAATTCAGAACATAAAACATCTTTTACGCCATGTATGTGTTCAACTTCATTAGTGAAGAGGGCAACTAAAGTTCACAATTTCCAACCATGAAAAGACAAGTGAATGAGCTGTTGAGGATAAAGAACCAAATTAAACACTTACCATTATGAGGTTGAAAATTGTCACAACCACATTAAATAAAGACCTACCTATTCATTCAGCCTTGTTATCTATATTACCTCAGTAGTTAACTTTTTATCATCCTTAATTATGGTGTTCTAATCATTATTATATTTCTAGGGCTATAGCTACTAAGTGATATGATAGTTATTGCCAAGTACTCTGTATTGATGGAACTATTTCTAGTGAAAATTAAACAATGTAGACTGTAGTAGCTACAAAGTATAGTAAGTAGTATGTTATTAATGAATGTAAAAACTATAATTGGACATTTTACCCTTTAAATTATGTTTACTATAAACCTTCTGTATATACAATTGTATTACCTTTTGAGAAATAAATATTAAAATTCAAAATTTAGATAATTTCAGTTCAGCTTAAAAAGATTGAAAAATGAATATAAATATAGAAAAGTAATTGACTTAAATAAATTAAAAAATAATTATTTAAACAATAGGAAAAAATCAAAGACTAAGAGCTTGAAAAAAAAGTAGAAACTATCACATGAATCAAAAGAATAAAAATAAACAATATTCACTTTAAGAAGTAGAAACTAAGCTGAGCGCTATGGTATATGTCTATAATCCCAGGCACTCTGGAGACTGAGATAGGATTGCAAGTTCAAGGCTAGCTTCAGCAATTTAGTGAAATCCTCACAACTTAACTAGACCATGTCTCAAAAAATAAACAGTACTATGGATAAAGCCAGTGGTAGAACACTCATGGGTTCAATCCCCAGTACCAAAATAAATAAGTCAGTACCATCTCATTTATATTGCAAATAAAAAAAATCAGATGAATTCAGGGGGCACTATTTAATAAATAGACTATATAAGCTGTGTAAGTATTGTGCACAATTAGAATCGCTTAGTAACATGGGTGACTATTTGGACAAACTAATGATCATACAAAAATGCAAGAAAGAAAGATATATCATGTTAGATATATTTTATATTTTTCATTTACCTAATTAGGTTTGAATTTATTTAATTAAAATTAAAAGAATGCCCTAAACAATATAAACTTTCAAAAGATACTGGCAACAAAGTATTTATCTACACAATTTCTAAAATGTTGACATGATTCTAAATTCAGAGAAAATAGTAATAAAAACTCAAAATGTGTGCTTTGTGATTTTTTAAATTATACCCACAAAGTGATTTTCCACATAAAATATTAATAGAATATTTAAAAGAATAAATGCTAATTAAATGGAATGTCACTCTTTACTTCCAATTCAATGACTCTTCCCTTGATGTTCTAATTTTGACTGTAAGTAAGAAATCAGCATTATTTCCCTTGGTAGTTTTGCACAATGTTTGAAATCTAAGTTCTAAGATCTAACAACTTTTCAATCAAAATTGAAACTTGATAATTATTATTAGATAAAAGATAACTCTTCTATAATATTTGCCTGAACTAAGACTCCAGTAATCTACGACACTCAAATAATATAATGTTAAATAGTTATCATTTACACTTTTATCAGAGAAGTTTTTATTATCTTAGTGAATAAATAAAATAATAAATTAAAAGATTAATTTGTAAAATATTCACATGAAACATTTTATTTACATTTAAGTTCATGGATGCTAAAATCTGTCACCTCTTCCTGATAATAATCAGACCAGAGTGGAGATGCAACTCACAAAATGTAAGTGAATTCTGCTCAGCTCCAAAATTTTCATAAACATGACATGGTTAATTATCTCTTTTTTGTTTGATGATCTCTCAGTATGTTTCTGTGGCATCAGCTAGTAACCCATAAAGAGGATTAAAAGCATTTGATTTAGAAGTGCCTTATCTTTCCAAAGAGTGAGGGTGCTTCCTTCAACTTATGTATCAGTCCTCACACCCATAGCCACTATTTCTGTAGGTAAGGGATCATCTAAAGCCACTATTTCTGTAGGTAAGGGATCATTTATCAACTAATAGTATTTGTGTTTCACCTTTAAGTTTCTAGCTCCCTATTGTAATCACATAGTTGTTCACATTATTTTAAATTGTTCATATATATATATATATATATATATATATATATATATATATATTTTTTTTTTTTTTTTCACACAGATGTTCTGCAGTGATTTAAGTTGACCTTTGGAAAGGAAACACCAAGCAGGACAGATAATCTAAAGCTAAATGCTTAAATGTGTGCTAGTCGTGTGGAACTTCCCTCCTTTATAAAAAGACTATGAGATTCTGGAATAGTATATTTATCTGTTAGTCTTATTCAAATAAACTATAGATTGAGTACTTTCAGAAAATGTTTCCCAAAGGAGTAAATACTTTAAAAATGCTTCTATAAACAAATATTATTGGTAGAATTTCGTACAGAAAATTGGAATATGCTGCATCTCCTTTACTTGCCACTTTTTGGTTATTTATTGTTAATTTTGTGACCATATTTTTGTATAATGTTAAATAACAGAATATTATATGAGAAATATTGAATAAATTTCAGTCAGCTTTCTATAACCCACAATATAAATGCTATCGCTTACCTTTTCCTCCTTCATAAAGGCAAATTAACAAAAGTAACAAGATAAAACTTAATTTTTATGAAATCAAGATGAAGTTATTTAAGTTAAATAATTTTAAAAATAACAAAAATAATTTCATAAAAATTATTTTTGTTATTTTTTAAAATAATACATGATGATACAGAATATTGGGATTCATTTTAGCATATTGATACATGCATATAACATACTTTGTGATCAATTTCATTCCTCAGTACCACCTCCACTTGCTCTCTCTTCTTCCCTCTTCTACCTTATTGTTCACCCTTGTATTTTCATGAGATTTGTTTTTTCTTTTTTTCTCTCTAGCTTGTTTTTTCTTTTTTTCTCTCTAGCTTCTACATATGAGGAAAACGTATGAACCTACACTTTCTGAGTTTAGCATCATGTTAAGCTTATTTTGCTTAACATGATGCTCTCCAGTTTCATCCATTGTCCTGCAAATGTCATAATTGTTCATCTTTATAGCTAAATAAAGATCCATTGTGTATATATACCAAGTTTTCTTTATTCATTCATCTGTGGATATACATATAGCCTGGTTCCATAACTCGGTTATTATTAATTGTATTGCTATAACATGTACACATGCATTACTATATATAAGTATGTTGACTTTAGTTCTGTTGTAATATTTTCTATAAACCAAAGGACATCAAAATATTTGGTCAAATTCTGATTATCTGTTCTTTTTTTCCCTCCTACTTCAGCTTAAAAAATCATTTCCAGATTGATATAGAAAACACCGTTATGACTTCCATGAAAAAATAGGTCCATTGACTAACTGGTTGCTTTTATATAATACTCCTTGGGAGATTATGCATGGTCTTATTGCTGACTAAATGAGTAGTCAGAATTATCAACTTCTAATCAACTCTCATGAAATTAAGTTTTTTAAAATAAAAATAGCTTCCATCATTACTACTATTACAAAGTCACTAAAGAAAACTTTGATTGACTTGGGGAGAAGCATAACAACTTCATAGCATAAATTATGTTTTTACCTAATTAAGAAAGGTCGCTGCAGAAGGGTTTTAGATGAAATTAATGTGAGGAAAATACCTTCACACTCAATACTCTGAAAGTTATATCAAATAGCTTTCTCCATCTACTTTTGAAAGAAAATCATCCAATATTCATTAAATTTCTATCTATCCATTTGTTCAAATAGTACTATTAGCTGCTCTTTGTATATTGCATTAGTCTCTGTTTTCTAGAAAAAGAAATCTGTCTTTTCAGGAAAAGTGGACACAAATATGTACAGTTAAGCATTGCTCACAAGTCTATTATACCCCTGTTTTCATTCAACTCAAGCTCTGAGTTTATTTGTAACACCAAAAACATTCGATCCATGCTTATAGAGACATATTATACACATGTAAATTAGATAGTCAATCTTGATTGGAATTCAATGCCAATCTGAGCTAATTCCAATAGAGATAATATTTTCCTCTTACCCAGAATACAGATTTGCTCCAAAATCTAAGGAACCTCTTGTGCAATTAAGAAAGCACGTAGGCTCTATGATGCATTCCAAGCAGAGACCTTTACTTCAAGCATTGCTTAACTAAATGTGTCATAATCTCCAAATAACAGATCTGTTTTCAGCATGACTGTAAAAATACTGAGTCTTCTGAGTTATTCAGTTAGAATATCAGAATTTTACAATCAAATTTGATGTATATTCTTTCCAAAATTCAAAGAGGCTCAAAAGTAAACTGACTTTTATTTGACTTAGAAAAAAAAATCATGACATAACTAAAATCAAGAAAAATACTGAGTAACAGGCTCCTCAATGTACATGGTAGAGTCTTTCTCCTATACTGTTGTATGTTAAATCTTAATGAAACATTCATGGTACCTGAGATAAAGTGCTAACATAGCCCTTTGAGAATGACACCATTAATGTAGTTGGTCAATGTGCTTTCTGGTGCAATTCTGAAATGATCACTACCTCTTCAGTTTAATTTATATCTCAGATACAATATGACTTGGAATATTCATGTGGTAATACAGTGAAATGATATGGTTGTTGATGCCATATGAAAGCAAATTTCTTCCAGTATTTTCTGCATTTTGGAATAAAGAACAACATAATTGCTGTCATATCAAAATATTCAAATAACAGAAGTGGTGATGTTTGTTTTATTAATATACACTTCTGACACTTCTTTAATTAAACTATTTCAGACTATAAGATCCAAATGTTTTCTGTGAAGGCCAAAATTTTAGTTAGTTTTTGAGGCCCATCCTGCATTTTTTAAGATTTTTATAGTGATATCACCTCTTTTCTTTTTCACCAGTGATGATGTTGGTCTTTACTTTACACAAGGTATATGTTTTGCAACATGGTTTATGTTGCATCCATAAATGTGCTAGTTGAGCATTCTACATTTGAGAAGTATACCTAACCATTTCCAAAGCTGGGGAAATTCCCAAAGAATGAGGTAATAGACCACTGTAAGACAGAATCAACTGTAAGACAGAATCCATTCTAAGTAATATATATCTAAATTATAAATAAAGCCTCCAAATGAGCAAATGGTAGTTGGTGTTCTCAGAGATTAACATTAGATGGCACCTAGGGTCTAATTATCCCTAAAATAACTGGGTGCATCCATTTTCAGAATACATTATCCTTAAAAAATGGCTATATATTTCTTTGGAAATGTTTGGGAAGAGACTTATAGTGATACTTTGAAATGATTGCTACATGTTTCCTCAAGTGTACATGTTGTCCCTCATTTTACATTCTAAAGTAGCTGAGTGTCTAAATTGACTGGTTCTGATAATTAGGTCTCAGGCATTTACTATCATGATGAGTCAAGTTGACTTCTTGGCCTGCGTCACACTAGAATTCCAACATGCTTCATTGAAATCTATAAACTCATTTCAAATGCAGCATTTCATACCTTTATTCTCAACCACTACAGGAGATTAAAAAGAAATGTATATGATGTATACATGCTCACAATATTTTACTCCATATCTTGGGTTTTGGTAGGTCATATGTATGTAGATCATATATACTATACTCTAATGCTCATGTTTCTATATTCCTTATTTTGGATTCTATCCTGGAATTTCTGAAATTCTAGTTTTCTTTACCATAGGGTTTTGAGTCTTATTTTTTCAGTTAAGGAAATAAGTAACTTATCTGGAACCACTCTCAGATACTCCATGTAGTTTCTTAAAATACAAGCTTTCTGGTAGGTAACTCCAAATCAGCTTTTCAATACAGCTTTTCAATAATGATTTTTTCCTTCTTTATTTCATTCCTTCATAATCAATTCCAAATATATTTACAAAAATTTTTACTGAAAAAATTGGCACACAGCATTTTAACATTTAGTAGACATTTTACTCCTTTGTTTAAGTTATTTGGGGATATAATTTTAATTTTAGTTCTAAGGGTTTCAGAGCTGTGACATAAAAGTAGCATATTTCTTGTAGCATAAGAAACTTACACGAGAACTTTCAAGGATGATAAGGGGTCAAAAAGAGATGCTGCTGTTGGCTGTGAATGTTTAGAGGGGTTGTTACAGTCTTGGTGTTTGGAGATCACATTCCTCTGAAATGTTACCTCTCAGGATCTTGGTTTCCTATTCTTGCACAATCATCTCTATGATACATATGTCTATGTATGTGTGTGTGTGTGTGTCTATACACACACAAAATCTTGAAGTTAGGTATGATAACTGGGATTATAGGTGTGGTCCATTCTGGCTGAATATATCCTTCCATATTTACCCCCAAATATTAAGATTTTGGTCAAAGCAACACACACAATGAAATTAACATCAAAAGAGGGAAATCTTGATAATTTAGAATAAATGGTCAATAGAGAGTGATTAAACTCCATTGAAGAATATGCTTAGAAACATGGATACAAGGCAAACTTTGTAGATTCACTGGACAAACAGCAGTTAAAGCCTGACATTCCACTAATCATCTATATGTTGTAGGGATATTTTAGAACCTCTCTGTGTCTTGACCTATAATATGAAAATAATAACAATTACCACTTAAAGATGTTATGAGTATTCAAATATATCATACATGTTAAGTCTAGATTGATGCCTTGTTACGCTGTAAATGCTTAAAAAATATTAGCTATGTTTTCTAAGCAAACTTTAGGTATAGGGCTGTAAGGGATAATTCTATGTATCCATAGATGGGAAGTACAGAAGGTCTCAGACCTCCAATGAGGTTACTTGCATTGTCTGGGTTGCAGAGGGATACCACATGTAAAATGGAATATTGAATGACCATGACTAACACCTCATGAGAAACAAGAAACTAGGCTATCCATCAACAAAATGTTACTGAACAATAAAACCAACGATACTTTTACTCTTTTGATATGGGTTTCTGCCTCAACCTGCCCAGCCATTAATTCAGGTACCAGAAAAATGGTCATAAGGGAGATGAAGAAAGATAAACAGATGTATAAATAGAGAGAAATCTAGTGCTCAGTGGCTCACTAAAATCCCTGGTAGGGAGACAGTGACCCAGAACAAGCTCAGCACGTTTATTTTATTGGTTGTTATCATCAAAAGCGTTATTGTGAGAAAGCCCAATTATGATTATTAGCTTGCACCCATAACTTTCTACCCCCAGGGAGCTGGTGTCTGAACCTCAAGGTCAAGAACTGATAGTTCTATGGCTGGCACAGAACCTCCTATTGAACAAGAGTGTCACCATTGTCACCAGCAATTGGGCAATCTTTAATCAGTACCTTCATGCTATAAGTTCCAAGGGGAGGTGATGCCTCTGTCACAGGACAGCTCAAGGACCCCAATTTGGTCACTGATCCTGACAGGATTCAAATCCCTACTACCCAACTTTGTTTTTGTTTTAGAAATCCTTTAATTCTCCTTCCACTTTTGATGTATAATTTCAGTGGATACAGAATCTTAGATTGATGATTATTTTCCTTCAATTTTTAAATGTATTGCTCCATTTTATTTCTGCTGAAATAATTTCTAGAAAAAAAGTCCAGTACAATTCTCATAGTTGTACTTTTATAGGTAAAATGCATTTTTTTCTCTACCTTCTTAAAATATTTTCTCTTTTTAATTGATTTTTCTGCAATTTTAATATTAAATGTTGTTTGGGTCAGATTTTTCACCACTGTGACCAAAAGACCTGAAAATGTGGGGTTCACAGGTGATGTGGAGGACTATGAATTGGCTCTTCCTCCACATGACTCACAGGGAGTCTGGATTGTAGTCTTCCAATATAGACCAGCAATTGCTGGGCCTTGGAGGTATACTAATTTAAAATCTAAAAACCAATTGACATTCAGCAAAGGGCCTAACATTTCTTCACTGTGGTGTTGGTGGATCATTTTGGAATATCTTGCTTTGTTTGGGATAATTTGTTTCCTTACATTTTCATGGTGTTTGCAGGTCTACTTATCTAACAGTATGGATCTGAGGAAGTAGGGTTTCTATTCTGTAGACTTATAGGTCCCTGAAGGTTTCCAATACCTCATGGGGGAGACAAATAATAATAACAACCAACGCAAAGGGTATTTAGGATTAACATAAACTAAACTAGTTCCTGCTATGACATCTATAATGTTATTATGATAAACACAAATGATATGATCAGTTATTTCCTACAATAAAAACAGTAAGTTTGCAAAAAGGTTTATAATTTTGAATGGTGGACAGGAAGAGACCAGAACTGATGTAGGATGTGATGATTATGAGGGAGGAGGAGAGGCGATAGAAGTAAAAAATTAAAGGAAGTTTGAAAGAGAGAGCAATAGAGATAGGCTGTTAGCACAAGAAAAGAGAGAAATAATCAAGGCAAATATATAAGAGAAATATACATATATATATAAAATAAAAATCTTACAAAATTAAAAAGTATATATAAAACAAAACTGAAATATACTGATCAAACATCCTATTTCTCAAAAAACTGATCCATGAAAAATCACTGGTTTCAAAAATGTGGAAATGAGAAAAAAAATCAAATATGAATATGTATAAATAACATCACAATTAAACAGAGAAAAGAGAAAAGGGAGGAAAAGATCTCCCTGAAAAATTAAAGAACTGTTTCCACTGGAGTTCAAAAGATTCTCCACTTCCCTTCTCAGCAGTGTTAGGTGGGGTTGTCTGGAGAATGATGCTCTCTACACCTTAGGGTAGAACTAATAGAATGAGAGAGGAAATCTCATAGGTAGAACTCCTAGAGGTGGGGTTTAGGCTTAGGTATGCTACAGGCTCTTTGCTGTCTGTCTGCTTTCTTGGTTTCACACCATGGAGCAACCAGGAAAACAGTCTTCTCTGTTCTGCCATCTTGAAAACCCTCACACTTCAGGATTCTTAAATCTCAAGCTACCCAACACTTGGCTTCCAGAAATTTTCTAACTAAAGTATTGCCAACAATATTGGCTCTAAGCAAAGGTGTCTAATCCTGGGCTTCTATTCCTGATAAACAGATTTTCTTTATCTTTCTGTATGGCTTTCCACTTTTCAGTGAAGCAGTTTTTTTCTGTGACCTTAATTTTCTAGTGGATCTAAGAAAAACTATTTTCCTTCAACATATTTTTTCCTTGTTGAGAGGATAGAGTAGTGATTTCCAATCTCTTTATGTGTTGCAATGGTGTTTTTGCATGAGAGCACCAAAGCATTTCTATGTTGAGAAGATTGGTAATTTGAATCATGGTTTTTCTGATTGCCTTGTGCTACATTTGTGCTGGGAACTTCCTGTGTGAAGGTACAGTCAAGATGGCCCAGTTGCTATGGTGACACCAGCCAGAGTAGGATACATGCAAAGGTATGCAGCTGTATAAGTCAAGACCTTGAGCTCAGGCACCAGCTCCCAGGGATAGAAAATTTTAAGTGAAAAAATGACCCTAATGTCTTGCCAGTCCTGCATCCTTCAGATTGCCTGCTGTGTTGAAACTTTCCCACACATAACCTTTTGATAAAACCTGCATGATAAAAGTGCTGAGCTATTTCTGGGTCAGTCAAACTGGGTCAGTCAACCTACCTGTGGCCAGGTAGGTTGACTACCTACCTGGCCACAGATTTTTCTATGTATGTGTATCTGTCTTTTCTTCATCCCCCCCATTATCCTACGTCTGGGTTTTTTCCCTGAATTAATGGCCATGGCTGAGATGAGAGACCTTGGCACTATATAGGAAGAAAAATATTCTCAACTAATGACACCAGAACCCTATAAAACCCATAAGGGGTAAAATAGAAAAAACAAAACAAAACAAAAAACATGACCTTGACCTAACACAATAGAGAATAAAGTGAAGTTGAAATGAACTTAATTTGTCTAAAATTTTCCTAGATGAAACCATATAAGAATATGTTTGCAAGGCAAGAATATCTAAGAGCATAGAAAGCAGAGACATGGAAAGTAAAATGGATTAACTGGATCTTATTGAAACTGAAATCTGCTGCTGCTCTTCAAAAGTTGTTTTTTCATAAAATGTATACTATATTTTTTTTCTAAAACATGACCACATATATGTCAAGATCTACAGCTAAAAAGAAGAAAAACTATGCTAAGCATAAAAGGATGAATCAAATTGTATTAGTTTACAGAATTGTGTGGGAGTCAGAAAAATAAGAATATTTTTGCTAGAAAGAAAGCAATATCCCAAAGGTTTTTCATGGAAACATTAGTACTTCTCTGACATGCTTCTAACAGTTATTATATTAATGATTGTATTTTAGAGTAAAATTAAAGATATTCTGGAAAACCAAAATACCTCTGTCAAGTGTTTTCCAGATAACTTCTGTTTTAGTCAGCTTTTTCACTGCTGTGACTAAAAGGACTTGACAAGAACAAATTTTGAGGAGAAAAAGGTTTATTCTGGGACTAATAGTTTCAGAGGTCTCCATCCATAGTCAGAAGGCTCCATTCCTCAGGACTCAGGGTGAGGCTAAACATTACCACGGAGTGTGACAGATAGAAGAAGTTCACATGATAATCCATGCAGAGAAAGAGACTCCACTCTCCAGATACAAAATATGTACCCCACAGCCACGCCCCCAATGAACCACTTCCTCACTTCCTCCATGCACACCCCACTGCCTCCAGTGGCCACTCAGTTAATTCCATCAGGCATCAATTCACTGATTAGGTTAAGGCTATGACCCAATCATTTCTCCTCCAACCCTTCCTGCATTTTTTCACATGTGAGAGTTTGGGGGACACCTCCCATCCAAACCATAACACTTTCTATAATTTTTAAGTATTCTTTTTATACATGTGATTGAGCAATTCTGGGGCTAATGTTGATAGTCCAGTCAGAAAAGAATTTGAGTAATTTGGCTTTCAGATTTTCAACCAGTATAGAAATGAGGTCATGCCAAAGGTGCTTAGGAAGTTTCTAAGTTTGTAAGTTATGTTTCCCCAGTCCTGGGGATGGAACCCAGGGCCTCCTGTATACTGTGAAAGTAGCTTTACCAGTGAGTCACACCCCAGTCTTTATAAAGTAAGTTTTGATATCTGACATATGCAACCCCTTCACCTATTTAGCATCATTTTTTTCTTTCTTTTCCATATTCTAAACAACAACAACAAAATCACTAACTGAAACCTACTTTTGCCTACAATGCAATGAGACCTTATAATAACACACTCCTACCTTCTCTCAAATGAGGGCTCTGCAAATATCATTCACTGCATTAAATTATGGTTGAAAATTAGTTCTAATTTTGTCCAAATACAGTATTGATAATCAGCAAAATGTCATATAAAAGAAAAGGAGAGATGAATTAAAAATATCTCATGTCCATTTGATTTATAGGTTAGGGTCAATTTTTTGTTCAATAAGTTAATGTGTTTATCTTCTCTTTTGGTTTCCTATTTCAGAGATGTTAAGTATTCAATTTAACTTCTTATTTTTTATACTCAAAAATTCTATTTTCTCTGAGTTCTATTATTTTCTTTTAACATGATCATTCTGAATGAATTTTCTAAGCAAATCTTTAATCTCAGTGGCTTGGATATCGGCTGAGTTGATTTAGTTGTTTGATCCTCAGTGACTGTTCAGTGAGAGCTGATGTTATCTTCAGTATCTCCTTAGTTATCTGTACTCATTATTTGATCTGTGTGGTCTTCTAAAGTTCTTTAAATATGGAACATTCCTACTGTCTAAATTTTTCTTCTGCTTTATGTGATTAAGAATATATAAATGAAATTTAATAAAATATGATGGATTTCTAAGAATATGTGAATGGTGTCTTTTTTGCCTTTTGCAAGCAATTTTCCTTTTTTGATAATGTTTTTCTTTAAAAAAATATATATTACACTTCTCTCATGTGTATTTTTCTCTGTAGTGGGTAAGGGAAAATATATGTGTATGTATGTATATACACACAGGTATATGTGTGTATATATGATATATAATTTTATTTAACATTATATATATACATATAATTATTAGTTTGTTCTTTCTATGAATCCTAGTCAAACTGTTTCTGGACCACATTATTTTTAGTTATATTAGGAAAAAATTTCTAGTTTCTGTCTTAAATTTTTTTTAATGAAGAATAGAATTACTTATGTTTTGGTATATAACCCACTAAATTTATTTATAAATAAGTAATTTATAAAACATATTTTTATTTAGTTTTCAAAACAATGTCTAAACACTTTCATAGTAATCATATTAAAAGTGCCTGGTGAGAGATGTGTTATATATATCTGACTCAGAAAACCTAATCCCTTTCAACCAACTCAACTGGTGAATAATGTAGCAGAAAGGTCCTGTGTTTTCATGAAAATATTAATTTTTCTTCTGGGGATAGAAAAAGGTAGATTTTCTATCCTGCCTCCTTCCCTTTGTGGGAGCATGTGACCAAGTTTGGACCAAAGTACTATGGAGAGAAGTGGTTGTGATCATGACCTTTCTCTCTCTCTCTCTGTCTGTCTGCTGGCCTTCGTGATTAGAATTAAATATGTTATACTAATAGAGATACAAAAGAGAGGAAGCATGGGTTCTTGAATTCATTGCTTGCAGAGGAGCCACAAAAGCAAGCATCTGAAAAAGAACATTACAGACTTTATTTAAATGAGAATATAAATTTGTTTTTTTGTTACTTTGAATTTTGGGTTTCTTGTCATAGCAAAAGATAGTGTATATGTGCATGAACATACATGTGTGATGTATATGTATATATGTATGTATGTATATAGACATACAGAGAGAGAGGAAAAAAAGTAAGAGAGATATGAATCTATGTTTAAGAACTGATTGAAGAAGACAAAAGTCTCCTGAACTATATTGGACAAAAATTATGTGTTGGATTAATCTATTTTATCTACTTAAAAAGTTGAAAATGTGACATTTTAATCTGAATTACTTGTCAGAAAAGGAAAAATTTAAAAAAAAAAAACTGTGTGGAATGTACCTACAGATTGTTATAAGAGGATCCAAATACTCCTACACTTAAGATTCCTAAAACTGGATTCCATTTTATTCTCTTTATAATACAGATTTTTAAAATATTAACTTGGTTTATTTTGAATTGATTTTTATTCCTAACACCTAATTTTTCTTAGGAGGAAAAGTCAGGATTCTGTTGATGGATCTCTCACCATCTGTCTACATAATCATTGCAACAGTCCAAATTCTTAGTCACAAGAACAGCTGAATCTGCCTGCTTTCAGCAGACAATGAGTTCATTAAAAGGATATTGTATCGTTCAGAGAAGGCTGGCAAGGAAGGCCTGAGGCAAAGCAGACAGAAGTAATGCCCTAACCACCACATGGAGCTCCTGTAGTAATAAACCACAGCCATTCACACCAGGCACTAAAAACTGCATTTTGTACCATTGTCAAACTGGGCTGGAAACTGAAGTTCATGGCAACAGTGAACAGAACTACCTCTGAAAGATGTGCTAAACTCCATATTTCTGTTTACTCAGAGTCTACAGCTTTTATATCTGGAGACTGACCACAAACATTTAAATTTCTGTAATCAAACTACCCTGGAGTCTATTTGGCACATGACTTGATGGTAGAAAACTGGTAAAAATACGTGGCTATATTCTAGCCAATATGGTGTGACAAGAACTGACATTTGACACTATATTTTAATGTTTCTTATAAGAAATTCATATTTCCATATTTTCCCTTTTTCCTCTACACTTCCCACAGGCTAAAATATGTGAAATGAAGAATTCTTTGACTTACCAGAGAAACAGCCAAAAAAACAGGAAGAAAACTTTCACATCCTCTTTACCTCTAAGTGCCAGAAATGAAGAGAATGTAGTTTGTAGAAACTGTCTTATACTTGAATTCTACATGTAATAGTTTCAGAAAAATGAAATTTGTAAAAGTTCAACGTTGGCTCAAAAAAAAGATGCACTTAGGACAGGCATGTTGGCACACTAATCCCAGAGGCTCCGGCGGGGCGGGGGGCAGAGGCAAGAAGATTGCAAGTTCAAACCCAGCAAAAGCGAGGTGCCAAGCAACTCAGTGAGACCATCTCTAAATAAAATACAAAATAGGGCTGGGGATATGGCTCAGAGGTTGAGTGCAGCTGAGTTCAATCCTTGGTACCCACTGGCCCCCCAAAAACATGCATTTAGAAAAAAGGTATAAAGAAGAGTAATTCAATCAATTGTTTCTACCTACACAAATTGTTCATAAATCTCTGGCCTAGGATTTTGTGGAGGTTTTTTAAAATTTAATTTTTAGTTGTATTTGGACACAATACCTTTATTTTATTTTTACTTTTATATGGCACTGAGTTTCGAACCCATGACCTTGCATGTGCTAGGTGAGCACTCTACCGCTGAGCCACAAATTTCAGCCTGGATTTTGTGTCTTAAACCATGAGAAAACATTAACATATAATAGTTAGGAATTTCTCAAACATATAAAAAATCCAGATGCCAGAAAAGAAACTTGAAAGCAAATTTCCCTATTAAGTAATCTTTCCTATATATCCGAAACAACAATTGACATTAAATTTAATAAAATTCTAAAATTAAGATTTGTACATTTCTTCCTTATTCCTAAACAACATATATGACTAGAAATAATTTTTCTGACATCCTGAATTTTACATACTGATTCTTTTAAAATTATATCATTGTTTCTTATTATTTATCATATATATATTTCCCAT
The DNA here is from genome assembly GCF_048772815.1 of Callospermophilus lateralis. Taxonomy (NCBI): domain Eukaryota; kingdom Metazoa; phylum Chordata; class Mammalia; order Rodentia; family Sciuridae; genus Callospermophilus; species Callospermophilus lateralis. Next base: position 85,839,899 of record NC_135317.1, read on the forward strand.
AAATATTTGAGTAAGACCTAGTCCTTCTATTACAGGTATTATTAACCATAAGTGTGAAAAGATATTGGCAAAGCTTCATTTTAAGATAACATTTTTACAAATACATTGAGCATTTTTGGAGGAAAGTTAGTTGTTTTACCTAACCATTCAGGTCTTGAATGGTTTTCTTTCACAAGAAGATGACAAAAAGTTTTAGTAAATCAGATTATTTTTCAATTTTTACAAATATAAACATGTATGAATGTTTACAAATATAAACTGAATAATTATATTTTCTCTTTTATTGGGAATACTTTTACTATAAGAACACATATCCAAATTGAATTCTTGTCTTTAATGTACTTTAGTCATTTTAATTGCTTTTTTAAAAAAAATTATCAAATGTATGATGTGATAGGAATTTATCAGCATTATTAACCTATTAATTAAAATGTATTTATCAATATTTGTCTAATTTCACAAATGATAGAAACAAACATAAATGAAATAGGGGTTGGGATTTTCATTTGAAACAGAAATCAATATAGGATTGGCTTAAAATATATAATTGTGTCTTTTGTGGAAGTGTCCTTCCAAGACCAAGATTCATACACATTTCTAGAGGAAAAAATAAAGATGTTTTCATGATAACTCTGGCACCACTTCCTTCTTACAGACAGACCTCATGATATATTTAATATATACTCATTAATATCTATTCCTGTACACCTATTTATTCATAGACATTACACAAAGTGCTGAAAATATTGATAGGCAATTGTGAAAATCAGGGAGAATCTAGAGTAGCTAAAATAGTACCTAACAAAAATTGCTTTGTATTTAATTTTTTTGTTATCATTTTCTCATTCTTAAAAGAGTTTTTGTCCACCCACCAGATAAGGATTTATACCTTTTGAGATTCAACAGTATGTCATGTTTGGTTTTCTTTTCTCTCCTTTTTTAAATCCATTTTTTTGTTTTGTTTTGTTTTTAGCCTTTACTTCCTGACTGAACTGGGAACTCTAAGAAGTAGAGAAATCCTATAGTATCCATGAGGTATTGGCTCCAGGACCCCAAAATATATAAAAATATATGAGTGTTCAATTCTCTCATATAAAATGGTATAATAATCTGTACACATTCTTCTGTACACTGTTTTATATATAGATTTCTTACAATGCTTAATAAAACAAACATCATATCAATATGTTTTAGTATATAATTTAATGAAAGAATGGCAATTAAAAAGGCTGTACATGTTCATTCTAGAAGCAACTTTTTTCCCTAATTCTCAGTTAGTTCAATAAACAGATATGGGGCCCACAGATACAGAGGGCTGCCTGTATATAATAATACAAATAATATATTGATACCATGCACATACCCATATATATACCAGTCCTATATATTACAGGTACTACATGTATTAACTTTCATAAAAATGTTATAACATAGGTGTTGCCATTATCTTTACTTTTCAGGTTGATATATTATGTCTTGGAAAAGTTAATTTTAAAAATTTTGGTATCTTACTGGAGTGAGATGGTATCTTAGGGTGGTTTTGATTTGCATTTCTCTGACTGCTAGAGATGATGAGCATTTTTTCATGTACTTGTTGATTGATTGTGTGTCCTCCTCTGAGAAGTGTCTGTTCAGGTCCTTGGCCAATTTGTTGATTGGATTATTTGTTATCTTATTGTTTAATTTTTTGAGTTCTTTGTATACTCTGGATATTAGGGCTCTATCTGAAGTGTGAGGAGTAAAAATTTGTTCCCATGATGTAGGCTCCCTATTGGCAGCCATTATGAAGTCAAACAACAAGTGCTGGGGAGGATGTGGGGAAAAGAGTACACTTGTTCATTGCTGGTGGGACTGCAAATTGGTGCAGCCAATTTGGAAAGCAGTATGGAAATTCCTGGGAAAGCTGGGAATGGAACCACCATTTGACCCAGCTATTGCCCTTCTCGGACTATTCCCTGAAGAACTTAAAAGATCGTACTACAGGAATGCTGCCACATCGATGTTCATAGCAGCACAATTCACAATAGCTAGACTGTGGAACCAACCCAGATGCCCTTCAATAGATGAATGGATAAAAAAAAATGTGGCATTTATACACAATGAAGTATTACGCAGCACTAAAAAATGACAAAATCATGGAATTTGCAGGGAAATGGATGGCACTAGAACAGATTATGCTAAGTGAAGCTAGCCAATCCCTAAAAAACAAATGCCAAATGTCTTCTTTGATATAATGAGAGCAACTAAGAACAGAGCAGGGAGGAAAAGCAGGAGGAAAAGATTAACATTAAACAGAGACATGAGGTGGGAGGGAAAGGGAGAGAAAAGGGAAATAGCATGAAAATGGAAGGAGACCCTCATTGTTATACTAAATTACATATAAGAGGTTGTGAGGGGAAAGGAAAAAAAACAAGGAGAGAAATGAATTACAGTAGATGGAGTAGAGAGAGAAGATGAGAGGGGAGGGGAAGGGGGATAGTAGAGGATAGGAAAGGTAGCAGGATACAATAGTTACTAATATGGCATTATGTAATAATTTGGATGTGTAACCGATGTGATTCTGCAATCTGTATTTGGCGTAAAAATGGGAGTTCATAACCCACTTGAATCTAATGTATGAAATATGATATGTCAAGAGCTTTGTAATGTTTTGAACAACCAATAAAAAAAATTAAAAATAAAAATAAAATAAATAAATAAATAAATTTTGCATCTGAAATGTGGCCCAAAACTTTGTATTGTCTTTTTTCAAAAAGATTGACCAAATAGAGGCTTAAAGAGCTTATAAAATTCTAGACTATGTTATTAACATATTACCTGGATTCCTTCATATGTTTGAAGTACTTTCTTAGACTTTATACTGTAGATTAAAAATTGTTTATCTACTTTACTGTAGGCTTTAATAAACTCCCTAGATAGTAAACATAAAAGGGCAGAAGTTTACCTTCTCCATTGTATTATAATAAATAACTTTCAATAGTGTCAATGCCTATGATTATGCATAGCAATATTTATTGAATGAATTGATAAATGGATATGTAATTAAGACATTTAAAAAGGAAATGTGATATTGAAAACATTCCACACTCTGTTGATTTCTGGGTCCAGAAATTTGGTTCAAATGTCAAAAATCACTTGGGTTTAGTGTGTTGAAAATATCAGACTGACTACTAAGTAAGCTGACACTATGAAACTTACATATAAACAATAATGGGTCTACATGGATAACTGCGTGGCTGAGTTGAAATGATTTTATATCATGCTTATTTCTGTTCTTTTTTTAAAACCAGATGTTAAATTTAATAATATTTCCATTTTAAAAGCAAATAAATATGGATGTCAATATTCTGTAAAAACAAATGATTTCAAAACATTTGGATAGAAATAAAATGAACCATATTCAAATAATTTGAAAACAATATTTCATGAATTACATTGTTACCTTGAACAATTCTAGAATGATTATAGTTTAAAGATGTTCCATACCACATCCTTTGTCAGCTTACATTTTTTTAAGTATTCTTTCAACATTATGCATTGAATTTCTGTTTAGGTAGTCAAATTATCTAACTTGAGATTCATTCAAGCATTATTTTATTTATTTTTAACAGAGACAGTCAGATGGCAATAAGTTATTAAGTCATTATTCAATGGATCAAATATAAAAAAAAAAAACTTGTTTCCAAACAGAAATGTCATTATTTTCTGCTTATTTGAGAAGAATATTGACTTCTTACTGGAACATAGAAATTTAGTATTCCAAGTGAGTAATATTGTATTTTCAACCAAGATTGACTGTTTCTTTTCTCAATATTTTTTTTTGTGTGTGAAGTTCTCTGCTCTGTTCACTCATATTATAATACTGCTCATATATAAATCCATATTTGCACTTAGTCTAGGACCTACTTAAAATAACAAAACACTACTTATACAAATTGAACACATGTAAAACCTTCATTATTTACAACCTCATTTAAGAGTTTTTCCCTCCCAATTCCATGCTCTTCTATTAGATTGTCATCAACTTCCACCTTACCATTCAGGTCATAAATCTAAGATCATTAAGCTCTTTAAAACACAATCAATGGTTTTCAACCTACAGCATCTTTCGAAGGAGTGTTTAAAGTGTGTGAAGGCAAACCTCACTGCCACAAACACAAAAGTATAGATAGTTTTCAGCACACTGAAGCCAGAAACTCTAAAATCCTGAAATGCCCAAGATAATAATAAACAAAAAATGATTCCTACAAATGTCAATATGACCTATTTTAAAAGCAACGTGCTATCTACACTGAGTCAATCTAAAAATCTTTTACTTTTGCAATATTTCTCTTATTTTCTTCTTATGTTTGATCCTTAAAACCAGCTGCTATTTCAGAATCCCACAGGCTTTTGCCTGTTCTACTGCAATACTTCCCAAAATGTGTGGTTTGCATCCACTCAGCTATTTAATTAACAATTTTTAAAAGCATTACATGTTTCACGCATTGCTCTTGGCACTGAGAATAGAGTGAAAGCACCTACATTTAAGTAACCTCATTCTTGAGAATGAAGATAAAATGAAGGAAAAGTAAAAAAAAGAAAAATGTATATATAAATAATCCAGAAAGTTCAAAGATATCAGATAAAAAATGAAACTATGATGTGGTTGGCAGCAACTGGAGAAATCAAAACAATATTGAATAGGATGGTTGGCAAAGGGAACAGCAATAATATCACCTTTTGAATTGAACATATTAGGTGGGAGTTCAGGGACACCAAGATGGTGGAGGCAGGGTAAAAGAAAACTGCCACTGGTGGACAAGACACGGGGACAAGAGTCATCATGTCCCTGTTTATAAAAAATCCCGTTACCATAACAACTACCACTGAAGACTTATCACTCATGATATCTCCTGCCACAGGTTTGGTATTCTAAAATGATCAATAGAGGTAAAGTGCACTGTATTCTAGTTATATTTTCTAAAGCAACCAATGGGGGAAAATTGAATGATATTCTTCTCAGTTATCATAGATGACCATTGGAATCAAATGGGGCAAGGTCTTCAATCTGGTCTGTGTAGGGAAGAGAATGATGCCTCACAGCTCAGCATATGAGACACTAATTTCCACACTTTGGGCCCGTGAGACTGTCTTTTGCTCCTCCCACACACCCCCCACCACTACCTTATGGAGTGCTACTTTTATTTCCACTTTCCATAAATCAAAACTTTGCCTGTTACTTCTGAGTCTTGCTCAGTTCTTTGTTTAGGACATCTAGGACCTTGCCCCCAACAGGATATTTCAGCAATGAAAACGTATACAAATGATTGTATTAAACAAACAGGAAACTATTTCAGTTGAAGTGAAATGATAAAGTCGGGGACTAAAATGCAAAGAGGCTGATTAGATGGGCAGAAAGGAGATGTGACCGTTCCTTATGGACAGGATAACCACGCATCCCATCACACTTAAAAAGTTTACCTGTAATTATTAGCAGTGCCCTTTTTACCCTCCAGAAACTTTCACAAAATGCATTATATGTTCCTTCTTTTTACAAAAAATACAGAAGATGGTGTGTTAGTCAGCTTTTTCCCTGCTGTGACTAAATGGCCTGACAAGAACAATTGTAGAGGTGGCAAAGTTTGTTTGGGAACTCACAGTTTCAGAGATTTCAGTCCACAGATGGCCGACTCCATTCCTCGGTGACTCAAGGTGAGGTAGAACATCATGGTAGATGAGTGTGGCAGTGGGAAGAGGCTCACATAATAATCAGGTAGCAGAGAGAGACTATTCACCAGATACAAAATATATGCATCAAAGACATGCTCCTAGGCACCCACCTCCTCCAGCCACATCTTACCCACCTTTTGTTGCCAGGGGATTAATTCACTGATTTGATTAAGGTTTTCATATCCAAATCATTTCTCCTCTAAACTTTCTTGCATTAACACATAATCTTTGGGGGACACCTCACATCCAAAACATAACAGACAGGCATATACTATATATATGAAGTTAATAATTTTAAGGATTTTAGGAATGGACTAGCAAGATCTAATTGAAATTTTTAAAAAATATACTGATTACTATGGGGCACTTTATTGGTGAGGGATTGGAAAAGGAAAAGTGGGAGAAGATGAAAAGATGTAAACTAAATAGCAGCAATTTTCTGCAGACCCAGTGAGAACTAGTAATGGAATAGACAATGTTGTAACAACAAATGAGGAGCTCAGTGAATGTAGGTACAATCTGTAGGTGACAAGGACTGTCTACAGTTACCTACACTCTTCCTCCACTTGAGGCCTGAGGCCAGAATAATGGTATTAGCTTTTCTTGAAATTCAAATAAAGGCCTAAAATATTTTTTGCTCTTTTTCTATTTTATTGAGGTCTTTACATTGGCAGCAGTATAATCTCCAGAAGTTTTAGTTCAGGAGAAAAAAAAACATGGATACCTTTGTACCACTTGAACTGCTTTTCCTTCTACATTCTAATTTGTATTTTATCATTACTAAGGTGGACCTGCTATTCTATTGTGGCATAAATCTCAATGCTCTAGAACCACTTTCCTTTGTCAGCTCTTCTTACCTGGAGATGCCTAAAGTCTATTTTTTCTTTATCTGATCATTCTTTGGATTTAGGTTTTCTGGTGACATCACTGTTCACCACTTCACAAGATCCTCCAGGTTGTTAAATAGCAAGTTGGTAGGTAGGGAGAAGAAGCGCTATCTCCCACCCCTGTTGATATTCTTGTGTGATGATTAGTATGCAATTCTCAGACTTTTAGAATTTTAGTCCTGTACCCTTGTGCTCTAGGGAAATAATATAGGCAGAGACTCTTTTCCTAGTGACTCATTTTGCTGATTATCAGAAAGAAATGGCATAATTTTAATTATTTTGAATTCTGAATGGACTTTTCTTTGAATGTCAGCTTATGCTTAAATTAGGCCAATGGTAATTACAAGGTTACACTTTTATGATTTGCAATTTGACTCAATTCCTTTACCACTCCCCCTTCATCACCTCATCTATAAAAATGTCCTTTTTTATGGTCAACATTTCTCTTTTTAAATTTGAAATTCTATTGCCTATCTAGCATTTGGATATTTACTAGGCAAATCTAATGAATATTTGTACAATAAGTATTTGTTCTTAAAATATTCTAAAGTGTTGCTTTGGTATAACTCCTAAATATCAAATTTCATCTTCATTATTGGTATTTCTTCATCAATAAATATATAAATATATATTGATGCAAAGAAGTGATTTTTAGAGCACTATTAGGATGCTGAAATTTTAAACCACAACTATTATATTATGCTTCCTTTGAAATAATCTAGCAATTAATACCTGATTCATTTAATGTATACAATAGCAAAACTTTATTAGTCAGAAATTTACATGGTTGCTTTATTTCTATGAAATTATACTACTATTCCTCTTATGACTTTTTTACTTATCCTAATATTTTGTTATGTCTGTCCTGAAAGTATTCAATTGATCATTGTGTTCTGTGTGTGTGTGTGTGTGTGTGTGTGTGTGTATATGTATTCAACAAAATATTATAGTACCAAAAACTCCAATTATTTATTTCATTACCACTTTTATTAGTATAATCAAGTCAACATGAAAGTTTTACTACTCTACTCAGCATATAAAAATGAAAAAACTGAATTCTTTTGGAAATATGTTTACTGGGATGAATGGAGCTGTTTGATTTTGTTTGCTCCCAAATCCTTCTTACATTCCTGAGGATTATTACTATTGTTACAACTAATGCTTTGTTTTTATAGGTATAACCTCTGAGAAGCCTTGGTAACATAAAAGATTTAATGGAAATAGAAGAAAATTTAATGTTCATACATTCATATGTTCAACTATTCAAACTCATTTCAAGTTACAAAGCCATATTTAAATGATTGTTTACTATCATAAAATATGATCAGTGATCTAATAATTGATAACTAGATTAAGCACCTTTTTAATTAGTTGAAATAAAAGGAAAAACTGTCTGACATGCAATATGATCTATTTTTCTGTCATTAGATAAATCTACTTGTTCAATTTCTTGAAATTTTTCCGAACTACTAACAAGTCTCATCACATAAGTAATTTTGTCTATTATATTTTCATATAAAGAATGATTATTTTATCATGTTTTCAAATCAGTGAAAACTATGATACTACTATGTGTGATAATAGAATTTTCAATGAAATGCACTTTTTAACATCTTAAATATTTTAACTGTCAAAATCATATGATTGCATCTTTATATATGCGTTCTATTTATTGAAGTTTTTCATGATACTTCAATGTAGCAAAATCAGTACTTATATTCTAGACAATTGGCTAAATCACATTTAATATTTAAAAAAATGTTTGTTTTCATTTTTCAAGATGAATAACATGTTAATACATATTTAAGAAATATTTTAAAAACAGTACAAATATAAATTATAAAACATACTTTTTTTTTTGTACTGGTGATTGAACTCGGGGCAGTCAACCACTGAGCCACATCCCAGCTCTATTTTGTATTTTATTTAGAGATAAGGTCTCACTGGGTTGCTTAGCACCGCACTTTGAACTCAGGATCCTCCTGTCTCAGCCTCCCAAGCCACTAGGATTACAGGCATGCGCCATCACGCCCAGTGTTGTTAAACATACTTTTAACATAAACTATTAAACTTCATAATGGAATGGTCAACATCAGTTTTAGTTAGTATTAATTTGTGCTTGTTCACAATAAATTATAAATATGATGATGAAATAATTATCACATAAATAGAAATAAATCTAAAATGAAGTTAAAAATTATAATTGTTACTAATATTCACAATGCTCTATATTCAACTCCCAGCACTACAAAAAATTGTTATTTATGAAGGGTGATGTATAAAGAATAGAATGTATCATGTTCAAGTTACATGATGCAATGTATGCAGAAGTCTGATGTTCATAGTATATTAATCTGCATATTAAACAATAATATAAAATAAAAACCCACTCATTTTATGTTCACAATCATTTCTTTTTATTAATGAAATATAAAATTATATATTGACAAAATCACATGAAATAACAGCTACTATTCTAAATACAAAATATTTACTATAATGAGAGAAGCACTAAAATTAGAAAAAACTGTAATTGGAAGAAATATTTCATGAAACTTTTTTTATACCTAATACACTGCCAGTTTCATTAAAATTTTAACCATTTATAGGAAAGATATTGCATTTTTAAATTTAGTGTATCCAGAAATTTTGATTGTCCTGGAAAGTATATCAGGGACATTTAAAAAATTCAACATTATAGACACGTTTAACTTTTTCTTTTTGGCCACTCTCACATCAAAATAGTGAGTCATAAGAAAACTCGAAATTTTTCTTATCTTTAAGTTCTGCTTAATTTCTTTTGATATTTTAAAAATGTATTATTATAATTGTCTTCCTCTGAAGCCATGTGTGTTTGATAATAACCATTGAATGAAAAGGAAAAAAACACTTTGATCAACTTTTATATAGTAAATTTGAAAATATAATAATGTACATAAGGGCCAAAAGTTCTGTTTCTAAAGCCTCATTAATTCAACAAAAAATATATATGAAACCAGGCAGAAATGTTTTATGATTTTAAAAATTATAAAGGAGGCTTCAACAAGAAACAATAATTCTAAGAGATACCTCTTTTTTTTTTTTTCAATTCCAGGTACAGTACACATCAGAATAAAATTCAGACAGCAACGGGATACTCTTCTTTTGTAAAATAGGAGATACTAGATAATTGAATATGGGTACAGAGAATCTATAGACCTTCTTAGGCAATTCTCAGGTAGATTAATTTTAGTAAAGAGAACATAAGAAGATTGCAACTATAGAAATTAATTTATAACACTATGCATTTTCCTGCCATTAATCTTAGAACAGCTTCTGGTATCACATTCTAAAGACTGGGCTATCAAAAGTTTCAGCTGTCAATTTAACTAAATTGGTCAAAACTTGAATAGGTATTAGCTAGTATATTGCTGTATCCCATATTATTATTGAGGTCCAGAGCAGCTGGGAAATATATTGAAAACTTAATTACTTAGCAGATATCTTATTTCCCACTATAGGTAGTATTTCTGAATTCCCTTACAGAATGTTTGATAATGTTTAATTGAACAGAAGTATGTAAATAAGTATTCACTATATAACAACTACATTTAGTTTTCTTATTCATTAAATTATTTTGATTATTCATTATATTTATTATATATCAGTCTTTATGTTAGCCCCTAAAGATTAAAAGAAGTCTTCAATTCCTTCCTCAAGTAGTTCATAGTATATCAGCAGAAGATTGATAAGTGGATACTGTTAATGCAGGGTAATGGTTGTTTAAATAAGGCTAGCAGAAAGCTCACTGAAATGATACAAATGCCAATTTTGAATTTTTAAAGGCTTTATGGAAGAAAAAGATACAATTCAGTCTCTGAATTATAAGAATTTGTAGATAAGCAGTTGGAAAATATAAGCAAACTGCTAATGAAATAAAGATTGCATAAGATCACACTGGTATATTTTATACAGATGTCCCATGTTGTTCTGACTCATTTCAACCTACTTTTTTCAGTAGCATCTCTTATCCAAAATTATGACATCATTGCAAGCTTCAAAATTCAGTAAGGTTTTTCCTAGTTTCATATTAAATATTGCTTATTTCACTTGATGATCTTCAAAATGATAATTTTCTCTAGGTTATAACATTTTCTTTCTATTGGATATCTTATTATTTATTAGAAATGACCCTTTCTGAATATATATATGAATATGAATATATATGAATATGAATATATATATGAATATGAATATATATATATACACACATACAATATTTCTCATGTGTCCATAAATAAGTTTTGAATATGTAATATGTTATAATATGTGCTAAGATCCATATTTGAGTGCTTGAAATCAAAGATGATTAGGAAGACAGTGCAGAGTAATGCTTTTATAAAGAATAAAAGAGTTGTTAACATGAATTTAGTGCCAACCATGTGATAAGAAAACACAGTTTTTATTTGTTATATTTTATGTCTTCTTAACAGCATTACTATGAGGAAAATATTATTAATCATGTGTTTGCTGCCTGAGAAAACACAAACTTTAATTAGAGTTTTAGTTATTTACTCAGAGTCTTGCAAATAGAAAACAGTGGAATTGGAATTCAGAATTATGTTCACCATTATTATTGTGCTAAAATGGACCAACTCTATTGAATTACCTTGAAATAGGTAATGCAGGGGAGAAAAAGTAATTTTCCCTCTACCCTTCTGAGTTCTTAGCAGAGATACCTGTAACAAGAGATTGAAAAACAATAAAAATATGAAGAGCAGTTTACCAAAATATGTTACATACATCAGAGATGCTCATGACATGACTCATATTCAAAGGGGTGGCTTAGAACTATGGCTTATACAGTGTCTTCAATAAACACAATTTTAGAGAAGTGACAAGTAAAAGGAAAAGGAACCTGTGTGTATAGGGGTAGCAAATTATGGAAAGACAACTAAATGACAATTTGCCCAGAAACAGGACATGAATTTTCAATGGTGACCTTCTTCCTCCCCTCTCCACCAGCCAAGACACATATATGACTGTAGATTCTGAAGACTGCAGAGGAGGAACCTGTCTGGCTCCATGTGCATCTACAATTACTGGGGATAAAGGCATGAACATCTTTGGCGAAGATTACCTCCACTCGACTTTTTTTCTTCAAATGTAAAGTAAGAACTATAGAAGTTGCTCCCTGCCTAGCTCACAGGATTGACACAAAAGTTAACATGACATTATATTTGCAAAGTATTTTACAAACAATAATATGCTGTGAAATTCTTATTTTCATCTCCACTGTTATGATTAATTATGGAATTTTCAAATGATCAAAGAAATGAGTGTGAACAGGCTCAAGATGAGGTATCAAGCTTGCCTTCAAATGATATATGTTAATAGCAGCAATCAGGAGGAAGAGAAAGAGATGCAACTGATAAGTTATTTTCATTTTCATTCCTTTATCAGTTGATATGAGAATTAGTCTTAAAGAGAACACTATATTTATTTGGGCAGAATAGACTTTGGAGGGATAATTAACAGGAAAAGTTGACAGTTTAAAGATAGCAGTTCTACTGCCTTCCAGGAATTATGGGTCCCATTTACTACAAATATTTTGTTTTCATGGGTAGTGGAATCAGGTGAGGTTTATAATTTTGAAGTTACTTACATAACAATGCAATACTTTGCATAGAATGGGTAAGAAATATTGATTTCTATGGCATAAGAAATAGAAAGAAAGGAAGGGTTGGGGAGAGTTTGAGAAAAGAGAATCTAAAATCTTGGTATGATCAAAAAGTAACTTTTTATAACTGAAATACTTGGGATGGTCTATGGTTAAAAAAAAAAAAAGAAATCTCCTTCGCCAAAGATATTCGTGCCTTTATCCCCAGAACTTCTAAATAGATTATGTTATGTTGTTATGGGTTATGTTTGCAAAGGGATTCAAGGTTGCAAATGAAAATAAGATTGTGGGTTGACTGACCTGAAAAAAGGAAGATAATCTTGGATTACCTGGTCAAGTCTAACAGAATCACAAGGGCCCTACCTGGTGAGACTTGAGAGATTCAGAAGCATCAAAAAGAAAGGGATACAAGGAAAGAATGTGACCTTCCCATTAGCTTTGCAAATAGAGTAAGAAGGCCATGAGTGTAGGGGGACAGGGATCCTCTTGAAGCTGGAAACTGCCCTCAGAACATAGCCACTGAGAAAGCAAGAAATGAATTCTGTCAACCACCCAAATGAGCAAGAAAATGCTCACCAAGAGCATCCACAAAGGAATACAAACTGCCCCCAAAACCTTTCATTTAAGCACAAAGAAACTCTGTAGCAGATTTCTGACCTACAGAGGTACTAAATAATATATTTGTGTTGTTTTAAGTCATTAAATTTGTTGTAACTTGCTATGGAAGCAATAGAAAGTTAATACTTGGTCTTTTTAGTAGAATGAAGAGCACTCTGTAATGTAATTCTTTCATGCATTTCTCAAATGAAGACTATTAAAAAATAAAATATAAAAAATTATCACAAATATATATCTCAATATTAAATGCATGCTGTTTATTTTTACCATATTTTAAAATTATTTATTATACAATCAAAACTATCTGGCTTTGATCCATATCCATTCTTCATATGACGCACATTAATTTCCAAAATGAATATTTTTTCACTGAAGAATTAAAACATATTATAGCTATTCAATGAAATACAACATTAGATGATGTTAGACATGATTAGTATTTAAGATGCACAATCACAATTAGAATCTTATAAAACTGTATACATAAATAAATTTTTTGAAATAGTGTAAGAAAATTAGAAATTAAGAAATGACTGATCATGTTACTAAAAATTATGATATTTATTTTAAGTACATTAATAAATTTAGCAATGATTCTAGGACAAATTAAAAATAATACACAATAATCTATTTTCTTAACTAGGCTTACATGAATTTGAGTATTTGATTTTAAAAGGATCACTTCCTTTTTATTATAATGCACTAACTTTGAATAATTCACTAAAAAAGTGATTTTCTAATTAAAATAACAGCTCACCTCTTCTTACCACCTTAAATTTTGTCCGATTTTGTGTTCAAATTCATTTAGAGGAATTATGAAAGGTCATTTGCCCACAGACTTCACAGTGTCTCACTTCTAACACAATCCATTGAAGTGAGCACCTTCAAAATTTGATCTTTTATTTGAGGTCTCATCAAAAGAAAATGATATCAAATCTTGTCTTATACTTCTTATTAGGACCTTTATTCTCCTGAACAAGGGAAAGGGATTGATTCACAGTTGCATCTAACTTCCATCAATGACAATTCTGGCTTGGTAGATTACGGCTAACAATTTTGTCTTTCTAAAGAAAAATGACACACTCAGTGAAATCGTGTAAAAAGTTAACTACTTTGTCTTTTGATCAGTTGCATGCTTTACCTGACTTAAATATACGGCTAGGTTTTTAAAAACCTACATTATCTTTTAGTTTATCATCTCCTTCTTTTTCTTTTTTTTTTTTTTTTTTTTGGTGTCTTGCTTTCACTTGGAATTAAAAAAAAACATACTTATATTGTTTCAATCTTAGAAGCAACCAATGAATCTGTGAATTCTTTTGTTCTTATGAATATTTAAAATCCATATAAGGGAAAAGTTAGGAAGACAGAAACTATAAATCAGCATAATCAAGAGTTGTTTCTTTTGCTGGTTATGGAAGTGGGAATGCAAGATTTTTAAAATGTGAATCCTACTTAAGCATATCACTTCCCAAATGGAATAATGATTTAAAGATGTATGTGTTTGTGTGTGTGAGTGTGTGTGTGTGTGTGTGTGTGTATGTGTGTGTGTGTATGTGTGTGATAGAGTTGAGGGTGATGAATAAAAAAGAAACCTACAAGAAAATATTTTCAGAAGAAAATTATGGACAGTTTTATTTTTAACTATGTAATTATTAGGCAGAAAAATTAAAGAACAGAAATAAAAACATGTTAAATACATCCTTATTTACTTTGGAAATGCAAAGATAGTTTATCTTGATTTCTTAGAGCAAAGCAATTTCTTGAACTATGCTAATTATTGTTTGAATTCAAACATTTCACGGATATTTCCAAAATTCATAGAGTTAAGCATTTCAATAAAGACATAAGGAGTAATGTGGCAAATGTGCATATTGCTTATACTTTTTCTTTTGTTTCCTGTAGAGAATGTCATTTCAAAAGAAACATGAGAAATTGAAGTTTTTTCAATGAAAATTCTTTGGAGGGAAGCAACTTTATAACATATTAAGTTTCTTACTAAGTTTAAGTAGTCTTCTTTGTCAAATTGTAAAAACCAACAATAAAAATGAATTAAAGTAATCATAAAATTCTAAAGATATTATTATAAGTACAAATAGAATTTGAATAAAATCTCAATCATAAAATAAATGCTATATAAATTCACTTGGGTGAGTTTCCAGCATTAATTTTCTTGCAAAATGCCTAAAAAGGAAACTGTAATGAATCATACAGTGTTTTTCTTCTTTACATCTCAAGCATAAATACCATTTGTTAGCATTCCAACTAAAGAATTGAAATTTCAATCATTTAAGTTGTTCAAGACCCTCAAACACTTTTAAAAAAATCAAGCAGAGAAGTATTAGAATCTGAAATGCTTACTCATTTTCTCTTGCAAAGCTCATTGCCAAAATGTTTCCATGGGAACTAAATGCAACTCCTTAAATACAGATTATGTCTTATTTAATTCTCCTGTGGTTCCATCTAAGATCAGGTATTATCAGAAAAACAATAACTTAAGTTGTTTTCCCCTAAACTAATACAGTTTGATGATTTTTGAGTTTAGTTGTTGAATTTTAAATTCACTACTCAGCATTTTTCTTTCTGCTTAAATTATTCTTGAATCAAATGATGAATATTTCACTGCCTTGATATTTGCATTGGGATAAATTTCACCCAGAAAAAAAAATGAAAATGGCAGAACAGTATTTGTGCAAGTCTTTCTTTCCCAACCACTCGTGTGTGCATACCTATGCATATACATGAATATATACATTAATGCAGAGGTATAATTGATACAATTACATGATTTACTATTATAATCTTCAAACATCAAAAAGCTTTGTGTAACCTATGTGATTCTGCAATCTGTATTTGGGGTAAAAAAGGGAGTTCATAACACACTTGAATCTAATATGATATGTCAAGAGCTATGTAATGTTTTGAACAACCAATAAAAAAAAATAAATAAATAAATAAAAATAAATAAATAAAATGCTTTGTACAAAGGACCTTGACTGTGACCAACAGACATGCCATGTAGTTAGAATTGTCCTAAGAAAGTGCTGAACTGCAGGCACATCCATTGTTCTCTTGGAGGGTTCTTTAGCCATAGATCAACACTATGTTACTTTAAAAATAGTTACTGTACAAATGCTTTTGTTGTTGAAATTGCATTATATCAGAGAAAATGCAGTCTTAGCTCTCTATGTATATGACAGTGTATAACAAACTGGTGCACACTTAGTAAAATTGCTACTGAATGCAAGTACTGCAGTTGAAGATTTGGAAATCAGGGAAGGTCTCACTAAGAACATGATATTTAAAGAGTATCTCAAATGAAGAATGCAAGAACATAGAACCTGAGGTGGGGTTATATCTGGTGTGGTCAAGGTAAATTAGAAGTGCGGCGTTAATGGAGGGAGAGAGTCAAGAGAGGAGGAGAAATAACATTCTGAGAGAAAGACAATAAAATTATATAATGCATTATACACTCCTTAGATTCTTATTCTACATTTGAATTCAATGCTGAAAGAGTTTTCCCAGAATAATGACAAAATTTATGTTTTAGGGAAAAAAATTATTATTATTTTACATTGGAGAATAGACATACCAAGCATGAATGTCAAGTGTGGAAGCAGGAGACCACTAGGGAGTTAATTACAGTAATAAGTCATTGACTGTGTAAAGATATTATTTTCCCTACATTCCACATTTGAAACATGAATGGTTGAGTCATCTTCTCAAATCCATCAAGCTAGTAAATGTTAAATCTATGACTTGAATACAGGCGCTGAGAACTCATACTTTTAGCCACTACATCACCCATTTACTCTAGTAATAGTAAAGATGGGGATGGAGAAACTACCACATTTGTGATATGTATTCAGAGACAGATTAAAGACCTGGGTGCATGGTATATACACATATGTGCATATATGCATGTGGATAAATACTAAAACCTACAGCAGGATTTTTGTTTTCATTCTTTGTTTTGTCTGAGTATCCAGACAAAAGACAATTCCAGTCACTAAGTCAAAATGAACTGGAGACACACCAGGTTGAAGAATTTATATATGTGTGTGAAATGGGAACTATATTGTTAACATATAAAGTTTATGATATCTATAATGTATTCTCATGGAGAAATTGAAAAGTTGTTATGTCTGACAATTAAATCAGAGAGAGATAAATTTAAGAACTACAAACACATACCTTGTTTTCAAATAGATTGAAGACAGAATGAGCGAAAATAAAACGAGGTCCAAACTTTCAATCATTACAGTCTTAAGGCTTAAGTAAAGGGAAGAACCAAAGGGAGATTATGAAAGACTTTGTCAATAGGATCAGTAAGACAACCTAGAATCCACATTAAGAAAATGCATCAAGAATGAGGAATCAACTGTGTCAAAACCAGCTGAGAGACTGAGAAAGGTAAACATGAGAATTGACAACTGGATTTTCACGAGATAGAGATCTGTTGAACTTAATAAGAGCACTTACTAGTTGAGTTTTCAGGATAAAACCCAAATGAGAATGAATTTGATAAATAATTATCAAAAAAGAATCCAAAACAGTGCATATAAACAATGATAGTAGTATAGAATTGTGTAACGTAAGTGGGATATCTGGTTGAAGGACATTTTAGATATTTAAAGGATCTAGTAGAAATGAATAAATAAATAGCAGTAAATAATATAATAATAATTGTAACATCAATGCCTTTGGGAATGAATAGGAGATTAAAATAACTTTCCTTTTATGTAACTGTGATATTTTGACCAGGACTGATTGGTCCAGAGTCACATATTTAACTCATATGCAGCTTTTTCTGATCTGGCCTAAAGTGTACTAGACATGTAAGTCTAAGAATCTGTTCAGAGAGAG
Organism: Callospermophilus lateralis; assembly: GCF_048772815.1. NCBI lineage: Eukaryota > Metazoa > Chordata > Mammalia > Rodentia > Sciuridae > Callospermophilus > Callospermophilus lateralis. Next base: position 85,857,638 of record NC_135317.1, read on the forward strand.
TGTCTAAGAATGTATTGTTATAAGGCTGACTCAGAGACATATAAACCAAAGTGTGTGTGTATGTGTGTGTGTGTGTGTATGTGTGTGTGTGTAAAGGAAAAGCTAATAAATCAGAAGGGAGAAAGGAAGATAAACAAAACAGCAATGAGGAAGCTGAGTTACAAGCCTGTCAAACTCTTAGGGTGCTCCTGAGTGTTAGAGATTTTTAGAGCTTTTGTGGTACCCAGCAAATCAATAAAAGGTGATTGGCTTTTTTTTTATTATGTCTAAACCTTTGTTATCTATTTATCCTACCAAGGAGTCAGCTATCCTGTGAAGGAATCAGAAGATAGTTTCTTCCTTCAACAGTTTTAAGACTCTCACTAACACATAGACAAAAACAACAGCAACAACAAAACATTAATTAGTTTTGTGGAAATTGCACATGGGAGTTTTCATTCAAATCAAAATTGAAAAGTAAGTTAAATTAATCGTTTTCATGCTGTCCACTTATATAGTTTTTCCCCCAACAATTATTGATTCATTCAACAAATGTTTATTTTAAAACTACTGTGTTCTAGGAACCAATAGAATCTGAGGAATCCAGCGATGAATGAGAGACATGATTATTTGAATTTTTAACTTTCCACTTGGAAGGAAGAAAGTCATTTGAATGGATAAGCACAAATATAAACTGGAAGCATTATGTTATATTTGAGCATATAACAGTGAGACTAACCCCTGTTTGAAGGAAAGACTATAGTAACATTGAATATCAGATGAATAATGACCATTAAATATATGATGAAGCTGGGAAAAATATTTTAAGGATTGGATTTGAATGTGTGAAGGTTTTCACATGTCAGTTGGAATAATTTAAAAACATCATTAAAAAATTTAGTTGGTGAACAGAGATCACACTGATCAACAGAGGACACAATGACAAGAGCAAATCCAAGAGAAAAGCAAGACAGGATTATTCCAAGGTTTGTAGGTTGTTAAGCATTATTGATATTGCTATTATTGTCATTACTATTATTATTGTCTTATTTCAACCTAAGATCAATGAAGATGTGTTGAAAAATTTCCATCAAAATAGTTAACATGATTCTTTTCTGTTGTAAAAGAATACCAGCTTGTCTCAGAGTGAAGAATGAATTAAAGAAACAGCTTAGTTTGGCTAAGAGTTTGCCAGTAAACATGGAGAGAAATGAATGGTTTAGAGAAATGTTTAGGCATTAGAAACAACAGGATTTGTTGGTTAAGGTGTTTTGTACTAGAGAAACTGAGAAAACGCCTTTGTGTGTGTGTGTGTGTGTGTGTGTGTGTGTGTGATTTGCATCTTTTGTGAGATTCCTATAAAATATCCAAAAAAACAAGTAAAGGAGATAAAGATTTTAGGGATCAGAAGAGAGTTCTGCAGTAGGAAAATAAGTTGTGTCACTATTACTGATTATGAAACATAACATTTTTAAAACAGATTTTCAGATATTAAAATGGAAAAGTATCATTAAAATAGTTTTAATAATTTGGAAGTCCAGATTTCTGTCTAGTATATATAAAATGTACCCAGAAACAAGTAAACATATACAAAGTTGATCAACTCGAATACATCAAAGATATTTTTCCTCTCCATATTTATGGTACTAAGAATTTCAAAGTTATTTTTCTGAAATATGAATAAAATGCAAATAATACAAAACAAAACCTTTAGATATAAAATTATCAGAGTGGCTTATTCTTCTATTTACTTTCAGGTTTTCTTTCATAAAGCTTTATGCATATAGATGGTCATCCACTTACAATGGTTCATCTTTGATTTTTCGACTTTATAATGGTGTGAAAGTCATACACATTCAATAGAGACCACCCTTTGAATTTTGAATGCTGATCATTTCCTGAGATACTGATAATGCTGTATGAGACTCTCCTTGATGTGAGGGAATGACAGTCAGCTTCCACTCCCAGTAAATCACCTGATCAAGAGTATGTAAAACTGTGTTCTACACTGTTCTGTGTTGCTAAGCTACAATGTAAAGTAAGTGAGGTATATTAAATATATTCTCAACTTACAATTAACTTAACTTTCCATTGGTTTATCAGGGTATAATAATGTAAGTTGAGAAGCATCTATATATTTTTCTTTATATGCACACATACATAAACATTTGAATAAAAATATTATTATACAGGAAAATTTATATGCAAACCTTTTGTGTGAATACCACAAAATTTGATATTAACATGAATTAACAAAATCTTTTTGGTTTTTTTATTTATGTTGAAAAATTATAGTGTATCTTGTTTCTTAAAATAGACTACAAGATTTTCATGACTATATGGTAATTATATTTATTTTTTTCCCTTTTATAGACCAATATATAGTGTAGAATCACAAGAGAGATGAAATAAGGATTTGAAAAGGTAAAACTAATAAAACAAAAGAAATCACAATATTTACTGAAGAAAAACAGAATATGAACATCTAATTACACAAATAATTTTATTTAATACATTTTGAAATTATTAAATATCTACTTCAGTTTGTCCCGCTAGGTGTATTCTTAACACTAAGAGCCATGAGATTATACAAGACAAAACAAAACCCCTGTATTTTAGTTCTTTATAATTTTTACTTAAAAATATTTTAAAATATCCTTTTATAAATATTTCATATAACTTAAAAATTACTTTGTTCTTGATAGGGTGTTGGAATTGACTACACTTATTTTACCCTTTGCTTTTGAGTTTCTAATCTCTGTCTACTCTCTTTGTTTAGAGAAACCCATTGGATGACTTTATTAAACTTCCTAATGCCATGGCATCTTTTTATAATACTTTTAAGATTTCTCTTAGAATATATGATATTTAGTTTTAACGAAACAAGGGACATTTAAAAATTGCATCAGAATAAAAGTTTAAAAAAGTAAAACTACCATCAAAAATTACATCAACACTATATAGTAAGATATAAGCACTCTTTGGGCGGTCCTTTGACAATCTGAGTGCCCTCTGTTTAATTTTTTCCTAAAAGTACAGCATTTTCATGACTATAACTGAAACTTCATATATTCATTGACTTCATGAACAGGATTGTTGTCATTTTAAAGTTCACTTATTGTTGAAATAAACCTCTACAATTTTGTAGTTATTAATACAATTGCAAACGAGGTCATTAATGTACAGTCCTGTTTTTGAACACATCAAAATAATACTTGGGGGGATGGGGATGTGGCTTAAGTGGTAGCATGCTCGCCTGGCATGCGTGTGGCCCGGGTTCGATCCTTAACAACACATACAAACAAAGAAGTTGTGTCTGCCGAAAACTAAAATATATATATATATATATATATATATATATATATATATATATATATATATATATATATATATAAATAATTCTCTCTCTCTCTCTCTCAAAAAAAAATAAATACTTGGTTCTTAGATTAATAGCACTCCAGAAAGGAGTAGATGGGTGACAGCAACAGATAGAGCACTATAGCATTGCTGGATCTGCCACCAGATTGGGAGTGTCTCTCCCAGGCATGATGTATGCATGGTTTTTTGGCATTCTGAAAGAAGCTGCAATACCTGTCAGCAGATCAGAATGGAAAGCTCAGTCTCAAGGTGGATTCAGATTCATATGCTACCTAATACTGTACATGGGATTTATCTCAAATATAGACATGAAATCACTGACATTAAATATCACCCAAGATATGAGAAGGTCCATACAACATTCAACTTTACCCAGTCATGGTTAAATCATACACAGGTTTATATTTTTGTATTAGATATTCTCTAAAAACTACTCCCATTGGGAGTATATATTGATGAACTCTTTTGTTTAAATTTCCTTGACTGTAGGTTAAGTTGGGGACCCCTTCATGTGCTATTTTTTATGGATTATGAATTCTAAGTGTTAACAACATATCTTGAATATTTTTGAATTTTTAATCTGACTTTACTGATTTTTATTGCATTTTTGTTATTTATACTAATACCTTATATTTTCCCCCCTAACTATATAGCATCTTTTTGCCATGAACTCTTGGCACAATTCTGTATTGTTACATATGTTTTAGAGATATGTGTGTATGGTGGGGAGTAGAATGTGTGATTATTTAACACATTTTAGCATCTTTTTAAACAAAAGTTTCATAAGCTTGTTTGTACTAGCATCTTTTTAAACAGAAGTTTCATAAGCTTGTTTGTGCCTCTATAAGTTTTTATATTTTTTTGTTATTTAGACAGGCAATCTATCTGAAATTAACTTTTGTTTGTGATAGGAAACATACATCCAAAGGTTTTGTTAGTTCACTCAATCGAGTGTCTTGAACTGTGATGAATACATTATTTAAGTATCTTATTAGCAGTTTTTTGTATAGATTGAAGTTGAAGGAATTACCTATGCATTTTCAAATTAATTTTTTTAAAGAAAGCTTTTACATCTGTTTTGATTGCAACAGATTTGGGCAGATTCCCCAATCTGCCAATCTCTAGTCAATGGAAATTTTCCAATCCACTTTTCACATTAAAGTGATATTTTGAAGGCTGCCTTGGTGGCACATGCCTGTTATTCCAGTGGCTCAGGAGGCTGAGACAGGAGAATCGTGAGTTCAAAGCCAGCCTCATCAAAGGCAAGGGGCTAAGCAACTCAGTGAGACCCTGTCTCTAAATAAAATACAAAATAGGGCTGAGGATTGGCTCAGTGGTCAAGTGCCTATGAGTTCAATCCCCAGTGCCAAAAAAATAAATAAATAAATGATATTTTGAAAATGCAAAGTTAAGAATAACGTGCTCCTAACTCAAAACATTTTATATTTGATTAATTTGATCATTGTGAAGACAAATAACTGCAAAGTGGTTTTAATGCCTTTTACAGGGATGACCCTTGAGAGCCTTTGTAGCCTCATGTTTAAGTACATAAGGGTACTCTATATTTTCTACAGACTTTAGTTATTCTTTTCTCTGCTACTTATGTGCTATACTCTCTTCTACTGCTGAACCATGGAGCTCTGTCATGCAGGACTCTCCAAAGTGGTATCTTTATTATAGTTACTTTGCAATCATTTCCATTATTTCTCCATCTTTTCCCACCCTATGTTCTTCATACAGAGGATGTTAATTTTAGTTTGTCATGTTTTAGTGCCAAAGATGACATTTGTTGCACTAGAGCTATTTGGTGAAGTTGTTAAATGGGTAATGAATATAAGTCTGTCACTTGGATTGGTCACAGGGTTAATTTCCGTGAAAACCTGTTTTGGGGCTGGGGTTGTAGCTCAGTGGAAGAGCGCTTGCCTCTTACATGTGAGGCACTGGGTTCAGTCTTCAGTACCACATAAAAATAAATAAATAAAAATACAGATATTTTGTTCATCTACAACTAATTTTTTTTTAAATTTTAAATGGTGTTTTAGCTAACTAAGAAGCATTGTGTTAGTTCTTAAAAAAGAATACATGTACATATTATATATATATATACACATATATATGTGTATGTATATATATATGTACATATACATATATATATGTATATATATATATATGTAAGTATGTGTGTGTGAATGAGCTCTGATCATTACTTTAAATGTGCAAAATTCAAAATCTGTCTTTTATTTTATTTATTTACTTAATTATTTTGGGGGGTACTAGGAATTGAACTCAGGGTCATTTGGCCACTGAGTCATATCCCAGACCTATTTTGTATTTTATTTAGAGTCAGGGCCGCATTGAGTTGCTTAGGGTCTTGCTAAATTGCTGAGGGTGGCTTTTAACTCTTAATCTTCCTGCCTCAGCCTCCCAAGCTACTAGGATTACAGGCATGTGCCATGGTGCCTGTCAAAATTTGCCTTTTAAGTACCGCCAGTATTATATGTTTTGTAGAAAACCATGAATATTTAAGACAAATAAAATTCTGTATCATTAATACTTACTTACTAGGTTAGTTCCTTTCTCATAAAGATAGGTCTAGAATGTAAGTTCAATAGAGAATAAGAAACAAATAAAATATTGCTAATTCATGAGCTGTTTAAGATCAAGACTATTTGGGCCTAGATTTGCTGCTAACTTTGTTTTCAGACTTTTTTTTTTTTAAAAAAAAAAAATTGACAGGAATAAAGTCAGTAGCAGAACCACACATAGTATTTTCTTGATTTGGGGAAGATAAGAACATATTTCAAATAACACAATATTATAAAAAAATTCAAATGTTTCAAAAATACAATTTTTAAAATGGAAACTAAAAAGTATAAAAATCTACGTAAAAAGTTAAAAACATTATATGATGAAAATATCTCACAATCTGTTTCTCAGTGTAATTAAAATATAATTAGACATTTAATGAAGCAACCTCTGGCATTTTTACACAATTAAATAAAGTTGCATAAACCTTGCCTAATGGAGCTAAGTATTATAACTCTTCATACATATAAATGGACATCTATATGTGTGTGTATAGTTGTTAAAGTCTGTAAAAATATTTATCTTTGTTTAAATCTCAGCTCAATTCATTGTATCTTTGTGTGAACCATCAACCTTCTTGGTTCTAACTACCCAATGTGTAAAATGAAGACAATTCCCTTGCTTTCTAAAAACACTGAGAATTATGACTGTAGAATGTGATACACTTGCACAAGTGCCTGGATACAGATTATTGCCTAGATTTGTACATGTAACATGTGTACGCATTAATTTTAGATTGTTGAGAGTATTTTCTTTTAGGTCTCTAACAATTTCTTGACTAAAAGAAAACTCATAAGCAAAGCTTTTCCACTTAATAGGGCTAACACTATAGATGATTGTTCTCTTCACTTGTTGATGTCAAACCCATCACAACTGAGAAAACTCTGAGTTAGTCATTCACCCTTGTACACTGTTGGTGAATATGCAAATAAAGATAGTCATTATGATGGTTTCTCATAAAATTAAAAATAGAACTACTATATGATCCAGCAGTTCTAGCAGTGGGTATATATCCAAGGGAAATAAAACCAATGTTTCAAAGAAACTTTTGCACACCCAGGTTCATTGGAACACTATTCATCAAAGCAAAATATATATATAAATAGTCTGTCCATCAACTGATGAGTGGAGAAAAAGCAATGTGAAAACTATAAATACAACAGATACTACTCAGTCAAAAAAAATGAAATTCTGTAATTTATAACTTCAGTTCATTATGTTAAGTGAAATAAGCCAGGTAACAAATACAGCATGATCTCACTCGTATAAAATGTCAATCTCATTGAGGTTGAGAGCAGAATGCTGGTTTCCAGAGGCCAGAGACTGAAAGGGTTGTGGGGAAAGATTGATCAAGGGGTGGTAAATTACAGTTAGAAAGGAGCAAGCCACTCTGGGGTACTGTTACACAGTCCAGAGACTATAGATAACACTTATGTAGCGTGTACCTCAAAAGGTTAAGAAGAAAGGATTTTGAACGTTTTGACCACAAATAAAAAAGAAAAAAGAAAGAAAAGAAAATTGTTGGAGAAGATAAGTATGTTTAACCTGGTTTATACATTATGCAGTTATATATGTATTAAATATTACATAGTACCCAGTTAATATGTATACTGTTTATGTATCAGCTAAAAATAAAAATTTTAAAAAGAGAACAAAATAAAGTTACCTGCCTTTGACCTAACTAATAAGGGGAAACATCCAATTTCCAATGAATTGAGATAGTTAAAAAGTGTCTCTGTACTTCTTTTATACTTAAATTAGCATTTTGCAATCTTATTTAAAATTTCTAAACCTGTCGACCTAAAATGAAAAAATATGCATTATGTATATTTATTAATCTATCACTAATAGTATATTTTCCATCATTCTTCAGTACTGGTTTTTCTTCGAAGAATCCATTTGTGATTTTTTTTCCCAATTGTGAATTTAAAATTAATTTGTATTTTTAATTTTTCTCACTCTCTTCCCCAGACACTAAACAGACTCATAAACTCCTGAGACTGTCATTCCTCTTTGGCTACATCTTATGTCTTCATTTTCATATACCCTAAACCCTTTCATGTCAAGACTCCTCACCCCTTTTTTCATTCTTGATTCTTACCCTGCCAAACCTCAGTCCTTATTGGATTTACTCAGTTCTTTTTCCAAGTTGAAAAGTATTTCTCATTAAATCTCTGGCTAACTACTTTTGAATGGACCCCACGTACTAGGAGCTGTGCATCAGATATAGGAGCTTAATGTGATAAAAACCATTTTCTCAAGAGGCTCACAGTTGAATAGAGAGATCCTTAACTTGGAGGTAAACACATTTCCTGAAAGTATACATAAAATACTGAATATATAAGCACTTTCTTTTATCAGGACAAAAGGTATATATATATTTTGTTAAATTTTCTAGTGAGAGATATAGACAAGGAAATAATCAAACTTTAGTGTGTTGCTATTATTGATGGGGGTAAGAATAAGAAATTAATGAACAATGCCTTGGTAGGATTAAGGAAGGGAAATTCTTGGAAATTTGCTAATTCAACTACAAGCTACCTAATGCTTCTCAACAATCCTTTAATTTCCTGCTGATCCTTAGCCACTTTGCTCCTAGGTTCCTGCTATCAAATCATTGTTTTTTTCTCACTTCTTATTTTATTTACCTTCTTGAAATTTTCAGCCAAGTCAAATATTTTGTTGAAAAATTGAAAAGACTTGTATTTCAGAGTCTGACATATTCTTAAAATAGTAAGAATTTGAGACCAAATAGAACTAACATTGTCTTCCAGGTACATTAGGTGAGGCTATATAATTCTAGAGAAAAAAAAATGTGCCTAAATAAACAAGCAAACTTCTGGGATAAGAGGAAACACCATCGAGAGAGAGAGAGAAAAAAAAAAGTTGTGTTTAGTTTGTGCATTTTAATTTCTAATTTATTGAATTTCTATTCTATAATCTCTCAGATTCTACAACCTGTTAAAATTAGTGGTTGGTTAGTTGTGAAGGCAAAGTATAGGGTTTGGGAGCTAATACCCACATCATCCTATTTACTCTTCACACTTTAAAAAGTGCCTACATTATGAACCTGTGCAAACTTGCAGCTAGCAAATTACACACTAAGTTTGGAACCCAGATCTGCTGAATGGTGTTGCCTATGTTCTTCTGTGGATGTCAGGCTGCCTTTAAGGTAATAGATAAGCCACCCTAAGCCCCAATTAGAGCCCTATTCCAAATAGCAAGTTCCAAATCTACCATTGCCCCAGTCCTACTTGTGGAATTATTAACTCTCCATTTAAATATTATATTTATTATATAAAAATAATATTGTTTAAAATAGTTTCTATACTCAGTGTTCACCTAAAGTTTAGTAAATTTATAGTTATTATTAAAGTTTTATAACGTTTAAAAGCAAAACCAATAAGAAACTAATGAACTAATTAATGTTTGTTTAACTTTTTGCAAAGTTACAGTTTTATCAAAGCTATAAATGTTTTAAATTTTCTTTTCTGAGTAAGTAGTTGGAACTTGGGCTAAATCAAAATGCTAAGTGTTTCAAAGGATGATTTGTCTAGGTGAAAGATTTTATATGTGAATATAATCTAATTCTTCATTCTTTCTTATAACCAAAAGACATCATTATCTAGAATGCTTTAATTGAGCAATAGACATTCAACCTCGACTGATATTCAGATTTTCATCCATTCAGAATGTATAACACTATTAAAATTTTTCTATACTATAAGAAGAAAACATTATCATCTAGTTGAAACTACCATAATGTATAAGCATTTTCCTGTAGAAAATATAATCAAGATTTAGAAATTATATTCAATTCACAATAACTCCACATCTTGGTATATATTTATATGCCTATGCAAGTGTTACATTATGTTTATATTTTGATAATTTATTGTTTAGGCTATTTTGCTTGCTTTTTGAAATAAGTTCTTTGTCTGCATTTTGTATTAATCTCCCTGAATATTGAAGTGAGGTTCAGTCAAGGTCATTTCTATCCTAGCTCTTTTATTACTTTAAGAAATGCATAACTTGGGGCTGGGGATGTGGCTCAAGCGGTAGCACGCTCGCCTGGCATGCGTGCGGCCCGGGTTCGATCCTCAGCACCACATACAAAGATGTTGTGTCCGCCAAATACTAAAAAAATAAATATTAAAATTCTCTCTCTCTCCCTTCTTTCTCACTCTCTCTCACTCTTTCTTAAAAAAAAAAAAAAAGAAATGCATAACTTGAATATATAATTGAAAAATCCATAAATGTGATTGAGTAATTCAACTCAATATTATATATCTGCCCATTTTATCTTATAGTGCATATGTATTATTTTATGGTAAATATTACTACTATATTCTTATTAATTTGATTTTCTAAATTATCACACACTGCCAATGAAGCATGATAGATTGTTGAGAGCCACAGCCGAAGGGGCCCCAGCAAACTTCCAGCTGCCAGAAAACTTCCAGCTGCCAGCTGATGATTGGCTCACAGCAGCCCCAGTAAACTTCTAGCTGCCAACTGATTGGCTTCTCTGCGGTGATGCTCATTGGGCTGTTTCCCTGCCCTTTTAGACCATGGAGCTGCTCATTGGGGGACTTTTTTGGCCCCACCCATGCGACCCAGCCAATCGGCCTCAAGAGCATGAGGAGTGGGGGAGGTTGAGAGGCTTGTGGGAAGCCGGTGGTGGCAGTTGGGCTCTGAAGGTTTTCCTGAGGAGCTGTTTTGTTTGGCGTGTGTGGTTCTAAAAATAAAGTTCGTTTCTTTTGACAAGTGGCTCCTGAATTGTGCCCAGCCAGACTGAGGCAATAGATACTTTTTAAAAAATGCTATGTTAACCAAAAAGTTCCTATTCTTGTGAAAAGAAGGCCTTTACATCAACTGGAATGGCAATATAATACTAAAACCTAAGATAATTTCCCATATAGTCCAAGAGACCATGGCATTAGAATCTTTGGACACACTAATTTATTGCCACAATATCAAAGAAGGTAGAATTAAGCTTTGGCATTCTTAAATTGGTATTTGTAGTAGGATTCTTAGTTAAAATATTTTAAAGTGCTTGAATGAAAGAAATACACAGAACAAAAAAATACTGATATTGGTTTTCTTTAAAGTCTACTAATCTTAATGGGATAGCATAAGATAAAAGATCAACATTTAAAATTATTGCATTAATTCCCCCGAATACATATAAATGTTAATTAATATTCTGCATCCATAAACATATAAAAGTCATTGTATTACATATACAATATATTTGGTATGGCCAAATCAGTTTTTAAACTCAAGAAAAAAATATACATAAAATTATTACTTAAATTTCCTCACTATCACAATTACAAGTCACAAAATATCCTCAAAAATGTTAATAAACCAGAAATGAGAAATTAAAGTTGAAAGCATGTACATAAAATATTCAATTATATAAACAAGTGTTTTTATAAAATCTATAAAAAGATATAATAAATTAAAGTTATTTTCCCCACAGCTTCTATTTGTACAAATAAAAAATATACTGTAAAGAAACTCAAAAAAAGGAGACACAGTACAAGGTGCAGGGAAAAGGAAGGGGGCAGAGTGGCTCTTTGTCCAAAAGGACATGTTTATTTATAACAATAGGTTACATTAGGTCATTAGTACCATAACCACATTATTGTTTAGAGTATCAGTAAGGTTGTTTATTCTGCAGTTACATTTCATAGTTAACAATATGCATTGTTAGGAGTTTTATGCAGTTCTCAAGAAGGTCCATTGTCTGTTACTGTGAGGCGGGCAGCCCCAGGAGCACCACAGCTTGGTGAAACATTGTAGTTATCAAGCAAGATCCTTTATTCCCAGGAGTTATGTGCCTAAGATTAAGGTCAAAGCTGATAAAACTCTAGCATGGAGGGCATTACCATAGCAACCAGGCATGCCATGCCTTTGCACAGAAACTTTCCCAGGCACCAAGCATGCCACAGCCATGAGGGAAACAGTGACCTTAATCCCAAGCACAGAACCCCTACAATATACATCCCTTAATTTTTTTTGTCCTTTTATCATCTTAGTTCTATGAATTAAATCAAGACCTTCTTAACTTCATAGTTCTTCCTCTCCCTAAAACCTCATTTTTCCCTGTTGTTATGACCTTATAGAGATTAATATGACTAATCCTCACATGTCAAGAAAGTTGAATATCAACTTTCTTGTCCCCAGTTTGCTCATATTATTCCCTTTAAAAAGGGTTCACAGAAAAGGAAGCAAGAGCTGGTGCCTATTAACCTAAGTAAGAAGATCTTCTTGATTGAATTTAAATGAAGGGACCAGTATCTCATTGCTTAGGTAAATGACTCTTGAACTGCTACCGGAAGGGAACCATGCCATGTTCCCCTAGAGGGGAGAGTAATAAGTTCTAGGGGAAGATAGAGACTCATTTCTGTGACTTCTTTTGGAAATGTGAAGGTGTGAGGCAGATAGGAATGTACTGTATATATAGAGAAAAGAGCTTTTAATGCAACATACCCACCATTTGATGGAACAAGAACACATGAGGTAACTGGTGACCCTTCTGCTTGGTTCAAGTTCAAGATATTTTTCTCAGGGGATAAAAGTCTCCCTCAACTGTAATGAGATTTTGAATGCCCTAATCCACTATTTGCTTTCATACAAATCTCTGTCAACAATTTTTCACATACTTCTCCTTTTCTTGACCATATTTGCTCAATAAGAGAGATTAGAGAAGAGATGATCAAGCACATTTTTACCTCTGGCTGTCTGTTCTCCTTAGCTGTGCTCTTGTCATTTGACATGCCCCTTAACTACTCATTGGATGCTGGACTTCTGCTTTTCTCCAGGATCTTTACACTGACATTAGCTGAGCCAGAGAGATGGACTCAGCCTATCAATCTCTTTCTATGGCTTTATCCAATTGCTGGGTGCTGGGTACTGTATTCCTCCTATCCATATCCATCTACATGACCAGGGTTTTGAGATAGTACATGCACATGTTATTGGCAAAATTTTCTGAAGGGATCAATATCTTAATGCAGATATTCATTAAAAAGTACAAGTGAGAGATTTGCTGGGTCCTCAGATTGATTCTTATATTTAAGATGTGATTTAAAATTTTTCTCTATGGTTCTTCTGTATTTCTTGAGAACTTGATTTGGAAAACAGTCTGAAAATCTGACAGGAATAAACTTTCACAATTTTTTTTTTCACTCTCTAACTGGCAAGATCAGAAATGCCATGAAAAGTAGACTGTCGCACAGGATATTTTCTACTTCAGCTGGTTTCTGAACTCATGCAGACACATAGTCATACACATGAATACAGAAACTCACAAAATCATACTCTCAATAGCTAGCAAGAAAAAAATAGAGTCAGGGTTACTTTCAATTATTCTCCAGGCTTTGTCCATATGTTCAAGAAATAAATGATCTAAAAGACAGCACCTGGTAACTTATTTTTTTTTTTTATTTGTAAAGAGGTTAAAGAAAGTAATTTGGGTGTATTCTATAGTTGCTGCTTAGGTTGCTTACTGCAAGAATATACAAATAAACTTAACTTTTAGATAAAAGCAAATTTACTTTTTAAATATATGGATGCCTATTAAGAAATTCAATTTACTTGCTAATTCAGTTTTCAAAGAATTAAGATATATACATAGAGAGATATTAACATATATACCCACATATTACTTAACTACCCACCTCATTTCCTTTTATTTTTCTCTAGGCACAATTAAGTCTAGATAGCACAGTTCCTATGTTTTATGGAGCATTGAACTGGTAGCATATGAGAGAATCATGACCGTTACTGCTGCTGTTTCTGACAGACTGGGGAGATAATAGGCCAATCTTCTCTCTGGATGACTCCTGCCTGACCAGAGGAGACGAGGTAGGAGAGGAATTGAATCATTTGAAAAGAGGCATTTGTGCAGAATGGAGAGTGAACTGTCAATTGAGTTGTGCTTGACAGAAAATGGCACTTTTGTCTTTGGGCATCTTTATAATAGTAAGAACAGAGTTATATTTAAAACTTTCTTGATTTTATGCAATGAGCATTGTGTTGTCCCTTGTGTATATCAAAATAAATGGTATATTGGTGTCAGTGTTATTATCATAGATAACTTTATAGAAAATAGGCATTATTGCTGCATTTAAGCTAATTTGTTGGGATTGAGTGTCCTTACATGAAGGTAATATAAATGATAAAACACAGAGGCATTTCTATAATACGAAATTTAAAAGACATAGAAAATTTTTAAATTTCCCAAATACTGCTTATAATACATGACAGTTATGTTCTTATTGCAGAAGTTAGTGATATAAACCCAGGTTCCCTTTCTTTTAAAATACTGCAGAAAATTATTCACACTGTGTACATGCCTATTTTTTTCTTATCTATTAAGAATGCAAAATAAAAGCTCTTCTATATCTTCTGATTAACCATAAAATAAAGTGAATTACCATGTTTAATTTTTAATTTTTTATTCCTTTAAATTTACTTGACTTTATTTAATTCCATTGTCTCAGCTTTCTGTTTTGTGTATATGTGTTTAATATATCAGATATACAAAGTTTCAGTAATTTGTAAAATTTGAATTTGTTCATTTCAGGAATTATGAATTATAGTTAAGGGACACGCAATTGATAACAACTATTTTGTGGTTATAATTTATTTAATTTGGAATGGATTTCGCTTATGTCTAGTTAATTGTGCTAATCATAGACTAAACTTATGCATAATAAATGATATCATTGGAGTAATGGAAATATTCTTTGTTATAAATACCAATATAAGACTTTAAATCACAAGTTATGTGGGAATTAATTCAAATAGATATTCATTGATCATTGAAACTATTCCTATATTTATGTGCAGGTGTGGTATGGGGACCTCTGTATGTTTTGACACTATGTATTTATAATAAGGTAGAAATATGTTTTTTAATTAATTAATCCTTGTGATGAGCTTGGCTGGTAACTAGAGTCCTATGATATGTCTTTCTCTTGCTCAGAGATACTCAGTAAGTACTTGGAGTTACCAATTTAAGTAATCACAGAAATAGAAGAGTCAGAGGCAGTTCTCAAGAGAATGAGGAGAGTTTCAATCTGAAAGTACATTCTCAGAATCCATGAAAAATAAATAATACCTTCACTTTGTAAAAGCTGCTAACGGTGGCCCTCCTGTGTGTTAAGTCTTCAAAAGTGTTATGCAACTTTTAGAGTCTGAACATCAAGAGCTGGAGTCTTGAAAATAGCTGGAAATGGCAGCTGCCATCAAGAACAGGATGACTGTGACCAGGTATCCTGGTGTCCTGCCTAGAGCAGCAGAGTCTAAAAGAAAAAAGGACCCATGATGAAGAAATGTGCACTGCAGGAGGCAGCTGTGACTGGATCTTCCCACGCCTCCGTTTCCTGGCAGGGAATTTGCTGCCGAGAGGAAAAAAACATGCATACAGGAGCTATTATAATTTTAGCTAATCCTTACTAGTGTGGGGGGGTGTTGAGCTCGATTTTGTATTTTGAGAGAAATGGCTATGGAACTGTCATCATTCTTCCTTTCTTTCCTTCCACCAGTTTCAGGAGGAAAGTTATTGCTTCTCCCTTGAAGATTATCCTGTGTTCTCCCTTGAAGATTATCCTGTGCTCTTTCTGACCTATTTTAATTATGATCATTTCCTCTCTGTGTTTCCTTTCAATATAAGAAATTTAAACTCAAGCTGCAAACATCATGAAATACTTTATGTTTTCACACAAGCCCTCCATTGATTCATCTCAGAAGCTGGACTGGGAGGTTCTTTCATTTCCTGGTCTTGTTTACTGGATCCTGGTGTTCTGTCAAAGAGACTAAAGCTCACACTAGTTCATGCTGTCTTCTTAATACTGCCTGCCATTCGGTGCATTTCCTTCATATTGCTTTCATACTCTAGCAAATGGCTAATTAGTCATTGAAAGCCACTGCTAATGTTATTTTATATTTTCACACACAAAAAATTACAAATGGTCAGGGAGAATTAATTGAATAACATCTTAGCATAGAATCTGAGTCCTATAATAACTTTCCAATTATTACCATGTGTCATCATTTAATTCATAAATAACTATGAATTCTAGTCTAACTAGACTAGAACTAACCCCTTTATCCTCCAAGTTGAAGATTCAAAATGTATTAGTTCTCACATATTAACAGTCAAAAAATCAAAATTTTATTTTGGCCACAGTGTTCTTTTGCCAAAATGTACTGAAGCTTATCTTTCTTTTTGGTAACAAACAATTTATTAACAAAAATTATACCAATAGGGAGTTTTCAAAACTTTTAAGAACATTTAAAGTCAGAAAGGAAAAGTATAGGATTTGATGTTTTAAAAAGGTTATATAAAAATTTCATATTTCACTCATCAATTGACTTAAATGCTCATACATTTATTCCAGAGCTTACCTCTAAATAAAGTAAGCAGTTATCTTATTTCATTGTTTTAAATTGTTCTACTTATTCTCTCTTCTATGAAGTTAGAAATTGCAGCCATTAACTGCAAATACTCTACTTTTTAGAGTGATTAAGGAAAGCAATCCAATAACGTCAGAACTAAAAAATGATTTAGTAAAAGAGAAATATGTCAGTCAACTGGGACTTCTGACTATGATTGACATTTATGAGATTTTTTTTCTTATACTGTTTACCGAGATATAGAACAAATCATTGAAACTCTTTTAGATTTTGTTTATCTACACACTGTAGATGTCTGTGAAATGCCAACTAATTATTATGACAATAACTTCATACTTGGACAGAATTAAACTTTTACATTCATTTTATTAAAAATTCAGATCTGATGACTTATTCTGTGGGATGTTGAGAATGGATATAAGTGATATCAGATATTATTGTTGGTTGACAATAGGTATTAGAAAATATGCACATTTAGAAAGGCAGTAGAGCTCAAAGGTCAAAGGCTACCTTAGCACATACAAGACCCTGGTTCAGTCAATTCTTAGCAGTGCATGGAAAAAAAGAAAGAAAAGAAAATATGCAAAACACTTGGTTAATAGTAACAACTAAAAAAAAAAAAAAAAGACAATGGTCATACATAAATTCTGAATAGAAAAAACATTTTATATTTTTGACCACAACACAAAACAAAAGCTCTGTAAAAATCAATATTAAATTAGTAAATAGCAAGTCAATTATTTATTATAGAAATGCTAAAAATCTATGTAAGATTTAATAAGCAGGGATTTTTATTTACATTACGTGTCTATAGTCCCTTTTTCAAAATTCTTAAATATCAAAAGTTCTGATGAAAAAGTATAATTTTAGTGAAAAGTATTCTTTTTTCCCTCTGATTCATAAAAATATAAAAATTACGCATATATATGTGGTACCATGTAATCTTTCCATACATGATTAGGTTAAACATCTTTCTCCTCAGCATTCATCTTTGTGGTAAAATATTCAAAATCTTTATTTCAAGTTTTGAAATACACAGTACATTATCATTCTTTTGGGTACCCTAATATGCAATAGGAAACCAGAATTTTGTACTACTTCCTTCCTATAACTTAGTACCTGTGGAAAAGCTTTATGTGAATTGGCAAGAGGGAATACAGGGTCTTTATTTTTTCAGTATGGTTACATGTAAGTTTGTTGGAAATATAATAACATTTTATATATAGTTTTCCCCAAAATTGGAAATATATATTTATTAATTTTATAAAATTTGAAAATTAAATACTGCAAGATATTTTACCTGAGACAGTCTAATAAGCAATTATGGACCTGAAAAGAATAGTTTATATAATTCTTGTCCATTTTGTTATGATTGATTTATTTAAAACCAAATAACTACCTATATAATACATAAAAGCATTGGATATAGTACATGTATATTTCCATGTATCCCAATAACTCGTCATTGAATACAAAACTTTCTACCACTTCATATGATGTCTATACCAATTATCTTTTCAAAATGATACTGGTTTATGCTAATGCCTTGGTCCATTGAGCCTCATTTTTCTCAAACATCTCATGAGTTTGGTCACAAATTAAGTATAGTCCTCTCCTCTCACCTTTATCCTTGTCTGCTGTAGTAGTCTCCCCACCTTTCCACTCCAGGACTGGGGAAGTCCTACTTTTCTTTCAATCTGCCCTATATCAAAAAAGCATTATAGAATAAGCAGGTCATGTGGCTGACACAGTTAGATTTCTAATGTGGATCCATATATTAAAAATAGCCAAAGCCATTTGGTACTTAAAACATTTTTTAAATGAAGTTGAATGGGAGTTTTAATATATTTTAGCAGTAAAATTATGAGCACTCCATGGAATCCTCTTTAATTGGGGACATAGGCAAGCTTTGGAAAGGGCCATGCAGAGGCAGAAGAAGGACAGAGAAGCAGTGACAACATTCTGTGCCTGAAATGGAACTAATTTCTGGCTTTGTCATGAATAGGGCTGGTCCCCATATGATCTCTTGCTCTTTTTTCTGCAGTTTTATTACACCAGGTTTGGCAGTTATATATAGGTAAATGAATTTCCCTTGACATTCAACAACCACTTTTTTCCAAGGCAAGCTCCAAGACATCTTGTCATCTTATGCTTTACTCTTTGTATGTAAACATATGTAGATAAGCTAAGGATTTACTTCTGGGAAGGTAGATATTCAGTGCATGCCAATTTTCCAATCATTCTCATTTCCTTATTGATATAGTTTATTGTAATGGGAAAAAAAGACTTTCCTTAGGCAAAATGTCATTTTAATAAGATCATTATGATGATGCAAATATTTTAATTGTATTGCTGATATTTTTGTTACATCAAGATAGTCCTTTCTGTTAACAATAGATCAGTTTTGATTATTTCACTCCTTTCTACTTTTTGTTTTATTTTGTTGTTAGGAGAAAATTTAATCCTATACAGAGACCAGATTTCACTAAGCAAACAAAATTATATCCTGTTTTTAGATAGACAGTTATTGTCTAGAACTTTATAAACTGACCACCCCCTTCCCAAAATAAATTAAAATCAATCTGCCTTTGGCAAATATCTGCTGTTTACTTCTGCTCTATTTCAACCTGATCAAGTGTAACAGATGTATTGCTAATATGGTTCTGGAGATGTGCCCTTAACAGATTTGTGTGAACAGATGAGCAGTCAGAGAAAGTTTAGAAATTACATAATCAACAATATCTTCATGACCTTTAGAAACATCATTTATGGATTAAATCATCACTTCTATGTCTTCTTATGAATTCAGTACAAAACAACTGTATGTATATATGAAGTTACCTTCGATTAGCTCAAACAAATAGAAAAAAGGTTTTAAACTGAATTATTTCTTTGATTTTTGATGAAAAAAATTTTCTTTACCCAACTTCTACCAAAGAACTTTTATATTGATATAATATTAACTTCTAAAATCTAAATATCATGTCCTTTTTATCATTCATCCACTTGTGACAAATGAAAAATTCTTTAGAGGAAACATGTTTTAATATATAAAAATACTCTTTAAAATTTATTACTAAATTATAAGTTTTTACTTCTTTTTAGAAAACATAGGGCACCAAAATGTTTCTTTTTTAATGGCTTTTATTTTGTTGTACAAATTTTTCTCTTTGTGTTACATTCCCATATCAGAGCTAAGTCAACTGTACGTAAATAATTTGAAGAGCGAATTCAAATGCCTGTTCAGTCTGAAAGCTGCATGCATTTACAGAAGAAGGTACAAGCGGCAGTAGAAAAAATAACCTTGAAAATTGTCTCCTATATTTGCTAATTCAATATGATGAGCTAAATCAAATAACCACTATCACAAGTTTTCAATTTCGGTTTAACATAAAAATACTAAGAGATATTTATATAATTGACAGTTTTCAGATATTGATTTGCCTGACATTACCTTTATCTCTGGATTTTGAAATATGCTCTAATAATAAAGTAAAAGAAGAAAAAGGACTTAACTCTAAAACTTTGTAAGTGGCAAATCATATAAACAACATTTTTAAACTAAAAAAATGTTCTTATAAAAGAATAGTAATGTAGTTTAACACATAAATGCTTAGAATTTGAATCAGGCTATCTGCTCTTTTCTAAGTAGTTAGTACATTGAATGTGACATTTTGTCTTCTCACTTCACATTTTCATTATGCAAATAAACATAGGGAAGGGTAAATGCATAATATATTTTAAAACACATTTGAAACATTTTGACATACAGTGTTGTGCCATTAATTCTAAGCAATGATTTAGTATAGGGTCTAATTTGACTCTTTCTAGTTCAGACTGTATAATTCTCTATATTATTTAATAGTAACTACAGCTTATTTGGAAAAATTTTAGCTTTTGATAAGTAAAGTTATTTTTATTGTAATTATATTTTAATTTTAGGAACACATGTTATTAATAGAAACTTAGAGCACAAATATAATACAAACAGTACTCTTAAATAGAGAATTTTGATCATTAAATTGTCAATAAATATTGATGAAAGGAAAGCTCATCAGATTTACTTTTTTTTTTTTTTTTCTTTTGAGACAGTCTTGCTAAGTTGCTTTGGCCTTACTAAGTTGCTGAGGCTGGCTTTGAACTCTCTGGTTTCCTACTTCAGCCTCTACAGCTACTGGGATCACAGGTTTGTGCTGCCACGCCCAGCTAGATTTACTTTCAATAACTAAGATGATATTAACTTAAAATCACATCAATAAATATAAAAGCATGACCATGATCGAGCTTAATTAAGAATAGCAATCTCACAAATTGGCAATACTCTATACCTAACCACTCATCTAAAATCTATATTTGTTCAGATGAAAATGGTAAAATTTGCATATTAAGTTCAAACTTTTCACCCTAATTTTAGGCCTTCCAAAGTAAAGAATATTGGTTTAAAAAAAATAGTTGCAAAGTTCACCTTAGTTTCATATACAAAACTGTTGATGAAGTCACACAAATACATAAGACAAATATTCATTGCCAATATGAAAAGTTATTCCAACAGCGAGTTTCTTATCAAGGGTTTAAATAAAGTGTTTCTTTATTTCCTTAAACCTAATAATAGCAGAAAATGTATAACTTCTCATTCACTTTAAAAATACTGTAAAAGAGTTTGTGTTAATTTTTCAATGCCCCTTAAATATTTTACATAGGAATATAAAGAAACATTATTGATACAGATATCTGTATCAGATTAATGTTAATAAGTATTTTGTTATGATTCTTGATGTACTTTGTGGTTTCAGATGGATAAATTATTTTCTGACATCCACACCAATGTGTAATTCAAGGACAAATTTAACCAATGATCATTAACATAAACTGATAGCTTCTAATAATCATTGCAACATTGTCTCACTTAGAAAAATGCTTTTTTCCCCTTTTTTATTTTCTCTTTGAACTGAGGATTTAATCTAGCACAGTTTACCACTGAGCCACATCCACACCCTTTTATTTATTCTAAAATAAAAAAACTCATGGTCTCATGAAGTTGCTTAGAGCCTCAAATAATTGCTGAGAATGCCCTTGAACTTGCAATCTTCCTGCCTTAGTCTCCCTGGCCCCTGGGATCACAGGTATGAGTCACCATTCATAGTACAAAAGTTGTTTTCAAATGTAGCATTTAAGTAGATACTGCATATGTCTGGTAACTTTTTTTTCTATTTTTAGGTACCAGGTTTGAACATGGGCTTTCAAACATTGATCCACATCCCCAGCACTAATTCATATTTGATACAGGGTTTCACTGAGTTGCTTAGCACCTCACTTTTGCTGAGTCTGGGTTTGAACTTAACAAATATACTACATTGAATATCACCATTATGTATATCTATAAGGCATAAATTAAATAGCAGAAAGATTAGTAGAGTAGAGGGAAGGGAATGGGTTGGGAGGTGGGGAGGAGAAGTACTGGGGACTGCATTAGAGCAAATTATATTCCATGCTTTTATAATTATGTCAAAATAAATTCTAATGTTATGAATAAATAAAAAAGAACTAATGATAATTTTTTAACTTTTTTAAAAAGAAAATATAGAACACTAAAGAAATAAATTAAAGTAGACCTAAGATAATGGAAAAACTAACCATGTTTTTGAATAGGCAGAATGTCAAAATGGTCAAATTATCAAAGTGATATAAAAATTCAGTGCAATCACATCAGAGTACCAATCACATTCTCCACAGAACTACAAAATCAGTTCTACAATTCAAATGGAATCATAAAAGACTCAGAATAGCCAAAGTAATCCTAAGCAAGAAGAGAAGTTCTGAAGGGATCACAATACATCATCTCAAGATATAGTACAGAGCTATTGTAACAAAATCAGCATGGTATTGTCATCAAAAATGACATGAAGATCATTGGAATAGATGATATATATATATATATATATATATATATATATATATATATATATATATATAGATCATATATACACATATGTTTATATATATGACAAACATATATATATATATATATATATATACACACACACACACACACACACACACACACACAGACACAAAAAAACACACACACACAATCATCTGGTCATTTACAAATGTACCAACAACATATATTGAAGAAAAGATAGCCTTTTGAACTAACAGTGCTCAGGAACTGGATATTTATATGCAGAAAAATGAAACTAGATCACAATTTTCCTCTTGCATAAAAGTAAAATAAGGTGGATCAGAGACTTAGAAAGTAGACCAGATAATTTGCAACTGTTAGAAGAAAATATGCATTCAACACTCTAATGTATTTTGGGCCCAGTCTTCAAGTTCATTAGCAAGACTCCTAAAGCTCAAAAAATAAACTCAAGAATCAATAAGTGGAATAGCATCAAATTAAAAAACTACTGTATAGCAATGACACAATTAAAAACATAAAGAGAGAGTATAGAATGGGAGAATATCATTCCCAACTACTCTTCTAACACAAGATTAATATCCAGAATATATAGGGAATTCAAAAAGCTTAACAGTAACTAAAACTAGAACAAAATCCAAGAATCCAGTCAATCTATAGGCAAAATAATCAAAGAGACATTTCTCTAAAAAGAAATACAAATGGCCAACAAAAATATAAAAAGTGATAAAAATATGTGAGATACAGACACATACACACACACACACACAAAATGGAATATTAATCAGCCTTAAAGAGGAAGGAAATCATGGCATTTGCCAGTAAATGGATGGAGCTAGAGAATATTCTGCCTAGAGAAATAAGCTAATCCCAGACAACCAAAAGCCAAATATTTTCTCTGATATGTGAATGCAAATTCAAAATTGGTGGGTTGTGGTGGTGGGGAGAGAATAGAGTTACTATATATTGAGTAGAGGGGAGTGAATGGAAGAGGGAAGTTTTGGGGGTAGGAAGGATAGTGGAATTAATCAGACATTATTAGCTTATGTACATATATAACTATATGACCAGTGTAATACTACATCATGCACAACCAGAAGAATGAGAAATTATACTCCATTATATATGAGGTATCAAAGTGCATTCTACTGTCATGTACAACTAATTAAAACAAATTTAGAAAAATAAAAATAGTGTTCAGTATCTCATAATCAGGGAAATGAAAATGAAACCTACACTGAGATTTCATATGATTCCAGTCAGAGTACAATTTTCAAGAATACAAATAATTATGAATGCTGGTGGGGATGTATTACTGGTGGGACTTTAAATTAGTACAACCACTCTAAAATTTAGTTTGCAGTTTCCTCAAGACACTAGAAATAGAATGACCATATGACTCAGCTATCCCAGTTCTTGGCATTTATCTAACAAACTAATATCACCATAGTATAGTGATACAGCTACATCAATGTTTACAGCAGCACAATTAAGAACAGACAAATAATGGAAACAGCTCAGATGCACATCTAGATGAATAGATTAAGAAAATATAATATATATATACAAAATTGAGTTTTATGAAATTATGAGGAATGAAATTATGTAATTTGCTGGTAAATGAATAGAACTGGAGAACATCATGTTAAGAGAAACAAGCCAGACTCAGAAAGTTAGGAGTTGAATGTTCTCTGTCATATATGGAAGTTAGAACAAAATAAGGGAAAAAAGGGCAGTATTCCATGAAAAGGAGGAAGAAATAGAGGAAGGGAAGAGATATGAGAAAAGGAATGAGCTGTGGAATGACATTGACCAAATTATTCTATATACATATATGAATATACATATCTACAAAGCACCAATTAAAAATAACAAATAAATTGAAGAAAGACCAGTAAAGAAAGTGAAACTGGGGGAGATAGGAGGGGAGGGGAAATAGAAAAACTGGGGATTTAAATGTAGGTGTGGGATCTGCTTAGCTACTGCCTGAGTATATATACATGGTAACTGTACAATAAATTTAGACCTGCTTCCTGCTTGGTCTCCGGAAGTCTTGATTAGCAACTCTGCAGCCACCCTCTCCTCTACCCTGTGCCATGGACCTCCTTGCTGGACAAGAGAGAGCCCACACATGTAGGACATTATACCCCATGCATGTGTAAATTTGTCAAAAGGAATACCACTATTATCTACTTAAGTATAATGAACAAATAAAACATTAAAAATGTTATTTAAATAAGTCTCCATGAATCATGATATTACTGAATTAAAGGTACAGATATATTTGCAGCTTCATATAATTATTTCCCACTTGTATATATTTATGAACATAATTGGTCATAAAATTTTAGCATATTGGATTTTTAAAATAATTTCATTGAACCATTATTTGAGTAAAATTCTGTTCAAATTTGTCTTTGATACACACACACACACACACACACACACACACACACACACATATTGCCAGTAAAATTCAACCAAATAAAACTTATCTAGTTGTAGAATGTTAACAGTTGTATATAAAAGGAAGTTGCAGATATTACAACTTAGAACTAAACAGCATGTTTTCATGTGAAGTCATCTTTGGAACAGAAAGTATCCTGATTTGATGTGTTTTATTAGAGTCTTCTGAGAATAGTATGATTGTGCTAAGAATGACAGAGAGATCAGTGTTAATCCTGTTTTAATAAATTGAGAGGAGTTTACATCTACTGAAGCTAAAAAGAAGAAAGAAGACAAATTGAGGAAGTCAGTGAGGCAATTCTATGAAATGTGTTTATTTGTGAACCTTAAAATTAAGTCAGTATAACTTTCTATTATATCTCCCCATTAACTTTGCTAATATCACCCTTTTAAATTAAAAAAAAGGCATTCCTTGATGTGACAAATGAAATTAATCCCTATTTCTCTTTGACTCATGATATTGCATACTTTTGATCTCTATCAGATATAAGGTCAGTATACAAAACATATAATAATCAGAGATTATTAAAAACAATGTGTTTTAAGGAAATCAAATGCCTACAGGAATCAGATAGCCAAATTAAAGTAGAGATATGGCTAAATATAAGATAATAAAAATATTAGATTGTTGGACAAGCAGGAAAGTGTATACTAGATTAGATGAATATTCATTTCTAAAGTTAAGGCAAAACTCTCACCCCAAAATGAGTATCCATGGACCATGCTTGTCAGAAACACATTTTGATATTTTAGCCCTTTAGTGAAAACTATTATAAAAAATTATTTTGTGTTAATGCTAAATTTTGTCTTTTTAGCATTATGAATGGAAGTTGTAGTATGATAGAACTACAAATCTAAAGATATTCTAATAATATTATCAAATTATGCATATTATAATTGTTGAGAGTCGCCCAGGCTCCAAAGACTAACTTCCCCATCCCCCAAGAATAGCCATCCAATGGTGAGCCCTGCTGGCTCACATGATCCTTATCCACCAATCAGAGCCCTGCTGGCTCACCTGATCCTACCCACCAATCAGACTAGTCCAGCTGGCTCACCTGATCCTTACCCTCTAATCAAAAAGCACCCCATGCCAACTGTCAAACCACCCCTGGATCTATAAATATGCAGAGCTGTTCCTTAATAAACGGGCATTTGCTCTGAAGACAAGCCTTGTTTTTTCTTTCAATAATTACTCATTATTAATGAGCTTTACAAACACACCAAATAAGATATATTTTATTGGAGAATTATAGCTATACATACTAGTTGGGTTCATTTTGGCAAAATCTTAAAGGAATGAAATTTTATTTACATCATTTCAATTCCAGGTGTCCCTGCTTTCCCTTTCTTCCTCCTCCCCCTATTCAACACTCTACTGATTTCCCTTTCATTTGTTTATATATTTATTTTTCATTGGTACTGTATACATGTACATAAAGGTAGAATTCACTATGGTATCTTTATATATGCATACAGCATGATTCTGTTAAATTCATTCTACATTTCACCTCCCTCTTCCCTCCACATCTCCTTTGTCTACTCCACTGATCTTCCCTAGGTCTTTATATAATATCTGATCCTTCTACATGTTTGCAATTATTTTTCTCTAGCTTCCAAATATGAGAAAAAGTATTCTACCATTGGCTTTATCACTCTAGCTTAGTTCACTTAGCATGATGAAAAACTTAACATGATTAAAATTTCATTGTGTTTATATCTCACATTTTCTTAATCCATTTATCTATTTACAGGCATCAGGATTGTTTCCACAATTTGGGTATTGTGAATTGTGCAGCTATAAACATTGATGTGTATATATTATAACTATATAACTAAGTTTGCTGATTTTAGCTCTTTTGGATCAATACCATGGAGTGGAATAGCTGTGTCAAAGATGATTCAATTCCTATGTTTCTGTTGTCTATTTCATTAATTTTACCTGTGATCTTAATTATTTCCTAGCTTCTATAGATTTTGGAATTAGTTTGCTCTTCCTTTACTACATTCTTGAGGTGGTGCATAAATTTATTTGGCATCCATTTTCTAAGGTTGGCTCTCAATACTATGGAAATTTTTCTTAGAAATGCTTTTGTTTTCTCCCAGATATTTCAGTATGTTGAACCTCTGTTCTCATTTGTTACTAAAAATTTATTAATTTATTGTCTTGTTTTTTCTATGATACAATTTTTATTTAAAATAGTTTTTTTCTATGTGTCTATGTGGTTTCTATTATTATCCTACTGTTGATTTTTAGTTCTATTGCATTATGAAGTGATCCAATACATTGGATTATATAATTTCTTTTGTATTTATTAAGACATATTATTACCTAAAATATAGTCTATTTTGAAAAAGATTCTATAGGCTGCTAAGAAGAAAATAAATTCAGCTATTTTGGGATAAAATATTCTGTAGATATCTATTAGGTACATTTGCTTCACAGTATTATTTAGGTTGAAAATATCTTTATTAATTTTTGTTTCAATAACCAGTCTGTTGGTGATAATGCTGTATTTAATTACCTAGTATTATTGCATTGTGGTCTACCTGGGTTTTAATGCCAATGAGTATTTCTTTTTAATGTAACTGTATACACTGACATTTGGAACATATATAATTAGTATTGTTAAATCTTCTTGTGTTGTTTTATTTACCAGTATATAGCCTTTTTGTCTCCTGCTTGATATTTGCTTGACATCTCTTTTGTCAGGTATGAAAACAACTACTCCTGCTTCTTCTTGGACTCCCTTTGCATGGCATATTTGTTTTTCATCCTTTTACTTGAAGCCCGTGGGTGTATTTGCCTTTTGGAGGAGTCTCATGCAAACGGTATGTAATTGGATCTTATTTTTTTAATCCATTCTATTAACCTGTGTCTTTAATTGGGGAGTTGAGATCACTTACAGTCAGTATTATTATGAATAGGTGTTTATTGTTTTCTGCCACTTTGGT
Organism: Callospermophilus lateralis; assembly: GCF_048772815.1. Lineage (NCBI taxonomy): Eukaryota > Metazoa > Chordata > Mammalia > Rodentia > Sciuridae > Callospermophilus > Callospermophilus lateralis. The sequence goes on from NC_135317.1 coordinate 85,885,353, forward strand.
TTGAATTAAATATATTAATTCTGTCTCCATTTCCATTTAATCAGTTGCTGTTGTAGTGATTTTCAAATATTTAAGAGTTTTTTGGTTTGGAGCTCCTTGTGTGTAGTGTATTCTTGAGTATTCTTTTTGGTGCTGGCTAGGTGGTCATCAATTCTTTTAGCTTATCTTTGTCATGGAAAGTTTCAATTTCTGCATCAATTTTGAAAAGTAGCTTTGCTGAATACACTAGTCATAGTTGGTAATTGCTTTCCTTTACAGCATGATACATTGTATTCCATGCCCTCCTTGATTTTAGGATCTGAGTTGTGAAATCAGAAATGAGCCTTATTGGTTTACCTCTAAATTGTGACCTAATGCTATTCTTTTGCAACTTTTAATATTCTTTGTTTTCTATATTAGGCATTTTAATTATGATGTGTCTTGGAAAGATTATGTTTTGATCTTATCTATTTGGGGTCCTATATTATTCCTGTGTGGATGTCTACTTGGTTTCTAATATGAAGGGCATTTTCTGCTACTATATTACCAAGGAAGTTCTTCTTTTGGCCTTTATCTTCATTTTCTCTTGTATCCTAATCACTCTCAGCTTTGTAATTTTGATGCTTTCTTAAAGTTCTTTGTCATAATGATCATGATCCTTTTCTTTTTTTATTAATGTTATTGCCTACTAAGTATTCAAGCTTAGATACCCTTTCTTTAAGGGCATCTAAAGTTCTATTTTCTATGCAATCTAATCTGTTTGTAATGCTTTCAAGTGCATTTTTTAATTAGATCCATTCATTCTTTAATTTCCAGTAGTTCTGATTGATTCCTTTCCATTATCTCTATTTTTTTATTGGAATGTTCTTTCATCTCCTGTATTTGTTCTCTTAATTCATTCCTTCAATCTATTTTTAATTCAATGAACATTTTAATAATCAGATTTTTTATAGTTTTTCTCCACAATTTCATCCACTTCCATAGCTGTGGGATCTTTCCTCGAGGAATTGTAAATTTTGGAGGGAGATTTGTTTGTTGTTTCTCATGATGTCTCTCTCTTGTCATTCCTACTTGAAGCCTAGTCTTTTTTCTTTCTTTCTTTCTTTCTCATTTATTCTATGTATTTAGTATTGTTGAAACTTGAGCAGGGCTAGTGAATATATGGCATAAGATTCACTGTTACTTGGCTGAGTTATGAGTATTGCTTGATAGCAGGATCTCTATTCTGTGAACTTGAAATGTCCCAATCACTTCCCTTCACCTTTTAGAAAAAGGAAGAAGCCAGGAGTAGCAGCAGGCGTCTACAGCAGTGTCCATTGTATTAATAATCACAGTTCACAAATGAATAGGATTATAAACTATAAAATTCTATTAGACAGTGTGATTTCAGTCCCTTGAGTAATAAAAATAGGGTAGAAATGTGACAGAAAGTTTGAAATATTTGAAAAGTGAACCAGAGATACAAGAGATTAGTAACATATGATGGCAATAAAGGAGGGATAAGAAAAATAACTAAAATAATAAAATGATGAAAAGGAGGAACAGGGAACAGAAAAATTTATTAGTGGAATAAGATAGTAAAGAAGGAGCAATAATAGAGACCAAATCTGAGGTACAAACAAACAAATGTAAGATCAAAACAACTCAAACCCAATTATAATTTTGCCCAAACTTTAAGTCAAACTGAGGCTAAATAATAAATGGGTGAGGAAGAAAGTAAAAAAAATGAAAGTAAAGATATATGAATATAACATATATATTCATATATATATATGCTTTTTTCAAGCCTATCCAAAGCGCGTGCGCGCGCACACACACACACACACACACACACACACACCAAACACACATAATGGAAAAAAGTAAAAAAAAAATAAAGTAAATAAATTTGAAAAAAATTAAAACCAAAAAGAGAAAAAATTTTTAGATGGGCACAATATGGAAAAAAGATAAAAATTCTTAATGAGAAATGTGGTCAAATTATTGGCAAGGATGGATTTTAATCTTTTGTATTAATTCTTTGACTCTGTAATCCTTGGCTCAAGGGCCAACCATTGTTATGTTCAATATCTTTGTGTTCCTCACCTCGTTGTTTGCTGTTGTGTCTAGGAGCCAAAGCTTTTTGTAGTAGCTCTCAACTTTCCATCTTCCAGTATAGGAAGGAATAGACTAGGGAGTGCTTCAACATTTTGTACACCTGTAGTGGGGGTAGCTTAGAGTTCTAAGCTGAAATTCCAGGAATTGGGATTTAAATCTTGACTGACTTTTGGAACTGTGTTGGTGGGTATTTGAGATTTTGTTCACAACCCCTGTTGCTGGGGTAATACCAATCTTTGTGGATGGCTGGATCTCAGGGGCCTCCCATAAATTACACTTTTAGAATGGAGTGTCTAAATCTCCACAGGTTTCTCAATCATGGATAAGAGTGTGAATTACCCAGGTATCAGACCTGGAATGCAGATGCTTATTTCTGGCAGTTATTGGCATCTTCTCAATAGCTCTTATGGGGCACCAGCAACAAAAGGAGTTATGTTTCCTCTGTATCCAGACATGGATGTCCTAGGCACAATTCCCTTTGCGCATATTTCAGTGGTCTGGCACACTGTGTGACCCACAATAGACAACTGCTTGATCAGCTGGAAATTTCATTAATGAGTTCCTGATCTCCTGCTCTGCTCACAACTGTGCAGCACTTATAAATGGTTTCCTTGCCACTGATCTCTGCTCCTGCTGAACTCTCTACACATGGGATGAAAAATTTTGGTGGCTTTTCACTCAACAAATTCCTCACCCAATCTGAATCCATTAATATTACCCTCCCTCTCTGCTCCATGGCTCCCCCAAGATAATTATTTCTTTCTTTATCACTGTCTTCTCTCCCTGTGTCTCTGCTCCCCTCCCTTAGCAGGCAGTCAGCTGCTCTAACATAGTATTTCTTATAAAGTTTCTGACTTTCTGTGTCTCTATAGTTTCTTTTACTACCCAGCATTGAATTTTAGTGAGTTCCTTTAGTTACACACCTTTCTGAGGAAGAGTCTTCTGGCTCTTTAAGTCTGGAGCTAAGGAGCTGCTTGGAAGTGCAAGCTTCCTCTAATCTTTAGTCTTCTCTTCTTTGAACAAAAGACATGTGAAATTCTGAATATACAAAAACTGTATTTGTGGTAATTTATGCTTTCCTTCTACTTGTAACTAAATTTGTGCTTGTGGATTAATATAAATTACTGTGTTAATAGTATGTTGACTTCTGTAATAATCAGAAAGGCTCTCATTGTCAGTATACTAATTTTATAATATTCTCAAAAGATGTTAAATATGCTAATTGAGTGTCAGTTAATAGATACTCATTTATGACCAAATGTCAGATTAGTTTTTAGTACCATATGCCGCTGTCAGTATTACATTATTTACTATTGATCGATTGTGAAATTTATTTTCTAAGCTTATGAACAGGAATTACCTTCTTCTTTAGGGTGTTTAATTTCAATTATCTGAGTGGTTGATCTAGCAGAAAATACCTCCAGTCAACTCTGACACTCAAAATATGGTTGAATTGTTCTACAAGCATAGTTACATTACTGAATGGTCAAATTGTTATTTGTGAACCAAATCCATAGCATCTAAAATGCACTGTTAAAAGACTGAAAAGAGTGTTTACATTTTAGTCCTTACAACCTAATATCCAGTATATGAATAATCTATGATTTACCATCAAATATGTTTGCAATTAATCCAACAAATGAATTTCCAGGCACCAATACTACTTGTAAAGTATAGAAAACAAAGCAAATCAATGTTGGGCTAGCAACTTCATTCAAAATCATTTAGCATAAAACTTTTGCATTTCAAGGATATGAGGAACTTGAAGTATATTGGCGGTATGCTGATATTTCCCTAGTCAGGTTCATCAGGCAGATTGGTTGTGAAAAAATTAACTTACAGGGGAATTTTTTTTACCTAAAAGATATTATGGTTTTATTCTTAAATGTGCATTGACTATTTATTAGGAAAATAAAGACATTCGTGTTTTATGTCGCTTAAACATGCTCAGAATTTCTCCATCAATATTATATTCTTTTATTGTTTACTCCACTCTGTTCACAAGATTCAACACTGTTTCCCAAATGACTTTGGATATTTGTGTAGATGCTTACACTCTGAATTATGTTAAACACTTATATTGGAACCCTTTAACATATGTTTAGGAACAGAAATCAAAACAATTCTCCAAAAAAATATGAAAAATAAAACAATAAACCCTGAGTTTAATTACCAGTATATGTTTGTTGTTTATATGTGTTTATATATTTTAAAAGACCTATAAATTCCTTCTATAATTCTTCCCTACAATGTTCACAAGAGCAAGGTATCATTTGCTTATTGATTAACATTAAAAACAATTTAAATTCTCTTTTGTATCTACTAAATTTCTTCTTCTTCTTCTTCTTCTTATTATTATTATTATTATTATTATTATTATTATTATTAGTTTGGATATTTTGTTGAACTTTTAAAATCAGGAATTCTGTATGCTTTCTATATTCCACATAAAATATCATAGGAGTTTAAATTATCAAGAACCAAGACTTCATTTACTCAATTGGTCAAACATTAAACTTGCAAATAATTAAGTCAAATTTTATTCTGGTATTTATTTAATTTTTAACTAGCTTATCATACTTTCCAAGCTATGAGCTTGAGTTTTAATTTAATAAATCACCTCAAAACCATTTTAGAAGTAGGTTGCATATGAACCCTCAAGGGTAAGTAGATTGCTGTGTACTCAAAGGTCAGCCTTTAATTATCCAGGTTAATCCGCGGAGCCATTAAAATAACTTAAAATTACTAAATTCTCTTTAATCTTATTCAGGGAGGATTACATACTTTTTATTGATGGGAAATTTTTAAAATTTTGAAAAAAAAGAAGAATGTTATAGACCATAGAAGATCTGATGGTTTATGAAGAAAGCCTACCAAAAAAAGCAACTGAAAAATAATTATAAAAACACAAATTTTTTACATTAAAACCAGACACTTTCCTGCTTATTAGAACCAAAATTCAGAATAGGTTATGTGAATCTGTTCCATAGAAATATATCACAAAATAACAGTTTAATGATTGTACTAAATTTATATGTTCAAAATCAAAATAAAATTTTGAAATAGATGTTTTAAAGAGAAGATTGGAAAGAAAATACTGTATTCTTGAAAGAAAACATATAGTACCAAATAATATTAATGTTATTCTCTCCGAACACATTTATAGGTTTGAGATAGTTCTTAATTCAAATCACCTGATATTTTTTAGATTTAATTATGCTCTTTCAATCCTATTCATTTCTGTTGTTTACTAGTTTTCTTCATAAACTGGTTATAATTTTCATGATTATAATGTTTAGAATAAAATGGTAAATCTATGTTTTAAAACAGTATTATATTGTGGGTTTTTCTCCACCTAATTTTTATCTATTTTTTTTTTTTGAAGTAACAGAAGAAAACAAAGCTCACACAAATGAAGTGAAACCAAATTCAATGGAAACTTTGCAACAAATGTTGCTGGAACAACTCCACATCCATATGTAAGAAAACTAATCTAGACACAGAACTTATAACCTTCAAAATAATTAACTTCAATGAATTAAAAATCACTGTGTAATATGAAAAACTATAGAATCCCACAACAATATAGATAACCTAGGTAATCTTGGATTTGCTAAAGAGTTTTTGGATGTAATTACAAAAACATGCTCCATGACAGGAGTGTTTGTGTTTGTGTGTGTGTGTGTGTGTGTGTGTATTTGTATGTTGTGTTTTGCTGGGTAAGTACTCTAGCATATAGCTACCATTACACCTCAGGACATATTATTAATTGGATTTCCTCTCTTATAATATGATAAAGACAAACCATAAACTAGAAGGAAATATTTGCCTAATAAATATCTGATAAAGGACTGATACAAAGAGCACATAAAAAATGCTTAACACTAACAATAAGAAAACAACTAACCTGTTAAAAATGGGCAAATGATCTAAACAGCCATCTTAACAAGAAAAACACAGAGATGCCAAATCAGCATATAAAAAATGGTTATTATATTTTACTGGGAAATCATAAATTAAAATAAACTACAACCTATCTATTAGAATGGCTAAATACAAAACAAACTAAACAAACAAAACCCCACCTATAATACCAAGTGCTGAGAAGCAGGTAGAGTCACTGAAGTGCTCGCTCATTCTTGGTGAAAATGCAGAATGGTACAGTGACTTGGGGAAGAGTTGGTAATTTCTTATAAAGCTAAACACAGTCTTACCCTAGAACTCAGCAACTGCACTTATTTTGTTTATTTATTTATTTTCACAGTACTGGAGGTTGAGCCCATGTATAGTCTACCATTAAACTATATCCCCAATCCTTTTTGAGTTTTTTATTTTGAGATAGGGTCTCTTTAAATTCCCTAGGTTGGTCTTAAACTTGGTGATTTTCCTACACAAACCTCCCAGCCTCAGCTGGGAATATAAGGTTATGCCATCCTGCCCATCAGCAATCACACTTCCATATATGTATTCAATAAATTTTAAAAAGCCAGATCTGGTGAAACACACCTGTAGTTACAGCAGCTTGGGAGGCTGAGGCAGGAGAATCACGAGTTCAAAGCCAGGCTCAGCAAAAGTGAGGCACTGAGCAACTCAGTGAGACCCTGTCTCTAAATAAAGTACAAAAAAATAGGGCTGAGGATGTGGCTCACTGGTCATATGCCCCTGGGTTCAATTCCTCAAAAAAAAAAAAAAAAAAGATGTCCATACCAACCTGTACAAAAAGATTTTTAGCAGGTTTTCTTATAGTTGCCCAAACTTGGAATTAAAAAAAATGACCTTCAATATATGAAATCAAACTGTGTCAATCCATTAAATGAAATATTATGCAGGGATACAGAAATGAGCTATCAAGCTATGAAGAACATGAGGGAAACTTAAATACATACTGCTAAGTGATAGAACCTAGCCTAAAAATAATATAAACTTTATGATTAAAAACATATGATATTCTAGAAAAAGCAAATCTAAGGAGGCAGTAGAAAAATCAGTCATGGCCAGGGTTTTGGGAAGATGAAGAGAGGAATAAAGGGAACTTGGGGAACAGTAAAACCACTTTTCTTATAAACACAGTATATTGGTAGAAACATTATATTTTGTCAAAGCACATAGAATATGCAATACATAAGTGTGCCCTAAAATAAACTATGGACTTTGTTTAATAATAATGATCAGTTAATGATAACTGAATTAACTAATCAACATTAGTTAATTCAGTTATCATTAACAATTGCAACATCTGTGCTACATTAACAGAAGATATTAATAATAGTGAAAATTATAAAATGGGAAAACTTTGATATTTAAAAACTCTATTTTCTATTCTACTAATATTATTATAAACCTATAGCTCTGGGAGTAAATATTAATTTAAAAAAACTTCTCTAAGAGCAAAAGGTAAACGAAATTTTCTGCTCGTTTTTTCTAATTATATTGTTTACATACTTAAAATTCATTTTTGTTTGTGTCATTTGTAGACTCAAAAGTACTATATTTAAATTTCATACTTGCATTGTTTATTTTAGGTTTTCTATTAGTACTTAAGATTTAAACTGTTTTTTTACGTTAATTTGAAAATTTCACTTAAGAGTCTCCCATGGATTTTTATATCTGAAACAAAATGAAAAAATTAATAGAAATAACTGATTATGATTATCTAATTCATTCAAAATATACACTACCAAGGTATTCACTTAAGTGAATATGTGCTCAAATTCACAGTATGCTTACACAGTATAGTACAGTGAGCCATAACTCTAGTCCCTGTACATGACATTCAGACTCTCAGGCAAGTAGAATCAGGTCATAACATATTCTGAACTTGGAGTCCTCTCTAATATATGAGGTCATTTTTTCAAATTTCTCCAGGAATATGGCAATTACTTCTTAGGATATATATGAGCTTCACCTTTCATAGTTTAAATCAAAGGCTGTGCATTAGTTGTCTATTGCCGCCAAACAAATGACCACAAATGTGGTGGATTAAATAACACTCACTTATTATCTTATAGCTCTGTAATGACTCTGAGCATGACTTAGCTGTTGCTCTGCCCAAGATCTTACAAGGCTGCAATCAAGATGTTAGCTAGTTTGTGGTTTTTATCAGTTTTTCAGGGGGATAGATACTCTGTTAAGTTACAACATGTTGTGTGACAGAATTCATGTGCTTATGCTTAATGGAATCAGATTCCCAATTTCTTTTTTTTTAATTATTATTTTTTATTATTTTTAGCTACACATGACAGTGGAGTGTATTTTAACATATTATACATACATGGAGTATAACTTCCCATTCATGTGGTTGTACATGATACAGAATATTGTTGGTCATGTATTCATACATGAACATAGGAAAGTTATGCCCAATTCACTGTCTTTCCTATTCCCATCTGCATTTCCCTTTGTTTAATCCAATGAATTTCCCTTCTACACACACACACACACACACACACATACACACAGAGACACTTATTGTATGTTAGTATCTGTATATAGAGAGAACATTTGGCCTTTGGTTTTTTAAATCCCCCATTTGTTAAAATTAATTAATCTATTAATTAATTAATTAGTTCTAATCAGTTATATATGACAGTAGAATGCTCTTCAGTTCATTGTACACAAACGGAGTACAATTTTTCACTTCTCTGGTTGTACACAAAGTACGGTCACACCATTTGTGCAATCATACATGTACTTAGGGTAATGATGTCCATCTTATTCTACCTTCTTTCCAATCCCATACCCCCCACCCTCCCCTGCTTCGGCCAATCCAAAGTTTCTTCATCATCCCATGACCCCTGCACCATTGGATTAGCATCCACTTATAAGAGAAAACATTCAGCTTTTTTTTTTGAGTAAATTCCCCATTTTCTTGGTGGATACTGTCCAAGTGTCATGCTCAGGTTCTAGGAGCCACCAGCAATTACTGCCACATGGCCCACTCCATATACATTCCCAACTTGGCTATTTGCTTCTTCAATGTCAGCAGAGAATATCCTCTGGCATTCTAAGAAAAAAATTTCTATTATAAAACATGGTCAAATTAGTGATAGTATTCCCTTTGTCCTTATTGTTAAGTAATCAGGTTACCCTAGATTGTTTCTGCCACAGGTGATTGGAAAGGACTCATATATACTCCTCAACTTATGATGGGGTTAAATCCCAGTATAAGCATACCAAATTGAAAATACCATGAGCCCACATGCATTTGATATGCCAAACTTACTGAATATCATAATTTAGCAACACAACATACTCTTAATAGTGTTCTCTAGGATTTTCACTAGTCACTTCCTTTTTAAATTCCTGTCTCCAGAATAGGGTACATATCAAAGTATTCAGCTTAATACATTCTCACATGTAGAACACAACCACGTAAGCAACACACAGATCAAGCAGCAGAACATATAACCATTTTGGAAATTTTTTCTGGTTGTACACAAAGTAGAGTTACACCATTTCACAAATTCCCTATAATTTTCTGTATTTTTTTATTTCTCCTGTTTAGCAGAAACTTTGTACCCTTTGACCAATCTCTCTACTGTGCCCCACACCTGGCTTCAGTCCTGCCAACCCTCCCTGTACTCCATTCTTCTGTGAGTTCAGCCTTTTTTAATTTCACATACAACTGATATCATGCGGTATTTGCTTTTATGTGCTTAAATTATTTCATCTTACCATAATGTCCTTTAGGTACACCCTTATTGTCATAGTGAGCAAATTTGTTCTTTATGTTTAAATAATATTCCAGTATATTTGACTCTCTCTCTCACACCCAATTATTTGTTTTTCTCTTTTTCTGTGCCCATTCATCTATTGATGAACACTTAGCTCAATTCATTAACTTTAGTACTGAGAACAACACGGAAATGAACATAGGAGTGCATATGCATCTGACATACTATATATTCTATGGTATATTCCTAGATCATAAGATAATTATATTTTTAGGATTTAACATTCCTATTTAGATTTTAATATACCTTTACTATTCTGTAAGGTATTGAAATTCTTCACCAATTTGCATTCTCACCTTCCTGAGATATATATATATATATATATATATCAATCATATATATGTGTATATATATATATTTCATATATATGTGTGTGTATATATATATATATATATATATATATATATATATACCAAATAATACTATTTTAATATTTATCCCTAAAGTATATACCCCTTTTGTTTGCCATTGAACTAGATAATATCTTATACTTTCTTCACACTTCCTTTTTTTGAACTATGATGCACTTAGATTTTAAGCTCACATTCAAATCCAATATATTTTATTTAGTGCTATGATTCTCTTAGAATCATTTTAAGCTGATGTTCACATCCAGTTTATTTTTCAGCAAACATTTACAAAGACAGATTCCTTTTTAGGTGCTGGGACATTATGGAGATCTGACTCGTATTTCTTTGTCCTTGATATAATTGATTTTCAATTATGTTCTAAAGACAGTTGAAGTTCTTACTGTAGTTCTCACCATGGTGAATTCAGACCTCACAGCAGAGCACAAAAATTGAGTGGCTCATTGAATAGTCAATAGAGAGAATAGCAAAGACCACACAGGCTGAGAGATAAAGGAGATAAGGATGATCAATTTATCCTAGCAGCAGTGTGTAGGCCAGTGGTCTAAAATGCCAGTTAAAACAACTAAGTGGAGGAAATCATACCAGAAACAAAAGTAAATTAATCAAGTCATTTCCAAAGGCCAGCATGATACTAGGAGTATTTATTTTTTCCTTAATGGCACAAAAGAAAAAAAAGACACCCATAATTCACACAATCTCTTTTCACACACATAGAAACCCTTTTATAGGGAGGAGTGTATAGGGACATGATTTGAGAAAACTGTCACTTTTAAAAAGCTCAAATGACAAAACATGTTTTCAATAATGAATATAATAAGGTTCATAAAACTTCATAATTAGGTGCTGGGATTGTGCTTCAGTGGTAGAGTGCTCACCTAGCACATGCAAGGTCCTGGGTTTGATCCTCAGCACCACATAAAAATAAATAAATAAAAATTAAGATATTGTGTCCAACTACAACTAAAAAATAATTTCAAAAACTTTATAATTACAAGTCAACTTGAAAGTTAACTATATTATTCGCATTTCCTAGAATTTTTTAAATTTTCAACATATTTTACTCTAGTATATATATTCATACTGTAACTTTGAAAAATCCCTATATTATTTTTTCAATTTTTGTAAGAACAATTTATTTTATGAAGAGAAAAAAAGTATTCAGTAAGTTCAAATCCATGTTCAGCCCCTTAAAATTACTGAGTAAATCTGTTTGAGCAAATGATTTTTTTGTATTCAATCCTTTTATGTAAAATAGAGAATAAAATTGAATTTCAAAATTAGAACTATGAAATGGCATGTGATTAGGTTTAAGGAATAACAAGGAAAAATAGTTTTGCTTATCTTTGCTCTTGTACAATATATATGTATTGAGAATTAAGCAAAATTGTAAGAGCTAAAATATTTCCTTTAATTAAGGCAACATTTTCTATAGTGCAAGTCTTAAGATTGAGTCATATAGTGCCTATAATGTGACTTAAGAATGGAATTATAATTTTGTTGATTCACTAAGTCTTCAAAATTTATTGAATATATAGCAATGCAGGTTGATATGCTAGGCACTGGTTTGAACTTGATCTTTTTTGTAATCACTCATATTTATTTGACCTACAAAATTTATGATGAGACACAAAAATGCCAGTACATGATGTTAATGAAATAAAATTTCAGCCGAGTAATGAACCAATAATGGAGAAAAAAACCTGTTCTATATTACACATGAAATGTGTGACACATTTATTCAGCTTGATAAGAATATTTACTGCAAATTTACACATTTTCTTAACATCTGCAAATTCAGCAGTTACCCATGAAATCCCCTAATTTAAAAAGCAGTCTGGTCATGACAATAAGGCAAAATGAAAATTGTTCATTTTCAGGTAATAGAGTATATTTTTAATACTAACATGTCATTTGAAGTCATGTAATTATTTTATCCAGTGAATCATGATCTTTTACTAAGATGCTTTTCTATTCTCAATGTAGAAACAATTTCAGAGAAATATGTTTCACTTCTCAATAAGCCTTACTTCTGGTACTGGCATAAATCAGTTTCTTCAGATAATAATGTATTTTCTAAAGTATACTGTGTGCCATTCATAGTATAGAAAAATTCTGTTATTACAAAGCAATTGGAGGAACATGATTCTAGAAGTTCTTTTAAAAAATACATTACATAGAAAAAAATTACAAAGTTAACTTCTTTACAACTAATAACCTAGTTTAACAATTGACATGGAGACTAACGAGGGAGCAGAGATCCAGCCCAAACAGCCCACACCACCCTGCAAGGGACCCAGACTCACAGTAACTCCTGTCCACCTGTCCACCAACAAGGAAGACACCCACCAGAGCCTAGCCTCTGGCGCAGGACCGCCGCTTCCGACCAATAGACTACCAAAAGGTTAAGTCTCATGGTGCAGATCCACCCACACCAGCCTGTGCAGGACAAAGGCTCACAGTAGGCCTGTAGGGCAGACACCAATCAGAGACTAACCTCTGGTGCAGGACCACCCCTTCCAACCAGCAGACTACCATGGTAGGTCAAGCCCAGGGGCCCAGATCCACCTACTCTGACTTGTGCAGGACCCAGGTCCAGGATGCAGTAAGTGGCATTCAGCGAGGGACACCAGCAGGGTTTGGAAGCCCAACATCAAGGTAAGGTACAGACAATCTGCATGGATACTATAAGAATATAGGGATGAAACTGTAATATCTCAGATTCACACTGCAAGAAAAGAAGACACATAGAAAACATGAAAAAAAAAAAGGGAGGAAAGTGCCCCAAACAAACCAGAACACTATAGTAACAGAACCCATGGACAGCAAAGATGATGAAATGTCAGAGAAGGAGTTCAGAAGGTTCATAATTAAAATAATCTGTGAAGTAAAGAATGACCTCATGAGCAAATACAGGCAAAAATTGATCACTCCAACAATGAGATAAGAGAGCAAATACAGGTAGCAAAATATTACTTCAAGAGAGAGAGAGAGAGAGAGAGAGAGAGAGAGAGAGAGAGAGACTCTGAAAAAAAAACCCAGAAATCCTTGAAATGAAGGATACAATAAATCAAATAAAAAACTCAATAAGAAACATCACCAACAGACTAGATCACTTTGAAGAAAGAATGTCAGATAATGAAGATAAAGTATACAATTTGGAAAATAGAGTTGATCACACAGTACAGATAGTAAGAAACCATGAACAGAACATCCAAGAATTACGAAGCAGCATCAAAAGACCAAATATAAGAGTTATTGGGATAGAGGAAGGCACAGAGTTTCAAACCAAAGGAACACACAATCTCTGCAATGAGATAATATCAGAAAATTTCCAAAGCATGAAAAACCAAATACTAGAGTCTTACAGGATACTAAATACACAGAATTTAAACAGATCTATACCAAGGCACATTTTAATGAAAATGCCTGGCATACAGAATAAGGAGAGAATCTTAAAATCCACAAGAGAGAGGAATCAGATCACATATAGGAGGTGACAAATTTGAATCTCAGAGTTTTCAACCCAGGCCCTCAAAGCCAGGAGATTATGAAACAACATATACCAAGCTCTGAAAAAAAAAAAAAAAAAAAAAAAAATGGACGCCAACCAAGAATCTTCTATTCAGCAAAACTAAGCTTTAGATTTGATGATGAAATAAAAAATTTCCATGATAAACAAAGTCAAAAGAATTTACAACTAGAAAACCTGCACTACAGAATATCCTCATCAAAATATTTCAAAAAAAGCAAATGGAAAACAATGATGGAAATCAGCAGAGGGAGGGATTATACTAAAGGAAAATCTAATCAGAGGAGAAACTGAGTCAAAAATAAACAAAAATGGCTGGGAATACAAATCAATTCTCAATAATAACCCTGAAAGCTAATGGTCTAAATACACCAATCAAAAGACATAGACTAGCAGATTGGATAAAAAAAAAAAAAATACCCAACAATATGCTGCCTTCAAGAGACTCATCTCAGAGGAAAAGACATGCACAGACTAAAGGTAAAAAGTTGGGAAAAATCATACCACTCACATGGACTGTGGAAGGAAGCCGGGGTTTCCATCCTCATATCAAATAAAGAAGACTTCAAACTAAAGTCAATCAAACAGGATAAAGAAGGACACTACACACTGCTCAAGGAAATCATACACCAACAAGACTTAACAATTATAAATATATCTGCCGGAAACAATGGAGAATCTATGTTCATTAAACAAACTCTTCTCAATTTCAAGAGTCAAGTTGATCACAACACAATCGTGGGAGGCCATCCTTGCACATGATTTGAGTTACCTCCCTGGCTGGGCGAGAGGCGCTTAGACACATCTTTGTGTCCAGAACTTTCCCCACCCTTCTCAGGTCTGAGGGCTTGTCCATGTGGAGTCATGTCTGGCCACTATCCCGAAGACCCAATCGTTGCACCTGACCTTGGGACACTGCCCTCCTTAATCTTCATTGGATGGGATTTTCCCCAGAATTTTTTGTTCCCCAATAAAAGTCCACTCCCTGGTGTGTTTTCTTTCTCTCTCTCTAGCCTCTTTAGTAAACTTCACTACCATAATAGGTAGCTAGAGGTAGGAGAAGCCTTCCTGGAGCCGGATTAAAGGTAATTAGAGTCTGTCTCTTTAATTCTTTTTTTTTTTATTGGTTATTCAAAACATTACAAATATTGCAGAATTACATCGGTTACACATCCACATTTTTACATAATACCATAATAGTAACTGTTGTATTCTGTCTCTTTAATTCAAACTCCCTTTTGGATTAACCATGTAGCCGAACCTTCATTTATGAAGCCTGTGCTGGCTGCGGGCTAAACACAATAATTTTGGATGACTTTAAAAACACCTCTTTTATCACTAGGTAGATTTTCCAAACAAAAGCTGAACAAAGAAATTACAGAACTCCATAATACAATCAATAACTAGACTTAACTGACATATATAGAATATTTCATCCTTCAACAAGAGAATACACTTTCTTCTCAGCAGCACATGGATCCTTCTTTAAAATAGACCAAATACTATGCCACAAAGCAACTCTTAGAAAATATAAAAAAAGGGGCTGGCGATATGGCTCAAGTGGTAGCGCGCTTGCCTGGCATGCGTGCTACCCGGGTTCGATCCTCAGCACCACATACAAACAAAGATGTTGTGTCCGCCGAAAAACCAAAAAATAAATATTGAAATTCTCTCTCTCTCCTCTCTCTCTCCTCACTCTCTCTCTTTAAAAAAAAAGAAAAGAAAATATAAAAAAATAGAGATACTACCCTACATTCTATCACATCATAATGGAATGAAATTAGAAATAAATAATAAAATAAGAAATAAAATCCATTCCAACACCTGGGACTAAATAATATGCTACTGAGTGAACAATGGGTTACAGAAGTCATCGAGGAGAGGATTAAAATATTTTAGAGGTGAATGAGAACACAGATATAACATATCAAAATCTCTGGGACACTATGAAAGTAGTTCTAAGAGGAAAGTTCATTGCATAGAGTTCATTCCTTAAAAGAAGAAAAAGTCAACAAATAAATGACCTAACACTACCTCTCAAAGCCCTAGAAAAGGAAGAACAAATTAACACCAAAAGCAGTAGAAGACAGGAAATAATTAAAATCAGAGCTGAAATCAATGATATTGAAACAATTGAAAAATTGACAGAATAAAAAGTTGGTTCTTTGAAAAAAATAAATAAAATTGGCAGACCCTTAGCCATGCTAACAAAGAGAAGGAGAGAGAAAACTCAAATATTTCACTAATAACATGACAGAAAAGGAAATATCACAACAGACACTACAGAAATACACAAGATAATTAGAAATTATTTTGAAAACTTGAACTCCAATAAAATAGAAAATATTGAAGGCATCAACAAATTCCTAGAGTCATGTAATTTGTCCAAATTAAATCAGGATGATATACACAATTTAAATAGATTAATTTCAAGTGACAAAATAGCAAACGCCATCAAAAGTCTACCCACCAAGGAAAGCACAAGTCTGGATGGATACACAAACAATGTCTACAAGACATTTAAAGAAGAACTAATATCAATACTCTCCAATTTATTTCAGGAAATAAAAAAAAAAAAAAAGAGGCAGCACTTCCGAACTCATTCTATGAGGCCAATATCACCCTAATTCCAAAACCAGGCAAAGACACATCAAAAAAAGAATTTCAGACCAATATCTCTAATGAACATATATGCAAAAATTCTCAATAATATCCTGGCAAATAAAATACAAAAATATATCAAAAAGTTAGTGCACCACAATCAAGTGGGATTCATCCCAGGAATGCAAGTTTGGTTCAATATGTGGAAATCAATAAATGTAATTCATCACATTAATCGATTTAAAGATAAGAATCATATGATCATCTCAATAGACTCAGAAAAAGCATTTGACAAAATACAGCACCTCTTTATGCTTGAAACACTAGAAACATTAGAGATAACAAGAAAATATCTCAACATCATAGAGGTTATCTTTGGTAAGTCCCAGGCCAACATCATTCTGAATGGAGAAAAAATGAAGGCATTCCCACTAAAAACTAGAACAAGACCTGGATGCCCTCTTTCACCACTTCTATTTAACATAATTCTTGGAACACTGGCCAGAGCAATTAGACAGATGAAAGAAATTAAAGGTATACACATAGGAAAGGAACAACTCAAATTGGACTGTTTGCTGATGATGTGATTCTATACCTAGAAGACCCTAAAAGTTCCACCAGAAAACTTCTAGAACTAATAAATGAATTCAGCAAAGTAGCAGGATATAAAATAAACACCCATAAATCAAAGGCATTTCTATATCAGTGATAAATCCTCATATAGGGAAACAAGGAAAACTACCCCATTTACAATAACCTCAAAAAAATACTTGGGAATCAACTTAATGAAAGATGTGAAAGATCTATATTATGAAAATTACAGAACCCTAAATAAAGAAGTCAAAGAACACCTTAGAAGATGAAAAGATCTACCTTGCTCTTGAATAGGCATAATTAACATTATCAAAATGACCATACTTCCAAAAGCAATATATAGATTTAATGCAATTATGATCAAAATCCCAATGACATTCCTTATAGAAATTAAAAAAAAGCAATCATAAAATTCATCTTGAAAACTAAGAATTCAGAATAGCTAAAGAAATCCTTAGCAGGAAGAGTGAAGCAGGTGGCATCACCAGGCCTTAAACTATACTACAGAGCAATAGAAACAAAAACAGCATAGTATTGGCACCAAAACAGACTGGTAGACCAATGGTACAGAATAGAGGACACAGAGACTAACCCACAAAATTACAATTATATTAGACAAAGGTGCCAAACACATCATGAACTGGAGAAAATATAGCATCTTTAACAAATGGTGCTTGTAAAACTGGAAATCCATACGCAACACAATGAAATCAAACCCCTATCTGTCGTCATGTACAAAAATCAAATCAAAATGGATCAAGGATTTAGGAATAAAGCCAGAGACCCTGTGTCTAATAGAAGAAAAAGTAGGCTCTAATCTCCATTATGTGGAATTAGGCCAAAACTTCCTTAAAAAGACTCCTGTGGCAAAAGAATTAAAAGCAAGAAGCAATAAATGGGATAGACTCAAAGTAAACAGTTTCTTCTCAGCAAAACAAATAATCTGTGAGGTGAATAGAGAGTCTACATCGTGGGAGCAAATCTTTACCCCTCACACATCAGATAGAGCACTAATCTCTAGGGTATATAGAGAACTTAAAAAGATAAGCACCAAAATAATAAATAACCCAATCAATAAATGGGTCAAGGACCTGAACAGAATATGATATACAATCACCTGATATATTTCTCAGAAGATGATATACAACCAACCTACAAATATATGAAAAAAAAATACTCATCATCACAATCAATTAAAGAAATACAAATCAAAACCATTCTAATATTTCATCTCACTCCAATCAGATGGCAGCTATTATGAAGACAAACAATAAGTGTTGGTGAGGATTTGGGGAAAAAGATACACCCATACACTGCTGGTGGGACTGCAAATTGGTGCAGCCAATATGGAAAGCAGTATGGAGATTTCTTGGAAAAATGGGAATGAAACCACCATTTGACCCAGCTATCCTTCTCCTCAGTCTACACCCAAAGGACTTAAAAACAGCGTACTACAGGGACACAGCTACATCAATGTTTATAGCAGCACAATTCACAGTAGCCAAACTGTGGGACAAACCTAGGTGCCCTTCAGTCAATGAATGAATAAAGATTTTGTGTTATATATACATAATAGAATAATATTCATCATTAAAAGAGAATAAAATCATGGCATTTGCAGGTAAATGGATGGAGTTAGAGAAGATAATGCTAAGTGAAGTTAGCCAATCCCCCCAAAACAAATGCCTAATGTTTTCTTTTATATAAGGAGGCTGATTCATAGTGGGATAGGAAGAGGGAGCATGGGAGGAATAGACAAACTCTAGATAGGGCAGAGGGATTGGAGGGGAAGGAAGGGAGCATGGGGTTAGAAATGACAGTGGAACATGATGATCATTATTATCCAAAGTGTATATATAAAGACACGAATTGGTGTGAATATACTTCATATACAATCAGAGATATGAAAAATTGTGCTTTATATGTGTAATACGAATTATAATGCATTCTGCTGTCATATATAATTTTTTTAAAAAAGTGAAAAGAAAAAAAGATGTTTTGCTCTGGGAATCAAGACATAGGTTCTGTTGTCTACTGACTGGTATGGAGGCTTATATTATTTATTTTTCCTTTTGGGGACTTATTTGTAAAATGATGATGCTTATGTTTGTTAATTCTTCTAAAATGATGTGATTAAAAAGGAAAAGCAAAATAAGCAGCACATTCAAATACACACACACACACAAAAAAAAAAAAAAAAAATTGGCACGGTAGTGGAACAAACATTTCTCCAAAGATACAAAAGTCCACAGAGTATATGAAAGAGGAATCAACATCACTATCATCAGGGAAATGTAAAACCAGCCCCAGTAAATTGAGTTATTAACTTGTACTCTATTACTTTAAAATAATAAATAAACAACAAGAGTCAATGAAGATGTGGAGAAATTGAAACACTTATGTACTTTTGGTGAGAACAGAGAATGGTGAAGCCACTATATAAAATAAGATGGAACTTCTTTAAAAATTTAAAAGCACAATTTCACATGAGCCAGGCACCCCACTTCTGAATTTTTATTCAAAAGATTGGTTACAATCTCAAAAAGATATCTGTACTACTATGCTCATTGTAGCATTGTTAACATAAGAAAAATAGACAATATATGGAAATGACCCAAATGTCCATCAATAGATAAGCAAAATGTATACACACATGCACATACACACTAGAGTATTAGTAAATCTTAAAAAAGGAAACCTTGGTGTTTCCAAAAATATGGATGACTACAAAAGACATTACATTAGTAAAATTAGCCTGTAAGGAGACAAACACTGTGTGATTTTATTTATAGAAGGTATTTAATATAGAGTTATGGAAACAGAGAATAGAATATTGATTTCCAGGGGCTGTGGGAGGAATGAATGAAGAGCTATTTTTAATTGTATTATGCCTATGTTAAGCAAGAAGAATAATTTATCAAGATCTGTTATACTGAATAGTCACTATAGTAAGCAACATAGCATTGCTAATTTTAAATATATTAAGAATATACATCTCATCCTGTTAAGTGTTTTTACCAAAAACACCCCACAAAGGAAAACAATAAAATTTTTCAAAGTGTTAAATATGTTTAGAACTTTGTTATGGTGATTACATTATGACATATGCACACATTCAAACTCATTAAGATATATAAAATATATGGAAAATCTATTTTATATCAACTATACCTAAGTAAAATTTATAAATTAGCTTCAAGGTGGAATAAATTTTAAAGGCAAATGATAGTATACAAGAGCTTAACTGTTTTAACAAAAAGAATATTTAAAGTTTTTTGAGAACTTCCTTAAAATCTTTCTATATGATAATTACAGAAGACATAAAACTATTCTCTTTTTATAAAGATGCTTTTATTTTATATTGTGTTGAATTTATACCTAATTTCCCTATAGATATGACTACTCCCAACTTCTTGATCCAGTCATGAAGATCATGTGAGACTTATTATTCCATGTTTACTAACTTGAAAATTACTGATATTTTCATAATATCATGAAAGATATTTCATAATATCTCCCAGTAACTGGGGGTATAGTTCACTGGTAGAGCATGTTAGAGCATGTGCTTTGCATTTGCAAGGCCCTAGATGCAAAACCCTTCCTCCTAAAAGTTCTCCCTCTCCCCATGGCTTCTTTCTCTTCTCTATGCACACTCTTTCTTTTTAATCTTGTGCTTGACTTTATGATTGGTCCTCTTCCTTTTTTATTATGAATTACAACATTCCAATAGAATTTCCAATAGAAAAGATTAAATCATGAGACGGTATTTTTTTAAATGCAGTACAAAAATTAATGAACTAAGGTTTTGTTGAAATTTTCATTTAAGACCTTATAAATGTCCTTTTAAAAAATCTATTTTAATATTTGTGCTATCTTAAATACCACCAAATGTACAATGGAGATTTCCAGAGGCTGAGGATTGCTGTGGTTTGGATGAAGAAAGGGAAGACACTAATCAACCAGTGCACAGATCAGCTAGATAGGAAGCAGAAGTTCTGATGATCTATTGCATAAAAAAATGAAAACATTAATCACCATGTATTGTATGTTTTAAAATAGTTTAAAGAAAAAATTTTAATTCTTTTTATTAGAAAGAAATGATAACTATTTGAGGTTATGAGCATGTTAATTAGCCTGATTTGATCAATCCACAATGTATCTAGGTATCAAAACATCATATTATATCCCATGGATATATATTAGTATTGTTGTTAATTAAAAATAAAATATGAAAACATATGTACTAATTCTCTAAAATCATGTGCAGAAATTGAAAGCAGGAAGAACATTCCTAACTAGTTCTATAAGGCCAACATTAACTTAATATCCAAACTAGATAGTCAAGGCACAAAAAACCACAAGCGGATGTCTCATTAACACAGATGCCAAAATTTGCAAAAAAAAAAAAAGAAAAGAAAATTTAATCCAGAAATATATATCTTGATGACCTATATACATCAGCCAAGTGGTATTTGTGCCAGATACACAAGGATGCTTTAGCATTTTAAAAACAAAGAAATGTAACCCATTACACCAATAGATTTAAGTAAAAAAATTATGTGGTCTTATTAATTGATGCGTAAAATTAACCTGTCAAAAACCAACATCCATTCATGATTTAAAAAAAAACCTCTTGGAAATCTAGTATTAAAGTCCAAATTATTAACTTCATAAAACATAGATATAAAATTTGTAGTCAACATCATCATATTTAATGGTTAGTATGAGGTTTTTCTTCTAAAATAAGAAAGAAAAAAAAGAGACTGTTCTCTCTAAGCATTTCTATTCAACCTAAAAAGGGAATCTTAATTGGCTCAATAATTAAGGGAAAACAGCTAATAGATTGGATTGAAAGAAATAAAACCCTCTCTACTTGTATGTAGCACCATTCCATATAATGGAATTATTAAAGCATCGACAAAAAGCAATCCAGAAATCTGAAATTACTATAGCAAAGTCACAAAATACAAAGGTTAATATAAAAAATGAGGAATTACATTTAGGTGTAAATCTAGTTAGAAAGGAACTAGAACATGACTAATACCTTAGCCAAGATTATTTTGGGTTACATTCTTTCACTAATAATGAGAAGAAACAAGTTGATATTATAGTTAAATTTCAGACTATAATGTTAATCTTATATTTTAAAAATTGAATATTTTTAATGTATTTTTCAGTCCACAAGTTCTTATCAAATATAAATCATATTTAATTTTAATTTAAAATACCTAAGAATTATTAAAGAGCAAGCAGCTTTGCATTGTTATGACAGGTTACATAATTCTAATAGAATCAGTCAGGATTCTTAGCTGAAAGTGACAGAAACCCAAATATAGAAAGTTTATACAATGAAAAATATATTGTCTTTTTAAATAAACTATGGCAAGGATGCATGCAGAAAAGATTAATATGATTGGAATCTGAATATCAATTATCATTTGGATTTTACTCTTTTAATCATTATCTTTGCATCTTTGTTCTTGTATCAATCCATCTTTAGACCATAATTTTCCCTATTATTGGAAACATAGCTTCCAATGGTCAATAACCCCGCATCTCAGACTGTCCTCATCATAAGACTGGACAGCCCTTCTAGGCTTAATTAAATGAAAAAAAAAAAACTTTGGAAATAACTTTGAAAGATTGATGTGTCATCTTCAAAACTAAAATGTGTTCAATGTGTATCAAAGTTTCTCACTTATTTAATCATTCAAGATGTTAATTGAGCCCCCCTTGTATCCAGTGCACTCTTCTACTCATTAGGGATTAAACAGGAATAAAACAGATCAATCCTGCTCTCATTTACAATCCACTAGAGCAAAAAGGCATTTATCTAATAAAATTAAAGTCAGGTTGTGGTGTGTCATCATGAAAATAAAGCTGAAAAAGGATATAAAATGATGGAAAGATGTGATGTGTAGTCTGGGGTGGTCAGGGAAGGCTTCCCTGATAAAGTGACATTTAAGAAAAGATTTGAAGAAAATTATAACCATATGGCTTCCCATATGGCAGGAGTGGGAAGAAACAGGGACAATCTTTCAAAGAACAAGTACTATTCCAACTTGTGCTGGGAAGATTCTAAAATAATAGATTGACTATGCCAATTTATATTGCTTCTATTTTTCCTTCCTTTGCAATTACCATGTTTAGAATATCATGATCTTTTTTTTTTACATTTAAAGTTATATTTTCTATATACAATGTAAGAATTTTTTTTCCTTTGGAAGTTTGAACATAATTGCAACTTTTAACATAGCAATTCAATTCAAATATACAGAAAATGATGCCTAATTTATTTTTCACAATTAGAAAGAAATATATGCTAGTTGTAGAAAATTATAAGAATAGAGAACAGGAACACAAACATATAATGTCATTAAAACTTCCATTATATCCTAGAAATATTTTTAATAAAGAACACATATACTGATTTAGTAATTGCCTTTTCATCTAATCATATGCCTGCTTTATTATACTCAGAAATCATTTTCTTACCACAACAGCATATAGTTATTTATGTTTATTTTGGTTCTATTGAGTGACTGTTTTGTTCAGCTTTACTTTTAAGTATTTAATATATTTGACATAAGTAAGGATAGTCCTGAGCACTCATCTCCTCCTTTTATAAAAATTTAATACAGAAATGACTTAACTTTTACAAATTAACTCTATCCTGTTCTTGGGCTCCAGTCTGCCTCTTTATAAGGCCATTTCTCTGTTCAAATTTTTACGTAATTGCTCATGTTCCCTGAACTCCTCCACCCTACAAATTCTCTAGTGGCCATCGGCCAATATCATGGAAACTATCTGATAAGCTAAGTTCTAAAAAATAAAATAATTTATTTTAATTGGGGATTATTTATATTATATTATTATTTGCCATTGTGATATTCATTAAAATAAACTATATCAAATATACAGATATATATTATTAATGGATTACATTTGGGATCTTGGAAAATTTTGAGTGGCAAGTTATTTAAGTAATTGAAATAAGGTTTATATCATTATCATTTTATCATTATACAATGTATAGATGTATTGAAACATCACATTCTACACAATAAATGCATACAATTATTATTGAGCAATTAAAATATGATAAAGCCAATATAATCTGAAAAAATAAATATCATTTTTTTAATAACATAATCATTTTCTAAATTTCTATAAAAAATCATTATAAATGTTTTTCTTGGATATTTAAATTTTGTTCCATTATGTTATTTGGATTTTTCAACCCACAAAATCCAGTATTAACTGATTAAACAGGAAAGATATAACTTTGAAGTAGATAGGAGAGGGGAAAATAGGACTCACAACACTCATACATTTCTTCTTATATAGAGAATCAACATGGTGTTTGCCAATTAAAAGAGTTATGGAAAAATTATTTATCTGTGATATTTTTAGATTATATCTCTACATACACTTTTTACAGGTATCTACTATTTGTACAGCTTTTTATTTAGTTTCTTAAAATTACTATATCTATTTAAGTTAAATCCATTGCCATGTATTAAATATTTTATTAATTCTAATTCATCTTTAAAAAAATCACATTTTAACTTTTTAGTTGAAAGTTTCTAGGTATTATAAATCTCCTATTTATTACTTTCTTTGATAAACACATATATTTGCAGTAGTGGGATTTTGAATGTAATGGATACATTGGTATTTTGATGGGGAGTTACACTGAATCTGTCACTTTGGCTAACACAGTTGTTATAAGAATATTAGTTTTTCTGATCCAGGAACACAGGATATTTGCTCAGTTAATACCCTCTATATTTTCATTGATGTTTTATAATTTTTACTGTAGAGGTATTCCATTTTCTTGGTTAAATTTATTCTTAATTTTTGTAACTAGTGTGAATATGTTTGTTTGCTCTTGGTTTCTTTTTCAGCAGGTTTATTGTAGTTACATAAAATTGCTTCAGTTTTTTGTATGTTGATTACAGAACTTGCATCTTTACTGAATTCATTTATTAGTCTCACTGCTTTTTGATGAGGTACTAATGTGTTTCTATGTGTAAAACCATGTCATCTGCCAACATTGTTAATTTGATTTTCTTTTTTCTCATTTGATGACCTTTATTCCTTTCTGTTACCTAAATGCTCTTGTTAAAATTTCCAATGTTATTCTGAGTAAGAGTAGTAAAAGTTGACATCTAGTCTTGTTTCAGATCTTAGAGGGAATGTTTTCATCTTTCCCCATTCAATATAATATTGGCTGTGAGCTTTTCATATATAGCCTTTAGAGCTTTAAGTTATGCTCCTTCAATACCTAATTTGTTATGAGTTTTTATAATGAAGTATTGTTGAATCTCATTGAATGCTTTTACTACATCTATTAAGATTATTATGTATTTTTCATTCTTCATTCTTTTGGTTCACACTTATAGATTTGTGAATGTTAAACCATCCTTGTATCCCAGGGATGAATCTCATTTGATCATGATGTATTCTCTTTTTAATGTGCTATTGAATTCAGTTTGCTAGTATTTTGTTAATATCCACAATACATAAACTTAAATACATATTGCTCCAAAGAAGATATATAAATGGCCAACTATATGAACTTGGAGAGATGCAAATCAAAATATTTTCCTTTTGGTGCTGGGGATTGAACCCAGGGCCTTGTGCATGAAAGGCAAGCACTCTACCAACTGAGCTGTGTCTCCAGCCTCCAAAATCTTAATAAGATATAATCTTTCCTCAACTACAATGGCTATCATCAAAATGCTATGACTTGTTGGCAAGGATGTGGAGAAAGTGAAACTTTTCACACTGTTGGTGGGAATTTAAATTAGTATAGTCATTATAACAAACAGCATGGATATTCCTCAAAAAATAAAATAGAATTACTATAGGAACCAGCTGCCTCATACCTGGGCATATATTAAAAATAATTCATTATATAATATTATAGCATTTGTTGGTAAATTGATGATACTGAAGAACATCATGCTGAGTGAAATAAGCTGGACTCAGTTAATCAAGAGCCAAATGTTATCTTTCATATGTAGAAGCTAGAGCAAAATA
The DNA here is from genome assembly GCF_048772815.1 of Callospermophilus lateralis. Lineage (NCBI taxonomy): Eukaryota > Metazoa > Chordata > Mammalia > Rodentia > Sciuridae > Callospermophilus > Callospermophilus lateralis. The sequence goes on from NC_135317.1 coordinate 85,911,302, forward strand.
TATGGGAAAAAGGAGGAATTCCACAAAAATAGAAGGGGAATCAGTGGAGAACAGGAAGGATATTAAGAAGGAGGGTGGAGAGACAGGAAAACAAAGAAACTACAGAACAAAATTGACGAAATTATGCTGTATACATATATGAATGTACCACAGTAAATTCCACCTTAATGTCGATCTATAAAACACCAATAAAAAATAAACAATAAAAAAACAAAAAGAAGAAGAAGAATGGGAAAAGGGAGAGAGGTGGGAGAGAAAGAAGAAGTACTGGGAATGAAATGCAGCAGATTACATTTCATGCTTATATGATTATGTCAAAATGAACCTCACTATTTTGTATAATACAGTGCACTAATAAAAACATTAAATAAAATAGATCATTATAACAAGAAGTCATTTGTTATGACTTTAATCATTAATTAGTCATTAATTAATTTAATTAATTTAATCATTAATTTAGTCATTAATTCACAGTATCCAAGATATAAAATCAATCCAAATGCCCACAAATTATGGAAAATTATGTATATAAAATCAATCCAAATGCCCACAAATTATGGAAAATTATGGAAATATATATTTCAGAATATTGTCATTCTAAATGTTATTCAATCATAAAAATAAATTAAGTCCTGTTATTTGCAGAAATATACAAGGAATTAGAGGTTATTATGCTAAATGAAATAATCCAGATACCAAAATATATATTACATGTTTTTACTCATTTGTGAAAATTAAAAAGTTAATCTTATAGAAGAAGAATATAGTTCAATAGTGGTCACTAAACAGTGGGAAGGGAAATGGAAAGGGGGTGGAAAGAAGATAGAAAAGGGCACCAAAATACAGTTCTATAGGAGTACTATTTGTTTTACTATAACACAGTAGGGTAACTATTGATTAGAAATATCTATGATATACATCAAAACAATGATAAAAGAATAATATGAAAGTATACAACATGTAAATATAATTATTATTTGAAGAGATGGATGTGCCTATTACTCTAATTTGATCATTACACATTGCATACAGATACTGAATCATTGTACTGTACTCCATAAAATTGTGGAGGTAGTCTCTCAATTCAAAATATTCTGCAAAAATAAGAGTTTTACAACACAGTGTCCTGCACTGGATGGTAGTAAAAAATTTTGATTTGTGGGATTCCATATAGTTCCACTAACACACCACCTTTTTAGAGATCACAGACAAAGACTTGTACTGTATGAAAAATTTACATTGAAACTGATCTTTCCAACATGCAGAATATTTTGTTGTGAACTTTCTGCTTTTTCTTCTCTCATTTTTGATTAGTAATAAACTACTTGCAAAGTGACTAAAAGTTCATTCTAATTTGTATATCCTACATCTCAAAGATAATTCTGCAGAGGATACAAGCATTCAAATAAAATGTTTGTCATGCAATATGTGGATTGTTTATATAAAAATAACTTTCATTTCTTGAGCTTTCATTGTTTGAACTCTGTAACTGAAAAATAATCTTTCTAAGTGGTCTTCCACAAACTTTGCAATATCTGAAAATTACAGTGAGCTTATTCACCTTTTGTTAATAATATCTAATTAATATGGCCAAATAGTCTTTTAATACAAGGCTTTTACTTGCATGTATTTGTTATTTCTCAGATTTAAGCTTGCATTTTAATGTTTAGTTAATTAACATTTACAACAGTTTGCCCTTTACCCAAGCTATCAAATAAAATGACTTAATACTTTTCATGCACTAACACCATTTGGGGATATTAACTACTTGAGGGACTTTTAATATTAATAGAATTTTAGCAAAAGCCTATATTTTGACATAATCCAAAGGGTGTATTTTTTTATTTCTGGAAGAAATAAGAGAGAAGCAAAAATAAAATACTATAAAATTATATGACATTTTAAATACTACATTTCTTGACAAATCTGTATGATCTCATATCCTTGGAATAAAGCACTTGGGAAATTAGATTTCTATCTAAAACAAAAGCATTAAAAATGCCACAGTGTTATTAACAGGGGAATCTGCACGCAAGAGTCTCTATTAGCTTGATTTCTTAGTTGAGTGACTCATTAATGGTGGGAGTGAAACTAAGGTCCTGGCTACCACTTTGTGCAATTCTGTTTACATATGTTGTTTGTACTGAAAATGAAATTCAAGTTCCTTGTAGGCAGTTGGGGTCCCAGTGCTTTGCTCAAAAGTGGTTCAAAAAGAAGGGTATGACCAAAGGCACATAGTACCTTCAAACTCAGTCAAGGATTTGAGAGCAAAGTTTCAGCAGCAGATATTATCCAGATATATAGTGAGTTTTCTTTTGCTTATTAGTCTGTACTTCTTATCAAAGGTTTCTATTACTGAGCTATAGTTCACTACTATTCTCAGCATATATGGAGGACCTAGTCCTAGACCCACAAAAAAATCCGCAAAATTTATGGATTTCCAATTCATATATCAAGTGTCATAGTATTTTCATATAACCCACCAATCCTTCAGCATGAAATCATCTTGACATTACTTATAACATCTAATGCAATATAAAATGTCATGCAAATAATTATACTGAATTGTTGAGGGAGTAATAAAATATATGTAAATAAGCTGCTTATCCATGATGAGTAGCAACACTTTATTTTTTCAAATATTCTCTCCTGCAGTTGGTTGAATTCCTGAATGTGGAAACTATATATAGAGAGAGTGAAGTCTACACCACAACTATAATTTGTACTCTTCAGATTAATTAAAATCTAACATTAATTCATTATCAGTTACATAAGTAGGAAACAACTTCTTTGAGTTCAAAAATAATATTTTTACATCCTATAGAATTTTCATTTAATTAGAAGTCTATGAAATTAATATAATAAAATTCATTAGTGATTATCTTGATTATTTTTATTTCATATGAAAGAAAACATCTTTTTTTAGGTAATTTATAAAATTGCTTGAATGCATAGGAAGATATATATATGTAATTTGAATTTATATTTAAGCATTTAATTCTAAATTTTAAATATGTAGGATAAATCTTTTTAAATACATTCATCAGTCTCAAACCATTTTTTAATGATCATTTAGTATCTGAAAAATTAACTTTTTGTATTTTGTTAAGGCACTCTTTCTATATATTAGATTGTTAGAATGTCCTATAACTCCCTATTCTTTTATCAATTTGCTTATGAAACCATATGATGATAGACATACTCCCTGTACTTAGAGCTTCTGTTATTGTTTACATATACTAGGGAGACTTTCAGGAAAATAGCGTGTAGAAAATTGAAGAATTCTCAATTGTGTTTCAAATTGAATGACTTTACTGTTTGATCATCATGAATAGAGTTTCTAGAGTTGTGATCAATAGCTTTTTCCTTGTTTAATAGTATTTGTGTATATATATATGTACATATATATTATGCATGTATAAACATGTAAATATATATGTATAAATATGTGTAATGTGTATATATATACATACATGTGTATATATAAATTTATTTTATATATGTATTTTATTTATATGCATTTGTAGGCATTTATATATAAATCTTTCATATTATTTCATTTAAATAAAGTCTCAGTGGCTGAGAGGGCAGGTGTATTGAGCAGATGTTAATAAAACAATACAAAATTTCAGTCAGACAGAAGGAAAAGTTCTGAAGAGCTATTTTACAGCATGATGACTACAGTCAACAATGGCATATTATACACTTGAAAAATGCTAAGAGGGTAGATTTAAGTGTTCTTATCACAGAGCAATGATAAGTATGTTAGGTAATAAATATATGTTAATTAGCTTGATTTAGAATTTCTCTCTCTATATATATGTATACATTATCAAAACTTCATGTTTTATATCATGAATACATTAAACTGTTGTCAACTGAATTTTTTAAGAAAAAAAGTAC